>NC_080682.1:31952769-33202769 GCF_030445035.2 Dasypus novemcinctus
TGGCCAAAGGCTCTTCTTAGTTGGAATGTTTTTAATGACTGAACCTATCTCTTTACTTGTGAGTGGTTTGTTGAGATCATCAATTTCTTCTTTCATCAATGTAGGCTGCTTATGTGTTTCTAGGAATTTGTCCATTTCCTCTAGATTGTTCTTTCTGTTGGAATATAGTTTTTCAAAATATCCTTTTATGATAGTCTATTTCTTTGGGATCAGTGGTGATATCTCTTATCATTTCTTATTTTGAGTATTTGCATCTTCTCTCTTTTTTCTTTGTTGTTTAGCTAAGTAATTGTCAATTTTATCAATCTTCTCAAACAACTGCCTCTTAGTTTTATTTAGTTTTTCATGTGCTTTCTTATTTTCTATTTCATTTAGTTATGCTCTGATCATTGCTTTTTCTTCTTTCTTCTTTCTTTGGGTTTAATTTTTTAAAAATTAATTCCTCCAAGTGTGCAGTTAGTTCTTCAATTTTAGCTTTTTCTTCTTTTTTGATGTATGAATTTGTGGCTATAAATTTCCCTCCAAGTACTTCTTTTGCTGCATCCCATAAGTTTTGATATGTTGTGTTATCATTTTCATTAGTTTCAAGGTAGTTATTGATTTCTTTTGATATTTCTTCCTTGACCCACTGTTTTCCTAAGAGTGTGTTGTTTGCCTTCCATATCTTGTTGCCAAATCTGGGTCTCTGGTCCTTGCAGATTTCCAGTTTCATTCCACTGTGATCAGAGAAATTATTTTGTATCATTTTATCTTTCTGAATTCATTGAGACTTTTTCTGTGACCTTGCATGTGGTCTATCTTAGAACATCATCCATTTTCACTTGAGAAGAATGTGTATTCTGCTGTATTTGGGTGTAATGTCCTGTATATATCTATTAGGTCCAGCTCCGCTAATACATTGTTCAAAGTTCTTGTTTCTTTATTTATTCTCTGTTGTGATGTTCTGTCCAAAGTTGATAATGGTGTGTTAAAGTCCACCACTGTAATTATAGAGGCATCTATTCATTTACTTAGTTTTTCCAGTGTATGCCTCACATATTTGGAGGCACCCTTATTAGGAGCATTAATATTTATGATTGTTCTTTCTTTTTGAAAGATTATCCCTTTCACTAATATGTAGTGTCCATCTTTGTCTCTCACAAAAGTTTTGCATTTAAAGTCTATTTTGTCTGATATTAATATAGCTACTCTTGCCCTTTTTTGGTTATTGTTTGCTTGAAGATTATTTTCCAGCCATTCACTTTCAACTTCCCTGAATCCCTGTGTCTAAGATGTTTTTCTTGTAGACAGCATATAGATGTGTCACATTTCCTTATCCAATCTTCCAGTCTGAGTCTCTTGACAGCTGAGTTTAATCCATTGACATTCAGTATTATTACTTTCAAGGAATTACTTATATTAGCCATATTATCTTTGGATTTGTGTTTGTTATATTTTGTTGGATTTTTTTTTTCTCTTTTTGTCCTTTTAGCTGCTCTTACACTGTCCTGCAACTCTGTCTCTCCTGTTTTTTTCTTTCTTCCTGCAGAGCTCCTTTTAGTGTTTCTGGAAGGGCAGGCTTCTTGTTTGCATAAACTCTTAGTTTCTGTTTTTTTGTGAATATTTTGACCTCTCCATAATTTTTGAATGACAGCTTAGCTGGATAGAGTATTCTTCATTGGAGTTTTTCTTTTTTCTTTTAGTACCTTGACTATTTCATACCACTGCATTCTTGTCTCCATGGTTTCAGATGAGAAATCAGAACTTAATCTTATGGAGCCTCCTTTGTGTGTGATAGTTCTCTTGTCTCTTGTTGCTTTTAATATTTTGTCTTGAGCATTGGATAATTTGACAAGTATATGTCTTGGGGTAGACCTGTTGGAATTTATGCTTTTTGGGTTGCATTGTGCTTTCTGGACATGTACACCCATCTCCTTCAATAGATTTGGGAAATGTTTAGCCATTATTTCCTCCAACACCCCTTTTCTCCCCTTTCCCTTCTCTTCTCCTTCTGGAATGACTATAATGCTTATATTTGTGTGTTTTGCATTGTCATTCCTGTCCCTAAGTCCCTGCTGGATTTTTTCTATATTTTTTTATCTATCAATTCTACTTTCTGTTTGATTTCAGATATATTATCTTCCACATCACTAATTCTTTCCTCTGACTCTTTGAATCTGCTGTTATTTACTGAGAGTGTATTTTTTATTTCTTGAATTGTGCTGTTCATCATCATTATATCCATTATCTTTTTAGGTATGATTCCAATTTCTTCTCTGTTCTCTTCAAGCGTTTACTTAATATTCTTAATCTCTTCTTTCACTTCATTAATTTGGTCCCTAATATATGTTTTGAGAGCTTTAATTTCTTGTTTGATGTTCTGCTCCTCTTCCTGGTTTTTAGTTTGTTCATTGGGTTGGACCATATTTTCCTGACTTTTCATTTGGTTTGTAGTTTTTTGTTGCTGTCTGGTCATCATTTTATCTTGACAAGTTTAATAAGTTCCTTAATTTCTGTGTTTAATCTTGGGGTTTAATTAGTTGTTGTTTGTGTGTGCATATTAAGTCTTCTCTTTGTCACTTTGTTCTTCTTATTCTGTTTCCTTGTTGTTGGCTCAGTTGACTTGAAAGAATATATTAGGGACAGAGAAAGCAAAAGGAGTAAGAAAAGAAAATGTATAATAGTAGTATTGATAGTAAAGGTTAACAGAGGAACCCCATGAGATCTAGGAGAATGGATATTAGACTCATGCAAGCTATGTAGATTTATAACAGTAAGTAAAGTAGAGTACCTATAATCAGACAATAAACTGAATAGAGGGAGGAATATAGTATGAATTAAAAGGTGAGTGTGTTCCAGAGAGAGGGAAAGAGAAAAGAAAGGACAGTAATATAAAGTGTGAGTAAAAGACAGAAAACAGACAAAGGTATTGGATATAAAGCATATGAAAAATTGGGGGCCAAAAAAAGAGAGGTGGAATATAAGAGAAAGAATAAATGATGGAGGATAGAAACATAGAGAGTAAAGGCCATAGTGTTGGTGGCCAAAATCAAAGCTCACAGAAAAGAGTAAATGGAGGATGAGGAAACAGAAAATGTGAAGCACTCCCTGAAGCACCTAATATAAATAAGATAAAAAAGAAGAGTAAGAAAAAAAAAAAAGAGGGAGGGGGACAAAAGGATGGAGAGAAGCAAGCAAGAAAAAAAGAGAAAAAAAACAGAAAAGAAAATAAAAAAGGGCCTTGGGGGGATAAAGAGGAAGGAAAAACAAGAAGACAAACCAATGAAAAAGACCAGGCAAAGTTTCAAGCAAGCAATTCTCTTTGCAGTTATAAAACACTTAGGAATCTGTTGTTCCCCCTTTCTCCTTTCCTCACTTCCCTCTTTCCCGTGGCAGCAGTAAGGCTGTGTGAGTGATCTGGTTGGAGATTCAAATGGGTCCTTGGTGAACCAGCTCAGCACAGAAAACAATGACTATTTCCAGATAGAGAGCACCCACACCTCACCAGGAAACCCAAATATGCTATTGGAAGCTTAGGAAGCACGTCCTACAGCACCTCTCCCTTAGATGTGCTACAGGAAGGGCTAGTTGATTTTCTGACTCCACCTTCTCCCAGACCAAGTTTGCTATCCCAGAGCATTTAGGTAAATTGGACTTTCTCAGCAGATTTGCCTCTCCTTTCTTCCCAGGCTCTCCCCAAACCAGCTGGTATGCTCCTCCAAGCTCAAAAAAAAAAAAAAAAAAAAAAAAGGGTGGGGGAGGACCAGAAAATTGAACCCACACTTGTTGGGCCCCTCTGCACTTTCCCCTGAATCCCTCTCACTCATGGAGTCAGTCAAAAACCAGAGGGCTAGGGTAATACTGGACCTCAGGGAGCTCTGGATTCAGGAAAGGGAAATCCAGGATATTGTGGGCTCTAGGTATGTGGGTCTGTGGAATGTGGGCTATGAATGTTTAGGGGACATGGATCTTGGGACCACACATCTGGGGAACATGGGGTTGGGAATGCCACTGCACAACCAACAGTTTTCAGGGAACACGGTGGCCACCAGCCCTAGGGGGAAGGGTTGCCTCCCACAACTTCCACCTCTGTGCTACAAAACTTGCAATTCTACCTTTAGCAAGCACTACTTCTGTCACAGTCTCTCCAAATCAACCTCCAGATACCTCCTGACCTGCAAGCCCCTGAAACAGCCTGTTCCTGCAAGATTACACCCCTACTCAGCTACTTTTTGCAGGAGAGATTCTGTGGTGCACTCACTCAGATGCCATCTTTCCCCACCTCTGTGTACCTTTTATTAACTATATTTTATTACAGAATGATGCATGATTGTGATGATAATTCCACATAAGGAGAAAAATGTGAGAGGAGAAATAAAAATATCTCCCCCAATTTCTTGAATTGATATTTCCATATTCCAGATATAACCACTTTGTTTCTTATATATTCTTCCAGAAATTTTCTTTAAGTATATTTGCTATGTTTTATATGAATATCTTTTATACAATACAAGAAAGGTCAAAGATTCAAGGATAGTTTTGCAGAGAAACTGATACATATGTAAAATGCAGGCTGTCTTGTTATGTTATCTTATTTCAGGAAAATAGCAATAAAATTATATTTTTATTATTGTCATTCAAAAGTATTACCAACAAAATTTTGCATTTTATGAACTTCTTTTTAAAATGCTTTCCTTCCTTTTTTTTTCCAGTTCATCTATGTGAATCTTGTTAATTTACTTAGGGGAATTATTAATATATCAATGTAATTATTACATATCTTAGTTATGATTTCAGCTACTGGAGCCAAATGACATGAGTTCAAATCCCAGCTCCATTATTTCATTGTTGTGATCTTGGACAAGCTTTTTAAGACATAATCATGAATACTGTTCTGATTAATGAAAAGATCTCATTCAGAGTAACTAGCATGCCTGTCTCAACCTCTGCTTTTACCCATTACGAAATTGCTTTTTCTTTCTGTGTGTTTTTTTTTTTACTGTGATTGTTTTTCTTTTTTTTTTAGAGCATCCAGTCAATTTTCCCATTGTAATTTAGTTCATTATTTCAAAATAAATAAATTAAATTATATATATGCCATTTTTTAACATAATTCCACATTTATCTTTTGTTTTAAATATTGAATTAAAATAAGCTAGAGATATTGTGAGGAATGGGGGAAAATGCACCTCTTCTCTGAAAATCTTAAATGAGTTTTAACATAAATGTAGATAGTTCCACATCTGTAAGACACCATGTGGGAGGTGTTAGAAGAAGAGAAAACATATTCAGAGATGAGTACATATTTCTAAAGTACAGAATGGACAACGAGGAATTCAAAATTATGTAAGAGATGAGCTGTAACTTGTCAAATTTGTAAATTTAAGTGGAAAACATGTTTCAAAAAAGTTTCTCTGAGATGCAAATGTTCAGAAACTTTGATGAGAGTTGTAAGCAGAGCAATCAATGGCTAGAGTCTGAAGCCACATTACCTAGAATTAACCACACCCCACCATGTAACAATATTGTGACAATTAACAAGATCCTTGATGTCTCTAAGCTTTATTTTATTTGCCTAAGTGCAGAAATTATAAAACAGTTTACCTTTTAGGATTGTATGAAATTTAAATAATTTAATATGTACAAAACCTATAGTCCCTGCAATGAGTGCTTACTACTAGGTTTCCAATGTTTGGAAAATATTCATTAAAATTATCTCTTTATTCATAATAAAGCTGCATACATTTATTAAAACATTAATTTCCTTTTCCAGGTATCCGAAATCATATCACTACTGTGGATGATACTCGTTGTCCCCTGTGTACTGAGGTGAGGATGAACATTTTTAAGCATATTTTTGTTCATTTGATCATATAATATCTCTTGAGATAAGTAAGAAAAGCCAATATTGTTCTCCTTTGTGCACTTCAATGTGGGGTGGGAGGCAGAGTTTGACTGAGAGCCATCAGTGTAGTCCAGGACCAGAATCAAAACCTTCATGCTCCCTGGCAATCTTCATGTAACAATTCACCTCCATTGCCATGTAAAGCATCAGACTCTGGCCATCCACCTAGAGCAAATACAATGCCGAGAATAATAAACAGGTAAAGTGGGAAGTCACTGACACGATCAGTACCTGTGCTGACTACAAAATGGATGCCATCTACTGGATGGGTTCACAAAGAAATAAACATTTTTTAAAAGATTTATTTTATTTATTTCTCTCCCCTTCCCCTCCCCCCCACCCCATTTGTCTGTTCTCTGTGACCATTTGCTGCGTGTTCTTCTATTTATCTGCTTCTGTTGTTGTCAGTAGCATGGGAATCTGTGTTTCTTTTTTTTTTGTTGTGTCATCTTGCTGTGTCAGCTCTCTGTGTGTGCAGGGCCATTCCTGGGCAGGCTGCACTTTCTTTCATGCTGGGCAGCTCTTCTTATGGGATGCACTCCTTTGTGAGTGGGGCTCCCCTACATGGGGGGGCACCCCTGCATGGCATGGCACTCCTTGCTCACATCAGTACTGCACATGGGCCAGCTCCACATGGGTCAAGGAGGCCCAGGGTTTGAACTGCAGACCTCCCCTGTGGTAGACAGATGCCCTATCCACTGGGCCAAGTCCACTTCCCAGAAATAAACATTTTATATCGATATTTCAAAAATAATAGTGGGGGAAAAGGTTAGACAATGAGAGAAGGAGTAAGAGCCAGAGTGAAAAAGGGTCACTGTGGGCAATAGTCAGAGAAGGATGAAGAATCAGGAGATATAGGGAAAAATGCAGAGTGCAAAATAAAAGCAAAGAACTATGTTATGGATAAAGATTACTTGTGCTATATTTTATCCCATATTTTAATTAAATAATTTGCTCCTCTCTCCTCCATACACATATTATTCTTCAAAGCCACAAGAGAAAGAAGATGTAGTTTTTGACCACAAGCAGCTTTGACAGTGGATCGTGGACACCCAGCATTAGTATCTAAATATACATCCTTCCCTTTTTCCTGCCCTTAACCTTTGCAAATAATGAATCTGCACTTTTATGGTTCTATACTGTAGCCCCCTTCACCGTGCTCTCTTTTTAATCATAATTGGTCTGAAACAGGTTTGTACAAAGTAGAGGTCAGTGAAAGTTATGGCTCACTGAAACACCAAAATGCTTATGTCACTGTGGAAAATATGTTCCAGGAGCTTCAGGTTTCTCAGAAGACAGAACTAAATGATGGTATGTGCCCTAAAACTTACCTTTTCCTTGTAAACAAAGAGATGACATTCAAAAGAGAGGTTGAGGAGTGAGTTGCTACAACAGTGTGTCCTGGGAACACAAGTTCAGTGCACAACATAAACTTCCAGTGAATGATCCCTTTGTTGCAGATAATAAAGCATCCAGATAGGACAAATAATCTCCTTAAAACTTACATAGCACAAAGAGTCCAAAACAGCAGGTGTAGAAGTCCCATCACAATCAGTCTCCCTGGGTAGTCAAAAACTGCTCTGAGTTGAGGCTGATAGTTGGCAGTTCTGCATGTCCCATTTCACTTTGGAGAAGAGAAACCTTTCTAAACTGTTGAGTGTTTTCACTTACCTCATGTGGAGGGAGCCCTGACACTGAGATTTCCTGCTGTGAGAAGCATCTAGGGTTGCTAGGTTCTGGTTTATGGGTTTAAGATCCAGTCATACCTTTTGATTAGACTTAAAATTTAGTGAAAAGGCACAGTGTGGAACATCATTTGCTGGAATGGCACACTATAGAAAAATAAGTGAGGGTACTGAAGGCCAGAGGATGGCAGCTCAGTGGAATAGTGACTTTACTGGCAAAGAAATTGGGAGTAGGTGAAATCTGGGTGATGGTAACTTAACAAATGTTTTTCTAAAGGAGGTCATAGTTTTTCTTTTTAAATTCTAATTTGTGTTAAAGATTAATCATGTGCCCTTCATTTGCAATATGCAAATTGTAAATCAGATAGATCCACTCTTGCTTGCTCTTTCAGCATCTATAAGTAGACAAAAACCCCATAGAGAGTCAACTCTTTACAAGGCTAGACTTAGATGCTGTAAAAATGTCTGTAATACTGGCAGGAAGAAAATAAATGTCCTATCTCTGTTTCCTTTCTAGAAATAAAAAAGAAAATATCCTTGATAATCTTTGGTAGAAACCAATCTAAATTCAGCTCTATTGCCTGGTTGAGCAGATAAATCAAAGATTTCTTTTTTCACATCGGATAAATATAGGGATTTTTTAATAGTTCACAAATGATCAGAACCACTTTTCAACCTCCAGAGGTTCAAGATTTATTACTCTCCCTTCTCAAAGCTGAAGGATTTTCTCAATGAGCTTCTTAGCAGAGTTAATCCACGAGCACAGTGAACCATGGGTCAATTAATCCCAGGCAAGACTACAAGAGGCAAGTTCCATCCTCATTTCTTCCCTCGTCTCCCATCCTTACGGACATCTTCCATTTCATTGAGCAAGTGCTCATGTCATCACATTTTTGTCCCCACTCCATGCACATACCTGCTCCAAGGAAAGGTACACTTTCAAACTCATATCGAGGTGTAGACAACTAAAAGTGACCAAAGTTGTAAGGCAAAACTCTATATCATATTAAATAGATGTGACAGTTGAATGCTGGCTCTATCACTTATAATTCTAGAATTTTAGCAATTTATTATTTTCCTCTAGTTTCCTGTTCTTGTTAACTGTTAATTAGAATAATTATTACTATTCCTAATGATCTTAATGATGTTGATAAAATATACTACAATGTAAATAATTTTAATAAAAACTGTTCATTAAAATTCCTCTAATTTCTAAAACATTTTGCAGTTGTTTATTAGTAAAGAAAGGAAAGAAGAGATGATACAAATAAAAAAATTACATGTATTTATTTGTAAATCAACTTCATTAGGTATAATATAAATAAAAAGATGCATAATTTTTAGTCATACATTTAAGTGACTTTCAACAAATGTATACATCCATTTAATCACCACCAAAATCAAGAGGTAGGATATTTCTATCACACCAAAAAAGAATCTTCTTGAACCTTTGACATCAATCACTTTTTACAGGCTTTACAATGGCCTCTTCTGTTCACAGACAAAGAATTCAATTTTCTCTTTTTGCATAGTGAGGGAGAAAAGAACTCTGGAAAATAATTTTCCTACAAGAGTGATGTGGCTGCTGCTGTAATGGGCGGGTCACTGCCGGGGGTTGGGCCGAGCCCACGGCCATACCGGGGCAGCAGCGGCAGCTCAAGGCTTGGGGGACGCGCGGTTTGGTGGAAGAAACCACGGAGACGAGGTCTATGCGCAGGTCTACTTTATTGAGGAAGTGCACTTAGTTATATAGTGCTGGGTAGGGGAGGGGTTGGGGCCAGGGCGGGCTAGCTACGGGGTGATAGTGGATAGGTGGGATTGGGCGGATGGCTATGAGGCAGGCAGTGGCTAAGGAAGAAGGCAGATTATATGCTGGCAACGTGGGCGGGACTGGCGGGAAGAACAGTGAAGGCTGCAAGAGGAAGATAACGGCTGGAGGGAGGGGTGGAGGATGACAGCAGCTTAAGCTGTTGCTGAGAAAGGTCATAATACAAAGAGGTTACAAGGAACAGTTAAAAAAGGTATAAGGAAGAATAAAACAAGGTGAGAGCAGGGGACAATTGCTCCCCTTTTCGAAAATATGAACGTGCAGGGTCTGTGAGAATGATGTTTTCGTGGGGAGGGAAGATGGGGAGGGTTGTGAGGGGAGAGGAAAGGAACGAGGAGAGGTTGCCGGCAAGGGGCGTGGGGGACACGAGGGGGGCATGAGCGGAGGGGAGGGCGGCTGAAACACCCGATTCCCCATGCAGAGGGCAGAGAACCCATACCCACAGCTCGAGGCGACCATGATGGGCTCTATCGATGGTCGCCTCTTGCCACTCTCATGAGCCACACCTGTGCGTGCCGGGCTTCCTCGGGAAGGGGAGAACTTTGGGAGCTAAACGTGGGAGGTGCAGCACTGGGAGGGGCGGGGGTGCCGAGTGGTGCGTGGGCGTGGAGGGTCGGGCTCTGAGGTAGCTAGGCGTTGGTAGTGGACTTGCACGAAGGAGCTGAAAACTGTGTTTGCTTGATCTTTGGCGAGGCGGACTATTCTCCGAATAGCCCAAGGCCCCACTGTAAGGGCCAGAATGAGGACAATAAGCGGGCCTAAAAAGGGGAGAAAGTACGGGAGGAGAGTGTGTAGAAGGCTAGAGGAATAGTTAGCACTCTCTCGCTCTCGGCGGCGCTTGTCAAGTCCCTCTTGGACCTTTCTTAAATTGTCTTCGGCTAGGCCAGTGGAGTTGGCGTAGATACAGCACTCTTCTCCGAGGGCGGCACATAGACCTCCTTCTTTAATATAGAGGAGGTCAAGGCCACGACGGTTTTGGAGGACTACTTCAGAGAGGGAGTTGAGGGAGTCTTTGAGGTATTTAACTGCATCTCGGAGGTAGGTGATGTCTTCGTCGACGGCTTGCCTGAGCGAGGAAAGGGCAGAAGACTGTGTGGCAAGGGCAGCAATGCCAGTGCCTGCCCCTGCAAGGCCTAGTATGGAACCTACTGTAAGAATGGCAGTGATAGGTTCTCTTTTTTGGATATGAACGGGAAATTCATGCCGTTGAAGGGTGGAGAAGAATTCGTCGTCGCTGTGAAAAAGGACTCGGGGGGTTAGGAAAATGAGTAGGCAAATTTCACTAGTGGCGTTGAGTGTAGCGATGCTGAGGCAGGGGGTTAGTCCAGTGGAAGTACAAAGCCATTGAGAGGTGTTATGAGGGATTAAGAATTTGGCAGTGGTGCTGGGAGAGGAGTAACTGGAGCAAACACTAAGGAGGGAATGAGGGCCTCGACGAGAATGAACACAGTGTCCAGTGGAGGAAACAGACTGGAAGGTTAAGAGGATAGAAGAGACGTTCCAATTGCATTCGGTAGGATTCTGGTTGGAGGATTTGGTAAAGGAGAGGTTGGTGGCGATAGGTTCATAGAGAGGAAGAAAGGGGGAAAGGCAGAGCCAACAGTTTTGAGTTAGGTTGGGGTGAGACGCATTTAGAGAGGCGTAGGAGGCATTGATTAGCTTAATGAGGGGATTAGAGTATAGCGCAGGGGGCAAGTGAGGTTTGGGGGCATGGGTACGGGGGGGGGCAATGGTAAGGGGGGTACCGGACGAAGGAGCAGGCGAAGTGGAGCGAGGTGGAGAACGAGGCCATTGTGCCTTTGGAGGATTGAGGACCTGATTTGGGCTGACGGCCGGGGGGGTGAAGTGGAGGGTGGTCTTTTCTTTATAATAAAAAAGGCACCATAGTCATATTCGGTCATGTATAGACGGATCCCCCAAGTGCGGCCCGTGAACCACTGATCTGAATTAGGGTCTTTGACAGAGAGTGTGACGCGGTCACATCGATTTCCATAATTGAGGGTGAGATGTGGGTCCTAGTCTTTTGGGGCTGTAGACAGGCCATAGGCTATAGTTTCACAGCCCCAGGATGGGCAGTAGTAATGTGTTGGATCATGACAGCCTCTCACTGAAGGGGGACATATATAGTAATCGGAAAGAGTTTTCCCGTAGGGGCCAGTAAGGCCACTGCTAGGAGTGCCTGAGCACTTGGGTCGGGGTGGCAACTTATTACTGATGTATCCCATGTTAAATGTATTTATAACAGAGCCTGAGATTTTAGTATCCGTGTGATTGAATCCAGCTAGCTGGCAAAAGTGCAGCGTGAAGGAGGGGGCTCCAGCAGTCACGTTGAAGGCGAGAAGTTTATCAAACTGCCAGAGGCTGAGGGTCCAATTGAAGGGCTGGTGATTCAGGTTGGCGGTAGTGGAGGAGGCTAGAGACAACATGAGGATGAGAAGATGAATAAGGTGGGGGAGGGTGGGGGGACAGGGGGTGTGGGCGTGAGTAGAGCGGGCTCGATGGAGGAGCTGAAGAACTTGCTGCTCGACGGGGTCATCATCTTCAAGGGAGAGACGGCTCAGGCGGCGGGCAAGGAAGCGACGCCGACGCCGCTCACGGCGGGAGAGGGCTGGCGTGGTCCCTGCGGGTGATGGCGCAGGAGGGGCAGACTCAGGCGGGCTCGACTGGGCAGCTGGAGGCGTCATCTGCAATGACAAGAGGAGAGAAACCTCACGGGGGGGTGAGGTGTGAAGAGGGGCTATCATTACGGCAGGGGGAAGTCATCAGGGGGAGAGGGGTCAGGAGGTGGAGGGTCGGCAGGGCCGTGTGGGGTGAAAGGCTTAACGAGACGAGCAGGGATCCAAACAGGCTGGGGTGTGGATTCCGGGAAGACGCAGGCAAATCCTCGCCCTTGGGTGAGAAGGGGCGCTGGCCCGCTCCACTTGTTAGTGAGCGGATCGCGCCAGAGGACGAGAGGGGCTGGAGTGGGCCGGTAAGAGGGCCCCCAGTGCTTGTGGACGGGCGAAAGCCCCTCAGAGTCAAAGGTCATCAGGTTGTGCTGGATGAGCACCTGCATGACTGTTTCACGTGGGGTGAGACGGGGTTGAGTCTCTCTAGTCTTCTGGACGAGGGTTTTGAGGGTTTGGTGAATTCTCTTGACAAGTCCTTGGCCTTGTGGGTTGTATGGGATGCCGAAGTGGTGGGTGATGTTGTAGAGCTTCACAAACTCGGCAAAGGTGGTGCTGCGATAGGCGGGGCCATTGTCAGTTTTTATGTCCCAGGGAACTCCCATGAAAAGGATGGCCTCTCGGAGCGCTTGAGTGGCATATTTGGCAGATTCTCCCGGGAGGGTGATGGCGTAGCATAGATGTGAGAACGTATCGATGGCAACATGGAGGAATTTCCATCGGCCGAAGGAAGCGACATGAGTAACATCGAGCTGCCATCTAGAGTTGGGCCGTAATCCACGCGGGTTGACACCTTGGGGCTGGAGCGGGCCCAGGGGCAGCAAAGGTGCGCAGGAGCGGCATGCACGCACCAGATGTTTACATGCCTCGATGGGAAGTTCTGGGAGGAACCGATGGAGGGCGGGCGCACCAAAGTGGAAGCGCGCATGCAGAGTCTTTGCTTGGTTGATAATGTCTCCTATGGCGGCTGCGGGGCTGAGAGCATTGATGGAAGCGCCTTGGGCAGCTTGGTCAGCGAGATGGTTGCCGTGCGCTAAGGGGCCTGGCAGGCCAGAGTGGCTTCTGATGTGGGCAATGAACCAAGGTTGCCGGCGTTCTTCCAAAACAGCCTGTAGCTTGACCAGGGCCTGATTGATGGCACGGTCGCGGGGGCCAGAAGGAGGTAGGAAGGCCGCGAAGGCAAGAATGCGGGTGACCTGCAGGCAGTAGAGGCTGTCTGTAAAGATGTTGACTGACTGGTCTGCTAGGTATTGGAGAGCTAGCGTGACAGCTTGTAGTTCAGTCACCTGTACTGAGTTGTGGTGAAGGCGAGTATGGCAGAGGGGCCGCGGGGAGTCAGGTTTGTAGAGGACTATAGCGAGGCACTGCTTGGAGGCGTCGGTGAAGACGATGGTGGCATTGGGGAGCGGCTTGGAGGACGGGAATGGGAAATGGTCGGGGGCGGCGACTGGAAGCAGACTGAGGCCTTGGATGAGACGGTGGTGAGGGTAGTGGTTGTCGAACGGGCCGGGGAACAGGAGGAAGAGTGCTTGCATGTCAACAGACTCCTTGAGCAAAAGGGTGACTTGCTGGGTTGTCAGAGGCCACACGATGGTATGTGGGTGCCACCCATAGTGGTGGGCGGAACGTTCGACGAGCGCTGTGGCGAGGTGTGTGAAGAGAAGATGTTGAGGGGTAATTTTGCGAAGCTTGCTCTTGGCTAGGTGAACCCACAGGAGTGGGCCGTCCTGCCAAAGGAGACCTGTGGGGGTTCCACGAGTGGGGAGGATGAGGCCCAGAAATGGTTTGTCTGGGCTGAAGCGTTGGAGCTGACAGTCCATTAGGGCATCATTGACACAGGCAATGGCGTGTTCCGCTTCGTAGGTCAGAGTGATTCTCTTCGTAGGTGCTTGGGATGGTGTGCCGGCCGTGTGAAGGAGGCGGAACAGGGGCTGTAGTTGACTGGTGGTGACTGGCAGTGATGGGCGTAGCCAGTTAATTTGGCCGCAGAGCTGCTGGAGATTGTGGAGTGTCAAGGTCTTGGGGACACTTATGAGCGGTGCCATGGGCGTGACTGTTTTTGAAATTTCAAAGCCCAGAAAGTGAAACGGTGGGTGGAAAACAACTTTCTCGTCGTTGACTTTGAGACCGATATTCTCCAGGTAACTACAGCCTGCAGTTTTGGTTCGCTCGGGTGGGCCACAAGGATGTCATCCATGTAATGCACAATAGTGGCCTCGGAAGTTAAGGGCTCAATAGCAGTTGCTACAAACAGCTGGCAGATGGCAGGGCTGTTTTTCATGCCTTGGGGGAGTACTTTCCACTGATATCGTTTGGCAGGCCGGTGGTGGTTGGGTTGGGGAACAGTAAAGGCGAACCGTGGATGGTCAGCTGGATGCAGGGGAATGGAGAAGAAGCAGTCTTTGATGTTGAGGACTGCCATATACCAGTCTCGCGGGAAGGCTGACGGGTGAGGCATGCCGGGCTGAGGGGAGCCCATGGGCTTGATGTGCTTGTTAATCTCTCGCAGGTCATGGAGGAGGCGCGGCTTGCCAGACTTTTTGATGATGAAAAAGATGGGAGTATTGTATGGACTGGTGGAGGGCTCAACATGCCCAGCATGGAGCTGCTCCTCCACGAGGTCTTGAAGAATAGCCAGTTTTGGGGCAGTCATAGGCCATTGCTCCACCCAAATGGGTTCCTCTGTGTCCCATTGCAGAGGAACGGGTGCTGGAGGTTGAACGCGAGCAACGGCCAAAACTATTGGGGGGACGGCGACGGTTGGGGGGTGAAGAGAACCGCACCAGATTGATGTAGAATATCACACCCCCACAAGACCTGTTTGATGTCTCTAAGGACTAAAGGACGGAAGAAGCCAGACCGCCCCTCAGTGTCCTCCCATGAGAAGTCCTCTGCCGCCTGTTGCGATGTGGACTGGCCGGTGGCACCTATGACCACGGGCCCAGCCATAAGCGGGAAGTCGCAAGCTTGGGAGAGGGGGATGCAGGAGATTTCTGCGCCGGTGTCAAGAAGGCCATCCATCCACTTTCCATTGACCTTGATGGTGAGGCGTGGCTGTGAAGCGGGCGACATGGGGACGGACCAGTGGATCCCTACGGGCGAGGTTGGCACGGGGCGACTGGAGCCTCTTGGTGGCGGGGCTGAGGCTTGCCCCGCTGCCCGTTTAAAGGCTGCCTCGGGACACGGCAGTCGCGGGCCCAATGGTACCCTTTTCCACAGCGTGGGCAGGGGGTGGAGGGCGGCCGGGCAGCAGGAACAGGGTGCGGTGGTGGCACCATAGGCGGGGCCACGGGTTGCGGCAGAGCCGGAAGGTTGGGGCACTCGCGAGCAAAGTGGCCCAATTCTCCGCATCGGAAGCAGGTGTTGGTTGTCTGGACTGCTGCGACGATAGCCGCTGCGAGCGCGGAGGCTTGCCCAGAAACTCCGGAGCATGCGAGGACCCAGTCTTGGAGCGGCTTGTCACGAAGGGGACGAATGATGGCTTTGCAGGCTGGATTGGCTCCCTCTTGCAGAATGTCTTTAACGAAAGACTCGCGAGCTGCATTGCCGACAACTCGCCTCTCTGCGGCGGCTTGCACACGAGCTACGAATTCGTTAAACGGCTCTTCAGGTTTTTGGAAAAGCTTTACGAGGGGCTCTGGGGCGGCAGCGGCACACGAGCAGAAAGCTAGGAAAACACAGTCACGGAGCTGGAGAAAAAACCCAGGCGGGGTGGCAGTGTAGGCGCTGGGATCGCCGTAAGGACCGAACCCAAGAAAGGCGTTGGCAGGGTAATGCACACCTTGACGCGCGTTGTCAGCAATCTGATTGTCGATTAGAACACCGAGATGGGCTCGCCAGTCAATGAATTGCCCGGGGGAGAGAAGTGCTCGGGCTAGGGAAATCCAGTCGTAAGGGATGCAGCGAGGGATGGCCATACGCTCGAGAATGTCTTGGGCATGTGGGCTGGCAAGGCCATCCTCTTTTATCACGCTGCGGAGCATTTGGATGTCTTTGGGGGAAAAGGGGATCCACGCTTGCAGGTTTTGTGGAGTGCGAGCCGGATTGAGGGGGAACATCTGAGCCAGAGGTGGAGTGGGAGAGGTGAGAAAGGCGGTGTCGTACGCCGGTGGAGGGGGGTTCGCGGTAGGCAGGGGGCAGGCAGGGGGCAAAGCAGGCCACGGATATGAGGCGTTGGCGGCGCCACCGGGCGCTGGCCAGGACGGCGCGGCGGCAACTGTGTTTTTGGCTGGGCAAAATGGCGGCACGGAGAAGTCACGTCTGACATCACTTCCGGATGTGGGCCAAGATGGCGGAGTGGCCGTGTCACTTCCGGGCACAGGCCAAGATGGCGCCGGGGGCTCTTCCGGTTTGGCGGAAAATGGCGGCCGGCAGGCATCCGGGGTGGGACCAGATGGTGACAAGCCAGGAAGAGGCGGGTAAAGGCGGGAAGAGGGCGCGGAGGAAGAAGAAGGAGGAAGCGCCCCATGTTGGCATTGTTTGCAAGGCGCAGTTGGGGAGGAAGAAGGCGGAAGGTCGCCATCTTGGTTGGGGTCTGGATCAGAGGCCGTGGGGGGACTCAGTTCGAGCGCGGCCTCGAGCTGGGCGGGCAGAGAGCGAGTATCGTCATCTCCATCAGGGTCGCAGGTGAGAGGGTGGCTAGGCTCACAGGCGAGAGCAGAGGCAGGGGAGGGCACCCCCTGGAGACAGGCGCGGATAGCAATGAGGGCCGGGATAAGGCCAGGGGGAAACTGCTTGTGTTCGTGCTCCATAGCGGACGTTACCCGCTGAATTAAATGTTCGTAAGTCTCTGGGTTCCAGAGAGCACAGGTGACGAGCCAAGGGTTAAAAGGTAGAAGAAGGTCCCAGTACTGCTGTAGCTGACGGAGAGAGATTTTGACGTGGTGGGTCTCTAAGAGGGCAGCGAGCAGGCGGACTTGAGGAACCTGACGGGATGAGAGGGAGGCCCCCATCGCGGCAGAGGGCCTAAGAGGGGAGTGAAGGGAGCGACGCCGGAGAGTCCCTACCTTGAGTGGCAGCACGGGAGGACGGCGATGGGTCCCATGCGGGGGTTCAGCAGCAGACTGTCCAAGCGAGGGGCCGTAGCTGGGGTCCCTGTTTGGGCGCCAACTGTGGCTGCTGCTGTTATGGGCGGGTCGCTGCCGGGGGTCGGGACGAGCCCACGGCCGTACCGGGGCAGCAGCGGGCAGCTCAAGGCTTGGGGGACGCGCGGTTTGGTGGAAGAAACCACGGAGACGAGGTCTATGCGCAGGTCTACTTTATTGAGGAAGTGCACTTAGTTATATAGTGCTGGGTAGGGGAGGGGTTGGGGCCAGGGCGGGCTAGCTACGGGGTGATAGTGGATAGGTGGGATTGGGCGGATGGCTATGAGGCAGGCAGTGGCTAAGGAAGAAGGCAGATTATATGCTGGCAACGTGGGCGGGACTGGCGGGAAGAACAGTGAAGGCTGCAAGAGGAAGATAACGGCTGGAGGGAGGGGTGGAGGATGACAGCAGCTTAAGCTGTTGCTGAGAAAGGTCATAATACAAAGAGGTTACAAGGAACAGTTAAAAAAGGTATAAGGAAGAATAAAACAAGGTGAGAGCAGGGGACAGAGTGACATTAATATTTTTCAATCTAATGCTTAACACTTGTGTGCCTACTATTGCAAAAAAGAATTTGAGGATAGAAATGCTTGAGATTAATTAGCACTCTAGTAATTTTGGCCAGCTTCAAAAAAATGAGAAATTTCTTGGAGGCAATTTTATGTCAGTACTTGCATTAGCCCTAACTATTCGTAAGAACCAGAATTGACCTACCCAAATTCTGTATCACTTGGAATGAACTTGGCGAAATCATTTGACTTTGCAGTGATTCAATTTATAATACCTTATTATTGACTCCTCAACAAGGATGGAGTAATAAGGGCTACAAAATGTTAGTGAGTGAGAATTTCAATTCAAAAAATAGCCAGAAAAGTCGTAGAGAATGCACCATTCAATAATAAACCAGGTTGTTAGGTTTTAAACCAGATATATATCTGAAGGAAGAATAATAAAGCCACAGGGAACAACTTGTGCAGTTTCTGAGGCAGGAGCATACTGAGAGTCATGTAAAATTTGGTAGGGTGCTGCAGGGACAATTACCAGACATTTTAGGTCCTCCCATGGCCCACTGGATGGAACGTGGGAGAGTATGGGCTATGATGTGGATCAGTGACCATGAGGTACAGTGATGCTCAGAGATGTATTCACCAAATGCAATGAATGTCTCATGATGATGGAGGAGAATGTTGCTAGGGGAGGAGTAGTGGGGTGAGGGGGGTGGGGGGTACATGGGGACCTCATATTTTTTTAATGTAATATTTTAAAAAATGAATTAAAAATAAATAAATTTTAAAAAACAGTATATCACAGTGGGGTCAAGGAATTGTTAGAGTTGTGATATGGTACATGTAAATGGGAAATAATAGAGGTGGGTTTGGAAAACAATGGGCATGAAATTCAGATGATAGAAGAGTAATAACAAGATTTACAGTATGATTATAGGAGTGAGCATCTAAAATAATTAAATATTATTGAAAAAATGTTGGGCAATCAGTCAATTAATAAACCAGTGTATTGGAAAGATCATCTTGTGGATATTAAAATCATCAAGAATTATGGCAGAAACATGGTGGTGTTACAGTAATCAGGAGCCAAAACCTTCAAGGAATGTAGGGGAATAACCAGGCAAATCAGAGATGAAGTAAGAAGGGCTGAGAGTAGCATAATCTGATTGAGATTAACCAATAATGATAAATAATGATAACTAAAACCCATTTTCCAGGTCCATTGGCATGAGAACTATGAAGGAAAGTAGGACCTACTTAAGTGGAAGTAGCATCCAGAGTAGAGGACCAGAAAAGCAAGCAGATAAATGCAATAGTCACATAAGAGATTGAGAATATAGGTGATTCTGCTTCTTATTGTCCCAAGATCCAGAAGTACAATGATAGAGAACGTGCAGGGATGAAAATTAAGACCAAAAGTTGGTTTCACAGAGCAAAAGGAGAATAAAGGTGCAAATTTAAACAATCCCATAAATAAAAAGTAGTCCCTAATTTGAGAAATATTCATTCAAACTCTTCAAATCCTTGGAACTCACAAAGTCCTGGATTTGTTACTAGTTTTTTGAAATAGCATAATCCACCAGAATGTGAGCTCAGAAGAGAAGGATAGACTATTACTTGATGCATAATGATGAGTCAATAAATATCCGTCAAATTGAAATGAATTTTGAATTAAAAATGCTTCTGTGGATGTTCCTGGGTCTCAATGCCTGTGCCAGAGATTGCTAGATGTCCACTAAAATCCTAAAATCTTTACTCCTCTTCAGTAGTAACAGAGTTACCTGGGTTTATGCCTCCCAAGCAGAGCTCCCAGGTAAAGAAAAAATAAGATGCAAATCTGTTAGACAAATTTTGAGACTTCCTCCTGTGTATTTATTTTGATAAACTTCAAACTCAAGTGCTTTGAATTTTGATGATCAACATACCTTTAATAGAAAAAAATCATCAAACGCCCTTACTAGTGGAGTTCTAGCAGTCTCTGGCAAAGCTACCTAGTACCAGGAACATGCACAGAGAGTTTTTTACTGAAAATACCCCAGCCCTCTTTGCTACCAAATGGAGTTCAGTGGCTGAGTTCTTATTGACTAGTTGTAGGCATAAAGGATATGCATAAGTTCCAAATTGAAATCTAAAATATTGAATGTGAACTTATACAAGTTTATTCCTTCTTCTTGCCAGCTGAAACCAGATGGTGGTATCACACTATAGAAAACAGATAGCTTTGGAAAGACTTTACAAATGGTGTTGTACATATGGATAACAAGACGTTAACTTAAATTATGATTCATTCTGGTATGAAAAACATAATTCAGCATTTCTAACAAGCTCCCTGGAGATACCAATGATATAACACATGGATCACATGTAAGTGTGAAAGCATTGTGAAAGGCAAAGAAAAAGACAGAAAGGAAACTGAATCCATGAATAAAGAAGAAAAGATTCACAGCCCTTTCTACCTGGATCATGTAATGAGTCTGACACATCAATAAGAATAAACTTCCTATACGTTAAAAAAACTCTTTTTTGGGGTGTCATTCTTTTATAGATGCCTAGTATTATTCCAAATAAAAGCATAACAACAACAAACAACCATGGTACCACTCTCCACTTTATGTAAATATACTGTTATTTCTGGAAGAGTAATTAGATTTCCATTATTATACAACACATACAAAGATGAAATTGCTCCTTGAATATTTTGTGTATTTTCCCATTAATGTTATAATTTGTATTGGCCATAATAATGTACATCATTGAAGTTTGAGTAATCAAGTAGATACATACGCAGTAAAGATCTAACGTTGCCTCTACCACAACAGAGGATCTACAGATTAAGGTCTGATCTTCAGATTTGCTGGACATATTGGAATCTGTTGATGCCCAGAGATGGACTTCTTTGTGTGGCCAAGCTCATTTTTACCATATAAAAAAGGACTTGGAACGCAACCCTAAGCATAAGTTTAATAATTGTTTGGGAAAATTCAATTAGAGAACAAGCCTAAATTTGTACAAATTATTATCTATTGCTGAATAACAAATTGCCAAAAGTTCAGCATCTTGAAACTTTTCTCGTATTATCTCACAATTTCTGTGGCTCAACAGTGCAGGTACAACTAAACTCAATGAAAAAATGGGTGCTTCTGTGATGTGTCACAAGGCTACCATCAACGTGTCAGTCAGAGCTATGATCACATCTCAAAGCTCAATTGGAGAAGGATATGCTCTCAAACTCATGTGGTTGCTGGCAAAATACAGTTCATTACAAGTTGTTGGACTGATGGGTTCAGTTCCTGCTGGGTATTGGCTAGAGTCAGTCCTCAGTTACTTGCTATGTGTGTGTCTCCGACCCTGGCAACTTACTTCATCAAAAGCTATCAAGAACCATTCTGTTGTGGCTTTGCTACACATGCCTCTTCTGTTAATTTTACTGGACCTGTGGTTGGCACTGGGGTTGGTGTATACTCAGGGGACCTGGATCTCAGGACTGTCCATGTGACAGCCAGGCCCTGAGCCTCAGCAGACTTGCAACTCCTACCATCTGGTTTATTGGACTTACCCTGGCCAGCTAACAGGGAGGTGAAGAAGGTCAACCACCACACCAGGGAGCCAAAAGTACCTAAAACTGCAAACAGGAAAATTGCATCCATCATCCATGTGGAATCTAAGCCCCCTCTTGACATAGAGATGGAGTGGACATAACCATCCCAGGGTTCACAGCATGGAGGAATAGAGTATGGATTAGAATGGATTTACTGATGTTCTACTTTGAAACTAGTGTGATTAGTAACAGAAGAAATTGTAGCATTGATGTGGAGAAAGTAGCCATGGTAGTTGCTGAGGGTCAGGAGAGGGAAGAAGAGATATGGTGTCGGGGCATTTTCAGGACTTGGAGTTGTCCTGGGTGGTATTACAGGGACAGATGCTGGACATTGTATGTCCTGTGATGGCCCACTGGGTGGACTGGGGGAGAGTGTAAACTACAGTGTAAACCACTGTCCATGTGGTACAGCAGTGTTCCAAAATGTATTCACCAAATGCAGTGGATGTCCCATGATGATGAAGTAGGTTGTTGATGTGGGAGAAGTGGGTGAGGGGCGTGGGGAGTATTTGGGGACCTCATATTTTTTTAATGTAACATTTTTTTTAAAGTAGTGATGCATAGCTCCAAAAAAAAAAAAAAAAAAGAACCAGTCTGAGCAAGACAGAAATTACAATTTTATGCACATTGCCATAGAAGTAACAATCCTTACATTTACCATATTCTATCAGTTAGTATGAAAACATATATCCCACCCACATTCAATGGAAGGAGATGCCACAGGTATGAATGAATACTGGGGACAAGAATAATTTTGGGCATTTAGAGTCTCTTCAGGCTCACCCTATTCATTAGTCAGTATATAAATGTCTAGAAAAAAATAGTCATCATAAAATCTAAATTACCATAGGAGGTGTGTGCTGTTTTGTTTTGTTTTGTTTTTTTTGCTGAGAAAAGAATCATTAACTGACAGTATCACAACATTCCAGTGATTATTGGGATTTAGTTAATCATAAATGACTGGGTTAGAGTGTCCATTCAAATAGCATTACTAAGTTTTAAGTCTTGCATTTCATTTCCATTTTTTCTATGTACATGCATAGTTTATTTAAGAAAAAAGGTATTTATACTTTATTTAATTTTGTTTGCTAAGGTATAGAGCAATTTTCTTAATTTTAAATATTAAGTAGAACTCTTTTAAAGGAAAAAATATCTCATGAACCCCAGTTTTATTGTGAATGATATACAATATGTTATAATATATATTTGTAAACATAAAATGAGTTATAAGTGCCTTATAATTATAACAGTTATATAAGCGAAAAGCTAAAATAAATTTTCAAACATAAGTGCAATAACATCATTAACATTTAAATTAATATGTAATTTAACATGACTATTAATGTGGTTATATTATAGTAAAATTGACACATATAAATAGTACACAGAGATATAGCAAAACTAATTTTGATTTTGGCACATCAATGTTAGAACCAATTTTCCCTACTGAAACTACTGCAAATCCATTATTGCATACCTCACAGTCATTTGACATCTATTTGAAACAAAAGCTCTCCTCATTTACCAAATTCATACCTGCATACTTCTTATATTGTCAACACTGTAGCAGTGTTGGAAATTTGCGAAAGAAAGAGAAAGGATAGAAGGAAACAAAGAGAAAGAAGGAGCAGCTGGGATTAGGTGGCTGTGAGTAATGACTCCTCAGATAATTTTATTGTTTACAAGGGGCTCTCTATATACCCCAGTCTACATGACAACAAGCAGCAATTTGCAGTTAACTATTAGCATAGTTAATACTAAGGAATTCAAAAAATCTTATCTCAAGGTACAAAGTCTAAGTGTTCTATTTACTGCAAAAAGTATGTGCTCATCTTTTCTTTCAGCCTTTAACAGCTTCATCCAGTTTGCCGGAGAACTCTTTTTTTTTTTTGCCTTTATTCATTTTTTTAATATTACATTCAAAAAATATGAGATCCCCATATACCCCCCACCCCCCTCACCTGACTACTCCCCCCCAGCAACATTCTCCTCCATCATCATGAGACATTCATTGCATTTGGTGAATATATCTCTGAGCATCGCTGCACCTCATGGCCAATGGTTCACATCATAGCCCACACTCTTTTACATTCCATCCAGTGGGCCACGGGAGGACCTACAATGTCCGGTAATTGTCCCTGCAGCACCACCCAGGACAACTCAAAGTCCCAAAAATGCCTCCACAGCTCATCTCTTCCTCCCATTCCCCACACTGAGCAGCCACCATCGCCACTTTCTCCACACCAATGCCACATTTTCTTCAATTACTAATTACAATAGTTCATGAATAGAATATCAGTAAGTCCACTCTAATCCATATTCTATTCCTCCATCCTGTGGACCTTGTATTGGTTGTGTCCATTCCACATCTATGTCAAGAGGGGGCTTAGATTCCACATGGATGCTGGATGCAATCCTCCTGCTTTCAGTTGTAGGCACTCTTGTCTCTATGGTGTGGTAGTTGACCTTCTTCAACTCCATGTTAACTAAGTGGGGTAAGTCCAATAAACCGGAGTGTAGGAGTTGAAGTCTGATGAGGCTCAGGGCCTGGCTATCATATTGTCAGTCCAGAGATTCAGATCCCCTGGGTATATATTAAACCCCAGCACCAACTACAAATCTGGTACAGTAACAGGAAAGGCTTGTGAAGAGAGATCACATCTGAGTCTATTGTAGAATTTGAGAGAGGTTTAATTATTTGCGTGTAGAGAGGCCAGGATTCAGGAATGATTTTGAGAAGGAAAAATGGTTTATTGATGGCTGGTCGGACTTGGGAGCTTTCTGTTTTAATTTTGAGCCTTGAATAAGATTTTTGAATCCCTTTTATACAGATAGGAAAGGCTAAATGGTTCCTTTGTTTGTCTCAATAGGCTTTAATTGGCATATACATCTTTCACTTTCAAGGTAAGCTTTTAGCATGAACTTCAGACATTCTAGATAAGCTTTTAGCATATTTTGTTTGCATTTCCCCTAAATACTTAAAGTTTATAGAGTTTGCATTGTTAAACTGTTTCCTGGGACTGGAGTCATTGCCATTGTTACCAAAGGCAGGACTGCAGCCTCTTACCTTCACACTCATAAATTAGAGAGCTTAGGTTTATCTCTGAAGAGACAAAGAGCCTCCCACCCATAGCCCACATCATTTCTCCTCTTTGCTGAAGTTTAACTTGCTAAGCTTTGGCATAATTATTGTTGGACCTATGAGGTGGATGGCTATTTATTGTTTTGATTGATTGTTTATTAATTTTTAGTGTAGCATTCAGGACTGTTTTTAGAAGTTTAGAACTTTTTATTTTGGACAGCAGAATCTTGGGGTAGGGGCCTCTTGCAGTTAATCTGCCGCCATGGGGCTCACATAGATTTTTAGTTAGGTTTCAGATTCATTTATTAATTTTATTTTACTTTTAAAGAGTTTTCACCTTTCATTTAAAAGGGGTGCTGAAGGGAGATGATTTCTTTTTTGTAACTGCTTCCTGCTGGCCATGGGCTGTAGTTATTGCCTAATAATGTGTAAAACTCTTATTTCATTTTAACTAGATAGAGGAAGATGGATTTGGCATTCTGTACGAAGTTGGATGAAGTTTTCATATGTTTAATAAGATGTTTATTTTGAAAGAAACAAACTTAATTAAAAATTTGCAATACCTATTTTTAAAAGAGCTGACACTGGATTACAGAGGCAGACAAGGTTAGGTGATTAGAAAGATGGCACTCTTTCTTAAAAGCTGGTGGGAATAGCATATATATATATATTTTTAAGTTTTTTATTTTTAGAGAGAAATTGCAACAGACACTTAGCTTTGTCTGAAGACACATTTTAAGCTGTTTAATGATTGGCACTCATTCGCTCTGTTAGATGCTCCTGGTAAACTGGCATTTCCTGGGCAATGGGCTTTATTCAGGATTAGAACACTAAGTTGGAAATTCCTTTAGTTTTCAGCTGTGGGAGTGATTAGAACTACAGAATAAAGGCTTTTTATACTTTGGTTTTAATTGTACAATTTTTAGCAATTTTGATTTGTTCAGTAGGTGACTCACTATCAGCAAGCGAGCTTCACTCTTGCTACACAGTAGAGTACAGTAGAATATAGTAAGTTTACTGAACTTGGCTGAGACTGCTATTTTATTTTATAGACATGTTTATTAACTGTTTAGAAAATGAGTTTACTAAGAATTTAACATGTTTAATATACTTTTGCACTTGATTTAAAACAGAAAAGATAGCGTTAAATTATTAGGCATACATTTAGTACAGGATAAGAGTACAGCACTTAATATTAATTAATGTATTATTACTTAATGCAAAGGATTTAGAGTTGCAATTAATAGTTTTAAGTTTGTAATACTTTATATGTTATCTCTCATGAGAACAGGCCATAATGCCAATTGTGTTTTAAGTTTTACTTAGAGTATTTTGGTATTATGGCTTTACTTAGCATGTTCTTCATGTAGTAAGCAAGTGGCAGCATTGTTGATCTTACAGAGATATTCCAGTATTTTACTAGCTTGGTGCATAGTGCTCTCTGGCACTATGGAACAGTGTCAGTTTGGAGGCGATGTTCATAGTACACTTGGCTGTACTAAGTTATTATTGGCTGCTGCAGGAGCTCGAAACTGCAATGAATATTCTATCAACTTTAGGAGAAGAACTAGAGGCTGAAATAGCAAATATTTTAATTGAGGGGTTAGTGACTAGCCTAGCCAATAATTTACATGGAGAGGCAAAATGCAATGTATACAAGGCCTGGTTTGAATGCACAAAAGAGTTTGATAATGTTAAAGTTTATTCTTTGTTTTTATATATATATTTTAAACAATTTAATGCAACACATTATATATTAAATGACTTTATTTACACAATTTTACCATGAAGATAACAGTAGGTACTTTACTTTACTAACAGAGGAAAAAAAAATTATTTTTCATTGTTAAAATGAAAGCAGAATATTTTTAATAGACTTAAGATAACTTTTTTTTACTATTTACTTAAATATGTACTTTGCGGTGGCCTTTAGACAGGTTTTATTATTACAAAGTTATTTTTTGCAACTAATACTAATTGAAGTTTTAGTTAACAATGACTTTTACAATTAGAACTATTTAAACATTTTTAGTTTGGAAGATGTTTTACAAACTCTTTATAATTGACTATAACTATATTGACTAGCCATTTTATGTTTAAATAAACTTATTAAATTATAATTATTAACTAAAGAAATTTATTTTTTATTTAAGAGAGCATATTTATAATTTTTTAGCTTAATTGCACTAATGTGAACATATAATTTTATTACTTTAAAGATTTCATACATATAATGTTAATTTAGTTTATAAATTAACTATGGGAGATTACACTTACGTTAAAATTGAAACCGTTATAGTTTATGCAAGGAATGTTCTCTTTTTTTTACAGGAAGCTAAAAACCTTTTTTTTTTTGTTTAAGTTATGAAAATGAATAATTTAAAAGCATACTGACTGCCAGGTTTAAAAAAACATTATACAGTTATTTAATTTGTTTTAATTATAATTTAGGAAAGATTTTTCTATAGTTTTTATGGACTTTACTTACTGAAATTTGTTAATTAGAGCCACTAAGTACTTTTATTTTGTTGGAAAGAAATCTTCTGGAAGAAAATAAGGCTTATCAGATTGTGGAGAAGAAGAAAAGAATTTATTTTCGATCTTGCAAGAAGGGGCACAGAGCCAGATATGGCCGGTGTCTCAAACAAAGAAAAATGACACAATTTATACCCTTAAGCCTAGCACGCAAGCTTTTCCTCTGTTTTTCCATAGATTGGATACTTTAGAAGTTACAGTTTATTTAAGATTTAACTTTTTCACGCAAAAGTTTGTGATTTAACTGCTTGCTCTATCACATTTTAACTATTTTAGTTTTTACCTGCTCCCCTTTGTTAAATAAGTAATAGAATTTAGTGCTGAAATGGCACCGACTTAGCTCTTTTTTGGGCATTTTTTCACTGCCCATAGGACTGGCCTAAACTGTTTTTTTTTTACTGATGTTTAACTTGGGAGTGGGAGACTGAGGAAGCAGGCCGCCAGGTTACACTAATTAACTTTTTTTTTAATGTGAAAACTAACTTAATTTTTGTTTGTTTTTTTTTTTTACATTTTATGGCTGACAAAAGGTTTAAACTGGGAAATTACAGGGCAAACTAATTTTTAATTTTTTCGCTTAGTAGATAGGTTTAGATAGGTTTAATTTGCTATACCTAGTTTTGCTTTTAAAGCTCTTGCAAAGAGGAGGCTTTTTTCTAATTGTTTTTATAATTAGATTTCTATATGACTTTTTTATTTTGCTTAGTTCAATTTGGGCTTTTAAGAATATTTACATATATAACTGCTTATTTAATTTTTAACAATTTGAGCAAATAGGCAGACATGAATAGTTTGATACGAGAATTTTTTTTTAATTAATGGATTGTAACTAAAATGTTTTTAATGCTTTAGCATCATTTTGTTTTAGAACTTTATATTTTACTTTGAAATTAGTAGAATTTTGGGTAAACAATAAGATAAATTTTATATATATTTATTGAGGCTATTTGAAGCTTTAGGGAGACAGACTGGTTTCTCTCATGAATTACTACTCTTAGAAACACTGACCGTCAGGGCAGGAAACTTTTCCCCCTCTACTCTCTTTTTTTTTTATTTTGGAGATAATAAAACTCCATTGGTCATTTAACTTTATTCCATCAGGCAGCAATTTATTTAGTTTACACTTGAATTTATGAGAGAAAGTGTTACTAATACCAGGACAGGAGACAGTGATGTCCCAGCTCTTCTCTGGCCTGTAGGGGCAGAAGCTATTATGAAATAATTATAGGCAAAGGCAATGGGTGAGGTTAAGGCTTGAAGTAACTATAAATAAAGGAAAGGTTAGTTTAGAATTTATACTTAAATAATAGTTTTAGGCTAAATTCACTCAGCTATAATTTCAGTTATTATTTTTTTACTGTTTTATAATATAAATGCATTTATAAATGATTTTCATTCTTAGTTACAGTTTTTATTAATTTTTTTAAAAACCTGTTAATTTTATAACACTTTTAAACACTTTTTATTTGACTTATAACGTATTAAATGAACTTAATCATTACTTTAATTTTTTCTTTAAGGTAAAAGAATAAATCTCTTGCAGTGAGTTTGAAATAAAAAGTTATTTTTCAGGATTTGACCTTTAGAACATAATGTTTTTTTTTAAAAAAAGAGATAAGACTTTTTCTTTTTCAAACTCTGTGGAAATGATGAGGTTAAAGCACAAGAGGCTATTTTGATAAAAGATTGTCTTTGTATATTGATTTTACTCAATTTTAATTATAAAAATTTTCCTTTTACAAACTTTTTATACTTTCAGTATTCATTTAGGTTTTGTTCTACACTGTACTCTTTCTAATAATTAATCATTTTATCTTAGGACAAAATCATTTTTTCTTTCTTTAATAATAAAAACACATTCTATATATTCCACATACTAAGTTACTAGGCAAACTTTTTGCAACATTTAATTGCCATTAATACTAAACAAGCTTGTTAAAATAATGAACTTTTCTTTACTTTAAATCTCAGCTAACATTAATTATTAGGGGATAGAAAACTTTCTGATCATCAATGTCTTTCTATGAATATTTATGCCAAAAGGAATTTTATAAAATACAAAGGGAAATGGTTTTTATTCTCTATCATCTCATCTCCGTTACCATTTCTCATTTCCGCATTTCACTTTTGGCCAATCCACAAAATTCCCCTTGCTCTATACAGCAATGCTAAAGTAAAGCAATGGGTAGTAATGTCAAAATTGTGGCAAGTCAAGGTGCTTCTTGATATTTTAAGTTACAAAACAGAAAGATATTGGCACATTATCAATAGTACTTATGGTTTTAAATGTGTGAAACTAAAGTTTCCAGCTTAATTAGTTGGAACTCAGGTATTCAGTAATCTTAAAATGGGTTTTCCTGATGAGAATATTTCAAATTTAGTAAACCACACTGACAATTTACTCTAATAAATCTATATAATTTATGGAAAATGCAAATATTCTTTCAGTTCAGCTGAAAATCTGGTGCTCAGTAGGATCATACCAGTTTTATTGTTATAATAAAAATCTCTGTATGGCAGTTCCAATTATCAGTGATAAATATACAAGATAAAATGAAATAATTATAATTTCATTTCAACATATTTTTACATTGCTCATGGAAGAAAAATAATAGTCATTTGTCCTTGCCTGTAGAGAGAGGCACACTGAATTAATAAAAGTGAGGAAAAGATTTTAAGCAAGGGGAGAGGCATCGATTATTTCAGTTAAATATAGAGATGACCTCAATTAAAACTACATGCATAATAAATGAAAAACTTTAAGAGATAAATTTTTGGGCTGTCATGAAAACCACATCATGCAAAATTATTTAGACCTGCTTTAAATAGTTAAGAGATTACTTAAGGATATGGAGAAAGGAAAGCAACACTTGAACAACTTGGATGTTTTGCCTCAGAACAACACCTCTTCAGACATTTATCACTGAATTAGTCATGATTTCCTAACATTCCTGGCCTAGCCTATCTCTATGATTTAGAGGCACCCTAGTATTAGAATGTGTCATTTTCTCTTCTCTAAAATCCTTAAGTTTTCTTGTTGAAATATTAAGCAGTTTAAATTATATGGCGCACATAATCTATCCATAGTACAAATCTTCTCTTTTCTACCCAAATGAAAATCTGGCTTTGGCTACTATGAGCTTATATTTTTGTAAGCCCAATTAAATATGTTTTGAATTGAAAAAAAATTAATCTTAAGTTATATAAAGTATATATTATTCTTGTACTATGAATTTATCATTTAGACAGGTTTTAAATTTTCCTATTTTACATCACACATTTTATTGTGAGGTACCTGTGACCATATGTCTTCTTCTCTTTAATAACCAAAGCTTGGCCCATGATACAGAGAGTTGCACCTAATGTAATTAGGCTAGAACTAAGCCAGAATGTTACCAGCTTTCCACTCCCCCTAGTGTCAAAACCTAGTATCATAGAAAACATCAAATCCCAGTCATCCATGTAAATTGCACCACAAAAAAAAAAAAAGAGAGAATTTGAGGGGCAGCATAGTAAGATGCCAATTGACATCTAATGTCAATTGTTCTTATCCCAATATCGATTTAGGCAAAGTTCATGGTGGGATGAATATCAAAAGCTGATATTTAACTATGTAATGAAGGGATGAAAGGACAGGAACTCAATGAAGCCAGAGTAGTGTGATCTGAGCAGAAACCAGGGAAGGTAGAAGAGTCAGAGAATAGGACACAGAAAGACATACAGAGGCAAGGTGGAAAAAGAATATCAGTGAGGATCATTTGATGAAGAATTCATCACGGACTTCAGGCTCTTTCCTCCTGACACTCTGCACTATTACTTACCATCCAAACAAGAGAAGGCATGTGGTTGTGAGTGATCATCATGGGTCTTGAAAATCCAGGAAAATAGTTAAGAAATGTAGCTTTATCTTAGAATCTGCCCCTGAAACATTGCCACTAAACTTAAACTCTTCAAATAAAGGACTCCCAAGAATAGACACATCTTCCAGACTGGCCTCAAAATGATGGTGAGTTACTCTCCCATTCTATGAATAATGAGACTTTTAAGAAGCTTTATAGTGCTACATTGTGTCCAGGGAATGCTTAGGAACCCTAGAGCATCTCAGTTCTTCATTCTGGAAACACTATCCAGAACAGCAATAATTTTTTACAAGGCAAACTGATTAGGGGGTACATCATGTCAGTCTTCTGATGTTAGTGTGAAGAAATTATTTCAGATGGATTGAAAAACTTACTTCTAAGAGCAAATAAATTACTTTCAATAAGATATATTTCTCAAATATGAAATTTAACTTACTTAGAAGTTGAGTCATATGAAGTCTAGATAACATATACAAACTATACTTCATTTTGCTTTATCAATGCTTTGTATCACATAAGGTTAAAAAGAGTAGGGAATATGGGAGAGTAGAGATACTTGCTGTGGTTGAACTCACATGGATCTTCCAAGAATCTCACTGGGTTAGACAAAACACATGTGTCCATGGCACAAGAGAGCTGTAGTAAAGAATAGAAGTCTCTCAATATAGTTCCAGAAAAATATTTTATGGAGAAAAGTATTCTCTCTGACAGAGAAATGCCGCTGAGGTCAACTGTTTTTCCAGTTTTTCTTTTAGAGAAACATGAGTTAAATGTTTAAATCTTTACTGCATTGGGTATTTATAGCAATACTCAAAATGTTTATGATGCTTAAGGAAAGCTTTCGACTCTGGAGCTCCAAGGAAATCCTTTCTCCTAACCCAGTTCCAAAAGATGGGCCAATGAACCACCTACACTGCAAGGGCAAAAGCAAACTATGGGGTCAATTATTTAAATTGCAACTAACTGAATTGTGGATGCAGATAGACCATTTTTTTCTCTCTATGATTTGTTCAAGCCTGTTGCTTCTAGAGTCAAGAGAACTTTTTATACCAGATAAAAGTGGATATAGGTGAAATGTGTGCAGAAAAAATGAGTCCTGGCCCTACAAGCCATCTGCTCTGAATGTGAGGGACTTTCTTAAACTTTATTTTCAATTTCCTACTTTATAAAATGTTACTAGTAGTATTAATAATTTATTTATTGTAGCATCATTAATAATGTTTTCTCCCATTTCTAATCCTATCTATGCTTTTCAATCAATGGAGAATAAAAAGTAGGCATTTTTTTTTCTTAAAAGGTAAAAAAATTACTGAATACTTACCTTTCTAATTTATTTTTATTTTTAAAGGTATGTCTATGAGTATGTGCCCACCTACTCACTGGATAAAAAGAATTTTGATTTTGTACATGTTTACAAGCAGTTGAATATGGGAAAGATTATATTATGCAATTAATTTCCTATTTGGAAGATCATATTACTGCCCTAAGTCTAAAACAAGAATTGCCTTTTTGTCAAGCCATAGTAGGTACCGTCAAATGAGGATGAAGAGAAAGATTGGGGTGAGAGTGGTGAGAGTGTGAGAGATGGGTGGGAGAAAAAATGGAGATGGTAAAAGTTATAAATATACTCTACCATTCTTTGAACTCTTACTGAAGGGTCTAATAGCAACCAGGTGATCTAATAGTTGCAGAAGAAATTCTTGGAATAAATTACACCCCAATTACATGGTATAATATGCTAAAAATGGACTGTGAGCATCTTGAGGCAGGCTTTTGTGAAATTTCTTAAAATTTGTAAGCACCATGTTCTCCGTAAATTAAATGGGAATAAAAAGCCTTTGCATTATAAAGTTGCTATAACTAATTGTTGTAGGAAACTGGCTTACCTGTTCCCTATTTGTTGCTTCCTGCTATTGTAGATGTTGCCTTATTGTGTATGTTGCAATTGCTTCCTGTTATTGTAGATAATGTTGTAGTTCTGATAGCAAACAGCTGACTGTTAGTGTCTAAATAAATATGATGTGGAAACAAGGTTTGAGAGCTCTCAGTTCCAGAAGCTGTGAGTCTCCTGGTCTTAGGTTTATCTCCTCTCTTTTTTATCTCTCTCTGTCCTTTATTTCATAAAGTTCTGTATCATCTTCCCTTTGAGGCAACTGATTGCTTTCTAGGTGCAGCAACTAATGAAGATAATATGTAAAAAGAAAGAATTGGTGCCTCAAGAAAGTACATAAAACTTTGTATGTTTTTATTAATCCTGCTTAACTCTTTGCATTTGAGAATGAGATTTGTACAATTAACCCAAGGTCAAACAGTTATATAGTAGCTGACCTGAGTTTAAAATCCAAATCTCTCTAAAACAAGTCTCAAGCTTTTCCTTTTTATAGAACCGTACAGTAATGTAATATGCTCCCTCGGCCTGAAAAGTAAGAACAGCCAATGAATGGGTCCCCAAATAACACTTCAGAGTCTAAAGACATTGAACTAATTCACAGCTCTGAGGGATAATCAAGCTTCTCAGGTCTGATGGCAAAATATGTAAGAGGATATTTTCCAAGGTTATTGAACTCTCCCATCTAAAGAAGCTGAGTCAATAATACCTAGGGTTCCTTCATGCACCAATGTTAATTGACTGTAAGTGTTCATTAATTACTTGCTGTAGAATGAATCACTGGGTTATATAAGTGGAATCTTGATTTTGCCAAAGCAATGTTGGGGTTTTATTGCAGGAAATTGTACTATTTTGGATTTCGTTCACCTCTTTCTCACATGTAACATTAGGATGAACCAAAGCCCTATTTTAAACTCTGTCCATATACATTTTTACCTTACTAAGATGAGGTTTCTAGTGAAAATTCAAAACCTCTGGCCAGATAGGTTAGGTGATTAGTGGAATGTGCATATAAATATTCATGGAACAAAAAATGATAACCACAATAAAGTGGGAAATCCAGTTGAGGAGAGCTTTTCTTCTTCCTACTGCACTGTTGTTTCTCAGAGGGTATAAAATAAGTATATAAGAGATAAGCAAGATTACAAAGCACACCATGCAAATGCACACCTCTAGTAAATTTATCATACAAGTGTCTGTGTAGACACATTTCTCCAAAGGCTGCAAGTATTACAAATGGTGATCAATCACATTGGGGCCAGAGAAAGGCAATGTCAAAATGAGAGATAGCTATGCTGAATAATGGATACAAGATGTTACTGAAGCCAATCAGCAAAGAACCATAGGTGTTCCACCTTACAATGGTCATGAATTGCAGTGGCCTAGAGATGGCCATATAAAGGCCATGGACATGAGCACAAAGGTTTCCATGAACTAAAAGAAATGGGTAATAAAGACCCAAGTCATAAAGTCATTGTTGGAAAGGTCTTGTTCTGAGCAGGGGCATCCACAGTCAGCCTGGGAACCTTGGTTTTAGAGAAGCAGGCATCAGCAAAGGATAGGTAGAACAGAAAGAATTTTGTGGGATTCCCATGGGTTTGCCTTACCTTAGTAGTCACCATGATGAGAAAGTTCCCCATAGGAGTTGCTATAGAGCATCAAGAAGAACCCAAAAATTGTTCTATGCTTCCCAGTATTTTTTTTCAACCTCATCAAAATAAATTCATTCACATCATTGTTTATTGACATAGAAGCAGCTGTAGGCAAAATGTGGTTGACAGAGGTTTAATCAGCAGTGAGAAGAAAAAGGTGACTTCCTGGGAAAATCTGTGGACTGAACTCTGATTTCCTTAGTTGTGCTCTATACTCTTGCATTTTGTGTTAAACCACAGAATGAATTCATTCACGCCCTTGTTTTTTTTTTTTTTTTTTTTTTTTTTTTTTAACATACTAGCCACTGTAGCTATTATGCAGTTGAAAATGGTTTAATATGCAGAGAGAAGTATAGAAGTATCATCTTGGAAAGATCAGTGGACTGAACTCTACATTCATTCGTACTGTTCTTTATTCTTTTACTTCAAATTGCCTGTGGTATGTACCAGAATTCTCTAGGAATCTTTGTAAATTTACAGGTGCCTAGTGCTCTCCCAGATTTATCTAATGATTAAGAGTACATTTACATTAGACCTAATTGTATTTTTGAACAAAAAGAAAATAACTTTGCAAACTCTTTATCTCCTACCAATTTTCAGAAATGCAGAAATTGTTCTTTTCTTTACCAAGTAAATTACACACTTTGAATTTTGGCTTTCATATGAAAAATTTAACACACATATCTACTCTAACTTTCCTGCATTTTTATAAGAATTTAAAAAATATTTTATGCCCATAGTATACACACACATATACATGTGTATTTCTTGTATTATAATCCTATCCATGTACTATGAAAACTGAAGAACACTATTCCAACATGCATAAGAACTATTATTTTTAAAGAACCTCTTCTGAAGAAAATATTCTCAATTGAGTTCATTAAATTTTAAGTCTATTGTACTTGATACCTTGAGTATCTTGTGTGCAATATGTTTTGCAAGGAATCTCTTTGTCCTACCCTTCTTCTTTTTTTTTTTTTTTAATTATTTTATTTTATTTTATTTTATTTTATTTTATTTTATTTTATTATTTTATTTTATTTTTTTATTTTTTATTTTTATTTTTTATTGACTTTGTAATAATATTACATTAAAAATATATATGTGAGGTCCCATTCAACCCCCCCACCCCCCCTCTCCCCCCCAACAACACTCGTTCCCATCATCATGACACATCCATTGGATTTGGTAAATACATCTTTGGGCACCTCTGCACCTCATAGACAATGGTCCACATCATGGCCCAAACTCTCCTCCATTCCATCCAGTGGGCCCTGTGAGGATCCACGATGTCCGGTGATCACCCCCGAGGCGCCATCCAGGGCAGCTCCACGTCCCAAATACGCCCCCACCTCTCATCTCTTCCTGCCCTTCCCCATACCCATCGTCCACCATGTCCACTTTTCCCAATCCAATGCCACCTCTTCTATGTGGACATTGGATTGGTTGTGTCCATTGCACCTCTATGTCAAGAGGAGGCTCAGATTCCACATGGATGCTGGCTGCCATCCTCCCATTTTCAGTTTTAATCACTCTAGGCTCCATGGTGTGGTGATTGTCCTTCTTCAACTCCATCTTAGCTGAGTGTGGTAAGTCCAATAAATCAGATTGTAGGTGCTGGAGTCTGTTGAGGCTCAGGACCTGGCTATCACATTATCAGTCCAGAGATTCAAATCCCCTAACTATATCTTAAACCCCAACGTTAACTGCACCTCCAGCAAATTAGTATGAAACTCTTATGAAGGGAGATCCCATCTGAGTCCAGATTCATCACACATAAACACCATTTCCAGAGAGGGGCCATCTGCCCTGGTAGTAAACCCCATCGGCCATGACCATAACTCTCATGGGTCTCTTTAGCCTTCATAGGAACCAATATCTGGGGGTTGTATCTGCTTTATCTGTCTCTCTGACTCTGCTCAGTTGTGCATGAGGGCAATCCTTCTGCCAGCCTCCAGACTCTTTTTTAGAAACTCGTAGCCATATAAACTCATTTCTCCTTTCCATTTCCCCCTTACTTTAGGTCAAACAGCATTTTAAAGTCATGTTATTTTATGTAGACATGGATATTCTGCTGATCCGCATTGAACCTTCCATATAAGGTCCTTTTCCAGTTGCATCATCAGTTGGTATTTGATAGTGGTCCCTCGTTGCCAGGGAGGCTCATCCCCGGGTGTCATGTCCCACGCTGGAGGGAAGGCATTGCATTTACATGCTGAGTTTGGCTTCGAGACTGGCCACATTTGAGTAACATGAAGGCTGACAGGAGGAAATTCCCAGGCACAATGTTGCTCTAGGCCTTGTTCTTATTTTAGGTTTATCAGCTCACAAGCATAGTCATTAGCATCAGGGGCTCACTGTTGAACCCTCACTCCCTCCCAGTCCCCGCCGCTGTACCTGGGAGACTATCGCTGCTCCCCTAGGGACCACGACAGAGCACCACTGGCCAGGAACCCAGTACCCCCCCTGCTGGGTTTTTAATTGTTGCCACTATGAGTATATCCAAACATTACCATGCACCCTGGACATATGTTCTGTACAGCTCCCTGTCAGCCATATATCACCTGTCATTGGTATCCCATACCAGTATCCCTCCATTGCCATTGTTGAAACACTCTGTGATCCAGAACTCCCCGAAATTTGAAGCCCAATATAATGTCATGGTCCCTTACTAGGGAATGGCATATAGCGATGGGTTTAAAGGATAAAGAACTTGGATAAAGTTAGATAAAGAACTTAGATAAAGAATGTTGACTTGAAAAAATTCCACATCCTATCCTTCCCCCCCCCCCCAATTATTCAGCGTTTCTTCGTAGGAGTCCTAGACCACAGCAATGCATATATATAATATACAGCACTCCCATACATCCACCACAACACCTTTTTCCTTCCACAGCGATACTCTTACACCCTATTCACATCATATTTACTTAAGGTGATGTACAGAGTCTGAGATATTAGCTTTCTAACATGGTAATATCTGTGCTTACATTATGGTGCATACTTTAGGATACACAGTTCTTTACATTTTTAGTTCTCCTATGTTTTACATTATGGTTTACATTATCAGTCTGTCGTCTCCTATATGTTATGGTGTAATATTACATGTTTTATATCCATCCTTGTGTATTCTCAAGAAACTCCTCCCTTGCCCCCCATTTACTTTGGTTCCACACATTTAACATCCATTTTCCCTTCCACCTTGGTGCCCACAGTGACAGTCAACCTCCGTTTCCTGAGGAGCCACTTCCAGAGATAGATGGAATAGTGTTTAGGGCCTAACTTGCTCATCTGCCCCAATGCCCTGGGAGCCACCCTTTCTCTCGAGGGATAGAGTTCCCTCTATTTGGTGGCTTTAGTCCTCCCCAGGATGTGGGTCCACCCCCACTCTCACTACTTGGGATTCTACCCCATGGTGTCACCCACTCTGGCAGAATGAGCATTTAGACATTCCCCAGGAGCCCGTCCTGCTTCAGACCCTCCCCTCCGAGCATTCTAAACAGGTAACCCTCTTTATTATATTTTGATATTATTTTCTCGGCATTTTACTCTCCACCACCTCCTAACCCTCTCCTGTGTTCGTATGCTACCCCTCCCTCCCCCCACTTTTGGGCAACATTACCCAACCGTCCCTCCCCAGCCACCCTCAAACCCATAAAGCCCCAACCAAAGGCAACCCCTTGCCCCCATTTTATCTCTTCTTTGTGTTCATACTTACCACCATCTCGTCTTAAGTTCCACCCCTGCAGACATCGGCTCATATCCTTCCTCCACCCTCCGATTTCCTGTAAGCCTATCGTTCAGTCTCTTGCTATCTAGGGCAGCTTGTTTATTTCATATCATTGAGGTCATGTAGTATTTGTCCTTCAATGTCTGCTACCCTTCTTCTAAGCCTGAATATATCAGCTTCATTGATGGTTATGATAAAAACAAAATTCCTGGATAACATTTTGAGGACTGTATAAGGGTGGGAAGCTATTCTTAGCCTACTTAAGAATTTATTACATCACTCAGCTAGAATAAAGAATGAGTTTCTCTGCCTAGGAATTCAAATTGGAAAAAGTTTTTTTTTTTTTTTTAGTACTGCTAATTCATGTTTCACTCTAATATGTCCCTGAAAATCCTGACTTATATAGGATATTCCTTCTTAATATATGACTCTGAAAAAAATCAAACTACAGTCCAGCATACAATGGTATGATTTTTCCATTTCCTTTCTTAGTTCATGTCCATATATAGTTTATGTAATAAATATCATCAAAAAATACCATTTTGTATTTTCATTTCACTTGAAATTATTGCAAGCACTCTGTCCATATTAAAATTTCCATGTTTAATTATTAACATTTTTAATTTAAAAAATTATTTTATATCAATGTTACAAGTTACTCAGTCAACACAAGATACAGTAGTAATAAATCTACTTTCGTCTGTGCTTATACTTCCTCCTTATGTTTGTTAATTCCTCAGTTTTGAGGGTTAGTTGATGAAGTACACGTTGACTTCATCTAAGAGGGGACTTAAATATTATGGGGCAGATGGGAGGAATTGTTTTGTTTGCAGTTGTAGATAATCCTTGTTCTTTGGGATGGGACTTGTCCATCATCATTGTTTTGTTACTGTGGCAAGCCCAAAGAACTGGAGAGTAGGTGCTGTCCTTGATGCTGCTGGGTTCCAGGGCTCAATCAGCATAGGAACAATCTGAAGACCTTATGTCTCTGTGAGTTATATTTAGCAGGTAAGTTGAAAATTATAGGTTCAGGTAAGTTGAAAATTATAGGTTCAAATATAAGAAATAGGAGAATCATGAGTAGGAGAATTATAAATGCTTCTAATTATGTTATATTGGGGAAACAGCTTATCATTGATTTCATAAGGTAGTGTGGATTGTTTATGGTGTCCAGAAGTCCCTAGAGCCCTCAGAAGCACTCTTGCTGGGCCTATTTTTACTGTGGCAGTTTGTTATATTTACCTGAGACCTGCAAAAGCAAAACCTCTGCAATGACCTTCTGCCTTGTCTCACATTGAAATCTCTTAGGCATATAAACTCCATTTAATTTAATATATCCCCTTTTTGGCTTAGGCCTTTGTCCACAGGCATTGCTGATTAATGCATGGTAATAATCCCTTGTTGCCAAGGAAGTTCAGCCTCGGGAATCATGTCTCACATTTGGAGAAAGATAGTGAGTTTATTTGCAGAGTTTGGCCAAGAGAGTAAACTTTTGTACTAAGATTTTCAGGAGGTAACTCTTAGGCATTAATTATAATTAGGTATAATTTCATTTTCTCAGGAACAAGGGTCAAAAGTACAGTCAACAAGACCAAAATCTTGGTCCATTGGCCTGTTTTCTTTTATTAGGTAAGACTCATATTCCAGAGCTTTTTGCCATCTTATTTAGTAAAGTTTACTTAGGTTTTATATAGGGAAGTTTAATACTTTGTTAGCTACTGTGTAGGCTTCTAATTATTCAGAAAACATATCCATGGCCACAAGGATACATCCCATCCCATAGAAGTATGTTGATGCTCAACAGGCCCTTTCTGTCAAAACTCCTGACCACTGTTGTGCTACCATCACCAAACCATGAAAATCAAGTTAATTATAAATTCTGTGCAGATTAAGCATCAACTCAGCATTCTGTATACTTCCATTCTGTCTCCTGGTATCCTATCTTTTAGATTCTATCTCTGTGAGTTTGCTTATTATATTTAGTTCATATCAGTGAGATAATAAAATATTTGCCATTTTGTGTCTGCTTTATTTCATTCAATGTAAGATCCTTGAAATTCATCCATGTTGTCACATGTGTTAGTACTTCATTCTTTATTATGGCTAAGTAATAGTCCATCATATATATATACCACATTTTATTTGTTCATTCATCTACTGATGGACATTTGGGTTATTTCCATCTTTAGACAATTGTGAATAATGCTATTATGAACACTGGTTTGCATATATATGTTCTGTGCCTGTCCCTGCTTTCATTTCTTCTGGGTATATAACTAATATCAGGATTGCCAGATCATATGGCAATTCTATACTTAGTTTCCTGAAGAAATGCCAAACTGTCCTCTGCAGGGTTTTCACCATTCTACATTATGAACTGCAGTGAATGAGAGTTTCTATTACTCCAGATTATCTCCAATACTAGTAGTTTTCTCTTTTTTAATAATAGTCACTACCCTTTTGGGTGTGAAATCGTATTTCATTGCAGTTTTGGTTTGCATTTCCCTAACAGCTAGTGATTTTGAGCATTTTATTTTTCATGTGTTCTTTAGCCATTTGTATTTTCTCTTTGGAAGAATATCTTTTAAAGTATTTTGTCCATTTTAAATTAGGCTGTTGTGTTTTTATTGTTGAGTTGTAGGATTTCTTTTTATATGGTGGATATTAGAACCTCATTGACTATGATGTCACTCATTATTTTCTCCCATTGAGTAGGCTGCCTTTTCACTTTCTTAACAAACACCTTAGAAGCAGTTTTCTTTTAATTTCAAGGAGATCTCATTTATCTCATTTCTCTTTTGTTGCCTGTGCATTAAGCATAAAGTTTATGAAATCATTGCCTATCACAAGATGTCAAATATGCTTTCCTACATATTTTATCTAGGAGATTTATGGTCCTGGATCTTCTACTTAGTTCTTTAATTCATCTTGAGTTGATTTTTATATAGAGTGTGAGTAGGGATTCTCTTTCATTGTTTGGATATGGATTTCAAGTTTTCCCAGCAGCATTTAGTAAAGAGACTAATCTCTCCCAATTTTATGAAATTGGCAGCCTTGACAAATATCACTTGGCCACAGATGTGCAAGTCTGTTTCTGAACTCTGGGTCCATCGGTCAATAAGGCTATCCTTGTGCCAATCCCATTCAGTTTTCACTGATACAGCATTCCCATATGCTTAAAAGTCAGGTACTGTGGCAATCAAAATTTCCACTTCAATGGAATCTTTGTTGTGTTCCCTAATGGCAGCGCTCCTCTTGGAAGTAAAACCTGTAGACCAGCAGAGCTTAAGGTTGTAGGGACAGGAAGCAAAAATTTTCCTGGTGAATCACTAGAGGTAATAGTGAGTGATACAACTACTGTTTCCACCCCTTGATTACTGAACCCACGAATCCTGACTATGGGAGAAACAGGGCTATAAAGTGGATGCTGATTTAGACCAAACACAGCCTCCTGGAGCACATTACCCCAGCCCAGCAACGTATTGCCACATAGTTGGTCCTGTAACTGAGTCTTCAAAAGGCCATTCCACCATCCTATCAATAGCTGCTTCAGGATAATGGGAAACATGGTAAGACCAGTGAATTCCATGGGTATGTGTGGGGAGCCACCCGCTGTGAGGTCTGTTTACAACCTCCAACTACAAGGCTGAGTTCACAAATCTGCCCTGTCATTTCCTTATTCTTCTCCTCCCTGCTTCTTTGTTCTCCCCCTCCCGCCACTACTCAGGTGACCACAGCAATACGCATGCGCAAGGGGCAAAACTCCGCAGACCCAGTGCAAACTGTCGGCCAATCCCCTCCTTGGACGTCCCCTTCCCTCTCTATATATCCCCGTGTTTTACCCCCAATAAACTAGGCTTGATCAGAACCTTGTCTTGCCTCCATTCTTCTCTCGACTCCTGCCCCACCCCTCTTCTTCCCACAGGTCCCTGGACTCACCCCCGCCGGCACGGGCAGGTATGTGCACATTTCTGTATATCATTTTCCCTGAAATGAATTCCTTGATCAAAAACAATGCTGTGTGGAATGCCATGGTGGTAGATAAGAATTTCAGTAGGTCCACGGATGGTAGTTTTGGATGAAGCATTGCATTCAAGAAATGCAAACCCATATCTGGAGTATGTGTTTATTCCATTTAAAACAAATCACTGACCCTTCCATGATAGAAGTGGGCAAATGTAATCAACCAGCCACCAGTTAGAATATCTTGGGGAATAGTGCCATATCGAGGGCTGAGGGTAGGTCTCTGCTGCTGGCATATTGGGCACTCAGCAGTGGCTGTAGCCAAGTCAGTCTTGGTGAAGGGTAGTCCATGTTACTGGGCCCATGCATAACCTCCATCCATACCTCCATGTACAATTTGTTCATGAGCCCAAGGGCAATGACAGGAATGACTGGGGGAAGAGGCTGAGTATTAGCCACAGAGCAGGTCTTTTTATACACTTGATTATTAAAATCTTCATCTGCTGAGGTCACACTATGGTGAGCATTCATGTGGGACAAAAATATTTTCATGTTTCCTGCCCACTCAGACAGGTATATCCACATACCTATTTCCCAGACCTCTTTGTTACCAATTTTTTTCCATGTCCCTGACCATCCAGGCAAACCATTGGCAACAGTTCATGAATCATTGCACAAGTGCACCTTTGACCATTTCTTCTTCCAAACAAAATGAACAATCAGGTGCACTGCTTGAAGTTCTGCCCACTTGGAAGATTTATCCTAACCACTGTCCTTCAGGGATGTCTCGGAAAAGGGCTGCAGTGCTGCAGCTGTTCACTTTTGGGTGGTACCTGCATATTATGCAGAACCATCTGTAAACCAGACCCGAGTTTTCTCTTCCTCAGTCAACTCATTGTAAAGTACTTTCCAAGAGGTCAAAGCTGTGGGCTGGAAAAGAATAGGTAACATGGCAGCAGTGGTGACGATGGACATCTGGGCTACTTCCTCATGTAATTTACTTGTGCCTTGAGGACCTGCTAAAGCCCTATCTCATATATATTGCTTTCACTTTATTATGGATTGCTGCTATAGATGCCCAACTTTATGGTTTTGTGAGTGAGACAATATCCTGCTCATGACAGGCAACTCAGGTCTCTTGGTAACTTGAGCTCATGAATAAATTGTTAAGTTTTTACTAAGGCCCAGTAGCAGCTTTGTTCATCTTTTTCAAGATGCCTTTTTGCTATTCAGAACCCCTTGCTCTTCCAAAAAAATGACTTTTCCATTTCTCCAAAGAAAATCTGTTGGAACTTTTTTTGTGATTGTCTTGAATCTATAAATCAATTTCGGTAGAATTCAAGTCTTAACAATATTTATTCTTCTAATCCATGAAGAATGCCTTTTCATTTATTTAGGTCATCTTTGATTTCTTTCAGCAATTTTTGTGTAGTTTTCTGAGTCCAAGTCCTTTCCATCTTCATTAAATTTATTCCTATATATTTGATTTTCTTGGTTACTACTGTAAATTGATTTTTCCTTAATTTCCTCCTCATTGCTCATTACTTGTGTATAGAAACATTACTGATTTTTGCATGTTGATCTTATATCCTGTAAGTCTGATGAACTAATTTACTATCTCCATGACTTATTCAGATTTTTTAGGGGAATTTTTATATACACAATCATGTCATCTGCAAATAAAGAAAGCTTTCTTCTTCCTTTCCAATTTGGTTGTCTTTTACTTCTTTTTCTTGCCTAACTGCTCCAGTAAGAATTTCTAAAACAATATTGAATAAGAGTGGTGGCAGTGGGAATTCTTGATGTATTAGTCAGTCAAAAGAGTGCCCATGCAAATTACCAGAAATCTGTTAGCTTTCATAATGTGCATTTTTTGGGGTTGAAGTTTACAGTCTCAAGGACTTAAAGAGTCCAACTCAGGGTACTCTAAGAGGTACTTTCTCACCCAAAGTCATTTGCTACATGTTGAAGCAAGATGGTGGGCAATGACTGTGAGGGTTCAGCCTTCCTCTTTACTCTTAAGGCTCCATGGTCCCAGCTTCTTCCCACCTCAACTGTAGGCTAGCATTGGGATAGGGCTCATCTCTCTTTTCCTGAGGCTCATTTCTTTCAAGGTTAACTGCTCTGTACTCCACATAAGGTGAGCTGTAAACTCTCAGGCTCATCTCTTTTCCCAGGGCCTCTGCTTTGCCTATGGAACTGTTTCTCTTCCTCTGTGTTCCTCTTCTCTGCATATCTACTTCCGTGTTGTTGATTGAATGCCCATTTATATAACCCACCAAGGAGACAGAAACTCAACCCTATATGCCCTAATGACATGGTAATATAAAAAATCTAATCAATATCTCTTTTTGGAATTCATCAATAATATCAAACTGTCACACTAGTCTTGATCTGGATCTTAGAGTTAAACTTTCAGTATTTTACCATGGAGTATGATGTTAACTGTGTGTTTTGCATATATTCCTATTATCATGTGGAGGAAGTTTCCTTCTCTTCCTTCCTTTCAAAGTGTTTTTTTTTTTTTTTTTCGGTCAAGAAATTTGCTGGATTATTTCAAAGTAAATAGAGATTAATATGTAATTTTTCAACTTCAATTTGCTAATGTGGTGTACTATTAATTGGTTTTCTTGTTTTGAACAGCCCTTGTATACCTGGGTTAAAGCCCACTTGATCATGGTGTTTAATTAATTTTAATGTGTTGGATTCGATTTGCAAGTATTTTGTTGAGGATATTTGCATCTAATTTCTTTAGAGAAATTGGTTTGTAATTTTATTTTCTTATAGCATATTTATCTGTTTGATATTAAGGTGATGGCTTCATAGAATGAGTTAGGTAATGCCTCCTTCTCTTCAATTTTTTGGTAGAGTTTGAGTAGGATTAATAATAGTTCTTTTTGGAATGGTTAGTAGCATTCATCTGTGAAACTATCTGGAACCTACCATTTCATTGTTGGGATATTTTTGATAACTGATTAAATCTCATTACTTTTAATTTGTCAGTTGAGGTCTTTTATTTCTTCTTTTGTCAGTCTAGGTTGTTCGTGTGTTTCTAGGAATTTATCCATTTCATCTAAATTATCTAATTTTGTTCACATACAGTTGTTCATAGTATTCTTTTATGATCCTTTTTATTTCTGTTGCATTAGTGGTGATGTCCCCTCTCTCATTTCTGATTTTATTTCAATCTCAAAAAAACCTTTTTGATTTTGTTAATTTTCTTTTGCTTTTTATTATCAATTTCATTTATCTCTGCATCTAATCTCTGTTATTTCTGTCCTTCTGCTTGCTTTGGGATTAGTTTTTTGTTCTTTTGCTAGTTCTTCCAGATGTGCAATTAGGTCTTTGATTTCAGCTCTTTCTTCTTTTTTTAATGTAGGCATTTAGAATAACATTTCCCTATCAACACTGTTTTTATTTCATCCCATAAGTTCTGATGTGCCGTCTTCTCATTTTCATTTGCCTGTTCATATTTACTGATTTCTCTTGCAGTTTCTTCCTACTGATTATTTACAAATGTTTTTTAAATTTCATTTTAGTGAATTTTCTAGTTCTCCACCCATTACTAATTTCTATTTTGATCCCTTTTTGTAGAAAGAGCTTCATATAATTTAAATCTTTCTACATTCCTTGAGACTTGATCTATGTCTTAATATGTGTTCTATCCTGTATAATAATGCATGAGCACTTGAGAAAAATGTATACCCTGATTTTTTTGGGTGAAATACTCTATAAATTTCTGTTAGGAATAGCTTTTTTATCATATATTCCTGATTTCTGTTTCATATTGATCCATGGTCTAGATATTTTATATATTGCTAAGAGTGGTGTACCAAAGTCTCCCACCATTATTGTAAAGACTTCTGTTTCTCCCCTCAGTTTTTCCAGAGTTTGCATCATATATTTTGGGGTACCCTGGTTAGATACACATCTATTTATTATTGCTATTTATTCTTGGTAGAGTGACTTTTTTATTAATATGTAGTGTCCTTTGTTTCATATATCAGTTTTGCATTTAAATTCTGCTTCCCTTGATCTTAATATAGCTCCACCATATCTTTCATAATTACTGTTTGCAATGAAAATCATTTTCTAAACTTTTCCTTGCAACCTATTTGTTTCCTTGGGTGTAATTTGCATCTCTGGTACTCAGCATATAGATGGGTCCATTTCAATCCATTCTTCAAATTTGTATCACTTAATTGATGAGTTTAATCCATTAACATTCAATATTATTACTGGAAAGGCCGTATTTACAGCAATCATTTTATCTTTAAGCTTTTAGATTCCATATCTTATTTTTGTTTTCCTTTTTCTCATTTAGTTACCTTACTAAAATCATCCTTTCTACACTGTTCTCCAAACATCTTTCTCTCATTTTTCCTTTTTTCCCGCAGAACACCTTTTAGTATTTTTCACAGAGCAGGACTCTTATTGATGAATCTTCTCAACTTCTGATTATCTATGAATATTTCAACCTTTCCCTCATTTTTGAAAGACAATTTTTCTGTATACAGAATTCTTGGCTGGAAGTTTTTTTCTCTTTCAGTACCTTTAATATGTCCTATCAGTGTCTTCTTGTCTCCATGATTTCAGATGAGAAGTCAGCATTTAATATTATTGAGCACCCTTGTAATATGATACTTTTCTCTTGCTGCTTTTGGAACTCTCTCTTGGACTTTGACATTTGACAATATGATTATTATGTGTTTGGGAGTAGTTCTGTTAGGATTTATTCAGTTTGGAGTACATAGTACTTCCTGAACACATATATCCATTTCCCTCATAAGAATTGAGACATTTCCAGCAATCATTTCCTCAAACATCCCTTCTAATCCTTTTCCTTCTCTTCTCCCTCTGGGACACCCATAGGGTATATATTTGTGTTTCATTCTCTCATTCAATTTCCTGGGACACTGCTAAGTTTATTTTTTCCATTTTTTTCTCTCTATCTGGTCTTCTATTTGTGCATTATTAGATGTCCTCTCTTCCTCTCCATTAATTCTTTCTTCTGCCTGTTCAAATCTGATGTTTTATTTTTCTAGTGTACTTTTCACTTCTTCCATTGTGCCTTTCATTACCATAAAATCCGTTCTTTTTTCCATGTATGTTTACAATTTCTTCTCTATGTTTTCCCAGTGTATTATTAATATATTTTAACTTTTCCTTCATCTCCTTGAATTGATTTCAAAGATTTGTTTGAACATCTCTAATTAGTTGTTCCAAATTCTACATCTCTGGATTTTTAATTTGTTCTTTGTGTTTGTGCCATATCTTCCTGTTTCTTAGTGTGCCATATAATTTTTGCCTATGCCTAGGTATCTTTTATCTTGATGAGTTTACTTTGTTGGTCAGTTTCCCTCTTTTGCTTAATGTTTTAGTTGTTTGAATTTGTGTAAAGTCTATTCTTTGATGCTTGGTTCCGCTTACTCTAAATTTTATAATTTCTCATGTTTAAATGATACAAACCAGGCCTGGGATGTATGAAAAGGCACAGACCATTTCCATTGAGCCAGATCCTCTCTCTTGGACTCCCCAAACTCCTCCTTCATGGATGTTGCACCATGAATGTTGCACTATCATGGATGTTGAACCATGAATGTTGCACTATCATGGATGTTGCACTATCTCAGTGCACCTTCCCCCCCCCCCCCCCCGCTCCTTTCTGGATGTTGTACCATGGTCCCTTGGCCTTGGGTGTACATGCACTGCTGACTCACTCCACCCTGTGTCCACCTATGGGTATTCATGTGAGTAAGTTCTCCTTCAGTGGCCACCTGCAATGCTTAACCTGTACCGGACATGTCTCCTGCATCCCAGTAAGTCTCCTATCTAGTCACTGACACCACTCAACCTGTGGCTCCGCCACTCCTCTAGCCCCTGTTGAGGCCTTCTGCACTGCTTTCCCTCTGGCCCTGCTCCTTCCTTTGTTCCCAGTTAATCTTCCCTTGCCTGCCATTCTGCTGCTCACTCTGAGGCCCTGCCACTTCCCCTGTGCCTGGCTATGCCCCCATTATCAGCAACCCACCTGCTAACCCTGCACTCCTTCTGCTTTCACTATGCCCAGCAAGCCCACTTGTTTTCTTGTCTCTTGTGGAGTACAAGTGCACCCTGCTGCTCCCTACTCTACCATCTTGATTCTGCCTATAATTATCTATTTAAGATTATGCAGAGGGCGGCAGACTTGGCCCAGTGGTTAGGGTGTCCGTCTACCACATGAGAGGTCCACGGTTCAAACCCCGGGCCTCCTTGACCTGTGTGGAGCTGGCCCATGCACAGTGCTGATGCGCGCGAGGAGTGCAGTGCCACGCAGAGGTGTCCCTGCGTAGGGGAGGCCCATGCTCAAGGAGTGCACTCGGTAAGGAGAGCTGCCCAGCGCAAAAGAAAGTGCAGCCTGCCCAGGAATGGAGCTGCCCACATGGAGAGCTGACACAACAAGATGAGGCAACCAAAAGAAACACAGATTCCCATGCTGCTGACAACAGAAGCGAACAAAGAAGATGCAGCAAATAGACACAGAGAACAGACAATGGGGAGCGGGGGCAGAGGGGGACGGAAGGGGGAAGAGAGAGAAATAAATAAAATAAATGTTTTAAAAAAATGATTGCACAAATTATTTTTTGTAAAAAAATCTATTTAACAATTTGTCCATTTAGACATTTATGATATCTCCAACTTTTACTCTCATAAATTACAATACCATTAACAACTTTACAATAATTTTTAAAGTGCAATATTTTTTTCAAGTACTAGGAATTCATTGTTGTATATAATTATGCAAAATTATATTTTTCTATATTTTTGGAAATTTTTACTGTATTTTTAAAATAATATTAATAATTATGAATAAACATTCAAGATAAGCAGAAAAATGAGATAAATAAAAGAAATATCTCTCAATTATTTGAATCATTAATCCTTCTCTACACACATCACTTTTGTTTCTTGAAATCCTTCCAGAAATGTTCTAATTATATTTGCATAGGTGTCATTCTGTATGTCTTCTGTCTTCTTTTATATTTAAGAGGTCAATATTTCAATTTTGATGAATGTACAAAACAAAATGATATAAATATAGATGATATACTCTGTTATGATAATTTTTTATTCTTTCTTTGTTAGTATGGATACAATTATATTTTATCATTTTCACTAAAATGTATTGCTAACAAAATGCCAATCACATGCATTTGTTTTCTGGATATATATCTATCTGAGACTCATTTGTCTGTTCCTCCTTTTGAATCTTGTTAATTTACCTAGCATGGTTATTAATGTAGCAAAATAATTATTATGTAGCTTAGCAAGAGTTCAGCTACTAGGGCCAGGTTGTCTGGGTTCAAATTTGAGCTTCCCTAATCTTGTCTTTTAGACATAATCATTGGTACTATGTGATTAAATGTCTAAAAATTCTCTTTAATATTAAATACTATATAACTCTCAGCCCCCTTTTTCTTTTACCACTATTAAAAATTTGCTATTTCTTTGTATTTTATTTCTATCCTTCTGTTATTTTTTTTCATACCCTTCAATCAGGTAATTTTCTCATTGTGATTATTCAATTATTTATAAATATCAAATAATCATACCTATACTGTTCTCATATATTTCAAAAGAACAAGATTCATAAGTGCAGCCATCATGTCAAGGGTCTGGTGTATTGGTTTCTCATCCTTTGTACTCTAGAGATTCTTGTCACTCTTATAGAATGTTTCAGAACTTCCCAGAATGGGAATTCAATATTCTTTCAGGAATTGTGTGGGCTTCCACCCACTGAGACAAAACCCCATGGACATATTCATGAACATATCCATATTCCATGAAAGCCTGTCTCTTTCTCACCCCTCCCTATACATCACTGACACACCACACAATGATTTCCCCTGCCAGAGTTTTGACCCTTCTGCAGTCTAAGACCTCCCCAAAAACAAAATAAAAAAGAAGTGAATTAAAATAATTTAAAAATAAAATAATAATAATTAAAAAACAAAACAAAATAAGTTAAGAATTTTGTCGTTGTCTTTTATGTACAGTGACAACTTCTTCTATATGATCCCCAGTGTCTTTTCTTTTTTTGTGTTATTTCCAAAGAAGTTTTAGGTTACAGAAAAGTCACAGAGAAAATATAGGGGATTCCCCTATATCCCAGCCTCTCCCCTTCTCACATTTTCTCCTATTGATAAAATCTTACATGAGTATGATTCATTTATCACAATTGATGAACAAATATTAAAGTATTGCCACTAACTATGGTCAATGGTTTATATTATGGTTTACATTTTGCACCATACATTTTTATAGGTTTTGTCAAAATTTATATGGCCTGTCCCCATCATTGCAAGATCATAAAGAACAAGTCCAATGCCCTAAAAATGCCTTATGTTCCATCCATTCTATTCTTCCCTACTACTCCCCTTGGGACCTCTGGTAAATACTAAGTTTCAATTTTTGAAGAATAAAGCTTTATAATTACATGCATTAATATTGAGGGTTTGATATACTGGCTCATTTTCTTTTATCAGTCACTGTCTATGTTCCTTAGAATTTCTTGCCCATCTAATTGAGAACATAGCAGTACTTCCCAGAACAGGGAAAAAAGAATATTCCCACCATTTTAGTTTTGGATTTGGTACAATCACGTCCTCCCTTGATAAAAAGATTTTGAAAGATAGGGATAGAGGGAAACTTACTTTCCATGATAAAAGACATATATGAACAACCCACAGCAAACATTGTATTTAATGGTGAAAGAGAGAAAGCTTTCCCATGGAGATCAAGAACAAGACAAACATGCCCACTGTAAGCACTGTTGTTTAATATTGTGCTAAAGCTTATAGCTAGGGAAATTAGGCAAGTAAAATAAAATGCCTCCATATCAGAAAGGAAGAAGTAAAATTTTTGATATTCACAGATGATATGATCCTACACCAAGAAAGCTCCAAAACCTGCAACAAAGCAAATAGAACTAATACCTGCATTCAGTAAAGTGGCAGCACACAAGATAATCCTAAAAAATCAATACTGTTTTTTTTCTTGTACACTAGTAATAAGAAATCTGAGGATGAAGTCAGAAAAAACTTCCATTTATTATAGCAACAAAAAGAATCAAATACTTAGGAATAAATTTAACTAAGGATGTAAAAGATTGTGCACAGAAAACTAAAACATTGCTAAAAGAAATCAAAGAAGACCTAAATAAATGGAAGGACACTCCATGTTCATGGGTTGGAAGACTAAATATCCTTAAGATGTGAATTCTACGCAAATTGATTTACAGATTCAATACAATCCCAATAAAAATTCCAAAAGCTTTTGTGTTCACAGAAAATGAAAATCCAGTTATCAAATTTATTTGGAAGGGTAAGATGACTAAAATAGTCAGAAATATCTTTAAACAGAAGAATGAAGTTGCAGGACTCTTACCTCCTGACTTTAAAACATTACTGAGTACCAGTTATAAAAACAGCATGGTGCTGGCATAAAAATTGACATACAGCTCAATGGAAATGAATTGAGAGTTCAGGAATAGAACTTGACATCTATTGTCATGTGATTTTTTACAAATCTGTTAAGTATACCCAGCTGGTTCAGTTCATTCTATTCAGCAAGTGGTGCTGTGAGACCTAGATATCCATAGCTAAAAGAAAGAAAGAGGACCCTTATCTCACACTTATATAAATATCAACTCAAAGTGGATCAAAGTCCTATCTATAAAAGGTAGATCTATAAAATCCTAGAAGAAAATGTAGGGAAAGTTCTTTAAGACTTTGTGGTAAGTGATGGTTTCTTAAACTTTACATCAAAAGCATGAGCAATGAAAGAAAAAAATGGATAAATGGACCTTGTCAAAATTAAATACTTTTGTGCTTCAAATAACTTTGTCAAGAGGGTGAAAAGGTAGCCTACTCAACTGGAGAAAATATTTAGAAACCATGTGTCAAATAACATATGAACAAAAAGTTTCAATAGACGTTTTCCAAAAAGAGAATACAATGTCCAGAAAACACATAAAAAATGTTCAACATGACTAGCTATTATAGAAATGCAAATCAAAACTACAATGAGATGTTATTTCACACCTGAAAAAATGGCCTTTATTTTTTAAAAAATTTTAAAAAACCGAGAAAGTACTGGAAAGAATATGGAGAAATAGGATCACTCCTTCCCTGTTGATGGAAATGTAGAATGGTGTATCCTCTGTGGAAAATAATGTGACAGTTCCTCAGGAAATTAAATATAGAACTGCCATATGATCAGCAATTCCACTCGTAGGAATATATTTAGACAAAATGATATTTTTTAAAAAAGCAATTACATGAACTGATATTTGCACACTGGTGTTCATAGTGACATTATTCACAATTGCTACAAGATGGAAACAACTCAAACATCTAACAACTGATGAATGGAGAAAAAAAAAGGTATATACATAGGCTAGAGTACCATTCATCTGTAAGAAGAAATAAAATTGCAACATTTGTGATAACATGGATGAATCTTGAGAACATTATGTTAACTGAAATAAGCCAGAGAGAAAAGAAAAAAAAATATTGTATGACCTCACTATAATGAACTAAATAAAATGAGTAAACTCATCTTGTTAAAAGCTAGAATACAGGCTACTAGGGTATAGTATGAGGGTTGAGAATGGGAATCTGATGATCAATGTATGTAGAGTTTTTGCTAAGATTGATTGTAAATATTAGGAAAGAATAGAGTTGACAGTAACATACGTGACTAATAACTAACACCGCTGTTCTATAAATGTGAATGTGGCTGAAAGGGGTATTCTAGGATATAAATGCCAATGGAAAGAAAGTTGGAGGATAATCTTGGGATTGTGAAACAGTAAATCTGGTGGTGGATAAGGATTGTTGCTAATAGGACAAATATAATGTTCTTCTATGAACTAGAACAGATGTTTGCCACTTTCACAAGGTCTTAAAAATTTGGAGATACACGGAATATATAATTAATACAACCTATAGACTTAGGTTTTATTTTTGCATCAGTGGAAAGAAGGTAATATATCAGTTATAAGGATCAACAATAAGGGGGTATAAGAAGGTAAGGGATTTTTCTGGAGTAATGGAAACATACTAAAATTGACTGAGGCAATGACAGCACAACTCTGTGATGAAACTGAAGCCACTGAGTGTATACTGTGGATGGATTGTATGAGGCACGGAACTGTAGAGCATAGCGAACCTGCGGCGGATGATGGATTATGGCTAACAAATAAGAAAACATTCTTACATGAGTTGTAACTAATGTACAATAATAATACACCATATTATTAATAAGGTGATTTATTGGCAGCTATAGGCAATAGTAATATTTGAATGTTCTTTATCAATTTCAACACATGTTCTAAAACAAAGCAAGATGTTGGGTGGCAGGGTGGTGTATGGGGATCCTGTATGTTATTCAGGTCTTTTTAAATAATTTTTTTAAATGAAAAAATAAGCAGTCCTCGGAGCCAAAGGCCAAAAAAGCCAGGTTATGAAATTTTTATGGCTCTATTGACAAAGGAGAAATAAGAGGCACAGAAATATGAGAACAAGTTTTAAGATTTATTCAGTTCCTAAAAACTAACACTGTTAAGGGTCGTTTAATTTTACCTACATTTTTTTAAGGAATTTTGTCCAATAGACTTTGAAACTATCTGTATTCGTGCACCTGCTTCCTTACAATATCAGCACTCCATTAAGGAGATCTGTCTTTCCGCTCCTTCCCTGAATATGGAAACTAGGTGAAATCTTGTTGGCATTAAAAAAATAAAGTCTGACCTTGTGTGCATCCCAATATGATACATCAGAGTCTTCAGTCATGTCATTTCCTTTCCTAGTTTTCATTTTTTTATAAGAGAAGTTGTGAATTTACAGTAAGCCCTTGGAAAAAATCAACGGTAACTATATTTACACCCTCCTTGCTTGCCCATTATTAACACCTTGCATTAGTGCAGTACAACTGTTACAGTTGGTGAAAAAAATTATGATTTTACTATTACCTATAGCCTATACTTTTTAATAGGGTTAGTCTTTCTTCCTTAATGAAGTATCAGAAGTGTTGCCTCTAAATCTCCACTGGAGTACATGAAAAGGTTTGAAGTCCAAAACTTGCTAGCCTAAAATGTCTCTTGATCTTGGACAAGTTAGGTTATATATAAACCTCAGTATCATTATTTTAAAAAAGCAGGGGTCTCAAGAAAAATCTCTTGCTTCTGCTTGACAGTGCCATTTTTGCATTCCTCAAACACACAATATCATATCTCCTTTCATATAATTCCTAGTACTCACTGAATTTTTTTAAAATGTCTCACAATTTAGTGAAAGGAAAGTAAATATACCTAGACTGGCTCATTCCCTGATATTTTCACATTTCATTGCAGTGGAAATACCTCTACTCTGTTAAAACTTTCACACTCCATTTCTCACTGTGGAGTTAGTACCCAGTTAACACATCATCTCCTTAGAAAACTTTCCCAAGAGTTCATATTCAAATAACTCTCTATCAGAATTCTACAGTTAAACTACACACACACACACACATTCAATTAAATTATGTAATCCCAAATTATATCCTTCTCTCATTTTTGCTTTAACACCTTTTTCTTCACTTGATCATATAATATGTCTTGAAGTAAGGAAGACAAGTTATGGTTGCTCAGTTTGCACACTTCATGCTCAACTGGGAAGCAGAGTTTGGCAGAGAGTACTCATGAAGTTTTCAGGTCCAGAAACCACACTTTCATGTTCCACAACAATATCCTGTTGACATCCACTCAGCACTGACATGCAAATCCCCACACCAGCCAACATAAGAACTCATTCAAAGAGGCAAGGAATAGACTTAAGTCTTTATTTAAAAACAGAACAAAACTAAACTAAAACAACTTATAAGAAACCTAGTTTAAGGGAAAAAAATAGCCCTGTAGTACTATAGTTAAAATTTAGGCACTGACCTAATAGTCTCCAAAATCTTTTGTATCCTATATTCATGTAATTAAGAGTGAAAAGTGGGCTGTTCAGAGCTGTAGGCAAGTTAAAAGAAAAACATAAAACAGGATTTTAAAAAACAAAATCCAGAAGTAAATGTTTAGAAACATGTACCCAATTTCTACAAATTTTAGGAAGTCACAAAAATCATGGATAAGCTACTGAAAATTTTGAAATAGAGTAATACAATGGAATGGGAACTCTGATGACAGGGAACTTATTTTATTTATTTTTTTGTGGCTAACTAGAATAGCCTTGGCACATATTGGGATTCAATAAATATCTGTCAAGTCGAATAGAATTTTGAGTAAAACATGCTTCTATGTGAATCCTGGTGCCAGGTACATGCATCAGAAACTGCTAAATATCCGTTAAAATGCACACTTGTAGGCAGTGTAACAGAACTTTATATGGGTTCGAGGCCTTCAAATTAAAAGTTGCAAGATTTGATGATCAATGCTTCTGAGTGCTTCTGTGGTGTGTCACAAGGCTACAATCAAGGTGTCAGCCAGAGCTGTGATCACATCTCAAGGTTCACTTGGAGAAGGATCTACTTTCAAATTCATGTGGTTGCTGGCAGAATTCAGTTCATTGCAAGTTGTTGGACTGATGGACTCAGTTCTTGCTGGGTGCTGGCTAGAGGCTGCCCTCAGTTCTTTGCTGTGAGGGCATCTCCACTGGGCAGTTCACAGCCTGGAAGTTGTCTTCTTCAAAGCTAAAATAAGGGATTCTTTGAGTAAGAGGGAAATCCCTACATTTACCTATGCTATTGGTTAATAGGAAGACACATCTCTCACTCACACTCAAGGGAAGGGGAAGACATAGGTATGGAAACCATGGGAAGGAATAATTTCAAACATTTTAGAGTGTCTTCATGCTCACCCTAGTCAGTATCTTACTTTCCATGAGAAGATTTCATAAAATGAAAATATCCATATGCGTAGTATAGAATCACTAATAGATGATCTCACAACAATTCAGTGATTATCAGGACCTAGCTAATCATAATTGACTAGGCTACAGTGTTCGTCTACTCCCCGTTCTTTACTCCAAGATTTAAGTCTCATATTTCATTTTCAGGTTTCTATGTGCCTGAACAGTTTTGTTATGTAAATGTTTTTTACTACATTTCATTTTATTTTCTAAAGCACAGATATTTTCCTTAATTTTTAAATATTAAATAAAACAATTTAATTATTTTATCTGAAAAAAATCTTATGAATCCCAATTTTAATGAGAATGATTTATAATATAATGATTTTTTAAAAATATCCCCCCCTTCTTCCCCCCTCCCCTGCTGTTTTTGCTGTCTGTGTCCCTTTGCTGTGTGAACTTGTATTTTTATATCTCTTTTTATCTTCTCTTCTCATTTTTTTAAATGTAAGATTCACTGGGATTTGATCCTGGGACCTCCGATGTGGACAGAGGTTCCATATCACCTATGCCACCTCAGTTCCTGATTTTGCTGCACTTCACCTTGACTTTCACTTTCATCTTTCTATTGTATCATCATCATTTTGCTGTGTGACTCACTTGTGTGGGCACTGGCTCACTGTGTGGGCATTCCGCTCACCAAGCAGGCACTCAGCTCACTGCATGGACATTGGCTTACCGTAAGGGCACTTAACTCACCATGTGGGTACTCACATGGGCATTAAGCTTGCCATGTGGGTGCTTGACTTGCTGTGTGGGCACTATTGCAGGCACTCAGCTTGCCTTGTGGGCACTCAGCTTGCCGTGTGGGCACTTGGCTCACTGCACAGGCACTCAGCTCGCTCAACAGACATTTCTCTCTTTTTTTCTTTTTTATCAGAAGGCTTCTGGGATCAAACCTGGGTCCTCCATAAGGTAGGCAGAAGCCCTATCACTTGAACCACATCTACTTCCTGATAATATAATATTACTAATATATCTGTGTAAACATAAAAATGTTATAAGTACAACTATTTGCACACATAGAAATGTAAAACTAAAATAAATTATCAAGCATAACTGCAGCACTCCTATAAAAATTTAAATTAGTAATATAATTAAAAATGGCTATTAATGTTATATTATTGTAAAATTGACACATATGAATATTACACAGAAATGTTGCAAAGGTAATTTTGAGCTTGGCACATCAATATTAGTATCAATTTTTTCTATTGAAAGTGATATAAACCATTATAATGTACCCCAAAATTATTTGAGGTCCACTTGATACAAATGCTTTTCTCTCTGTAGGGTTTGAAATTGTATGTACCCTAGAAAAGCATGTTCTTAAATTTAATTAATTCCTGTGCATCACATTGTAAGTAGGCTCTTCTGATGAGGCTACTTTAATTAAGGTGTGACCCACATCATTCAGGATGGGTCTTAATCCTCTTACTGGAGTTCATTATAAATGGGATGAAAAAACACAAAGAGAGAGAAAGGTGTGGAATCAAGAAACTGTAAGCAATGAAACTTGAAAGAAAATGGAGAGAGAAGTAGCTACTGCAATGAGCCTTGCCATGTGGTAGAGGACCCGAGGATCACTGGCAGACCGTGTTTGGGAAGAAATCATTGCTTAGATGAAAGCTTCTTTTGGGCATTTTATTCAATCTCAAAACCATAGCTAATAATTTATCATTCTTAAAAGCCAAATCATTTTGTGGTATCTGCTTTTAGCAGTCTAGCAAACTAAAACACTCCACTCACAAAGTTCTTTCTGTTTACTTCTTATATTACAACACAGTTTAGCACCGGTATTGTAGCCATATTAGAAATATTTTCTGGCAATGAAATTATTGCCAGTTGTCACTAAATCTAGATGCAATTTGGACCTCATTGGATGACCCAGAATGTGCTTGTTATTTTTATCACCCAAAAGAGAACACTAATGAAGCAATTTTATAGAAATCAATAGGCCCATTGTTAGGATCTGTTGTTTTTTCTACAAATTTTTAAAATTCTATCATGATAACCACCATAATTACTTAATGAATTTCTGCTATTTTGCCATCACTCTACAAATGACTTGGGAAATATTCCTATATAAACCTAGACAAAATTACTTTCTTGGCAAATTTACATTCTAGTGGGACAGACAAACAAGGAATATTTATGTAAATAAAAAGTATGTTAAAAGATAATAAATTTTATTCAAAAGAAAGTAACATAAGGGGACTTGGAGATCAACGAAGATGCTGTAATAAACATGGTCTTTTGTGAGACCCTAATGCAGGGAGACATTGCAGCGTCTTAAGGAGATGAAGCTATTAGCCAAAATCATTCCTGAAAAAATAGTTTAAACTGAAGAAACAGTTTAAGCAAGACTTTTAAGGTCTGGCCCACTGCAGTCAAGGCAGAGCAAGAATCCACTGTGGCTGGAGACAAGAGAACAAAGGTATATGTAGCAAAAGGCCAATGAAGTAATAGATGGTCAAATCATTGTAAAGATTTTGGCTTTAATTCTGGATGAAATGGAGCCACTGCAGAGGTTTATAAGGAGGAGTGATCTGATTTTATACAAGTTTTACATGGAGCCTGTGGCTGCTGTGTTAAGAATAGATAAAGCAAGTAAAGAAACAGGAAGAATTATGAGAATCTATTCTTGCAATTAAAGTAAAAGATGATGGCAGCTTAGATTAAAATATTAGGGGAATTAATTTAAAAATATATCAGATTCTGGATATAGATTAAAGGTCAAATTTTTTCTATGTTAGATATGAATTGTGATATCACCATTAGTTTTTAAGTCCAGTGGTTTTAGTATATGGGCAAATGGAAGGATGAATTTGACAAAGGCTGCTTATAGAGCATAATTGGAATAAGAACAATCAGTTTTTAATTGTGAAAATTCCTATTAGGGATATAGAGTAAGATGTCAAGAATCCAAATCAGTCTCCAAATTAGGTGAAAGTTCTGGGCGAATACATAAATTGAGAGCCCATAATATAGGAATTGTATTAAAAGTCATGAAATTCTTGATTTGAGTTTGATAATTTATATATAACAGTTGGAATGGAATTGCTTCTCTGGACTTTGATGTCATAAACACATGAATGTCCAAAGGCATCTCATCTAACCTTGATTAACGAGGGATAAACGCATTCCTAATCATCGAAGTCCTTCCAGAAATGTTTATTCCCAGAAGAGTTTAATAAAACTCCCAGTCCCGTTTCTTCTTTCCACAATTCTCTTTTCTCTAATCCATAAAATTCACTTTGCTCTGTACTTCTATGCTAAAATATATCAAAAGGTAGTAATGCCAAATCTGTGGCAAGTAAACATGCTTGTTGATATTTTAAGGATCAAAATAGGAAAAAAATTTGCCATATTATCAAGAGGACTTTCAGTTTTAGATATTTTCCAGTAAAAAAATATGGGCTTTATGCAAATCTTCCAAAATATTTTATAAATTTATTTCATTTTCAAAAAATAATTTAACAAGCAAACAGTCACTTAAGTTATGGAAACAATTATATAAAAATGACCATTTTGTTTTTCAGAAATGAACTTTTATTTCACACTTCTTCACAGTCAGGCTGTTAATGATGAAACTCATTAGTTAACAATACCTGAACAAAAATGTAAATTCAAAAACTGTCAAAAAAGTACAAATCTAAATACAAAATACTTATACTGGTTATTAGTTAAATGGCATAATCAAGTTCTTCTTGTTAATGAATAAAATGAAAAAGAGAAAAAATGCATAACCATATTCATATCTCATCAACATAAACCTCATATTATTTTTTTATTTTTAGCATTACTATATTATCTTCTTTGCTTTTGCAACGAATACATTACAATATTGTTGTTAACGATAGTCTGTAAGTTACATTAGTTATATATTTTACCCAGACTCACCATTCTTAACACCTTGCAGTAGAATATTCCCATATTTATATTATTAACCCAATCCTTATCTATCCAACCAAATCACTATGACACATTCCCTTTATTATGTTCCAGCTTTCCTCCAACTAATATTAACCTCCTTACAATTTCAAACTTTTATCATTGGGAGTTAAAGATCCATCGGTGTTGTTATTCCCAAGGAGTCATGTTTATGCAAAACTTCCAAAGTGGCATTAAATGGCTTTTCCTCCATAATCTAGAGTTCATTCCTCAGATCCTCAGGAAAACAATCATCATCATTTTGTTTCTCAGAAATGAACTTTTATTTGATTTCACAGTCCTTCATGGTCAGGCTGTTAATGACAAAACTCATTAGTTAACAATAACTGAACAAAATATAAATTCAAAAGCTGTCAAAAAATACAAATCTAAATACAAAATACTTATCCTGGTTATTAGGCAATAACTATCCAATTATCCTATGAAGTTTTCTTCCATAATGGTAGAATTTGACAAAGCAATACTGGCTAAGGCCTCAAGTAGCTTTAGCACAAAATTTCCCTCACTGTACTTGTCAGGCAGACAGTTTCTGGGTTTTGTAAAAAGCAGTCAGAGAACTGTGTCCCTGAATAAATATTGCATCTGATATCCGGGGAGAAATTTAGCCTCCTTGACTTACTCTGCTCTGTGATCACTTCCCTTATCTTCTTTCTTTGGATGGATTATAATGGTATATTCTATTATACTCTAAAGTCTTTTTTTTTTCTTTTTTCTTGTCATCTGATGTATGTATCATTATATAATACCTCATTAATGAAATAAAAATTTTTATAGTACATATCTCGCAATATTATAAATTTGTCATCAATTTACCAATCAAAATTTTTGGGCAGTGTCCAATGACAAATTATCAAAAAAAGTCAGTAAAACTTAATATAGTGAGTGAATAATAACCAAGATAATGAACAGAATATATTAAAGTAGACTGAGAAATATTATGACATAATTATTATTTTAAGCAGACTTGTCCTAATAAGGATAAAAAATTTGAGTTTTCTCACTATACAATTTCAAGAGGAAGATGAAGGGACATATTACACATATGACAAAAAGTGTCCAAGTTTCAATTAGGAGCTTATTTATCTGATGTTTATGGCTCTTTGAGCTCATGGGTTTCTGGGAGTGACTTGGGCTGAATCTGAGCTAGAAGATATGATCCAGATTCAATATTGTCAGAAATGAATTATTAACAAAATGGATCATTTATTTATCAGGGAGAAATTATTAGACTTGGATAAGAAATATGGAGAAGGAAAACTTAAACCAGAAATTCATAAGGTGGGAAGTAAAGCTCTAGATGTAACAGGATCTGGCTGAGAGCATAGGAGAGAGGAGAAGGTTTGGACCCCCTAATCTTGCAGCACTTGATGTACTGTTATCTTTTGTGACTTTGTCTCAAAATTAATTGGGTTTCTTTGATCTGTACTCATTTTGCCCACTTCTCCAACAATCCTACTGAGAGACGATTTTATAAACCACAGAATATAGAGGAAGAGTCTTTCTTTCTGCTGCCTGTACTCATATTTCCTTGCACCACAACTTTTTCATGTCATTTTTAATTTCTGCATTTCTCAATGCGTAAATCAGGAGGTTGAGCAAAGGTGCCCCCACAGTGTAAAACATGGCCACCGCCTTGTCCACTGGAAATATGGTTGGAGGGTGGGCATATATGAATATACAAAGAACAAAAGTTGAGATGACTACAGTGATGTGGAAGCTGCAGGTGGAGAGGGCTTTCTTTCTTCCTTCTGCACTTTGGTTACATAAAGAATGTAAGATTAAATATAAGAGATGAACAGGATTATGAAACTCACCATGCATATGGCCCTTCTGTTAAAGGCTATGAGTATATTTATGAAATAAGAATACATGCTGGCAAGTTTCAACAGTGGTTGCATATCACAGAGATAGTGATGGATAACATTAGGGCCACAGAAGGGTAATTTCAAAGCCAAGATAATCTGTGCCGAAGAATGGATACAAGCTCCCACCCAGGCCAGATTCACCAGTGTACCACAGACATGTATGCTCATGATGGTTGTGTATCGTAGTTGTTTACAAATAGCCACGAAGTGATCAAAGGATATGAGGATGAGAACTAAAATCTCCATGCACCCAAAGAAATGAATTGCAAATATCTGGATCATGCATTCATTATAGGAGATAATTTTCTTCTCTGTCAGAGCAACTATAATAAACCTGGCTAGAGTGGTTGTAGAGATACAGGTATCAACAAAGGATAAGCAGAAAAGGAAGAAGTACAAGGGGCTCTGAAGCATCCAGTTGTATTTGATGGTCATCACAATAAGTAAATTTGCCAATAGAGTTGCAAGGTAGAGTAACATAAAAACCACAAACACTACTTTCTCCTTAAGAACATCCTGAGGTAATCCAAGCAGAGCGAACATGTTCACACTGCTATTCATGCCCATGGTTGATGTAGATAAAGAAAGGATGCAGTTCAGAAATAGTTCATCTGCCAAAAAAAAAAAATTGAGACAGTGGTGATTTGATGAGAGCATTGTACTTAGCCTCTTTATATCCCCAATTTTTGATTCACGGTAGTCATAATTTTACCTTTAATATACATCAGGGAAGTGATTGTGAGATAATGGTGAGATGCTTAAATATATCACTGGGGCTGGCATTATAAAGGGAAATTACCATGCATGTGAAATCTTCCTTTTGCATGATATTGAGTTTCTCTTGTTAATGATCCATCCTGGTGCTCCACTTCTTACATCTATATTAATTGAATTATGTCTTTACTCAGATATGATTCCCCTTAATCTATCTGCCACGGACTTTTTCTTTCAATATTTTTTCTATTTAAACAAAATCATAAAATTGTATATTTGAATTTCCTCCAAACGCCTAGCTCCCATTGTTTAAATCTATTTCTTATACTTAGATGCATATCTACATAAATTATATAAATGCAATATCCAGTATTTTATATATACATATTAATTTTCAATTATTTATCAAAACCCTTTTTGCATGTAATAAAAGAAAATCAATAACACAATCATTCATTTTAGCAGTTGTAAATTAACATGCAAACATTTCATACAATCGTTTTACCATTTATTATTATTCATTTAACTTGTTTTCAAATTTTCACTTACAAATATATTTTTTTTAATCAGTTGTATTTGTTTTTTATTTTTTTTTATTTATTTCTCTCCCCCTCGCCCCACCCCAGCTGTTTGCTCTTCTGTGTCCACTTGTTGTGTGTTCTTCTGTGACGGCTCCCATTCATATCGGCGGCACCAGGAATCTGTATTTCTTTTTGTTGTGTTATCTTGCTGTGTCAGCTCCCCATGTGTGTGGTGCCATTCTTGGGCAGGCTGCACTTTCTTTCACTCTGGGTGGCTTTCCTTACAGGGTGCACTCCTTGCATGTGGGGCTCGCCTGCGTAGTATGGCACTCCTTGCATGCATCAGCACTGCGCATGGGCCAGCTCCTCCTGGGTCAAGGAGGCCTGGGGTTTGAACTGCGGACGTCCCATGTGGTAGGCGGATGCACTATCCATTGGACCAAGTCCACTTCCCATTTACAAATATTTTGAAGTGAATCTTTTCTCATTTACATAATTTACCTTATATTTTAAATTTCATCAAAATTAATTTCCATGGAATTACTGAAGCAAAATATATGAAAAAATGTATTATAATTAAAAACTATTGACAATTCACCTTCCAATTTGCTTTTATCAATATTTATTAGAAATATTTCAATTAGATGATTTAACATATTTCCAAATAAGTATTAAATTTATTGTAAGCCACAGGATGAAAAATAAATGTGTCCTTCAAAGCTCATAATTTATTAATCATTTTCTACAGTGCTAATGCTAGCTGCCAACATGGTGCTCCAGAATTTTAGTGTTGAAAAGAGATGTATGCATAAATTACATTATTATTTTTAATTGTTGCTAAAATTATAAGAATATAGTAAAGATTTCTAATAACGTTCAGACTTTCAACATTACCTCCTATCTTCTTTATATAATTAAAATAATCATATTCAATTTTTGTACTGATGATAATACAGTATATTTGTGCATTTTTATGTCTAATATTCTGTGTTTTGATTTTTTAAATTTATTGAAATATCACTCTTATATGGATGTACACAAACAGTAAGTGTACAATAGTTGTGAACTTACAAAACAAACATATGTAACATCAAACATATATAGCATCTTACCCTTCCACCAATAACTTGCATTGTTTTCAAATTTTTTAAACTAATGAATAAAGAGCATTGTCAAAATATTACTATGAACCAAAGTATTTTTTCCCTAGCCAATCTGATTGTTATTACCTTTATATCATTTATATATGAACATACATAAACAATTACGTGTAAACTAAAAGTTGTGAACTTATGAAGCAAACGTGCATAATACCATACAGGGTCCCATACATCAACCCTCCACCAACACCTTACATTATCATGGATGTTTGTTACAAACTATGAAAGAACACTGTCAAAATCTTACTACTAATTGTAGTCCTTATCTTACATTTGGTGTGTTTTTCCCCCAACCCATCCTATTATTATTTTTTAAATGTATTTTTATGACAAAAATCGTAAACTTATAAAACAATCATGCACATGTGCAGAATTCCCAAACAACACCCCTCCATCAACACACTATAATGTAGTGTATCATTTGCTACAAATAAAATAATATCATCTGATTGCTACCATGTCCATAGTGTACATTTGGTTAACATTTTCCATACTGCATCAGTATTAACACAGTACATCTTTTACATAGATGCAAGAATATTATATTAATACTACTAACCACAGTCCACAGTCACTCCAGCTGCATTTTTCCCATGCTTCTCCACATTCCCAACACCCTGCAGTAGTGATATACATTTGCTCTAGCTAACAAAAGACACTCTTGCATCTATATCATCAACCAGAATTCTCACCCACTCTTGGTTTACTGTACTATCCAGGTCCTAGATTATGGTCAAGCATACTGTCAATTGGCATTTACATAACTAGACTACCATTTTCAGTCACATCCCCATTTATAAACTAGCTGTCACTCACCATGTGTTACCATTCACTCCATTTTCACAATTTTACAGTAAAGATAATTAAACTTCTACATACATTAAACATCAGTAGTTCACTCAGTCCTTCTATTATCTCCTTTAAGAATCCACCACCTACCACCAAGTCTTGAAGATATTTTCCAATCATTTCTTCTAGAAGTTTTATGGTTCTTGCTTTTATTTTTAGTTTTTTGATCCATTTTCAGTTAACTTTTGCATAAGGTGTGAGATAGGGTTCTCTTTCCTTTCAGTTATGGATGTCAAATTCTTTCAGCATGATTTGTTGAATGGATTGTTCTACCTGAGCTATGTGAGTTTAACAGGCTCATCAAAAATCACTTGACCATACCTATGAGGGTCTGTTTCTGAACCATCAATTTGGTTCCATTGGTCTATTGTGTCTGTCTTTAGGCCAGTACCATGTTTTATTTTTACCACTATAAGTAGGTATTATGATTTAAAGCCTGGAGATTAGGGTTCAGTTTTCCTTTTTATGATGTTTCTGGGTATTCAAGATACCTTACCCTTCCAAGTAAATTTAATGATCATGTTTTCAATGTTTTCTTTAATGCTGGAGGAAATTTTATTGGGATTGCATTAAATCTGTATATCAATTTAACTAGAATTGACATCTTAATGATATTTAGTCTTCCAATCCATGCACATGGAATATTCTCCCAGTTATTTAGGACTTTTTTTATTTGTTTTAACATTGAGTTGTAGTTTTCTGAATAAAAGTGCTTTACAATTTTGGTTAAGTTTATTCCTCACTATTTGAGTTTTATCTGTCATATTTTATTTTCACCACTCTTTTGACAGTTTTAGCTATTTTTTTGATATAATCTTCATTTCTAGACTCTATTTCAGGATCCTCTCTCCTGTTTTTATTTTCAGGCTCTAGCACACTCTTTAGTTTTTCCTGAAATTCTGGTCGCTTGCTTAGAAATTCTCTCAGTTTCTGTTTATCTGTTAATATTCTAATGTTGCCCTCATTTTTGAAAGACAGTCTTGCTGGATATAAGATTCTTGGCTGGAATTTTTTCTCTTGTAGTATGTTAAATATATCAGACCACTGTCTTCTTCCCTCCATGATTTCTGGTGAGAAATCAGCAATTAATCTTATTGGATATCCCTTATATGTTATGCATTGCTTTTCTCTTGCTGTTCTCAGAATTCTTTCTTTGTCTTTGGCATTTGACATTTTGATGAGTATGTGTCTTGGAGTTGGTCTATTTGGACTCTTTCAGATGGGAGTACATTCTTATTCTTGGACAAGGATACCTATGTCCTTCAATATGGTTGGGAAATTTTCTACCATTATTTCTTTAAATATTTCTTCTGTCCCTTTTCCCTTCTCTTCTCCTTCTGGGACACCCATGACATGTATGTTTGCATGCTTTTTGCTGTCATTTAGTTCCCTGAGATCCTGTCCAATTTTTTTGCATTCTTTTCTTCATCTGTTCTTTTGTATGTTCACTTTCAGAGGTCATTTCTTCAAGCTCACCAATATTTTCTTCTGCCTCCTCAAATCTGTTGTTATATGATTCCAAAGTTTTTTTTTTTAATTTCATTGATTACACCTTTCATTCCCATAAGGTCTGCTATTTTTCTATGTATGCTTTCAAATTCTTTTTGTGCTCTTCCAGTGTCTTCTTAATATCCTTAATCTCTTTAGCCATCTCTTTGAATTTATGAAGAAGATTTATTCGAACATCTATGATTAGTTATCTCAACTCCTTTATGTCATCTGGAGGCTTATCTTGGTCCTTTAATTGGGCCATAGCTTCCTATTTCTTGGTGTGGGTTGTAATTTTTGTTTGGCATCTTTGCTTCTGGCTTACTAGAGTATTTATCCTGGGTGCAGTTTTTCTATTTAGTTTGGAGTTTCCTTTAATTTCTCCCTTGCTGGTTGTGCAGTAGGAGACAAGCATGTAGTTGGTGCTGTAAGCTGTGGAGGCTCAAGCTGCCCTTATTGCATGAGGGACCAAAGAAGCTTCTTCCAACTTTCTCCTTTGCTGGAGTAGGGACAGAGTCACAGCTCTGTGGAATAATCCATGTGCAGGTCTAGACTGTAGTTGCCCAGAGAGACTGAAGAAGCTCACATCCCTTTCTCCCCTACCTGGGGCAGGGATGGAGCTGCAGGTGTGGGCAGCAATCTGTGCAGTATGGGTCCAAGATGACCACAGTTGCCCTGATAGACTTCTAATTTTCTGTTTATGCCAGACAAAGTTACCTGCAGTTACCTATATAGGCTGGTGCAGGGCTCCTCAGCCTCCTCCCTGCCAAAGGCAGGGCTGAAGCCTAGGTGGGTTAAAGGCTGATCTGCATGAAAGAAACTGGTTCCTGCAGACATTGAGAGTTTCAATCAGCCCAGCTTCCCCCAGACTGGGTGTGGAGTCAGAATGATGGCTACTGGCCTCTTTCTGACTTGGGCTGGTTCACACCCAAGCTATTCACAGGGCTATCTCTTAGCCAGCCAAATCTATCAATGAGTAGACAAAATCCACAGCCAACCATCTCCTCTTCCACTGTTTCTGGGAAATGGAGCTTCCAATTCCAGCCACATAACAGCTCCTGCAGCAGCTCATTCCACCATAATAGAATAACCACTGACTTCTGCAGCTTGGCTGGTAATTTCCCAGGGAGGCTGGTGCAGGTCCTCGCAGCTTCCTCTCTGCTGTAGGTGGCACTGGGTCCTATGCTAAAGCTGCAATCTGAGTTGAATGGAAAGAAGCCAGTCTTCACCAGGACTGTGGTTTTCAGTCCACCCTGCTTCCCCTCGTGCCAGGCATGGAGTTAAGATGGTGGCTCTCAGTCTCTTTCTGACTTAGACAAGCTCAAACTTTACCTCTTCTCAGGATTATATTCTAGCCCACTGAATTTTCTCATCAAGAGCTGAAGTTGGTGCCCAGCTGTCTCTTCTTCCCCCATTTTTGGGAAGTGGAGCTTTCAATTCCACTCGTGGAACATCTCCTGAGCTAGCTTGGTCTCCAGTGGAGAATGGGCACTGGTCTCCGGGGCATGGATTGCTCTACCTACAAGTCTTCTCTGCAGATGAACAGTCTCCTTCTTCCACTCCTTCAAAGACATTGCAGGTTGCTCTTCTGGTCTCCTGGAGCCTCCAAACAGGTGCTTCAGCTAGCTCCAAAGAGCTCTCGGTGTTTGCTAACTACCCTATAACTGGAGCTGAATCTAGGAGCTCCTTACTCTGCCGCCATCTTGCTGGTTCTGGAGCTGTGTTTTGATTTTGCATATATTTTGTCAGTTATTTTTAAATCATAGATTTGAGCTCTTACCCCTCTGACTTTTTCCATTTTTGTGTAATCAAATTACCAAGGAAAATTTTCCCTTTGAGGTTAGATTACAATTAATGAGGTTAAAATGTTCATTCTTTCCTGTATAATTTCTATGTTTTTAATGTTAATCTTAAAAGATCTGGGCTACATTTTACCATGAATTTTTATATACTCTCCCTTTTTAACTAGCTTCCAATCTATCAATGAATTAATAACATCATCAACTCTGTTATCATGTAATACTAAGAACCTAATCACATCTACAGTAGCTATAGTGAAAAACTTTTCTCAACCTTGTTACACTAGAATTGGAGGGATGACAAAAACTCTAGTAAAACCAGTAATTGCACCAGAATTACACTTGAGTATCTGAGACCTAGAAAGTTGTTTTCAAAAAGTAGGGAGATTCTGAGAGGAATAATGAATGGACAGAGAAGAATGAAAAATTAGAAGAAGTGGAATTATTATGGTTTTAAATGTCTGAACTGAAGTCTACAATTAGATTTCTTGGAACTCACCTACACAAAAAGATTAAATGTGTCTTCCCAATGAGAATATTTAAAAATCAGTAACTCAAATTGTCCCTTTACTCTAATAAAGCAGTATAAGGTAAACAAATATGAAGATTATTTTCCAATTTAGCTAAAAGAAATGGCAGATCAGTTTAATCACACCAGGTTTTATTATAATGCTATCAATTTTCTTTGATAAATATAAAAGGCAATAAATTAATTCTTACTTCATTTCAATATATATTTTGCATTGCTAATGGAGGAAGAACAAAAACAGGATGTCCTTGGCTGTAGAGAGAGCACACTGATGAAGGAAGGTGAGCTAAAGATTGTAAGAAAGGAAGAAACATACTTTATTTCAGTTAAATATAGAGATGATCACTATTAAAATTACATTATCATTATATCAGAATTTTAAGGGATAAATTCATGGGTCGATAATGGGCATTCATGAAAACCATGTCATGCAAACTATTTAGACTTGCTTTATATAAGCAAAGAGAAGGTTTAAGTGTATGAAGATAGGAAAGCAGTACTTGAACAAGTAGGATGACTTGGCTCAGACTGTCACCTCAGAGTTTTATTTCTGAATTCTACCTTGATTTCCAAACATTCCTGGACTATCTTATATCTCCAAATTTGGTGACATCCCAGTAATACAAGGAATTTATCATTTGAACAGGTTTTTATTTTTTTTATTTCATATAGTATACTTGATTTCCCTGATGGACCTGTGGCCATATGCCTTGTCCTCTATAACATACAAGTTTGACCTGTGATGCAGACTGTTGCAGCTAATAGGTTAGAATTAGGACAGATGTTCACTAGCAGGCCACTCCATCTATCATTGAAAATACATGCTATAGAAATCATCAAATCTCATCCCTTCATGTAATTGGCCCCCCAAAAATGAGAATTTGAAGGGCAGCAGAGGAGGATGCCAACTGACATTTAATATTCCTATCCTTTTCCCAATACTAATTTTGGTGAAGTTCATGGTGGGCAAATATCAAAGCAGATAACAAGATATATAATGAATAATTGTGAGAGAAGGAGAGGGCAGGGAATAAGTGAAGTCAGAGAAGGAGAGAGTAGAGTGATGTCAGCAGACACAAGGCAAGGCAAAATAGTCAGTGAATAAGAAACAAAAACAGGGAAACGGACTTTGGCCCAGTGGTTAGGGCGTCCGTCTACCACATGGGAGGCCCGCGGTTCAAGCCCGGACCCGTGTGGAGCTGGCCCATGCACAGTGCTGATGCGCGCAAGGAGTGCCCTGCTACACAGGGGTGTCCCCCACGTAGGGGAGCCCCACGCGCAAGGAGTGCACCCATAAGGAGAGCCGCCCAGCGCGAAGGAGGGAGCAGGCTGCCGAGGAATGGCGCCGCCCACACTTCCCATCCCGCTGAGGACAACAGAAGCGGACAAAGAAACAAGATGCAGCAAAAAGACACAGAAAACAGACAACCGGGGGAGGGGAGGGGAATTAAATAAATAAAAAATAAATCTTTAAAAAAAAAAAAAAAGAAACAAAAACATACAGAAGGAAGGTAGAAAAGAGTGTCAGCAAGGGTCTTTTGCTGAAGAATTTATCACAGGTTCTGGTTCTTTCCTTTTGACACTCTGCACTCTCATTTACAACCCAAACAAGGGAAGGTATGTGGTTGTGTGCCATGAACAACTGTCACCATGGATCTTGAAAGCCCAAGACACATTTAAGATGTGTAGCTCTGCTTAGACTCTGTCCCTGAAACATGGCACCAAGCTTAAACTCTTCAAATGAGGGAACTTCCAAGAATAGAAACATCTGAAAGGCTGGCCTCTATATGCTGGTATAATTCTTTCCCCTTCTGTGAATAAATAGGCTTTTAAAAACTTTGTAGCACTGCAATCCTTCATTTTGGAAATACTCTTTCCAAGTGAACCATCTTTTTTTTTTTTTAAATGAGGCAAACGAAAGAGTCCATCAGATCAGTCTTTTGGAAACACTGAAAAAAATATTTCAAATTGACTGAAAAACCTACCTGTAAGAACAAATAAATGACTTACAATATAGTATAAGTTTCATATATGAAATATTAATTTACTTAAAAGTTGAATCTTATGAAGTCTAGATAAATCATACAAACTAGACCATATTTAGATTAATCTAGGCTTTGTATCAGACAAGTTTAAGAGGAATGGGAAATAAAGGGAGAAAAGAGACTTGCTTTTGTTTAATTTCACAAGGTTCTTTCTGAAGCATTGTGTTAGACACAACGCCAGGTTCCATGGAATGGGAGAGGCTGTTATGCAAACAGAGGAAATTTCTCAGTATGGTCCTGATAACTCTTTCATAGAAGAAAGTTTGCCATCTGAGAAAGAAATTCCTCAGAGGCCAGCTGTTTTTCCAGTTTGTCCTTTAGAGAAATATGAGTTCCTTTTTTTTTCTTTGTAATGCCTTGGGTATTTATAGTAATTCCCACAGAAGTTTGCATTGCTTTAGGCAAGCTTTCAGACTCTACAGGCACAAGGAAATCTGTACTCCCAACCCAGTCCCTATGAGCTACCCACAGAGGGAGTTAGAGGGCAAAAGAAAACTACAGGAACAATTATTTAAACTGAATCTAAATTGAAATTGTGGGTGTAGGAAAACCATTCCTTTTTCTTTATGATTTGCCATCTCTTCTAGAATTGGGGTTGTTTTTGAAACCAGGTAAATATAGATATAGGTGAAATGTGTGTAGTAGACATGAAACCTGGCCCCACAACTTATCATCTGTGACTATGCAATTTTCTTAAACTCAATTCCAATTTCCACTTCAAAAATGTAACTAGTAGTACTAATAATTTTTTATTTTAACACCATTAATAATAAATTTTATGATTTCTAATTCCATCTATGCTCTTTAAACAATGTATAAAAAAGATGAATTCTTTCTTCAAATATAAAAAAATCATCAAATCTTTTTCTTTGTAATTTCTTTTTATTTTAAATATACATCTGAGAGTATATGCTATTCCACTTGCCGGGAAAAAAGTTAGATTTTTGCTTTTAAATGTAGCTGCAACCAACTAAACATTGAACAGATTACATTGCACAATAAATTTCCTACCTGGAAAGCCATATTATCACTTAGAATCTGATCTAAGAATTACCTGCTTAGCAATCCATACAAGCTAGATACCTTTAAGGAGGATAAAGGGAATGGTTGGGCTGAGAATGTTAGAGAGCAGTGAGAGAAAAAATGGAGATGGCAGAAGGGCATGATTGATGGTACCATTACTTCCACTTTTACTGAAGGAACTACTAGCAACCAGCAGACCAAAAAGTCACAGAGAAACTTCTTGGAGAAAATTACACTTCCACTTTTACTGAAGGAACTACTAGCAACCAGCAGACCAAAAAGTCACAGAGAAACTTCTTGGAGAAAATTACATACCAAGTACATGCTGTTTATTTTAAAAATGGAATGCAAGAATATTGGGAAGGCTATTATTAAGTCGCTTATAATTTGTGAGTTCTGGTTTCCCATCAGTTAAATGGGAATAAAAATGTTCAAAGTTAAAAAGCTTCTATAATGACTAAAAATATAACATATAAAAAGGAAGAATTCTTGCTCAAGAAAGTGTAGAAAAGAATTTTTGATGTATTTTTAATACTCCATTGCTATGGGCATTTGAGGCAAAGTGAAGGATTATATTTTACCCAAGACCACATAATAAAAATTCAAGTCTCTTTATATAAGTCCATATATTTTCTTTTTAATAAGATTGTATAGTAATATAATAAGCTTCCTTGGCCTGAGATACAAGAACACCCAATGAAAAAGCCCCTGCAGCAAACTTCCCAATCAAAAGATTCTAAACTAACTGTCAGTTCTGTGAGATGATCAATCTTCCTAGATCTGATGGAAAAATCTATAAGAGGATAGTTTCCAAGATCATTGAACTCTCCAAAGTCCAGATGCTAAATCAATGATTCCTTGGATTGCTTTAAGCACTGAGCTGAACAGACCATGAGTGTTCATTAATTGTTCATTTTTGTTTTAATGCCAGGATTATTTAAATTGAATTCCAGCAATGTTGGGGTTTTATTAAAAGCGGGTTACTGTGGTCATTCAATCTTAGGAACTCTAGAAATGGTTATGTATGATAACTGAGGTTTGTACTATTTTGAGTTTCATCAATATCTTCCTTTCTTCGTTACATCCAACTTTAGGATGAACCAATGCCCTATATAATACTCCATCCATGTAAATTTTTACCTTACTAAAATGAGGTTTCCAATGAATGTTCAGAATTTATGGCCAGATTGAAACAGGTAAGGTGGCTAGTGGTGTGTGTATATAAATGTTCATGGACCAAGCTATATGATAAACACAATAAAATGGAAGATTAGGTGAGGAGAGCTTTTGGTCTATATACTACACAGTTGTTTCTTAGAGAATATAAAATAAAAAATATGTATTATCAAGCACACCGTGCATATGGCCCACACATACATGTCTGTGCAGGCATGTTTCTACAAGCTGTGCAAGTCATAGCAATATCAATAACTAAATTGGGCCCAGGGAAGGACAATGTCAAACCCAGGGATAGCTGTACTGAAAGATGAATACATGATCTTCGTGAAACCAGAATCACCAAAATACCACAGAAATTCCAATATTAAATGGTCATGAATTTCAGGGGCTTACAGATAGCCATATAAAAGCCATGAGCATGAGCACAAAGATCTCCATGGACCCGAAGAAATGGGCAGCAAAGACCTGAGTCATGTAATTATTGTAGGAAAGGGTATTCTTCTGAGCAGGGGAATCCATGATCAGCCTGGGAATCATAGTTGTAGTGAAGCATGCACCAGCAAAGCACAGATAGAATAGAAAGAAGATTATGGGACTCTCATGGGTTACCCTGTCCTTGATAGTCACTGGGATGAGAACATTCCCCATTCAGTCACTAAGTAAAGCATCAAGAAGACACCAAAAATTGCTTTCTACTTTACAGCATCTTGTGTCAACTCCATGAAAATGAATTCATTCACACTCTTTTTATTGACATGTCAGCTATAGGTAGAATGTGGTTAACAGAGGTTTAATCAGCAGTGAGAAGAAAAGAAGTGACATCATGGGATGATCAGTGAATTGAATTTTGATTTCCTTGGTTCTGCTCTATACTCATTAATTTAAACTACTTTTGGTGTGTATCAGAATGTGCTGGGAATCTTTGTAAAACTGCAGCTGACTACTTCTCTCCTAGATTTATCAATTGATGAGGAAACTCATTGCATTGGAACAAAGTATTTCCATTTTGGAAAGAAAAAGAAAATTTCTTTCAGAATGTTTATATCCTACAAAGATTGAGAAATGCAGAGCTTGTTCTAAGACATTGACCAAATGTAACTGAATAGAAACATGGCTTCCATATAAAAAATTCAGTGCATATGTCCACCCTACCTCATCATTAGTTGTTATAAGAATTGAAAAAAGATTTTTACTCCCACAGTACACACAGACATATACATATATATTATATCTATTTGCTATAAAATCTGAAAAATATTATTCCAATATAAATAAGCATTAATATTTTTAAAGAAACCCTTCTGGAAAAATTTTGCTTATTTACCAGTTTCAGTGTTAGTCATGGCAAATAAACAAACAAAAACAAAAAACAAAGACCCTTTGTAACACTTTGAAGGCTGCATAATGGTAAGAAGCTATATTTTACCTATCCAGAATTTATTCCATTGCTCAGTTTAAAAATAGAATGTTGTGCTTTCCTGACTATGAAGTCAAGGTGGTACAAAATTTGTAATTTTCTTCTGTCATGTTTTATTCATGTGTGTCCTGAATTAGGGAATTTCTTCTTTTTTAGTTTTTTTTTTTATTAGAGAAGTTTTGAACTTACAAACACAGGATTCGTGTACACCACTACACCCCTAACATTTGCATTGGTGTGGCATGTTTGTTACTATTGATGACAGCCCTTTTTAAATAAGTTGCACTATTTTTTAACGATAATTACAGTATTAGTCAGCCAAAGGGTTGCTGATGCAAAATACCAGAAATCAGTTGTTTTTTATAAAGGGTATTCATTTGGGGTAGAAACTCACAGATACCAGGCTATAAAGTGTAAGTTACTTCCCTCACCAAATTCTTTTGCCACACGTTGGAGCAAGATGGGGGCCGACATCTAGCAGGGTTCAGCCTTCCTGGGTTCCTCTCTTCCAGGGTTCATTTCTGTCCAGGATCAGCACCTCTGTTTTCTCCTCAAGGCCAGTTATAGACTAACAGGTGAATGGCTTGTTCTTCTTCCCAGGGTCTTCTCTCTTTCTTTGGGACCAAGATTCTCTGTGTGTTTATTTCCCAGGGCTCAGGTCAAGACTCCAGCATTAAAACTTTAACTCTGTCCTTTTCCATGTCTTTTACTCGTGAGTCCCTGCCCACCGAGGGGCAGGGATTTAATACCCTACTGATGTGGCCCAATCAAAACCCTATTATAATTTAATCATGCCCAGGTATAGAGCAGTTTACAAACATAATCTAATATCTACTTTGGGATTCAGGAACCATATCAACCTGCTACCTTACTTTTGTTACATTTGAAAGATTATTAAAATAATTCTATCGTCCATTATTTACAATATGTAAATTTTTCCCCATATACCACCATATTATTCTCACTTTGTATTAGTATCATATATTTGCTATAACTCATGAAAGAACATTCTTATACATACACTATTAACTTTAGTCCATGTTGTATAAGATGTTTTACTGTAATGTACAGTCTTATGGTTTTTATCTTTTAATTTTTATTGTAGTAATATATACATCCTAAAGTTTCCTCTTTCAACCACATTCACCTAGGCCTTTTGGTGCTGCTGATTATACTCATAGTAATATGCTACCATTGCCACTATCCATTTTTACACCTTTACCATCAGCCTAAATAGATATTCTGTAAAGTTATGCTTCATCTCCCCATTATCTCACCCCAATCGATCTCCTAGTAACCTATATTCTAGATTCTAACTCTGTGAGATTGCTTCTTATAATTAGACCATAGCAGTGAACTCATACAATATTTGTCCATTTTTGTCTGGTTTATTTCACTCAACTTACTATCTCAAGATTCATTAGTATTGTCACATGCATCAGGACTTCATTTCTTCTTGCATCTGAAAAATATTTTATCATATATATATATATATATATATATATATATATATATATACACACACACACACCACATTTTTGTTTACCCATTCATTAGTTGATAGATACTTCAGTTGCTTCGATATTTTGGTAATTGTGAATAATGTCACTATGAACATGGGTGTACAAATATCTGTTCAAGTCCCTGTTTTCAGAAGCAGAAATATCAGGTAATATGGTAATTCTATTCTTAGCTTCCTGAAGAACTCTCAAAATGTCTTCCACAGCAGCTACCTCATTTTATACTCTTGCTAGCAGTGAATGAGTTCTCCCATTTCTCCTTATCCTCTCCTACCTTTATTGCTTACTATTTTGTTTTATTTTTTTTAATAATGGCCATTCTAGTAAGTGTGAAATGGTATTTATTCTTAATAGATGTTTTGAAAGAATATATAATGCATCCTATGAAGGTATGATTTTTTTTCTATTTTATGTATTTGTTCATATATGTGCGTAGTTTATGTTACTGAAATAATCATATAACACCATTTTGTGTTTTGATAGTCAATTAGAATTGTTGTAAGCTCTCAACATAACATAATTTCTATTCTAAGTTATAAATTTCATGTTGTACAAAAGCATTACTTTTTATGAAGCATCAATTGGACCATTTGTTCATTGAGACAATTATTTTGTCTATGTTCTATAACCCATAAATAACAGTTCTATAACCAACTTTACAATAATTTTCAGAATGCAATATTGTATCCTCAAGTGCTAGGATTTCATTATTATGAATAACAAGGTATATGTTTATTTTTCTATATTGTCAAACTTTAATTATCTGTATTTTATTATGGAATAACTAGTGAGTATGATAAAATACTCAAAATAAGCAGAACAATGAGGGAAGTAAAATATAAAATATTTCTCCCATTTATTGAGTCAATAATCCTTTTGCAGACATAATACTTTCATTTCTTGATATCCTTCTATAATTGCATATGTGTATATCTGTATGCCTTCTGTCTTCTTTTATGTTAGTAATGTCAGTAGTTCAATATTGATGACTGTGCAAATAAAATTGATGCACATATAAGTAATATGCTTCCTTTCTTGTGATATTTCTTAGTATCACACTGTTAGCAAGGATACAATTATACATTTGTCACTTTCATTAAACATGCATTAACAAATTTTAAATTTCATACATTTGTTTTCTGAAGAAACAACCTATTGCAAATTGTTCATCTTTTGTCTGTTCATCTTTATGAATCTTGTTATTTTACCTACAATGGGTATTACCCTAATATCATAATTATTGCATATCTTAGTAAGAGTTGGGTCACTGGAATCAGGTGGTCTGGGTTCAAATTTGAGCTGCACTTTTTACTAGCTGTGATCTTGATTACTAGAAATAATCATGAGTATTATGTAATTAAATTAATAAAAATTCTGTTTACTATTAAACAAAATATAAATCTCAGCTTTTGCTTTTACCACTACTATTACTTGGTTATTCTATGTGTTTTTTTAAATTTATTTTCTTCTATGAATGTTTTTTTTTAATTTTATATTGTCTAATCAGGCAATTTTCACATTTTAATTTTTTAATCTTTTCTTCCAAAATATCAAAAATATCCTATTTAAAATAAAGTCATATATTTCTATAATCATTTTTGTCTCAAATATTGAATTAAATTAAGCCTCAGTAATTATTATGAAAAATGGGGAAAATACCTATATGTTGTTCATATCTTCACATGGGTTTTATGAAAAATGTATGTAAGATAATTAAATATGTAAGTCACCATGTGAGAAGTACTAGAAGAACATAATCTGCAGAGAGAGGAATAAAAATTCCCTATGTACAGATTGGTTAGTGAAAAGTTCAAACTCTCTAAGAGATGAGCTACAACTTTAATTGGAGAATATCTTGTTCCAAAGCAGGTTCTCTGAGATGCAAACATTCAAAAGCTTCATTTTGCAAAGCTGTAGTACAGTGATCAAAACCTAAAATGTGAAGCTACATTGGATAAATTCAAATCCCACCCCACTGCCCAGAAGTTTTGTGAATTTTAATAAATCCATTGATATGTTTGTGCTTTTCTTTTTATCTGGACACAGAAATTATAAAGTAAAGGATGATTCCTTTAAGGGCTTGTACATAAATAAATAAACATGTAATATGTGCAAAACATACATAAGATACAGGAATCCTGTATCCGCAATAAGAAAGGTTACTTCTGTGTTTCCAAGACTTTCTTTCAAATTTTGAAGATGATCATTCTTCCTACCCATTTAACCATAATAAAACGCCACACCTGGATTGAAACATTAAGTTCCTGGTTTATTGGCTGAAAATATTTCAGCTCTGAAGATGATACTGCTTATCTCATGATAAGCAGAGGCTTGAATGGGCAGTTGTAAAATACTTAAATAAATAAAAAAGAAATAAATGTATAAAACTCTTAATAGCCTAAGCGCAAAGCACCATGTTGAGAGGAAAGTAAATAAAATAGATCCTTGCTTCTGAAAAGTTTGGAATATGGAGTTCTGAAAAGCAAAGGGATAAGAGTATTTGCATGACAAAAAAGTGAAATCAAAGTTTTATGGAAAGACTATTGAACAGCATTTCAGGAAAATAGAGAGATTAACACGATATCTCTACTTTTACCATTTCAAAAAGTCATGGTAGAAAAGCTTGGAAAAGTAAGTTATTCTCAAAAACAAAGGCCAAATAAGTCAGGTTATGAAATTTTGATATTTTCTATTGACAAAGTAGAAAATGAGGTACAGAAATATGATAACAAAATTGCGTGGCAATGTATAAATTATAATCCTTTGTTAGTACAATGTTTTAATACACATCTATCAGTTGTAACTAATGTACCACACTAATGTAAGAGGTTGCTGATGTGTGAAAGTGTAGGAGGGGGTTAAGGTGGGGTGTAGGGGAATCCTCTACATTTTTATGTAACATTTATGTAATCTAGAACTTCAGTAAAAATAAATTAAAAAGTTAAAACGTTTTATCCAATACATTAAACCAAAAAGCACTCAGAGTTGTGTAATATTAGCCACCAATTTTAAAAGGAATCTCGTCCAATAGGAACATGAGATTATCTATTCATGGGGCTATTTCCCTTACCATATCAGAGATACAGAGAGGACATTTTTCTTTCTGCTCCCAGTACTTTGAAACTTGATGGACTCTTTCTGGCTTGATATAAAATTAAGACTACCCCTGCTGTGATCCCAATATGACTCTACAGTGTGTCGAACTAGTCGTTTCCTTTCTTGTTTTCTTTTGTTTTTGTTTTTGTTGCAAGTATATATATATAAAACATTCCTTGTGAAAATACAGAGTTACCCATAATATCCTCCCCTCAGCCTATTTTTTTTAAAGATTCATTTATTTATTTATTTCTCTCCCCTTCCCCCACCCCCACCCCAGTTGTCTGTTCTCTGTGTCTATTTGCTGCTGTCTTTGTCCGCTTCTATTGTTGTCAGCGGCATGGGAATCTGTGTATCTTTTGGTTGCATAATCTTGTGTCAGCTCTCTGTGCGTGCAGCACCATTCCTGGGCATGCTGCACTTTCTTTCATGCTGGACAGCTCTCCTTACAGGGTGCACTTCCTGCGCGTGGGGTTCCCCTATGCGGGGGACACCCCTGCATGGCAGAGCACTCCTTGCGCATGCATCAGCACAGCACATGGGCCAGCTCCACACCGGTCAAGGGGTCAAGGAGGTCTGGGGTTTGAACAGCTGACCTACCATGTGGTAGACGGATGCCCTAACCACTGGGCCAAGTCCGCCACCCCCTCAGCCTATTAATAGCATTTGCGTTCCTGTTGTATATTTGTAACAAGTGGTGAAAGAAAATTATTTTAATTGTGGTAGTAATTATAATCCACGGTTTTAATAAGTTAGTCTCTTTCTTAACTAAGGATCAGAGATGCTGCCTCCAAATCTCCACTGGGGCACATAAAAATAATAGGAATCCAAACTTGGACTGTAGTCTAAAATGTCACATGATCTTGGTCAAGTTACATTATATCTACCCTTCAATATTACTATTTAAAAAATACGGGTCTCAAGAAATATATCTTGCCTCTGTTTGACAGTATCATTTTTACATTCCTCACATGCAATATCATAACTAATTTTACCCAGATTTTAGTACTCATTGAATTTTAAATAAAATATTTCATAATTTAACTGGTAGAAAAATAGTACTTTGTGTGAGATACTTAATGTGAGTTTTCTTTCTAAGAAATATTAACTCGGACACATAAGAAATTCACAAACTTCATCAATGCTGATATCACAAAACATAAAATTTACAATTCTTTAAACAAATCCTCACAGGTATTTATTGAGAAATTTAAATTCAATGATTTCCTCTTCTCATTCATTCTTTCTGTGTCAATCTGTTTTTAACCCTCATGTTGTGCTTTGAAAAGAAAAGGTGGGCATTTGAAAAATGTGATGAGTTATAAATGTAATAAGTTGGCTACTTGGGTTTTAAAATTAAATAGTTCAGATACTCACTTGGGTTTCAAGAACTCTATCCCTGTACTATCACTTTGCTTTCCACTTTTCCTCCTGAAACTTCTACTATGCAGATGTAACTCATAAATATACCCAGACAGACTCATTTTCTGATATTTTCACATTTCACAGTAGCTGAAAACTCTCTATTCTGTTAAAACATCCACACTCCATTTGTCCCTGTGGAGATAGTACTCAGTGAAAAGAGCATCTCCCCAGAAAACCTCCCAATAATTCCCAGTAGAGTAAGTCTTTTTCTGCCAGCATTCTACAGTTCACCTACAAACACATACACACACAGTCATGTGCACACGTTTAACTAAATGATGTATTCCCAAATTATAACCTTCTTTCATTTCTTCTTTAACATCTTTCTGTTCACTTGATTGGATCGTACAATATGTCTTAAAGTCAGTAAGACAAGTTAGGTTTGTTCATTTTTGTGCATTTCTTGCCAAGCCAGGAGGGAGAAATTGGCAGAGAGCAATCAGGGACTCTTCAGGACCTGAAGCTTGACCATCATGCTCCATGACAATCTCCTGTTAATATCTATCCAACACTGACATGGGAAACTCTGAACCAACCATGTAAGAACTGGTGCAAAAAGACAGGGAATTGACTCAACTGCTGGAGAAAAATAAACTTTTCTCAGAAGAAAATCGGTGTGCATGTGTGTGTGTATATATATATATATAATGTCTTTGTAGCACTATAGTTAAAATTTAGTCATGGGTGTATTAGTCACCAAAATCTTATGCATCCTTCATGCTTTATGTTATTTAGAATGAAAATGAGGCTGTTCAGAACTGTAGGGGATTTAAAAGAAAAAACTTAAGATAATTCTTATCAAAAAACAAACAAAAACCAAGAAATCTACTTTTATAAACATTTATTCAATTTCTACAAATTCTATGAACTCACAATAACCATGGGTTAGGTACTGAGAATTCTGAAAGAGAATAATACATTAGAATGGAGATCAGAACAAGGATTTTATTATTTTTTAGGCTATCTAGAAAGATACTTGAAACTTAATAAGGAATCAATAAATATTTGTCAAATTGAATCAAATTTTGGAAAAAAAGTGTTTCTAATTGTGTTCCTGGTTCTAGGTGCCTGTGCCAAAGCTGCCAGATATCCATGGAAATGCATACTTCTCCTCAGCAATATAACAGAGAATTACATGAGTTAACTGTCTACAAATTCCATGTTCTGAAGTTTCATGGTCAATAAAAATCATATCCTCAAAGGAATAAAATTTTGAAAGCACACTTGCTATTAGATTTTTAGCAGCCTCTGACACAAGCAACTAGCACCAGGAAAATCCACAGACCATGTTTTACTGAAAATTTCCCAGTCCCCTTTGACAGTTAGGTGCAGTTTTGTGACTAGTACTTGTCAGTTGACTGTAGGAAGAGGGCTGTTTGTAATTTCCAGGCTAAAATCTAAAATGCTGAATGTGTACTCCTGCAAATTTATTTCTTCTTCTTTCCACCTGAAACCAGACTGGTAGTGACACAATTGTAGATAACAGGGCCCTAAAGGAATACATTACAAATAGTGGTATACACATTGTATAGCCTGGTGTTAAAATTCAAATTATGATTCATTTCTTCTGGGGAAGAATCCAGAATTCTGCATTTTCTAACAAATTCCCTGGTGTTGCCAATAATACAAGCATTTGGATCACATGTTGAATAAAAAAGCATTAGGGAGCACAAGGAAAAGATATAAAGGAACCCGAGTCCATGATTGAAAAGGAAGGAATGCAATTCCCTATCAGTCTGGACTGTATAAATGAGTCTGTCACATCAGAAAAAACAAACTTCTTACATATTACAACTGGATCATTTGGTCTTTCTTTTATAGAAGCCTACTATTACTCTACAAATAATATTAATAGATAATACAAACACACATGACACCATTATTCTCTTTATACAATAATACTATATTCCTCAGAGTGTACTTGGGTTTCTATATTTTATGATACATAATAAATGAAATTCCTTCCTTAACATTTTGCATGTGTTCCACTGATATAGTTTCTTATTGGCAATAATAATGTTAGACACTGTTCTAATTCTCCCCACAAGGAGTCTTCCAAATAACCTTATTTAACAAATCATCTTCATAACTTTCCTTTTTCCCTTATTTTATTTTACTTTCTTTTTTAATACAATTTTTCATCTTCTAACATACTGTATCAGTCCGCCAAAGGGATGCTGGTGCCAAATACCAGATATCAGTTGATTTCTATAAATGGTATTTATTTGGGGTAGAAGTTTACAGTTACAATGCAATAAAACATAAGTTACTTCCCTTACCAAAGTCTTTTGCCATATGTTGGAGCAAAGTAACTGCCAACATCTGCCAGGGTTCAGGCTTCCTGGGTTCCTATCTTCCTGGGTCTTGCATCTCTCTGGGCTCAAGGTTCCTCACTTCCCAGAGCTTGTTTCTCTTTCCTTACAAAAAATCTCCTCTGTGTGCTTACATCCCAGGGCTCCAGCTCAAGACTCCAAACTCCCTTCTCTTTGGTTCAGATTCTCTGTGAATCCTCACCCACCAAGTTGTGGGGACTCAATGTCCTTGTGGCATGGTCCAATCAAAGCCTTAATCATTACTTAATCAAGTAAAAGTTAAATGTCTGAATCCAATGCATTCTCATGGGCCCAGAGGAAAAGACCAGTTGACAAACATATTGCAATATTTCTTTTTGGAATACATCAATAATATCAAATTACTACACTCCACCCTCTGAATTTCTAAAAAAACATTACGTGATTCAAAAAACCTTAGCTCAGTAATAATACTAAGTACAAAACCATATCATAATTAGTTTAAAGAAATACAGTGTGTCTTGGCACAATTTCCCATCTGCTGTAGACCTCTGAAACTTACAAAACCATTTATCTGCCTTCAATACACAAATGGACAGACAAAGAATAAAACTTTTCATTATCATAAGGAGAAATTGGGAGGGAAACATGAGTGATGGTTTCTCTACAGGTCAGTCAACCTGCAGGGCATCCTCCATTCAATTTCAAAGTCTGAGAGTCATTCTTAAGATAATGGCATCTTCTCTTTGGGGCCACATGGGGACCTACAGACTTGTACAAAGGCCATTTTCTTGGTTCCACCCTCATCAAGCATTTGGGTGGTGACCCATCTCTAGACTTCACCCTCCAAGAGCATTGGGGTGATGGCCACATCTTCTCTGATCAATGGGGTAAACTCTTAGCCCCCCTAGAAGAGTGAAGTGAAGACAAATCCTCCCTAGCCTTTGGCATACAAGCTCAACTCTCTCAGAGCAATGAGTTGACCACCTGTCCTCCCCTAATCCATGGAGGGCATGTCTGCCTCTCTCAGACCTATGCGGCGGTAACCTCAACCTCCCTAATCCTTCAGAAATGTGCTCCAACCTCTCTGTACTCTGGTGTGGATAAACTCTCCCTGAGTATTGGGTGGGAACATCCACCCTCTTCAACTGCTGGGGCAAACTCTTCCTCTCTATGCACATGGGTGGGATCCCTCTCTTGGCCCAAGGTGATATCTTAATTCCAGATCTCAGCTTCCACAGTTTTCTTCTTAAAGCTGTTTCTCTTTCAGTCTCTCATTTCCATGTCCCTTTTAGTCCAGGCTGACAGTGGTTTTGGTCATAAGGCTCTCAAAAACCTTGTTGGTTTAGCATGCAAGGAGCCACAGTCCAAACCAGCAGACAGTAAGACTTTCCACAAGTTTTTCCTAGATAACTGCATCTTCTATACTGATTGACAAGTTCCAAGTTCACTTATGTCCTCAAAAGAGATGCTGTTTCTGGGGACTTGACTTTTAGAGGCTTGGAATTTCCAGAATCAGTTTCTGGTTTCTTTGTGCCCAACAATTCAGTCCTCAGCTTATCTCACTCATCTAGCACTTTGTTATAAGCTGCAAGGAGAAACCAAGATTCATTCTCCAGATTTACTTTGGAAATTACTACAGCTAATGCCCAGGCTCAGTATTTTCAAATTCTGCCTTCCATAAAACATCAGGAACCAATATTGCTAGGTTCTTTGCAACTTTAAAACATTGAACGCCTTTCCTCCAGTTTCCAATAATGTTACATCAGTTACTTCTAAGGCCTCATAAAGTCTCTTTAGAGTCCATATTACTATCAACAGTCTCTTCAAAGCACTTCAAAGCACTTTTCTATCAAGCATCTTACAATCCCTCCAAAAAATACACCTTATTAATTTATAAAACAATTCCAACATTTTGGTAATTACAAAAGCATTTCCCCACTCTTCAGTGCCAAATTCTACATTAGTCTGCCAAAGGGGTGCTAATGCAAGATACTGGAAATTGGTTTATTTCATAACAGGTATTTGTTTGGGGTGGAAGCTGACAGTTACTAAACTATAAAGCATTAAGTTGCTTCCCTCACCATAGTCTTTTGCCACACATTGGAGCAAATGGCTGCTGACAACTTCCAGGGTTCAGGTTTCCTGTGTTGCTTTCCTCCAAGGGCTTGCTTATCTCTGGGCTCAGCGTTCCTCTCTTCCTGGGGTTTGCTTCTTTTTTCACAACCAATCTCCTCTGTGTACTTACTTTCTGGGTTTTCAGCTTAAGACTCTAGCTTCATAACTCCAACAGATAAACTCCAACTCTCTTCTTTTGCAATGTCTTTTATGCCCTACTGACATGGCCCAATCAAAGCCCAAATCATAATTTAATTGAGGAAATGTAAATCTTTAGACAGGTCAGTTTACAAATATATTCCAATATCTATTTTTGGAATTCATAACTATATCAAAATGCTATACATACCTATTAATTTACATATATATTTCTTTTTCCAGCCTGCCTTCACTAGAATTTAAAATCCAACAAAGTAGAATATTTGTCTATTTTAAGTAGAATATTTGTCTATTTTATACAGAAATATATCCAAGTCATTTGTACAGTTATAGAACCATAGCAGACACTAATGAACTATTTAAGTATTTGAGGTAGTTGTCATGATTGAGTGCTCAAAATTGGAAGATTAAACCACAGATGTTAACATGTTGGTTTTTATAAGAATGCTTAATTTAGGTTTATGTTTGATAAATGGAAAATATGCCTAGGCACATTCTGGGTCATCTGATGTCTAACTGACATCATATATAACCACCAAATTTCATTGTCAAAAATGACTACTACCAGGCAACACCAACCACCACATGCCTATGTTGGTAGCTTAAGTAATCAGACATGAACTTGGTAAGTGATAAAAGCATTTCTATAAAGCAGATGACAGATGACTTTGGGGTGAACCATAGTGTTTCAGAGTAGTTTCATTTGCGAAAATTTTTACTAACATTGATGTACCAAACTCAAAATTACCTTTGCTATGTCTCTGCATAATATTCCTATGTGTCAAATTAACTATAAGATAAACTGTTCATTGGATATTCTGAGGATGAATGTTTTACAAAAAAAACCAATTACCTTACAATGCTTCCTAGATAACAATAGAATTTGATCAAGAATTACTGGTTGTGGCATCAAATAGCCATAACTCACACATCCCTGCTAACATAAAAGTGTACATGCCAGGCAGATTGATATGAGAATCTAACATAATAGTCAATGAACCATATCCCTGAATTAAGATTGTGCTCAATACCTAGTGAGAAATTTTGTCTTTTTGCTATATACTGTGCCTTGTGTTCACCTCCCAGCATCTTTATTTGATTAGATTAAAATGGTATCTTTTATTGTATTGCAAAGCTCTTTTATTGCTGCATGTTTCTTATATGTAATCACATTCATGAAGTGTTGACTTTTTAATATATTACACAATGTTATAAAATTGTCACTGATTCACAAACCAAAAGTTTGTCCAGTGTCCCTTTTTTACAATTTATGAAAAAAAGTCTATATAACTTAATATTATGTATGAGTAATGGCTAACAAGAATACAAAATATATTAGAGTTCATTAACAAAGATTATGACTCATTCAGTGAATATATTTATTGTAACTAGAATTACCTTTATTTTTTAAAAAAGTTATATTTTCTTCCCATAGGTTCTCAGGAAGAGGATGAAAGGCTACAATACAGGTGTCATCAAAAGGAACCAAGTTTTACATTACCTTGTTTTTATGGTGCTTTGGGATCATAAACTCCTGGAGCGACTCTGGCCTGACCTTGAGCCAGAAGATATGACCCAGAATCATCAGTGTCAGAAATGAATTGTCAACACAACAGATCAGTCATAAATCAAAAACAAATTATTGAACTTTGATCAGAAATAATGGAAAATAGAAACTCAAATTCAAATAATGTACAAAGAGAGAGGTAAATATCCAGAAGCAGCAGAATCAATCTCATAAACTGCAACTCAGAGAAAAGAAGGGAGGAGTGGATTTGGGCTCCAACAAATCTTGCTGAATTTCTGTATTCTTATCTATGCGATTTTGTCTTAAAACGTTAATGGGTGTCTGTAACCTCTGTTCATTTTACCAACTTTGCCAACAATCCTACTGTGAGAGAATTATGTTGTCTTAATCAGGATGAATATATTTTCTCTTTTTCTAACAATACATTTTATTAAAAAAACAGATTTTTCATTTGGTGTCTTGCTTTGTTCCCTCAACTCAGTTTTGTACACTATAACTTTCTCATGGCATTTTTAATTTCTGAATTCCTCAGAGTGTAAATCAAAGGGTTGAGCAAAGGTGTCCCAATCGTGTAAAACACAGTCACAATCTTGTCTACTGAATATACAGTTGGAGGGCGAGCATATGAGAATATACAAGGAACAAAGAATATGATGACCACAATTATGTGGGAGGTGCAGGTAGAGAGAGCTTTCTTTCTTCCTTCTGCACTCTGGTTACTCAAAGAATGTAAGATTAAAATATAAGAGATGATCAGTATTATGAAACTCACTGTACATATGAACCCACTATTAAAGACTATAAGTAGATTTATGACATAGGTGTCCATGCAGGCAAGTTTCAACAATGGTTGCACTTCACATAAGAAGTGATCAATAACATTAGGGCCACAGAAGGGCAATTTCAAAGCCAAGATAACATGAGCTGAAGAATGGATACAAGATCCCACCCAGGCCAGTTTCACCATTGCACCCAGAAGTGTTGGTTCATGATGACTGTGTACCTCAGTGGCTTACAAATGGCCACATAACGATCAAATGACATAAGGATGAGAACAAAAACCTCCATGCATCCAAACAAGTGAAGTGCAAAGATCTGGATCATGCATTCACTATAGGAAATTACTTTCTTCTCAGATAAAGAATTTACAATCAACCTGGGAGCTGTGCTTGTGGAGAAGCATGCATCAGCAAAGGATAAGTTGAAAAGGAAGAAATACATGGGGCTTCCAAATAGCTGACTACATCTGATAGTCATCACAGTAAGTAAATTTGCAAAGACAGTTGCAATGTAGAGCAAAAGGAAGACCACAAACACTATTTTTTCCTTTAAAACATCATTTGTTAACCCAAGGAGAATGAATTCCTTCACACTTATATTCAGATACATATTTAAGGTACTTGTAGAAAGGACACCGCTGGTAATGGCTTATCTGCAAAGAAATTTATGAAAGTTATGATTTAGCGATTGGTTCACACACACAGGAATGGATTAAATTTAAATACATGTTTTTCTTGGGTACATACAGTTTTAAAACACCACAAGATTTAACTGTTAGCACTTTCTATATATTCCAGTTTTTCATGGTTATATACAATGGTGTAGTGATTAGTTCATGTCCATTTTTACATACATATAGGACTTTTAATTGCCATTATTCTAAACATATGGGAGGTGGCAGAGATTTCTTTTAAGGATAAAACTTATTACAGTGTCTACTTTGCTTGGTTAATAGAATTAATATCATAGTATGCATTTCTTTGATTACTTGTTATACCATAATATTTTTGTAGATTTTTAATCCATATATTTTATCTGTTCTGAATTATGAAAAATTGGTCAATTAATTTTTCAATTTCTTTATATTTTGAGCTAATCCTTTTTTTCATTCTTATACAGTCAATTCTGTCAAAAAATTTCACTTGGAATGCAGTTCATTATGTTTAATAAATAAGTTACATTCTTAACATTGTCTTTTATTTTCTATACATTTAATTATTGCTCTCAAATGATCTGGAGTTTATTTTAGTATGAATTTGAGATATTCTCTTAGCTCTGACTATTCACTAATCTGTCAAGAATGCAATAACTCTATCAAGTCAGTTGTCATTTATGTCAAGATTCTGCTCAGATCTGTGTTGAGGATTTCCTCAAACATTTTGACAATTGAATTGGAGAGATAACTTACATCTAGATAATGGCACTAATCATACAAGAATTACATGCAATTGTAGATAATAATATCAAATGAATTATAGTTTCAAAAATGGTTCCTTGAGGATTAAATAATTAGTTAGTGAAGGTTTAAAACTAAGAAAAAAGTGGAATTTTGGTTTTAATTGAGTGAAACTCATGATTCCAGGTGTTCTGTGGAACTCAAGTATTCAATATATTTTTCATAGTTTGATCAGATAAGATTATTTCAAAATCAGTAAATGGAAATGTCCAAAAACTAATAAATTTATATAATCATAATAAAATATGAATATTATTGCTGTATAACTGAAATAATATTATTTCATTTTCATAATACTAATTATAGTATAACTATAAACTTTTTGGCATGATCTTTGGTGAGTATAAAAAAGAAAATGAGTTAATTACTACTTAAATTAAGTATGTTAAGTTCTTAATGGAAGCTGAAGACAAAGAAAGGATATCCTTTGCTGTGAGGAAAAGAGCAAGTAGGTGAGAAATGTGAGTAAAAGATTGTAAATAGGGGAGAAGGACATATTGTTTAAGATAAACATAGACAAGACCTAAATAAAAGCTAAACTCATTAAATCAGAAAATTTTATGAGACAAAATTTGTGGGAAGATAATACACTGTCATGGAAATCAGTTCATGTTATACTTTATTTAAGTAAGCAAACAAAAAATTTAAGGATTGAAGTTAGGAAAGCAGCAGTTGAAAAAATGAATGCCTTGACTCAGAACAACTCCACTACAGGGTTTTTTTCTTTTTTTTTCAGCCCTCATTTCCTAATACTCCTGACCCACCTTTTTTTATTTTGGGGTGGTTGGGTCATCCATTTTGCTAATCTCTTAAACATTCTTAGTTTTTAATAATATGTTGATTTTTTAATCACTTTAAAAATTATATCTGGTCCCAAATGTTTGTAACTTGCCCCAAGTATTTTTTTCCCAGATAAAGAAACATGTCCTTCTATCCCCTTTGTGCCTATTTTGTCTTGAGATTCATTAATATGTACTGAATTGAAGAAAGTAATCCTAAATTACATATCATTCTTGTTCTGTGCTCTTAAATTTTAAACAGGTTATGCACTTGTTATTTAATTTTTCCCAATAATATTCTTGGAAGATGAGTGTAGCTATTTGCCGTTTTCTCTTTTACGCACATAGATTGACCTATGATACAGAGAGTTATGCCCAGAAAGTTTGGTCTAAAACTAGGACAGAATGTTTTTCTGTAGCTTTTCCTTCTAGCATCTACTTATAAGTTATATAAAATATCAATACCAACAATCCAGACAAAATGCTTCCTAGAAAAGAGAATTCACTAGCCAGCAGAGATGAAGACCAACTTACATCTTAAGTTCCTGCCCTTATCCCAAAATCAAGCATTGTAAATATCAGTATGTAAAACTAGAAACATAATGGGTAACAATGAAGAAAGGAATGAACAAAACTCAATGAAGTCAGAGAAGGAACTAGTAGAGAGAGAGTGACTAGACATCAGGAAAGAAAGAAGAACCAGGGGATAAGATTCTGAAAGGTATTTAGAGTGAAGTTGAGAAAAGCATGTTATCTAAGATCAACTGACAAAGATTTCATCAGAGTGCAGCTGCTTTCTGCAATCCCCACCACTATAACTTGCCCCCAAACTACAGAGGGTGTGACATTGTACATCAGTAGCAAGGATCACCATGGGTCTTGATAACACAAGACAATGGTGTACAAGTGAAGTCCTATCTATTCCCTGTCCCAGAAACATCACCACCAACCTTAAACCCTTCAAATGAGGGAACTCCCAAGAAAAGAAACTTCTGGGTTGGTCTCATCATCAAGGTGGAGTTATCTTCCTCTTCTGTGTCCAGAGAGGCTTTTGAGGGGAAATATGATTTTGCATGGAGGCAAGGGAAAGCTTAGTCACCTGGCCCACAGTAACCATACAGTTTAGAAATTCTCTCTGGAAGCTCCATTTTTTTTTTCAGGGAACAAAATAATTATATACACCATCAGATCAGACCTGGATGTGCTAGAAAGAAAATATTTTGAAATTTTACCTCTTATGAGCTAAGTTGAGCAAATTGATGACTCTCAATGAAGTGATTTTCATATCTTCAGCAATAATTTTCTTAGAAGGTGACTCACATGAAGTCCAGATAAAACCTGCAAAAAATACTTCATTGTGATTTATTGATGCCTTCTCTCACAGGAGGTTATGGAGAGTGGGGAGTATATGGAGAAAGGGGTCTCTCCCTGTGGCTCAACTTCACACGGTTCTAACACAGGTTAGACCAAACCATGGTCTGTGGTGCAAGAGGGTGAGTGTGAAAAAAATAAAGTGGAAGAGGCTCAATTCAGTTCTGGAAAACTCCTTTATGAAATGAATTATTTCTGTGCCATGAGAGAGAAATGCCTCAGAGGTCAGCTCTATTCCCCCAAGTTCTCATTTGGAAAAACATGAGTTTAACATTTTTTCATTTCACTGCCTTGGATATTTATAGTAATTCCCATTAAAAAAAAGTTTAAACATTTCTATGGAAACTTTCAGCTTCAGTAACTCGTAGGAAGCCTTTACTTCCAACCCAGTCCTGAAGGATTGTCCAGTGAGCCACTCAGCTCAGAAAATCCAAAGAAGATTAAACTTCAATTTACTCTTCATTGTAGGCTAGGAAATATCATTTCCTTCTCCATATAATTCGTTTAAGCCCATATCTTCAAGAGCAGGGATTCTTAACATTTTTTCTTCCACATACCCCTTTGCCAGTCAGGTGAAATAAATATTACTGTAATTTATTTATTGCATTATTTAATAAGTGAAGGAAATGCTAAATTTCAGTTAGAGGTATTAGAAAATAATGATGATAAGTGGATTTTTTTTTTCAATTCAAGTTCACAGACCTCCTGAAATCTTTCCATAGGCCAGGTGTCAATGGACCACAGGGTAAGAGTCTTGTGGAATGTGTGTGGTAGATATACATGAGTCCTTGCCCCAAAATTTACCCACTGTGTTAACTGAAGCAAATTTCTTAATCTTTTTAACTTTTAATTTCCCTTATAAAAATAACTAGTAGTGATAATTATTTACTTATTTTAGATTCTCTTTCCATTTCTTTTTCCATCTGTATTTTATGTCAGTGTAAACAGGACAATAGGTGTGTGATGCAAAAGATAAAAGAATTATTGAATAACCATCTTTTGCATAATATTTAATTATTTATGATATGTCAGAGTATATGCTCTTCTACTCTCAGGGAAGAAAGTTTGAATTATGCTGCTGTTGGTGTTTGCAAGCTATTAAAGATGGGAGAGTTCACATTATGAAATTACTTTCCTAAATGGGAGAACAAATTACTAACCCCAGGTTTGACTTCAACTGCTTGGCAAGACACCTGCTAGGTACCTTCAATTAGGGTAAATTAAAAGGCTGTATTCAAGATGGGGAGTGAGAGGTAGAAGACAGAAAAGGATATGGGAGGATGGCATGAATAAATTGTACCATGCTTTGCATTTTTATTGAAGGGCTTAAAGGCAACCAACAGACCCAAGTACAGAGTGAAACATGTTTGATAGAATTATGCCCCAACACCTAATTTATTGTTAATAAAAGAGATCAAAGGATCTTGAGGTACATTTTCTGTAATTTACTTAAAGCTTAAGAACTTCAGTTTCCTTATTAATTACATGAGAATAAGAAAACATAGTTTCAAAATTATTTGTAAAGATGGAAAGAGAAAATATATGGAAGTTTCCCTGACTTAGAAAAAGTGGAGAGGAAATATTTGTATGTTTTAATATTCCTTAAATATGTGGAAATTAGGAGAAGGGAAGGAAAAACCTCACTGAAGCTCGCAAAACTAATTAGTAACACAACTGAGCTTAAAATCCAAATCTCTTAATGACAAATCTAAAGCAATTACTTTTAATAACAATGTTGCAAATGCTGTAAACTTCCTTAGGCTGAGAATAAGAACAGTCAATGAATGAGCCCTTGAATCAAACTTCCTACTCAAAAGATCCCAAACAAACTCTCAGTTCTGAGGGAATAATCAAGCTTCCCAGTTCTGATGAGAAAATTTTGCAGAGAGAACTTTCAAGTTGATTAATTAATAGCCCATGGGCAAGAAACTGAGTCAATGGATGGTCCTTTGCAATTCTTTCTGGCTCTGAGGTGAACTCACCATGAGTTTCATTAAATAATCATTGCAGATTGAATGACTGGACTATCTAACTGGACTCCAGGTTTTGAGAAAACAATGCTGGAGTTTTATTGAAACAGTTAACTGTGGCCATTCAAGCACAGTAAATGTAGAAACAGGAATAGCTGAATAATGAGGTTTGTGCTATTTGGGGTTTGATCCACTTCTGTCTTATGTGTATTCATAGGGTAAATTAGTGACCTATTTAAACACTGTCCAATAAAGCTGTTATCACTGACATGAGATTCTTAAAGAATATTTAAGAAACTCTGACCTGATTTCACTTAGAAATGTGGTTAATGAACATATTATATAAATATACATGGACCCAATAATGCGAAAACCACAATAAAGTGGAGAGAGTTTTTATCCTTTCTTATGTACTGTTTTTTTCTCAGAGAGTATATAATAACTACATGGAAAATCAACAGCATTACAATTCACATCATATGTATGACCACACTATTAGACAGAACTTGCAAATTTATCACATAGTGTTAAGTTTTACCAAGGGCTGCAAGTTACAAAAAGTAGTGATTAAGTTCACTGTGGCCACAGAAGAGCAATCAAATCCAGGAAAAGCTGTTCTGAAGGATGTCCCCATAGTAGCTAAGAAAACAATCAACTTCCATCATGGGGAAATCCTGCTGCTTTCTTAAACAAAATGGCAAAAATCTGGAATAAGTAAGCCATCCTTAATAAAAGAAAACGGACCTCATATGCCAAGTTAATAGTAATCCTTGAATTTACAAACCTTATTCATGTAAAAATGAAACTCAGCCTAATTATAATTAATGCTTAATAGTTACTTCCTGAAAACCTCTGTATTACTAAAATGTGGCTTCTTTCTAAGCCAAACTCAGCAAATAAACTCACTACCTTCCCCCTGACATGGAACATGACTCCCAGGATAAGGGGTTATTACCAAGTACTAATCAGCAGTGTGTTTGATAAAAGACCTTGACCAAAAGGGGGGAACATTAAATGAAAAACAGTTTTTATGGCTAAGAGATTTCAAAGGGAGTTGAGAGTCATTCCAAAGGTTACACCCTTTCAAAGCTCAAAAAGATTTCAGCAGAGGCTGTAGTAAACAAATTCTCAAACAAAAGTTGATCCTGAGGGCTCTAGAGACATCTGGACACCATAGGCAAGGTATACAGCTTCATGAAATCAACACTCCCTCTTTGAGCCTTAATTTAGAATATAAGATAATCTATTTCCCCAATATAGCATATCTATACTCATTTTTAAAGCCCTGAATCATAATTTTTCTATGTTTTAAATTTGAATCTATAATTTTCAATATACCTGTTAAAAATATTTCTTAGAGACTTAAATTTTCAGATTGTTCATATGCTGGTTGAGTCCGAATCCCAGCACACTAGTGGCCAACTCCTACTCACCAGTTTTCTGGACTCATCCTGAACAACTAATGAAATGGTTATGATGCTCAAGTCTCATCCCAAAAAACAAGATGTATCTACAACCACAAGCAAAAAATTTCCTTCCATCTGTCCCAAAATAAGTCCTCTTTCATGCTGATGAATTCAGAGTGCACATCATCCCTAATCCCTAAATATTGAGGAATGAGCTAATGTAAGGAGGAGAGTGTAACTATGGACCAAGTAGATTCATTGTAATTGTTATTAATATCTTGTATTAATGTAAGCACTTCCAACATTCATAAAAACATAATGTTTGTCATGGGTTCAAAAGGGAAGGAAGAGATGAATGAGTAGAACACAGGGCAATTTTAGGGCAATAAAACTCTTCTGTATGATACTGGAATGATGGATACATGAATTTATACAATTAATAAAGTCTTTAAAACTATATGGCATAAAGACAAACCATAAAATTAAATTATAGACTTTGGTTAATAGCATTGTTTCAATATTGATCATCATTTGTAACAAGAGGACCACACAAATGTAAGATGTTAAAAACAGGGTAACTACGTGTCCGTGGGGGGGGGGGGCAGGGAGTATATGGGAACTCCCTATATTTTCGGTGTATTTTTATGTAAATTTGAAAATTCTCTAAAACTAAAGTGTAATATGTTTTATAAAAATATAGATTGGATACAAGATCCCTCCCAATACAGAATCACTCAAGCACCCAGACATGGCCAGCTCAAGATGGTTATGTTCCCAAGGGCTTACAGGTAGTCACATGATGATCAAAGGCCATGAGGCTGGGCATAACCTCATCACTCCATGACTTTATTTGTTTTTTTTAAAATATGCTCTATTCCATTATTTTAAAAGAAGCTTTAGATTACATAAATGTTACATGGAATATAAAGGAGATTCCACATATTTCACTTTTCATTGATGTGTTACATTTGTTACCATTGATGAACACATAGTGAAGTATTGTTACTAACCATGTTCTATCGTTTGCATTATGGTTTACACTCCACACTGCACAATTTTATAGGTTTTGACAAAATGTATAATGGCCCGTATCCATCGTTGCAATGCCATGGAGAACAAGTCCAATGTCCCAAAAACGCCCCATGTTAGCCCAATTCTTCCCTCTCCCTCCCCTCAGAATCTCTGGTGACCACTACCTTTACATCAATGTTACAACTTATTTCATTGCTAGAATAATAATAAGTTTACTTTAGTTCAGAGTTGCATTCCCACCTTAGGTGTGTTCATTCCTCAATCTTAAGGATATTGAGAGGATATTCCTTCCAATTGAGAGGGCTCTTAGATCCCATGGGTAAGATGAGTGGAATTGTCTTGTTTGCAGTTATACATACTAGCTGTTATATGAGATGGGTGTTGTCCATCATCATCCTTTTGTTAGTTGTTCTGGGTGAGTCCAATGAATTTGAGAGCAGGTGTTGACTGCAAATCTGCTGAGATTCAGGGCTCAACAGGCAGAAGGTTGAACTGTCTGGGACACATATTTCATGTGTATAGTGTTAATTATAGGTTCAAATAAAAAGGACATAAGAACAATCCATAGGAAAATTATAAACCAATCCAATTCTGATACCATGAGGGGATGGTTTACCATATATTTCAAAGGCCCCCTGACAGGGTACCAAAATCCTTGGGTTGTCTGCTCTGTTTATAACAGTCATATGTATCTAGAGCCCTCAGGAGCAACCCTGCTTGAGGCACTGTTTGCAGCAGCTGTCAATGAAATCCTCCTAAGAGGTGCATGAACATTACCTCTGGAATGATGACCCAACTTACTTTGAAATCTCTTAGCCATAAAAACTCATTTGCATTTAATATTTGCCCCTATTGTCAAGGTCTTTTCCCAAATGCATCACCAGTTGGTGCTTAGTAATAATCCATTGTTGCCAGGGAAGTTCATCCTTGGGAATAATTTCCTTCTATTGGAGGAAGGTACTATGTTTATATGCTGAGATTTGCTTAGAGAGAGGCCACATTTATGCAGCACAGATGATTTCAGGAGGTAACTCTTAGGTAATATGTAATGCTAGATTAAGTTTTAATTCCACAATAACAAAGTTTATAAGTACAAATATCAATATCAAGGGGCCTGTGTACTCTAGAGGTTCTTGCCAGTCCATTAGAGAATGTAGCAGGACTTCCCAGGATAGGAATTCAATATTTTTTCAGTTATATTTTGGGTCACCACATGAAGAGACAATACCCCATAACCAACTGAACACATTCATGTTTCACAGCCCCTTGTGCACCCCTCCTCACACATCCCCACACCACTGTTACCCCACACCTGCCACAGTTCTGAATCTTCTGCAGTCCAAAACCTCCCCCAAACCGAAGCCAAAATGAAAATAAACAAAAATATTTTAAAAATTAAAAATGAAAAATATAGTAATGCAAACATTAACTTTTATTAAAATATATGTTTTTCGAATTGTGTCTTTCATTCCCATAAGATCACTGATGGTCATGCATCTCAGGGGCTTATAGATGGCTGTGTAATGATCAAAGGCCATGAGGAGGAGCATAATCTCATCACATCTTTTTTACTATTTTCTTTTTCTTCTTGAATTCTTGTTGATCGTTTATGTATTTCTAGGAATTTCTCCATTTCATTTATCTAATTTGTTTGTATACAGGTGTTCATAAGATTCTCTGATGTACAGATTTTGAAATAGCTATCAAACATGGTACCATTTTGGTTTACCTTATGGTTTATATTTTAGACTGTACAAATTTCTCAATTTTTAGTTTCTTGATATTTTACATTATGGTTTACATTTTAGCTTATAAACTTGTATATATTTTTGGTGTATGTTAACATGTCCTATATCCATCATTACATGATCTTGAGGAGCACTTCCATTGTCCCCCAGTTGCCCTGCTACTACCTATTCTTTACCTCTCTCCCCCTCCCCTCAGGACCCACAGTGACAATCAGTCTTCACTACTTGAGGGTCTAGATTCAGAGATACTTGCAACAATGCTGAGGGCTTGACATACTAGACTACCCTAACACATTGGGCAGTCTAGGAATTCTCTCAAGGGACACAGTTCTCTCTGTCCCCAGGACGTGGGTATACCTTCACACTCATTGTGTGGTCTACACTTAATGTTTTAACACACTATGACAAACAGCTCTCCTACACTCCCTAGCAGCGTGCCCCCCCATGCCAGGTGCCCCCCTTAATCACCTTAAACATGTAATCCTTCCTTATTATATTTTCTAAAGAGTTTAATCAACCTTATAGTTTCAACAAATACCTGAGATTCTCCCATAGTCAACTGTTCTCCCTGGCCCTCCCCCCAATTTCTTGGGCTATCTGACCCATCCTCCCAATCCTAGGCCCCCTCAAGCCTTCAAAGCTCCACCCAGTGGTATTCCTATGCCCCCATCTTATCTCTTCCCTGTACAAATACTTACCTCCAGCTTATCATAGACTTCACCCATATAGGTGTCAACTCGCAACCTCCTTCCCACCCGCCCCCCCAAATTCCTTTAAGCCTATCTTCCAGTCTCTAGTTCTCTGAGACAGTTTATTTTGCTTGTTTCATATCAGAGAGGTCAAGTAGTATTTACCCTTCAATTCCTGGCTTGCTTCACTCAACATACGTCCTCAAGATTCATCCTTGTTATCACCTGTGTTTGTATTGTACTCCTTCTCATAGCTGAGTCATATTCCATTGTATGTATATACCACATTTTATTTATCCATTCATCTATTAATGGGCATTTGGGTTGATTCCAACTTTTGGCAATAGTGAATAATGCTACTATGAACATTGGTGTCCTTACTTTCAGTTCCTCTGGGTATATACCCAGCAGTGGAACTGTGTGTCATATGGGAAATCTGTAGTTAACTTTTTGAGAAACCGTCAAACTGTCCTTCAGACTGACTGGATCCTTCTGCATTCCCACCAGCAGTGGATGAGCTCCCATTCCTCCACATCTTCTCCAGCACTTGTAGTCTTTTGTTTTTTTTTTGATAGCTGCCAGTGTTACAGGAGTAAAATGGTATCTCACTGTAGTTTTGATTTGCAATTCCCTAATAGCTAGAGATTTTGAGCATTTTTTCATGTGCTTTTTAGCCATTTGTATTTCTTATTTGGAGAAGGGTCTGTTTAGGTCTGTTGCCCATTTTTCAAATGGGTTGTTCATCTTTTTATTTTCGGGATATAGGAGTTCTTTATATATGCAGGATATAAATATCTTATCAGATATATGGTTACCAAATATTTTATGCCATTGAGTAGATTTTCTTTTCACTTTCTTGACAAATTCCTTTGAGTTGCAGAAGGCTTTAGTTTTGAGGAAGTCCCATTTATCTATTTGTTCTTTTGCTGCTTGTGCTTTGGGTGTGAAATTCATGAAGTCATTTCCTATTACAAGTTCCTATAGATGTTTCCCTAAATTATTTTCTAAGGTCTTTATGGACTTGGCTCTTATATTTAGATCTTTCAGCCATCTTGAGTTGATTTTTATATGAAGTGTGAGATAGTAATCCTCTATCCTTCTTTTGCATATGGATATCCAATTTTCTCGGCACCATTTGTTGAAGAGGCCATTCTCTCCCAATTGAGTGGGTTTGATAGCCGTGTCAAATATCAGATGACTGTATATATGAGGATCTATATCAGAACTTTCAATTCAGTTACATTGAACAGTGTGTCTATTTTTGTGTCAATACCATGTTGTCTTTAATACTGTAGCTTTGTAATATGTTTTGAAGTCAGGTAGTGTGATTCCTCTGAGTTCATTTTTCTTTTTCAATATGCCTATGGCTGTTTGGGGCCTCTTTCCTGTCTAAATAAATTTCATAGTTAGTTTTTCTAGTTCATTAAAAAATGTGTTGATTTTTATTGGGATTGCATTGAATCTGTAAATCAGTTTTGATAGGTTAGACATCTTAACAATATTTAGTCTTCCTATCCATGAACAGGGAATATTCTTCCATTTATTTAGGTCTTCTTTGATTTCCTTGAACACTGTTGTGCAATTTTTTGTGTATAATTCTTTTACATCTTTAGTTAAATTTATTCCCAGGTATTTGATTTTTTAATTTACTATTGTAAATGGTATTTGTTTCTTGATTTCTTCCTCAGATTGCTTATCATCAGTGTACAGAAATGCTACTGATTTTTGTGGACTGATCTTATAACCTGTGACTTTACTGAACTAATTTGTAAGTTCTAGAAGCTTTGTTGTAGATTTCTCAGGGCTTTCTATGTATAGGGTCATGTCATCTGCAAATAGTGAAATTTTGAATTCTTCCTTTCCTATTTGGATCACTTTTATATCTGGTTCTTGCCTCAGTGCTTGAGCAAGTACTTCTAACACGATGTTAAATAGAAGTGGTGATAGTGAGCATCCTTGCCTTGTTCCTGATCTTAGAGGGAAAGATTTTAGGATTTCACCACTGTAAATGATATTAGCTGTTGGTTTTAAATATATACCCTTGATCATGTTCCAAAAGTTTACTTCTATTCCTATTTTTTGCAATGTTTTTATCAAGAAAGTGTGCTGCATTTTATCAAATGCTTTTTCTGTATCTATAGATATGATCATGTGGTTTTTTCCCTTCAATCTGTTTAAGTGGTGTATTACATTAATTGATTTTCTTACATTGAAATATCCTTGCATACCAGGAATGAAACCCAGTCGGTCATGGTGTTTAATTCTTTTAGTGTGCTGCTGAATATGATTAGCAAGTATTTTGTTGAGGATTTTCATGTCTAGGTTCATTAGAGAGATTTGTCTGTAATTTTCCTTTCTTGTGGTGTTTGTTTGGCTTTGATATTAGGATAATTTTGGCATAGACTGCATTAGGCTATGTTTTTTCTATTTTGATTTTTTGGAAAAGTTTAAGCAAGATTGGTGTCAGTTCTTTCCTGAATATTTGGTAGAATTCAACTGTGAAACCATCTGGCCCAGAGCTTTTCTTAGTTGGGAGGTTTTTAATGACTGCTTCTATCTCTTTACTTGTGATTGGTTTGTTGAGATCATCGATTTCTTCTTTCATCAATGTAGGCTGCTTATGTATTTCTAGGAATTTGTCCATTTCCTCTAAATTGTCTTTCTTGTTGGAATATAGTTTTTTAAAGTATCCTCTTATGATTGTTTTTATTTCAGTAGGGTCATTGGTGATATCCCCTTCTCAGTTCTTATTTTGTGTATTTGAGTCTTCTCTCTCAGTTGTTTTTTTTTGTTTTTTGTTTTTTGTAGTCTAGCTAAGTGTTTGTCAATTTTATTGATCTTGTCAAAGAACCAGCTCTTCGTTTTGTTTATTTTTCCAAGTGCTTTCTTATTTTCTGTTTCATTTAGTTCTGTTCTGATCTTTGTTATTTCTTTCATTCTTCTTTCTTTGGGATTAGTTTTTTTGTTTTGTTTTGTTTTGTTTTGTTTTTTACTAATTCCTCCAATTGTGCAGTTAGTTCTTCAAGTGTAGCTCTTTTTTCTTTTTTGATTTATGAATTTATGGCTGTGAATTTTCCTCACAGTACAGCTTTTGCTGCACCCCATAAGTTTTGATATGTTGTGTTATCATATTCATTAGTTTTAAAGTAGTTATTGATTTCTGCTGAGATTTCTTCCTTGATCCACTGTTTTTCTAAGAGTGTGTTATTTAACTTCCATATCTTGGTTCCAAATCTGGGTCTCTAGCCTTTGCAGATTTCCACCTTCATTCCACTGTGGTCAGAGAAAGTTTTTTGATTTCCCAAAATTTCAATCTTTCTGAATTCATTGCACTTGAGAAGAATGCATATCCTGCTGTATTTGGTTGTAATGTTCTGTATATGTCTATGATGTCCAGATCCTCTAACACATTGTTCAAAGTCTTTGTTTCCTTATTGATTCTCTTTTGAGATGTCTGTCCAATGGCGACAATGATGTATTAATGTCCCCACTATAACTGTTGAGGCATCTATTCTTTCCCTTAGCTTTTGCAGTGTTTGCCTCACATATGTGGAGGCACCCTTGTTAGGGGCATAAATATTTATGATTGTTCTTTCTTCTTGAAAGATTACCCTTTCACTAATATGCAGTGTCCATCTTTGTCTCTCATGATTGTTTTGCATTTAAAATCTATTTTGTCTGATATTAATACAGCTACTCCTGCCCTTTTATGTTTGTTGTTTGCCTATAAGATTGTTTTCCAGCCATTCACTTTCAATCTTCTTGAATCCCTGGGTCTAAGATGTGGTTCTTGCAGACAGCATATAGATGGGTCATATTTCCTTATCCAGTCTTCCAATCAGTGTCTCTTTATAGGTGAATTTAATCCATTGTCATTTAGTGTTATTATTTTTCAAGGAATTACTTATATCATCCATATTTTGTTTGGATTTGTGTTTGTCATATGTTGTTTGATTTTTTAAAAAATCTCTTTTGGTCATTTAAATTGGTCTTATACTCTCCTCCAACTTTGTCTCTCCTGTTTTTTATTTCCTCCTGCAGAAATCCCTTCAGTGTTTCTTGAAGTGCAGGTTTCTTTTTGGCATATTTTCTCAGTTTCTGTTTATCTGTGAATATTTTGAACTCTCCAACACTTTTGAATGCTAGCTTTGCTGGATGGAGTATTCTTGGTTGGAAATTCTTTTCTTTTAGTTCCTTGACTGTGTCATAACACTACCTTCTTGCCTCCATGGTTTCAGATGAGAAATCAGCACTTAATCTTATGGAGCCTTCTTTGTAAGTGAGCATTCTCTTTTCTCTCACTGCTTTTAGTATTTTCATTTTATCTTGTGCATTGGATAATTTGACAAGTACATGTCTTGGGGTAGGCCTGTTGTGATTTATGCTATTTGTGGTGTGTTGTTTGTGCTTCCTGGATATGTACATGCATCTCCCTCAGTAGGTTTGGGACTTTTCAGCCATTATTTCCTCCAACACCCCTTCTGTCCCCTTTTCCTTTTCTTCTCCTTCTCGGATGCCTATAATGCATGTTTGTGTGTTCTGCGTTGTCATTCAGGTCCCTAAATCCCTGCTGGATTTTTTCTATCTTTTCATCAATCAATTCTGCTATCTGTTTGATCTCAGATGTACTGACTTCCAAATCACTAATGCTTTCCTCTGCCTCTTCAAATGCGCTGTTATTTGCTGAGAGTGTATTTTTTATTTCCTGGATTGTGCTGTTCATCTCCATCATATCCAGTAACTTTTTATGCATGATTACAATTTCTTCTGTATGCTCCCCAAGTGTTTTCTTAATATCCTTAATCTCTCACTTCATTTCATTTAATTGGTCCATGATATATGTTTTGAGAGCTTTAATTAGTTTTTTGGTGTTCCATTCCTCTTTCTGGTTTTTAGTTTGTTCATTGAATTGGGTCATGTTTTCCTGATTATCAGTAAGGTTTGTAATTTTTGTTGCTGTCTGGTCATCATTGTATCTTGATGGGTCTATTCAGCTGATTTTTTTTTTTCATGTCAGGGTTCAATTTGTTGTTGCTTTTGTGTGCATGTTAAGTCTTACCTTTGTCATTTTGTTCTTCTCATTCTATTTCTTCATTGTTGGCTAAGTTCTCTTAAAGGAAAATATTAGGGCTAGAGGCAGCAAAGGGGTAAGAAAAGAAATAGATAATAGTAGTGGTGATCATGGATGTTAGCAGAAGAACCATGTGAGATCTAGGAGAATGGATATTGAACTCATATAAGCTGTGTGGGGTTATAACAGTAAAAAAATGGAGTACTTATAATGGGATAGTAAACTGAATATGGGGAGGAATATAGTATGAATTAAAAGGCCAATGTGGTCCAGAGAGAGGTAAAGAGAAAAGAAAGGACAATGATATAAGGAGTAAATAAAAGATAGAAAACAGAATAGAGGTAATAGAGATAAAAAGTCACAAATATTGGGGGCTAAATGAAAAGAGGTGGAATGCAAGAGAAACAATAAATGATGGAGGGTATAAAGATGTAAATGAAAGAGGATAGAGTTGGTAGCCAAAATCAGTACTCACAAGGAGGAAGAAATTGAGGATGAGGAAGCACAGCAAATAATAATTGTTGCCTGCAACACCTAATTAAAAAAAAAAAAAACAGAAAAGAAGAGGAAAAAAAGGGGGGGAAAGGGGGTAAATAAAAGCAAGCAACAGAAACAGAAAGGAAAAAAAGTAATAAAAGGGTCATGGAGGGGGATAAAGAGGAAGAAGAAACAAGAAAACAAGTCAACAAGAAAGACCAGACAAGTCCTCAAGAAAGGAATCCTTTTTGCAGTTGAATAAACTGCTTTGGAGTCCGACCTTCCCCCTTTCTCCCTTCCTCACTTCCCTCACTCCCAGGGCAGGAGAAAGGCTGTGTGAGGGCTCCCAGAGGAAATTCAAATGGGCCCCTTGTGAAGCAACTCTCCTCAGAAAATAATGTCTCTTAATTTCTCGAGAGAGAGTGCCCACCCCTTGCCAGGAACCCTAAATATGCTTTTATAAGCCTGGAAATCATTACAAACTGAAGCTCTCCCTTAGGTGTGTTACAGAGGGGTTAGTTAATTTTCTGATTTCACGTTCTCCTCCACCAAATTTCCTATCCCAGGCCATTTAGGTAAATGAGGCTATCTCAGTAGATTCACCTCTCCTCTCTTCCTAAACTCTCCCCAAGTCAGCTGGTATGCTCCTCCAAACTCAGCAAAAGCTGGGGACCAGAAAATAGAATCTGCACTCCTTGGGCCCCTCTGCACCTCCCACCTTAACCTTCCCACTCCCAAAGTTAGCCCAGCGGGCTAGGACAATGCCAGATTTCCAGGAGTACCAAGTTTGGGAAACAGAGGCCTGAGAGAATGTAGACTTGGGGTATGTGGGTCTGTGAGATATGGATTGTGGGGGATCAGGGAACATGGGCTTAGGGCTCATGCATTTAGGGAAACACAGGGCTTGGGACTCTGCCTTGTGGTCAGTAGTTCTCAAGGAAAGCTGCAGCCCTTTGCCCTAGGGGGAAGGGATTTACCTTCCCATAGCTTCCGAGTTCAGTGTTAGAAACTCACAGTTTTACCTTGAAGAAGCACTAATTTTGTCGCAGTCTCTCCAGATCGGCATCCAGACACCTCCTGCTTTGTACTTTCCTGAAACAGCTCCATAAGGATTGCATCACCACTCAGTCAGTCCTGGGGTCCATGTGGGTCTTTCTTGGAGAACTGTGTGGACACTTTTTAGTCAGCTGGCAGGACCTTAGTGGGTCCTGTGACCAGCTTGCACATGCACTCCTGGGACTACAGGGGGACTGCAGGGTGTGGGTGCCTGCTCCTAGTGACCTGGCTCACTGTAAATGGTAAAGTCCCCTTGCTGGTCCTGAGAACAGGCACTAATTGCCTCCCACTTTTGGGCTCCCTTTATAACAGTTTTTGAAGTTATTTTATGTGATATTTGTATAGATTCCCCAACTTCTATATGGCTATCATTGTATAGTATATTGTAGCCCATCCTTTCATTTTCAACTCACTTATGTCTTTGAATTTGTGGTGAGACTCTTCTAAACAGTGTTAAGGTTATTCATTTTAAATGAGTTTTGTTAATATCTCCCCTTTTGACTGGGGAGTTTAATCCATTTACATTAAAAGTTTCTGCTGATAATGAAATACTTTTTTTCTGCCCTTTTACTATTTCATCTTTTAAAGACTCAATCTTACACCATTTTGTCACTAATCTCTGATTATTGCTTAATTTCATATTTATTTGATTTTATTGTATGTATCATTGAGTCCTCTTTCATTTCATTCTTCACATGTTTTTCAGATGTCTTTTTGTGGTTACCATTGCACATAAATGCAACACCCTAAATCTGTAACAATCGTGTTTGATTTGATATCAACTTAACATTCAATAACATATACAAATTCTGACCTTATATTCCTTCACTGCCCTATCTTTTGTTGTTCTTTGTGACATTTTGGAGTTCTTTTATGAGTCCCCAAAAAGAAAAAGATTATCTTTTTGAACTAATCTGTCCCTGTGGGTATGAGACCCTTTTGATTGGACTGTATTAGTTAGGTATGACTTGGGTTGAGTGTCCACCTTCTTGCTGGGGCTTATATAAACAGAAACACAGAGAGAGATGCACAGGAAAAGGGAATTCTGCTGTTTTTGATCCTGCCATGTGAGAGAGGACATGAGGCTCCCTAGCAGTCAAAGCCTAAACATGAAGCCCCCAAGAGGACAGGCCCAAAGAGCAGCTCATCACTGAAATCATGAGCCAAATGCAAGATAGCACAAGGCTGAACTTGGGGAAAAATCAGAGAAGCCAAGACTGAGAGAAGAGGCTTGGAAAGAGACAAGCCCTATACCTAGTTGCCCATACCTGAGCTCTTGGGGAGAGTAGATTCTGGAGGATAAATCAGGGACCTCACTAGAGCCCAGTGGACATCTTGCTTCACCAAGTGGCAGGACCCCAAGGTCACCAGTAACTGACGTGGGTGAGAAAACATCTCTGCTGATGTCTTGATTGGGGCATTTCACTGTCTCAGAACTGTAAATTTTTACCCTAAAAACATCCCCCTTATAAAAGTCAACCCATTTCTGATACTTTGCATCAGTAACTTTGTGGCAACCTGTGACATACTTGCTAAAATCATATATTTATACATTGCATGTCCCAAACCAAAGATTTATCATTCCTTTTCATGCATTTTTATTTTACAACCTGTTTGAAAATGGGGCTACATCCCAAAAATTGCAATAATACTGGCATTTATAATTACCCATTGTGGCAGTTTGAGATTATTTATGGATTCCAAAAGAGATTTTGTTTGTATACTGGTCTGTTCATCTGGGTGTGATCACCTTTTATTGTATTAGATTCAACTGAGATTTAAAATGAAAAGTGGATTCTACATAGCAGTGGGAGATTTAAAGTGGATGTGGCTCAATTGATAGAGCATCCACCTACCATATAGGAGGTCCAGGGTTCAAACTCAGGGCATCCTGGCCTGTTTGGTGAGCTGGCCCACATGCAGTGATGCCCTGCACAGGAGCGCCATGCTGCACAGGAGTGTCATACCACACAGGGGTGTTCTCCATGTAGGGGAGCCCCCTGTGCAAGCAGTGAGCCCTGCAAGGAGAAATGCCCTGCATGAGAAAAGTGCAGCTGACCCAGGAGCAGTGCTGCACACATGGAGAATTGATACAGCAAGAAGAAAGAACAAAAAAGAGACAGAATTCTGGTGCCGCAGAGAATGCAAAAGTGGATACAGAAGAACACACAGCAAATGGAAACAAGAGAGCAGACAATGGAGGGAAAGAGTGGGGAAGGGGAGAGAAATAAATTTTTTAAAAAATCTTAAAAAAAAATCCAACCTTAAATATCCTCATAAAGAAAACTAGCTGCGCTTAGTTTGAGAGACATTCTTTCAAACTCTTCAAGTACAAAGCACTCCAAAAACCCTGGATTTGCTATTTGTTTTGAAATATTATAATCTACTATAATGTGATCTATGAAGACAAGGATTTTATTTTTATGTTTTAAGTCTACCTACAATTGTATTTGGCACATTCTGTGGAGTCAATAAATATTTAAAAAATTGAAATGAAAATGAATATAAAATGCTTCAATGTATATGCTTGATATCAAGTACTTCTGTCAGAGACTGCTAGACATCCACTAAAATCCATCCTCCCCTTTGGCAGTAACAGTTAATCTGGGCTTAGGATATTAAAACTCTAATGTTGTGAATTTTAATGATTAATGCAAAGCCATATCTTTAATGAAAAAAATACTCAAAACACACCTTCTAGTGGATATCTAATAGTCTCAAACATGGGAAACCTGTCTTCAAAACATCCACAGGGCATTTTTTATTTAAATTTCTCCAATTCTTTTGCAGCTATGTGTATATCTGTGTGAGAAAACTGCCCTTAATTCCCTGCTAAAGGGGCAACACCAAGTAGCAGCTCATAACCTAGAAATTTCCTTCATCAAAAATGGGATGATAATCCGTGCACAAGAAAGAAATTACAGTTATGAAACATAATTGTTGAAGTGACAGTCCATCACCCTTACCATATTCTATTGTTCAGTGGCAAAATACATATCTCACCCACTGTCAAGAAGAGGTGATGACACAGGTGTGACACAGGTGTGAATAACAGGGGCAAGGTAGAAAAACAAGAAGACCACAAAAACTACTTTCTCCTTAGGAACATCCTGAGCTAATCCAAGCAGAATGAACTTTTTCACACTGTTATTCATGTGCTTGGTTAGTGTAGATAAAGAAAGGATGCAGCTGAGTAATAATTCAACTGCAAAAAAATTGAGATAAAATTTGACAAGAACAGCATACTTGGACTCTTTGGTACTTGTTTGTGAAAATCATCATTTTACCTTCAATATAAGTCAGGATACAGATTGTGCAATGATTGCATTATAATGGGAAATCACCATGCCTGTGAAATCTTCTATTTTACATGATACTGAGTTTCACTTCTTCTATTAGTGTTCCACTTCTTAAATCACTGTAATTTTAATTTTGTCTTTACTCACATATGATTCACCTTAGTATATCTGCCAAAGATTTTGTTTCCTTTCAATATTTTTTCTATTTATACAAAATTTTAAAAATGTATAGTTGAATTTCCATAAACAGATATTTCCCTTTGTTTTAATTTATTTCTTATATAAAAATGCATATCTATATAAATACAACCATCCTGTATTTTTTCTACAGATATTAATTTTCATTTTATTTTAGAGCCTTTTTGCATTTAACTAAGAAAATCAATAGCACAATTATTTTAGCAGTTGTAGATTTATGCAAACATTTCATACAGTTTATCATTTATTATTACTCATTTAACATGTTTTCAAATTTTCACTTGTATTTTGAAATAACATTTATATATTTTACCTTATTTTTAAAAATTTCCTCAAAATAAATTTCCATAGGATTACTGACAAAAAATATGAATAATTGCATAATAATGAAAAACTTTTGACAATTAGCTTTCCAATTTGCTTTTACCAATATTTATTAAAATATTTTAATTATGTGAATTAACATATTTTCATAATAAATATCAAAATTTACAGTAAGCCACAAGATGAAAAATAAGTGTGTCCTTTCAAAATTCTTATATTCTTAATCGCATTCTACAGTGCTACTGCTAGTTGCCAATATGGTGGTCCAGAATTTTAGTATCATATAGATGAATATATAAATTGCGTTATTATTTTTAATTGTTGCTAAAATTATCAGAATGTAGGGATTTCTAATAAAATTCAAACTTGCAACATTATCTCTTTCTTTTCTGCATAATTAAAATAATCATATTCAGTCTCTTTTGCTGATAATATAGAATATTTGCCTGTTTTTATTTACAGTGTTTTGTGTTTTGAATTATGCCTACATTTTGTCAGTTATTTTTTATATCATAGATTTGAGTTCTTACCCCCGACTTTTTCAATTTTTTTACAATCAAATTACCAAAAGAAATCTCCATTTGCTGATTAGTTAAGGAGGTTAAAAAACTTCATTCTTTCTTGTATATGTATCTTTTATGTTGTTAATGTTAATCTTAAATGATCTGGACTATATTTTAGCATGCGTTTTGACATACACTTCTTTTTTAACTAACCTCCAATCTATCAATGAATCAATAACACCATCAACTCAGTTATCATGTTTCTACTAAGAACATGATCGTATCTGCAGAGATATAGTGAAAAGGTATTCTCAAACTCATTAAAGTTGAATTGTAGGGATGAAAAAACATCTTGTAAAATCAGTAATTACATGAGAATTACACTTGGCTATGTGAGATAATAGAAAATTAATTATTTTCTAAAAGTTGAGAGATTCTGAGAGAAAGAATTGAATGGACAGAAAAGAGTGAAAAATGAGAAGTGGAATTACTATGGTTTTAAATGTGTGTACTGAAACTTAAACCAGATTTCTTGGAACTCACATACGCTTAAAGTATGTTTTCATGATGAGAATATTTTGAAATTAGTAACACAAATTGCCCATTTACTCTAATAAAGCTACATAATATATACAGATATGAATATTATTTTCCAGTTCAACTAAAAGAAATGGTAGATCAGTTTATTTATTTTTTAAATGTATTTTTATTTATTTTTAAAAGAGACATAGATTACATAAAATGTTACATAGAAAAATGTAAGGTATTCCCATATGCCCCACTCCTCATACCTCCCACTTTTCCCCAGATTAATAAATTCTTTGGTTAGAGTGGTACATTCATTGCAATTGATGAACATATTTTGGAGCATTGCCACTCAGCATGGATTCGAGTTTACAGTGTAGTTTACATTATCTCCCACTCAATTTTGTAGATTATGGCAAGATATATAAGGATCTGTACCTGTCATTACAATGTCATTCAGGACAATTCCAAGCCCTGAAAATGCCCCCAACTTACACATCTTTTATCTGTCCCTGACATCATCACCTCCGGTAGCCCCTTTCTCCACAAGAATGATATAATTTCTTCCATTGCTAGAATCACAATAAATCTATAGTAGAATATCAGTAAGTTCACCCTAGTTCATATTTTATTCCCCAATCCTGAGGATTCAGGGATGGTGATGACCACTCCACCTCTAATTGAGAGGGGGCTTCAAACCCATATGGATGATGGATGGGACACTCTCGTTTGGAGTTGTAGACTCTCTCAGTTCCTTGATGTGGTGGTTGTACATCCTCACCTCTTTGTTAGTGGTCCTGGGTGAGTCCAATGAACTGGAGAGTAAGTGTTGCAACTCCACTGAGGCTAAGAGCCCACCTGGCACATGGACAGCTCAGAGATTTAAGTCTCTTGGACATGGGAAACGGACTTGGCCCAGTGGTTAGGGCGTCTTTTTATCACATGGGAGGTCCACGGTTCAAACCCCGGGCCTCCTTGACCCGTGTGCAGCTGGCCCATGCACAGTGCTGAGGCGCGCAAGGAGTGCCGTGCCACGCAGGGGTATCCCCCGCGTAGGGGAGCCCCACGCGCAAGGAGTGCGCCCCATAAGCAGAGCCGCCCAGCGCGAAAGAAAGTGCAGCCTGTCCAGGAATGGCGCCGCCCACACTTCCTGTGCCGCTGACGACAACAGAAGCAGACAAAAGAAACAAGAAGCAGCAAATAGACACAGAGAACAGACAACCGGGGGAGGGGGCGGAATTAAATAAATAAAATAAATCTTAAAAAAAAAAAAAAGTCTCTTGGACATTCACCTACCAACTCCAGAACCAACTATAAGTTCAAATAAAGGGACAGAGGAGGCATGTGTAGTGAAATCACATCTGAGACCAACTCTGTCACACTCGGAAGCATAAACCCCAAAGTAGTTCCCACTGGTAAGACATCAAACTCTGGAGCTATCTACCATGACTATAGGACCTGGGTGTCTCTGGAGCCCTCAGGAGCACCAGTGTTTCAGGTAGTGTCTACTTGGGCTGTCTTTGAAATCCTACTGAGATGTGCATAAGCATTACTTCTCTGATGACCTCCCATTCACTTTTTTTTTTTTGTTTTTTCTTCTTTATTATATATTATATTTATAATATATAATATATTTATAATATATTATATTAAATATTATATATTTATTATATACTTCAAGATGGAGCCCAGACTCCACATGGATGATGGATGAACTCTCCCACTTGCAGTTGTAGGCACTCTTAGCTCCCTGGTATGGTGGCTGACCTTCTTCAACTCCATGTTAGTTGGCCAGGGTAAGTCCAATAAAGGAGAGGGTAGGAGTTGCAAGTCTACTGAGGTTCAGGGCCTGGCTGTCACATGACAGTCCAGAGATTCAGGTCTCCTGAGTATACACAACCCAAATGCCAACCACAGGTCTGGTAAAAGTAACAGAAAAAGCATGTGTAGAAAGGTCATATCTAAGTCCAACTCCACAACACTCAGGAACACAAACTCCAAAGTAGGGCCAACTGACATGGCACTGAACTCCAGAGTCATCTGCCATGACTATAGGACCTGTGGGTCTCTGTAGCCCTCAGGAGAACCAGTACCTAGGGTTCTATCTACTTTGTCTGTCTCTGGTATCCTGCTGAGGTGTGCATAAGCATTAAACCTCTGATGACCTCCCAACTTTTTTTTTGGAGACTCATAGCCTGTGGGGAGCCACCCGCTGTGAGGTCTGTTTACAGCCTCTCACAACCAGGCGGAGTTCACAAATCTGCCCTGTCATTTCCTTATTCTTCTCCTCCCTGCTTCTTTGTTCTCCCCCTCCCGCCACTACTCAGGTGACCACAGCAATACGCATGCGCAAGGCACAAAACTCCGCAGACCCGGTGCGAACTGTCGGCCAATCCCCTCCTTGGATGTCTGCCACCCACAAGACCAGCCTATCACCTATGTACACGTTCCCTTCCCTCTCTATATATCCCCGTGTTTTACCCCCAATAAACGAGACTTGATCAGAATCCTGTCTTGTCTCCATTCTTCTCGTCCCCTGCCCCACTCTGCTTCTTCCCACAGGTCCCTGGACTCACCCCCGCCGGCTCAGGCAATAGCCATATAAACTCATTTGTCCTTTCCATTTCCCTCTTTTATCCAAAGTCAAAAAGCTATTTTTAACATCTGATATTACATGTAGGCTGAGATATTCTCCTGGTCTGAGTTGACAATTTTATTCAAAGTCTTCCTGGTTACATCATCAGCTGGTGCTTGGTAGTAATCCCTCGGTGCTCATCCCTGGGAGTCATGTCCCACACTGGGGGAAGGTAATGCATTTACATGCTGAGCTTGGCTTAGAGAGTGGCCATATTTGAGCAACATGGAGGCTCTCACAAGCTCTAGGCCTAGTTCATATTTCAGGCACACAGGCTCATAATCAGAGCCATCAGTATCAAGGGCTCATTGTTGGGCCATCTGTCTTTATTGGCCTTTGCCATTTCACTTCGGGGATTGTTGCTCTTCAACTGGGGAAAGTGATAGAGTTCCACTGGCTAGGAACTCAGCACTCCCTCAGTTGTCATTTTTAACTGAAACCACTATGAAAATATCCAAACAATTTTATGTACCTTGTATATATGCCCTGGAGAACTCCCTCCCAACCATGTGCCCCCTATCAATAACACCCCACACCAGTGTTTCTCCCCTGCCATAGTTGAACCTCTCTGTCTCTTTGAAGACTCTTAGCCATATAGACTCATTCACCTTTACCTTTTCCCCATTTTATCCAAGGTCTTTTTCCAGTTGCATCACCAGTCAGTGCTTAGTAGTAATTCCTTGGTGCCAGAGAGTCTCATCCCCAGAAGTATGTCCCATGCTGGAGGGAAGGTGATGTGTTTATATGCTGAATTTGACTTAGAGAGTGGTCACATTTGAACAAAATGGAGGCTCTCATAAGGTAAATCTTAGGTACCCTAGAACACTAGGCAAAGTTGCAATTTCAAGAAATAGAGGAAATAGAAAGTGAGAAGGAAATATAAAGGGAGAAGAATGTTGTGAGCACATGCCCACATAGGTGAAATCTATGATAAGGAGGGAGTGAGTAGATCAGTTTAATCACACTAGTTTTTATTATAACTAAAATTTTTATATTTCTGATAAATATAAAAGGGAAAATTAATTATTACTTCATTTGAATATATGTTTTACATTGCTAATGGATGAAAAACAAATACAGAGTGTCCAGGGTTGTAGAGAGAGGTACACTGAGGAAAGAAAAGTGAGGAAAAGATTGTAATGGAAGAAGCATACATTATTTCAATTAATATAGATATCCATTAAAATTACATGATGATTATATCGGATTTTAAGAGGTAAATTTATGGGCACATAATGGATAGTCATGAAAGCCATGTCATGCAAAACTATTTAGACTTGCTTTAAAGAAGCAGAGAAGATTTAAGGATATGAATATAGGAAAGCAGAACTTGAACTTGTATGCCTTGGCTCAGACCATTACCTCAGAGTTTTATTTACTGAAGTCCTCAGCCATGATTTCTGAGTATCCCTGGGCTAGCCAACTCTCAAATTTTAGTGGTATTCCAGTATTTGAGAGTGACATTTTCTCTTCTTTAAAGTCCTTAAGTTTTACTAGTTGAAATTTTAAACAGTTTAAATTATATCTGGCCCAAAGTCTGTACCTAGTCTCAATCAATTCTTTTCTTCTCAAAAAAAATTATATTCTGTCTATTGTGAGCCTAATTAAATCTATTCTGAATTGAACAAGAAAATCCTTAATTATAACTATACTTGTACATGCGAATTTATCATTTGAACAGGTTTTCATTTTTGTTATTTCATTTATGTCCTTGTTTTCTGTGATGTACCTGTGGCCATATGCCTTGTCATCTATAACATCAAAGTTTGACCTGTGAGGCAGACTGTTGCACCTAATACAGTTAGGCTAGAATTAGGACATGGGTTCGCTAGCAGGCAATCCATCTATCATTGAAAATACAGGGAAGCGGACTTGGCCCAGTGGTTAGGGCATCCGTCTACCACATGGGAGGTACATGGTTCAACCCTGGGTCTCCTTGACCCATGTGGAGCTGGCCCATGCACAGTGCTGATGTGCACAAGGAGTGCCCTGCCACGCAGGGGTGTCCCCCACGTAGGGGAGCCCCACGTGCCGGAGTGCGCCCCATAAGGAGAGCCGCCCAGCACGAAAGAAAGTGCAGCCTGCCCAAGAATGGTGCCTCACACAGGGAGAGTTCATGGAGCAAGATGATGCAACAAAAAGAAATACAGATTCCCATGCTGCTGACGACAACAGACACGGACAAAACCAAGAACACACAGCAAATGGACACAGAGAACAGACAACTGGGTGGGAGGGGAGAAAAATAAATAAATAAATAAATCTTAAAAAAAAAAGAAAATACATGCTCTAGGAATCATCAAATCTCATCCCTTCATGTAATTGGCAGCAAAAAAAAAAAAAAAAAAAGAGAAAGAGAGAATTTGAGGGGCAGCATAGAAGGATGTATCTAGTATTCCTATCCTTATCCAAATATCATTTCAGGTAAAGTTCATGGTGGGACAAATATCAAAGCAGATAACTTGATATATAATGAATAATTGTGTAGGTAGGAAAGGGCAGGGAATCGATGAAGTCAAAGAAAGAGAAAGTAGAGTACGACACAGGAAAAACTTACAGAGGGAAGGTGGAAAAGAGTGTCAGTGAGGGTCTTTTGCTGAAGCATTCATCACAGGGTTCTGGAACTTTCCTCCTGACACTCTGCACTATCATGCACCATCCAAACAAGAGAAGGCATGTGGTTGTGGGCCATGAACAACTGTCACATGGTTCTTGAAAGCCCATGACACAGATGAGAATTACAGCTCTATTTAGACCCTCCCCCTGAAACATCACCACCAACCTTAAACTTCAAAAGAGGGGGTTCCTAAGAATAGAAACATCTGAAAGGCTGGCCTCAAAATGCTGATGTAGTTATTTTCCCCTTCAGCGAATAAAGATTTAAAAAATTGTGTAGCATTGCCATCCTTCATTTTGGAAATACTCTCCAGATGAAACCTTTTTTTTTTTTAAATGAGGCAAACTGATTAAGGAGTCCATCAAATCAGTCTTCTAGAAACAACGTGAAAAAATATCTCAAATTGAATTAACAACATACCTTTAAGAGAAAATAAATGAATTCCAAAAAGAATATGTTTCATATCTGAAACATTAACTTACTTAGAAATTGAATTTTATGAAGTCTAGATAAATCATAGAAACTAAAACTCATTGAAATTGATTTATGTTTTGCTTCACAAAAGTTTAAGAGGAATGGGAAGTACAGGAAAAGCAGATACTTGCTGTTTCCCAATCTTATAAAATTTGTTCTGACACATTCAGTTAGACACAACACCAAGGTTCATGGGATGGGAGAGGCTGTTGTGCAAAAGAGGAAATTTCTCAAAATGGTCCTGATAACTCTTTCTTGGAAGAAAATACAACATCTGAGAGAGAAATTTCTCAGGGGCCAGCTGTTTTTCCAGTTTGTCCTTTAAAGGAGCTTGCATTAAATATTTTTCTTTTTACTTCATTGAGTATTTATACAAATTTCCAGAAAAGTTTTCATTGTCTAAGGCATGCTTTCACACTCTACAGCTCCAAAGAAATCTCTGCTCCAGTCCAATGAAATACCCATACACAGAGTCAGAGGGCAAAAGTAATCTGTGGGAACAATTATTTAAACTGAATCTAAATCTGAATTGTGGGTACAGAAAGACCATTCTTTTTTCTCTATGATTTGCCATTTCTTCCAGAATTAGAGTTGTTTTGAAACAATACAAATGTGTGTAAAGGTGAAATGTGTGTAGTAGACATGAAACCTGACCCCAAAATTTACTGCTATAAATAAGCAATTTTCTTAAACTTAATTTCAATTTCCTTTTTTGTAAAATGTAAACTAATTATACTAAGAATTTATTTACTGTATCATCATAAATAATAAATTCTACTATTCTGATCCCATTTGTGCTCTTTAAACAAGATCTGAGTTCTTTCTTCAAAGATAAAAGTATATCAAATATTTTTCTTTTGTAATTTTTTTAATATATGTCTGAAAGCACATGCTATTCCACTCACACTGTAAAAAGTTATATTTTTGCTTTTGAATGTAGTTGCAAGCAGATAAACATTGCACATACTACATTACAAAATTGATTTCCTATCTGGAAAGATATATTGCCACTTAGAACTCTGATTCAAGAATTACCTGCTTGGAAATCCATTCAAGCTCTGTTCCTTCAATGAGGATAAAGAGAATGTTTGAGGTAAGAATGTTAGAGAGCACTGGGAGAAAAATTGGAAATGATGGAAGGGCATGAATACATTGTACTGTTCTTTCCACTTTAACTGAAGGGACTGCTTGTAACCAGAAGTTCAAAAAGTCACAGGGAAACTTCCTAGAGAAGATTACATACCAAACACATGCCTTTTATTTTAAAAATAAAATGCAAGAATTTGGGGAAAGCGATGTTAAGTCTCTTAAAATTTGTTAGTTCAGGTTTCCCATCAGTTGAATGGGAATAAAAAGGGTTAGGAGTAAAAAAATAACATCTAGAAAGAAAGAATCCTTGTTTTAAGGAGGTTTAGACAAAATTTTCCATGCTTTTTAAAATCCTAATTAACTATGTACATTTGAGAAAGAGAAGGATTATAACTTACCAAAGGTAACAAAGTTACATAGTAATTGATCTGAGTTTATGATCTAAGTCTCTTTATATAAGTGCATAGATTTTCTTTTTAATAAGATTGCATATAGTAAGTTCCCTAGGCCTAAGAAATAAGAACACCCAATGAAAAAGGCCCTGCATCCAACTTCCCAATTGAAAGATTCTAAACTATCAGCTCTGTGGGATGATCAAGCTTCCTAGATCTGAGGGCAAAATCTTTAAGAGGATAGTTTCCAAGATCATTGAACTCTCCAAGGTCCAGATGCTGAATCAATGATTCATTGTTGCTTTAAGCACTGCGTTGAACTGACTATGAGTATTAATTAATTTTTCAGTGTATATTTAATGACTGAAATATCTAAATTGAATCCTGGTTTTACTAACGTAATGTTGGAGTTACATTAAATGCAGGTTGTCTTGTTCATCTCATCATGGAGACTCTAGAAATGAGAATATATGATAACTGAGGTTTGTACTATTTTGGGTTTCATCAGTATCTTTCTTACATCCAACTTTAGGATGAACCAATACCCTCTATTAGACTCCATCCATGTATATTTTTACTTTATTAAATGAGGTTTCTAATGAATGCTTATAAATTATGGCCAGATTAAAACAGGTAAGGTGGTTAGTGGTGTGTGTATATGTGTGTGTATACTGTAGTTCATGGACGAAAATATAGGATAATCACAATAAAATGGAAGATTCGGGTGAGGAGAGCCTTTGGTCACCTACTACACTGTTGTTCCTTACAGAATATTGAAAAAAAGATATTATAAAACACGCCATGCATATGGTCTCATTATTGCATACACCTAGTAAATTTGTCACAAATATGTCTGTGCAGGCATGTTTCTATAAGGGCTGCAAGTCATAGAAATAGTGATATTTGAATTCGGCCCAGGGAAGGGCAATGTCATAGCCAGGGTAGCTGCATGAAGAACAGATACAATATCTTACAGAAGCCAGAATTATCAAAGCACCACAGACACCCCAACATATGATGGTCATGAATTTCAGGGGCTTATAGATGATCATATAAAAGCCTTGAGATGAGCACAAAGACCTCCATGGTCCCAAATAAATGGGCAGCAAAGACTTGAGTCATGCAATTATTGTTGGAAATGGTATTCTGAGCAGGGGAATACACAATTAGCCTGGGAATCGTGATTGTAGAGAAGTAAGCATCAGCAAAGAACAGGTAGAGTAGAAAGCAGTTTATGGGACTCTCTTGGGCTTGCCTTTCCTTAAGAGTCACTGTGATGAAAACATACCCCAAGATAGTCACTAAGTAAAGCATCAGGAAGACACTAAAAATTCTTTTCTACTTCCCAGCATATTGTGTCAACCCCGTAAAAATGAATTCATTCACACTCTTGTTTATTGACATAGCAACTGTAGGTAGAATTATGTTGACATAGGTTTAACTTGCAGTGAGAAGCAAAGAAATGACTTCGTGGGACAATCAGTGGACTGAATTCTGAATTCCTTGGTTCTGCCCTATACTCTTGTTACTTCAAACAGCCTTTGGTCTGTACCAGAAGCCATTGGGAATCTTTGTAAACCTGCAGCTGCCCACCTCTTTACTAGATTTATCTATTGGTGAGGAAACTCATTGCATTGGCCCAAAATATTTCCATTTTGGAAAAATGAACATATCTTTCAGAAAGTATTTATCCTAAAAATATTGAGAAACACAGGACTTGTTCTAAAACATTGACCATGTGATATAATTGCACTGAAATATGGCTTTCATATGAAAAATAAAGTGCATATATCCACCTTACCTCATCATTAGTTTTTAGAAGAATTGGAAAAAATATTTTTACTCCCACAGTGCACACAGACATATACATATGCATTTAATCCATTTACTATCAAATCTGAAAGATATTATTCCAATATAAATAAGCACTAATATTTTTAATGAAGCCCTTCTGAAGAAATTATGCTTATTTACCAGTTTCAGTGCTGGTCATGAGAAATAAACAAATAAAAACTAACAACAGAAAAACAAAAACCCTGTGTAACCTTTTGAGCACTGCATAATGGTAAATAGCTGATCTTTACCTACTCCAGAATTTATTCCATTCCTCAGTTTTAAAATAGTGTTTTGTTTTTCTGTCTATGAATTCAAGCTGGTAAAAATGTGTAATTTTTATTTCATGTTTTTTTAATTTAATTTTTTTTATAGGAGAAAAAAAAGATTTATGCAACCATAGGGAAACCAGAATGTCCTACTATACCCTGAATTACCTAGGGGATTTCTTTCTTGATTTTTTTATTAGAAAAGTTTTAAACTTACAAACACAGGATTTGTGTATACCACTGCACCAACAATACATAGCATTGGTGTGGACTGTTTGTTACTATTGATGATAGCACTTTTTAAATAAGTCATTCTATTTTTTAACAATAATTACATTGGTTACATTTGAAGGATTATTAAAATAGTTCTGGCATCCCTTATTTTCACTGGGTGAATTTTCTCTCATATTCCACACTATTATTCTCACTTTGTATTAGTATATATTTGCTGTAACTCATGAAAGAACTTCCTAATACATGTACTATTAACTATAGTCCATCATATATAAAGGTTTACCGTGATGTATTGTCTTATGTGTTATCCTTTAATTGTTATTGTAGTAATTAATACATTCTAAAGTTTCCACTTTTAATCACTTTCACCTGTACAGTTCAGTGCTGCTGATTAAATTCACGGTAATTGCTACTATTGCCATAATCCATTTCTAAACATTTACCCTCAGTCTAAATAGAAATTCTGTACAAGTTAAGCTTCACCTCCCCATTATCTCAGCCCAATCTATCTCCTAGTAACCTATATTCAAGATTCTAACTCTTGAGTTTACTTACCATACTTAGATTATAACAACTCATACAATATTTGTGCCCTTTTAGTCTGGCCTATTTCTCTCAACATAGTGCCTCAAGGTTTATCCATGTTGTCATATGTATCAGGACTTCATTCTTTTTCACAGCTGAATAATATTTCATCATGTATATAAATAAATATATGTATGTATGTATGTGTGTGTGTATATATATATGTATATATATACACCACGTTTTGTTTATCCATTCATGGGTTGATGGACACTTTGGTTGCTTTCATATTATGCTAATTGAGAATAATGCCTCTATGAACATCTGTGTGCAAATACTTGTTTGAGGCCTGGCTTTCAGAAGCAGTACTGTCAGATGATATGCTAATTCTATCCTTAGCTTCCTGAGGAACTGTCAAAATGTCTTCCACAACAGCTGCATCATTTTACATCCCCACTAGCAATGAATGAGTTCTCCCATTTCTCCATATTCTCTCCTACTTTACAGTTTTCTGTTTTGTTATTTTAATAAAGGCCATTCTAGTAAGTGTGAAATGGTATTTATTCTTAACATATAATTTGAAAAAATATAGTACAGCCTACAATGATATGATTTTTTCTATTTCATGAATTTGTTATGTATATGTATATTTTACATTACCTAAATAATCATATAATACCATTTTGTATTCTGATAGTCAATTAGAATTATTATAAGCACTCAAAATAATATAATTTCTATTTTAAGCTGTAAATTTCATGTTGTACAAATATTTTATTTTTTTATGAAGCATCTATTGGACCATTTGTCCATTGAAACAATTATTTTGTCTACATTTACACGCCAATAAATAACAATTCTATGAAAAACTACACGAATTTTCAGAGTGCAATATTGTATTCTTATGTGCTAGGATTTCATTATTATGAATAATAAGGTATAAATTTATTTATCTATATTGTCAGAATTTTATCATCTATATTTTATTGCAGAATAATTAGTGATTATAAGATATTCAAGAAATCAGAGTAAGAGAAGTAAAACATAAATTATTTCTACAGATTATTGACTCAATAATCCTTCTCTCCAGACATAACACTTTTATTTCTTGATATCCTTCCATATATGCATATGTGTGTGTCTGTATCCCTTCTTTCTTCTTTTACGTTAGTAAAGTTAGTAGTTCAATGTTGATGACCATGCAGATAAAAATGATACACATATAGATACACTCCCTTGTGATATTCCTTAATATCTCACGTTGTTACCAAGGATGCAATTACATATTTGTCATTTTCGTTGAACATGTATTAACAAAAAAAATTAAATTTCATACATTTGTTTTCTGAAGATATGCTTTTCTAAAGAATCCTTCATTTTTTGTCTGTTCATCTTTTTGAATCTCGTTATTTTACCTAGGATAGGTATTAGCCTAACAAAATAGTTAGTGCATATCTTAGTAAGAAATCAGTCATTGGAGTCAGGTGGTCTGGGTTTAAATTTGATCTTCACTTTTTACCAGCAGTGATCTTGATTATTATAATCATGGGTACTATGCAATTAACTTTTTAAAAATTCAATTTACTATTAAACACAATAGAAATCTCAGCCTCTGCTTTTACCAATATTAATACTTGCCTATTTCTATGTGTATCTTTTTTTAAAATTAATTAATTAATTAATTTATTTATTTTAATTGATTCTGTAAAAATATTACATTAAAAAAAAATATGAGGACCCATTCAACCCCACCACCCCACCCCACCTCTCCCCCCCCAGCAACACTCATTCCCATCATCATGACACATCCATTGCATTTGGTAAGTACATCTCTGGGCACCTCTACACCTCATGGTTAATGGTCCACATCATGGCCCATACTCTCCCCCATTCCATCCAGTGGGCCCTGTGAGGATTTACAATGTCCGGTGATTGCCCCTGAAGCACCATCCAGGGCAGCTCCAAGTCCCAGAGACACCTCCACATCTCATCTCTTCCTCCCATTCCCCATACCCATCAGCCACCATGGCCACTTTTCCCACACCAATGCCACCTTTTCTCTGTGGACCTTGGATTGGTTGTGTCTGTTGCACCTCTATGTCAAGAAGAGGCTCAGATTCCACATGGATAATGGATGCAATCCTCCCACTTTCAGTTGTAGGCACTCTAAGCTCCATGGTGTGGTGGTTGTCCTTCTTCAACTCCATCTTAGCTGAGTGAGGTGAGTCCAATAAATCAGATTGTAGGTGCTGGAATCTGTTGAGGCTCAGGGCGTGGCTATCACATTGTCAGTCCAGAGATTCAGATCCCCTAAATACATCTTAAACCCCAACACCAACTACAACTCCAGCACAGTAGCATGAAAGTCTTATGAAGAGAGATCCCATCTGAGTCCAGATTCATCACGCATAAACACCAGCTCCAAAGAAGGGCCATCTGACATGGCAGTTAACCCCATCTGCCATGACCATAGCACCCATGAGTCTCTTTAGCCCTCAAAGGAACCAATACCTGGGGATTGTATCTACTTTATTTGTCTCTTAGACTCTGCTCAGTTGTGCATAAGGGCAATCCTTCTGACAGCCTCCAGACTCTTTTTTAGAGACTCATAGCCATATAAACTCATTTCTCCTTTCCATTTCCCCCTTACATTAAGTCAAACAGCATTTTAAAGTCATGTTATTTTATGTAGACAGAGATATTCTGCTGATCCGCATTGAACCTTCCATTTAAGATCATTTTCCAGTTGCATCATCTGTTGGTAGTTGACAGTGATCCTTTAGTGCCAGGGAGGCTCATCCCCGGGTGTCATGTCCCATGCTGGGGGAAAGGCATTGCATTTCCATGCTGAGTTTGGCTTTGAGACTGGCCACATTTGAGTAACATGAAAGCTGTCAGGAGGAAATTCCCAGGCACAATGCTGCTCTAGGCCTTGTTCTTATTTCAGGCATATCAGCTCACAAGCATAGTCATTAGCATCAGGGGCTCACTGTTGGACCCTCATTCTTTCCCGGTCCTTGCCGCTGAACGTGGGAGACTGTCACTGCTCCCCTAGGGACCACGACAGAGCACCACCGGCCAGGAACCCAGTACCCACCCCCAGCTGTAGTTTTTAATTGTTGCCACTATGAGTATATCCAAACATTACCATGCACCCTGGACATATGTCCTGTATAGCTCCCTGTCAGCCATATATCACCTGTCAATAGTATCCTATACCAGTATTTCTCCATTGCCATTGTTGAACCACTCTGTGATCCAGAACTTTCTGAAAATTGAAGCCCAATATAATGTCAGGATCCCTTACTAGCAAAATGGCATATAGCGATGGGTTTAAAGGTTAGATAGAGAATACGTGTTGACTTGGAAAAAATTCTACATCCTATCTTTTTCTTTTTTTTTTCTTCCCCTAATTATTGAAATTCTCTTAACAAGAGCCCTAGACCACAGCAATTCATATATATGAGTCTGAGTCTGAGACAATAGCTTTCCAACAAGGTGACATCTGTGCTTACATTGTGGTGCATACTTTAGGATACAGTTTTCTAATTTTTTAGTTATCCTATGTTTTACATTATGGTTTACATTATCAGTCTGTCGTCTCCTATATGTTATGGTGTAACATTACATGTTTTATATCCATCCTTGTGTACTCTCGCAAAACTCCTCTCTTACCCCCCATTTACCTTGGTTCCACACATTTAACATCCATTTTCCCATCCACCTTGGTGCCCACAGTGACAGCCAACCTCCGTTTCCTGAGGAGTCACGTCCAGAGATAGTTGGAATAGTGTTCAGGGCCTAACTTGCTCAACTGCCCCAATGCCCTGGGAGCCACCCTTTCTCTTGAGAGATACAGTTCCCTCTATTTGATGGCATTAGTCCTCCCCAGGATCTGGGTCCACCCCCACTCTCACTACTTGGGTCTCTACCCAATGGTGCCACCCACTCTGGCAAAATGAGCATTCAGACATTCCCCAGGAGCCCGTCCCGCATCGGACCAAACCCTCCGAGCATTCTAAACAGGTAACCCTCTTAATTATATTTTGATACTATTTCCTCGGCATTTTACTCTCCACCAACACCTGACACTCTCCTATGTTCGTATGCTACCCCTCCCTCCCCCCACTTTTGGGCAATATTACCCATCCGCCCATCCCCAGCCACCCTCAAACCTGCAAAACCCCTCCCAAAGGCAACCCCTTGCCCCCATTTTATCTCTTCTTTGTGTTTATACTTACCACCAGCTCATCATAAATTCCACCCCTGCAGACATCGGCTCACATCCTTCCTCCACCCCCCGATTTCCTGTAAGCCTATCGTTCAGTCTCTTGCTATCTAGGGCAGCTTGGTTATTTCATATCATTGAGGTCATGTAGTATTTGTCCTTCAATGCCTGGGTTGCTTCACTCAACATAAGGTTCTCAAGATCCATCCATGTTATCATGTGTGTTTGTAGTGTATTTGTTCTTACAGCCGAGTAGTATTCCATTGTGTGTATGTACCACATTTTATTGATCCACTCATCTGTTGATGGGCATTTGGGTTGATTCCAACTTTTGGCAATAGTGAACAATGCTGCTATGAACATTGGTGTACATATATCGTTTTGTGTCCTTGTTTTCAGTTCTGCTGGGTATATACCCAGCAGTGGTATTGCTGGGTCATATGGCAAATCTATGGCTAGTTTTTTGAGAAACCGCCATACTGCCCTCCAGAATGGTTGGATCCTTCTGCATTCCCACCAGCATTGGATGAGCGTTCCCCTTTCTTCACATCCTCTCCAGCATTTGTATTCTTCTGTTTTTTTCATAGCTGCCAATCTTATGGGTGTAAGATGGTATCTCATTGTAGTTTTGATTTGCATTTCCCTGATAGCTAGAGATTTGGAGCATTTTTTTCATGTGCTTTTTAGCCATTTGTAATCCTTCTTTGGAGAAGTGTCTGTTTAAGTCTTTTTCCCATTTTTTAAATGGGTTGTTTATCTTTTTATTTTCAAGATATAGGAGTTCTTTATATATGCAAGTTATAAGATTCTTATCAGATATGTGGTTGCCAAATATTTTCTCCCACTGTGTGGGCTCCCTTTTTACTTTCTTGACAAACTCCTTTGAGGTGCAGAATGTTTTAATTTTGAGGAAGTCCCATTTATCTATTAGTTTTTTTGCTGCTCATGCTTTTGGTGTGATATTCATGAATCCATTTCCTATTACAAGGTCCTGTAGATGTTTCCCTACACTGCTTTCTAAGGTTTTTATGGTCTTGGCTCTTATATTTAGGTCTTTGATCCATCTTGAGTTGATCTTTGTATAAGGTGTGAGATGGTAATCCTCTTTCATTCTTCTACATATGGCTATCCAGTTCTCCAGACACCATTTGTTGAATAGGCCACTCTCTCCCAGTTGAGAGGGTTTGGTGGCTTTATGAAATATTATGTGGCTATATATGTGAGGTTCTATATCAGAGCTTTCAATTCGATTCCATTTGTCTGTGTGTCTCTCCTTATGCCAATAACATGCTGTTTTCACCCCCGTAGCTTTGTAGTATGATTTGAAGTCAGGTCGTGTGAGTCCTCCAATTTCATTTTTCTTTTTCAGTATGTCTTTGGCTATTCGGGGTCTCTTTCCTTTCCAAATAAATTTCAAAGGTAGTTTTTCTAGTTCCTTAAAGAAGGCTGTGTTGATTTTTATTGGGATTGCATTGAATGTGTAGATCAGTTTTGGTAGGATAGACATCTTAATAATATTCAGTCTTCCTATCCATGAACAAGGAATATTCTTCCATTTATTTAGGTCTTCTTTGATTTCCTTGAACAATCTTGTATAGTTCTCGGTGTATAAGTTTTTTAACTCTTTAGTTAAATTTATTCCTAAGTATTTGATTTTTTTATTTACAATTGTAAATGGTATTTGTTTCTTGATTTCCTCCTGATCTTGCTCATTATTGGTGTACAGAAATGCTACTGATTTTTGCATATTGATCTTATAACCTGCGACTTTACTAAACTCATTTATGAGTACTAGAAGCTTTGTTGTAGATCTCTCAGGGTTTTCTATGTATAGGATCATGTCATCTGCAAATAATGAAATTTTGACTTCTTCCTTTCCAATTTGAATGCCTTTTATATTTGGTTCTTGCCTCAGTGCTCGAGCAAGTACTTCTAAGACAATGTTAAATAGGAGCGGAGACAATGGGCATCCTTGTCTTGTTCCTGAGTTTAGAGGGAAGGATTCTATGATTTCTTCATTGTAAACAATGTTGTCTTTAGGTTTTTCATATATACTCTTTATCATGTTCAAAAAATTTCCTTGTATTCCAATCTTTTGGAGTGTTTTTATCAAGAAAGGGTGCTGTATTTTGTCAAATGCTTTTTCTGCATCTATAGATATAATCATGTGATTTTTTTCCTTCAGTCTGTTTATATGGTGTATTACGTTGATTGATTTTCTTATGTTGAACCATCCTTGCATACCTGGGATGAATCCCACTTGGTTGTGGTGTATAATTCATTTAATGTGTTGTTGAATATGATTAGCAAGTATTTTGTTAAGTATTTTTGCATCTAGGTTCATTAGAGAAATTGGTCTGTAATTTTCCTTTCTTGTGGTGTCTTTGTTTGGCTTTGGTACTAGGGTAATGTTGGCATCATAGAAGGAGTTCAGCAATGTTCTTTCTGTTTCGATTTTTTGGAATGGTTTCAGCAGGATTGGTGTTAGTTCTTTCCGGAATGTTTTGTAAAATTCACCTGTGAAGCCATCTGGCCCTGGGCTCTTCTTAGTTGGGAGATTTTTAATAACTGATTCTATCTCTCTGCTTGTGATTGGTTTGTTAAGATCATCAATTTCTTCTTTTGTCAATATGGGCTGCTTATGTGTTTCTAGGAATTTGTCCATTTCCTCTAAATTGTCATTGTTGATGGAATATAGTTTTTCAAAGTATCCTCTTATGATAGTCTTTATTTCTTTGGGGTCAGTGGTGATATTGCCTTTCTCATTTCTTATTTTGTGTATTCGCATCTTCTCTCTTTTTTTCTTTGTTAGTCTCACTAAAGGTTTGTCAATTTTGTTGATTTTCTCAAAAAACCAGCTCCTGGTCTTGTTTATCTTTTCAAGTGTTTTCTTATTTTCTATTTCATTTAGTTCTGCTCTTATCTTTGTTATTTCCTTCCTTCTTCTTCCTGCTGGGTTACTTTGTTGTTGTTTTTCTAATTCCTTCAAATGTGCATTTAGTTCTTCAATTTTCCCTCTTTCTTCTTTTTTGATATATGAATTTATGGCTGTAAATTTCCCTCTCGGTACTGCTTTTGCTCCATCCCATAAATTTTGGTATGTTGTGTTATCATTATCATTTGATTCAAGGTAGTCATTGATTTCTTTTGAGATTTCCTCTTTGACCCACTGTTTTTCTAAGAGTGTGCTGTTTAATTTCCAAATCGTGGTGTGAAACCTGGGATTCTGTCCCTTGCAAATTTCCAGCTTGACTCCACTGTGGTCAGAGATATTGTTTTGTACGATTTCAATCTTTCTGAATTCATTCAGCCTTTCTTTGTGGACTAGCATATGGTCTATCTTGGAGAATGATCCATGTGTGCTTGAGAAAAAATGTATATCCTGCTGTGTTTGGGTGTAATGATCTATATATGTCTATTAGATCCAACTCCTCTAATATACTGTTCAATATTTTGTTTCTTTAGTGATTCTCTTTTGAGATGTTCTGTCCAGAGTTGATAGTGGTGTATTAAAATCCCCCACTATAATTGTAGATGCATCTATTATTTCACTTAGTTTTTCCAGCATTTGCCTCACGTATTTAGAGGCGCCCTTGTTAGAAGCATACATATTTATGATTGTTCGATCTTCTTGACAGATTTTCCCTTTCACTAAAATGTAGTATCCTTCTTTGTCTCTCACAATTGTTTCACATTTAAAGTCTATTTTGTCTGATATTAATATAGCTACTCCTGCCTTTTTTTGGTTATTGTTTGCTTGTATGATTATTTTCCAGCCATTCACTTTCAATCTCCATGCGTCTCTGGGTCTAAGATGTTTGTCTTGTAGACAGCATACGGATGGGTCATAGTTCCTTATCCAATGTCCCAGTCTGAATCCTTTGATAGGTGAGTTTAATCTGTTGACATTCAGTGTTATTACTTTCAAGGAATTATTTGTGTTAGCCATATTTTGATTGGATTTGTGTTTGTCATATTTTGTTTGTATTTTTTTCCCTTCTCTTTTTGTCTTGTTGTTGTTGTTGTTGTTGTTGTTGTTGCTCTTATACTCTCCTCCAACTTTGCCTGTCCTGTTTTTTCCTTTCTTCCTGCAGAACTCCCTTTAGAATTTCTTGAAGGGGAGGTTTCTTGTTGGTATACTCTTTCAGGTTCTGTTTGTCTGTGAATATTTTGAACTCTCCATCATGTTTGAATGCTAGTTTAGCTGGATAAAGTATTCTTGGTTGGAAATTTTTTTCCTTTAGTACCTTGACTATATCATACCACTGCCTTCTTGCCTCCATGGTTTCAGATGAGAAATCAGCACTTAATCTAATGGAGCTTCCCTTGTATGTGATTGTTTTCTTTTCTCTTGCTGCTTTTAGGATTTTCTCTTTGTCTTGAGCATTGGATAATTTGACAAGTATATGTCTTGGGGTGGGCCTGTTGGGGTTTATGACTAGTGGAGTGCCCTGTACTTCTTGGATATGTACATCTGTTTCTTTCAGTAGATTTGGGAAGTTTTCAGCCATTATTTCCTGCAACACTCCTTCTGACCCCTTTCCCTTCTCTTCTCCTTCTGGAATGCCTATAATATGTATGTTTGAGCGTTTTGCATTGTCATTCAGGTCCCTAAGTCCTAACTGGACTTTTTCTATCTTTTTATTGACCCTTTCTACTATCTGTTTGATTTCTGAGGTACTGTCATCCACATCACTAATTCTCTGCTCTGCCTCTTCTAGTCTGCTGATATTTGCTGCAAGTGTATTTTTGATTTCTTGAACTGTGGTGTTCATTCCCATCATATCTGTTATCTTTCTGCGTATGTCTGCAATTTCCCCTCCAAGTGATGTCTTCATGTTGTTAACCTCTTTCATTACTTCATCAAATTTTTCGGTGACAAATGTTCTGAGATCTTTCATTGCTTGTGCAAAGTTCTGCTCCCCTTCCTGATTTTTGGTTTGTTGATTGGATTCAGCCATGTTTTCCTGATTACTGGTTTGGTTTGTAGATTTTTGTTGCTTTCTGGTCATTATTTAATCTTGACGGATTTAATTAGTTCCTTAGCTTCTTTGTCTACTCTTGGAGACTAATTAGCTCTTGTTTTTGTGTAAGGGTTATATCTTCTCTTTGTCACTTTGTTCTTCTTATTCTAATTTCTTGTTGTTGGTTAAGTTCACTTTAAAGGAAAGTATTAGTGCCAGGGAAAGGCAATTGTGTAAGCAAGGGAAAAGTGTAAAGTAATATTGGTGATATATGTTAACAAAGCAAGAATATGAGATCTGGGAGGATGGAGGTTAGATTCATGTAAATTGTGTAGAGTTATAGCACTAGGTAGAGTACCTATTATGAGGTACATGATTGAATATGGGAGGAATATGGTACGAGCTAAAAAGCTATTTTTTTGTGAGAGAGGGAAAAAGAAAAGAAAGGTAGTAGTTTCAAGAGTGGATAACAGACAGAAAACAAAACAAAGGTATTAGAAATTAAGACTTAGACACTTAGTGGATCAAAGAAAGGGAGGTGGGAGGTGGAATATAGGAGAGACAGTAGATGATGGCGGATATCAAGATGTAGGGGAAAGAGGATAGTGTAGGTAGCCTAAATCAGTTCACACAGAAATGAGGCAGTGGAGGTTGAGAAAACCCCAGCAAATGTGAGGTGTTTCCTGCCACACCTATTGTATAATTGAGTTAAAATAAAATAAGTAGAAGATGAGGGACATGAGGGAGAGAGAAAACAGAAAAAGGAAAAAAAATTAAAAAATAAAAAAATAAAAGGGGGGAAAGAGAAGAAAGGAAGAAAGGAAAAGCTGGTGGGCAAAGGTGGGGAATATGTAGGGGATTAAAAAAACAGATATACACGAACTACAATTAAAACACCAACTACACAACAACAACCACAAAAAAACCCCTAAATAACTGAATAAAAAAAAGACTTTGGAGGATACACTGTGAGAAAAGACTAGGAGATAATGTGATGTTAGCAATCATGACATTAAAAAAAGTAAAAAATAAGACAAAATGAAAATAAAAACAAAACAAAATGAAACGATAAAGAAAAAATGCCAACGTTGAAGGCTAGGGCATTCAAGGACCTCAGATGGACCTCAGGGTGTGATGGATTCAGGGGTGGAAAGTCTGAGATATTAAAGACTCAAGAGGTGTGATTCTCTGGGGTGTGGGCTACCAGAGTTTAGGGGATTCAGACCTGGCAACCTCCAATCTGGTCAACAGGAAGCCTAGGAGCCCCGTAGTGTAACACAGCCCTCAGGGATCCCCACAGCTGGGTGCCAGCCCTATGGGGGAAGTCAGATCCACAATCTCTATATTATGTCTGAACCCTGCAATTCACTTACTTAGTAGGGCTCATTAATGTGGGTATATCGTTACTTCAGCTTTTGGACAGCTCCCGCCCTGTGCTTCCAGAACACTGCCACTTGAGGGCGCCTTTAGACCACAGCCACTTTACTGGCACAGATCCGAAGCCCGGCCCGTGACGCTGAAAACAGATTCCAAAACCGGAATTCCCAAGCTTCGCAAAATATTCCCTAATCGGCTTCCAGACGTGTCCCCCTCCCTCACCGCACCCTGAAACAACTTCCCAATTACGTCCCTTTATTGCCTACAGCCTAATTCGGTTGCAGATCGGCAGCCAGGCTTGTGGGGGCGGGGCTTCAGGTGGAAGCGCTATTATTTGTGTCCGCAATCAAAAATTTTCCCCCGCTTCACAACAAAACACTGTCTATCTCCCCAAATTGATCCGCAAAGGCGACCCGTCACATCAACCTGCCAACAGCCCACCCAGGACTCGCAAACTCCCCAGCACCGCAGAGCCACCAAAAAGCTGAGCCGCTGCGCAGCACCGTGGCTCCACCCACCCCCAAGAGGGAGGAACCCGTGTGCAGGTCTCACCTCTGGGCGATAGAACCCAAATTATATCTTATAGACCAATCCTCTCCATTACCTTTCCACCAAATCGATGTCCAGACACTTCCTGCCCTGCAAAAATCCCGAAAAATCCCCGCCTCGCAGAACCTCCAGCCGCGCCCATCCATCTCTTCCCAGGAGAAACCACAAGGCAAGTTCACTCAGTGACCATGTTGCTTCCTCTATGTGTATCTTAAATTTATTTTCTTTTGTGAATGTTTTTTAGTTTATATTGTCCAATTAGGCAATTTTCTCATTTTAATTTCTTAATCTTTTCTTCCAATATCAAAAATATCCTAATTATAATATTTTCATATACATTTATAATCCTTTTTCTCTCAAATATTAAATCAAATTAAGGCTCAGTTATTATTATGAAGTATGGGAACAATACCCATCTTTTGTTGACAGCTTCATATGGGATTTATAAAAAATGCATGTAAGATAATTATATATGTAAGGCACCATGTGAGAAGTAGTAGTCGAACATAAACTGTGGGGAGAGGAATAAAAATTCCTAATTTACAGATTGGCCATGGATAAGTAGAAAATTTTCTAAGAGATGACCTACAACACTAACGGGAGAATATCTTGTTCCAAAGCAGCTTCTCTGAGAGGCAAACATTTCATTTGGCAAAGTTGTGAATACAGTGATCAAAACCTAAAGTGTGAAGCTGATTAAATAAATTCAAACCCCACCCATCTGCCCAGCAGTTTTGTGACATTTAACAAATCCCTTGATATCTTTCTGCTTTTTTATTCATCTGAACACAGATTATAAAGCAAATATCCTTTAAGGGTTGCTATCTAAATTAACATGTATTATGTATAAAACATATATAAGATGCAGGTACCCTTGACCTGCAATTAAAAGGATTTCTTCTGTTTTTCCAAGACACTTGTTCAAATACTGAAAAAAATCATTCATCATACCTATTTACCCATAATAAAATGAATTGAAACTTCAAGTTCCTGGCTGGGTGGCTGAAAACATATCAGCACTGTGGACAATACTAGTTATCCTATGATGAGCAGAACCTTCAGTGGACAGTTGTAAACAACTTTAATAAATAAAAAAAAGACATAAATATATATAAAAAGCTTAATAGCCTAACTGCAAAGCATAATTTTGAGAGGAAAGTAAATAAAATAGGTCCTTGCTTCTGAAAAGTTTGTGATGCTGAGATCTGAAAAGCAGAGCGATAAGGGTATTTCGATGAGAAAAAAAATGAATCAAACATTTATGGATAGAACACTGTACTTGACATATAAGGAAACTAGAGAGATCAGTATGAAACCCCTTTTTTTACCATACCAAAAAGTAATGGTAAAAAAGTTTGGAAAAGTTAAGTTGTCTTCAAAAGCAAAAGCCAAATAAGCCAAGTTTTGAAATTTTGATATTTTCTATTGACAAAGCAGAAAAATGAGGCACAAAAATACATGACAAAATTGTGGTTAGTAGCAATGCTTCAATGTGTTTATCAATTGTAACTAATATACCACACTAATGAAATATATTGTTGATGTGTGAAAGTGTGGGAGGGGTTATTGGTGGGATATATTGGAATTCTCTATATTTTTATGTAATATTTATGTAATCAAAACTTTTAAAAAAATAAATAAATAACAGTAAAAGATTTATCCATTATATTAAAAGAAAAAGAACTCAGAGTTTTATAATAGTAGCCACCATTTTTAAAAGGAATTTTGTGCAATTGGAATTTGAGATTATCTGTATTAATGGGGCTATTTCTTATAAGATATCAGAGATCCAGAGAGAACGTTTGTCTTTCTGCTCCCAGTATTTGAATCTTTGTGGATTTTTCTAGATTTAAAATATTTGACTGCCCCTGCTGTGATCCCAATATAACGCTATACTGTGTGTCAAACTACTCATTTCCTTTCTTGTTTTTCTTTTGTTTGTTTTTGTTTTTGTAGCAAGTATATTAAAAAATCCCTGAGAAAATGCAGTTAAATAATATCCTCCCCTCACACCCTTTTATTAACATTTGATTTAGCGCGTTGCATTTGTAACAACTGGTGAAAGAAAATTATTTTAATTGTGCTAGTAACTATAGTCCATGGTTTTTAATAGATTGGTCACTTACTTTCTTAATGAAGTATCATAAGTGCTCCCTTTGAATCTCCATTGAGGTACATCAAAATGTTAGGAGTCCAAACTTGTATTATTGTCTCACTTGTCTCTTGATCTTGATCAAGTTACATTATATCTATATTTCAGTATTGCTATTTAAAAACAATAAGTCTCAAGAAATTCATCATGCCTCTGCTTAACAATATCAATTTTGTGTTCCTTACATCATATCACATTTCATAACATTTCATAATATCATAACACATTCCACACAGTTTTTAGTATTCATTGAATTTTAAATATAATGTCCCAGAATTTTAGTGGAAGAAAAGTAGTACTTTGTTTGAGATACTTATGTGAGCTTTCTTTGTGAGAAATATTAACTGAGACATACAAAAATTTCACAAACTTCATTAATGTCAGTATAACAAAACACAAAATCTGGAATTCATTAAGTGGATCTCACAGGTCTTTATGAGGAGCCCAAATTCAGGATTTCCTCTTCTCATTCATTCTTTCCTCTTTTACTCTGTTCTTAATCCTCATGCTGTGCTTTCAAAAGAAAAGGTGGGCATTTAAAAAATATGATGAGTCATAAATATAATAGGTTGGTTATTTTAATAAGTTGGTTATTAAAATTCAATAGTTGAGGGAAGTAGATGAGGCTCAAGTGATAATGCATCCGCCTATGATAAGTGAAGAACCAGGTTCAATCCCTGGGACTTCCTGGTGAAAAAGAAGATAAACCATGACCGCATCGTAAGCCAGTGCCCACGCAATGAACCAAGTGCCCGTGTGGTGAGCCCACATGAGTGCCTCCATGGGGAGCCAAGTGCCCATGCAGTGAGTTGAGAGCCTGTGTGAGCGCTCACAGGGTGAGCTAAGTGCTCACATGTGTGCCCACACGGTGAGCCTGTGTCAATGTGGTAAGCCAGTGCCTTCACAGTGAGCCAAGTGCTGGCACAAGTGCCTGCATGAGTGCACACGTGGTGAGCCAAGTGTCAACATGGTGATCTGAGTGTCCATGTGACTGCCTGCATGGCAAGCCAAAGCCTGTGCAGGTATCCATGTGACGAGCCAAGTGCCCACATGGTGCCCACACGGTGAGCCAGGGCCTGTGCAAGTGAGTCATGCAACAAGATGACAATGCAACAAAAGAGATGAAGGAGCCAGTCAATGTGAAGCACAGCAGACTGGGAACTGAGGTGGTGCAAATGACCTCCACGTGAGAGGTCCCCAGGATCAAATCCTGGTGAATCCTAGAGGAGAAAGACAAGAAGAGAGAACAAAAAGATATAGATGCAGAAGATCACACAGAAAATGGACACAGACAGCAAAAACAGTGGGGCAGGGGTGGGGAGGGTAAAAGGGAATAAAACTCAATACTTGAGATATTCACTTGTGTTTCAAGAACTCTTTCCCTGTACTATCATTTTGCTTTCCACCTTTCCTATGAAACTTCTACTAATGCAGATACATCCAGACAGACTCATTCTCTGATATTTTCATATTTTATAGCAGCTGAAACCCTCTCTCTGTTAAAACATCCACTCTCCATTTCTCCCTGTGGAGATAGTACCCAGTGAAAAGTACAACCCCCCAGAAAACCTCCCAATATTTCCCAGTTGATTGTTTTCTACCAGCATTCTACAGTTCAGCTACAAACACACACACTCAGACACTCATGAGCAAACATGTTTAATCAAATGATGTAAACCTGAATTATATCCTTCACTTGTTTCTGGTTTAAAATCATTTTTAAAATATTTCTGTTCCCCTGATCAAATCATACAAATAGCCCAAAATCAGCAATACAAGATAGGATTGTTCAGTTTTGTGCACTTCATACCAAGCCAGGAGGGTGAGTTTGGGAGAAAACATTCAGGGACTTTTCAGGATCAGAACCCAAAACCTCATGCTCAACAATAATCTCCTGCTAATATCTACCCAACACTGACATGGAAAACCCCAAACCAACCACATAAGAATTGGTGCAAAAAGATGGGGAATGGACTCAAGTGTTGGAGAAAAATAGTATTTTCTCATAAGAAAACTTGTGTGTGTGTGTGTGTGTGTGTATATATAATAATGTCTTTGTAGCATTATAGTTAAAATTTAGTCATGGGCTTATTGGTCTCCAAAATCTTATGCATCCTTCATGCTTTATGTTATTTAGAATGAAAACAGGGCTGTTAAGAGCTAAAGGAGATTATAAAGAAAAACTTAAGACAATTCTTATCAGAAAAGAAACAAAAATGAAGCAATCTATTTTTATAATATTTACTCAATTTTTACAAATTCTGTGAACTCACAGTAACCATGAGTTAGTTACTGAGAATTTTGAAATAGAATAATGCATTAAAATGGGAGATCTGAAAAGGTTTTTAGTATTTTTTTAGGCTACCTAGAATGATACTTGAAACATAAGGAGAAATCAACAAATAGTTGTCAAATAGAATCAAATTTTGAAAAAAAGTGCTTCTAATTGTGTTCCTGGTTCTAGGTGTCTGTGCCAGAAACATAGATATCCATGGAAATACACACCTCTTCTCAGCAGCATAACAGAGAATTACATGGGTAAATGGCCTTCAAACTCCATGTTCTGAAGTTTCATGGTCAATGCAAAATCATATCCTCATTGGAATAAACTATGGAAAGCACACTTGCTATTAGACTTTTAGCAGTCTCTGACACAGGCAACTAGCTCCAAGAATGTCCACAGAAAATGTTTTATTGAAAATTCCCCATTGGTTGTGGCATCAAGAAGCCATAACTCACACATCCTTCCTAACAATAAAGTGTACTTGCCAGGGAGCCTGGTCTGAGAATCAAACATAAAAAAATAATGAACCATATCCCTGCATTAAGATTGTGCTTGCTATCTAGTGAGAAATTTTGCTTCCATGCTATTTTCTGTCCTGTGTTCACTTTCCTTAACATCTTTATTTGGATAGATTCTAATATCTTATACTGTATTGCAAAGCTCTTTTTTTAATTTAAAAAATTAAAAAAATATATCCTAACATATTTATGTTCCCTATATACATGCCTTGGAGAACTCCCCCCACCCATGTGCTCCCCATCAATAACACCCCACACCAGAGTTCCTACCCTGCCATAGTTGAACCTCTCTGTTGTCCAAAACTTCTTCAACAATGAATCCTAATATATTGCCAAATTCAATTAATAGGAAATTGAAATACAGTGATGGATTTAAAGTTTAGAAATAGAACACATAGTAATTTAGAAATGCTAAAATAAAGTAAAAATAAATTGGTGTATTAATAAGAAAAATATTACAAAGCTTTGTTTCTAACATTTTGCCTTTCATTGCTGTAATAGGTGTTGTCCTGTATGTACAGTTGCAAGGCACTTTCATTTCTTCCTCAGTGTCTACATCTTATTTTTTCCTATTTTTTAATTTTGTCTTCAAAAAGTTTTAGATCACAGTAATTCAAATACACAATATAGGGGACTCCCAGATATTAAACATCAAACCCTTTACCCCTTTCCCCAGCAATGATCTCTTTAAATGTTCATGTTGTATTTGCTGCAGCTGATGTACAAGTTTTGAAACAGAGCTACCAAACAGAGTTCCATTTTTTTCATATATTGTTTATATTTTAAACTGTACAAATTTCTAAATTTTTAGTTTCCTTATGTTTTACATTATAGTTTGCATTTTAGTTTTAGACTTTTATACACTTTATTTTATTTTATTTTTTTAGTATATGGAAACACTGTATTTTATTTTATTTTTTTTTAATTTTTTTTATTGACTTTGTAATAATATTACATTAAAAATATATATATATGAGGTCCCATTGAACCCTACCACCCCCACCCCACCTCTCCCCGCCCCCAGCAACACTCCTTCCCATCATCATGACACATCCATTGCATTTGGCAAGTACATCTCTGGGCACCCCCGCACCTCATGGTCAATGGTCCACATCATGGCCCACACTCTCCCGCATTCCATCCAGTGGGCCCTGTGAGGATTTACAATGTCCGGTGAATGCCCCTGAAGCACCATCCAGGGCAGCTCCATGTCCCAAAGACGCCTCCACCTCTCATCTCTTCCTGCCTTTCCCCATACCCATCAGCCATCATGTCCACTTTTCTCAATCCAATGCCACCTTTTCTATGTGGACATTGGATTGGTTGTGTCCATTGCACCTCTATGTCAAGAGGAGGCTCAGATTCCACATGGATGCTGGATGCAATCCTCCCACTTTCAGTTGTAATCACTCTAGGCTCCATGGTGTAGTGGTTGTCCTTCTTCAACTCCATCTTAGCTGAGTGTGGTGAGCCCAATAAGTCAGATTGTAGGTGCTGGAGTGTGTTGAGGCTCAGGACCTGGCTATCACATTGTCAGTCCAGAGATACACTTTAGATGTAAGTTGACATGTCCATCATTGCATGATCTTGTGGAGCACTTTTATTATGCTCTTTTATTGTTGCATGTTTCTTATATTTTATCTCATTTATGAAGTGTTGAGTTTTGTGATATATTTCACAATGTTATAAAATTGTCACTATTCACGAACCAATATTTTTGCTTAGTGTCCCTTCACAAATCACAAAAGTGCCTATAAAACTTAACATCATACATGAATAATGGCTAAAAAGGCCAAAATATGCTAAATATATTTGCAAATATTATGACTCAATTCAGTCAATGTATTAATTTTAACTATAATTTTCCTTATTTGGAATAAAAAGTTATATTTTCTTCCCACAGGTTCTCAAGAAGAGGATGAAAGGCCACATTACAGGTGTCACCAAAAGGGAACAATTTTCACATTACCTGATATTTAGGTACTTTGGCATCATAAGTTTCCTGGAGTGACTTTGATCTGACCTTGAGCCAGAAGATATGATCCAAATTCAGCAATGGCAAAATAATTTGTCAACATAATGGATCAGTCATAAATCAAAAACAAATTATTAGATTTAGATCTGAAACATGGAGAATAGAAACCCAAACTAAATAATGTACAAAAATAGAGGTATGAATTCAGAAGCAACAGTATCAATCTCACAATCTGCAATTCAGAGAAAAGAAGTAAGGAGGGGATTAGGTCCCAAAGAATCTTGCTGATTTTTTTTATGTTATCTATTTGACTTTGTCTTAAAATTGTAATGGATGTTTGTTGCCTGTGCTCATTTTACCTATTTCTCTAATAATCCCACTGAAAGAGAATTATATGGTCTTCATCAGGATGAATACATTTTTCTCTTTTCTATCAATACATTTTATTAAAACACAGATTTTTCAATTGGTTTCTTTCACTCTGTTCCCTCAACTCAGTTTTGTACACCATAACTTTTTCATGGCATTCTTAATTTCTGCATTTCTCAGAGTGTAAATCAAAGGATTGAGCAAGGGTGTCTCAATAGTGTAAAAATGGCCACAATCTTGTCCACTGGATATACAGCTGGAGGGCAAACATGTAAACATACAAGGAACAAAGAATAAGATGACCACAGTTATGTGAGAGGTGCAGGTAGAGAGGGTTTTCTTTCTTCCTTCTGCACTTTGGTTACTCAGAGAATATAAGATTTAAAAATAGGAGATTATGAGGATTGTGAAATTTACTGTACACATGGACCCACTATTAAAGACTGTGAGTAAATTTATGACATAGGTGTCCATGCAGGAAATTTTCAACAATGGTTGCACTTCACAGAAGAAGTGATCAATAGCATTAGTACAACAGAAGTGGAATTTCAAAGCCAAGGTTTCATGTGCCATAGAATGGATACCAGGTCCCACCCAGACCACTTTCACCATTGTACTACAGTTATGTGGCTCATGATGACTGTGTACCTCAGTGGCTTACAAATGACTTCATAATGATCAAATGACATGAGCATGAGGACAAAAACCTCCACGCATGCAAACAAGTGAAGTGCAAAGATCTGGATCATGCATTCACTATAGGAGATGACTTTCTTCTCAGATACAGAATTTATAGTCAACCTGGGAGCTGTGCTTGTGGAGAAACATGCATCAGCAAAGGATAAGAAGAAAAGGAAGAAAAACATGGAACTCCGAAATAGCCAACTATATCTGATAGTCTTCACAGTTAAGTACATTTGCAAAGAGAGTTGCAAAAGTGGAGCAAGAGGAAGACTGCAAACACTATCTTCACCTGTAGAACATCATCTGTTAACCCAAGGAGAATGAATTTCTTCACACTGATATTCAGATACATATTAAGGGAGAGAGGACACCACTGTCAATGGCTTATCTGCACAGAAAATTAAGAAATGTGTGATTTAGTAAGAGCAGTAGACTTGGAATCTTCCTTACTACTCATATTCTAATTGTATCACTACAATAATTCAGTGGTTCCCTAAGTTTTCCATGTGTTATAATCACACGGAAATTTTTTTTTTTGGAAAATGCTAATAACACTGCTTTATGCAGAGTCTTCCTTTGTGGGACCCAGATTAAAAAAAAAATACAAACACACATACATAGTTGATTGGCTATGGACAAGGACTGAGCAAAGCGAAATTTGCTGTATGACTTTGTAGAAGTCACTGTGATTGCTTAAAATATTTAATTTACCTGAAAACTAGAGATTTCAAGGAACACTTTATTAAGTGTATGCATATATATACAGTACATATGTGCAGATTTGTCATCTCAATAGCTATAAAACAACATTCTTATGTTATTCAAAAATATTAAATCTGGAGATTCTACAGAAAAAATATTTCTCTATTTGGACAGTAATTTGCATTCATTAATATTGATTTCATCAATAAATTGGTTCAGTTAGGGTATAAGAAGAAAATATTTCTCTAACTTTTGGCTCAAGGTGGCCATAATTTTACCTCTGTTGTCAGTCAGGTCACATGAAATATTTGAAAAACTCATGGAGGCTGGGAATATTAAGGGGAATTATTATGTGTGTACAATTCTCCATTTTTCATGCTAAGTGTATTATATTCAATTCCACATCCTATAGGTCCAACATGATGTACACCTTCCTATATGTACATAATCTGAGTAATGTTTTTTCTCACATAAGTTCCTGCTACCACGATCTTCCAAAGGTTTTGTTTTTTTTAATATTTGTTTTTGTTTAAATATTATTTTGAAATATATTTTACTATTTCCATACAGATATATCTATATCTCTTGTTCTACTCTATTTTTGCTTATACACATGCATTTTTATATAAATGCTTTCACCCTATAATATTAATCTCATTTAAAACTCTAGAGATGTTTTAGGTTCTAGGATTCTCAATCAAAAACCATGAAATGGGTTGGGTTAAACAATGAAAAATTATTTGCTCATGGTTCTCAGCCCAAATAAAGTCCAAATCCTGGTGTAATTAAGGCAATGATTTCTTCCCCAAAATTGCTATTTGTAAGTGGATGCCTGAGATCAAGCAAGACAATGATGCCATCCACTTGTCTCTTCTCCAGGTCTTTACATTTTCCCCTGGGTTCTTTCAATGTTCAGCTCTTTGCTTCCTGTGGCTTTCTCCTGCTCTGTTTGAATTTTACTGTTGACAACCGACTCCAGTAATAAGATTAAGACCCATACTGACTGAAGTGAACCATGCCTTAACTGAAGTTATCTCATCAAATAGACCTTTTTACAATTGGTTCACACCCACAGGAATGGAATAAATTTAATAACATTTTTTTCTGAGGTACATACAGTTTTAAACCACCACACGACTTAGCTGTTAGCTCCTTTTATAGTATTCCAGTTTTTCATGGTTATATACATCGTTATATACATAATAGTATAGTGATTAGTTCATGTCCCATTTTATGTACATATAGGATAATTAATTTCCATTGTTTCTAAATAAAAATAAAACTTTTACAGTGTCTTTGCTTGTTTAATAGAATTAATATCATGGCATGTAATTCTTTGGTTGCCAGTGATAGCATAATATTTTTGTATTTTAATGCATATATTTTATCTGTTCTGAATTATGTAAAATTGGTCAATTAATTTTTCAATATTTTTATGTTTGAGCTATTCCCTTTTTTCATTCTCATACAGTAACACTGTGAAAACATATTTCCCTTGCAGTGTAGTTTATTACTTCTATTATGGAAATTTAACCTTAACACTGTCTTGTATTTTCTAGGTATTTAATTATTGCTCTCAAGTGATCTGGAATTTATTTTAGTATGAGTTTTTGAGATATTCCTGACTAATCACTAATCTATAAATAATTCAATAATTCCATCAAGTCATTTCCCATTTATGTGACGATTCTTCTCAGATCTGTAGTAGATCTAAAGGAAAGAGGTCCTCAACATTTTAACAATTGAATCGGATGGGTAACATACATCTAGATAATGACATTAATTAATCAAGAATTACATGCAACTGTATGTATTATATCAAATGAAATATGTTTCAAAAATATTTTTTCCTAGAGAATGAAATAGTTGGTCAGTCAAATTTTAAAACTGAGAAAAAAGTAGAATTTTGGTTTTAAATAAGTGAAACTTATGTTCCATTGAGTTGATGTGGAAATCAGGTAGTCAATGTATTTATCAAAGTTTAATCAGATAAGATTTTTTCAGTTTGGTCTAAAACTAGGATTAAATGTTTTTTCTGTAGTTTCTCTTTCTATCGTCTAACCTAAAAGTTACATAAAACTTCAATACCAGCAATCCATACAAAATGCTTCCTAGAAAACAGAATGCGTTAGCCGACAAAGATGAAAAACAATTGACATATTAAGTTCCTTTCTTTATTCAAAAATCCAGCACCATAAATATCAATGTATCATACTAGATACATAATGAGTAACAATGAAGGAAGGAATGAGCAAAGACTCAATGAAGTCAGAGAAGGAACTAGTAGAGAGTGAACTGACAACAGGAAAGGAAGAAAATCCAGAGGATTAGATTCAGAAAGGCATGAAGAATAGAGGTGAGTAAACCTTATTATCTGGCATCAGTTGACAAAGCTTTCACCACAGAATGCAGCTGTTTTCCACAATCCTCAAGCACTATCACTTGCTCCCAAAATAGAGAGAGTATGCCATTGTGCATCATGAGCAAGATCAACATGGGTCTTGATAACCCAAGGAATTGGTACAAAAGCGAAGTCTAAAATAAATTGATTTATATTTCCATATTGTATAAATGGAAAAAAAAAAGACAAATACACTAGAGAGAAGGAATGTATGGAGGGGGAAGTATAGAGAGATTAAGCTATGTATGGAGGGGGAAATATAGAGAGATTAAGAGATGATGAGTTTTGTTTGTTTTGTTTATTGTTATTATTATTATCGATTATATCAGAAAAGTCCTCAGGAGGTGATGGGAAGAAAATATTTTTAAATGACTAGACATCTTACCTCTTATGAGCTAAGTTGAAAAAATGTATGACTCTCAATGAAGTAGGTTTTCGTATCTTCAACTATAATTTTCTTAGAAGGTGGCTCACATGAAGTACAGATAAAACCTGCAAACAATACTTCATTGTGATTTATTGACGCCTTCTATCACAGGAGGGTATGGGGAGTGGAGAGTTTATGGAGAAACAGGACTCTTCTTGTGGCCCAACTTCACATGGTTCCTCCCAAGAGGCAACAAGTTAGAGAAAACCATGGTCTGTGACACAGGAGGGAGTGTGTGAACAAAATAAAGTGGGAGAGTCTCATTTCAGTTTATGAAAATGCTTTCATGAAAGAAACTATTCCTGTGCTGTGAGAGAGAAATGCCTCTGTGGTCAGCTGAATTCCCACAAGTTCTCATTTGAAAAAGCATGATGTTTGTGTTTCTCTTTTTACTGATTTGAATATTTATAGCAATTCCCACAAAAAAGTTTACAAATTTCTAAGGACACTTTCAACCTCAATAAGTCCTAGGAGACCCTTACTTCCAACTGAGTGCTGAAGAATTGTCCAATGAGTCACTCAGCTCAGACCATCCAAGGGCAAAAGCAAACCATGGGGCCAATTAGTTAAACTTCAACTAACTCTGAATTGCATGCTTGGAAATACCATATCCTTCTCCATATAATTTGCTTAAGCTCATATCTTTTAGAGCAGGGATTCTTAACCTTTTTTGTTCTAAACACCCCTTTGCCAATTAATACTGCTATAATTTACTTACTACATACAATTATAAGTGAAAAAATTTAGATTTCAGTTAGAAATCATAGAAAAAGGAAATGGTAAGTTGATTTTTTTTCAATTAAAGTTCAAGGACGCCCAGAAATCTTTTTTAATGTCTTTAATTTTCAATTTCCCTTTTAAAAAATACCTTGTAATGATAATTACATATTTATTTTATTTATTATCATTCCATTTTTTGTTCCTTCTATATTTTTTGTCATTGTAGAAAAGATAGGTGAGTGAAATAAATGATAAAAGAATTATTGAATAATCATCTTTTGCATATTATTTAATTTTTAAGGGTATGTTTGAGAGTATATGCTCTTTGACAATCAGGGAAGAAAATTTGAGTTATGCTTTTGTTTGTGTTTGCAAGTTATTAAAGATAGGAGAGGTCGCATTATGAAATTACTTTCCTAAATGGGAGAACAAATGATTACCTCCAGGTTTGACCCTAGAATTTAACTGCTTAGCAAGACACACCTGTGAGGTACGTCCGATTAGGATAAATAGAAAGGCTGTGTTGAGGATGCTGAGTGAAAGGTAGGAGACAGAAAAGGATATGGGAGAATGGCATGAATAAATTGTACCATGCTTTGCATTTTTACTGAAGGGCTTAATGGCAATCAACTGACCCAAGTGCACAGAGAAACATCTTCAATAAAAGCATGCCCCAACACCTACCTTTATTATTAATAAAAAGATTCAAAGAATCTAGAGGTACATTTCTGTAATTTACTTAGACTCAGAGCCTCAGTTTCCTTATTAATTATATGTGCATAAGAAAAGTTAGTTTTCAAAATTATTTGTAAAGATGGAAAGAGAAAATGTATGAAAGGAAAGTTTCCCTGGCTCAGAGAAATTGCAGAAGAAATGTTTGTTATGTTTCAGCTTCCTTAAATATGTGGAACTGAGGAAAAGGGAAGGAAAAAATCTTTATGAAGCTCACACAGCTAATTAGCAACACAACTGAGATTAGAATTCAAAGCTCTTAAAGACAAGTCTAGAGCACTTACTTTTAATAACATATGATGCTAGTGCTGTAAGCGTCCTTAGGCTGGGAAATAAGAACATTCAATGAATGAGTCCTTGCATCAAACTTCACACTCAAAAGATTCTAAACATTCCCAGTTCTCAGTGAATGATCAAGCTTCCCAGTTCTGATGGGAAAATTTTGCAGAGAGGAATTCCAAATGTAATCAATTAATATCCTATGGGCAAGCACATAAGTCAATGATTCTTTGCAATTCTTTCAAGTTCTGAGGTGAACTAGCCATGAGTTCCCATTAATAATCATTTTAGACCAAATGACTGAACATTCTAACTGCACTCCAGGTTTTGAGAGAGCTATGCTCGGCTTTTATTGAGACAGGTATCTGTAGCCATGCAGAAACAGAAATAGACGAAAAATGGGGTTTATGTAATTTGGGATTTTGATCTACTTCTATCTCATTTGTAATCATAGGATAAATTAGTGACCTGCTTTAAACACCGTCCAATAAAACTGTTGTCACTGACATGAGATTTCCAAGAATAATTAAGAAATTCTGACCTGATTCACTTAGAAATGTGGTTAGTGGACATATAAATATACATGGACTAAAAGTGACAACCGCAATAAAGTGGGAGGTACAGGTGGAGAGATTTTTTTTTCCTCTCTTGTGTACTCTTGTATCTCTGAGAGAATAAAATAACTACATAGAAGATCAACAGGATTAAAATACATTTAATATGTATGACCCCACTATTGGACACAACAAGCAAATGTATTACCTTAGTTGTAAATTTCAGCAAGGGCTGCAAGTTACAAAAATAGTGATTAAATTCACAGTGGCCACAGAAGGGCAATCTCAAAGCCAGGATAAGCTGTGCTGAAGGATATCCCACAGTGGCTAACAAAATATTAAACTTCTATCCTGGGGAAATCCTGCTACTTTCTCAGAATAAAATGGTAAATATCCCTAGAATATATAAGCCACCCCTAATAAAAGAAAACATTCAATACATCAAGCCCTCAATATTCATTCTTGTACTTATTAATGTTATCCTGTAAAAATTAAAGTTAGCCTAGTTATAATTAATGACTAAGAGTTACCTCCCTAAAAACTCCTTGTTACTCAGATGTGGCTTCTTTCTAAACCAAACTCAGCAAATAAACTCTGTCTTCCTCCAGACATGAGACATGACTCCTAGGGATGAAGGATTATTGCAAAGTGTTAATCAGTGATGTGTATGAAAAAAGGTCTTGACCAAATGGGGCAACACATTTTATGCCTAAGATATTTCAAAGTGAGTTGGGATTCTTCCACATGTTACACTTATTCAAATCTCAGGATGATTTCACTAACTGTCACAATAAATAAATCCTTAAATAAAAGTTGCTCCTACAGGCTCTAGGGAAATCTGGACACCACAAGCAAAGCATAGAGCCTCATGAAATCAGTACCCTCTAATTAGGTTTCAATTTGGAATATAAGATAATCTATTTCCCCAGTATAGCATATCTATACTCATTTATAATTCCCTGATTCTTGATTTTTCTGCTTTTTAAAATTTTAACATACAATTTTCAATATATCTGTTAAAAATCTCTCAGAGACTTTAATTTTCAGATTGTTCATATGCTGGTTGAGCCTGAATCCCAGCAGACTGGTGGCTAACTCCTACTTTCCAGGTCTTCGGACCTGCCCTGGACAACTAACAAAATGATTATGATGGTTAAGTCCCATCCCCCAAAACAAGGAGTATTTACAACTGCAAACAAAAAGTTTCCTTCCACCTGCCCCAGAATAAGTTGTTTCAACCTGAGGAATTCAGAGTGGACATCATCCCTAATCCCTAAATATTGAAGAATGAGCTAACATAAGGGGGAGTGTAACCACAGATCAAATGGATTCATTTTAATTGTTTTTAACATCTTGTGTTAATATAAGAACTTGTAACATTCATAAAAACATAATGTTTGCCATGGGTTCAGAAGGGAAGGAAGGGACGGATAAGTAGAACACAGGGCATATTTTGGGAAGTAAAACTCTTCTGTATGATATTGGAATGATGGATGCATGACATTAAACATTTAACAAAGTCTATAAAACTGAACAGCACAAAGTGTAAACCATAATTACACTATAGACTTTGATTAATAGCAATGCTTCAGTATTGGCTCATCAGTTGTAACAAGTAGACCATGTAATGTAAGATGTTAATAACAGGGGGAACTATGTGTGCATGTGTGTGTCTGGGAAGGGTTATATGGGAACTCCCCATAATTTTGGTGTATTTTTATGTAAATCTAAAAATTCTTTAAAATTAAAGGCTAATATATTTTTTAAATATAGTTTAGATAACAAGATCCCAACGTAGAAACACTCAAGGACCCAGACATGATCAGCTCATGATGGTTATGTTCTCATGGGCTTATGGATGGCCACTTGATGATCAAAGACCATGAGGATGAGCATAATCTCATCACACCTTGATAATTTTTCGTGTTTTTTACAATCTTTTTTCTAATATTTTAAAAGAAGATTTAGATTGCATAAATGTTCCATTGAAAATATAAGGAATTCCCACATTCCTCACCTTTCATTAGTGTGATTCACTTGTTACAATTGATGAACACATATTGATGCATGGTTACTAACCATGTTCTATAGTTTGCATTATATTTTACACTTTGCACTGCACAGTTTTATAGGTTTAAAAAAATGTATAATGGCCTGTATTCCTCATTACACTGTCATGCAGAAAAATTCCAAAGCCCCATGTTAACCCTATTGTTCCCTCTCCCTCCCTTTAGTACTTCTGGTGTCCACTGTCTTTATATCAATGCTACCAGTTCTACCATTACTAGAATAAGTTTACTTTGTTCATAGTTGCATTCCCACCTTATGTGTGTGCATTCCTAAATTTTAAGGATATTAGATGGTGATACCTTTTCTGCTTCCCACTGAGAGGGGCCTTCGATTTCATGAGGCAGATGAGTGGAACTGTCTTGCTTGAAGTTGTACATACTCGCTGTTTTATGGGATGGGCATGGTTCATCATTATCCTTTTCTTAGTTGTTCTTGGTTACTCCAATTAATTGTAAAGTAGGTGTTGACTGCAAATCTGCTGAGATTCAGGACTCAACTGGCATCATAAACAGCCAGAAGACTGAGCTCTCTGGGACGCATATTTAATGGATAAAGTGCTAATTATAGGTTCAAATAAAAGGGGCATAAGAATCATGCATTGGAAAATTACAAATGATTCCTCTTCTGATACATTGGGGGTAAGTTTATCATACATTCAAAAGTTAGGCCCACTGACAGGGTGCTGAAATCCTGGGGTTGTCTGCCCTGTTTATGGTGTTCAGATGTATCTAAAGCCCTCAGGAGCACCCTTGCTTAAGGCACTGTTGACTGCTGCAGTCAATGAGATCCTCCTAAGACGTTCATGAGCATTACCTCTGGAATGACGTCACACTCACTTTGAAATCTCCTAGCCATAAAAAATTATTTGTATTTAATATTTCCCCTTTTGGTCAAGATAATTTCTCAAATGTATCACCACTTGGTGCTTAGCAATAATAAATTGGTGGCAGGAAGGCTCATCCTTGGAAGTAATGTCCCTTGCTGGGAGAAAGGAAATATGTTCACATACAGAGTTTGGCTCAAAGAAAGGCCACACTAATGCAACAAAGATGATTTCAAGAGTTAAATTTTAGGAAATATATAATACTAGACTAAGTTTCAATTTCACAATAACAAAGTAATGTCAATATCAAGGGTCGCTAGGAACTGCCAGTGTACTCGAGGGATACTTGCCAATGCATTAGAGAATGTAACAAGACTTCCCAGGATAGGAATTTAATATTTTTTTTCAATTATTTTGTGGGTCATCACACAATGAAACAACACCCCAGGACAACTTGAACATATTCATATTCTATAGAGGTATGCCCCAGGTGCACTCTTCCTCATACATCCCCCCACCACTGTTACCTGCACCTGCCACAGTTGTGACTCTTCTGCAATCCCAAACCTTCCCCAGAACAAAGCCCAAAAAAATCTAATAAAAATATTTAAAAGTTAAAAAACAGTAGAATGGATATATAATTTTTTAAAATATTTTTTCATTGTGTCTGTCATTCCCAAGAGATCTGTGATGGTCATGCATCTCAGGGACTTACAGATGGCCACATAATGATCAAACGCCTGGAGCAAAATCATCACATCTTGTTTTTTACTATTTTCTCTTTCTTCTTAAATTCTTGTTGGTAGTTTATGTGTTTCTAGGAATTTGTCCATTTCATCTAGGTTATCTAATTTGTTTGTGTACAGATGTTCATAGGATTCTCCTATTATTCTTTTTATTTCTGTCGTGTCAATATTAAGGTTTTCCATTTCTTTTCTGATTTTAGTTAGTCATATCCTTTCTTTGTATGTATGTGGAGATTTTTGTTCATTTTATGGATATTTTCAAAGAACCAACTTTGGTTTTTGGTATGTTTTCTTTAAATCTCTAAGGTTTTATTCTCTATTTCATTTATCTTAATTCTAATCTTTGTTATTCTTCCCTTCTTGCTTGCTTTTAGTTTAGTTTACTCTTTATTTTTTTGGTAGGTCCACCAGTTGTGAGGTTCTGTCTCCAATTTGATATCTTTCTTCTTTTTTTAATATCATCCAGTAGAGGTATAAATTTCTCTCTAAGAACTGTCTTTGTTACATCCTCTAAATTATGGGAAGGTGTGTTTTTGTTTACATTCACCTTAAGATATTTTCTAATTTGCCATGTGATTTCTTTTTTTAAACCATTGGCTGTATAAGCATAGATTAATTCCCACATATCTGACAATTTTCAACATTTCCATCTGTTCTTAATTTCTAGCTTAATTCTTTTGTGTTCAGGAAAGATAAATTGTATGAGTTCAATGTTTTAAAATTTATTGTGAGTTATTTTGTGATTCTAGATTTGGTCTACTGGAGAATGACCACATGCACTAGAGAAGAATGTTTATTCTGCTGCTGTTGTGTGAAGTATTCTATACATGCCTAGTAGGTCTAAATGTCATTTAAGTTTTCTATGCCCTTATTGATCTTAAGAGTAGGTGTTACATCCATTATTGAAAATGGTATATTTGTTTCTCCTAATATTTTTGTAGAACCTTCATTTTTCTACCTTCAAGTCTGTCAATATCTGTTTCATATACTTTGGGGTTCTACCATTAGGTACATATATATTTGTAATTCTTATGTTATCTTTATAAATTGTCCCTTTATCAGTATATAATAGTGACTTACTTGGTTGCTTATAACAGCTTTTGATGTATGGTATATTTTATCTGATATTTGTATAGATTTCCCAGCTCTCTTCTGGTTATCCTTGTTTAGTATATTGCAGTCCATCCTTTCACTTTCAATTCAGTTTTGTCTTTGAATTTAAGGTAAGACTTGTAAACAGAGATGAGGTCATACTTTTTAAATAAATTTCATTAATGTCTGACTTTTGACTAGAGAGCTTAATCCATTTATATTTAATGTTTCCACTGATAATGAAGACCTTTTTTCTGCCATTTTACTATTTCATCTTTTAAAGATTTAGTTGTATAACATCTTTTCAATAATTCTTTATAATGATTAATTTCATATTTATTTGATTTTTACAATGTTACCTTGAACCCCCTTTCATTTCATTCTTCATTTATTTTTCAGATGTCTTTTTGTGGTTACCACAGCATGTAAATATAGCACTCTAAATCTGTAACAATCATGTTTGTTTGATATCAACTTACATTTAATAACATATACAATCTCTGACCCTATATTCCTTCACTGCCCTATCTTTTGTTTTTCTTTGTGATATTTTGGAGTTCTTTTACAAATCCCAAATAGAGCAAGATTATTTATATGAACTAATCCATTCCTGTGGGTATGAAACCCTTTTCATTGGACTATATCAGTAAGATGTGACTTGGGTTGAATCTCCACCCTCTTCCTAGGTCTTATATAAAGAGAGTCACAGAGAGAGACACACATGGGAAAAGGGAGTTTTGTTATTTTTTGTCCTACCATGTAAAAGAGGAACAAGGATCCCTAGCAGTCAAAACTTAAGCATGAAGTCCGCAATAGTTTGGCCCCACAGAGCAGCTTGAGGCTGAAATGATGAACCAAATGCATGAAAGCACACAGCTGAACTTGGGGAAAAAGCAGAGAAGCCAAGACTGAGAGAAGAGATTCAGAAATAGATAGGTCCTATACCTGGTGGCCCACAGCTGAGCTCTGGGAGACAGTGGATACTGGAGGGTAAATCAGGGACCTCATCAGAAATCAGTGGCCAACTTGCCTCACCATGTGGCAGGACCACCAGTAGCTGACATGGGTGAGAAAAGATCACTGCTGATGTCTTGATTGGAATATTTCATGGTCTCAGAACTGGAAGCTTTTACCCTAAAAATATCCCCATTATAAAAGTCAACCCATTTCTGATACTTTTCATCAGTAACTTTGTGGCAAACTATAACATACTTGTTAAAATTACATCTGTATACATTGCTTGTCCCAAACCAGAGCTGTATCATTCTTTTCATCCATTTACACTTTACAAACTGTGTGAAAAATGGGGCTGCATACCAAAATATACAATACAATAATACTGGCATTTATAATTACCCATTGAGGCACTTTGAGGTTATTTATGGATTCTTAAAAGAGAGATTATGTTTGTAAACTGGTCTGTTCCTCTGGATGTGATTCCCTTTGACTGCAATAGATTCAGCTGAGATTTAAAATGAAAAGTGGTTTCTAACATCACAGTAGGGGATTAAAAATTCAACCTTAAAACATATTCATAAAGAAAACTAGCAGCCCTAGTTTGAAAGACAATCTTTCAATCTCTTCAAATATTAAGAACTCAAAAAATCCTGGATTTGCCACTTTTTAAAAAATATTATAATCTACTATAATGTGATCTGTGAAGATAGGAAATTTTGTGTCTTATGGCTACCTACAATAGTATTTGGGACATATTGTGGAGTCAACAATACTTATAAAATTGAATTGAATTTGAATATAAATTGCTCCCATATATGTTCCTGATGTCAAGTGCTTTTGTCAGAGATTGCTGGACATTCACTAATAAGAGTTTACCTGGGTTTATGTTATTCAAACTCGAATGTTATGAGTTTTGATGATCAATGCAAAACCATATCCTCAATGAAAAAATACTTAAAACACCTGCTAATTGTTATCTAATAGTCTCTAACATGGGAAACTGGATCCCAGAACATCCACAGCAGTTTTTATTTAAATATTCCTAACTCCTTTTCAACTCGGTGCCTGTCTGTGATTAAGTTCTTGTCAATCGGCTAAAAGTAGAAGTATATGGGTAACTTCCTGGTTGAAATCTAAAGGGTTGAATATATATTCTTCCAAGTTTATTTACTTTGTTTCCTACTTGAAACCAATAAATGGTTTCACAACTGAATGAAACAATACGCTATGGAAATATTTTACATATATGGATGTGCATATGGAACACCTAGGGTTAAAATCAAGTTATGATTTACTGATTCTGGGATGAGGCCAGAATTCTGCATTTCTAACCAGCTTCAGGTGATATTAGTGATGCTAGCACCTGGATCACATTTTGAATATGAAGGCCCTAGAGAAGAACCAAGATATGGTTAGGAGGAGTCTAAATGAAAAAGAGAAGATGCACTGTCCTGTTAACCAAGATTATTTCTATCTGTCTGTCATATCAAAAATAATAAACTTTCTGTATGTTAAACAATTACATCATTTTATATTTCTTTTACAGAAGCTTGATCTTATGCTATGAAAATACAGAATTCAAAACAAAAATGATACCACTTTCCTCTTTAATATTACTACTCACCAGGCATGATACCTGAATTTGTAATTTTGTATATACCATACAAAGACAAACCTCCTTATGCAACATTTTGACTTTATTTTTCAAAGGTTTTTAGGTCTGATGGACAACGTCCATCCCAAGGAACAGAGAGTGTCTGCAACTGCAAGCAAGATAGTGCCATCCATCTGCCCCTTGGGCTCTCAGCCACCTCTCAATTACAAGCAGATGTGAACATTATCAACCCCCAAATCCTCAAGAATGGGGAATGAACAATGGAATAAAGTAGACTTATTATTTTACTATAGACTTATTATTATTCTAGCAGTGGAAGAACTCTTATCATTGATTTAAAAGCAGTGGCCACTAGTGGTTCTGAGGGATGGGAAAGGGAATAATAGGTGTTGTATGTGGTCATTTTAGGGACATTGGCATTGGCCTGCATGACAATGCAGTGATAGATAGGCCACTGTATATTTTCTCACATCTTAAAAAATTGTGTGGGACAAAGTGTAAACTATAATGTAAACTGTCTTCCATGGTTAGAAGCAATGCTTCAATATTGGTCAATCAACTGTAACAAATGTACCACACTAATGAATGAAGGATGTTGTTAATGTGGAAAAGGGTGGGAGGGGGAGGGAGTGGGGAATATAGGAATCTCCTATATTTTCATGTAACATTTATGTAATCTACAACTTCTTTAAAAATAAAATATATATATGAATCTCTATATAAATATATAGATCTGTGTTGACTAAAATAACATGGAGATTGATGCTCATGAAAGAAGCTATATATGTAGAAAACATCATAAATTACCTTCTCCACAGTGGAGCAACTATGGATCAGGAACTGATCTTCAGATTTGCAGAACATATTGGAATCTATTTTTGCCCAGAGATGAACTTATTTGAATGTTCTAGCTTATTCTGACCAAACACAACAGTGCCTGGAATATAAAGCAGGACCTGAGTTTAGTAATTTGCTGAGAAAATACAATCAGAAAAAAGGACTAAATACTTATGGTATCGGTAATTTACAGTGATATAACAAATGACCACAAATTAGCTTAAAACAATTCTCATAATTATCTCAAAGTTTCTATGAGTCAGATGCTTGGTTACAAATTAATGCAATGAAGGACTGGGCGTTTTGGGTATTTTTCACAAGACCATAGTCAAGGTATACTCCAGAGCTTTGGTCTATTCAAGGCTCAACAGGGAAGAATCTGCTCCAAACTCACAGCTGTAGGCAGAATTCATTCCCTTGCACATTGTAGTACTGATGGCCCCAGTTCCTCACTGGCTCCTCTCTGGAGACTGCCCTCAATTCTTTGCTAAAGGGTCTGCTCCAAAGAGCAGCTTGCAACCAGGAAATTTACTTCATCAAAAACTGGATAAGAATCAGTGGTCAGGAGAGAAATTACAATTATGAAACATAATCATGGAAGTGACATTGCATCACATTTACCATATTCAATTGTTTGTGGCAAAATACATATCTCACCCACACTCAAGGAGAGAGGGTGACAGAGGTGTGAATAAAAGGGGCAAGAATAATTATGAGTATTATAGAGTCTACTGAATCTCACCGTAGTCAGTTACTACAAATATGGCCATTGAAAAATTGTCCTCACACAATAGTTAATTACATAAGAAGTTATATTTGTAGGAAAAACTTTTCAAGACAATCTGGTACATTTCACTAATAAGTAAGCCTTTGCCAATCATAATTAATTGGGCCAAATAGTTTTGCCCATTGACCAGAACATCACACACAAGTTTTATGGTTTCTTGGTTTTGTTTTTTTAAATTAAAAAAAAAATTATACAAAACAATTTTATTGATATACGTTAATTAAACATACAATTCATCCAAAGTGTATAATTATTGGCATTTGGTATAATCACATATTTGTGCAGTCATCATTTCAATCATTATTAGAGAATTTTCATTATTTAAAAATATTAAACAAAAAAAAACACAGAAAAAAACAAACAAACAAAATTCCTTACCTCTCATTTCTATGCCTCCCGGGCTGACACAACTACTAAATCTGGCTATTCTTTCACAGTTAGTTATTTGTTTATTAAGGAGTTTTATTGACATATATTCACATACCAGGAGATCTATCCAAAAGTATAATCAACAGCTTTTAGTATTTTCTTAATGTAGTGCATTCATCACCACAAAAATTTTAGAACAATCTTATTGCTCCAAAGAGAAAGAGTCCACATCCCTTAACATTCCTTCTTCAGCCCTACATAACCACTATTCTAATTACATCTTTATAATTGATTTATATTTTCATACAATATATAATACTCTGTGTCTGGTCTCTTTCACTTGGAATAATGTTCTTTTCTTCTCTGATATTAACATTTTGTAATATTAACCTACATTTGTTCAGCTTCAAAGAAAAACAGCCTTATATAAGCACTTCTACCCATATCCATATTTCACATAATATATTTATATTTCACATTATATAGTTCATAGTAGGGCAATGATATAGTATTTGTCCTTCTGTGTCTGGCCTGCTTCATTCACCATAATGTCTTCCAGGCTCATCCATTTTGTCATGTTTCACAAATTCATTTCTTCTTACCACTGCATAATATACCATCATGTGTATCCACCACAATCTGTTTATCCATTCATCAGTTGATCATCACCTGGGTTGTTTCCAACTTTTGGCTATCGTGAATAACACTGCTATGAACATAGATGTGCAGATGTCTATTAGTGTCACTTCGCTCAGTTCTTCTGGGTACATACCTAGCAATGGTATTGCCAGATCTCATGGTAAGTCTATATTCAGCTTCCTTAGAAATTGCCGAACAGTCCTCTATTGTGGCTGTACCATTCTTCATTCCAACCAATAGTGAATAAATGTTTCTATCTCTCCACATTCCCTCTAGAATTTACAGCTTTCCAACTTTTTAATAGCAGCCAGTTTATATGGTGTAAAATGATATCTCATTGTAGTTTTAATTTGCATTTCCCTAATTGCTAGTGATGGTGAATATTTTTTTTCATATATTTCTTCATCATTTGTATTTCTTCTTTGGGCAATTGTCCTTTCAAGTCTTTTGCTCATTTTTTAAAAATTGGATAGTCTGACTTTTTATTCTTGAGTTGTATGATCTCCTTATATATCATGAATATTAAACCTTTATCAGATGTGTGATTGGCAAATATTTTCTTCCATTATTTTGACTGCCTTTATACTTTTTTGATAAAGTTCTTTTAGGTGCAACAGTGTTTAAATTTTAGGAGGTCTCTTTTAATTTTTGTTGTTGTTGTGCTTGTTGTTGCTCATGCTTTGGGTTTAAGGTTTAAGACACTACCACAGATTTTTGAGGATGTTTTCCTACATTTACTACTGGGAATTTTATGGTTGTTGCTTTTATATTTAGATCCTTGATCTATTTTAAGTTAATATTTGTATAAGGTATGAGGTGAGTATCATCTTTCTTTCTTTTGGATATGGGTATGTAATTCTCCCAGCACCATTTGCTGAATAGACTGTTCTGACCCAGCTGGGTGGGCTTAACAGACTTATCAAAAATTGCTTAACTGTAATGTGAGTGTCAGTTATTGGGTTCTCAGTTCTGTTCCTTTGGTGAATCTGTCTTTCCTTATGCAAGTACCATTCTGCTTTTACCACTGTAGCTAAGTAACAAGCTTCAAAGTGCCAAAATGAGAGTTCTCCCACTTCATTCTTTTTTAAGACAATTTTGGCTATCCAGGTCCCCTTATCTTTCCAAATAAATTTGATTATTGACTTTTTGGTTTCTGCAAAAAAGGCTGATGAGATTTCTATTGGGATTGTGTTAAATCTGTAAATCATTTGGGTAGAAATGACAGTGATATTTAATCTTCCAATCCATAAACATGGAATGTCCTTCCATTTATTTAAGTATTCTTCAGTTCTTTTTAGCAATGTTATGTAGCTTTCTGAATACAGGTCCTTTGTGCCCTTGGTTAAATTTATTCCTAAATATTTGAGTTTTTTAGTTGCTATTATGAATGGATTTTTTTTTTAGTTCTCTCTGAGATTACGCATCAGTAGTGTATAGAAATGATATTTATTTTTGCATATTAATCTTGTATCCCGCCATTTTGCTGAACTCATCTATTAATTCTAGTAGCTTTCTTATGGTTATTTTAAAGGATTTTTTTTTAGATGTAGTATCATGTCATCAGTGAATAGTGAAAGTTTTACTTCTTCATTTCCTATTTAGGTGCCTTTTTATTTCTTTGTCTAACCTAATTGCTCTACCTAATAATTCTAGCATACTATTGAACAATAATTGTGATAGTGGTTATCCTTGTCTTGCTCCTAATCTCAGTGGGAAAGCTATCAGTCTTTCACTGATTAGTACAATACTAGCTGTAGGTTTTCTATATATGCATTTTATCATAGTGAGATAGCTTCCTTCTATTCCTATCTTTTGGAATGTTTTTATCAAAAAATTGTTTTGTATTTTTTAAATACCTTTTCTGCATCAATTGAGAGGACCATGTGATTTTTCTTATTTAATTTACCAAAGTGATTTAATATATTAATTGATATTCTTTTGTTGAATCACCCTTGCATACCTGGGGTAAAATTCACATGATAGTGGTGTCTAATTCTTTTAAAGTGCTTTTGGATTCTGTTTGCAAGTATTTTCTTGAGGATTTTTGCATTTATATTCATTAGAGATATTGGTCTGTAATTTTCTTTTTTCATAATATCTTTACCTGGTTTTGGAATTAGGGTGATGTTGACCTCATATAATGAGTTTGGTAGAATTCCATCCTGCTTAATTTTTTGGAAAAGCTTGTGCAAGATCAGTATTTAATCTTTAAATGTTGGTGAATTTGTCTCTGAAGCCCTATGATACTGGGCTTTTCAATTCTGGGAGGTATTTAATGATTGTTTCAATCTTTGTGTATTTATGAATTTTCCCTTTTTCTGTCCATCATTGATTTCTAGCTTCATTTGGTCATGGTCAGAGAATGTTCCATGCATAATTTCAAACTTTTAAATTTTATTTAGACTTACTTTGTTACTCAAAATATGGCCTATCTTGGAGAAGGATGCATAAGCACTAGAAAAGAATGTATATTCTGCTGTTTTGGGGTACAATGATCTATAGATATCTGTTAGGTCTAGTTCATTTATGATATTATTTGAGCTCTCTCTCTTTCTTTATTTATCCTCTGTACAGATGTTCTATCCATTGTATATAGTTGTGTATTAAAATCTACAACTAGGAAAGCAGACTTGGCCCAGGGGTTATGGTGCCCGTCTACCCCATGGAAAGTCCACGGTTCAAACCCTGGGCCTCCTTGACCCACATGGAGCTGGCTCATGCACAGTGCTGATGCACGCAAGGAGTGCCAAGCCACGCAGAGGTGTCCCTGTGTAGGGGAGCCCCACGCACAAGGAGTGCGCCCCGTAAGAAGAGCCGCCCATCCCGAAAGAAAGTTCAGCCTGCCCAGGAATGGCGCGGCACACACAGAGAGCTTTAAAAAAAAGAACAATATTCTGTTCTAAATGTTTTAAAAAATTGAAAGCAAGGATATGAACAGATAAATGCAAATCAGTGTTGATAGTGACATTGTTCACTATTGCCAAAACTTGGAATCAACCCAAATACCCTTAAACAGATGAATGGATAAACAGATTGTGTTATATACATAAAATGAAATATTACTCAGATGTAAGAAGGAATACAGTATTAGCACATGGGATAACTAAATGAATCTTGAAGACCTTATGTTGAGTTGAGCAAGCCAGGCACTGAAGGACAAATATTACGTAACCTCACTGATATGAATTAAGCAAATTGAACAGACTCACAAAACTAAAGTATAGAAGATAGGTTTACAGGAAATAGAAATTGAGAAGGTTGTCAGCCAGTGCCTATATTGGCAAAATCTATGGTAAGTGGGAAGTTTGAATTTGTACAGGGGAGGGGCATAGCAGTGCTGCAATGATATTTTAGGTTACATGATGCTGGTTTGTTAGGGGGGTGGGGTCTGGAGGATGGCTTGGACTGCCTATGGAACTGGGGGAGCAAGCAGGTGAGCACTGGGGATTGGTAGGTACATGACTGAATTTGCAATGTTTGGAATAGTTTTTTGGTAATATGGCAAGTGAGGGTTGCTGGTTTGCGGTGTTGGATGTGGGGGGCATTCTGGACAGGGCACACCTGGCACAGACTTCTAAGGAGTGTATGAGTATTCATCTTGTCATAGTTTGTTATATCAGTAACTGCAGACCCACATAATGGGCAGCAAGCTGATAGACTCCCTGGGGAGACCTGCTATGTTCTCAAAAAGAGAGGCAGGAGTCTCTCTAGAGCATGGGTGGTGCCTAATATGGGAAGAGCAGACCAGTGTGTCAAGCGTACAGTGTTGTTGCATGCGATGATGTATTTTTTTCCTTCAAGTAGTGAAGCTTGGTAATAGTCACCATGGGTCCTGATAGGAGGGGGAGGGAGGAATAAAATAGATGGAATAGAGGGCATTTTGTGGGAGATGGAAATGTTCTACATGATCTTGCTATGATGGATACAGGCCATGTTGAATTCCATCAAAGTTTTTATAAAGTGTATGGTCCAAAATGTGAACCATAATGTAAACCCGTTACCATATTGGTATCAAATGTTTCAAAATTTTTATAGCAGTTGTAACAAAGGTACCATCCACATATACAATGTTATTAATAGAGGTAGGGGGAATATGGGGCGGATGCTGGGTATATGGGATTCCCTTCTATTCAATATGTTTCTTTTTTCTAACCTAAAATTTCTTTGAAACAAAATGAAAAAGAAAAGTAAGACCCTGGGGGAATAAACAAAAGACAATATCACTGTACATATAGGAAAACAGATCTTATAGTGAAGAAAGGGAAAATATTTTTAAAATTATATTTTTTCATTATTTTTATGCCAAATTTTTATTTTTATTTTTACTTTTAATTTTTTGTATTTTATTTATTTTTAAACTATCATTATTATTCTTTTTCTTATTAATAGTATTTGGCTATTTTATTGACTTCATTTTTTAAGAAATTTTGCATTATAGAAGGGTTATAACTGTATCAGGGGAGGATCATTGATGCAGAGTATCAGTAACAGGGGGTCCATGGGAGGAAACTCACCCGAACATACATATAAGTCATATAAACGTGTTCAAATGTTCATGGAGTATTGTCATGGAAGGTGGAGATTCACACAATAACTGAAGGAATATCAAAATTCCATCCTGGGGAAATCTGCCACATTCTCTAATAGATCTGCAAAAATTCCACAAATACAGGGGTAATAACTAGTGAAAAAGGATGGTCCACTGACAGGCCCCTGAGATAGAAGGCCATGTTTTTGAAATTTTACTCTTGAAATTGAATCTTAGCTTAGGATTATAGGTTGCTTAAGAGTTGCCTCTTAGTAGCCTCCTTGTTGCTCAAATGTGGCCTCTCTCTAAGCCAAATTCAGCATATAAATAAAATACCTTCCCAGCGTAGGACATGATTCTCAGTTATGAGACTTCCTGGCACCAAGGGATTACTACCAAGCACCAACTAGCAATGAAACTGGAAAAAGACCTTGACCAAAAGGGAGAAAAGATAAAGACAAATGATTTTATATGGCTAAGGGACTTCAAAGTAGGTCGGGAGGTAATTCCAGAGGATAAGATTATGGAAGTCTCAGCAGGATATCTTTGACTGTCTAAGAAAATACTACCTCAAATATTGGGGCTCCTGAGAGTTCTGGGGACATCCAGGCACTATACTAAGAGCACATAGCTCAGGCATTTAGTGACTTGTCAGTGGACCCTACTTTGGAAATTATGCTCCCCAGAGGGAGAGAGTTGGACTCTGTTGTAACTTCTTTACACATGCTGTTCTGTCCTTCTATTTGAACCTGTAATTGGTACTAGAGTTTGTAGGTGTATGTCCAAGAGACTTAAATCTTTGGGTTGTCCATTTGCCAGCTAGGTCCTGAAACTCTCAGAGTTGCAAAACCTACACTCCAGTTCATAGGTCTCACCCAAGACAATTACCATGGAGATGAGGACGGACAGCTACCATACCAAGAAACTGATTGAGTTTACAACCGCAAGTGAGTCTCATCCATCAGCCATATGGGTTCAAATTCCGCTCTCAATTAGAGGTGGACTGAACATCACCATCCCACAATCCTGAGAATTTGGAAGTGAACTATAAACTAAAGTAGAATTACTGGTACTCTACTGTAGGCTTATTTTGATTCTAGCAATAGAAGAAACTATATCAATGATGTGGAGGCAGTGGCCACTGGAGGTTCTGAGAGAAGGGAGAGGAAAAAAGAATTGTAATACAGGGGTATTTTGGGGACTTGGGAATTGTCCTGAATGATATTGTAATGACAAACACAGGGCATTATAAATCTTTCCATAACCTACAGAATTGTGTGGGAGAGAGTAAACTAATGTAAACTTTAATCCACACTTAGTTGCAATGCTCCAAAATGTATTCATCAATTGCAAAGGATGTACATCACTAATGAAAGATATTGTTAATGAGGGAAAATGTGGAAGTGTGAGTAGTGGGGCATATGGGAATCTTCTTTTTTTTTTTTTTTGTAAAATCTAAGTATCTTTAAAAAATAAAAAAATAAAAAGATTAAAAAAAGAGAAATAAAAATCATATATGGCATACATATACCTAAAAATATATGGGTAATGGAAGTAATTCAATGACAGTAATATCACTGAATGTTAATGGATTAAATTCATCATCAAGAGACACAGATTGGCAAAATGGATAAGAAAATATAACTCATCTATATTCGGTAGACATGAAACCCACCTTAGAATCAGGGACTCAAGGAGGCTGAAAGTGAATGGTTGGAAAACATTTTTTTTTTTTTTAAGATTTATTTATTTATTTAATTTCCCCCCCCTCCCCTGGTTGTCTGTTCTTGGAGTCTATTTGCTGCGTCTTGTTTCTTTGTCCGCTTCTGTTGTTGTCAGCGGCACGGGAAGTGTGGGCAGCGCCATTCCTGGGCAGGCTGCTCTTTCTTTTCACGCTGGGCGGCTCTCCTCACGGGCGCACTCCTTGCGCGTGGGGCTCCCCCACGCGGGGGACACCCTTGCGTGGCACAGCACTCCTTGCGCGTATCAGCGCTGCACATGGCCAGCTCCACACGGGTCAAGGAGGCCCGGGGTTTGAACTGCGGACCTCCCATATGGTAGACGGACGCCCTAACCACTGGGCCAAATGGAAAACAATTTTATAAGCAAACAATAACAAAAACAGGATGGGAGTAGCTATATAAATATCAGACAAAATAGATTTTAAATGCAAGACTAGAGCAAAAGACAAAGAAGGATACTATATATTAATAAAAGGGGACTATATCAAGAAGAAAGAACAGCCATAAACATTTATACACCTAACTAGGGTGCGTCAAAATATATGAGGAGGACAGAGGAAAAATCATGTGGAGAAATATATGCCTCTACAATTATAGTGGGACTCTTTAACACACCATTATCATGATTAGACAGCACATCTCAATAAGAAATCAATAAAGAAACAAAGACCTTGAATAATACATTACCAGATCTGGACCTAATAGGCATATACAGAATATTATATTGAAATACAGTGGGATATGCATTCTTCTCGAGTGTACATAGATCATTCTCCAGGACAGACCACATGTTAGGTCACAGAACAATTCTCAACAAATTCTGAAAGATTGAAATTGTACAAAGTAATTTCTCTGACCACAGTGGAATGAAGCTGGAAATCAGTGAAGGGCAGAGAACCAGATTAGGCAGAAAGATATGGAAGTTGAACAACACACTCTTAGAAAAACAGGGGGTCAGGTGGAAATCACAAAAGATATCAATAACTACCTTAAAACAAATGAAAATGACAACATAACTTATCGAAACCCATGGGATGAACCAAACGTACTAATAGGGAAATTCAGGGTCATAAATGCCAATTTAAAAAAAAGAGCTAAAATCAAAGCCCTAACTTTCCACCTGGAGGAATTATTAAAGGAACAGCAAACTAACCCCAAAGGAAGTAGAAAGAAGTAATTAACAAAGAATAGAGCAGAACTAAATGAAATTGAAAATAAAATTTCACTAGAAATCATAAACAAAAAAAAGCTGGTTCTTTGAGAATATTAATAAATTTGACAAATCCTTAGCAGGACTAAGAAAGAAAAAAGAGAATATCCAAGTACATAAAATAAAAATCAAGGGAATATCATGACTGACACCACCAAAATAAGTATCATAAGAGGAAACTTTGAAAACTTGTGTGCCAACATGATTGATAATTTAGAGAAAATGGATGAATTTCAAGAAACATGCAAGCAGCCTACCTTGACAAAAGAAGAAATTGATGAACTCAACAGATCAATCACAAGTAAAGAAATAGAATCAGTCATCAAAACTTCCCAATTAAAAAGAGCCCAGGATCAGACAGCTTTACAGGTAAATTCTACTTAACATTCCAGAAAGAACTAACACCAATCCTGCTTAATCTCTTCAAAAAATAGAAGTGAAGGGAACATTGCCTGATACATTCTATGATGCCATCACCCTAATACCAAAGACAAAAAAGGCACAAGAATGGAAAACTATAAACCAATTTCTCTAATGAACCTGGATGCTAAAATCCTCCACAAAATACTTGCTAATCATAATCAACAGTATGTCAAATGAATTATACACCATGACCAAGTGGGTTTCATCCCTGGTATGCTAGGATGGCTCAACATGAGAAAATCAATCAATGTAATACACCACATAAACAGATTGAAATGAAAAAAAAATCACATGATCATAGAAACTGAAAAGACATCTGACAAAATACAGCACACTTTACTGATGAAATCACTTCAAAAGATAGGAATAGAAGGAAACTTCCTCAACATAATAAAGAATATAGATGAAAACCTCGCAGCTAATGTCATATTCAATAGTGAAACCCAAAGAGCTTTTCCTCTAAGACCTGGAACAAGACAAAGATTCCTCTGTCACTGCTCTAATTTGACACTGTGTTAGAAGTACTAGCTTGGGCAATTAGGTAAAAAAAGATATAATAGGAATCCAAATTGGAAAAGAAGAGGTAAAAATATCATTATTTGCAAATGATATGATACCATACATACAAAGTCCTGAGAAGTCTACATCAAAGCTTCTGGAGATTATAAACAAGTTTAGTAAAGTGGCAAGTTATAAGATTTATGAAGAAGAATCAGTAGCATTTCTGTAAACCAATAATGAGTAACCTGGGGAGGAAATCAAGAAAAAATTCTATTTACAATAGCAGCTAAAAGAATCAAATACCTAGAAAAATGTAAATGACTTGTGCATAGAAAACTAAACAACACTCTTAAAGGAAATCAAAGAAGTCCTAAATAAATGGAAGGATAGTCCCTATTCATGGATAGGAAGACTGAGCATCATTAAAATGTCTATCTTAAACAAGCTGATCTACAGATTTCACACAATCCCAATAAAAATGACTAAACCATTTTTTACTGTATTGGAAAAGCTAATGATGAAAGTTATTTGAAAGGGCAAGAAGTTCTGAATAGGCAAAGGCATATTGAAAAAATAAAAAGAATTCTGAGGAATCACACTGATTTTAAAACATACTACAAAACTACAACAGTCAAAACTGCATGGTATTGGCACAAGGATAGACAAACTGACAAATGGATTTGAATTGAGAGTTCTGATATAGACACATACACAGTCAAGTAATACTTGACAAAGCCACAAAGCTCAATCAACTAGGAGAGAACGGCCTCTTCAAAAATGTTGTTTGGAGAACTGCATGTTCATATTGAAAAGAATGAGAGAGGAAAAGCATCTCACACATTACATAGAATTTAACTCAAGATAGTACAAAGATATAAATAAAAAAACCAAGACCATAAAGATCTTAGAGGATAATATAGGGAAGCATCTACAGGACCTCGTAGTGGGAAATGTTTTCATAAATTTTACAACCAAAGCACAAGCAACAAAAGAAAATATAGATAAATAGGACCTCCTCAAAATTAAAAATTTTTACCCCTCAAAGTAGTTTGTCAAGAAAGTGCAAAAGCAGTCTAATCAATGGGGGAAAATATTTAGTAACCACATATCTGACAGGGGCCTAATATCCAGCATATATAAAGAAATCCTACATACACTTCAAAAATAAAAAGCATGCAACCCATTTAAAAAATGGGCAAGTGATTTGAATAGATACTTCTCCAAAGAAGAAATACAAATGGTTAAAAAGACATGAAAAGAGCTCAATGTCACTAGCAGTTATATATAAAAAACAACAACAACAAACAAACAAAAAACACTACAAGTATTGGAGAGGATATGGAGGAATGGTAACCCTCATCCACTAGTGGTGGGAATGTAGAATGGTGCAGTGGAGGACAGTTTCACAGTTTCTCAGAAAGGTAATGATAGAACTGTCATATGATCCAGCAAGGCCACTGTTGTGTGTATTCCCAGAGGAATTGAAAAGAAGGACACAAACAGATATATATACACCAGACTCTTTGTTCCTTGGTATGGTGCTTGTCCATTATCACCTATTGTTAGATGTTCTTGATGAAACCAATGAACTGGAGAGTACGTGTTGTAACTCCATTGACTTTCAGGGCCCAGCTGGCACATGGACAGCCCCAACATTTAAGGCTCTCAGACATACACCTACCAACTCTAGTACTAGAAGGGGCAGAAGAGCCATGTTTAGGGAAACCATAACTGAGTCCAAATCTGTCACACCGGGGAGCCTAATTTCCAAAGTAGGATCCACTAGTAAGGCACCAAACTCCTGAGCTATCTGCCCTGAATATAGTGTGTGGATGCTTCCAGAGCCCTCAGTAGTCCTGCTATTTGGCATAGTATCTACTTTGGCAATCAATGAAATCCTACTGTGAAGTGTATAAGTGTAACCTATGGAATGACCTCCTGTGTTGCTTTGAAGTCTCTTAGCTACATAACTCACTTGTCTTTACCTTTTCTCTCTTTTGGTCAAGATCTTTTTCCAGTTACATTGCTACTTGGTGTTTGGTAGTAATTCCTCAGTGCTAGGGAGGCTCATTCCTGGGAGTCATGTCCCATGCTAGGGGGGGAGGGGAAGGGGGAAGGTAATGTATTTATATGCTGAGTTTGGCTTAGAGAAGCCATGTTTAAGCAACAAGGAGTCTCTCAGTAGGTAACTCAGGCATCCTATAAGATTGGGCTAGGTTTCAATTTCAAGAGTAACATTTCATAAGCATAGTCATCAATGCCATGGGTCGATCAATGGACCATCCTCCTTCACCAACTATTGTCCCTGTACTTGGGGAATTCTTGCTGATCTATTAGAGAATGTGGCAGTGCTCCCCAGGATGGGAATTCAATATTCTTTCAGTTATTGTGTGTATCTCCACTCACCATGACAATGCTCCATGTATATTTGAACACATGTTTTATATGTATGCCTAGATGAGCTTCCTCCCATGTATTCCCCATCACTAACCCCCCCACTAATGATCTTCCTCTGCCACAGTTTTAACCCTTCTGTGACCCAAACTTCCTCAAAAATGAAGCCAATAAAAGAATCAAATACAATTAATAAGAACATGAAATGGTGATGATAGTTTTAAAAATAAGAAATAAAATATAAATTTAAATATATAAAAAATTGGGGTAATATAAAATAATAAAATAATAAAGTTTTTTTTTAAATTTTGCCTTCCATCATTGTGAGATCTGTTGTCCTGTACATACAGTGACATTATTCATTTATTGCCCCAATGTCTTACTTTTTTTACTTTGTCTTCAAAGAAGTTTAAGGTTACAGAAAAGTCATGCACTGTATTCAGGGGACTCCCATAAATGCAACATTTTCCTCCTTTTCTCCCTTTACCTATTAATAACATTGTATAAATGGATGGTATGTTTCTTACATCTAATGTACACATATTGAAACATAGCTACTAACGATGGTCAATGGTTTACGTTATGGCTTACATTTTGGGCCATACACTTTTATAAATTTTTATGAAATTTATCATGGCCTGTATCTATCATAGCAAGATCATGTAGAATACTTCCATTGCCCCCAAAATGCCCCCTATTCTATTTTACTCTTCCTTTCGCCTCTCCGTGAGACCCATGGAATCCATCATGCTTCACTACTTGAAGGATGAGTTATGTGCAATAACACTGAAGCCTTGATGCACTGGTCTGTCCTCCCCTATTAGGCACTGCCCATGCTCTCAACAGACTCTTGTCCCTCTCTGATAACATAGCTGGCCTCCCCAGGATGGGAGTCCACCACCTTCCCACTCATTATGTAAGTCTCCACCAACTGATATAACACACATATAACATAACAAGATGAACACTCATTCCCTATCCCAGGAGCACCCTGCCCCAAATGCCCCCTACACCAACACATTAATCCACTCACCCTTCTTCTTCTCCCTCTCTAACTTTTGTTAACCTATCTTCCAAATTCTAGCTTTGTGAGTCTGCTCAATTTTCTTAATTCATATCAGTGAAGTAATATATTTGTCCTTCAGTGACTGGCTTGTGTAACTCAACATAAGGTCCTCAAGATTCATCCATGTTATCCACTGTGTTAGTACTCTGTTCATTCTTACAGCTGAGTAGCATTCCATGGTATGTAAATATACCACAATTTATGTATCTGTTCATCTGCTGAAGGGCATTTGGTTGGATTCCGTTTTGACGATAGTGAACAATGCTGCTATAAACATTGGTGTGTGTATATCTTTTCATTTCCTTGCTTTCAGTTCTTCCGGGTATATATCCAGCAGTAGGATTGCTGGATTATATGGATTATATAGCAGTACTATACTTACCTTTCTGAGAAACCAACACACTGTGCTCCATAATGGCTGCACCATTCTACATTCCCACCAGCAATGGATGAGGGTTCCCATTCCTCCACATTCTCTCCAACAGTTGTAGTCATCTATTTTTTAATAACTGCCAGTCTAATAGGTGTAAGATGACATCTCATTGTAGTTTAGATTCACATTTCCCAAATAACCAATGATGTTGAGCACCTTTTCAAGTGCTTTTTAGTCACTTTTATTTCTTCTTTGGAGAAGTATCTATTCAAATCATTTGCTTATATTTTAAGTGGTTTCTTTGTCTTTTTATTTTCAAAGTGCATGATTTCTTAATATATGCTGGATATTAGTTTCCTATTAGATATATGGTTACCAAATATTGTCTCCCATGAGTAGGCTGCCTTTGGACTTTCTTGGCAAATTCATTTGAGGTGCAAAAGTTTTTAATTTTGAGGAGGTCCCATTTATCTAGTGTTTCTTTTGATGCTTGTGCTTTGGGTATAAAGCTCATGAAACCATTTCCTATTACAAGATCCTGTAGATGTTTCTCTATATTATCTTCTGAGTTCTTTATGGTCTTGGTTCTTATATTTATATCTTTGTACCATCTTGAGTTAATTTTTGTATAAAGTGTGACATGATGTTTCTCTTTTGGATACAGATATGAATATCCAGTTCTCCAAGCACCATTTGTTGAAGAGGTCATTGTCTCCCAGTTGAATGGGCTTGGTGACCTTGTCAAATATTTGTTGACTGTACTTACCAGGATCTACATCAGAATCTCAATTTCTTTCCATTGTTCAGAATGTCTGTTCTTGTGTCTATACCATGCAGTTTTGACCACTGTAGCTTTGTTGTATGTTTTAGTCAGGCAGTGTAATTTCTCTTTTTTCATTTTTCTTTTTCAGTAGTCTTTGTTTCTTTGGGGCCTCTTGAACATCCAAACATATTTCTTAGTTTTACCAATTCAGTAAAAAATGCTGTGGTGACCTTTTTGGAATTCTGATAAATCTGTAGATCACTTTGGGTAGGGGAGACATCTTAATTATGTTTAAACTTCTTATCCATGAACAGGGAACATTCCTCCATTTATTTAAATTTTTTTTAAATTTCCTTTAACAGTGCTGTGTAGTTTTCTGTGTATAAGTCATTTACATCTTTAAATATATTTCTAGGTATTTGATTCTCTTAGTATTACAATTTTTTAGTTGCTATTGTAAATGGGTTCTTTTTCCTTGATTTCCTCCTCAGATTGCTCATTATTGGTATACAGAAATACTACTGGTTTTTATGTGTTGATTTTATAACCTGTGACTTTACTGAACTCATCTGTAAGTTCTAGAACTTTGTAGATTTATCAAGGATTTCTATGCATATGATCAGGTCATTTGCAAATAGTGAAAATTTAATTATTCCTTTCCAGTTTGCATGTCTTTTATATCTTTTTCTTGCCTAAGTGCTCAAGCAAGTTCTTCTACCACAATGTTAAATAAAGGCAGTGAAAGTGTGAAACCTTGTCTATTTCCCAGTATTAGAGGGAAAGCTTTTAGGATTTCACCATTGAATATGATGTTAGCTGTGGATTTTTCATATCATCGTGTTGAGGAGTTTCCTTCTATTCCTATCTCTTGTAATGTTTTATCAAGAAATGTTTCTGTATTTTGTCAAGTATTTTATCTGCATCTATAGAAATGATTCTGTGTATTTTTCTTGCAATCTTTTTATGCAGTGTATTACATTGATTGATTTTCTTATGTTGAACCATCTTGGCATAAGAAGGATGAAAACCACTTGGGCAGGGTGTATAATTCATTTGATGTGTTGTTGAATATGATTAGCAAGTATCTTGTTGAGGATTTCAGTATCTAGGTTCATTAGAGATATTGGTCTATAGTTTTCCTTTCTTGTGGTGTCTTTGTCTTTGGTATTAGGATGATGTTGGCATCATAAAATGCTAGACAGTATCCCTCAACTTATTTTTTTTGGAAGAATTTATGCAGGATTGGTGTTAGTTCTTTCTGGAATGTTTGGTAGAATTCACTTATGAAACCTTCTGGTCCTTCACTCTTCTAGGTTGTGAGGTTTTTGATGACTATTTCTATTTTGTTACTTGTTATTGGTCTATTTTGGTTTTGGTCTGATGAGTTCATCAATTTCTTCTTTCACCAACATAGACTGTTTGTATGTTTCTAGAAATTGGTCCATTTCTTGTAAATTATCAGTCTTCTTGGCATATAATTTTTCAAAGTATCTCTTATAATACTTTTTAGTTCTGTGGGGTCAGTGGTGATATCCCATTTTTTGTTTCTTATTTTATTTATTTGCATCTTCTCTGTTTTTCATTGTTAGTCCTACTAAGGGTTTGTCAATTTTATAAATCTTCTCAAAGAACCTGCTTTTGATTTTATTTTTCTAATGTTTTCTTGTTTTCAATTTCATTTAGTTCTGATCTAATCTTTGTTATTTCTTTATTTTCACTTCCTTTGGGGTTTGTTATTCTTTTTCTAATTCCTCCATGTGTGCTGTTAGGTCTTTGATTTTAGCTCTTTCTTTTTTTACATAAGCATTTATGCTATGACTTTCTCTCTCAGTACAGCTTTTGTTGCATCCCATATGTTTTGATACATTGTGTTGTCATTTTCATTTGTTCCCAGGTAGTTACTGATTTCTTTTGAGATTTCCTCCTTGACCCACTGTTTGCCTAAGAATGTGTTGTTTAATTTCCATTTCTTTTACTTATCTGTTCTCTGTCCCTTACTTATTTCCAGCTTCATTCGACTGTGGTAAGAAAAGTTACTTTATACATTTTGAACATCTCCAAATTCTTTGGGAGTTGTTCTGTGGCATAGCATGTGGTCTATCTTGGGGAATGATCCATTGTCCCTTGAGAAAAAAAGTATATCCTCCTGTTTTTGTCGTAATATTCTGTATATGTCCATTAGGCCTAGATCCTCTAATGTATTATTCAAATATTTGTTTCTTTATTGATTTCCTACAGAGATGTTCTGTCTAATCATGATAATGGGGGACACTATAACTGTAGAGGCATCTATTTCTTCACTTATTTTCAGGTCCACTGGCTATGTGCAGAGATGTTTATGATGTTCTTTCATCTTTTAGATTACCCCTTTAAATAATTTATTGTGTTCTTCTTTGTCTCTTGCAATAGTTTTACAATTAAAGTCTTTTTGGCCCAATATTAGTATAGCTACTCCTGCCCTCTTTTGGTTATTGTTTGCTTGAAAAATTGTTTTTCAGTCTTTCACTTTCAGCCTCCTTGAATCCCTGTGTTTTAGCTGAGTTTCTTGTAGACAGCATATAGATGGGTGATATTTCCTTATCTATTCCATCAATCTGTTTCTTCTGACTGGTAAATTTAATCCATTAACATTCAATGTTATTATTAGCAAGAAATTACTATTAGCCATACTTTCTGTTTTTTCCCTTCAATTGTAAACTTTTAATTTTGAAATACTTTCAAACATACATGACAGTTACTTATAAAAATCATATAAACCCAAACAGGGATCTCCAACATTCCCCTCCATACACAGATCCAACAAATTAAACATTTTGCCACATTGGCCATTTCCTTTCTTCCTCACTCTTTCCCACCCTCCCCCCTCTTTCTTTCTACCTACCTACCCATCCATCCACCCATCACCTATCTATTCGTCTATCTACACATCCATCATCTAACAGTCATCTATCCATCTATCTATCCATCTACCCATCCATCCATTTTGTGAACATTTGAATGTAGGATGTTTACATCATATACACATCATGCTTCTTGAACAGCCAGGGCATTTCCTGAGAATAAGGACATTCACTTATGGAACAACCTCAAGTGTAGCTATCAAGTTCATGAAATTTAATATTGAATAAAGCTGACAGCCTATATTCTGGTTTTCTTTAATGTCCCAGTAATGTCCCTTTGAGTCTTTTCTCCTCCTTTGCTAGAAATGCTAGATCCCTTACAGGATCATATATGGCATTTAACTGTCTTTGTTTCTTGAGTTGCTCTTTTTTTTTTTTTTTCTTTTTAATTGTGGAAACATATATTTAACAAACTTTCCATCTCAACACCTCCCAAGCACACCATTCACTGGAATTCACCACATTCACAATACAGAGGTGCCCTCACCACCAACCATTAATAAAAATTTCCCATCTATCTCCCCAAACAGAAACCCTATACTCTCTGCACTAGCCCCCATCACTCCAGCACTTAAATATGTCATCTCATTTCCTTCTTGCCTCAATGGTTTCTGATTAGAAATCAGCACTTAATCTTACCATGGCTCTCTCATACTTAACACATTGTCTCATGGCTCTCAAATTCATTAAATTTAGAGCTCACTATTTTGAGTCTAATATGCTGCAGGATGGGTCTGTTCAGTTTATTCTGATGCAGTTCACTGAGCATCTTGGATATGTGTATCCATATCCTTCATTTGGATATACATTTGCGCTGTTTCTAGTCATTGTTTCTTATATATTCTCTCTGCCCTGTCTTTTTCTTCCCCTCTGGCACTCCCACAATGCTTGATGATGCCCCATGGATTCCTCAGGTTCTGTTCACTCTTTTCATTCTTTCTTCCTTCTGTTCCTCACTGGATGATTTCAATTATGTTATCTTCAGGTTCTTGACTCTTCTGTCAGCCTCAATCTGCTGTTGAACCCTCCAGAGAGTTTTACATTTCTATTACTGTTTTCTTCATCTGTTTAGTTCCTATTCATAATTTCCATCTCTCTACTGATATTTTCTCTGTGTTCATTGATCACTTTCCTGATCTCCTTTAGTTCTTTGAGAATATTTAAGATAATTTTTAAAGTCTTTTTTTTTTTTAAGTATGTCCCAGCTTTGGTCCTCCTCATGGATGGTTTCTAATATTTCTTTTTTCAAAATTTCTCATTTTTTTCTTAATGTTTTAATCTTTTCCTGTGCCTGGACATCACTGCCTGTTTCTTTGCTTTTTTGTAACCTTTTGTTGACACCTGAATATTTTTATGTTTTAATGCGTCATCACTGGAATTTAGATTCTGAAGTGTCTTTTCCTTAAACTTGTGTCCAGCTCATGTTAAGACAGAGCTTTCCTTGAAGGCCAGCAGCTCACACGCGCCTGCACACACACACACACACACACACACACACACACGGAAAAATGCAAACAGTTTTCCTTATCTTTCAGACTGCCCTGTGTCCCTCCCCTCAGGCTTACTCATATGCTGAGCTCAGAGAACAACTCAGGCCTGAGGTCTGGCCTCTCTGGCCTCTCTGCACAAGCTTCGTCTTGGGCAAGCATGTGGGCTCTAGGAATTCCCCTAGTTATGGGTACAGATGGAAATGAAAAGACCACTCAAATTCATGGTTGGCACAGCAGCGAGGACAGGAGTTTTACTCCTGAGGTGCCGCTGACCTTAGAACAATTGCTGAGTCTTCCTCGCACAACAGGGGCTGGCGGCAGGAGCAGACCTGGGAGGCAACATAGTAACCATACGAAGGCGAGAAGCACCTGACTCCTAGAAGAAGTCCTCTACTGGATGCCCAGGTGGGTGGGGAGGTGGTAGAGGGAAGGTAGGTGGGGGAAGGGAGGGAGGGTGAGAAGATGCCTCACTAAAACACTTGGCTGTAAGGCCAAGGAAGTAAGGAAAAGCACAATGAGGGGAAAAGGCAGGTTCACTGGAAAAAGGGAGGAGGTCTGGCTGCCATTAGAGAAAGAATCTGGGGCCTGAGGGGCTGGGAGAAAGCTCCCTAACAATGGTATTGCTGCAGACCTGGCTTGGAGACAAAGTTCAAAGGGCTGGGACAGGAAAGCCCAGTCTTCTTAACTGCTGAAAACCCTTTGGCTACTGAAGGTGCAAAGCTGGGGGGGGGGGGGGATGGGGGGTTAAGGGGCAGAGCAAGAGCAGAGGTCAAAAGAAGCTGAGGTTTTTAGGTGATGCACTAGAAAACATAGTCTAGACATGCCTGAGGAACAAGGAAAAGCCAACCATCCCCCTGGACCTGTGGAAGGATCAAGGCTGACCATGGAGATACCACGCGCTGTTCTCCCTGGCTCGCTCACCAGCTGCCGGCTGCAGCTGGGCTTTCCACACTCAATGCTTCTGAGAAGTACTTGCCACTAGGAGCCCCTTATTGGTAAGTTCCTCTTTCTAGGGGCAGCTTCTTGAAAGGACAAGGCGTTAAATCAATGACCCTTTTGCTGATCCTAAGTGCAAAGTGCAGTTAACCTTGATAAAGTCTGCCTCGCCTCCAGCAGTTGGCACAGCAGCCACTTGGCAAATACTCTCCACGTACGTAAATGACAATGTGTCATCTTCTCGTTGGATTGTGCAAATACCTCCTGAGTCGTGTCCTTGCAACCAGAGTGACTCCTGGGAGCGCCCAGCTTTGAGGTTGGTTCTACTCTGCCATCACTAACACCTTTATTAGAAGTAGAAAACTACGGATACTTTTACATTTGAACCTCCTGTGACTCCCCACACAGCTCAGCCCTGGGTTGAGAGATGTGACCAGAGGATAAAAGGGCTTCCTCCTCTGCCTTAGCCTTATCAATGGGGTATTTCCCCGGAAGCCCTAAAAGCTCACTCTCAAGTGCCCCCTTGGAAAGTTTCCTAGTTCTCTAGCTATAACAAAGACACTTCCCCAAAAAGAAGGGCCACGACCATGGCCTCTAAACAGACTCTGGACTGGACCCCCAGGCCTCCCCTTCCTGGGAAGGCAGAGGGCTTCAGCAAAGAGCCCAGAGCCGCGAGGCTTCAGGATCAAAACCTGTAAGGCAGTGGCTGAAAGGCAGCGTCTTGCTGTGAGGAGGGCGGTGTTGTATCCCCAGGCAAAACCTAAGGCTGACCTAGGAGCCCAACGGGGACGCCTGCCTCTGGCCAGAGCAGGCAGAGCAGAACAGAGGCCCGAGCGTAGGTCCTGGCTCCTGTGTGTGGGTGTCCGGTGGACTTCTATCGTGACCTGCAGCAGTAGTCCTGACTCCTCCATGGTACTACCCTCACATCCTTAACACACTAGTCACAGGGCCGCCTTCATTTTTTTAAGCGTCTTGGAGTTGAATTCCTTGATTTCTTAGAAAATCAGAGGACTTCAGAGTCCCCAAGCCCCTAGTGACTTGAAGACGGCAGCTCACAGCCTGTCCCATCAGAAGACACAGTGGCCTTTATTTTGGAGGCACGGCAGCCAGAGCCAACTAGGAACGCTCCACAGCGCTGAGGCGGCTCCTTTTTCACAGCAGCTGCCAGCGGAGCTGTGCTCCAACCTGGGCTGCGGCTAGCTGTGCTGCTCCTTGACCTGCCGCACTGCTTCCTTCAGCTTCTTCTGCAGCTGGTGCACGCAGAAGTCCTGCGGGCCCTGGCCCCTCGGAGGCAAGCGGAGGAATCCCCCAGGACAACAGGTTCTCCAGCTGGCTGCTCTGGGGTTACAATTCCTGCAACCTTGACGCATCTGGACAATGGTCAGGCAAGTTTGTTTGTCCATGTTTCCTTTAGGTTTATGTATGGCACATGCTGTGTTTCTTTCTTTCTTTTTTTTTTTTTTTATCTTTTTAATTGCTCTTACACTCTACTCCAAATCTCTGTCTCCTGTTCTTTCCTTTTTGCCAGAACTCTCATACTAATGAAATGCAGGTTTTTTATTGACCTACTCTCTTAATTTCTGTTTATCTGTGAACATTTAAACTCTCCATCATTTTGGAAACCCACCTTTGCTGGATAGAGAATCTTGCCTGGAAGTTTTCTTTTAGCACCTTAACCATATCATATTGTTGTAGAATTTGAGAGAGGTTCAATTATTTGCATATAGAGAGGCCAGAACTCAGGAATGATTTTGAGAAGGAAAAATGGTTTATTGACAGCCGGCTAGAATGAGAGCTTTCTGTTTCAATCCCGAGCCCCGAGCAAGACTTTCAAGTTTCTTTTTTACAGAGAATAAAGGTTAAATGGTCCTTTTGTTTCAGTTCTCAATAGGCTAGAATTAGCATATATATCTTCCACATCTTAGGTAAGCTTTTAGCATGGACTTCAGGCATTCTAGATAAGCTTTTAGCATATTTGGTTTGCATTTCCCTGAATACTTAAAGTTTATAGACCTTGCATTGTTAAACTCTTTCCTGGGACTGGAGTCCTGGCCATGGTCAGGAAAGGCAGGACTGCAGCCTCTTATCATTCCACACCCACAAGTCACAGATAGTTTAGGTTATCTCTTAAGAAACAAAGAGCTTCCCACCCATAGCCCACATCAATATCACTGAAGCCTCGGGGCTCTGGGCTCTTTGCTGAAGCCCTCTGCCTTCCCAGGAAGGGGAGGCCTGGGGGTCCAGTCCAGAGTCTGTTTAGAGGCCATGGTCATGGCCCTTCTTTTTGGGGAAGTGTCTTTGTTATAGCTAGAGAACTAGGAAACTTTCCAAGGGGGCACTTGAGAGTGAGCTTTTAGGGCTTCCGGGGAAATACCCCATTGATAAGGCTAAGGCAGAGGAGGAAGCCCTTTTATCCTCTGGTCACATCTCTCAACCCAGGGCTGAGCTGTGTGGGGAGTCACAGGAGGTTCAAATGTAAAAGTATCCGTAGTTTTCTACTTCTAATAAAGGTGTTAGTGATGGCAGAGTAGAACCAACCTCAAAGCTGGGCACTCCCAGGAGTCACTCTGGTTGCAAGGACACGGGCTCAGGAGGTATTTGCACAATCCAACGAGAAGATGATACATTGTCATTTACGTACGTGGAGAGTATTTGCCAAGTGGCTGCTGTGCCAACTGCTGGAGGCGAGGCAGACTTTATCAAGGTTAACTGCACTTTGCACTTAGGATCAGCAAAAGGGTCATTGATTTAACGCCTTGTCCTTTCAAGAAGCTGCCCCTAGAAAGAGGAACTTACCAATAAGGGGCTCCTAGTGGCAAGTACTTCTCAGAAGCATTGAGTGTGGAAAGTCCAGCTGCAGCCAGCAGCTGGTGAGCGAGCCAGGGAGAACAGCGCGTGGTATCTCCATGGTCAGCCTTGATCCTTCCACAGGTCCAGGGGGATGGTTGGCTTTGTAGACCCTCTCCTATTCATAATTTCCAATAAATAATGCTTATGTCTGATTCCATACTAGGTGCATTTTTGGTCTTGCAGCCACCTGATGCTGCCCTTCAAGACTTGTGTTAGAAAAATTGGTGAACCACCAGCTAGGAGACAGAACAACTATGAGAAGTAGAAGGCATGAGCTCAGGAAAAGGAGAATCCATGGGGCCAATCCTGAGTTGGCCTATAATGTCTATGTGGGGAGGGATGGCTGCTCTTCTGCAATGAGTGGAGACTGTCAAGAGAGTAAGAGGACATCCAAAAATCAGCAGGTATACAGGCTGGGCTAGAGCAGGTAGCAGAGAAACTCCATTTATTTATTTATTTGTTTGTTTGTTTGTTTTAATTTTTTAATTGTTTTTTTAAGATACATAGATCACAACAAATGTTACGTTCAAAAATATAAGAGGTTCCCATATACCCCCACCCCACTCCCCAACCCTACACATCAATAACTTCTTTCATCATTGTGGTGCATTCATTGCATTTGGTGAATACTTTTGGAGCACTGCTGCATTGCATGGATTATAGTTTACATTGTAGTTTACATCCTCCCCCAGTCTATTCAGTGGGTATATATAATGTCCAGCAGGATATATAATGTCTAGCATCTGTCCCTGCAAACCAAGCTGTCTCAGAGAGACAAGATGATAGGCTTACAGGAAATTGGGGGAGAGAGGAAGATTGTGAGTTGATACCTTACCTGGGTGAAATCTATGATAAAGTGGAGGTAAACATTTGGACAAGGAAGAGATAAGATGGGGGTATAGGGAAACTTGGGTGGGGCTTTGTAGGCTTGAAGGGCAGTAGGGTTGAGAAACTGCATTTAAATGCAAAAAAAAAAAAAGGAGATTTCTAGGTCTAGACTGTTAGGAGCCTTGCAGGTGACTACTAAGTTAGAACAATTGGCAAAAGCCTCTGTGTGCTTGGCAACAACTACATAAGTAATGAGTAGAAACAACATGATACATATAAGCCAGTCTTAAGATTTTTTCTGCCAATTGTTTTAATAATGTGGACTGTATTAGTCAGCCAAAGAGATGCTGATGCAAAATACCAGAAACCTGCTGACTTTTATAAAGGGTTATTTATTTGGTGTAGGAGTTTACAGTGACCAGGCCATAAAGCATAAGTTACTTCCCTCACCAAAGTCTATTTCCATGTGTTGGAGCAAGATGGCTGCTGATGTCTGAGGGCTCAGGTTTCCCGGGTTCCTCTGGGTTCAGCTCCTCTCGTTTCTCCACAAGGTCAGTTGTAAACTACAAGGCTTTCTAGGCTTTGCTTTTCTCCATAGATCAACTGTAGACTATCAGGTGAATGGCTCTGTCTCTCTTCCTTTGGTTTCTGCCATATCTAAGGAGCCATCTCTATTCCTCTGTGTTCTTCTCCTGGCTCAGTTCCTCTCTTCCCAGGGCTTGTTTCTTTTTCCTGTATGTGCTGACTTCCTGGGGTTCCAGCTTAAGACTTCAGCATTAAACTCCAACATCAAAAATCCAACATCACAAACCCTCAACTCTGTCCTTTTCCATGCTTTTTATCTGAGTCCCAACCCACCATAACTCAATCACCCCTAGGTATACACCAGATTTCTAACATAACCCAATATCTAATTTTGGAATTCATAACCATATCAAACTGCTACAGAGACCAAATTGATCAAGTTGAGCTTTCCAAGATATATGTTTCCAATTTATATGACTTTATTGCAAACTGAAGGTATTACTATATAGCTTTCCTGTCCATGTCACAGAATCATGATGGAGCTCAAAATTAAACTGTGAAAACTTTTCTTAAGAAAAAGTGCCCTTATAAATTGTAGTTAATATTCTTTCCTTTAAAAACCAGGCTGCCTTACTCACCAAAAGCTTTTCCATGAGTCATTCAGAAAATTATTTCAACTTTTGACTTCATTTTACATAAGTAAAGTCCACTTTGAAGGATGTTGATGGCTTCACTTGAATTTTTAACAGAAACACATCAGTTATATAGTTAATATAATTATATGATTTTTTAAGATGATGAATAAAAATATAGTGGGATTTATTGTGAGAATTATCAATAACCTGATTTTTATGAATGTCACTTAGAATGACCAAAATAGTTAACTATGCTCAATAAAGCTAACAATTACACAAATCTATGTTAATGGTTGTATGCTTTCCTTAAAACAAACATTTATATTATGTTTCCAAGATTTAATTATTCATAATATATATATTAACCATGAAATCCACATTCACCTCCAAGTTGTCACCCAGAAAACTTGAATATAAAACAAACCCAATAAAGACATTGGGAGGAGGAGGGAAGAATAGGTGGTACATAGGGCGTTTTTAGAGAATTGGAAATATTCTGCATGATATGCAATGGTGAATAAAGGCCATAGTGCATTTTCTCAAAACTTATAAAACTGTTCAGTTCAAAGTGTAACCATAATATAAATTACAGACTTTGGTTAATAGCAAAGCCTCAATATTGGCTTGTCAGTTGTAACTAATTAACCACATTAATGTAAGATATTATTAATAGTGGAAAACGTTGGAGGGGAATGGGGTGAGTTATATTGAAATCCATTATACTTTTTATGTAAATTTTCTGTTAATCTATAACTTTTCTAAAAGTAAAGTTTATTATTATAAAATTCACCATAAGTTAAGAAAACTACAGACAATTATCTCTGATGAATATAGACATACCATCCTCAACAAAATATAGCAATGTGAAAGCAAAATTACATTAAAAGAATTATACACCAAGATCAAATGAGACTTATACCTGGTAAGCAAGTTTTTGAACATAAGAAAATCAGTTTATGTAATATGCCACATTAACACAGCAAAGATTAAAAAAAATATGAGCACCTCAAATGACACAGAAAAAAATGTTTGGAAAGGTCTAAAACCCTTTCTTTATAAAAGTTCTAGAACACTAAGTATAGAAGGAGACTTCCTTAACATGATTAAATGGCATGTATGGAAAGCCCACAGCTAACATTTTACCTAATGGGCAAGACTGAAACATTTCCCTGTGAGGCCAGCAACAAGACAAGAATTCCCATTGTCACCACTGTTACCCCACTCTGTAATGGAATTTTAGCCAGAGCAATGAGACAAGAAAAAGAAATAACAGGGTCCAAATTGGAAAGGAATATTTATAGCTTTTATTATTTGCAGAAGATTTTATTTATATACAGAAAATATTGATAAATCTACAATAAAGCTTAGAGCTAATAAATGAATTCAGCAAAGTGGCAGGGTACAAAATAAACACCCAAAAATCAGTAGTGTTAATATACACAAGTATTGAACAATCAGAATAAGATATCAAGAAAAAAAATCCATTCAAAATAGCAACAAAGAATAAAGTATTTAAGAATAAATTTAACCAGAGATGTAAAGGACTTATGTGAAAATTATGAAGCATTGCTTATAGAAATCAAAGGAGAACAAAATAAATGGAAGGGCATTCTGTGTTCATGGATAGAAGATTAAATATTGTTGTCAATTTTTCCTAAACTGACCTACATATTCAATGCAATTCCAGTAAAATTTCTAACAGCCTATTTGGAGAAATGTAAAAGCCACCTATCCCATTTATTTTGAAGGATTAGGAATGCTGAATAACCCAAACCTATTGAAAAAGATAAATTAATTTGGAAAATTTGCACTTCCAGATTATAAGCTTATTACCAAGCTTCAGTAATCAAAAGAGCATGGTCATTTCAAATAGATGAAATATTAGAGGGACACAGGACTCATTTCTCTCCCACAAAAATAGCTAGAAGACAGAGAGTAATGGCTTGGAAAAAAACATTTAAGGGGTTTGGACACCAGGAGAAGGCTATATATAATCCATGAGAGGAGTAACGAAAAGGAAAAAGAATCTTGACAGGAAATCTCTTTGAGTATATGCTACAGCTGTACCTACTGGTGCCCATCCCCCACCTTGGAATGGACAGCTTTGAGTTCTCTTCCTTCTGGTTGGCAGCTATGGACAAAGTGGGCTGCTAGGGTCTACCTCACTAGGAAAGGGGAAAGAGAGGGATGCAGCCTAAGAGTGATTCAAATTTTGGCTAACAAATTTGGTCAGCAATGTCCCACAAGTCTTTTCATGCTGTATGAGGCCTCACCACTGTTTTCCTTGGGAGTCAGCATGGGAATAAAGAGATGTGACCCTCTCAAGCACCCTTCTTACTAACCCGGGTTGGTTGTTGAGGTCACAAAGTGGGGTGGAATTATTTGCTACTTGGGAAAAGGGAAAGAGCTACCATCAAAAGGAGAGAAAACCTTCTGAGAAAGTTGATTTGCAAAGTTCTGAATAGCCCCGGAGTAGGATCCTCTATGGCATTGTTCCAGTTAAGGTTACAGTAAACACATTCTGACTAGGCTTTGAGTCAAGAGGTCTTTTGAAGTATGCCATCTTCTGCAAGTCAAAGAAAGTACATGTAAAGAAAATAAAAGTAAATAAGTAAAAAACCTTTATTGCCTCCCTGCCCAAAGCCCATGAAAGTGGGTCTACAGCACATTACTGGGACCAAGGTTCAGATTTGAGCAACTAAACAGGACAATCTTAAAGAACTCAAGAGGTTGAACTATGAATCAAAGAGCAACAGTAACACAGTCACCCACTACAAATCCTTAAGTAAGAGAGAGAAATTGAGCATCAAGTTAAAGCTCACCATCATAATCAGATTCCTAGACATGAGGAAAAAATCGAAAACCATACTAAGAAAAAGAAAGATATGTCTTAAGCAAAGGAAAATATCAAAGTCCAAGATGAGACACAGGATTTAATACAACTAATCAATGCAGTTCATACAAATTTCCTAAATAAATCAATGAGTTGAATGACAATATTGCTAAAGAGATAATGGACATCAAGAAGACACTGGACAAGTCCAAAGAAGAATTTGAAAACCTGAACAAAAGACTAAGATCCATTATGGGAATGAAGGATGCAATAGCTGAGCTTAAAAATACATCAGAGACATTCACAAGCAGACTCAAAATCACTGAAAAATGAAAAGTGATTTGAAGACAGAAAAGCTGAAATTGACAAGTGAGTAAAACAGAGGGAGAAAGGAATAGGAAAAGAAATGAGCAGGGGCATATGGTGTTGAATAATAAAACAAAGCATAACAACATATGTGCCATGGGATTTCCAGGAGAAAAAGAGAAAGGAAAGGGGGGAGAAAGTGTATTTGATGAAATAATGGTTGAAAATTTCCCAATTCTCATGAAAGAAATGAGTTTACATGTTTGAGAGGCACAACTTACTCCAATCAGAATAAATATGAATAGAACCACTCCAAGACACATACACTATGAATGTCAAATGCCAAAGATAAAAGGAGAATCTGAAAGTGGCAAGGGAGAAGCAAACCATCACTTACAAGGGATGCACAGTAAGCCTTAGTGTGGATTTCTCATCTAAAACCATGATGACAAGAAGACAATAGTATGATATAATTAGGATACTGAAAGAGAAAAATTGCCAGCCAAGAAGTCTTTATTCAATCAAATTGTACTTCAAATATGAAAGTGAGTTTAAAATATAAGCAAATAAGAAATTAAGAGAGTTTGTGAAAAAGAATCTGGTTTTGTGAGATGTACTAAAGGGAGCCCTAGATCCCAGAAGGAAATGGCAGGATGGAGAGACTTAGAGGAGAGTGTAGAAGGAAAGATTATCACAAAGATAACCAAAAGGTCAAAATTATAGATGAAAATGAGATATGACATATGAAAGCCAAAGAATAAATGGGCGAAGCAAAAAATGCATTTACAGTAATTGAATGTGAAGGGATTAAGCTCCCTAGTCAAAATGTGAAGGGATTAAGCTCCCTAGCCATTAAATGTGAAGGGATTAAGTTCCCTAGTCAAAAAGATATAGACTGATAGAATAGATTAAAAATAAATCACGAGCCATCCATGTGCTATCTACAATAAGCTCACCTTAGATCCAGGGATACATATCAAATGAAAACGGAAGATTGGAAAAATATATTCCATGCAAACAGTACCCAAAAAAGAGCAGGGGTAACTATACTAGTATTGGGCATAACAAACTTTAAATGCAAAAATATTTACAAGAGGTGAGGCTGGAGGCTATAATTAATAAAAGGGACAATTCACCAGGAAGAAATACCAGTTATAAGTAACTGTGCACTAATCAGCCTACCCCAAATACCTGAGACAAACTCTGGTAAACTGAAAGGAGAAATAAAAATCTCTACAATATTTGGAAACATCAACATGCCAATCACATTAATAGAACTAGACAGATCCTAGCAAAGAAACAGAGAACTTGGAAAATTGTAAACAATCTAGACATGACAGACACCTACAGGAACATGAAATCCCAACTCAGAGGGTGATTTATTCTTCTGAAGTGCTCATGGATCTTCCTCCAGGATAGAGCACATATTCAGTCTCAAGGCAGGATTCAATAAATATTTTAAAAGATTGAAATTTTACAAAGCACCTACTCAGATAGCAATGGATTGAACCTGGAAATCAGCAATACATGGGAAAGGGAAAAATCCATAAGTGTGTGGAGGCAAAACATCATACTCCTAAATAATCTAAGGGTCAAAGAAGAAATGGTAAGAAAAATTAGTAAATATTTCAAGAAAAATGAGAATGATAATCCAACTTGTCACAACTTATCAGATACAGCAAAATCAATGCTAAGAGGGAAATGTATACCCCTAAACAATTATAATTTAAAAAGTAAAAGAAAAAATGATCTAAAATCAAATACTTAGCTTAATATCCAGAGGAATTATAAAAAGAGCAGGAAACCAAAACCCAAAGCAAGCAGAAAGAAATAAACAATAAATGATTAAAGCATAAATAAATAAAATTGTGACAAATTAAAAAAACAGAGAAAATAAAAGAAACAAGACCTGGTTCTTTAAGAAGATCAATAAAATTTTTCAAACACCCAAACTAACAAAGAAAAAAGAAAGAAGATGCAAATAAGTAAAATCAGAAACAAGAGGGGGTTCATTATAACTGAGCCCACAGAAATAAAAAAAAAAAGACCATATAAGGTCTTGTGAAAACCTGTATGACAACAAATTAAACAGCCTAGATGAAAATAACAAATTCCTTGAAATCCACTAACTACATTGATGCTACAAGAAATACAGGAGCTCAACAAACCAATCATAAGCAAAGAGATTGAATTAGTCATCAGAATTTCCCAAGAAAGAAAAGTTCAGGACCAGATGGCTTCACAGGTGAATTCTACCAAGCATTTCAAGACTTAATACCCATCCTGTTCAAACTCTTCCAAAAAATTAAAGAGGAGGGAAAATTACCAATCACATTTTATGAAGCCAACACCATCCTAGACCAATGCTTACTAAAGATGTTATAAGGAAAGAAAATTACAGACTTGTCACTGTAAGTAACAGAGATGAAAAATCATCAAGAAAATACTTGCAAATCAAATCCAAAAGCTTTTTAAAACATTTGTATGTCACAATCAAGTGGTATTTATTATTATTTTTTAAGGATAGTTCAAGACAAGAAAATAATCAATGTAATATATCACATTAACAAATTGAAGGGAAAAAAACACACAATTATGTTAATTGATGCAGATAAGGCATTTGACAAAATCCAGCATCTTTCTTGATAAAAACACTTTAAAAACAGGAATAGAAGGAAAGTTCATCAATATGATAAAGGGCATATATGAAATACCCACACAGTCAACATGTTACTTACTGGAGAAAGGCTTAAAGATTTTCCTCTAAAATTGGGAACAAGACAAGTCTGACCACTCTAACCACTGTTATTCAACATTGTACTAGAAGATCTAGCTAGAGCAGTTAGATAAGAAAAAAAAAATAAAGGTATCCAAATAGGAAAAGAAGAAGTGAAATTCTTGCTATTCACAGATGACATTTTCCTAATTTTAGAAAATTCTGAAATGACTTGAGCAAAGGCTACTTGATGTAATAAATCAGTTCAGTGATTGGCAGTCTATAAGATTAGCATGCACAAATCAGTATTGACTGTTACAGTAGTATTGAACAATATGAGGAAAATTAAGTAGAGAAATTCCCGTTACAATAGTAACAAAAAGACTCAAATATGTAGGAATCAATTTAATCAAAGATGAAAAGTACTTGTTTTCATAAACTACAAAAAACTGTGAAAAGAAATCAAAGAAGACCTAATCAAATGTAAAGACATTCCATGTTCAAGGATTGGAAAGCTAAATATCATGAAAATTTTATCCTACCCAAACTGATTTATACAGTCGATGCAATACCTATCAAAATTGTGACAGCCTACTTTAAAGAAATAGAAAAGGCAATTACCAACTTTATATCAAAGGAAAAGGCACTCAAATAGCCAAAACATCCTAAAAATGAAGAATGATGTGAGAGGATCCTCATTGTCTGAACTTGGAACACACTATAAAGCTATAGTAGTCAAAACATTATGGCAAGAGTATAAAGTTATACACATTGATCAAAGGAATAGAACTGAGAGTCCAGAAATAGACCCTCACCTTATGGTCAAAATGATTTTTGTAAAACCTTCCCCAACCACATCACTGTGACAAAAAGAGTTTCTTCAACAGATGGTGCTGGGTGAACTACATACTTATAACCAAAAGAATGAAAGACGACCCCTATATCATTTCTTGTAAAAGAATCAATTCAAAATAGATCAAAGACATAAATATAAAAGCCAGGACCATAAAACTACTAGAAGAAAATGTATGGAAACTTCTAAAAGGCCTGGTGGTAAGCAGGGGTCTCTGAAATCTTACAGGAAAAGCTCGAGCAAAAAATGAAATAGACAAATGGGACCTCCTCCAAATTAAACACTTTAGCACCTCAAAGAACTTTGTCAAAAGTGTGAAAAGAGAGGTGACTCAATGGGAGACAATATTAATATTGATCATGTACCTGATAAGGGTTTCATATCCATGATATAAAAAGACATATAAAAATCCAACAATAAAAACCAAATTATCCAGTTAAAACATGGGCAAAACAATTGAAAATGCAACGGTCCAAAGAAGAAATACAAATGGTGAAAAGGCACATAAAAAATGTTCAACATCACTAGCAATTAGGGAAATGCAAATCAAATCCACAATGAGGTGCCATTTCACACCTATTATAATGCCCACTATTAAAAAGACAAAAACTTCAAATGTTGGAGAGGAGGTAGAGTTGTAGGAATGTTTATTCAATTTTATTGGGAAGGTAGAATGGTACAGCCACCATGGAGGACTATTTGGCAGTTTCTAAGGAAGTCAAATATAGATTTGCCATGTCACCTTGCAATACCACTCCTAGGTATATACTCAGAAGAACTGAGAGCAGTGACACAGAGAAACATCTGCACACTAATGCTCCTAGTGGCATTATTCACAATTGCCAAAATATCGAAGCAATCCAAGTGCCAAACAATTAATGGATAAATAAAAAGGGTTTATATTCATGCAATATGATATTATTGAGCAGTAAAAATGAATGAATTCTTGATGCATGTGATCACATGGATCATACCTAAATACATCATTCTGAGTTGAAATAAGACAGAAACAAATAGACAAGTAATTGTATGACATGAAATAATTACAATAATCAAACTTATTGAATCAAAATATAGAATAGAATTTACCAGGGTATGGGGTGGGGTGTTTCATGTTGACACTGCTACCATTTTCCACTGGACTGAGGCATCCACCAGGCCAGTGGGCTCGAACTAGTTGGCTCTGGGGGAGTGAGGACGGATACAGAGACTATGCACACTCCAGAGACAGGTTTCTGGGCCAAGTCTAACTTTATTATGTAGGAACAGCAATTTATAATTCAGGGCAACAGGGAAGGGGGGCTAGGCAGTATTTGATTGGTGGGGGTGAATATATGCCCAAACAAGGAGAAGGGTAAGCTATGGGGGATGGTTAGGTTGATCATGAAGCCTGAGCTTTTTCATGCCATACTTCCTGATTGGTGGGGATCAAACAAAGGGAGAGGGGCTCGGAGAGGAGGAAGAAGACATGGTGTAGCTGGACAGGGCTTGGTCGCCATTCTGTCTAACTTCATGGTCAGTAGCCGTTTTGTTTAGCTGTGTGGTTGCCTTAGAGAGAGTGTGTCGGCAACTGATAAACTATGCTTTGTCGGCTGTGCATAGGGTGCTCTTGGGCACTTTTATTCCTCCTACAATTCCTCCTTTTTAATATTTTTAAAGAAAGAGGCTCATGAGTAGAGACTTGTGGTGACCGCGCCTGTCTTAGGTTGTCTTCCTCTGAAGGTCTTACCCGTCATTGGCTGCCAGTCAAGCCTAAGCAAGTGTAATAGTCTAAGGTGGCTGCACCTGTCTTAGGTTGCCCTCCTTTGAAGGTCTTACCCATCATTGGCTGCCAGCCAAGCTCTTAGAAGGAGGAGGCCCAACGTGTACTTTTAGTACGTTTGTCACACCACCTGATTGATGACTACTGTTTGGTTGTTTTTATGGCAACCCGGGTTGAGTAGGGGCTTGTTGGTGTGGGTCGTGGCAGGTTAAAAATTGGTATGAACTTCAGTTTGAGGTAACAGCTGATATGGCAGGTGCTGCAATTGAAAAAGGGTTAGTAGGGAGATACTTCGTATTTGCTTCTTAATGAATTTTACCATATAAGGAGCAAGAAGTAAGAAAAAGAAGAGGGTTAAGAGGGGGGTAATGAGAGGGTCCATCCAAGCTAAGAGTGGAGAGCTGAACCAGGAAAGAAGAGTGTTTTGGTTTTGGTTTTTACTGGACAGTTTGATACGTAAATTGCGTAAGGTTTGTAGGTTTTGTTCTATGACTGTGGACTCATTTACATAGAAGCAGCATTCTTCTTTTAAGGAGAGGCATGTGCCACCTTTCTCTGCTGTCAGTAGATCTAGGGTGTGACGGTTTTGAAGGGCTATTTGTGTTAGTGAAGTAAGTTGTCTTTGGAGGGCTTCTAGGGATTGTGCAGTCTTTTCAATAGTGATTTGCAGTGCATCATTAAAGTTGTTAGCAGTGATAACACTATGTCCTAGGGCACTGCCAGGGAATGGCAACAGTAACGAGTGTGGAAGTAAGACTGGTGCCCACTAGAATGGGAAAAAATGCTGCTCTCTTAGAGCTGGATGCGGGAGCAGGTAACTAACCTCGTATTCACTATATAGTGTAAGTTGAGGGACTAAGGTGACTAAGACACAGGGTGTGTTGAAAGATGCATTTAAACAGGGGGTGAGGGAGTGGTTGCACCAGAATTAAAGGCCTTTTGGTGCGGTCTAGGGTGCAGCGAGGGAGAGGTTGTGCATACATGGGAGAGAGGAAGGGCTAGAGGAAGGAGGGGAGGAGGCGGCAGAGGGAAAAGTAAAGCACGTGATGTTGATGAGGCTGACGTTCCAGAGGGGGATGTTGGTCAGTATGGGCTCAGTGCATGAGTTGTTGTTTCCATGAGGGAAAGATGAATTTTAATTGCTGATTGGGACAGCGACCATAAGGGGGCGGCCAAGGGAGGCACATAAGAAACAGTGGATAAGGTTGGGGGCTATATGTGAGTTGTTGAGGAGGGTTATGGTATTGTTAAGGATGTGTAGCCAGGAAAGAGATGTAATAGAAATTGTGGCAGATGGGTGAATAACGTTTTGGAATTCTTTTTCTGCTTTTGAGATTACATCTTTTTTTTTTTGTAATGGAGTGTTGCGATTATATAGGGTATAGAGTCGAGCAATGTCGATGAAGCTGGAAGGTGTGGAGGTATAGGGAGAAAAATACAGTGCTCCTCTGACTCTTGAGGCCCACCTGGGGTGCCAAGGGTCTGTGATGTGTAGGTAAAAGGAGGTACTATTTGCGTAGAATAATCCTTTGGTAAATAGGGCTCCTAGTATCCAGGCATCAAAATAGATGCAGGAACAATATGAACTGCCTCTGTAGATGGCGTTATACCGGTTTTGAGTGCAGTGGTCTTTGGTTTGGGTATGGCGGAAACAGGCATAAGGGTATGTGTTCCATTGTTTCAAGTGAGCTTAATGGCAGTGGGCCAGATAGGAAAAGTAATGGCTTCACTGCAACCTGTAAGGGGGCAAGTGGCGGATCCAATATTTTGACTTATGGTCTGTTCAGTGGTGCTTATGGTTTCTCGTACTGTGAACGTCCAAGCATAGTTGTCAATTTGTATGGTTAGAGGGGGAAGGGTGAGGAATAGGAGGGGAAGGAGTAGTAGGGGTGTTACCATACAAGGAGGACGTAGGTGGCTCCAAGGATGTTGCTGGTCAGACGCAATGGCTAGGAACCCAGATGGGATGTTCAGCATTTTCTGGAAAGATACAAGCATATCCTCTACCTTGGGTCAGCAATGCATGTGGACCATGCCAGTCATTTGTCAGGGATCCTTCCATCGTACCAGGGGCAACAGCGTTGGCACATTGCGCAGGCTTCCCCAGTGTATGGCTGCAGGGGAAAGACCTTTTTGATTAAAAGAAAGGTAATTTTATAGTTATAAGGACTTTAGTGAGTATTTCTTTGGGGGTATCATTATTAGCATTTCCCTCTTTTTGTTTTTTAATTTGTTGTTTGAGAGTAGCATGAGCTCGTTCAACAATACCTTGTCCTTGAGGGTTATAAGGAATGCCAGTGGAGTGGGCGGTTTTCCAAGTATCACAGAATTGTTGAAAGCCACGGGATGTGTAACATGGGCCATTGTCAGTTTTTAGCTTCCATGGAATGCCCATATGAAGCATGGCTTGCAATAAAGCAGATGTGGCATGTTTTGTTTTTTCTCCTGTAGAGGCTGTTGCTATTATATAGTAGGAGAAAGTGTCTATAATGACATGCATGTATTTTTGTTTTCCAAAGTTGGCTACATAAGTAACATCCATTTGCCATATAGCATTGGGTTTAAGACCTCTAGGGTTTACTCCTTGAGGCTGCAGGGGTCCCAGTGGCAGAAATGGACTGCAGGCACTGCAGGCCCATGTGAGGTGTTTGCACTGCTGTTGGAAGAGTGAGGGAAAGAGTATGTGGAGGAAGTGAGCTTACATGTGGAAGTGTGAGTGACGAGCCCTGGCTTGATCAATGACAGAGGCCGTTAGGATGAGGGCTTTATCTGCTTGGTCATTACCCTGTGTAAGGGGGCCTGGCAGGTCTGTGTGAGAGCATATGTGTTGGACATACCAGGGATGCTTTCTGTTTTCCAGTAACTCTTGGGTGTTGGCGAGCATGACATCTAAGAGATTGTTTTTATCATGTAGAATAGCAAGGGGCAGTGCCTTAACAACTTGGGCAGCGTAGGCGCTGTCGGTAAATATGTTTATTTTGATGATAGAGAAGGGTATGAAATATGGCATATTTCCCTTGTTGCACTGAGCCAGAATGCTTTTCTCACCAAATTTTATCAGGATGGCCTGACTGTTTTAGAATGGTTGTGCTATGAGTTTTGTTTGAGTCAGTGAAGACGAGAGGAGCGTTAGGAATGGGTGAAGGAGGCAAAGGCATATGGCCGGGCGGAACAGGGCAGAAGAGTGAGGCCAGTAATTAGTCTGTGCCTTGGAAGGTGGTTATCAATTTTTCCAGAGTAATTTTCTTTTAGTAATTGCATTTCAATGTTATATTGAATAAGGTGGTCTAATTGTTCTGTAGTGAAGGGCAGGATTAGAACATCAGGTTCAGAGCCATATAGGTGCACAGCAGTATGTTTTAGCTTTCTTCTTAACATACAGAGAGTGGTAATATGTGGTAATATGCTTAGATGACTGTATGCAAGTACAGGGGATTATACTGAAAGAGAACACCTGTAGGTGTTCCTTTAGTAGCTAAAACTACAGCTAATAAAGGGAGACATGGGTCAAACCTGTCCAGCGGTAAGTTGCTCAACTGTAAATTGAATTTTTGAATACGTTCAGTGGCAGGGGTATCTAGAATGCGTTTACTGCCGGGTTCAGGGTCACCTTTCAGGAGATCAAAGAATGGTCTGAGTTCATAAGTGGTCATATTAAGGTGTGGACCAATCCAGTTAATATCCCCACAAAGTTTTTGTAATTCAACTAGGGAGGTGATTTGTGGTAGTTGAATGGAAGTTGTTAAAGGTGTAATTTTATCTGTTATATGATATCCCAGAAATTGGAAAGGTGCATATATTTGGACTTTTTCTGGGGTTATCTGTAGCCCTAACTGGGCTAGATTGTGGAGGAGTACCTTGAAACAGATGTGCAGGTCATCTTGGTCAGGATGAGAGAGTAAGATATCATCCATGTAGTGAATAATTTGGCAGTATTCAGCTAGTGGGTATACTGCATGACAAATGAAGGATTGGCATATAGTAGGACTGTTTTTCATACCTTGGGGAAGAACTTTCCATTGGAAGTGCTGGGATGGGATGGCGTTGTTAATGGAGGGCACGGTGAAAGCAAAATATGGGTGGTCATCAGGGTGCAAAGGGATAGAAAAGAAACAATCTTTTATATCAATCACTATGACAAAATTGTCACAACAAATGGCAGAGGGATGCGGGAGGCCAGGCTGTAAGGACCCCATTTTTTCCATGTGTGCATTTATGGCTCTTAGATCATGGAGTAATCTCCACTTGTGTGAGGCTTTTTTCTGTATTACAAATATTGGCAAGTTATGGGGGCTAGTAGAGGGCTCTATGTGATCCGAGTCTAATTGTTGTTGAACTAGATCACAAAGGTGAGTAAGTTTATGTCGAGGCAGTAGCCACTGCTCCACCCAGATGGGGCTTTTAGTATCCCATCAGGGTTTTATTGGATCTGGTTTGCTTATAGTCAATAATGGTGGAGCAGTGGCCTTTAGAATTGGGGGGGGCTGGTTGGTAGTTAAAATTGCTCCGAGTTGTTGGAATATATCTCTGCCCCATAAAGTATTTTGTAAATTAGGCAGTACTAGCCATTTAAAGGAACCTGAATGACCCTCTTGGTCTGACCAAGGAAGTGGGTCACGTGATTGTTGAGACATTCTTAAACCTTCAACCCCTTGTATTATTGGGCCTAGGATTAACGACCAGGATGGATTAGCATCTTTGGTGCTTAAAACAGAAACATCTGCGCCTGTGTCTATTTGCCCTTTTATTTCTTTACCATGGACTGATAATGTCAGCCAGGCCTTCTGCTGCATTATAGGGATAGTCCAATAAATGCTAAAAGGGTTGTTATTTGCATTGCTTTCTGATTCTCTTGTTGTGCAAAAAGGGTCATTACCATTTCTATAGCCTTGTGAGTCCTCTCTTACTGGCAGGGCTGAGAGGTGCCCCAGAGGGAGTTTAAAGATGGGAGGGGGTGGCCATCAACGTCAGTTTTTGAATTTACAATCTCAATGAAACCCTTTTTTGCATCGGGGGCATTTGGTATGGGGAGCCTGATTGGGGGATTGGGAGTTTTGCTTTGATGGGCAATTATGGGCGAAATGCCCAGGTTGATTACAGTGGAAGCATTTACTTGGTCCAGTGCCAGCATTAATGGATAGGTGTTCTGCCAGTGCTGTGGCGAGAACAGTAGCTGAGCTAGAGCCGACATCCCTGCACGCAAGCACCCAATCCTCTGGAGTGCATTTTCTGAGTGGGGAAATAGCTTTACAACATTCTCTATTGGTGCCGTCCCACAGCAAATTAGAAATAAGGGCCTTTGCTGCATCGTCATGAGTGACTTTGCACTCCACTGCCTCTTTGACTCAACTATAGAAGCCAGCGAAGCATTCATTGGGCTTTTGGACTAATTAAGACATTTGAATGGGTGTACCTTTAGGATTTAGCTTGCGGAAGGCTCTGTGTGCACAAAGCCAGCATTGGTCAAAATAGGTTTCATCATTATCTGCCTGTGCTTCAGGAGAGGCAAATAGGCCTTCACCCTTTAGAGCGTCTACTGGCACAGGATTTTTTGAAGTTCTATTGTGTATGGCAAGAACTTCTGCTTCATTGTAGTAAAGAGCTTTCCAGGTGATATAGTCGCCTGGTGGTAGAATAGCTCAGGCTAGATTTTTCCAATCTGTAGGACAATTTTGCTGGTAGGATAGATTTTCCAACAGCATTTGGGCATAGGGGCTATTGAGGCCATCTTCTTGGACAGCCTTCCTGAGGTTTGAGATAGTTTTACGATCATGAGGGTACCAGGCATCAGGGCGCTCAGTACCGTGGTGCTGGTTTACAGGGAAGAGTTGGGGGGCAGAGAGAAATGAGGAAGTGCAGCAGGAGTTTTGAGAGGGCGTAGGGGCTTTAGCCTGCAGAGGGGCGGAGCTTTCCCGACTGTTGGGAGGAAATGAGGGAAGGCTCACCTAAGGGGAAGTACCTAATGGGGAGGAGCTGTGGCTTTCACTCTCAGCGGCTGAACTGTGGTTCCTGCCCTTAGGGGCTGGGCTCTCTGGCAACATGTCTGTTTGGTTTGTTAGCAAGTCTGAGCTCTGTGCTGGATGAGGAGGAGGGGATAACTCTTGCCTAGTATGCTCTTGTGAGTTGCACTCAGTAAAACTGATTTTTTCTGACTGGAACTCGGTTAGCGAAGAGTAAAGGGGCTCCCACGATGCATAGTGGTGGGGTGAATTGGTGCAGAGGTTGGGGGTATCAAGATCCCTGAGCAGTGGTGTTTGCTCTGAGGCCATTAGATCAGGGGGCATGGGAGGAGGTTCATCTGGTGGTGCGCCAGAAAGACAGGCATAGATAGCAAGTAGTGCAGGGATAAGGCCAAGTGGAAAAGTTTTGCCCTCATGAACCTCAGCAGAATGTACCCCTTTTAACAGTTTTGCCCAGGTGTGCGGGTCCCAGAGAGAGGCAGAAGAAAGCCACGGGTTAAAGCGTACAATAAGATCCCAATACTGACTGAGTTCCTTTTCTGAAATTTTTATGTGTCTACTAGCTAGGAGAGCATGAAGCGCTCGTGCTTGCGGCATCCTTGCAGAGGATGGGAGGTTGCCTATGATAGAACAGGGGGTCAGTCACCTGATAGTGGTGTATGACGCCATTCCCTGAGGTCCCCGATTGGTTGGACTGTCTCTATCCGTAGGCCCCACGTTGGGCACCAGATGTTGCAGGTTGACACTGCTACCGTTTTCCACAAGACTGAGGCATCCCCCAGGCTGGTGGGCTCGAACTAGTTGGCCCCCCAGGGGAGTGAGGATGGATATGGAGACTATGCACACTACAGAGACAGGGTTCTGGACCAAGTCTAACTTTATTACGTAAGAACAGCAATTTATAGTTCAGGGCAATAGGGAAGGGGGGCTAGGTGGTATTTGATTGGTGGGGATGAATATATGCCCAAACAAGGAGAAGGGTAAGCTATGGGGGATGGTTAGATCACGTAGGCTGAGCTTTTTCACGCCATATTCCCTGATTGGTGGGATCAAACAAAGGGAGAGGGGCTTGGAGAGGAGGAAGAAGACTTGGTGTAGCTGGACAGGGCTTGGTTGCCATTCTGTCTGACTTCGTGGTCAGCGGCCATTTTGTTTAGCTATGTGGTTGCCTTAGAGACAGCGTGTCGGCAACTGATAAGCTATGCCTTGTCGGCTTCGCACAGGGTGCTCTTGGGCACTTTTATTCCTCCTACAGTGGGGTAGAGAATGGGAAACAAAAGCTTAAAGTTTACAGCTTCCCGTTTGGAGTGGTGGAATTGTTTTGGTAATGAATGGTATTGATGATAGCAGAACACTGAGAATATAATTAACAGCACTGAAATATGCACCTGAATATAATTAAAAGGGGACATTTTTGATTGTTTATGTGATAACAGAATGAAAAGTTTTAAAATCTTACTTGGACCTGAACTATACAGTGAATCCTAAATTAAATCATAGACAATGAGTGTTAAACAGTTATAAAAACGGGCTATAAGCAATTGTAACTCATTTTCCACACCTATGCAAGTTGTTGTTATTGGGGTATTTTAAGGGAATCTTTATTTTATGCATGGTTGTTCTGTTAACCCTCAACTTTTATAATAAAGATAAACTAATAAAAATGAAAAAGAAAAAGTAAAAGAATAAGAAGAGATAAGAAAAGAACATCTACTCCCCAAACAAGAAGCCTTACAAATATTCAAAATTGTGGCATCCAATCTATAAAAATTTAAAAGAGCCCTCTTGAAATCTGCACTTCAGGGTCTAATCAGAAGCCAACTAACCTAAATGTACACATGAATTTAAATAAATATTGAAATGAAGGTTCTTGAAAAAAAAGTATAAAAAAGAGCAATCCTTCTTGGTATATGCCAAAAATAATTGAAAGCATGGACTCATCCTGATATTTATACTCAAACATTATTAGCGACATGATTCAGAATAGCTGAAAGGTGGCAGCAAATCAAGTATGCAACAACATATGAATAAACAAAATGTACTATATACACACAATGGAATATTATTCAGCTGTAAAAATGAATGAATTTTTGATACTTGCAACATCAGTAAACCTTGATCACTCCATGTTGAGTGAAATAATCTAGACACAAAAAAGAAAAATAATGGATACAGAGAACCATGTTGGAGTTGTAAGACACTTCAAAGTTCTGTTCTCCCATAAAATCTTTGAATGACTAACAAAAACTGGCAGAGGCATCTTCTTCAAAATGTCAGAAAAATAATGAAAGGGGTGCTATAAATGGGTAAATGCCAAATGAAGAAAATATAGCTTTAAACATAGTAGGAGAAACTTATGGTACTCTAACTGGCCACTCTCATAATGCCTTCATATTGTAATGTAGATCCAGCTTGCATTCCCATTTTGGTTCCTTATCTCTGTTCCAGAGGGAGTACAATATCCCCTTTGTGCACAGGGGTACCTTATATGGTTGACGATCTACCAGGTTGCAGCTTGAATGACTGATCCAGGAAAGTATTTACTGGTTGGCTCTCCTAGAACTTGCCATACAGGCAAAATCAGATTGTGGGCAGGTAAAGTGGTGTACCAAACAATTAAGTCAAAGTGGAATGAGGCAAAAGACTACTGAAATCTGGTTTCTGGGAAACAACAAAATTCTAAAGTCAATATCTATTTAAGGCCAGGATAAGACTCAGGCTTAGAAAAGAAGCCCTATACTTCACTTTCACCTTAAGCTGATATTCACGGTAGGCTAACTAAATGCTGAAGGAAAGCACCAGCCAATGCAGGACCATATTAAAGAGACCATAAAGATGTCTTTATTTATTTATTTTTATTTGGTTTGTTTGTTTTTGTTAGCTCCTGGAATTCAAGGAAATCTCTGTCTTTTTACTAACTGGATACAAATTTAAGGAGCTCATACATTAAAATATTAAAATGTGCAATGTTCAACAAAAATTACAAGACAATAACAACTACAAAAACCTACCAAGAATGAAAACAAAAACAAAGAAATCAAGCCCATAGAAAGGTACAATATAAAAATTCAGAAAAAATCAAAGAAGATCAGACTTTGGACAGACTGGACAGAGCTTAAAATAGTGAACTATTTTAAAATGGTATGGGCTAAAAATAATAATGGGCTAAAATAATAATGGGCTAAAAATAATAATGATCTCCAGGGGATGCAGAAAGATAAAGAAAAAGGTGAATAAAGAACTAAAGGATATCAGGAAAATGAATCAACAATATGAGAATCTGAATAAAAAGATATAAATTTTAAAAGGAAACAGAATTACTGGAGGTGAAAATCACTATAATTTAAATGAAAAAATTCCCTAAAGGGCTTCGAAAGCAGATTGCAGTGACAGAAGGGAGAATCAGTGATCTCAAAGACAAGACAATTGAAATTATTCAGGCTAAGAATCAGAAAGAAAAAAGAATGAGAAGAGTGAATAGAATTTAAAAGACCTGTGAGAAACGATTAAACTTACCAATGTATGCGTTACGGAGTCAGAATGAAAAGAAAGAGAGAAAGGAAAGAAGGAATCAAAGAAATAATTATAGAAAAATTGTCAAATTTAATTAAAGACTTGAAATCAAAGAAGTCAAAGGAACCAAAAGCAGGATAAACTTAAAATGGACCATGCTGAGCCCCGTAGTAGTCAAACTGTCAAATACCAAGGACAAAGAAGTTCCAAGAGAGAAGTAACATGGTATCAGATAGCCCCAACCAGAATAAGTACCAATTTCTCATCAGAAAACATGGGGAAAAGTCCATTCAGTTGCCAGACAAAGTGTGAAGTTATTTCCAAGTCTTATTTATTTAATTAAGAGAGAGAGGAAGATCATCTCATCTCTGGCACAAAAGTAGAGGGCATTCTTCATTGCTTCTCCAGTGCTGTCATCAGCATGATCTCAGGAGAAAAAATAAAGAGACAAAAATCCCCTCCTTGTTTGCCAACTGGCATTTTCATGGGATTTCTTTGAGAGGTTATAAACCTGTAGAATTGTCTTTCAGTTCTCCCCAGGGTTTGAAAATTCCTATTAGAATGATTTTCTATGACATGATTTCAAGAAATTTGACTTATTAAAATATTTGAAAAAATGTTATGTCCCCAAACAATTATTTTTCCTTGTTTCTTTCATTTAACTGCTCCAGAATTACTATGTGAAGGTGCTTTCTTTCCCCTCGATATTCAAGAATAAAATGTTGTATATATTGGTAAGGAATATAGTATATTTTTACCAGATTCAGGACAAAACACGTGCTTAATAAATGCAAGAGCTGAATTCTGGGACACAGCACAGCATCAATCTATGAGGACAAGTGTTGTTCCTGGACTGGGATTACAAAGGCAGTTTATTTTAGGTAGAAATGTGCAGCAATATAAAGAGTCATCCAAAGTGTTATTTTTATCTCTCAACAATTAATTTTGATAGTCCATGTCTATATATATATTATATATATTTATGTTTTTCTTTCATAATTGAGATTTTATTGTTTTGAAACTCAGCAGAGACATTGTATACAATTTGTACCTACTTAATGTACCAACTGAAAACCTAAAAAGCCATATAGTCATTTTTTCTAAAGTTTTCTCAGTGACTTTTCAGCTTAAAATTTGGAGGCAAGTTTTCTTTAAGAGGATATCAAATACCAATATTTTCAAATGTTGATAAGCTGTTACATCTTTAAGACCCACTAATTTACAATTTAATACCATATATACATACTGACTTGCACTTTCAGAATATATCCACTTATTCAATAATCCATTCTCCCCTATCAATTTAAAATTCTATCATCATCATGTATTAAATAATAGAATTTATACTAAATTTCTAAGATAGATGGCTTAATTTCTTGGTAATTTCTTTTGTTCTTTAGAAATCTTTAGTGCAGGGCCTATAGCAAAACATTTACAAACCAGAACTTTAAGATATTTTCTGATACCTAATAGATTAGTCTTCCATCTCTATTCTCTCTCTTTCTCTCTCTTTTTTTTTTTTTATTATTATTAAGGCTATTCAACCATAGGCACACATTCATATACATTTTAGAATTATCTTATCAATTTCCATGAAAAAAGACTTTGTCATTTTCTTTTTAAGTAATTCATCATAGAATTGATGTCCCTAAAATAGGGTCTCCCTTAGGGTGTGCATAATCACACAAATAACTTTTGTAAGATACCTGCCAATTTAAAAAAATATTTAAAAATTATATACAATTTTCCATTGCTAGGATCAAAACAAGTCTATAGAACAACAACTGTACATCTACTCTATTTTCCATTCCCCAATCCTGGGAATTCTGTGATGGTTATGTCCTTTCTACCTCTAATTGAGAGGGAGCTTAAATCTCATGGGGCAGATGGATGGGACTTTCTCACTTGCAGTTGTGGACTCTCTCTGTTCCTTGAGATGGACATTGTCCATCATCATCTCCATGTTAGCTGTCCTGGATGAGTCCAATGAACTGGAGAGTAGGTGTTGCAGATATAAGTCATTGTGTATCTTGTAATAACTTGCAAAAATGTGTGGGAGAGAGTGTAAACTACAATGTAAACTATAATCATCACTTAGTGGCAATGCTCCAACATGAGTTCATCAATTGTGGCAAATGTACCACACTAATGAAGGATGTTGTTGATGAGGAATATGTGGGAGGGCTAGGAAGCAGGACATATGGGAATACCTTATATTTTTTCTGTAATATTTATGTAATCTAAGTTTCTTTTTTAAAAAAATTAAAAAGTATATTAAAAACTAAAAAAAATAAAAACCATAAACAATTTGACCTAAGAAAATATTATAAAATCCATGGGTCAGTGAGATAATACTATATTTATTGACACAGATTTAAACCTGTAGGAAAAGAGGTTATTATTCATTTGTTTATTGTACAATCATAACATAGAAGTGTCTTCCTGGTGCACAGACACCTCTCTTTCTGCTGAAGTACAGGAACTATCTCATTTTGTTCTCTTTGAAGCCTGTGTGGATTGAAATAATTCCTTTGTATTAATATAACACAGGCCAAAATTTTGGTGGTGTAAACCAACAGAAATCTATTCTGTCACAATTCTGGAGACTGGAAATCTAAAATCAAGATGTCAGAAGAGCCATTCTCTCTTTGAAGCTTATAAATGAGAGTCTGTCCTTACCTCTTCCTAGCTTCTGGCAGCTACCAACAATCCTTGGCATTTTTTGATTTATAGCAGTGAAACTCCAATCTCTGCCTTATTGTTCACATGGCCTTCTTCCCTGAGTCTCTCTGAAGGTGTCTAACTCTTCTATACACAAGGTCACCAGCCATATTGGTTTAGGATCCACTTGAATCCAGTTTGGACTCAATTGCTCATATCTTCAAAGATTTTATTTCCAAATAGGTCATTCATGGTGCTGAAGGTTAAGACTTGTAATTATATTTTGGGGGCATACATTCAACCCATAACATTCCCATTGGTCCTTAATAGCATTTATTTGATGCTCTTTATTTACATCATTACTCCTGATTCTGTGTCAATCATTTGGTGATACCTAAGTACTGGCTTCCAATGACTTTCTCAAGGACTACTTTATTGATGATGTATGCAGTTGTAATTCTGATAATCACAGTACAGTTTAAGGAAAACAATTATTCATCCCCTGGTCATGTTAAATTAACTGATCATAATTTCATAGCATAAGTATAGAACCACACACCTTCTACGAATGTTGTCTTTTAAATTCTTCAGGCCATAATCACTGCATTTCTGGAATGTGATGTCCCTCATTGGACATGGCTTAAAACCAATGAAGGAGAATGCAATATCACCACATCCATCAGTGGCCAGATAGGACATCAGTTGGAAAGGCACTATGCACTGCAGAACAATGGTCTTGAAAACCACTGTAGAAGATAGGTGCAGCTATGCTGGAAGAACTGTTTGAAACATGCCACAAAGTCTGTGAAAGGACTGGGGCAACTACCCTGGGTGCCAGAGAGTGAGATGCATAACAGGGAAGAACCATCACCATCACCAGCTTCAGTACTATAAATGGCAACACATTTATGTTGGAGCATGGATAAATGGGAATTGGTAAAGCTCATACCCATGACCTAAGGACAAGAGTCAGCAAAAAGTGATTTCTAGCCTAAATCCCTAGAACTGTCCTCTATCACCCAAAATCAGAATGTCAGCACCATTCTGGTAAAGCAGGGTAGAACAATCCTATGAAAGAAATAAAGAGTCAGCCTGCAGTCATTTTGTTGACAGGTCACCTTCCTGGAACCAAGGTCCCTGCCACAGGGCTGGGGATAATGTCATTGGTTCAAAATCCAGAGTACCCTATAAGGGAGAAAGAGGAACAGGGTCCAAAAATTTGGGTCCAAGATAGGGTGTTACACCCAGAAGCCATTATAGATTCTAACCAGTCCCAGGACTTAGAGGAGATCTTGGGAATTTTCACAGAATTCACTCCATGGTATAGTGCTGAGGATAGAACCTTGTTTGCCCAGGTCTAAGGGAAGTACTGCTTAAAATATTGGTCATTACAAAATGAACACCTTGCTGCATACAAACTGGGAGGTTCCAACCTCTAAATTTTTATATGTGTTTATTGTTCCCTTCTTCTTTCCCAAATATTTAATTATCAAATGTCAAAAAAATTAATTTAGATTCATATTCATTTAGTAATATAAATTAAGCACCTACTAAGTGACTGGCAGTGTTTCAACCACTGAGTTTCCAGCAGGAATGAATAAACTTAATCCCTACCCTAACACAGATTACAATTTTGAGAAAAATAGAGAGAAAATAAAAGTCAACAAAAATTCTAAGTTATAATTTGAGGTCACCGATATTAAGTACATAAATAGAATGAAGAGTATAGAATAACATAGAGAAAGCTATGGGGAAAGACTTCCCTGAGGAGTTTGGAGTTGGTCTGAAAATGTGAAGAAATGAGAGGACTCCACCCAGGCAATGCATCTGAGAAAGAGGATTCCAGCAGAGAGAAGAGTGAGAACAAAAGCCCTGAACTGGGTCTTGCAGACTGAAGCTTGTTCCCTATAAAGTCATGTTCAGGTACCAATACCTGGTCCTGTAGGTATGAACACATTTGCAAATATGACCTTTGAAGATGTTATTAGTAAGGTGTTCTCAAACTGATTAAGGGTGGGCCTTAATCCAATGTGGCTAGAGACCTTATAAGCAAAAGAAATTGTACAGAGAGAAATCCACAAGTGTAGCCAGGAATGGATGTCAACAGAACACAAGAGAGGAACGAAAGTCGCTGCCATGTGCATTGCCATGTCACAGAGAAGTCAGGGAACCTCAAGAATGCTAGTCAGCTATAAAATACTAATTCCAGGAGAAAGCAAACCTTCTGGCCTCTGAAACTGAGAGCCAAAAAATTCCTGTTGTTAAACCAACCCATTGCATGGTATATTAGCTAAGAAACTAATATACCAGGGAATGCTTGGATTGTTTAAAAGATGATTTTTTTAAAAAAGGAAAAATAAGGAAAAATAAAAGAACTGTGGCCAGAGTCCTGTGAGAAACAGAATAGAGTACAAAATGTATTGGAGATATCAGCAGAAACATGGTTAGGGAGAACATTGCATCATAACCTCATATGAATGTATATGAGATGCAGCTGACTACTGGGTATGCAATGGATTAGAGTCAATTGTAAGGGTAAGTCATCAATGTATGTGAAGAAAAGGTTTGTTTTTAGCATATAAGCTAGTGACCATTCAGGGTTTCTCATTTAATCCAGAGTTTCCTCATGGCATTCTTCACCTCTGCATTCCTCTGGGTATAGATCAAGGGATTTAAAAATTGTAAAGGACACAGTCTTTGCTTTGTCTTTAGGGTACGTGGCCACAGGTCTCACATACAAGAAGATACATGGCACAACGAACAAGATGAGCACTGTGAGAAAGGAGCTACAGGTGGAGAGGGCTTTGCACTGCCCTTCAAAGCTGCAAGACTTCAGAGAGCAGAGGATGACAATGTAGGAGGAAATAAGCATAAAGAAGATGGTCAAACACATCACCCCACTGTTGAGGATGACAAGGAGACCCAGGATGTGGGTGTCCATACAGGCCAGTTTCAACAATGGAAATATATCATACATAAAGTGATCAATGACATTGGGGCCACAGAAGGGTATTTGGTACATAAAGAGAAGTTGTATCATTGCATACATAGATGCCCCAACCCAGGCCATTCCCAGCAGCAGGCAGTATACTCAAGAACTCATGATGATCTGGTAGTACAGGGGCTTACATATGGCCAGATAGCAGTCATAAGCCATAACAATGAGAAGGATGATCCCCACACCACCAAAGAAATATTCTGCAAAGAGCTGGGTCCTGCAGCCTTCCAGGGAGATGGTAGTGCTCTCAGAGAGGGGGTCTACAATCACCTTGGGGGAAATGACGGAATAGTAGGTGATATCCATGAGGGACAAAGAAGTAAGGAAAAAATACATAGGTGATCTCAGACTACAACTTGTCATCATGATTACCACAATGAGTAGGTTTCCCATCACTGTGGCCACATACATGATTAGAAACACAGGAGAGAATATTTTCCACAGCTTTGGATTCTTTGTAAGACCCAAAAGAATGAATTCTGCCACATAGTTTTGACTCTCCATTTACTATGTGGTTATGTAAGCACATCACTATAGTTGGAAAATCTGCAATAGCAATATGATTTTTAATTAGTAATCATTCATTGTCTTGGGCAATTTGTGAGTTGTTTCATCCCCTTCTGACCTATTACTTTTCTCCATTTCTACTGCAAACAGCTGCTCACAATCATAGTCTGGCAGCAGCTTGATTCCACTGAATCCTCCTAACGTCTCCTCAATTTTCTCATGAATTCATCTCTTGCTTTCTGTCCTGGCACTTGCAATTTGAGCCACTTTGGGGATCCTACTTTATCATTCTCATGCATATGCATACCTGGAAATATGTGGGAGTTAACACTTCCCAGGGAAACACTTGCTTATTAGGACTTAAGGACCAGTGAAAAAATGCTAATCGGCTTAACAAATTATTGGGTTAAATTCCATTCCTTACCATTTTTCACTCTTACTAGTGCCTCTATTCAATTTTGCAAGAGAAAATACCTCCAAACAAGTCCTTCTCTCAGCCTCTGTTTCTGGGAAACCCAGGCTGGGGCGCTGACCTTCATTTATCACCAGGTATATTTAAGAACTTGTACAATTTCATATAAATTCATTAATTTATTTCAAATACTTAATGAACACCTAGAATATGCTACTTTTTTTTAAAGATTTATTTATTTATCGCCCCCCCCCTCCCCCTCCCGTTGTCTATTCTCTGTGTCTAGTTTCTTTGTCCGCTTCTGTTGTCAGCAGCACAGTAAGTGTGGGTGCTGCCATTCCTGGGCAGGCTGCTCTTTCTTTCGTGCTGGGCGGCTGTCCTTACGGGCGCACACATGGGGGTCCCCTATGCGGGGGACACCGCTGCGTGGCACGGCACTCCTTGCGTGCATCAGCGCTGCGCATGGGCCAACTCCACACGGGTCAAGGAGGCCCGGGGTTTGAACCGGGGACCTCCCATGTGGTAGACGGACTCCCTAACCACTGGGACAAGTCCGTTTCCTAGAATATGCTACTTGAAATACTACAAGATAGATACGCCATATAACAAGAGCTCTCCACTTTTAAAGAAATTTACTCTTTCCACCTATATGTCTTCCTTTACAAATTAGTTTATTATTATTGTAACTACTATTAATATTATCACATACAGCTAATATTTGATGAGAACCTGCCGTGTCTCAGGTGGTGGAATCATCCATGAAATATTTTCCTCATTTTATAGATAAAATACTGAGACTAAGAGGAGCAAAAAATGACTGAATTCAAATCCATCTTTTCAGGGTGCTTAATATGTGTGAAACACTGTGTTTCATGATATAATTTTCACAGCAATCCAGTGAGATAGATTGATAATTCCTGTGCCCATTTCCTTCAACAAGACAATTGTGTAATTCTAACACACAGTTCTAACATGTTCTAGTTTTATATAAGAACAAACTAATAGTAAAGCTAGAAATCACAATCATTGACTTTATTTTCAATTGGTGCTAATCATTTTCCAGATGTACCACTGATTACAGAAACTAAAACCTTGAGTTTTTTTCTCTGTTCTAGGAATGCCCAGACCCACAATTTAATTGATAACGATCTCTGCACATGAATCTGTATCAATGTAAATTGTTCCTTTTCTTTCTTATGAAGTAGCATCTCCAGATGGAACAAAGGATTCTAAAGGATAATAAAAATAACAAAAAACAACGCATTTGTTTTCCACTCACTGTGTGCCAGCAATGTGGCTCCTCAGTCATATGCATTATCCATTTTTCATGTCATTCAAGGTGGTTACTATTATAAAATCCATCTTGCAGATGAGGGAACTGAGGTTTGGAGACATTCAGCCTCTTATGTAAGATAAGTGGGGATAATGAATCCAGGTAGTTTCATTTTGAATGACACATTCCTAACTATTGCACTCTACACACTGAAGAAATGAACAACAGTCTCTACCAGTTAAATGCCATAGCCATTGCAGCCCAAAACAAATTGTATGTTTAAAAAAGAAACAAACAAACAAAAATCCAGCTTCATTAAGTAGAAAAATTCTTTTTAATATGGGTATTTAGTTAGAGACTGTCATTCTGATGGAATACATTAGAGGACTTTTTAAAATGGGGATATAAATTATATGTTCTCTAAGACATCTAAATACTCAGAGTCCCATTCTTAATATCCTTCTCCATGCTAAACAAAGTATACCACTTCCTGAAGACTCTTTACAAAACTTCACTGTGGACTAAACTCAGACTCTCCCATGATGAGTCTGTGAACTTCAACAGTTCTTGAAGAGTCCTCATGAAGTAGAAGGAATGCTTTCTTGGAAATCAGAATAACTGAATTTGTTCTAGATTGTCACTCTACCTCCCTAGGACACCTTGTTTCATTGCTCATCCCTGTGGTCTTTTGTTCCCTCAACAGGAATAAGAAATAGTTGTGGATGATCAGTGGAACATCAGAGGCTCAAAGAAGGCATCAGGGATGATGACCTTTTCAAACCTAGCAGCATATCTCTTATTTGCATTGACTATTCACGCTTCCAAGTAAGATTTCCTTTGAGTCATCTCATGATATAATATTTTTAAACAACATGCAGTAGAATAGATAAAAATATTCCTTCTGTCTTAAATGAATATATCACACTTCCCTTATGACTACTAGTACATATCTGAACTTCTCAGTCTGACATTTAAAACCCTCCCCAATACAATCAACCTCCTCTTTTGTACTCCTCCTTCCTACCACAGACAGGCCCATCTCTTTACTACCAAAGCAGACACCTCAGCCTGTTTTATACAGTGGCAATGGTCATGGATTCAGAGTGAACAGACAGCTTCTCATCCCAGTCAGGTCACTTTTTGGCTATGTATCAACTTTTCTAACCTTCAAATCCTGCAAAAATAAAATATTGCAATTATAAAGTCCTAATTATCTCTTTTAATTGCTATGAAATGATATGAAATAGGAACAATTATTATGCTGTTTCTCAGATGCAGTGAATGAGGGTTAGAGAAATTATGAAACTTGCTTAAAATTTTCTGGCAGATTCATATTTCAGGGTGCTAACCACCATCTTCTGCATCCTCTCCAAGAATTTTATGTTCTGCATCACCACATTGTTCTGAAGATCAAAGTTAGTAATAAGCATGAGATTCTATGGAGAGCACTATCAAAATATTCCTTGTGATTGTTTTTCATCCCTGTCAGTTGCTGACTTCCTGCTGCCTCTGACCATGCCCTTTGCTATCAACCAAATCTATCACCATTCAGCTCTTCCTTCCAATGTTTCCTCTTGCCATCATAATCTTGAGGGTTTGTTATATGCACCTGTATAGTTTTGTACTGTTTTGGCAATAATTATCTTCTCAGCTCAAATTTTATATCAATTTCATATTGGTCTTATCTCTTTATGTGGGTGCTTAGGCATAGCAAATTCTGTCTCAATTCACTAAATTCTTAATGCTGCACTGTGTACATACTAGCCCTGTAATTAAACCCATGAAATTGAATTCATACAAAGAAAACTTCACTTGCATTGAACATGACCACAGTGGTACAAGTCCCTGCCTCCCTAAATGAGCTTGCCATTGTTAAGAGTTACCTGCTCTTCTATTGGCATCTAGGCTCAAAACTCCAATTTATCATCCTTAACATTTACAATCATAGACATGCATTAACAAAACCCACCTGCTAAACCATACCTTGCACATCCAGTTCAGGGTTGAATCATTGCTATCATATCATCTCTATAACATTGTTTTTTTTTTTTTTTTCTTTCTGTAGAGAGTCCCAGTGAAAGACCATCACTCACAGTACTATTGAAAGGAAGTAGGGAATTACATTTTTTTTCAATTGTCTATTACCTAGATAGTAAATATTTCTAAAGTTCAATAGTATGGCAGACAGTTTGGAGGATACAAGGAAATGTCCTATCCTTAAAGATGACAACAAAATTTGCATAAATGAAATAATGTACAAACAATATAAGTTCCAGAATTGAAAGATATCAGTATGTGACCTATCCATTTTAAAGAATATGAAAGGGTTAGGCCTTGATTGGAGAAATTAGAAAGGTGAAAGGAAAGTGAACAGTAAGGGCAACAGCATGACAAGGCATGAAAAGAGAAAAGGCAAATATGATGTATATAACCAAAGATAAGGATTTGACATCAACTAAACCTGACTTTGTTGTGGACCTTCCAGGGATGGAATTGACTAGAAGTTATACATTTCCTCTAATTTTCAGTTTTTTGTTTTGTTTTCAGTATTATTATAACACACATATAAAGTGCCTGGCCCTATGGTTAAAATTTAATGTTTTGACTTATAAACATTAAAGTATACTAAAAAGGTAGTATAGACATTCAGGCATTAAAATGACTGTCATATTGTAGACATATCATAAAACTTAGCCGCATACATTCCTAGGTGCAGGTCGTCTTGAGCAGATGTACCTAACTAGACCACAGTTCATTTTGGTCTGTAGTGAGACAATGTAGTGAGAACTTTAGTCTTAACAAAATCTCTGCAAGTACTTCCAAGTACCTACTCTATGACTGATAACGTCTCTGTGCCTCAGATTTATTCTCTATAAAATGGGAAATTAACGTTCTTTGTCTGAAATAGTAGTTGTAAGTATTAAATGATGTTTTCATCATTTGGATGCTTGGCGCAGCATTCCATTTCTTTTACCAGAATGAGAGGTGCCAATCACCACGTTAAACAGATCGTCTGTCTTCAGGCTTTCAACAAATGTGTCTACCTCTATTAAATGCCCAGATGATTAACAGGATATTATGACTCATCAACCCTTACCAGTATTCATGATTTGAAATGTCTTTAAAAGTCAAATCTTTAAAAACCATTTTCTAAACGAGCCTGCAGTTCTAACTGAAAAAGAAGCCATTTGAATAAAACTGAAGGGATTTTTTTAATTGCTGTATGTATACATTATAAAAGTAAAGCATTGCCTTGGAATGGTAGAGTAATTGAAAGTTTAATGTCAAAGGGCCACTCTCAACCGCAAAACTCACTCAATTCTGTATTAGTAGTTTATTTCATGATATTCAGATATGCATTTTTAAGTAGGCTTATTGTATATGTATACTGATTTTTGTATCTTACACTATAAAATATGTAAGAATAGTATCAAAATATATATTTTGTATCAGCACTTGAATATTTTATTTTAACAACTTTCGTGTACATTATTTGACTTCAGTATTTATTAATTTTCCATTTTAATTGCCATATATAATTCTACTTTATGTTTGCACCGTTATTCACTTAACCAGCTCATTTTTGCCTGGTATTTATATTATTTCTAATACTCTGCCTTACAAGTATGCTATAATGAATATCCTTTTACAGGCGTCTTTACTTACTAGGTTTGAATATTTCTGTTGAAGAAATTCCTAGGAACATCATCACCAAGTCAGAGTATGCATATTTTACCTTTAACATATTTTGTAACATTACTCTCGCAAAATTCTATACCACATTTTTTCCACAGTAGTATACTAAGTGGTCATTTCCCCCTCTAGCCTTACTAATACTAAATACTATCAATCTTGTTTATGTCCATTGAACAATATGGTGAAAAATAACTCGCTTTAATTTTTCATTCATTCATTCATTCATTCATACATTCATGTAATTTCACTGATGCCATAAACAAGATCACATAAGCAAGAAATTGTTATTGGTCTCCAGATAAAACCAAATAAAGTACAATGTAATATTTAAAGAGACATACTGTCTGTCTAAATGCAGATATCCATATCAAACTAAAATAATAATAATAATAATAATGATAATAAATTGCTAGGCACATGGACCAGGCATTTTGCTAGTTACTTTACATGTATTATATAATTTAATCCTCACACCTGCATATGATGTGGCACATTTTACAGCTGAAAAAGAGGAAAGTAATTTCCTCAAGGCCATGCAGTTAATAAGCAACAGAGCCTGGATTTGAATCTAGGAATTTGACATTATACTAGGCATGTTTTTCCTGTATTTGAATTTTTTATGGAGATAAGTAATTTCTCCAATAAAATCCTGGATAATAATTTAAGTGTGTTAGCAACTGTTTGGTGACTGCCTTAGATTATCACCAATGAACCATCAGTGGTCCTGTGTCCTTTGTGAGGCCTATTCCCTGCGTACACGCACCATCAATAGTACATGTCTCTAATTAAGGCCTTTAAACAGGCTATTTCTGTTGGTAAATTCTCCATAATTTACTTTGCTTTCCTTGAATGATGAGACCTAGTTCATAGAGATGGAATTATCTACAATAGTGTCTTTATAGAATGGAAATTATTATACCATTTTAGATAGATTCAATGTTTTCTTGGAATTCTTTGGAAGGGGGACTTAATCCAGAGACAACCTTTCATGATTTCACCATGGTATCTCCAATCAAATTACCTGCACCTTCTCCAGTATCACTACTACCACCCTTATAAGCAGAGTAGCAGAGCTCCCCACAAATAAATGTGTGCTTTTATATATATATTGTTAGACAAGTACAGAAAAATTTCAACTCATCCTTACATTAAAAATGAAAAAGAGATCTAATGTATCATTAATTAAAACAAAGAAAAATCCTGAATAAGTTCCTACATAGAGGATTTTAGTAGAAAAACAAAACTTAAAGTACCTTGTTAAAAAAGGAAAGTAGAAAATAGAGTTAAATAGGTAAAGACAGATAGATATGAGACAGAGAAATAAAGATATGAATGAAAAAGGGAATCAGAAAATCTCTCTGAATCCATCCTAGACACACCAGCTTTTTCCATGACTCCCCTTACTTATAGCATATCTCTGAAATGGATAAAAATCTTTAATTTGCTCAGCCTTGTGATCTGGATAGAGACCAAAATACACTTACTTTTTTTATATTTTTTCAAAAGAGATGAAATTAATCAAGATAATTTTTTTTCTTAGCTCAAGGCTCTCCATAATGTGACCACAATTTGTATAAACAGATACAATGTTCAATTATTAACACATTTAAATTATCATACAATTGTGTATTGTTTAGGTGATTCAAATATTTCAAAAAATTTAAAATAGCAGCTCAAATTAATAGGAACTTGATTAATGTTCAAATAAGTTTCTAAATCCACATCTAAAGCTCAGGATAGGATCATTTCTGTGAGCTTTCAAAACTCAGCCAGTTACCCAACAGAACCAGGATATAGAAGGTGGAAAATTGTACAAATCAATTTTCTAGGATTACATCAGCCTAACTAAATATCTGATCACAAATTGAATTTACTTACATGAAGTTTCTTTTACAGAAGACCTTGGAATCATGACACATTCTCATTGCAACTTGGTTATTCCAAGTGTGAAGTGAATAAATCAGGTCCTATGCATGGTACAAATAATCCAATCATTTAATGAGAAGTTATTTTGATAGAACTAAAGTATCCAGTGATTTTAAAGAGAGATTTAACGTAGCTATTCTAATTGCCCATGGAATTAAATAAGAAATAATCCTTGTACTTGGCAAAAGAATTTAAATGTCATCTAAATAGGCAAGGTTGCCAAAAAAGCAAGCCAGGTAAGCTACTTATAAAATCATTCAAGGGACTGTGACTCATTTTACTGTATTTAAGTTTATTTTGAAAATAGTTTGCAATTCATATCTTAAAAGAAACAACATTAATAATATGCTCTCCTTTGGGTAATGAGTCTGGACTAAAAGAGGGCAGAGTGCCATTTTCAAAAGTGGTGAAAATCTGCAGACTTGCATCACTCCAATTACATCCCTTTGAGGTTGGGTCTCTACTGACTGATGCACTCATTGTAATGCCAGGGAATTCCCACACACCTCTGTACTGGTAGATGGTTCCCAGCGGCTCCATTTCACGGGAACGGGGCCAAGCTAATGCTTCACAAGCACAAAAACAAACCATGATATTAACCATTCAATTAGTTGCCCCAGAAATAAGCTCTGTCCTTTGATGAAAGAAGAGCCACACATGATCAATCCCCCTGATCATATGGATGAAGAAAAGCAATATGATTATTTCTTGGTCACTTAGCACATAGCAGGACTGAATTTTTCAATCACCTAATTTAGTGTTTATTTTACCTAAGACTATTATTAAAATTAAGCCAATCTGACTGCAGGATAGTTAGCATTATTAAAGTTTAAAACATGTATCTCAGCTAGGAAAAATAAAACAATTCTTTCTTATTCATAACAAATACTATTCTCAAATAATGTATTTTCGGTTTAGAAACATTTGGAGTTATAGCCTTCATTCTTTCTCTACATTCAGTAATAAAGTAAAATCCTATATTTACAATATACTTCACAGGTTATATTTTAATTTTTTCATTGATACATTTGACCTAACATTCTGAGAACTCTGAGAGAGAAGATTCTTAATTTTACAGAATATAATCCTTATAGGTGATGGTCTATAAAACTGCATCATTACTAAAACTCTGAAATTACTCCACATTCTTGCCTAAACATTCAGACATATGTCAGGGCTGTCTTTTTCAACCTTTTTTTTTTTATTACACTGTAAGTAGTCTTTTTAGACATTTTTCTTAATCAACCCTCACAGAATATTTAATGCCATGGTTATTCTATACATCTATTTACATTGTTTATATATATCTATATCTATCTATCTATCTATCTATCTATTTATCTATCTATCTATATATACATCTGTGCTTAATATGTAAAAATATTAAATTTGACTCCTTCACCCAGAGTCAGCTTTTACCCTCTTGAGAGAGAAATCATCTCCATCGCAAATGCATGTGTTTAGGAAACCTAACTGCAGAAAGAAGAAAATGTAATATCATGCTTCCAACTTATACCTAAAGTTCTAGCTGTGTTTCAAACAACTACCAAAATCCAGAGTTTCTTTTCTGCATCAACCTTTTCTTATCATTTTTATCACTAACAAAATCATATATATATGTATATATTTGCTTATTATTTCCCACCAGACTTTAATTTCCACACAAACCTGATCTCTGTATTTTTCAACACTGTATACCCAGTTCCTAAAACTCTCTGGCACAGAGAAGGCACTGAGAAATATTTATTTTATATGCATAATCATTCAAAATTTACTAAACTTAATTGACAACAGAGCCAATTTTCAACACATTTTCAAGTAATATATATGAGCACAGTATGGAATAGCAATGTGAAAATCCCTAAATACATAATATTTAGCTCTTCAATGTGCTACTTGTGTGGATAAATAGAGTATCAAGTCCCTCTATCATTGAGTTACTTATTTTTTTCTCCAAACATCACTCTCATTCATGTGTTGATTTCTTTGCAATACAACCATAAATGATTCATTCTTTGAGCCCATTGTATCCCACTTTTTCCATATACATATATTTATGAAGGGTAATACATCTGTGGGAATGAGATTATTAGATGGCTTTCCTTGACACAAGACCTTGAATAAAAGGGAAGCAGTAAAGACAAATGCATTTATATGACTAAGAGACTTCAAAATGAGTCGGTTGGGCATCAGAGGGGTTGCACTTATGCATGTTTCAGTAAAGACAGCCAAAGTAGGTACAATACCAGGTAGTGGTGCCCCTGAGGGATATGGAGATGCCCAGGTCCTACAGTCAGGGCAGATAGCTCCAGAGTTCAGTGCTTTGCCAATGGGCCCTACTTTGGAATTTGTGCTCCTGAGTGTGATGGAGTTGGACTCAGATGTGACTTGTCCACACGTGCTGCTTCTTCCCTTTCGTTGAGCCTGTGGTGGGTGTTGGGGTTAGCGTTTGCCCAGGAGACTTGAATCTCTGTGTGTCCATGTCCCAGCTGGTCCCTGGGCCTCAGCAGTGATTCAGCACCTATTCTCCGTTTTGTTGTACTTACCCAGGTCAGCTGACAGGGAGGTGAGGATGGACAACTACCACACCAAGGAACCAAAAGAGTCTGCAGCTGTAGGCCTAGGAGTCCCATCCACCAGCTATGTGGGATCAAAGCCCCGTCTCAGTTGAGATTTGGAGTGGGCATCGCCACCGCAGGGTCCTCAGGATGGAGGAATCACATATGGATTAGACTGAATTTACTGGTATTCTACTATAGAATTATTGGGACTCTAGCAATGGAATGATATGGGGGCATTTTTGGGACTTGGAATTGTCCTGAATGGTATTTCAGAAACAGATGCTGTACATTATATATCCTGCCATAACCCACCGAGTAGACAGGGAGAGAGTGCAAACTACAATGTAAACTATAATCCATGCTGTGTAGCAGTCTTCCAAAATGTATTCATCAATTGCAATGAATGTACCACACTAATGAAAGAAGTTGTTGATGTGGGGAAAGTGGGGGGTGTGGAAAGTGGGGCTTATGGGGACCTTCTATATATTTTAATGTAACATTTTGTGTTATCTATGTATCTTTTAAATATATATATATATTTTTAAAGCTATCTAATAATGTTAGATTTAAGAGTGTTAAACTATGCAAAGAACCTAACAAAGTGATGCTTGATAAGACCTTCAACAATGATTAAACTACTCTCCTTGATTAAATAATCCATAATAATTTGACTGAAATGATTGTACAGATTAAACCAAATTATCCTCACATCAAATCCAAATATTAATCATCATATTCATTTTTACAAGAAAATATACATACTTCCTTTTATGTTATTTATTTTTAAAGTACCAGGAATAATCAGGTGGAAGTTGGTTTCTATGAAATATTTTTGATAGTGTGCAAAGAAATATCTAATACATTAACATTACTCTTAAATGGCAAGATTCCTGCTACTGAGAATTTCAGATGGCTTTACATTTCCTCCTTCAGTTCCTACATATTCCAAATTTGATTCTGACAATTTGTAATCTGTGTCTCATTAATTATATCACTCCTCCATTCAGGACTTGGTTTCTCCCCTAAAACACAGTCATTGGTCTTGATTTCTTTCTTCAAATCCTTTTGTCTTGAAGTAGGAATGGCATTGCCTCCAAACATCTGTACCTCTTCCTGGCCCATTTCCATCTCTTATCTAACAGTCTTGAGGCAGAATGAATCCTGAATCATTTATCTACATTCTCTTGAAATTTCTCACCAGCCATTACAAACTTGGCCATTTGAGTCAACTAATAGCTGATGCTGATTATATTTTGCCCCAAGCTTAGACCTTTAACAGGTTCTGTTTTATATGAACTTGAGATAGTTATGCATAAACTGGAATGCTTAGTTATCCCACAGAAAAGATGTGTCTTGCTCTGTCATCACTGTATGCTCACTTAATGGAGGAAATAGCTTGAGATGATGAGCTCATTTGAGAAAGGGAGTATTTGTGAGAAGTAACAAAGATTGGAGTATTACAGTCAGAGAAGGTTTGTTTCATAAATTATTGTAGTAATTTAGAATCACCCTATATTTTTCATGTGTATAGAGGAAAATTATTGTTGAAAGATATTGCTACATATGAAAAAAGGTTACAAAAAACTGGCATCATCTTTCTTGAAAGATAAAGTACTTTATCAAGAATGGATATAATTTCTTATCTATAGCCATAAACATACTACAGACAACTGTGGCTCATTTAAAAGAGAATATGATTGAGATTAAGAAGACCTGGATTTGAATTCTGTAGCTGAAACTTTTTCTGGTGACAAAGGCAAGTAAGTTAATAAACCTCTCTTACCTTCAATTTGCTTCAATGTAAATGGGCACAGTAATTGTGTAACTATAAATTTAGTACATAGATTAAATCAGCTAATTGAAGTGATTATGCCTAATAGTAACAAAAAATATTTAATGCAAATATATGCATTATGCTTATGGAACAATGGCATTGGAATTTACCATTTTTGTTGCGATTAAGTAAAGGAATGTTTAAACTTAGTATTTCAAATCGTTTTTAAATCTTGGCAAGAAGAAAAAAAAAAACCCAAAATTCCTTTATATTCAAGAAAAACTCTGAACCATGGTGATATTTGATAAATAAGACTAAATTAAAGGTAAATTCAAATTGTTTGACTTAGTTTATATGTCATGGAAAATTTTACAGATAATCTTTGAATTTTTCCTTTCTTCCTTTAGTTAGTGCTTCTCTTTTTTCTCTCAGATGATTCATGGCAACAAACAACAGCAGCAACATCGATGGTTCTTTCCCTCTTCAACTGTCTGCTGCCCCCCATATATCCAACCTAGGATTTCTTCTTTTTGCTTCACCAAAGGTATAGGTAAAGTAAAGAAAGTTCCAAAACTAAGGTTCAGTGGAACCGTTGTTTCACTCACATAACAAATGTGTTAAGAATTGGGTAAACACAGAGACAGATAAAAATAGATGCAACCCCAGGTATCGGTTCTTCTGAGGGCTGCAGAGACCTACAGGTTCTATGGTCATGGCAGATGGAGTTCAGTGCCATATCAGTTGGCCCTACTTTGGAGTTTGTGTTTCTGTGTGATGGAGCTGGACTCAGATGTGGTCTTTGTCCACAAGCCTCTCCTGTTACTTTTACCGGAACTGTAGTTGGTGCTGGGGTTTAATGTATACCCAGGGGACCTGAATCTCTGGACTGATCATGTGATAGCCAGGCCCTGGGCCTCAACAGACTTATGATTCCTACACTCTGGTTTATTGAACTTACCTCACTCAGCTAACATGGAGGAAAAGAAGGTCAACCACCACACCGGGAGCCAAAAGTGCCTACAAATGAAAGCAGGAGAATTGCATCCAGCATCCATGTGTAATCTATGCCCCCTTTTGATATAGATGTGGAGTGAACACAACCATTCTAAGGTCCACACCAGGATGGAGGAATAGAGTATGGATTAGAGTGGACTTACTGATATTCAATTCATGAACTATTGTGATTAGTAATCGAAGAAAATGTGGCCTTGGTGTGGAGAAAGTGGCCATGGTGACTGCTGGGGGTAGGAAGTGGGAGGAAGAAATGTGATGTGGGGGCATTTTCTGGGGTTGGAGTTGTCCTGGGTGGTGCTGCAGGGACAGTTACTGGACACTGTATGTCCTCCCATGGCCCACTGGGTGGACTGTGGGAGAATGTGGGCTCTGCTGTGAACCATTGACCATGAGGTGCAGCGGTGCTCAGAGATGTATTCACCAAATGCAATGAATGTCTCATGAAGATGGAGGAGGTTGTTGTTATAGGCGGAGGAGTGGGGTGAGGGGTGTGGGGGGTATATGGGAACTTCTTATTTTTTGAATGTAACATTAAAAAGAAATAAAGACAAAAAACAAAGAAAAAAAAAAGAATTGGGTAAACAGCAATGAGACCCCAGGGCAAAACATACCCTAGAATCATCAAACTGAGGATGTACAATTCTTTCCATTGCATATTCTAGAATATGCATATAATACATAAACAAGAATCCTTGGTTAAGTACATAAAAAACAATCAAATGCAGCTAATGAAGTTTCTAGTCACCATTAAATGGTCATAAATGTTATTTTCTCATCTTTTTTGGGGAGGTCAATTACCAGCAAACTTTGATAATCCTCTTTATTTCATTTATATCCACTAAGATTTATTTAATTCTTGATTAGCTCATTGTATATATTGTATGTATGTATGTATTTTTTGAATCTACAATCTCTTTATTTCTTTAAATGTTACATTAAAAAAATATAAGAGGCTCCCATATACTCCCCAACACCCCTCCTTCCATATCAACAACCTCTTTCGTCATTGTGGTACATCCATTAAATTTGGTGAATATGTTTTTGAACACCGTATGTGTGTATTTAATCCTCTTTCACATTTACTGATGTTTTTACGTGTCATCACTTTCTTGGCCTTATAACCAGTTTAAATTACTCTTTTTTCCACAGATTTCTCATGGCATTTTTTAACTCTGTGTTTATGACTGTGTAAATGATACGCTTTAACATGGGGGCGAGCATTGCAAAAAACACAGTAACCAACTTGTCTACTGAGCAGGAGACCACGGGATGCATGTAGGTGAATATGTAGGGCACAAAAAAGAGTACAACTACTATAAAGTGGGAGCCACATGTGGAGAGAGCTTTGTGCCATCCTTCAGAGCCATGGGATTTCAGCGAGTGCAGAATGACAACATATGGAGAAATGCCCCACTGTTGGCAGCCACCACCATCCCAAGCATATAGGTGTCACTGCAGGCAAGCTTCAGAAGTGGGGAGACATCACACATGAAGTGGTCAAAGATACTGGGGCCACAGAAAGGCAATTTGATCATGAAAAGAATCTGTACAGTAGCTTGGATGATTCTCCCAACCCAGGCCTCGACCACCAAGAGGTGGCAGAGCTGCTGTCCCATGATGGTCATATAGTGCAGAGACTTGCAGATTACCACATAGTGGTCATAAACTATGACTATAAGGAGGAGGATCTCTGATCCTCCCAAGAAGTGCTCCACAAAGAGCTCAGTCAGGAAACCACCCAAGGAGATTCTTGTGATAAAATGAACAAAAACACAGTGAAGAGTATCTTCTTCAAGTGCAGAGTCTGTGTGAGTCCCAAGAGATTAAATTTAGTCACATTGTTGGGAGGCATGAGGTGATCCATTCAGGGAGTAACAACTTCCTGAGGCCTGAATCACTTACAAAGAGAAAAAGAAAGACACTTAACTGTGGAAGTGTTTTTGTCTGAATTCCATAGTATGGAAATAATGTAGTCACCGTAATTGTGGAGTATACCTTTGGCCCTCTTTGCACAGGTAATTGCTTCAATTATTCATTCCCATGTCTTACATGATGGTGCTTCCTTATCTTAAGGCAGCTTGCATTTATCACCTATAAACCATCTTTTATAGGGAATCATTTTATCTAAAATCTAATGAGAAAACATGGGCTATATGTGTGAAAAGACCTACTCTATTTGACTTTGCTAAGTCATGTCAGTTGCCATAAGCTCTCAAGGCCTCTTCTGTATCTGTGAGCCTACTAATAGGAACTGCAAAATGCATTTTATAAACTCCAAATGCTGCAAACAGTAAAGGGTTACTTCATCTTCCAGGAGAACTACACTTAAAAACTAACAGCTCTAACTGTGCAAAGAAAGACATTGTCTGCTGGACAAGAAGTGTCATAAACAGCAGATTAAGGAAGTTTGTAGTAGTAAGAAACACACCTCGGCTCCCTACCACAGCACATGCTATTCACATCTGTTTACTCACTGTGCAGAGTAGAATTCCAGAAGTAGAGTCTCCGATGCCTGGCACTTATTAAATGATGAATAAACTCTTGGAGAGTTGGCACACTTCCCATGTGAAAGAATATACATGCTTCTCATTCCATAAACCTAGGAGCTCAAGTGGTCCTGTCAACTTGCTTTGTTCATTGTTACCTACTATATGAGAAACATTACCAAAAAAATAATCTTTTGAAAGGAGTTTACATCCTAGTATTACAGTTTGCAGCATATTCTATAGGGTGAGTAAGTATATTAGCTGTGCCTAATGAGACATCAGGGATATTTTAGTAGAACTTGCCGATCATCCAAATATTTCACACTACTTAATGGAACATCAGAGAAGAACTTTTACCACATTTCATCTTTAACTTTCAAATCTACTCTTAAGTCTCCCCGAAGACAAATCAGAATAACAAGAGAACAAAATGAGTCAAACATTTACAAATTAACTAAATGGCACCATGATTTTGGACATTTGATAACAAATGTGCCTAGTATGGAGATCCCAGGTGTTTGGTATAGTAAAAAGTAGACTATACCAGATAGTTTATGTAGGTAACTATCTGAGTTTTAAAATTATCACCATAATATTATGTTTCTTTATCAAGCCATCCTTTATGTTGATTATAAGTTTTAGATACTGTATTCTGGTATGCATGCATGACTGTTATAAGCCCTACTATAATAATGGAATCTCACACCAGGAAATGTTCAGTACTTCCTCAAGGTAGTTGTTTATTGCTCTCATTATGGAATAAACTAATATGATAATAAAGAAAATAATTTCAATTATTGAAACAAACACATCTAGGTAAAATGTATTTCTTGCAGCATTTCAAATTTAATCTCACAATACATCTGTGGAATGGGAAAGATGACTTCTGGATTAACTCAAGAGGGTGTGATCACTGAGCAATGTGCCATGATAGAAAAACAGCTCAAGAAAACTGTCAAAGGCCATATAACAAAATTAGTTTGTTGAGACCATTTGACTATGATAGTGCTGGCTATGATAATCTTTGTGATAGCAAGTGCCAAAGAAAGCTTGAATGGGATTTGAAACCATCCAGAGAACTTTAAGGAATATAAATGCTCATACGTGAAAAAGTTTTCAACTTGTCTGTCATCGATCAAATGAAACAGAGTCAGATCATAGAACTAGCATGTACTTACAAAATTAATCTGCCCGTCCTCATAAAAGATTGAAATCCATTCAGTGTATTTGTGGGTGACCCAATAAATGGTCATCCTGCTTGTACTTAAATAGCTAGAGTGGTAGCAAGAAAGTTTTTGTTATTTTTAATCCCTACATTTGGGGAGTTTTACAGGACCTAAAATACTATGGCATGGACAAAGGACAGCGTCTACAGTGTTGAGTCTAAAATCAGTCTAGGTTGTGGTAATATTTCAAATTGGGGTTTCTGAAGCTATACCGGGAAAGTCTGTTTCCAGAATTCAAGTCCAAAGAGAAAGTGAGAAAAATATTGGAAAGAGAGTAACACATTATCAAACTAGAAGGGTAAATCAGAATGAAAGCAGAAGAAATGAGATATGGATCAGATCACAGTTGGTCAGAATGCAGTTGGGGTACACTTTGACGTTTTACAGTTTCAGGAACTAATTCTGCAACAATTGGGGGCCTGCCAGTGTTCTTATGAGTAATTTTGTCCATTTCAAAAGACACAAATTCATATTCTCAAGGCAACAAAATACTCAACAGTAGAATTCATATCTTCAAATACTTAGTTCAATCCAAAGATCCTTCCATCTGGAAGGACATTTTCTAAGGTATTTACCATAAATGGGAATGTATAATGTGGTGACAGTGATCAATTGCTGACTTCTACATATGATCACTCATAGCTCTTCAATTACTTCTTAAACTTGGGGTAGAAGCAAATATATTTATAAATATATTAACAATATTTAAGGTAATAAAAATGGCATTTACAGAATAAAAAACTTGGAAACACATTCCAAATTACTTAAATAAACTGACTTTATAAATGGCGGGACAGTTTAAGGTCATAGAATGAAGATGGTGGCACAGTGAGAAATAAAACTCATGTCTCTTGATCCTGAAACCTCTATTCTTATTCTCCTTCATTGTTTCTACAATCATAATATGCCTGCTAAATATTGTTATATCATGATGTCCATTAACTTTTTTGATAAAACATATGGTACTCATGACATGGGAGGCTATGTTTGTCAAACTGAAGAAGTAGCTACAAAGTTATTTGTAATACACATTTATCTTTGGATAATAGACCTCATTTTTCAAAAGAGCCGAAAACTATTCATAATATGAATAGGTCATATTATTTGTGGCTCTAGTAAGTTTAATTAAGAAATCCTTCCCTTGTTCAAATGTGGAATAATGAATCCTGTTTTCTTCCATACCTTATAAACCATTTTGGAAAGCAGTTTGCAAATAAGGTACTAAGAAATGTTCTTAATGATGTAAGAGTCAAGTAATTAAGCAGCTAATTTTTAGCAGTGAAAAACGTTTTATGGATGTATTTTTCTAAGTGCTTTTGAAAGAAATCTGCTTTAGTTTCTACTAATGATTATGAATCTAATAAATTATCACTTCCAAGTAATATAATAAAAAATATTTTATTGTATCAAACCGTATCCAAACTAACACCAAGAAATTCTGCATAATTAAAAGTTCTCAGGAAATAGACTAAGAATTTTGGAGTTCAAGACTGACTTACATATTCTCTGATCTAGTTATTTAACATTTTTGCTCCTCCATTTTTTCTGTAAAATAAAAGCACTATATTTTAATTTTGTAAGGTTGTTATGAGTGTATGAAGGCACTTACAAGTTTTCATTTTGATTTAAATGCAACAATTTTTTTTATTACTGGCATTTCTTACTCAACAAAACGAGAGCCTTATGTAATTTTAACATTAGGTTATGGAGTGTGTTCCAATATAGTATTACCAAGCATCTTCTTTCTAAATTTTACTAAATACTGTCCAATATACTGGTATGCAATACAGCTTTGTGAGTATGAGCTGCTTTTGTATTAGGTATGTTATGCAACTCTGCAATTAGAAGAGGCATTTGGAAAAAAAATCTGTAAGTGTTCGATGAGAGGTGAGGTGAAAGTTATTAAAGTAATAAAACAAAAAAAAAGTTTTTGATAAAAAATATAATCTTTGTATTGGATCATTTTCTGTCTGAAATTACATTCCTGTTAATAATGTTCTAATAGTATGTTTTACCTCTGTGTTCTTTACTGTATAGATGGTAGAATGTAACATGGTAATGACAAGGTTATAGAATACTGCTATGGTTTTATCCATGGAGAAGATGACTACTGGACATAGATACATAAACATACAAGGCACTGTTACAAGACAACTATGATGTGGGACCTGAACATACAAAGGGTCTTTTTCTTCCATGCAGATCTGTGAGTCTTCAAGGAGTACAGAATGACAACATAAGTTATCGACAATATTAAAGGTGATCACAGGGACTACACTACAATTGGCAACTACCCAGGGACCAGTGAGGAAAGTGTCATTGCAGGCACATTGTATCAGGATGGGATGTCACACATAAATTGTTCCATATTGTTTGGTCCACAGAATGGGAGCCAGAAGGTGACTAGAACTTCTCCTATAGTGTAGAAAGCCCACTGTCTAAAACATCTTCTCCAGGAGGCAGCATGTGCAGTGCTTCATGAAGCTAACTTAGTGTGGAGATCTGGAGATGTCAATATAGCCATCACAGGCCAAGAGCATGAGAACAACCTCAGAATGCCTAGGAAGTTCAATAAAGAACTGTGCCATGCAGCCCTTGAGGGAGATGACTGTTGCCCGAGAGAGCACATCACCAAGAATTTTAGGAATTATCAAAGAGAAATAGCATGCATCTATCTAAGACATGAAGGAAGATATATATTGTTGACACAAAAGTCTAACAGCAGATTATGGTACCCACTATGATTGCCCCTGACAGTGACAATGTAGATGATAAGAAGGACCCTGCATAGAATTCTAAGCTCCTGAGGATTCTGCATAAGTCTTTTTAGAAAGAGTTCAGTCATGTACATCCTGTCTTCTTTCCTTCCAATGCTGATGAGGTACTCAGAAGTGAGGCATTCATATTCTTAATAGCAAGACAGTGGGCATTTTTAATTTTGGATTTTCAGAGAAACACAGAACAGTTTAATGATATAAGTAGTTTTATTCCATACTGTGCTAGAAAAGAAGAAACATGTTGTTTTTTCAGTTTTACAAAATGAGATTAGAATAAGCCTTTGAAGCTGCCTAATTCAGTTTCTTAAACGGAGGCTGGAATCCCTTCTACCACACATTCTGAAAAGTCATTGTGTCTTTGCTACAGAACATCTAGGCATGGAGAGTTCACCTTTTAATAAATCTGATTTCTTCTCAACCAGTGAAAAAATATTGAAACACATTCTGAAATTAAAAACAAATCTTTCCACAACTTTTGGTTCTGTTTTTACAGATTGTTGATATACAGATTAAGTCCAATTTGCATCGCTCTTCAATTCAAAAGTCCTTTAAATAAGCCACAGAAAAGCAGGGTTCTTTGCCTTTTTAGTCAAAGTGTTAATGTCAGTGTCTGACCCATAGTGGTATTTGTGGAAATCAATGACTGTTGACTGAGTAAAAATAAAAATGTTGGAGGACACTTACTTATTTCCCCCATGTTTTCACTTTTCCAACTAACTCCAAAAAAGAATGCAAATTAATATACTGTAGGAATATGAACTAGAAATGTTATAGACCAGCGATATTGACCAGACTCAGACTCTGAATAAAGTTCCAATTGAGAGCTTTATTAGCCATGTGGCGACTGCTTCTCAGAAGAGGGGAGAGCAGCCCGGAGTCATGGGGGGAGTTTGCTTATATAGGCTTTTAGGTTCAGGGTGGGGGGCATTAGCTCAGCAAGCAAGCACGTACAGAAGCAGTTGTTTGCGGTTAATCAAGTGCTGGGAATTCTATCAGGGGAGATAAGTGGTTGGGGAGTTTTGTTATTTATAAGGGCCTCAGTCAAGTTGGCCTAGGGGCTGACGACACTTTCTACAGGAGGCGGCCTTGAGATAAGGTTTTACAGTCGAGCAAGCTAGTTACAGAAGCGAGATATAGGCGGTTAGGGGGCTGTGGAATTTTCCTCTCGGGTGGGGGTGGTCACAGGCTCCCACTTCTCCACAGAAATACTTCTATCACTCCTTTTCCACCCTAGGAAGTTTTCCATGATCTGCTTCCATGCTCTGCTTCACAGTCTGTATTTTACTCTGGTCATCAGGAAATGTGACCTAAAAGAGAGATCATGGTGGGGAAGTAAGGAAGTCAGGGTGTTTATTCTGCTGGTTCCCTCCTGTGGTTTGTCAATGGCTGGATACCTTTAGTTAAAATATATACAGCTCTGCTACAGATCCATTTCCTTCTGGGTTGCTGTAATCACTTCCACCCCTGACATTCTCAGGCCTCATTGTGTTAATGGCTTCCCACCCTTGCTATCTCTGGGGTACGTTTACATCCCTTAACTCTTCCCATACCTGGATAAATAATCTTCACTAAACTAGTTTAATCTCCCCCTCTGAGTATGGTAGTTCATATCAGGACTACTAAGGATATACAAGTTTGCAGTTTGTACTTTTATTTTGTGAAAAAAAAAGTAGTAATAAATGGAATAAGAGTTTTCACTTTCATAAACTTATTTTATTTTAAAAATTATCCATACTTCATCTGAATATTGTTGGTACTTTATCTTCCATTAGGGGAAAAACAGTGAAAGGCTGAAATGTAACAAAACATTTACTAGGTGTCTTCAGTGAAAACTTATGTATTGCTTAACACACTCTCATTGAGGTTACATGATTTTATAGGTTTTGTGACTTTCACGGTCTTTGAGCTATTTTGGTTTGGGTTCTTCAAATCTGAGAAAGCTGATAATAATGCAAATAATTCTTGTTTATAGAAATACAATTGCTGTATGTTGGAGGTTCAATCGATTTTTCTCAACCATTGTGGCACAGAAATAACTGTGCAAGGACAGACAGAAATAGCAGCTATGGATAACAGGGGAAACAGAGAGATTGAGAGGGGAGGAATTTCCTTTTTCTGTTTGTTAAAATTGAAAATTTAGGCAGAATCATGGCCTCATAGAAAGAACACTATCCTATAAATCTGGAAATATGTATTTAAGTTTTAGCCCAGTCATCTTGGAAAATCTTGTCTTAAATTATATTTCTTATTGGAAATGTTATGATTTTCTTTGCAGATGTATGAGTCTCTGAATTCTTGTTGTTGAAATTTTGTCCTAAACCACAAAACACTTTAATTGCTAGACCATTTTTTATATTAATCAGGGTAAAATAGAATGTGCTACCTGTTGTTTACTTATTAAGATTATGACCAGGGCTAATTATGTTTGTAACTATATATTTTTATGACATGATATGAGTGGAATTATTTTAAATGTGCTGTTATAATGTCTACATTTTTAGCTGGTGATGTTTAAATGGCAGAAGTTTTTATCCTACCTTTTGTGCTTCTAAGCAAGACAATCTGTATTTAAGTAACATACGGAGAGTAAATGTATGGATAGAGAGGGAAAAAGAAATATGCTGAAGAAAATATGTTTTGAATTTAATTTAAAAAGATCATTTCTGGGGTTCTGATTGAGTTGAGGATAGAGGAATTTCATTTCCTATGCTGTCAATCAGGAAGTAATGTGGAGGATAGTAGCATCAGTACCTGTAATTGCTTCTCAGAATCTTTGTCCTTCTGGGCCAAGGATAAATGAGAAAATCTGATTCTAAACTAATGGTATAATAGTAAAATAGATGAGCTGCCTGAAGAGGGAGTCCCAGCTTTGGGGCTTCTCTTGCTAATTGCATAAATATAATGAAATAATCTCACAACTATGAAGCTATACCTGCATTTACAATTGCAAGTAGACCCTCACAATTCATAGGAGCTCTCTGAGTATTTAAAATATAATTTCTCTTAGACGAACCTCACCTCTTGATTTATTGAGTACTTATAACATTTTATGAATTATTTGTTTATAGCTGTATCTTCCATTATAATCTGTGGTCTCTTTCCAGCTAGCAATCTTATCTTAACAATAATTGTATCTCCAGAATATATGAATATACCATATGCATTGTAAATAGTCAATAAATATTTGATCATTAACAAAGTTTAGGAGCATAATTATTCTAAGCTATTGAAAACTATGTGACTCTGATATAAAATTATATACTTTATTAATATTATCTTTTGTGAAAAACAAATATAGATGTAAGTATTTACCAAATTTTTCAAATATCTTAATATATTCAGTGAGAACAAGTAAGTCATTAAGGAACACTCCAAAAATGTGAATCCTTTGATAAGCATCCCACAATGATTATTAAAATATGATAAATTAAATAGTGCAACAATATACCAAAATCAATAATATAAGGGTGGAAAAGCAAGCTGGTATTATGGTAGGCAAGGTATAAAATATTGGGAAACACCTTCAATCAACAAGGCTTTGGAAATTATAGACTGCAATTTTGAGTTTTAATCCACATCTTTTTGAAACATATAATCACAATCCATGTCTAAATGTCTCTATTTAATTGTCCTTAAAGTAAAAAATGTTTCCCATGAAAACAATAGGATTTTGCTAAGTGATTGTGCAAAAAGCACAGAAATGCCACCTCAAAATCTTTGAGATTTTAATTAACACCTAGTCAGAATATCATTTAAAAAATAAAAGATGAATTTTTAGGAAATACCACAATTTCCAAGTCAACTTCATCAGAGTAAAGAAAAATTGCTATCTCTCAATCCTGCAGGCAATTGATTGGACTCTTGTGAGAAATACAGAAAAGGAATAATCAGAGCGGGTGGATTGCCCATCTTTTATATAGTCTTTGCCAGTTTTTCATTTTGCTTTATTATGTTTTGTTTTGTTTACAAGGCAGGTTAAGGATTCCTACATGGTATAGTTATTGATAGCTCAAGTTTTAAATTTTGATTTGGAATTGGAATCTGAAAATCTATGGTTACCAACTGTGTTACTTTGGGTCATTTAGTAAATAACACCTGAACAATGAGAATGATAATAACACCGAAAATTTATGGAGGTTTTAAAAATTAAATAGGAAAATGAAAATACAGGTTTTAGAAAATAGTTCTGTCAAATAAAATGGGCTAAATAAATGTGAGATATTGTATACTATCATGTTTCCCCACATAACTTTAGTGGTACATCTCTAAAATTAGTCTTGCATGAATTTCCCCAAAGTGCACTCTCCTCCTTAATTATACAAAATAGCATTTCATGCGGGATTGATAGATTGACTGTGCTATTACTAATGCAATTGTGGAATCTGTATTTTTACCTTACCATTCACATTACTGGGTAGAAATCTTTTTGGCTGTCTTTCCCCATATCTCATTCCATCCTTTAAAATTTATCATTAAAATTAAATAGGGAGAATCAGCAAGATGGCAGTGGAGTAAGGAGCTCCTACAATCAGCTCCTGCTACAGGGCAGTGTGTAAACAAAAAATTACAATTCACACCAAGAAACAGGAGGCTGTGGCCCAGTTAAAGGAACAAGAGAAGCCTCTGGATGACATAAGAGAGTTGAGACAGCCAATCATAAATGACCAAGCAAATCTCCTTGATAAATTCAATGAGATGGCTAAAGAGATTAAGTATATTAAGAAGACAGTGGATGAGGACAAAGAAGAATTTGAAAGCATACATAGAAAAATAGTAGATCTTACAGGAATGAAAGATACAATTAATGATTTTTTTTAAAAAAACTGGAATCATATAATAGCAGATTTGAGGAGGGAGAAGAAAGGATTTGTGAGCTTGAAGAAATGGTCTCTGAAAGTGAACATACAAAATCACAGATGAAGAAAAGAGTGGAAAAAATTGAACAATGCCTCAGGGAACTAAATGACAGCATAAGGCATGCAAATATACACGTCATGGGTGTCCCAGAAGAAGAAGAGAAGGGAAAAAGGAAAAAAGGAATATTTAAAAATTGTAGAAAATTTCCCAACCCTATTCAAGGATATAGATAGCCCTGTCCAAGAAGCACAACATTCTCTCGTCTGAACAAATCCAAATACACCAACTCCAAGACACTTACTCATCAGAATGTCAAATGCCAAAGACAAAGAGAGAATTCTGAGACCAGCAAGAGAAAATCAATGCATAACATATAAGGGATCTCAAAAAGATTAAGTGCTGATTATTCATGAAAAACCATGGAGGCAAGAAGATAGTGGTCTGATATATTTAGGATACTACAAGAGAAAAACTTCCAGCCAAAAATCTTATATCTAGCAAGACTGTCTTTCAAAAATGAGGACTAAATTAGAATATTCACAGATAAACATAAACTGAGAGAATTTCTAAGTAAGAGACCAGAATTTCAGAAAATACTAAATGGTGTGCTAGAGTCTGAAAAGAAAAGAAAGGAGAGAGAGGCCTAGGAGAGAGTCAAGAAATAAAGATTATATTAATAAAAGTGAAAAAAAAATGTGTTAAAAGAGTGGTGATAATAAAATGTGACAGATAAAACTCAAATAGTCAGGAATAAACTTAACCAATGATGGAAAGTACTTGTATTCAGAAAATTGCAACTCGATGTTAAAACAAATCAAAATAGTCCAAAATAACTGGAAGAACATTCCATGCTCATGAATTGGAAGACTAAATATCATTCAGACATCGATTCAACTGAAATCAATATACAGATTTAAGCAATCTCGATAAAAATTTCACCAGCATTAAAGAAAATTGAAAACACAACCATTAAATTTATTTGGTAGGGTAAGGAGTCCTGAATAGCCAGAAACATCATAAAATGGAAAACTGAACCCTCATCTCCAGACTTTAAATAAATAATATCTACCTATAATGTTAAAAACAGCATGGTACTGGCCTAAAGACAGACACGACAGACCAAGGGAACAACGTTTATGGTTCAGAAACAGACCCTCACAGATATGGTCAAGTGATTTTTGACTAGCCTGTCAAACTCACACAGCTCGTACAGAACAAACCATTCAACAAATGGTGCTGAAAGAATTGGATATCCATAGCTTAAAGAAGGAAAGAGGACCCCTATCTCACACCTTATCCAAAAATTAATCCAAAATGTATCAAAAACCTAAAATTAAAAGCAAGAACCATAAAACTTCCAGAAGAAATTATTGGAACATATCTTCAAGACCTGGTGGTAGGTGATGGATTCTTAAAGGAGATAAGAGAAGGTCTGAGTGAACTACTGATGTTTAATGTATGTAGAAGTTCTAATTAGCTTTACATAAAATTGTGGAAATGTATATAGTGGATGGTAACATACAGTGAGTAACAGCTAGTTTATAAATGGGGATGTGAATGAAAATGGTAGTCTACTTATGAAAATGCCAATTGACTGAATGCTTGAGAATAATCGAGGAACTGGATAGCACAGTAAACCAATAGGTCGATGAGAATTGTGGTTGATGGTACAGTCCTTTGTTAGCTAAAGCAAATGTATATCACTACTTCAGGGTGTTGGGAATGTGGGGAAAAATACAGGTGGAGTGACGTATGGATTGTGGTTAGTAGAAATAATATAATATTCTTACATCTATGTGAAAGATGTACTGTGTTGATAATAGGGCAGTATGGAAAATGTGAGGCAAATGTACACTATGGACATAGTTAACAATCAGATGATATTATTTTATCTGTAGCAAATGACACAGCACATTATGGTGTATTGATGGAGGGGCATTGTTTGGGAATTCTGCACATGTGCATGATTGTTTTTACTATTTCTGTCATAAAAATATTTTTAAAAAATAATAATAGGTGGATTGGGGGAAAGACACACCAAATGTAAGATAAGGAGCATGATTAGTAGTAAGATTTTGACAATATTCTTTCATAATTTTTAACAAATGTCTCATGACAATGCAAGGTGTTGATTGAGGGTTGCTGTATGGGTCCCCTGTGTGCTGTTATGCATGTTTGCTTTGTAAGTTCACAACTTTTATTATACACTTAATTGTTTATGTATATTCATATATAAATGATATAAAAATAATAGGATTGGTTGGGGGAAAATACTTTGTTTAGTAGTAATATTTTGACAATGCTCTTTAATCATTAATTGAAAAGATTTAACTACCATGCAAGTTATTGGTGATAGAGTGAATTACGAGAGTCCTGTATGATGTTATATATGTTTGTTTTGTAAGTTCACAATTATTATACATTTATTGTTTATGTATGTTTACGTATGAGTGATATATTTCAATAAATTAAAAAAATACTCAAGTGAGGTAATCCAGTCTGAGAATCACAAAGAAAAAAAGAATGAATTAAAATTAATAGAATATCAAAGACTGTGGGATGCCTTCAAATGATCAAACATATACATATTCCCAGATAGAGAGGGAAGAGAAATGGACAGGAAGAATATTTGTAGAAATAATGGACAACAACCTTCTCTAATGTGATGCAAAACAAAAATCTACACCTCCAAGAAGCACAGTGGACTCCAAATAGGATAATATAAAAGCAGTTCACACTGATACACATTATAGTCAAATTTTCAAAATACAAAGACAGCAAGAGAATGTTCAAAAACAGCAAGAATCTACATGTCTCATAAAAGAGAACCTCAATATATTTAACAATCAATTTCTCTTCAGAAACTCTAGAGGACAGAATGTAATGGGAAGACATATTTGAAGTGCTAAAAGTATAAAACTGTCAACTTAGAATTGGATCTAGAAAAACTATATTTCAAACATCAAGAAGAAAGCGAGACTTTCTCAGAACAATAAAAGCATAGAGTGCTTATTGTTATATTTCTGCTCTACAAGAAATGCTAAAGTGATTCATTTGGGCTGAAATTTAAAAAAAACAAAAACATGTGGCAGTATTTAGAAACCATACATAGAAATAGAGTTGACAACATCTACATTGGGAGAAAATATTTGGAAACCACACAGCCAATAATGATTTAATATCCAGAACACAGAAAGAAATCCTTTAAGTCAACAAGGAAATGACAAATTTGTTAAAAAATGGGCAAAGGATTTGAATAGATGTTTCTCCAAAGAAGATATATGAATTGTCAAAATGCATGCTCAACATCATTAGCCATTAGAAAAATGCAAATCCAAACCACTAGAATGACCACTTATTAAAAAATGAACAATTACAAGTATTGGAGAGTGTAGCAGTTTGATATTATTGATGAATTCCGAAAAGAAATATGTTTGTAAAATGATCTTTTACAGTCTTTTATATTGGGCATATTAGAGTGTATTGCATTGAGAGGTTTTACTTTTACTTGATTAAATGATGATTAAGTCTTTGATTGGACCGTGTCAGTAGGAAGTTGCATACCCACCTCCTTGGTGGGCAGGGACTCACAGAGAAACCACACCACAGAGAAGGGGAGTTGGAGATTTGGAGCTAGAGACCTGGGAATTAAGCACACAGAGGACCTTGGTTGAGAAAAAAAGCCATTCATCTGATACAGCTGGCCTAGTGGAGATAGCAGAGGAACTGAGCCCAGAAAGAAGTAAGCCCCAGGAAGAGAGGAACCCAGGAAGCCTAAACTCTTACAGAAGTCAGCAGTCATCTTGCTCCAACACATGGCAATAGACTTTGTTGAGGGTGGAAACTTGCACTTCATGGCCTGGTAACAGGCCATAAATACACTTTATTAAAACCAACCCATTTCTGGTATTTTGCATCAGCACCCCTTTGGCTATCTAATATAGAGAGAATGTGGAAAAGTAGAAATATATATTCATTGGTGGTAAGAATGGAAATAGTGGAAAAAAGTTTGGCAGTTCCTCAGAAAGTTAGGTATAAAATTACCATACATCCTGGCAATTCCACTTCTTCCCAATTAAAAAGTTGAAAACAGGGTCTTGAACAGTTTTTGGGCACTGCTTTTCATTGCATAATTAATCACAATTGCCAAAAGATGGAGGCAACCCAAATGTCCATCAGTCTATGAGTGAATAAACAAAATGAGGTCAATGGAATATAATTCAGGTGTTAAAATCAAGAAAGTCCTGATTCATGCAACAACATGGATGAAACTTGATGACATCATGGATAAACCAGACACAAAAGAAAAATGATCTCACTGTTATGAAATAATTAGAACAAGCAAACTCAGAGTATGAATCCAGATATGCAGAAAATCATATTTGTGTTGCTTTTTGTCATCTACATCATCATTGTGGTGGGAAATGTGCTCATTTTGGTCCCCATTATTACCAGTCCATTGATAGGTTCCCTCATGTACTATTTCCTAACCTACCTCTCTTTTACAGATGCCTGCTACTCCTCTGTCAATACTCCAAAACTGATCGTAGATTCATGCCATGTAAAGAAGATTATACCATTCAATGAATGTATGACCCAAGTCTTTGGGGAACATTTTATTGTAGGTGCTGAAGTCACCCTGCTTACTGTGATGGCCTATGACCGCTATGTGGCCATTTGTAAGCCCTTGCACTATATAACCATCATGAATTGGTGGGTGTGTGGTCTGCTCTTGGGAGTGGCATGGGTGGGAGGTTTACTTCATGCAACCATACAAACCATCTTTATGGTGTAATTAACCTTCTCTGGCCCTAACATCATAGATCACGTCATGTGTGATCTGAAAACTTTGCTCACTCTCTTGCCTGCACTGACACCCACATTCTAGGACTTTTTGTAGCTGCTAACAGTGGGTTCATCTGCTCGTTAAACTTCATCCTCTTACTGGTCGCTTATGAGGTCATCCTACGCTCCCTATGAAACCACAGTTTGGAGGGGAGGCACAAAACCCTGTCCACCTATGTCTCCCACATCACAGTGGTCATCTTAATCTTTGTGCCTTCCATATTTATGTATATGAAACCTGAAGCTACGTTATCTATTGATAAAGCAGTCACTGTATTCTACACTGTCATAACCCCCTTGTTAAATCCCTTAATTTATACCTTGAGAAATGACCAGATGAATAATGCTGTAAGGAAACTGTAAGGAATGCTGTAAGGAAAAGTTACTTTAGCATACAAATAATGTATGTATTTGGAGCCTAATAATATTCCAACTGAGGAAATTGCCAGAATAGTATTTGGGATGATCTCCACAAGAAATACTTATAAGAGAAAGAAATGTCAATCACTACAACTCATAGTTTCTGCATTGATGGAAGCAAAACTAAGTTCAAAAAAGGGCAGCAATCCCAACTAAAGACCATTTATGCACTTTTGGGAAATTCTCCCAAATGTGGCTAACCTTTTTGACTTCAATCATTTGGATAGATTCACAGATTTTTCCTTTAATGAAAATTAAAATAATTTTAAAAATACTCTTATATTTAGGAAAAAAATCTTTACAATAATCCAAAGAGGTTGACACTGCAATTATACCCATTTTTTACATGAGGAACCTGACAGAAAGGGGACCATAACAAAAGAGAAGCATTTGCTTACTGATTTCACTGCCATGCTTTTAACTGCTTTGAGAAACTGCCAATTAATGATAATAAAAATGTCAAAGGATTATAATAGCAACAGTATATTATGCCAGATACTCTGATAGGAACATTGAACATTATTTCTTTCTCTGTAGATATAAATCTAATATTTTCAATAATAACTGCTTATTTTATATATCAGAATTCAATATCATTCATTGCCTGCAACATCATGATAACTAAATGCCGTTTAGGACCATATAAACAATAGGCTTTTCATCTCTGATTTTTAGGTAATCAAGATTACGCCATCTAGGATTCAGAAACACCTTTTATTGCTCATGTAACCAATTTAAAACTTATAACCTGGAAGACAGACTCAAAAAATAATATTTGGATTTCAGGCAAAAATAACTACTTGTGAAATATGCAGTGATATTCTAATGATACTTGTCAGATAGATGCAATTATTTTTGCAATGTAGCACAATGGGTGATACACATTATATACATATGAATATAAAAATGCATAAATCAGACACAGAAATTAGATTAATATAAGCAAAATTATAATTGAATGCTAGTGAATTGTTTCTTTGATTCAGATTGTAAGAAAAATTTTAGCTAGAAATTGTGGAGAATCACAATATTATTTTCTCTTTTTAAACTCAAGAATGAGAAAGAAATTGAAACAAAGATTCCCAATGTATAAGCACTGGTAATACCTTGGTATTCTCCTGGCCATCATCATAGTTGCATTATCTTTTGATTATGGACTGTTTATGCTATGTTTTTCTGTTAATCAGTTTACTTTTTGGTAACTCCTCATAATAAATGCTGTTTTAAAAAAATTGTATGACTGTCTACTTCCAAATCCATTTTAGGTGGACATATTCCATTGCCTTCTACTTTTCTTTATTCATAAACCAAAAAAATAGTTTAAGCCCAAACAGTGTACAAGGTCCTGTGACAATTTCTGGGCTCCAGTAGTGAATAAAGAGTTATTTAGGTCCTGACATACTGCAGATCTTCAGAGAGGTTGTGATCCATTGGGATATACTCCAGAAGAGGGCAGAAATTACAACGTGTGGGGTGGTATGAATGCAAAAGGGAGAAAAACCTAGCAAAGGCCAGGAAAGGATCAGGCAAGATCTCCTCAATGAAAGACATAAAAACTGGGACCTGCGAGAATGAAAAGGAATCTACAGGGTTAATAGACATAAGATTGGGGTAAGAGGATATTTTAGGAGTGGGAATATATTACAAACACTGATAAGTCAAAAAAAATGTTACATAACTAGGAAATGTTGACTTGTAGTTAAACATACATTCATTCATTCATTATTTTGGATCCATGTTTTGTTCAAAGTACTGTGTTGGACACTGTGAAGGTAATAGTACGAATAACAAGACATAAACCTGGAGAGACATGAACATAGAAGATAAAAAACGGTCTTCTAGTCTGCATAAGATTGATGCCAAGGATAATGGGGGAAATAATGAAAGGTCTTTTAAACCTTTGAGTGAAACTGAGAGACTTTAGTTGTAGTATGATAACTAGCTGACTTGCTTGAACAACATTGAAATCAAGAGGGTAGTTAAGAAGTTATTCAACATCAAACCCTTTCCCCCTTGCCCAACAATGATCTTTTTACATGTTCGTGTTATATTTGCTGTAACTGATGTACAGATATTGAAACGTAGCTTTCAAACATGATTCCATTTTGGTTTACATTATGGTTTATATTTTAGACTGTACAAGTTTCTAAATTTTTAGTTATCTTATGTGTACATTATGGTTTACATTTTAACCTATAGACTTTTATACATTTTTGGTATAATTTATCATGTCCTATACCCATAATTGCATGATCTTGTAGAACACTTCCATTGCCCCCCATTTGCCCGGATTCCATCTACTCTATACTTTCTCCCCCTCCCCTCAGGGCCCACAGTGACAATCTTCACTACTTGAAGGACCTGATTCACAGATACTTGCAACAATGCTGAGGGCTTGACGTACTAGACTGCCCTAACAGATTCTCTTTAGAGAGGCACAACTTCCTCTGAGAACATCAGGTCTCCCCAGTATGTGGGTACACCTTCACCCTCATTGTATGGGTCTTCACACAATGATATAACACACTACGACAAAATGAGTACTCACATACTCCCTAAAAGCCTGCCCCTGTGACAGATGCCCCCCCCCCAAGCACCTGAAACACATAATCCTCCCTTATTTTCTAAATAGTTTTCTCACCATTATAGTTTCAACCACATCCCTGACAATCTCCCATGGCCAACTGCCTCCCCCCAGCCCTCCCCTCAATTCCTTGGGTCATCTGGCCCATACCCCCAACCCTAGCCCCTCTCAAGCCCCCAAAACCCCACCAAAATGTATCCCTATGCACCCATCTTATCCCTTCCTTGTGCAAATACTTACCTCTAGCATATCATAGATTTCACCCATGTAGGCATCAGCTCACAACCTTCCTCCCCTCCCCCCTCAGATTCCTTTAAGCCTATCATCCAGTCTCTAGCTCTCTGAGACAGCTTGGTTTACTTATTTCATATCAGAGAGGTCATGTAGTATTTGTTCTTGAATGCCTGGCTTGCATTTTCTGTGATCTATGCATCTTCAAAAAAATACAAATAAAAAAATTGATGGGGGTGGATTGTGGGGAGTGGGGTATATAGGAACCTTTTATGTTTTCTTTTTTCTTTTTCTTTTTTGTCTTTATTTTTTTGATGTTACATTAAAAAATATGAGGTCGCCATGTACCCCCCACTCTCCCTCATCCCACTCCTCCCATAACAACAACCTCCTCGATCATCATGGGATATTCCATGCACTTGGTGTTTTTTAATGTAACGTTTTGTGTGATCTATTAACTTTTTAAAAATTAATTAAAAATAAAATAAAATAAAATAAAAAGTTATCCCAATGATTTAGATAGGAAAGAATGAAAGCATGAACTCTCTTAGTGCCAATGGGGATAAGGACTGTGATGGTCACTGTTGAGTCCAGCACAAATCTCTTCCAATAGGGCAGGGAACCATATCCCAGCTGTTTTGAGTTGCTAGCTTTATATAGCCAAACCTTTCTCTAGCTATTTCTGCCAGATAAAATGAGGGATGCCTCACACTGGTGGTTATTCCTACTGTCCCAGGATCCACAAGTGGTCAGTGACTGACTAGAATAGAGATTAAAAGCTTGGACCATTTGTCGCAAATTGAAACCAGCTCTTAATGCAATGTGTGTTCCAAGTTTCCTCTAGCTCCATGCTGAAGCTTGACAGCATTTGAGACCACAAACTGTCTTTGTTTCCTTACTGTCTGCTTCCCTCAATAAATCATTTTCTATAGTTGTTTTCATAAAAATTTCTATATCAGACTTTTCATCTAAGAAATCCAAGGTATTATGGAGAGACAAAAAGTAATTCAGGAAATATTTAGGATTTGTAAAGAAATGAACATAAGGAAGGATGAAGACTGAAGAGAAAAGAACCATGAATGAAATGCAGATACTGCTTAGATCACTGAATGGAATAGGACACTCAATTTGAAATAGAGAAGTGCTGTTTAGAATATGTTGGTTGATATGCCCTGAAAGACAACATGTAGCAATCTATAAGGGGCTTTGGAAAACTTTATCAAATCCTTAAAAAGAAGGTTAGGTTGGAAGAAATGTAGGGTTTTTGTGAATATAGATAGGAATTCAAACAATAAAACATGAAGAATCACCTTGGAATAGTGTGTAAAGTGAGTAGGAAGGAGGGAACAGAACTTCCCAATTTGATTCAGTGAGCCATGGGTGGCCCTCACCAGTGTATCAAATGACTTACAATCATTTTGATTTTTTATGAATGAAAACAAAAAAATTGATCCCAAAATGAAGCTTAAAAAAGCAATTTGTATATTATTAGAAATTTAGTAGTATTTCATATCCATTATAATATAAAAGTAAATAAGTTGCAAGTAAATCAGACTCAGAAATATTACTAGCCAAACACCATTAATAAAAAATCAAACAATAATTTATCCCAACAAAAGAATAGTACAGAAATGAAGAAGGAAATATGAAATAGAAGAAATTGCATGTACTATTTTAGTATAAAAAGAGATTCAAAGCAGGAGCTTAATAATAGCACTTATATTTTTTCTCTAAAGATTGAATCACATTGCCTTGTTCTATAGTGAAAAACAATTGTATGATCATTACATCTAACAGTAGAGCTTGGTATTTAAATTTTTGTAAACATTCTACATGTAAAGCAAGGATGGTTAAATTATAATATCACAACAAAATTTAAATACTATGCACTTTTATATGTTAAAAATTAAAATATTGCATAAAAATAAAAGGTTAAATTGATCAGTAATTGTACTAAATTTCTCACCTTTCATTGTGAGGAATTAATAAATTAGGTACATTTTTGAGAACTCAAGAAAAAGAGCAAGGAGGAATGAAATCAGCTTGATGATTGCGTAAGAAGCTACAAACTTTTGTCCTATTTAAAGAAACATTGAAAAAAAAAGCAATAATTGTCAAAATGAAAATTCTCAGTTCTCTTGAAAACAGTTGAAGGGTTGTAATAACTAAGCAAACCCTAAATCAAGAAAAAGACAACTTAAAATTGTAGAATAACCTCTTCTAGTAATACTGCCCCATTTCCACTGCATGCCAGGTAGCACCAGACCAGGATCCCAGTAAAGCACCTTTTCTGGGTTCCAGAGGGGTAAAGTAGCCTGTATTTACTTACTGAGGTGTATGTATATCCAGTCCAATTCATCTTCTGACCGTGAAGGACCAAAATTAAGACACTTTTGCCACTCTTGTCCAGAAATAGAAAACTTCTGCCACTCTTGTCCAGAAATAGAAGTGGCTGGCAGGGCCACCAAACCACTATGAAATAATTATTGAAATGCAGGTACATAGGGGAAAACATAACAAGTTTGAATATAAAATATAGCACCAGGGTTGTGAGGAAAAGCTGTGATATTTCTGGGGAAAGTAGAAAATTGGACTGTCCCTGTACATAGGGGGATTTATAAGACCATGCATACAAGCACATGGAAAGACATATGCACAAAAAAAAAAACCCTGAAAGTAGCATATGATTTCACTTCAGTCTCTGCAACATGGGCTAAGTGCTTAAATAGAGCAATAGCAAAGAGGCAATCTACAAAGTCTGAGAAAAGTATTTTCTTTTAGTTTTTCTTTTGTTAATTCCCAGGTTAAAAAAAAAACAAAAACAAAACAGGACAGTAGCTGCAGAGAAGGCAAATGAACAGAGACTTCAATAAATACACACTTAAAGGATACCACCATTGCAGAGTTTGAAAACATCTCTAAACAAGCTACTATAGCTATTAACAATAAAAATAAGGAGAAATCACCAAATCCATTGAATTGGGAGAGTTTGCTTCCTAGAAATAACAATTAAAAAATAAAAATAAAAAATCCCTTTTGAATGGTCTTCCATGAAAATGGTGTCGAAGAAGAGTGGAATGCTCAACTTTCTTACAAATGAAGGAAGGACAAAATGTTGTTGAGGTTGCTGCTTTGGGTGTCTGCAGATCAGGAGAGTTATGTACATGATCCAGGAAGGAGAGGGACAGAGAAACAAAGAAGTCTCAGTGAAAATCATGAGTTAATAGCCCACAGAGCTGGGAAAAGCACCCAAAACCCACAACCAAGGCAAACAGCCTGGGGAAAACCCATAGCTCACTGAGGCCAACTGAGAGGGGAATGGACATCTTCCTCCCTGAGAAGGAGAAGGTATGGAGAGAGGTGGAAAGTACTTTCTTTTTAGTGAGTTTGGCCAGTGAAACCTGTTTTGCATCTCAGCTCTGGACAGACCAGAATCACCAATAAATGGAGGTTGAAAGAGGATGCCTCTAGGAACGGTTTGTCAAGAGGACCATCTGCTAGTAGTCTGGGAAACTGCAAGATGTAAAAAAAGTTTTACAGAATGTCTCATGTCCAAAAACACTTGATTACGTCTGCACCACATAAGTGAGTCCCTGGCTCTGTTTTGAGAACTTAAGCTAGGCAATCTTAAAGATTTAGAATGAGTTGAGCCAAAAATCAAAGAATAGCTATGAAAAAAATCACTGGGCAATAGAAAGGAATTGACTGCCAGAGTAAATTAACCAACATAATAAGATGCCAGACATCAGCAAAAAATTTTAAGCCATGCTGAGAAAACAAATATATGGCCCAACCACAGAATCAAGTAAAAAATCCTGAATAGGTACAGAATTTAAAACAACTATTCAATGATATTCACTCTAATCTCCTAAATCAGTTCAAGTAGATGAAGGAAAATAGGTCTAAAGAAATAAAGGATATAAAGAAGATACTGGGTGAGAATAGAGAACAATTTGAAAGCCTGCAAAGAAAAGTAACAAAGTTTATCAGAATGAAAGACACAATAGATGATATTAAAAATGTATTGGAGGCATATAAGAGCAGATTTGAATTAGTGGAGGACAGAATTAGTGAATTGAAGGGCAAAGGATCTGAACTGGAAAGGAAAATAACACAGAAAAAGAAAAGAATGGAAAAAAATAGAAGAAGGTTTCAGGGGCTAGAATGACAATGTGAAACACACAAGCATATATGTTATATTGTCCCAGGGAAAAGAAAACAGAATGGGGCAGAAAAAATATTTGAGGAAATAGTGACCCAAATCCCCCCAAACCTTATGAAAGATATAAACATCAACATCCAAGAAGGACAACATACCTCAGACAGAATAAATCTGATTCACCTACTATACAGAATTTCAAAGGCTATTGATAAAGAGAAGATTCTTAAAGGAAAAATAAAAAAACAAACAAACCAATGCATCAAATAGAAAGGGAAGCTCAGTAAGAATAAGTGCTGATTTCTCATCAGAAAAAAATGTAGGCAAGAAGGCAGTAGTGTGATATATTTAAGGTTCTGAAAGAGAAAAAGTACCAGCCAAGAATTCTTTTTTTTTATTTTTTTTAAATTATTTATTTATTTTTTTAAATTACATTATGAAAAATATGAGGTCCCATTCAACCCCACCGCCCCTGCCCCCCACTCCCCCCACAGCAACACTCTCTCCCATCATCATGACACATCCATTGCACCTGGTAAGTTCATCTCTGAGCATCACTGCACCCCATAGTCAATGGTCCACATCATAGCCCAGACTCTCTCACGTATAGATCCCCCCACAGCCAAGAATTCTTTATCTAGCAAATAAAATTATAGTGGGTTTAAAGTCCATGGACAAAAAAAAAAAAAAAAAGCGACTAATGGAGTTTACTACTAAAAGATGGAATTTACAAGAATACTAAAGGGAGTCTAACTGCCAGAAAGGAAAAGGCAAGGATGAGAGGTTTGGAGAATAGTGTAGAAATGAAAATTATTACTAAGGCTAACTAAGAGGTTAAAAAGATGGATAATTATAAGATATGACAATGGAAAACTAAAGGGTAAAATACACAAAGTAAATAATATTTTTACAGTATTATCATTGAATGTTAATAGACTGAACTACCCAATCAAAAGACATAGACTGAAAGAATGGATAAAGAAATATGAGCCATCTATATGCTCTCTACAAGATACACACCTAAGATGCAATATATTCCACGCAAATAGTAAGCAAAAATATCTGGAGTAGTGATACAAACACTGGATAAAATAGACTTTAAATGCAAAGTGTTATAAAAGATAAAGAAGGTCATTATATATTAATCAATGGAGCAACTCTCCAAGATGGAAGAAGTAATCATAAGTATTCATGGATCTAACCTAGGTGACTCTACATACTTGAGACACATACTGGCAAACCTGAAGGGAGAAATAGACATCTCAACAATAATAGTTTGAGAATTCAATACAACACTCTTCATTTTGGATAGAATATCTCGACAGAGGTTCAAAAAAGAAAACAGAGTTTGAATGAGTTGCTAAATGAGCTAGAACTAACAGATTTTTTTGAGCATTATACCACAAACCTGCATAATATACATTCTTCTCAAGACCATATGTTGGATCACAAGACATATCTCAATAAATTTTAAAAGATTGAAATTATACAAATCACTTTTTCTGATCATAATGTAGAGAAGCTGGAAATCAATAAGAGGATAAAAAATGGAAAATTTACACATATAAGAGATTGAACAACACAGTTTTAAATAATCAGTGGGAAAAAGAAAAATTGCTAGATAAATCACTAAATGTTTTGAGATATATGAATACAAGAACACAGCATCTCAAAACCTATGGGATAGAGCAAAGGCAGTGCTGCATGTGAAATCCATAGCCCTCAACACTTAACATTAAAAAGAAAAGAAAGAGCTAAAATTGAAGACCTAACTGCACACCTGTAGGAACTAGAAAAAGAACAGCAAATTAATCCCCCCCCAAAAGCAGAAGGAAATGAATAACAAAGAGCAGAAATAAATGAATGAGAACAACAACAACAAAATTAGAGAGAAAGAGAGAATAAACAAAACCAAGTGTTAGTTCTTTGAGATCAACAAACCCTTAGCTAGACTGACAAAGAAAAAATAGAGAAGATGCAGTATTATGCTGGCTGTTCTCAGGGTAGGGAGTAACTTTCTGAGGACTGTCTTATCTTTGGGGGAGAAAATGTTCTGTGGTTCAATGGGGTTGTGAAAAGAGTGAGGTTGGAGGGGAGCATTCTGATTTGATTTGTATCTTCTCTCTTTTTTCTTTGTCAGTCTAGCTAAGGGTTTGTCAGTTTTGTTGATCTCAAAGAACTAACACTTGGTTTTGTTTATTCTCTCCCTCTAATTTTTTTTTGCATCAGCACCCCTTTGGCTATCTAACATAGAGAGAATCAGAAATGTGAGGTGGGACATCACTACTCTCTCTGCAGTAATAAAAGAGACCATACAAAAATATAACTAACTATATGCCAGCAAATTAGACGACTAAAAGAAAATGGACAAATTTCTAAAAACACATGAACAACCTACAATAGAGAAGATACTTTCCCGCCCCATATCTTCATGCCCCTCTCAAACCCCGCCCAACCTTGCCAATTTAAAAGGTACTTCCCAGTTCAGGCAGATGGGCTGAAGTCTCTCCTCAGACCTTCACCATGCAGACTGTCTAAAGTGTCTCTTCAGACCCCCACCATGTGGGTGATCTAATAAACTCTTGTGTGAATCTTTGTCTCTGAGCCTCTTTAACCTGGAATCTAACAGGAGAGACTGTTTTCTTTCCATCCAGATTAGATTGTAGCTCTATCAAATCCCCAACCATACCTTTGGCAGAGAGGAAGCTGGGGAAACTGTAACAGCCTCTCCCAGAAATTATGGGCCATGTTGTGGAGGCCAGGGCTCATCCTACTCTGACAGTGGAAGCTGTCTTCAGAGCTACTCTGTGGCTGGAGTTGGAAGTTCCATTTTCCCAAAACAGGGGAGGAAGAGATGGTTGGCCACAGACTTCAGCTACACATTTGTAAATTCAGCTTGGTAAAGTATAACCCTAAGAACAGCTAAAGTTTGAACCTGTCTAAGTCAGAAAGTGTCTGGTAGTATCCATTTTGACTCTGCCCACAGCATGAGCAGAAGTAAGCCTGATTGAAAATTACAATGCTGGTAGAAGCTGACTTCTTTCCACTAGATTGGACTGCAGCCCTAGCCTATGCTTCAGCCCTACCACTGCCAGGGAGGAAGCTGTAGTACCTAAACCAGTCTCTCAAGGTAACTTCAGGTACTTCAGCCCACACAAACTGGTTTGTTGAGTACCTTCAATTCCATCTCCACTCTTCCAACCCCATAAGATACGAGGAAGCTGGGGTTTCTTCAGCCACTCTTGGGAACTGCAGATGTTTTCACCCCACATAGTCTGGATATTTAGGCACCTGTAGCTACATCCCTGTTCCCCAATAGGATAAGGGGGGAGGGGTATTTCCTCAGCCTCTCCTTGTAATGGCAGGTGGTTTTGGCACACACAGATTGAATAGTCAGACATCGATAGCTCCAACAAGTAAGATAGAACAGGAGCTGTTTCCTCAAACTTTACAGGTAACATCAGGTACTTTTGCCCTATGTGGCCTGGACTGGTGGGTATATGTGAATCACCTCCTCCCCCCAATAGAATAAGAGGGGGGTTGGATATCATCATGACTCTCTAGACACTGGCAGGTATTCTTAATCTACAGGGACTGAACTCTTGGGTGTCTGTGGATCCATCCTCACCACACAGTAGCATGGGAGGGGGCTGCTGTTTCTTCAACCTCTCTGAGAAATGACAGGTAATTTCAAGCTACACAGACTGAACTGTTCCATTCTTACCCTTAAAGGGCAGAAGAGACAGTATTCCCTCAGTCTCTCAGGGCAACTGCAGATGCATTTAGCTCACAGGAATTAGATTTTGGGGCAGTCACGTGGGTCCTTCCCCACCCATGGTGCTATGTCAGTCTACCTGGGCAACTGTGGTCATTTTGGACCCACGTGGCAAAAAGTGCTGCCCACACCTGCAGCTACATACCCACCCCAGGCAGGGGAGGAAAGAGCATGAAGCTTCATCATTCTCTCCAGGCAATTACATGTCTTGGCATGCATGACTTGGATTACTACACATGGCTATAGCTCTGTCCCTACTCCTGGCAAGGAGAAAGGAGGAAGAAAATCACTGGTCCCAGAGGCAACATGGGCAGCTTGATCTTACAGAGCTGACAGCCCCAACTATATCCTTGACTCCTACTACACAGCCAGCAAGGGAGAAAAGCCAATAAATCCCTAAAGTAAAGAGAGAAACTGCATCCAAAATAAATATATCTAGTAAGTCAGATGCCAAGACACCAACAACAAAAAAAAACCTACAATCTATACCAAGAATCAAGAAGATATGGCCCATTTAAAGGGACAAAGTAAGTCTCCAAATGACATAAAGGTGTTGAGACAACTAATCATCGATGTTCTAATATCCTTAATAAATTAAATGAGATGGGTAAATATAATAAGGATATTAAGGATGCAATAGATGAGTGCTGAGAAGGAGTTGAAAGCATACATAGAAAAATAGCAAATCTTAGTGAAAGATGCAATAAATGAACCAAAAAGTACACTGGAGTCATATAATAGCATATGAGGAGGCAGAAGAAATGATTGATGAGATTGAATACATGGCCTTCCAAAGTGAACATACAAAAGAACTGATGAAGAAAAGAATGTAAAAAGTTGAATAAGCTCTCAGGGAACTGAAAAATGGCAAGAGATATGCAAACATATATATCATGGGTGTCCCAGAAAGAGAAGAGTAAAGGACAGAAGTAATATTTGAAGAAATAATGGTACAAAATTTACAAACTGGGGAAGCGAACTTGGCCCAGCAGTTAGGGCATCTGTCTACCACATGGGAGGTCCACAGTTCAAACGCCGGGTCTCCTTGACCCATGTGGAGCTGGCCCACATGCAGTGCTGATGAGCACAAGGAGTGCTGTACCACACAGGGGTGTCCCCATATAGGGGAGCCCCACACACAAGGAATGTGCCCCATAAGGAGAGCTGCCCAGCGCAAAAGAAAGTTCAGCCTGCCCAGGAATGGCGCCACACACACAGAGAGCTGACACAACAAGATGATGCAACAAAAAGAAACACAGATTCCCGTGCTGCTCATAAGAGAAGTGGACAAAGAAGACGCAGCAAATAGACACAGAGAACAGACAACCCGGGTGGGAGGCGGAAGGGGAAAGAAATAAATGAATAAATAAATCTTTAAATAAATAAATAAATAAAATCACAATATATCTTTACCATTTCATACCCACTAGCATGACCAAAAGGAAAAGTAAAAATACCAAGTGACAGGAATGGCTCTCCTTACGGGGTGCACTCCTTGCCCGTGGGGCTTCCCTATGCGGGGGACGCCCCTGCATGGCATGGCACTCCTTGTGCGCATCAGCACTGCACATGGGCCAGCTGCACACTGGTCAAGGAGGCCCAGGGTTTGAACCGCGGACCTCCCATATGGTAGATGGATGCCCTAACCACTGGGCCTAGTCCGCCACCATGTGGTTTTAATTTGTAATTCTCTACTGACTAATGTTGCTGAGCTTATTTTTTCATCTTCTTTTTGTCCATTTTTATAGCTTCATCACTGAAGTTTCTGTATAAGGTCTTTGCTCATTTTAAAAACAGATTATGCTTACCTTATTACTAAGTTGCAAATGCTCTCTCTATTTACATACGTTATAGTTTTCTAGATTTTTTGTGGATGTTTTAATTATATTAAAAGGGGATATTGGGTTCTATTTTCTTTTCTTGTGTTGTCTTTGTCCATGGTATCGTAGTATCATAGTAATATAAATACTGTATTTATAAAATTGATAAGGAGTATTCCCTTCTCTTCTTGTTTTAGAAAACTTTGAGAAAGTTTGAGGCTAATACATCTTTAAATAGTTGGTAGACTTCACCAATGAATCCACCCGGACTTGGGATTTATTTTTTTCAGAGTTTGTTTGTTTGTTATGTTTAACTGATTTAATCTCTGTACTTTTAAATCTACTCACCTTTTCAATTTCTTAATAATTTAGGTACATACTGTGTATGTTTCTGGGAATTTGAACATTTAATTCTTGTGATCGAATTTGTTAGCTTAAAATTGCATGTAGCATTCATGTATAATTGTTTCTATTTCTGTATGTAAAATTAATGTCCCCACTTACATGCCAGAGTTTAGTAAATTGTCTTAGTTCTTTTTCTTTTCCCAGTCTAATTAAAAATTTTGTTTTGTCAAAACAATAGAATTGGTTTTGTTGATTTTGTTTTGTTTTTATTTTTCATTTGGTTTCCCTTTACTCTAAGCTTTACAATTTCTTTCTTTCTGCTTTGGATTTAGTGGACATACTTTTTACTTGCTCCGTTAGTGGAATGTTAGGTTATTAATTTGAAACCTTTCATATTTTCCAATGAATATATTTGAAGCTATGAATTTCTCACTGAACCCTTCTTTGACTATACTATCAGGTTTGTATATGACATTTTATTTTTATTTGTAGGAATGTATGCCGTAATATTCTTTTGACTTATTTAACTCATTTAATGTAGAAGGTATTTTGTTTAATTTCCATATAATTGTGACTTTTCCAGTTATTTTTTTATTGCTTTCCAATTTCATTGTATTTGGTAGGAAAAAAGTTTATATGATTTCATTTTTTTCTTAAATGTATTATGCTTTGTTTAGTGGACTAATACGTAGCCTATCTTGGAAAATATTCTACATACAATTGATTGGAATGCTTAGTCTGCTGCTTTGGAGCAGAGTGTGATATATATGTTGGTTAGGGGTATTTGGTTTATAATGTTAATTAAATCCTCTCTTATTTTTCTGTGTCTCCTTGCTCTGTATATTAATGGGAGTATGGTACTGATGTCTTTAAGTGTTAACTGTAGAACTGTCTATCACAACATTCAGTTCTGTCAGTATTTGCTCATGTATTTTATGGCTTTGTTGTTATGTTCACATAAATTTATAATTGTCAATACTCTTGATGAATTACTGTTTTGTTATAATATAATGACCAATTTCTGTCATATATTTATCTTAAAAGTATAATTTGTGAGATAATAACTTAGCTATTCCATATCTTTTGCTGTTATCATCTGTGTGTTATATCTTTCACATTTTTTAATATGTTAAAAAATTTTAAAGATACTTAGATTACATAAATGTTACATAAAAAATGTAGGGGATTCCCATTTGTCCCACTCCTTCCCCCTCCCACACTTTTCCACGTTAACAACAACATTCATTAGTGTTGTACATTTGTTACAATTGATGGACACATATTGGAGCATTGCCACTATGTGTGGATTAAAGTTTATATTATACTTTAAAATCTCTATCACACAATTTTGTAAGTTATGACAAGATATACAATAGCCTGTATCTGTCATTACAATATATGGACAAGGTATTGTAATCATTGTCATGAAAATGCCCATATATTACATTTATTTTTCCCTATTTCTCCCCTCCAAACTCCAATGGTCACTGCCTTCACATCACTCATAAAAACTTCTTCCATTGCTAGAATCATAATTAGTCTATAGTAGAATAACATATTTCTATTCTAGTCCATTGTTCAATCCCCAATCCGGAGGATTCTGGGATGGTGATTCCAACTCCACCTCTAATTGAGAGAAGACTTATATTCCCTGGAGCAGATGAATGGGACTCTCTTGCTTGCAGTTGTAGACTCTCTGTTCTTTGGGATGGACATTGTCCATCATCATTTCCTTGTTAGTAGTCCTGGGTAAGTCCAATGAACTGGAGAGCAGGTGTTGCCCCTCAGTTGAGATTCAGGGCCTGAATGTCACATGAAAAGCCCAAAGATTTTAGTATCACCTAGGAACAAAACAGAGCTGCAAACACAAAATACAGTATTAATAACTTACATATATACCTATATATTTAATGATATATTTTTTTTGCGTGACTTCTAAGTATTGCCTTAAAGCCAAATGAATTCCTTAACATTTCTTATTGAGCAGGGCTACTAACAATGAACACTCAGCTGTTTTGTGTTTTTTTTCTGTAGAAATGTCTTAATTTATCCTTCATGTTTGAAGGACAGAATAGGCAAGTATAATTATTGGTTGATAGTTTTTCTTCTTTCAAGCATTTTAAATATGTCAACCCAGTATCTTTTATCATACAAGGATTCTGAAGAGAATTTAATAATCTTACTGAAGAACACTTCTATGTGACAAGTAATTAATTTCTTTTTTCTTTTTAATTAATTAATTTATTTTTATTACATGCATTTTTTAAATTTTTTAATTGATTTTGTAAAAATATTACATTAAAAATATATATATGAGGACCCCTTCAAACCCACCACCCCCACCCCACCACTCCCCGCCCCCCCGCAACACTCATTCCCATCATCATGACACATCCATTGCATTTGGTAAGTACGTCTCTGGGCACCTCTGCACCTCATGGTCAATGGTCCACATCATGGCCCATACACTCCCCCATTCCATTCAGTGGGCCCTGTGAGGATTTACAATGTCCGGTGATTGCCCCTGACACACCATCCAGGGCAGCTCCAAGTCCCTAAGATGCCTCCACATCTCTTCTCTTCCTGCCATTCCCCATACCCATTAGCCACCATGTCCACTTTTCCCACTCCAATGCCATCTTTTCTCTGTGGACATTGGATTGGTTGTGTCCATTGCACCTCTATGTCAAGAGAAGGCTCAGATTCCTCATGGATACTGGATGCAATCCTCTCGCTTTCAGTTGTAGGCACTCTAGGCTCCATGGTGTGGTGGTTGTCCTTCTTCAACTCCATCTTAGCTGAGTGAGGTGAGTCCAATAAATCAGATTGTAGGTGCTGGAGTCTGTTGAGGCTCAGGGCCTGGCTATCACATTGTCAGTCCAGAGATTCAGATGCCCTAAATATATCTTAAACCCCGACACCAACTACAACTCCAGCACAGTAGCATGAAAGTCTTATGAAGAGAGATCTCATCTGAGTCCAGATTCATCACGCATAAACACCAGCTCCAAGGAAGGGCCATCTGACATGGCAGTTAACCCCATCTGCCATGACCATAGCACCCATGGGCCTCTTTAGCCCTCAAAGGAACCAATACCTGGGGGTTGTATGTACTTTATCTGTCTCTTAGACTCTGCTCAGTTGTGCATAAGGGCAATCCTTCTGACAGCCTCCAGACTCTTTTTTAGAGACTCGTAGCCATATAAACTCATTTCTCCTTTCCATTTCCCCCTTACATTAGGTCAAACAGCATTTTAAAGTCATGTTATTTTATGTAGACAGGAATATTCTGCTGATCCGCATTGAACCTTCCATTCAAGGTCATTCTCCAGTTGCATCATCAGTTGGTAGTTGATAGTGATCCCTTGGTGCCAGGGAGGCTCATCCCCGGGTGTCATGTCCCATGCTGGGGGGAAGTCATTGCATTTACATGCTGAGTTTGGCTTCGAGACTGGCCACATTTGAGTAACATGAAGGCTGACAGGAGGAAATTCCCAGGCACAATGCTGCTCTAGGCCTTGTACTTATTTCAGGCATATCAGCTCACAAGCATAGTCATTAGCGTCAGGGGCTCACTGTTGGACTCTCATTCCTTCCCGGTCCTTGCCGCTGCACCTGGGAGACTGTCTCTGCTCCCCTAGGGACCACGACAGAGCACCACCGGCCAGGAACCCAGTACCCCCCCAGCTGTAGTTTTTAATTGTTGCCACTGTGAGTATATCCAAACATTACCATGCACCCTGGACATATGTCCTGTATAGCTCCCTGTCAGCCATATATCACCTGTCAATAGTATCCTATACCAGTATTCCTCCATTGCCACTGTTGAACCACTCTGTGATCCAGAACTTCCTGAAAATTGAAGCCCAATATAATGTCAGGATCCCTTACTAGCAAAATGGCATATAGCGATGGGTTTAAAGGTTAGATATAGAATACGTGTTGACTTGGAAAAAAATCTACATCCTATCTTTTTCTTTTTTCTTTTTTCCCTAATTATTGAACTTCTCTTAACAAGAGCCCTAGACCACAGCAATTCATATATATAATATACAGCACTCCCACACATCCACCACAAAACCTTTTCCCTTCCACAGCGATACTCTTACACCCTATTCACATCATATTTACTTAAAGTGATGTACAGAGTCTGAAACAATAGCTTTCAAACAAGGTGACATCTGTGCTTACATTGTGCTGCTTACTTTATGATACACAGTTTTCTAATTTTTTAGTTATCCTATGTTTTACATTATGGTTTACATTATCAGTCTGTCGTCTCCTATAAGTTATGGTGTAATATTACATTTTTATATCCATCCTTGTTTACTCTCGCGAAACTCCTCTATTACCCCACATTTACCTTGGTTCCACACATTTAAAATCCATTTTCCCATCCACCTTGGTGCCCACAGTGACAGCCAACCTCCGTTTCCCGAGGAGCCACGTCTAGAGATAGTTGGAATAGTGTTCAGGGCCTAACTTGCTCAACTGCCCCAATGCCCTGGGAGCCACCCTTTCTCTCGAGAGATACAGTTCCCTCTATTTGATGGCATTAGTCCTCCCCAGGATGTGGGTCCACCCCCACTCTCATTACTTGGGTCTCTACCCAATGGTGCCACCCACTCTGGTAAAATGAGCATTCAGACATTTCTCAGGAGCCCGTCCCGCATCGGACCACGCCCTCCGAGCATTCCAAACAGGTAACCATCTTAATTATATTTTGATACGATTTTCTCGGCATTTTACTCTCCACCAACACCTGACACTCTCCTATGTACGTATGCTACCCCTCCCTCCCCCCACTTTTGGGCAATATTACCCATCCGCCCATCCCCAGCCACCCTCAAACCTGCAAAACCCCTCCCAAAGGCAACCCCTTGCCCCCATTTTATCTCTTCTTTGTGTTCATACTTACCACCAGCTCGTCATAAATTCCACCCCTGCAGACATCAACTCACATCCTTCCTCCACCCCCCGATTTCCTGTAAGCCTATCGTTCAGTCTCTTGCTCTCTGAGGCAGCTTGCTTATTTCATATCATTGAGGTCATGTAGTATTTGTCCTTCAATGCCTGGGTTGCTTCACTCAACATAAGGTTCTCAAGATTCATCCATGTTATCACGTGTGTTTGTAGTGTATTTGTTCTTACAGCCGAGTAGTATTCCATTGTGTGTATACACCTCATTTTGTTGATCCACTCATCTGTTGATGGGCATTTGGGTTGATTCCAACTTTCGGCAATAGTGAACAATGCTGCTATGAACATTGGTGTACATACATCGGTTTGCATCCTTGTTTTCAGTTCTGCTGGTTATATACCCAGCAGTGGTATTGCTGGGTCATATGGCAAATCTATGGCTAGTTTTTTGAGAAACCGCCATATTATCCTCCAGAATGGTTGTATCCTTCTGCATTCCCACCAGCAGTGGATGAGTGTTGCCCTTTCTTCACATCCTCTCCAGCATTTGTATTCTTCTGTTTTTTTCATAGCTGCCAATCTTATGGGTGTAAGATGGTATCTCATTGTAGTTTTGATTTGCATTTCCCTGATAGCTAGAGATTTGGAGCATTTTTTCATGTGCTTTTTAGCCATTTGTATTTCTTCTTTGGAGAAGTGTCTGTTTAATTCTTTTTCCCATTTTTTAAATGGGTTGTTTATCTTTTTATTTTCAAGATATAGGAGTTCTTTATATATGCAAGTTATAAGTTTCTTATCAGATATATCAGAATATTTTCTCCCACTGTGTGGGCTCCCTTTTTACTTTCTTGACAAACTCCTTTGAGGTGCAGAAGCCTTTAATTTTGAGGAAGTCCCATTTATCTATTAGCTCTTCTGCTGCTCGTGCTTTTGGTGAGATATTCATAAATCCATTTCTTATTACAAGGCCCTGTAGGTGTTTCCCTACACTGCTTTCTAAGGCTTTTATGGTCTTGGCTCTTATATTTAGGTCTTTGATCCATCTTGAGTTGATCTTTGTATAAGGTGTGAGATGGTAATCCTCTTTCATTCTTCTACATATAGCTACCCAGTTCTCCAGACACCATTTGTTGAATAGGCCACTCTCTCCCAGTTGAGAGGGTTTGGTGGCTTTATCAAATATTATGTGGCTATATATGTGAGGTTCTATATCAGAGCTTTCAATTGATTCCATTGGTCTATGTGTCTCTCCTTATGCCAATACCATGCTGTTTTCAACACCGTAGCTTTGTAGTATGTTTTGAAGTCAGATAGTGTGATTCCTCCAATTTCGTTTTTCTTTTTCAGTATGTCTTTGGCTATTTGGGGTCTCTTTCCTTTCCAAATAAATTTCATAGTTAGTTTTTCTACTTCCTTAAAGAAGGCGGTTTTGATTTTTATTGGGATTGCATTGAATGTATAGATCAGTTTTGGTAGAATAAACATCTTAATAATATTCAGTCTTCCTATCCATGAACAAGGAATATTCTTCCATTTATTTAGGTCTTCTTTGATTTCCTTGAACAGTCTTGTATAGTTCTTGGTGTATAAGTTTTTTACTTCTTTATTTAAATTTATTCCTAAGTATTTGATTTTTTTATTTACTATTGTGAATGGTATTTGTTTCTTGATTTCCTCCTGATCTTGCTCATTATTGGTGTATAGAAATGCTACTGATTTTTGCACATTGATCTTATAACCTGCGACTTTACTAAATTCATTTATGAGTTCTAGAAGCTTTGTTGTAGATCTCTCTGGGTTTTCTATGTATAGGATCATGTCATCTGCAAATAATGAAATTTTGACTTCTTCCTTTCCAATTTGAATGCCTTTTATTTCTGGTTCTTGCCTCAGTGCTCGAGCAAGTACTTCTAAGACAATGTTAAATAGGAGCGGAGACAATGGGCATCCTTTTCTTGTTCCTGAGTTTAGAGGGAAGGATTTTAGGATTTCTCCATTGTAAACAATGTTGGATTTAGGTTTTTCGTATATACTCTTTATCATATTCAAAAAAATTTCCTTGTATTCCAATCTTTTGGAGGGTTTTTATCAAGAAAGGGTGCTGTATTTTGTCAAAAGCTTTTTCTGCATCTATAGATATAATCATGTGATTTTTTTCCTTCAATCTGTTTATATGGTATATTACGTTGATTGATTTTCTTATGTTGAAACATCCTTGCATACCTGGGATGAATCCCACTTGGTCGTGGTGTATAATTCGTTTAATGTGTTGTTGAATACGATTAGCAAGTATTTTGTTAAGTATTTTTGCGTCTAGGTTCATTAGAGAAATTGGTCTGTAATTTTCCTTTCTTATGGTGTCTTTGTTTGGCTTTGGTACTAGGGTAATGTTGGCATCATAGAAGGAGTTCGGCAATGTTCTTTCTGTTTCAATTTTTTGGAATAGTTTCAGCAGGATTGGTGTTAGTTCTTTCTGGAATGTTTTGTAAAATTCACCTGTGAAGCCGTCTGGCCCTGGGCTCTTCTTAGTTGGGAGATTTTTAATAACTGATTCTATCTCTCTGTTTCTGATTGGTTTGTTAAAATCATCAATTTCTTCCTTTGTCAATATGGGCTGTTTATGTGTTTCTAGGAATTTGTCCATTTCCTCTAAATTGTCATTTTTTTGGAATATAGTTTTTCAAAGTATCCTCTTATGATAGGCTTTATTTCTGTGGGGTCAGTGGTGATATTGCCTTTCTCATTTCTTATTTTGTGTATTTGCATCTTCTCTCTTTTTTTCTTTGTTAGTCTCGCTAAAGGTTTGTCAATTTTGTTGATCTTCTCAAAAAACCAACTCTTGGTCTTGTTTATCTTTGCAAGTGCTTTCTTATTTTCTATTTCATTTAGTTCTGCTCTTTTCTTTGTTATTTCCTTCCTTCTTTTTCCTGTTGGGTTACTTTGTTGTTGTTTTTCTAATTTCTTCAAATGTGCAGTTACCTCTGCAATTTTTGCTCTTTCTTCTTTTTTGATATATGAGTTTATGGCTATAAATTTCCCTCTCAGTACTGCTTTTGCTGCATCCCATAAATTTTGGTATGTTGTGTTCTCATTATCATTTGTTTCAAGGTAGTCATTGATTTCTTTTGAGATTTCCTCTTTGACTCACTGTTTTTGTAAGAGTGTGCTGTTTAATTTCCAAATCGTGGTGTGAAACCTCGGCCTCTGTCCCTTGCAAATTTCCAGCTTGACTCCACTGTGGTCAGAGATATTGTTTTGTAGGATTTCAATCTTTCTGAATTCATTCAGCCTTTCTTTGTGGCCTCGCATATGATCTATCTTGGAGAATGATCCATGTGCATTTGAGAAAAATGTATATCCTGCTGTGTTTGGGTGTAATGATCTATATATGTCTATTAGATCCAGCTCCTCTAATATACTGTTCAAATGTTTTGTTTCTTTAGTGATTCTCTTTTGAGATGTTCTGCCCAGAGTTGATAGTGGTGTATTAAAATCCCCCACTATAATTGTAGATGCATCTATTGTTTCACTTAGTTTTTCCAGCGTTTGCCTCACGTATTTAGAGGTGCCCTTGTTAGGAGCATAAATATTTATGATTGTTAGATCTTCTTCACAGATTTTCCCTTTCACTAAAATGTAGTATCCTTCTTTGTCTCTCACAATTGTTTCACATTTAAAGTCTATTTTGTCTGATATTAATATAGCTACTCCTGCCTTCTTTTGTTATTGTTTGCTTGTATGATTGTTTTCCAGCCATTCACTTTCAATGTCCATGTGTCTCTGGGTCTAAGATATGTCTCTTGTAGACAGCACACAGATGGGTCATATTTCCTTATCCAATGTCCCAGTCTGAATCTTTTGATAGGTGAGTTTAATCCATTGACATTCAGTGTTATTACTTTCAAGGAATTATTTGTGTTAGCCATGTTTTGATTGGATTTGTGTTTGTCATATTTTGTTTGTATTTTTTTCCCTTCTCTTTTTGTCTTTTTGTTGTTGTTGTTGTTGTTGTTGCTCTTATACTCTCCTCCAACTTTGCCTGTCCTGTTTTTTCCTTTCTTCCTGCAGAACTCCCTTTAGAATTTCTTGAAGGGGAGGTTTCTTGTTGGTATACTCTTTCAGGTTCTGTTTGTCTGTGAATATTTTGAACTCTCCATCATGTTTGAATGCTAGTTTAGCTGGATAGAGTATTCTTGGTTGGAAATTTTTTTCCTTTAGTACCTTGACTATATCATACCACTGCCTTCTTGCCTCTATGGTTTCAGATGAGAAATCATCACTTAATCTAATGGAGCTTCCCTTGTATGTGATGGTTTTATTTTCTCTTGCTGCTTTTAGAATTTTCTCTTTGTCTCAAGCATTGGATAATTTGACAAGTATATGTCTTGGGGTGGGCTTGTTGGGGTTTATGACCAGTGGAGTGCGCTGTGCTTCTTAGATATGTACATCTGTCTCTTTCAGTAGATCTGGGAAGTTTTCAGCCATTATTTCCTGCAACACTCCTTCTGACCTCTTTCCCTTCTCTTCTCCTTCTGGAATGCCTATAATACGTATGTTTGAGTGTTTTGCATTGTCATTCAGGTCCCTAAGTCCTAGCTGGATTTTTTCTATCTTTTTATCGACCACTTCTACTATCTGTTTGACTTCTGATGTACTGTCTTCCACATCACTAATTCTCTGCTCTGCCTCTTCTAGTCTGCTGATATTTGCTGCAAGTGTATTTTTGATTTCTTGAACTGTGGTGTTCATTCCCATCATATCTGTTATCTTTTTGCGTATGTCTGCAATTTCCCCTCCAAGTGATGTCTTCATGTTGTTAACCTCTTTCATTATTTCATGAAATTTGTTGGTCACAAATGTTCTGAGATCTTTCATTGCTTGTTCAAAGTTCTGCTCCCCTTCCTGATTTTTGGTTTTTTGATTGGATTCAGCCATGTTTTCCTGATTACTGGTTTGGTTTGTAGATTTTTTTGCTTTCTGGTCATTATTTAATCTTGACAGGTTTAATCAGTTCCTTAGCTTCTTTGTCTACTCTTGGGTATTAATTAGCTGTTGTTTTTGCGTAAGTGCTATATCTTCTCTTTGTCACTTTGTTCTTATTCTAATTTCTTGTTGTTGGTTAATTTCACTTTAAAGGAAAGTATTAGTGCCAGAGAAAGGCAATTGTGTGCGGTCACCCCTCGGGCTGAAGTGTGGTTTGCTGGCCTGGCAGGGGAGCGGCCGCGGTAGGCCTAATTCCGCTGCCCCCATAATAGGGTGGTTGGTCGGGCCCACCGCCACCCCTGAAGGAAGCTCGGCATGGGCGCAGAGTGCCCTCGGGTCTCCCCTTCTCGGCAGCCATGCTTCCGCGGCTGCCCCTCCTCCCGGACAGCGCCACACGATGCCTTGTAGGGCGGCACCCTTCTTCTTCTTTCTCCCTGCGCAGGCGCAGGGCGGAAGATTCCAGTCTGCCCTTTTCCCTTCCCCCGACAGCAGCAACAGCCAGGCGTGGGCGGAAAAATCCAGTCTGCCCTTTTCCCCTCCCCCGACAGCAGCAACAGCCAGGCGTGGGCGGAAAAATCCAGCCCGCCCTTTTCCCTTCCCCCGACAGCAGCAATAGCCAGGCATGGGCGGGAAACTCAAGTCTGCCCTCCACCCAGCAACAGCAGCCACCAATTCCTAAACCCTGCCCCTTCCCCCAGCAACAGCGACAGCCAATCCCTAACCACCACCCCTCCCCCGTCCAGTACCGCCCACTGACCTTTCGCCAGCAACCAATCAGAACAGGGTGTGGCTTCGACCAATCAGCCTTCCCCAGCCCCTATAAAACTGTTGCCTCTCCCTCAGTAAAGTGGACTTGCGTGTTTACCTTGTCTCCGCGGTAGTTCTTCTGCCGTGCGCCCTCCAGTCGTGCAACATTGCTGCTACCTGAGCATTGGCTACCTCATATGATCCACGGCGGTCTGGGAGAATCGCTGGATGGCTTTCTCCTTCCATGTCGGGGGCTTATACCGACCCGCTATGATTAAGAGGAGCCTTGGATTTCTCCGGAGCGTGCGCTTGCACGTCTGAAGTAATCCTACCACAGCCCTACCCCCTCCTCTCTTCTCACCTTGGGACTTCTCTCATGCAACATTGCTGCTACCTGAGCCTTGGCTACCTCATACGATCCACGGCGGTCTGGGAGAATCGCTGGATGGCTTTCTCCTTCCATGTTGGGGGCTTATACCGACCCGCTATGATTAAGAGGAGCCTTGGATTTCTCGGGAGCGCGAGCTTGCACGTCTGAAGTAATCCTACCACAGCCCTACGCCTTCCTCTCTTCTCACCTTGGGACTTCTCTTGTGCAACATTGCTGCTACCTGAGCCTTGGCTATCTCATATGATCCACGGCGGTCTGGGAGAATCGCTGGATGGCTTTCTCCTTCCATGTCGGGGGCTTATACCGACCCGCTATGATTAAGAGGAGCCTTGGATTTCTCGGGAGCACGCGCTTGCACGTCTGAAGTAACCCTACCATAGCCCTACGCTCTCCTCTTTTCTCACCCCTATCTTTTCACTCTGCATTGCTGCTCCTGAACCTTGGTGACCTCATATGATCCACAGCGGTCTGGGAGAATCGCTGGATGGCTTTCTCCTTCCATGTCGGGGGCTTATACCGACCCACTATGATTAAGAGGCGCCAATAAAACTCTCAGGAGTGCATGCCTGAGCACCTCCACCCCTGCCTTCACCTCTGCCTCCTCCCCTCCGCGCTTGCTCCCCTTTGCCTTGCTCCACTGCTCGTCGTCCCGCCCTCCCCTCGTCGGGGCCTTCTCTTGGCCCGCGACCACCGTCAGAGCCCCACCGGCTCTGACCCCTCGTCTCACCGCGCACCTCGGCTCCCATCGCCGCGCTCTCAAGTCGCTACCACCCCAGAATATTGTAACCACGGCCCCCCATGCCGCCATCGCTCTCAAGCAGCTCCAGCCCCGTGAAACGGCCCGCAACCCGCTTTCCCCGGCCCACGGCCTGCTTTCTAGCATCCAATAACGCTTCTGCTCTTGCCTCCCCATACTTCTGCGGAGCTTCCTCCTGTCTCAACCTCACTCCTCTTCTCAGCCATCCAAAGCGTCCCTTCTCATCCCCCGCCCCCCTCCTTTTTTGCTTGAACCCCCATTACATTGCAGATTGGGCCGCCCCATGTCGGCCCGCCCCATTAACATCGGCCTCTCTCGCGCCCGTGAAGACTTTGGCCTTCTTATTGTCCTCGCCTACGTCTCCACCACTCCCGACGCTGCCGCCACCACCATCGCTGGTGCCCTGACGCGACTTGTCCTCACCGCTGCGATCCTCCAGACCATCACACAGTCTGCCTCTACCGCTCTTCGCCGCCAAGAAGAGATCAACTACCTGTAACGCGCTGTCATCCTGGACTTTTAACAAGCAGATGGACCTTATAGCCACCGAGATCAACAAGAATTGGACATTGGCCACCCTTGCTTGCAACGGCAAGATACTGCCCCCCAAATTGTACATTTGTATCCCCGTCATACTCACCTCCCTCTTCAGCCCCGCTTCCCTCATTGCTTACTGCCTCTTGGGCCTCGGCTACTTGTTGCTGCTGCCATCCTGGCCCTTATTTGAAAAGAAGGGGGAAATGCGGTCACCCCTCGGGCTGAAGTGTGGTTTGCTGGCCTGGCAGGGGAGCGGCCGCGGTAGGCCTAATTCCGCTGCCCCCATAATAGGGTGGTTGGTCGGGCCCACCGCCACCCCTGAAGGAAGCTCGGCATGGGCGCAGAGTGCCCTCGGGTCTCCCCTTCTCGGCAGCTATGCTTCCACGGCTGCCCCTCCTCCCGGATAGCGCCACACGATGCCTTGTAGGGTGGCACCCTTCTTCTTCTTTCTCCCTGCGCAGGCGCAGGGCGGAAGATTCCAGTCTGCCCTTTTCCCTTCCCCCGACAGCAGCAACAGCCAGGCGTGGGCGGAAAAATCCAGTCTGCCCTTTTCCCCTCCCCCGACAGCAGCAACAGCCAGGCGTGGGCGGAAAAATCCAGCCCGCCCTTTTCCCTTCCCCCGACAGCAGCAATAGCCAGGCATGGGCGGGAAACTCAAGTCTGCCCTCCACCCAGCAACAGCAGCCACCAATTCCTAAACCCTACCCCTTCCCCCAGCAACAGCGACAGCCAATCCCTAACCACCACCCCTCCCCCGTCCAGTACCGCCCACTGACCTTTCGCCAGCAACCAATCAGAACAGGGCGTGGCTTCGACCAATCAGCCTTCCCCAGCCCCTATAAAACTGTTGCCTCTCCCTCAGTAAAGTGGACTTGCGTGTTTACCTTGTCTCTGCGGTAGTTCTTCTGCCGTGCGCCCTCCAGTCCTGAGAGCCCCCGACAAGGGCCTGGCCTCCCTTGTCCCCAGTTCGTCGCCTGCTTCTCCGGGCGACCCCTTCGTCGCCGGCTTCGCCGGGCGACCCCGTCAGCCGAACCGCGCAACCCCTTGTGAGACCGATCCCTCGTCTGCTGCCGGACCGATCCCTCGTCCCAGGTGGGACTGACCCCTCGTCCCAAGCGGGACCGACCCCTCGTCCGCAGCCAGACCCCACCTCTACCGACCGAGCAAGCCGCCGCAATTGTGTAAGCAAGGAAAAAGTGTAAAGTAGTATTGGTGATATATGTTAACAAAGCAAGAATATGAGATCTGGGAGGATGGAGGTTAGATTCATGTAAATTGTGTAGAGTTATAGCAGTAGCTACAGTACCTATTATGAGGTAGATGATTGAATATGGGATGAATATGGTATGAATCATAAAGCTATTGTTTTCATGAGAGAGGGAAAAAGGAAAGAAAGGTAATAGTTTCAAGAGTGGATAATAGACAGAAAACAAAACAAAGGTATTAGAAATTAAGACTTAGACACTTAGTGGATCAAAGAGAGGGAGGTGGGAGGTGGAATATAGGAGAGACAGTAGATGATGGCAGATATCAAGATGTAGGGGAAAGAGGATAGTTTAGGTAGCCTAAATCAGTTCACATAGAAATGAGGCAGTGGAGGATGAGAAAACGCCAGCAAATGTGAGGTGTTTCCTGCCAACCTATTGTATAATTGAGTTAAAATAAAATAAGTAGAAGATGAGGGACATGAGGGGGAGAGAAAACAGAAAACGAAAACAAATTAAAAAAATAAAAAATAAAAATATAAAACGGGGGGAAGAGAAGAAAGGAAGACAGGAAAAGGGGGTGGGCAAAGGGTGGGGAACAGGTAGGGGAAAGAAAAAAAAACAGATATACACGACCCACAATTAAAACACCAGCTACACAACAACAACCACAAAAAAACTCCTAAATAACTGAATACACTGTGAGAAAAGACAAGGGGATAATGCGGTGTTAGTAATCAGGACATTAAAAAAAAGTAAAAAATAAGACAAAATGAAAATAAAAACAAAACAAAATGAAACGATAAAGAAAAAACTCCAACATTGAAGGCTAGGGCATTCAAGGACCTCAGATGGACCTCAGGGCATGATGGATTCAGGGTTAGAAAGTCTGAGATATTAAAGACTCAAGAGGTGTGATTCTCTGGGGTGTGGGCCACCAGAGTTTAGGGGATTCAGACCTGGCAACCTCCATTCTGGTCAACAGGAAAACTAGGAGACCCGTAGTGTAACACAGCCCTCAGGGATCCCCACAGCTGGGCGCCAGCCTTATGGGGGAAGTCAGATCCGCAAACTCTATATTATGTCTGAACCCTGCAATTCACTTACTTAGTAGGGCTCATTAACGTGGGTATATCATCACTTCAGCTTTTGGACAGCTCCCGCCCTGTGCTTCCAGAACACTGCCACTTGAGGGCGCCTTACACCACAGCCACTTTACTGGCACAGATCCGAAGCCCGGCCCGTGAGCTGAAAACAGATTCCAAAACCGGAATTCCCAAGCTTCGCAAAATATTCCCTAATCGGCTTCCAGACGTGTCCCCCTCCCTCACTGCACCCTGAAACAACTTCCCAAGTATGTCCGTTTATTGCCTACAGCATAATTCGGTTGCAGATCGGCAGCCGCGGTGTGGGGGCGGGGCTTCAGGTGGAAGCGCTATTATTTGTGTCCACCATTAAAAATTTTCCCCCGCTTCACAACAAAACACCGTCTATCTCCCCAAATCGATCCGCAAAGGTGACCCATCACATCAACCTGCCAACAGCCCGCCCAGGACTCGCAAACTCCCCAGCACCGCAGAGCCACCAAAAAGGTGAGCCGCTGCGTGGCACCGTGGCTCCACCCACCCCTAAGAGGGAGGAACCTGTGTGCAGGTCTCACCTCCGAGCAATAGAACCCAAATTATATCTTATAGACCAATGCTCTCCGTTACCTTTCCACTAAATCGATGTCCAGACACTTCCTGCCCTGCAAAAATCCCAAAAAAGCCCCACCTGGGAGAACCTCCAGCCATGCCCAGCCATTTCTTCCCAGTAGAGATCGCAAGGCAAGTTCACTCAGTGACCGTCTTGCTTCTGCCCCTGTAGTTAATTTCTAGCTGCTTTCTTGATTTTCTCATTGCCTTTGTCTTTGAAAGTTTGATTATAATGTGTAACAGTGTGGTTATATTTGAATTTAGCCTAGTTGGAGTTCATTGCACATTTTGGAAATATAGATTCATGTTCTTCATTAAATTTGGGAAGATTTTGTCCAGTAATTCCTCAAATATTATTTCTGTCCTGTTCTCTATCTCTCTTAGCAACTCCCATTATGTAAATGTTGGGACATTTTATATTTTCCAAATTTCTTAGGCTCTGTTATTTTTTTTTCTTCTACTCCTCAGGCTGGATAATACCAATCAACCAGTTTTTAGTCCAATGCTTCAGTCTTCTGCTTCCTGAAATCATTCGTTGACTCCCATTTGGGAATTTTTCTTGATATTTTAATACTATCATTTTCTATCATTTATATGTGTTCTGTTTTGATATATGTTGACAAATAATTTCTGCCTGTTTACTGTTATTTTCTTTTTGTGAAACTTCATTCTCCTGGTTATCTTTATTTCTTTATAGTTTCTCTTTGCTCTTTAAACATATATAAAACTGTTCTTTCAGAGTCTTTTTCTTATTATATCAACATGTGGGATTCCTCATGTTTCTATGCATTTCTCTATTTTCCCCGTACATGGATATACATTTTTGTGTCTTTCCATACCTCATAACGTTCTATTGAAAAATGGATATTTTGAATAATGTGGTATCTCTGGAAACAGACTCTCGCCTCACTGCAGGGCTTGCTGTTGCTGCATATGGCTACAGTTGTTTATACTGACCTTCCTAAATTTTTTACAAAGACTGTATTCTTGGTTGTATGTGGTCCCTGGTATCTTTATTACATTAGCTTTGTGATTTGCTAGTGATTTGACCATGATTTGATTAAATGCTTTAGGAAAAAATGCATTTTCCATTCCATGTTCTGTGTTAGGACTTAAATGCTATTTAAGGCTCTTTACAATTGTGCATATCCTTCAATTCCTGATTGTGAAGAGTCTAAACATCAGACAATGATAAAAGCTTACCATCTTCTCAGGATGTTTTTCAGCATGTGTTATCCCAAAAGAGGCATGCAGACTTCTAGATTGCCTGTTATACAGAAATAGCTTTTCAAATACTTTATTACCTAATGTATATCCTTCCATAGCCTCTTATATCTAAGATTTTTAAGTCTTTCCTATCATTCATTGTTTAAAGCAGCTGGAGCCATTCTATTTGCTTTGTTTCTTTAAGAAAGCCAAACAGCAATTGGCTCTTGCATTGACATTTTCAAGGCATTACTAATGATGGCAATCACCAAAGTCAATTTCTCAGGTAGCCATCAGACAAGTAAGACACATAACCACAATTTTTTTTAAAAGATAAAGATGTATTTGTTTCCATTACACCAGGAATTTGAGCCAACAATTACATGGTTGATGCTGAGAAGGAAGTGAGAACTGATTTATGTGTAAGTTAAAATTCCACAGTTTTCTGAATATATTTTATGGACTTTCTTCATCATTAAGCTTAACTCTGGCCATACTACATTCTTTTTCAATATGTTTTATTAGAGAAGTAAGTTTACAGGAAGCTCATGCAGACATTCAAAGTCCTATATCCCTACAATTATTAAAACTTTTCATAAGTGTGATAACTTTGTTATAATTGGTAAAAGAATACTACTATAATTGTGCTCTTAAATACAGTTCACAATTTCCATGAGATTGCATTTTTGCTTTGTAAAGTCCTATGGGATTTTACAATTTTTATTCAGGTAACATATAAAACCAGAAATTTCCCCTTTTAGTCACATACATATACATAATTCAGTTTTGTTAATTTTATTCACAGTGTAAAATCATCCACAATCAAAACTTTCCCATCAACAAAGTGAAAATTATGTACCAATTAAGAATTAATTCCCCATTCCTTACACCCATCACAGCATTTGGCAACTACATTCTAACTTTGGAGCCTATGAAATTGCTTAGTCTAATAATTTAATATCAGTTATCAATGTTTGCCTTAAAATGGCTGCCTAACTTCACACAATATGATTTCTTCAAAATCCTTTTATATTGTTGCAGAAATCAGAACTTCATTGTTTTTCTATAGGTGAATAGTATTACTTTGTATGCTGTTTTAGTTTCCTAGGCTCCTCCAGTAAATACCATGAAATTGGGTCACTTAAACAAAGGAAATTTTCTAGCTTACAGTGTTAAGGTTTGGAAAGTGTCCAAATCAAAATATCATGAAGGCAATGCTTTCTTCAGGAAAACCAGCATATTTTGGCTCGCCGCTGGCAATTTTGGCTCTTCTGTCACATGGCAAGGTATGGCAGTTTCTGATAATTCCAGATTTTTCTTCCCTGGCTTTTTCTGTCTCTGTATTCATTTCATTTATTAAGGGTTCTAGTAGTAGGATTAAGACCTATATCCTGAATAAGGTGGGTCACACCTTGACTGAGGCAGCCTTTTGAAAAGGTCATACTTACTATGGGTTTACACCACTAGGAATGGGTTAGATTTAAGAACATTCTCTGAGGTAAATATAGCTTCAACACTCCATCCTCAATATACAATGGAATGACAGTCATATGATAAATATTCATATTCCCATAGGGAAAAACTGGAGGTATACAAGGGTTACAGGCCCCAACCATTGCAAAACCCTGGAAGACATACTCCCATAGATTTCAAGATCTGAGAGTCATCCATAGAATGACATTTTGTTCTCCCAACCTGATGGAGTAGCAGAGCCACCCTTTCTTACAGCTTGTGCAGAGGTTTGCCATCCCTGAACATGGGTGTGAGCTTACAGCCCCTCCAAGCATTATGCTGGCAACCAGAATCTCTTCAATCCCCAGGACACAAGCTCAACCCTTTCAGAACACTGAGGTCATGGCCAGACGTTCCACAATATCCCAGGCACAGACTCAGCTCATTCGATTTTTGGGGAGATGACTAGACTTTCTGCAATTCCTGGGGTATATGTTTCATATGCCTTGAAGGCTAGAATGGCAGCACTCTTCCTGAAAATTGGGTGGAAAGCTTGCCCTCTCCAAGCACTGTCTCAGACTCACACTTTCCACACACAGTACAAACCTCACTTCCATTCTGTGCTTGATTTTTTCTTTAACCATACCTTTTCTATCCCTTTTAGTTCAGGTTGGCAGGGGTTCCATTCAAACAGATGTCACAAAAACCTTGTTGGTTTGCAGATTGTACACAGTGATACAAAACCATTCAATTAAAAAACTTTCCACAGATCATTCCTGGACAAACTACATCTACAAGTCTGACTCACACTGAAATGGCTGAGTGGATTAATTTTCAGTAAAATCCTCACAAGAAGTCTGATTCTATGGAGACTTGCTTTATGGAAGCCTGGAATTTTCCAAAACATAAATATCTGGTTTCTTTGTGCTCTGGAATCTCAGTTCTCAGCTTATACCTTTCCTCTAACATTGTACTTTAAACAGCAATGAGAAACCAGGCTACATGTTCCTAATTCACCTTGGAAATCAACTCAGTTAAATGTGAAAATTTATCACTCTAAAACTTCACCTCCCATCAAATTTTGCCAAGTTCTATACCACTTTATTTTTTTTTTTGGTCTTTATTTATTTTTAAAATATTACATTAAAAAATATGAGGCCCCCATATACCCCCACCTCCCTCCCCCCCTCCTCCCCCCATAAAACAATCTCTTTAAAGCAATGATTGACTTTCCTCCACTTTCTATTAACAAAGTCAGCATGTTCTTTTAAGTCTTCATCAGAAGTAACTTTAGCATCCATAGTTCTACTAACAGTCTCTTCAAGTAAATTAGCCTTTTCTATAAGCCACCTTACAATTCTTCTTGTCTCTATACATTTACCCTATTCCAAAGCAGTTTCTACCTTTCTGTTATTTGCAATAGTAGCACCCCACTCTTCTGGTAACAAAGTCTGGTGTAATTTCTTAGACTGTTCAAGAAAATACCATGAAATGTCCTGGCTTAAACAAAGGGGATTTATCTATCTATCCAACTATCTATTAATAAATTAATTTTTCTTTCAGTGGTGATTTATTCATATATTAATTTATTTTTATTCCAACTTCTCCCTCTTTTTTGTTTTTTAAATTTTTTTCTGTCTTTATTTTTTGTTAAATGTTACATTAAAAAAATAAGAGGTTCCCATGTACTCCCCATCCACCTCACCCCACTCCACCCACATCAACAGCCTCTTCCATCATTGTGGCACATTCATTGCATTTGGTGAATACATTTTGGAGCACTGCTACAACACATGGCTAATGGTTTACATTGTAGTTTATGCTGCCCCCCCTTCCCCGGTCCACCCAGTGTGCCATGGCAGGACATACAATGTCCAGCATCGCATCTGTCCCTGAAGTACCACCCAGGACAATTCCAAGTCCTGAAAATGCCCTACATCATATCTCTTCTTCCCTCTCCCTGCCCTCAGCAGCTACCATGACCATTTTCTCCACACCAATGCTACAATTTCTTCCATTACTAATCATAATAGTTTCATCATAGAATATCAGTAAGTCCACTCTAATTCATACTCTATTCCTCCATCCTGTGGCCCCTGGAATGGTTATGTCCACTCCACTTCTATATCAAGAGGCAGCTTTGATTCCACATGGATGATGGATACAATTCTCCTGCTTGCAGTTGTAGGCACTCTTGTCTCCCTGGTGTGGTGGTTGACCTTCTTCACTTACCTGTTACCTGGCTGGGGTAAGTCCTATAAACTAGAAGGTAGGAGTTGCAAGTCTGCTGAGACTCAGGGCTGGCTGTCACATCAACAGTACAGAGATTCAGGTCTTCTGAGTACACATCAACCCCAGCACCAAACACAAGGTCAGTAAAAGCGGCAGTAGAGGCATGTGTAGAAAGGTCACATCTGAGTCCAACTCTATCACTCTCAGTAAAACAAACTCCAAAGTAGGACCATCTGACATGGCACTGAACTCCAGAGCCATCTGCCATGACCATAGATCCTGTGGGTCTCTGTATCCCTCAGGAGAACTGGTACCTGGGGTTGGATCTACTTTGACTGTCTCTGGGACCCTACTGAGGCATGCATAAGCATGACCCCTCTGATGACCTCCAGACACTTTTTGGAGACTCATAGCCATATAAACTCATTTGTCCTTTCCATTTCTTCCTTTTATTCAAGGTCAAAAAGCAGTTTTTAACACCTGATATTACATGTAGGCTGAGATATTCTGCTCATCTGAGTTGACCCTTTTATTCATGGGAGTAATGTCCCATGCTGGAGGGAAGGTAATGCATTTACATCTTGAGTTTGGCTTAGAGAGTAGCCACATTTGAGCAACATGGAGGCTCAAAGAGGATTTATTAATGTACAGTTTTGAAACTGGGAAAATGTCCAAATCAAGGCATCATCAAGGCTTATGACTTATGAGGTTGAGCAACTTTCCATTTACTTTTCAGCCATTTATATACCTACTTTGAAGAAATTTTGATTCAAGATTTTTGCCCACATTTTAAATTGAGTAGTTTGTCTTTTTATTTTTTGTTCTAAGATGTCTTTATCTTTTATGGATTTTAAACTTTTAATCGGTATTTGGTTTCCAAATATTTTCTCCCATTCCATAAGCTGAACTTTTACCCTTCTTTTGATATCCTTTGATGAACTAAATTTTTCTAATTTGCTGTCCCATTCACTGACTTTTGTATTTAACTCATGCTTTCAGTGTAAGTTTAGGATACCACTGCTTATCACAAGGTCTTGAAGAAACTTTACTATGTTTCCTTCTAGGGGCTTCTCAGCTAGAATGAAAGACATCAAAGTAATTTCAAGCCCCTCAAATATAGGTGTCAGGAATGCCGCCAAAGGAATCATACAGCTCTGGTAGAAAGATGTTTTACTCACATAGAGAAGAGATGGAGAAAGATCAGCTTCACTAGTGGACATTGGTTTCCCATAGCCAGTAGGTCTCATTCAGTGACTGAGGAAGGCAAATGTTATATTTGCAACATCCTTCTCTTATGTTCATGAGATGCCAGAGCAAAGGAATGCCACTCCCTCCCTACCAGAGATAGATATACCACCAGAATATGATCTGTAAGACATAAAACATGTTCACCAAAATCACACTGTTTCCAGTGATTGTTTACAGATGCTCAGGAAAATAGGAGAAAGAATGAAGTGGCAGTCACACTACCTACTACATAGGTCTTTTATCCTACCAGGTAGACACATCTGGTCTTAAACACATGCTGAATTTGTGGGTAACAGAGAAGGGTAGCAGGCTATACAAGGACTGATCCCTACCAGAGTCTGTTCTTGGGACGACTAGATAAAAAATATATTTTGATATACTCATTATCCATTTTGGATGATGAGCTGTATATCTGGGTCCTAGCACACAACTGTGATAGATATCACTTTTGCATACCATTTTCCTAAAATCTTTAGGTGCATTTTGAAAAGGACATATAATATCATGCTCCCATTATGTTGATCATGCCTGCTTGAACTTCTCCCTCTGTATCAAAAACATATATTACACAGAGAACTACCTGAGAAAGAAGGGATTGCAACCATTTATCTCACCCATTTTGTGGCCCGAAGTAGCTGAGTAAGTTGAAGGGTTGTATTTCTTTAATCTCGTGGAGGACTTTTACTGCATTGCTTATGTCCTATATGTTATGCAGAATACATCTAGTCATTTATGTAAAAGCAGTGCTTTTCTCCTAGGATAACAAATGTATCCCCAGCTTGTGGTGTCAGAATGTCCAGTTCTGGAAAGCAATCCCTGTTGCATTGTCTACTTTGTGTTGAAAAATCCCAGTGAAACAAACCACAATATTTGTTATAAAAGTCATTAGGAATCTCTCCTAGATAGGACACAGTGCTATTCATGTTTTTTGTTTTTTGAGGTATTGGGGTCCAGGGACTGAATCTGGGACCTTGTGAGTGGGACGCAGTGCTCAATGATCCACATTGGCTTCCTGAAGTTGGTTTTTCATTTGTTTTGCTTGTTGAGATTTTTGTTTATTCAAGAGACACTGGGAACCAAACCTGGGACTTCCTGTGTGGGAGGCAGGAGCCCAACTGCTTGAGCCATATAAACTCACTACATTTTTAATATAGAGACAGAATTTCTCCCCCAAGAATGGGACATTTCTTACTGGGATCCCTTGGCCTTCAAAAAAAATGTCCCCCACATCCAATGGAGTTGATTATTCTTGCCTATAGAGTGTTTCCTTTGTGACATTATGTCATATATCCAGTAGACTGGTGTGGTCCACCATCTTGAGAGGTTGGCTGAAATGATGTGGAAAGACCAACCAGCCATTTCATTTTAAATGATAATAGAGACAGTGATTGCCAAGTTTTGGGGCCTGCCCTGGACAACTAACCAATGATGATGATGGACCAGTTCCTTCTCCAAAACAAGGAGCATTTAACTGTAAGCAAAACAATTTTATTCCTCTGCCTGATAACTTCTATGTCCATTCTCAACCTGAAACAGAGTAGACATTGTGACATATCCTTCAAGCTTGAGAAATGAACAAAAATAAGGGAGCGGGGGGAGTGTTACTGCTAGCAAAAGTGGATTTATGGTCGTTGCAGTTATTTTCTTGTGTTAACTGAATACTTTGTAACATTGCTATAAAATTAATACAAAATTTAAAAGTGAGGAAAGGATAAGATATTCTCAGTTAAACAAAAACTCAGGTGTTCATCACCCTATAAAAAAAGCTAAGAGGAATTCTTCAGAATGAAAGGAAAAGACACTAGACAGTGGTTGAAAGTGGCATAAAGAAATAAAGACCCATGGAAAAGGTAACCTTTTCGGTAATTATAAATGCCAGTATTGTTGCAGTTTATTGGTTGGCATGTAACTTCAAAGCTTATTTCTTACAAGTAAAAAATGCAAATGGATAAAATGTAATAATACATTTTTGTTTTTAAGCGTACAATGTACAAAAATGTCAGTGGTAACATGTACAAAAAAGATGGGGAGACAGAGAGATACAGGAAAAATATATATGCATGTTATCATAGTTAAGACAAGGAAAGTATTTATATACAGAAAAAGTGGTCAACTCAGGAAGAAGACATAACAAGTATACATATATATATGCACATAGGGCAGACATGAAAAAAATATGAAACAAACATTGAAAGATTTGAAGGAAGAAATAGTTGGTTCTTCATTAATACTAGGATACTTCAATCCACCACTTTCAATAATTGATAGAACTTCTAAGAAGTATATCAAAAACAATATAGAATACTTCAGTGAAACCACGGACCAACTCTATCTAACAGACGTATACAGAATAGTTCATCCAACAGCTGCAAACTACACATTTTTCTCTAGTGTAGATGAGATAGTGCAAAATCATCTCAATTGATTTAGGAAAGTCATTTGACAAAATTCAGCACACTCTTTTAATGAAAACATTTACAAAGCTAGGCGTAGAATGAAAAATCCTCAATACAAAAAGAGCCTGTGTTAAAAACTTAAAGCTAACATCATACACAAATGTGAAAGACTAAATGTTTCTCTCTAAGATTAGGAAAATCACAAGGATGCCCAGCTACAAGTTATTCAGTGTTGTACTGGAAGTTCTAGCCCCAGCAATAAGGCAAGAGACAATGCATATAAATTAGAAATGATGAAGTAAATGTCCATTATTTGCAGGTGACATTATATTATACACAGAAAATTCTGAAAAATCCATAACAAAGTTATTAGAGATAATAAAAATATTAGATAATTGAAGGAGTACAGTTCAATAGACAAAAACCAGTAGTGTTTCCATGCACTAGTAATGAACATTGTGTAAGTGGAAATAAATGCAAATTTTTGACTTACAATAGTAAGGAAAAAATATATAGGAATAAAATTAATCAAGTATGTAAAGCTTTTGGAAGCAGCTTTGGCTCAATGAACAGAGCATCCACCTAGTACATGGGAGGCCCAGGGTTCAAACACAGGGCCTCCTGACCTGTGTGGTGAGCTGGCTCACTCGCAGTGCTGATGTGTGGAAGGAGTATCCTGCCATGCAAGGATGTCTCCTGCATAGGGGAGCCCCACGTGAAAGTATTGTGCCCTGTAAAGAGAGCCACTCTGTGAAAAGAAAGCACAGCCTGCCCAGGTGTAGTGTCGCACACATGGAGAGGTGACATAGCAAGATGATGCAACAAAAAGAGACACAGATTCCCGGTGCTGCTGACAAGAATCCAAGAGGACACAGAAGAACACACAGGGAATGGACAGAGAGAGCAGGAAATGGGTGGGGGGAGAGAAATAAATAAATAAATTTTAAAAAATTAAACTTTTAAGCATGGAAAATTATAGAGCATATCTAGAAGAAATAAAAAAGATCTAAGTAAAAGGAAGGACATTTATGTCCATGGATTAGAATAATAAATATTAATATATCAATTCTATCCAAAGTGATTTAGATATTCAACCCAATACCAATCAAATTCCAATGACATTCTTTGCAGAAACATAAAAGTAAACATCATCAAACATTAGGGAAATTCAAATCCATAAGAATGCCAATTATTTTTTAAAAAGCAGAAATCACGTCTAGCACTGGGGAGGACATAAACAAATAGGAACACTCATTTATTGTCAAGGAAATATAAAGTAGTGCCACCACTGTGTGAAATAATTTGCCAGTTCCTCAGAAAGTTATGAATAGAATTATCACATGAACAGGAAATTTCACCTATTGGCATATACTTACAATAATTTGTGGCAGAACTTAAACAGATATTTAGACACCAATGTTGTGACTGCATTGTTAACAAACACCAAAGATAGAAGCCACCCAAAGAGTCCATCAACAAATGATGGATAAACACATATGGCATATACATATAATGGAATATTATTCACCCAAAAATGTAATGAAGTTCTAATACATGTAAACACATGGATGAAATGAACCTTGAAGGAATATTTTATAAATAATAAGTCAGACACCAAAAGACAAAGATTGCATCAAATCATTGATATGAAATTATGAGAATAAACAATTTCATAGAATCAGAATTTAGAATACAGGTTACCTGGTAGCTGGATGGTAATGAGGAATGGAGAATTAATGAGTAATAGATGCATAATTTCTGTTTGGGTGATGGAAATGTTTTGGTAATGGTTGGGATTGATGGTAGCAATTCATTGTGAATGAAATTAGCATCACTAAGTTTAAAATGTGTTCAAAAGGGGAAATAATAAATCTTATATATGTTAATAGACTAATTTGGACCATTGACCATGAGGTGCAGTGGTGCTAAGAGATGTATTCACCAAATGCAATGAATGTCTCATGACTGAGGAGGTTGTTGTTATGGTGGGAGGAGTAGGGTGAGGGGGCTGGGGGACTCTGGGGACCTCATATTTTTTAATGTAACATTTTAATGTAACATAAAAAAACATTAAAAAGACATTAATGTAACAAAAAAATGTAACATTTTAATGTAACATTAAAAAATTAATGTAACATAGGGGACAGTGAACTCTAATATAAACCATGGATTCTAATTAATACTACAATTATGAAAATATTCTTTCATGAATTGTAACAGTTTCTACACTAGTGCAAATTGCTATTAAAAGGAGAATACTTTAGGACACTGTAATTCTCCATGCATTTTCTGTAAAACTCTTATATGAAAAAAAAATATAAGTTACCTACTTATATATACCCCAGGCAGTGGTGCTCCTAAGGGCTATGGAGACATCCAGGTCCTATGGTCATGACAGATGGCTCTGGAGTTCAGTACCTTGCCAGTGTGCCCTACTTTGAAATTTGTGCTCCTGAGTGTGATGGAATGGAACTCAGATGTGATCTCTCTACACATGCCTCTTCTGTCACTTTTACTGAACTTGTGGATGACACTGGGGTTGGTGAATGCTCAGGAGATCTGCATCTCTGGACTGTCTATTTGCCAGCTGGGTCCTGAGCCTCAGGAGAGTTGCAACACCTATTTTCCCGTTCATTGGACTTACCCAAGTCAGTTTTCAGTGAGGGGAGGTTGATCAACCACCACAACAGGAACCAAGATAGTCTCCAGCTGCAAGCAGGAGAATTCCATTCATCAGCCATGTGTGATCTAAGTACCCATTCAATTTAGAAGTGGAGTGGACATCACCTTCCCAGGATCCTCAGGATGAAGGAATAAAATATGGATTAGAGTGGACTTACTGGTATTCTCCTATAGAATTATTGTGACTCTAGCAATAGAAGAAATGATATCATTGATGTGAAGACAGTGGCCACAGGAGTTGCTGAAGGCAGGGAGAGGGAAAAAACAGGTATGATATTGGAGCATTTTCAGGACTTGGAGTTGTCCTCTGATATTGCAGGGACAGATGAAGGAAATTATATATCTTTCCCTAACCCACTGAATGGATACATAGAGAGTGTAAACTAAACATAAACTGTGTATCAATGCTACAAAATGTACTCATCAGATCCAATGAATGTACTGCATTGATGAAAGAAGTTGTCGATGTTGGAGGAGTGGGGGATATGGGGAATGGAGTATATGGGAACTTCATATTTTTTAATGTAACATTTTGTGTGATTTCTGTAGCTTTTAAAAAAGATAATAAAAAGGCTATATACATATATATATTTAAAAATAACATACAATACAAGGGCAATGCTTAATGAAGAAAATTGTTAAATTTATTTAGAGAATTGTAGCATATTAAATTACACAAAAATTATTTCACACTTGCATTTTAAAAGCAGCCATGTGGATTGGTGGTCCATGTTCTTAGTGCATGGGGAACAATTTAGACATTGAAAAAAGGAATTGTGAGTTTGTACTTTGACCTGTCTGGTGGCTTCCTTAGGAATTGACTCTGGTGGTTGCCTAAGATACTCATGCCTTGGTAAAATTCTCAGTACTCTAGAGAATGCTTCCTGGTTGACATTGTTAAAAATAACAAGTGGAAATATAGTGGTTGATGCTGTCTAAGCAATGAATGATAGATGGGAAAGCAGCAGAGAGATAGAAAAATCTGGAAAGGAAGAGGCTATGCAAGGATATACATGGGAAAATAAAGTCATTGAAAAGTCCTTTTGATGGGATGTTATTGACAGGAGATATATGGTTGACAGGGAGTTATACAGGCCATATGTCCAGGGTGCATGGAAATGTTTGGATATACTCATAGTGGAAACAATTAAAAACAACAGCTTGGGGGGAGTACTGGGTTACTGGCCAGTGGGGGGGCTCTGTCATGGTCCCTAGGGGAGCAGCGGCAGTCCCTCAGGTGCAATGGTAAGGACCAGGAAGGAATGAGGGTCCAACAGTGAGCCCCTGATACTAATGACTATGCTTGTGAGCCTATACACCTGAGATAAGAACAAGGCCTAGAGCAGCACTGTGCCTAAGAGTTCCCTCCTGACAGCCTCTGTGTTACTCAAATGTGGCCAGTCTCGAAGCCAAACTCAGCATGTAAATGCAATGCCTTCCCCCCAGCGTGGGACATGACACCCGGGGATGAGCCTCCCTGGCACCGAGGGATCACTACCAAGTACCAGCTGATGATGTAACTAGAAAATGACCTTAAATGAAAGGTTCAATGCGGACCAGCATAATATCCCTGTCTACATATAATAACAGGAGTTAAAAATGCTGTTTGACCTAAAGTAAGAGGGAAATGAAAAAGACAAATGAGTTCATGTCGCAGTGTGGGCTCGCCCGGAGGGACGCTGCAGGGGCGGTGTGGGCTCGGGCGGAGGGCTGCAACACATGGAGGGGCCTTCCAAGAAGGCACTCTGGGGCCGGCAAGGTGCGGAGGACGCGCGGTAGGAAGAAGACTACCGAGGAGACCAGGATCTGTGCACAAGTCTGATTTATTCAGGAAGTACAGCGGTTAATATAGGGCGAAGACGGGGGAGGGGCAGGGGGCGTGGCCGGGGGGCGGCAGACGGCTGATAGGTTCGTGCAGGAGTGCATCACTGGTTGCGGGCAGAAGACGGGGTAGCCAGGGTTCTTGGCGGCAGCGAGGCGGGGCTGTCATGGTGCGGCAGTGGCCCTTGGGGGAGAGGTGGGGTTAGGCCACCGAGGGGGAAGCAGGTGCAGCTGGGTAGAGGGGCGGGCAGTATGCCCGAACCCCAAGCGGAGGGCCTTAATGCCCGTTCCCGCCACCCGGGTCCGACTTGCACCGGCACCTGGAGACGAGCCGACCCTTGCTGTCGCCGCGCTCCCACACGGTGCCACCCTACAAGTTCATATGGCTATAAGTTTCTAAAAAAAGAGTCTGGACGTTGTCAGAAGGATTGCCCTTATGCACACCTGAGCAGAGTCTCAGAGACAGATAAAGTAGATACAACCCCAGGTGCGGTCACCCCTCGGGCTGAAGTGTGGTTTGCTGGCCTGGTGAGGGGAGCGGCTGCGGTAGGCCTAATTCTGCTGCCCCCATAATAGGGTGGTTGGTTGGGCCCACCACCACCCCTGAAGGAAGCTCGGCATGGGCACAGAGTGCCCTCGGGTCTCCCCTTCTCGGCAGCCATGCTTCCGCGGCCGCCCCTCCTCCCAGATGGCGCCACACGATGCCTGTGGGGCGGCACCCTTCTTCCTTCTCCCTGCGCAGGCGCGGGGCGGAAAATTGCAGTCTGCCCTTTTCCCCTCCCCCGACAGCAGCAACAGCCAGGCGTGGGCGGAGAAATCCAGTCTGCCCTTTTCCCCTCCCCCGACAGCAGCAACAGCCAGGCGTGGGCGGGAAACTCAAGTCTGCCCTCTACCCCAGCAACAGCAGCCACCAATCCCTAAACCCTGCCCCTTCCCCCAGCAACAGCAACAGCCAATCCCTAACCACCACCCCTCCCCCATCCAGTACCTCCCACTGACCTTTCGCCGGCAACCAATCAGAACAGGGCGTGGCTTGGACCAATCAGCCTTCCCCAGCCCCTATAAAACTGTTGCCTCTCCCTCAATAAAGTGGACTTGCGTGCTTACCTTGTCTCCGCGGTAGTTCTTCTGCCATGCGCCCTCCAGTCCTGAGAGCCCCCGACAAGGGCCTGGCCTCCCTTGTCCCCAGTTCGTCGCCTGCTTCTCCGGGCGACCCCTTCGTCGCCGGCTTCGCTGGGCGACCCCGTCAGCCGAACCGCGCAACCCCTGTGAGACCGACCCCTCGTCTGCTGCCAGACCGACCCCTCGTCCCAAGTGGGACCGATCCCTCATCCCAAGCGGGACCGACCCCTCGTCCTGAGCTGGACCGACCCCTCGTCCACAGCCAGACCCCACCTCTACCGACCGAGCAAGCCGCCGCACCCAGGTATTGGTCCTCTTAAGGGCTAAAGAGACCCACAGGTTCTATGGTCATGGCAGATGGGGTTCACTGCCATGCCAATTGGCCCTTCTTTGGAGCTGGTGTTTCTGCGTGATGGAGCTGGACTCAGATGGGATCTCTTTTCACAAGACTTTCATGCTACTTTACTGGAATTGTAGTTGGTGCTGGGGCTTAAGATATATCTAGGTTATTAGAATCTCTGGACTGACAATATGATAGCCAGGCCCTGAGCCTCAATAGACTTCAGCTCCTACACTCTGATTTATTGGACTTACTCCACTCAGCTAACATGGAGTTGAAGAATGTCAACCACCACACCATGGAGCCTAGAGTGCCTACAACTGAAAGCAGGAGGATTGCATCCAGTATCCATGTGGAATCTAAGCCCCCTCTTGACATAGATGTGGAATGAACACAACCAAGCCAAGGTCCACAGGAAGATGGAATACAGTAAGGATCAGAGTGGACTTAATGGTATTCTATTCATGAACTATTGTGGTTAATAATCGAGAAAATGTGGCATTGATGTGAAAAAAATGGCCATGGTGGCTGCTGGGTGGGGGAATGGGAGGAAGAGAAGAGATGTGGAGGCATTCTCAGGACTTGGAGTTGTCCTGGGTGGTGCCCCAGGGACAACTGCCAGATGCTGTATGTCCTCCCATGGCCCACTGGATGGAACGTGGGAAAGTGTGGGCTATGGTGTGGAACACGGGACAAGGGGTGCAGCGAGGCCCGGAGATGTACTCACCAGGTGCAATGGATGTGACATGATGATGGGGAAGAGTGTTATTGGGGGAGGAGTGGTGGGGATGAATGGGGACCTCATATTTTTTAATGTAATATCTTTTAAAAAATGAATAAATTGAGTAGAATTTGGGCAAAAAAAAAAAAAGGGAAAGCCCTTTTGTATGAAAGGCAATCTAAAAGACCACATACATGTACAAGGATAAGTGCATGCTCAGAAAAGTCCAGAGAAGACTTTTGTCTCTGTCTGATCTTTAGGTTCTACACAAGCAATAAGGGGAGTATAAGAAGAGTTGTAAAGAGCCTTGCTAAGTGTTCAAGGAGTGTCCCAACACAGAACAAGAATGGAAGAGTACTTTTTTGCTGCACTGTTTTAACCAAATTGCTCTTATATCACAAGCAAACCAAAGCTAAAGGAATAGAGACTTGAGTCATCACATAATACAAAGAATAAAAAAAAGATAGGAACTTAAAAAATAACCTAATGTATCAAGAACAAAAATCAACAACAAAAGCTGAGGAGAGGAGAGAATCTAATTGCTAGTGACACTACATTATATTATTCAAAATGTCCAGGTTTCAATTAAAATTATAGTCAAGGAAAGATGCAAAAAGAGTATCCCATTTTCAGCAAAAAAAAAGAGTCTATAAAAATTGCTCCTGAAGTTCACTTATTGATATATCTAGCAAAAGATTTTTTTACAGATTTATTGTATTTATTTCTCTCTCCTTTCCCCCCATTGTCTGCTTTCTGCGTCCATTCGCTGTGTGTTCTTCTGTGTCCCCTAGCATTATCAGGTGGCACTGGGAAACTGCATGTCTCTTTGTTGCATCATCTTGCTGCAGCAGCTCTCTGGGTATGTGGTGCAACTGTTTATATATTGTCAAAGAAAAACTGACACTATGGGCAAAGAACTAGCGGAAACCAGGACTATTGTGTCTGAAAAATAGGGAAAAATAATAAAGATTTAGAAATTGTAAAGGAAATTAATAGAAATTCTGGGGTGTATAATACAATATTGATATGAAAAATTCACTAAAGGGATTCAACAGAAGGTTTCAGCAAGCAGAAAAAATAATCAGTTAATGTAAAACTTGACCAATTAAGCCTATCTCATTTGGGAAACAGATAATATGAAATACGTAAAAATCAACAGAGTCTAAGAGATTATGTGACATCTTTTGGGTCCCAATATATGCATAAAGGAAGTCACAAACAGGATGAGGGAGAGAAGGGGGAAAAGTATATTTGAAGAAAAAGAAATAATGATGAAAAAGTCCTGAATCACAGAAATTAAAACTAGAGATTATTACCATTTGAATATATATACAAAAATCCTTAAGGAAATATTAGGAAACCCAATCTAGCATTATATTTAAATAATTGTACAATATGACTAAGTGAGGTTCATCATAGTTATGAAAGGGTGGTTCAAATTTGACATCTATTAGTGCAATAAACCACTTTAATTGAATGAAAGAAACGTCATTATGAAATCATTTATTTGGAAAAGCATTTGACAATGTCTAACTCTTCTTCCTAATTAAAAAATTCAAGAAACTTGGAAATAGGGAAATTACTTCAATATGATAAAGGAAATCTATGAAGTCCTCAAAACTAAATCATACTTGTAGCAGTTTGACATTATTTATGAATTCTAAAAATAGATACTGGATTATGTTTGTTAACTGGACTGCTTCTCTGGGTATATTAGATTATAGTTGACTCAAAAGTTTCACTTTTACTTAATTACATAATGACTGGGGTGTTGATTGGATCATGTCAGTAGGTGGTTGAGTCCCAGCCCCCTTGTTAGGCGGGGACTCACAAAGAAACTGCACTTCAGAGAAGGGCGTTTATAATTTTCACCTGAAGCCCAGGAAGTAAGCATATAGAGAAGCAGAACTGCTTAGCCCTGGAGAGAAAGGAACCCAGGAAGATGAAACTCTTATCAGACATTAACAGAAAATGTAAGAGAGTGAAGTGATAGAATGTAAGTCAAGGAAATAGATGACTTTACAATTGATGGTTAAGGAAGTCCTATCTAAGAGGGGGCATTTGAACCATAAATTAAGTGGTATGACAAAGCAGCAATGCTAAGATCTAGAAGAGGGTAATTTCGGGAAGCTAGGCGAGTTAGTGCAAAGACCTTACTGCAAAAATGAGGTCATCCTGACCGGAGATAAGTGAACGGGAGAGTGGGACCCTGTGAGATCAGAGAAGAAATGTGTGAGTGGGGAGCAACTGTGCAGGGCTTAATAGACCATGAAAAGGCCAATTAGAATTGGGTGTAAAGTTGGTTAAACAGAGCTTTATTTCTACTAATTTTCTTAGCTCAGCTTTTCTAAATGAATACAGGGAATTTACGTATGGAGAAAACATGTCTAAATAAAAACAAAAGTAGGGCATAAAGAGACAAAGTCTAGATCAGTGTTGTGAACTGCACCAAAAAGGCCACTAACGAGACTACCAGAAGGGACACACAAAGCTACTGGGCAAAGGTGGTTGCTGGAGGAAATACGTTTTAATTATCTTCATTGTGATTTGAACTTAGAGTTGAACTAATAATACATTTATTGGTGGTGGTGTCTTCTAATCCAAATGAAAGACAGTGGATAACAGTAATCATGCAGGTCAAATGAGCACCCCTCTAAGGGTTTTACTCATGTCCCCTCAGTTTGCTGCCACTCAAATCTGGACATAGTCAGATAAATGCATTAAATTCTTATTCTTGGGTCTTTTAACCCTTGCTGCCCTAAGTCACTCTCTATCAATTCACCTGCTTCATTCTCTTTAGCATTTTTCACAGTAAATTATTTATTTTTTAAAATTATCTTTACTTGTGTAATGCTTGACTCTCTCCAGTAGGAAGTCTTTAAAGGTGTAGCCTTTAAATATTTAAACTTTTAAGTGTTTAATGTGAGCCAATCCACCAGGTTCAAATCCCATCTGAAGTATTCACAAGAGCTTGTTAATTTAGGAAACAGAAATTATCTAAGCTTCAGTTAACCCTTCAGGATAAGAGGAATACCAGTTAACTATTTCATAAGGCTCTTATGAGAATTAACCAAGACCATGCCTTCTTAGCACCTGCCACTTTGTAATAAGCAATAATGGCTTTCACTAAATTTATTGGCAGAATGATTTTAGTAGGATGAAAAAGATGTTCAATAAGGACTTGAGACACACATCCCATTAAAAAAGATGTTATTTCTTTATAGTAAGTGTGTCAGCTGGTCATTTTAGGAATCATGGATGAAGACAGAAGCTATCTATAAAAGATAAGTAAGAGAGGAAGAACATATTAATGACTATTCAAGAGGGTAAAGGAAAACTTGATTAAATCAAAGACAAACCCTGTGCATAGATAAGAATTCTTAATTTTCTAAAGATATAAACTCTTCTTAAATTAATTTTCCTGAATAAAATCTCATTGAAAATACAAGCTAAGCTTTGTTTTGTAACTAGACTTTTTATTTATTTACATTTAATTTGAAACATAAATATGCAAGAATATGCATAATTCTGAAAAAGAACTGTAGTGAGGGAATTCTAGGCTTATCAGATGACAAAATGTATTCTAAATCTAATGCAATTATATCATATGTGAAATGACACACTAAAAATAAGATAAATATAATAGAATGAACTCCTGGGATTTCAAGTCACTGGGCAAAGGTAATTATAAAACTATAAAAACATAGCCATCCTGAAAAAGAACTAAAATCTAAAATTCCAATCACTATCTTACTTCTTACATTAAAAAATACCAGATAGATAAAAAATTTAAATGTAAAATAAAATACCAGAAAATATGTATTTAAGAAATGCTTAAAAAATTGTGAATTGCAGAAGAATATTTTGGTAAAAAGAGAAGCATGGAAATTCTTTCTAAGGAAGATATAAAAATATATAATTTTGATAAATCAGATATGTAAATATAAAAATATTTTACATGGCCAAAAATATTCTGTATAGCAGAAAAATTAAAAATAAACCACAAGCTTGGACTATAACAATCATATATATATGTTAAAAGGGATAAAGTATTTAGTATAAAGTTAACTCATAAAAATTAATATGGAAAATATCAACAATTGGGGAAAATTTGTAAAAGGCAACTCACAGTTAAATACAAAAAAAAAATTAAAAAATAAGAAATGTTCAAATAATTATTTTTAAGAATAACCAGAAGTATAAAAATTAAATATTTTTTTATTTAATCAGATTGCCAAATACCCTAAGTATTTATCAAGCACTGGTTGTTGAGAAAGTGGACAAATATATTCCTACAGACTTTGTGGGAGGGGCACAGTTGGTATAACTCTATGGTGATTTTGGCAATAACTTACAAAACCAAAATTTTAAATAAATGTTTGATTTGCAGCCCCCCCACTCCCACATCAAATCCTTGTCTGGGAACTCTAACTTGCACAACTGCAGAAAGGCATAAAGACAAGTATTTATTACAGAATTATTTGCCACAAAAATTGATTGGAAACAATGTGAAGAGAATTGTTTACATTAATTTTAGGAAATACCTTTGAGGTATTTATGCAGTATTAAGATAACTAAGAAGGAGTTAGGTTTAAATGAACTGGTTTGGAAAGAATTTAAAGATGCTGAATAGTAAAAGGTAAATGTTTACATTCACAGAATAAACACATACATGTAAGTAAATATACTTGTATTTTAAAGGATTATTACTTGACAATTTTAGAAAATAGATTTCGATGACTCCCTCTGGCAGGAAGACTGGTGAACAGTGTATAAATTTACTATTACATTTATGCCAATTTGAAAGGCTGCCATTTAAACTATTTATTGCTATTATAAATTATTTTAAAAAACAAAAACTAAAGAAGTCTGCAAACTTAAAAATCATATATGATCCAACTGAAATTGAATAAAGGGGACAGCCCTACATAGTGCCTATTATTTTAACTAATATAATAAAATGGAAAAAATAAATGAGTATTTATATGATACAAGACAAAAGATGAGAAAAAAATTAAAAATGAATGCAGAAATTACTTACAATAAGAGAAACTATAAAAATAATTCAATAATTAATTAATTACATTTTTAAGTTGATTGTCTATTATTACATTCACTATATTTTCTAGGTGCAGTAACAAGACATTATAGAACTTATAGTAGGAAAATGTTATTTAATAGCCCAGTCTACTAGTTAATTCTTTAATTTAAAAATGATGATGGTTTTGAAGGTTAAAGAGGGTGCATCAGATTTAAGGTGATTTCTGGAGTCCAGAAGATGTTCCCTAAAGCAAAATGACTTTCTTGTGATAGATGATGCACATATTTACTATTTCATCTGTCTTTTCCTTTCCAGAGCTTCTTCATAGCACTTTTCATCTCTGAATTTCTCAGAGTATATATTAAAGGGTTTAGCATGGGAGTTATAACTGTGTAAAACACACTCAATGATTTATCAATAGGGAAGTTTCTAGCAGGTCTTGCATACATAAAAATACAGGGAACAAAGAAGAAGACAACTACCGTGATATGTGAACCACAGGAGGAGAGGGCTTTCCTCTTTCCTTCCACACTAAGGTTCTTTAAGGAGTGCAAAATGACACCATAGGAGATCAGTAAGAGCAGAAACACAATACTGCAGATCAACCCTCCATTAGCCACCACTAAGAGTCCAACAACATAGGTGTCAGTACAGACAAGTTTCAATAAAGGGTACATGTCGCAGATAAAATGATCAATGATATTGGGACCACAGAAGGGAAGGCCATGAAGAGAGATAATTTGAATTACTGAGTGCAGAAAACCCCCAATCCAGGACACTATTAGTAGCACAATACACATCCATTGCCTCATGATAATCAAATAATGCAAGGGCTTACAAATGGCCACATAGCGGTCATATGCCATGGCCAACAGAAGAAAGACCTCTGATCCGCCAAAGAAGTGCCCTGTAAAAAGCTGAATCATACAACCATGGAAGGATATGGTATTTTGTCCAATGAACAAGTCCGAAATCATTTTGGGGGAAAGGGATGAGGCATAAATGACATCCATAAAAGATAAACTAGCAAGAAAGAAGTACATAGGCGAGCCCAGGCACTTACTGACAGTGACAGTCATAACAATGAGCAAGTTGCCCACCATGGTCAAAATGTAGAAGATCAAGAACATAACAGAGAGTACTTTCTGTTCCTTTGGATTCTGTGTGAGGCCCAGAAGTATAAAGTATGTCACATTGTTCCTTTGTTCCATCTATTCTTTAATTGATGTTTCTATCAGGTCTTAGAAATGGTTTACCTATAAAACAATGAAAATATTTTACATGTAAGAAAAGCTTAATCTTTTATTCATTTATTCAATCAAAACATGGGAATGGAGCCTCTCTCTCAAACCACTCATGAACTTTGGGATTACCAAGTTTTATATGATAGTTCCCCCCCTTCAATGATTTGTTACATATTTATGAGGTCAGACAAAAACAAACCAATATAATAAGTGTTATTTATAAATATATTCATATTATTCTAGGGTAACAATATAGAGTAATATTTAAATCAAACTGTGATCAGAGAAGTTGTCCCAGATTAAGCAATGTTTCAAATAAATTTAATAGAAGTGAGATTTGGCTAAAACAAGAGGGAATGGAAAGTGAATTATTTGAAAAGGCTCAGGATGTATAAAGTCACGAAAGTGCAAACATGATGACTCATTTAAAGTATTTACATATTTAAAATGGATTGAAGAAATAATAAGTGGAAGGATATAGACCAAAATTCATTGTCCTTAATTTCCTGCCAACTCGCTGAAAGCTCCTTCCTATTGTCTTTCGTTTGGATCTGCCTGATTTTCTTAATCTGTAAAAGCTGAAGCAACCCAATTTGCAATATGTAACCTGTATCTCTCCTCTAGTGTATACGTTTATATATTGCAAAACCAAATGGATATCACTGGTTTGATATCAAATTAGTATTTAGAAAACTGAATTTTTAATTTTCCATACTATTTATTCTTTCCTTGTTGTTTCCCATTTCATTAAATATTTCTACCTTCTATGCTATTAAAAAGAATAAATATTCCATAGTATCTTACACTCCTTAAATCCCTGTCATTAATTAGTTTAACAAATCCTGTTCACTCTGCCTTCAAAATATATCACAACTCGGATTATCTTCACTACCTCCCTCGCCTACTGTTATAGGCTACCTCAGGTCTGTCTGTTTTCATTCATGTCTTCAACAATTGGTGCTCCTATAGCAGCTCATAGGATACATTTTTCAAATTTGATTTTGATCACGCCATTCCTCTGTTCAAGCCCCTGTTATGGATTACTACAAAACAGTTAGTGATATACAATCTTCCTACCCTGGACCAAAACAGAATAATTAAATAACCTATTTTGTTAGCTCCTCTAATTTTTCTTTCACAATTCTCATTTTTTGTACAGAATTTATGATAATTCTCAAGTAGGCAGAATAATTTTCCATTTCCTTGGTTCAGTGTATACTTTTATAAACATTAAAAATAGATATTAGAAAAAAGGTATATTGTAAATGCTAACCTTTCATTAATTCATTTAATATAAAAAATGTTCATAGAACACCAATTGTGTCAAGTGTTTCAAAATAGTAGACTCCCAGATATCAAAGAGGGTCTTCTATCTCATTAGGCTCAAGGTTTAGTCCAGAACTCATTATGCTGAGGGTGAAATCAGATCTACTTATTTTTCAGGTCCTCTTATTTTTCAATGGTACTGAACTTGACTTGAAGAAGTCTACAATCAGCTACTGGATAATTACATCTACTTATAAATATCTCCTCTCCACTCACAACATTAGTGTACAGACTATTAAAAACTAAAAAACCCTAACTCTACTATTTTTTTCATCAAGCTCATCATTAGTCGAATGCAGAATCAGTTTTATCTTACTCAAAATTTCTATCATGTTCATGCTTTAAGCACCAATTGTATATAGAAAAAATAATTTCTTATCATACAACCTATTTTTAAAACACGATATTTTTCTAAAACTAGCTGGAGGGGCATTATTAAATAATATTCATCACACTTAGCTATACTTTAAATTTTGTAAAATTAGATATTGGCAGCTTTCATGATCTTTATAAGTATCTAATGAACTAATATGTGGTACAATTCCTGGACCAAAATGGATACTAAATCTTTGTTTTGTTATAAAGCATTGAAAACTTCAATTTCTGTCTATCAGAATTTATCATAAGTTTATATTCCTCTGAAATACAAAACAAAATGTGTTGAAAAAATTTTTTCATTCCATTGACTCCATTAAAAACAGGCAAAATATATTAATGAAAGGAAATAATAAAATCAAAATTATTTGTTATGCTTAACTCTGTCAGATGTTATGTCCATATATACAGACATATATATATCACTCAATGAAATATATTTATATATATATATACAATCAAATTTAGTGAATCACATTGAACCTTTATAATAACAAGTATTTTTATATCTATTTTATCTTTGAAGAAACCAATTCTAAATATGCATATAATTTGCCCAAGTAATAAAACTGGATTTGGGATCTAATTTTGATTTACTTCAAAACCCTTGTGTTGTAAGAGAAGTTGGTTGGTTTTTTGTTTGTTTGTTTGTTTGTTTTAACTGCTCATTTCTTACAAGCTTAAGTGAAATGAATTCCTACATTAAAAGAAAATACTTACAATTGATAAGTGTGGTTTCCACTACTAGCCGTTTACAGCCTTACCTTTTGAAGCCCTACTCCCAATCTGAAGGAAAACTTTTAGGTTACTCTTGAGCCCCTGAAAATCCCACTTTCTATCAAGTATGTCCAGAGAGGGAAAAAATCTGCCCTCTTTCTTGGGGATAGATATGACTTCATATGTTTGTGTGTGTCCATTTCTCCATAAAATTTTCTGAAGATTGCAGAAAAATTTTATTTGTATTGTAGATATATTTAAAAGGAAACTATTTTGAAAACATTAAAGCAAAAATTTCATTTCATAAGATAATTTCTTAAAAATGCAAATGAATCCTATGTCTACAAAGAAGATAATAACCAGAGAAATTTTTCCTGTAGCTATTCATCCAGTACTTGAAAGACAAAAATATCAATTCAGGTTTTTTGCCCCTAATTCTACTGTGTTGGTTTGGACAAAAAAGGTTATACATGAGATTATTTTAGAATTTTGGGATGGTACAAACTAGTTGTGCTTGAGATATTGCAGGTATTAAATCTCTGTCATATGGAGCTTTAAGCTTACTTAGCTGATATAGTAATGGCTGCTTTTAAAAGGATAATGTATTCTCCCCGACAGGGGCAAAGAACACTGGGCCTTTTAACCTTTCTAAATACAACAATTAATATTGAGTCCTGAATTTGGAGTGTGTCCAAAACTGCTTCTTACTTAATTAAATTCACTGGGATTTTACACACAATGTTGAAAGAGTATCTATATTTAAAAAGTTTCTAGACCAATCACATAATTAATATCAAGGAGATGTAACATAGAGGAAAAATTGGCTTCCAAGCCATTAGAAGTTAAGTTGCTGTTGAGAATAAAATATCAGCCTATTTATTTGTTGCAATGAGGTGAAATTATTACTTTTCCCCCAATTTGTGATAGCAAGTTTTCCTTTGCTTGTCTTAATACTCAAATGATTCTTGCTTAATGTTTTTAAAGTATGTTAAAATGTTATCTCCAATTTAGATGTAAGAACTAATTATTATGCAATTGATTTTTTTTAATTACTGAGAAAATATTATGTGCCAGTACTATTTTATGGTATCAGGATACAGTGGTTATTCAAACAGAAAAGAAAAAATTTGTTTAGATTGACCTTACAAGAATATAAGCTAATGACTTAGAGATCTAATATAATCTGTGATAAGTTCTATAGATACAGTAGTGTACAATGACAGAAAATAAGTCGATAAATTCTACTGTGGATGCGGAAGTCAAAGACGATGATGTTAATAGTTCTATTCATGTTGCGATCCAAAGAACTAGAAGTTGTTACCATGAGAATTGGTGTTACAAGTGGAAGGATAAACACTGAGAAGACTTTGGCAAGTTTAAGACTCCTAAAAATCAGTGAGTCTGGTGGTAAGCAGGAAAGGGAGAAAATAGGACACGATGAGGCTGAAAAGATGAATAGGAACCAAACCTTGAGAATATTATAGACTTGTAAGGAATTTGGATTTTATTTAAAATAAGAGTAGACAAGCATTTTTTTTAATTAAGGAAGCTTTCATCTGACAAAATATGTCAAAAATAATATAGAACAGTTATTTGAGAATTGCTGTGTAAACGTATGCGATATTGTGCTAGTGGCAGAAGGTTGAGGACTCTCTTATTCATTCATCTTTCTATTTCAGCACTAAGCGCAAATGCCTTGCACAGCAGGTATTCAGTAAATATCAGATGAAAATTTGCGTATAACACTGTTTAGTTTTCTAGCTGCCGAAGCAAATGCTATGCAGTGAGTTACCTTAAACAGTGGGAAGTAATTGGCTCGCAGTTTTGAGACTTGGAGAAGCCCAAAATCAAGATGTCACCAAGGCGATGCTTTCTTTTTGAATACTGGCATTCTCAGGCTGACTGTGGGATCCTTGGTCTGGGCTTCTCATTCCTCTTGGCTGAACCCAGACTCTGTGACTCTAGCCCTTCCAAATATTCTTTAAACTCTTTAATTGCATTTATTCTATCCCTTCAATTTAAAGAGATGATTCTATGTTTTCAGCTAAGATATACCAAACAGATCTTAATTTCTGCATTTCAATTTATCACCAAGATTTTAATATCATTTTGAAAAGCATTCCAGTCAATGAGGGTCCTTTTTAATAAATGTAGTTACCCTTCAAAGGGTAAAGCGGATGTAATGGCCATGTACTCAGGGAATGCTTATTAAATGTTTATTCTGTGACAAGCTTTGTTGTATGGACTGCTGATGGAGTAGTAAATGAGACAACAAATGAATAAATCACATGAATCAGATTGCAAAAATAACAGAGAGAAAATGTAACAAGGTGATATGATATACAATAACTCAAGGAAAATAGAGATGGCTCTTCAATGAATGGCAAAGGACATTCTCGAAAGGCAGAAGGCAAGAGGTGAGGCATTAGGACTGTAGATTTAGTGGTGATGACAACTCAGCAGTGTGAAGATCTAGATGAGGAGCATTTCAGGGAGCAAGAAGAGCTTGTGTAAAGGCCCAAAGGCGAAAATGAGGCCACCCTGACAGGAACATAATGAATGAGGGGGAGCAGGACCACATGTGATGATTACTTGATTGGGGATCGATTGTGCAGGGTCTTATAGACCATGAAAAGGCCAATTTGAATTCACTGTCAATTTGGTTAAACACACTGCTTTCTTCCTACAAATTAACTTAGCACAACTGCTGTATGTGAATAGAATGGCTTTCACATGGGAAAAATATCATGATTAAAGAAAAGTAGGACATGAAGAGGCAAAGTGGATCTCAATGCTGTGATCTTCAAAAAAGGACACATGGAAAATTTTAGGTGAAGGAGGTTTCTTCCGTTCATTAGTTTTATTTCTATTCATCCTGACTTAATGTGCACTGAATTATTATCAATTTTGTTAAGCATGTTGATGATCTTCAAGTCAAAATAGATGAGAGCATATAATGATACTTACCCAGGTCAAATAAAACTCCCGTCTTGCTGAGATCAGCTCAGTGATAGGCTGGGTCAAAGGGAAGGTGACGCCGAACTTACAGAAATAAAGGACAGAGAGAGAGAGAGACAACAAAAGAGGAGATAAAGCTGGGACCAGGGGACTCACAGCTTCTGGACTGAGAGCATCAACCATAGTTTCTACATTGTATTTATTGGAAACTACCAAGCAGATGTTTGCTATCAGAACTGAAACATCATCTACAATAATAGGGAACAACTGCAACATCTACAATAAGAAACAGGTCATACAAGGTTCAAATACAATTTAAACTCTTTTTCCCCACATTTAACCCTTTTTGTTTTTGCACATAGGGGGTCACACAAAAACTGGATATATTCCAATAAACCGCCTGCTAAATAAAATGCTTTTCCAATGCATTGCAACATCTAACTTATGGCTAGTAAGTCCTGAACCAGCAGCTGACCAGAATCTTGAATGTGCTGACACATAAGGCATTGGTTCACTGATTAACAAAGCTTCCTGCATTATATTTTCACCTTTAGGTGTGAACAACACTAATTAAATTTTTTCTCAATACATTCGGTCCCAGGATTGTTCAAACTTAAAACTTAAGAGATTTACATATACATTCAACAAGGTACATTTATACATCACAGTTCATCAAATCACTTAAGTACACAATGTTTCTTTTTTAAAGTTCTGATTAGCATTCAAGCATTTTATACCTAATCCATAACTACCATAGATTATACAACAATAAACAATAATACTTCCAACTAGTGACATTTAATGAATAGACTTTCATTTCTCATGGGCTTAATATTCCCAACCAACAAGGCTATATAGGCCAGTACTTGATCCAAAATGATCTCATTTTCCCCAGTTTGTAAGTCCTTTGAACATCTTAGCATCTTCACTGGACTTGGGGCCACATCCAATTCACAGACTAAGTCAATAGCCACTTTCTCCCACTTTTTTTATTTTTAAAGCAGCCTGCTGGAAGTCTTCCTACTCCCTTGAAGAACCTTTCCTAATTAACACACCTTAGTGGGTAAAATATTTTTAGTATTCTAACAATATCACAAATTCTATTAACATGAGAAAACACTGTACTTTATCAATTACTGCAGAGAGTATTGTGTTGTCTTACCCAGCCAAACACATTTAATAATTTGTTAGAATAGCAACTTAGAGCTTGTCCCAATTTTTTGCCTATTCTGGGCCCTTAAAATACCATTGTCGCTGATGTTTCTTAGTAGGTTTCTGCCACAGATTTCTTCTATGCAGCCAGATTCATTGCTATCAGGCCAGGAGAGAAAGCCTGAAGAACTGCAAAAGACCATTGTTGACCTTTTCACAGTTTTTTCACTTTTTGTTCAGGTCTGTTTTACTTTTACAAAACACATTATCTCACTGAATGCTATCACAATATTTGCACAACTTGCTATATGCATACTAGCTCTGTCCTTCATATCTCCATTTCTGATTTTATAAAACTAACCAATTTAATTTAGGACAAAATATACCTTAAATTTCAGTTAGCATTCCCACAAACTTTTTTTACCTTTTTCAGTATTCACTTAACTTTTACATCTTTCATTTTATCCTATGAAGAAAAATAAATTATTCACTTCAATTTAAGCAAGAACTATTTTTTATGAAGAAACTTATAGTAATTCAATTAATCAAGACTTGAAACTATAGAGATCTTCTTAACATTTTAAATGTAGGCAATAATATAAGTGCTTATTTAATTTTTTGGCTATTTGAATAGGGCTCTTTTAGAACCTTCTATTTAACAAATTATATCACTGACAATTCTTTCTTTCTTTCTTTTTCTGTCTTCCTTCCTTTTTCTTTCTTTTTTCCTTTATCTTTCTTTTCCTTTTTTCCTTTCTTTCTCTTTCATTCATTCTTTTCTTTTCTTTTTTTCCTTCCTTTTTCTCTCTTTTTCTTTCTTCCTTTTTTCTATCTCTTTTTCTTTTTTCCTTTATTTTCTCTCTTTTCTTTCTTTTTCACACACACTGAAACAATTTCAGCAACACACTGACATTGAACAAATACAAAAGGAGTTTCAAATCTACTAATCTAGAATTGCTTCATTGGTTCCTTTTATAATTCAACATTTTTTTTCCAGTTTTCCTCCTCTCAATTTCCTTCTTAATCTCTTACTGTCCCCAAGCCATGCTTGTTTTATGATGCCATCTTAAACAAGTTCTGTAGTTTAGATACATCGATGTAAAGTTATTCTAGTCTTTGGAATGAGACCCAGTCATGCAGTTTCCAGCATCCATCTCTCCATCTGCATAATTGGAGGTTCTGGGTTCCACAGGAACTATTGTCATCTCTTGGCATTCATGGTATGGCTTTATCAAATGAGCTGGTACCCACACAGGATATGCTCCATCTCCTGGGGAAATACAAGCAAACCGTCTAGGACTTCAAAGACTTTCCATACAACTCAGGGCTTTGCTCTGTCACAACCACTTTACTTTCATTTGAAGTGATCCTTCTTCCCTTCAGGTCCCTGTTCAGGCAGCAGTTGTTGCAAGCCTTCTTCCATCAAGCCCCATGTTGAGCGCCAATTGCTGAGATCTGCTTAGTGATAGGTTGGCTGGAAGGGAAGGTGATGCAGAACTTACAGAAATAAAGCACAGAGAGAGAGACATAAGAGAGGAGATAAAGATGGGATGAGGGGACTCACAGCTCCTGGAACTGAGAACCTCAACCATAGTTTCCATATCATATTTATTGGAAACTACCAAGCACCTGTTTGCTATCAGAACTGCAACATCATCTACAATAATAGGAAGTAACATCTACAATAAGGAACAACTGCAACATCTACAATAGAGAATAGGTTATACAAAGTTCAAATATAATTTAAACTTTTTTCCCACACCCTCTCACTACAACAGTCAGTCTTTCAGTGGTTTTCCTCTTGTCATTTTAGATAATTTTCTCTCATCCCTGGACATGTTTAGATAAAAACTGTAAACTCTTGCTCTTGGGTTGTGATACCCAGACTCAAGTAGTTCCCCTGCCACCCTGAGTCACTATCACATCATTTGCTTCACTTTTTTCAGCAATTTTATACTGAATTTATGGGTGTTTTAAAGTATGTTTACTTTTTAAATGCCTATCTGTCTCAACTCCAAAGTACTCAATATGTAGACTCTGGAGCCATGCATGGATTCAGAAACTATATCATGCATCCATGTCAGCTTGTGACTTTGGATAGCTTATTTAAATTATCTAAGTTTCATTTAATCCTATGGGAAAGGAGAAATAACACTTACATACATGATAAGATTCTTAGGTGCCTGCACATTGCAGTAAATAAAAACTTTCAATATAATTGTAAATTATTAAGCTACAGTTCTTTTATATGTCATTTGAAAATTCATTTTATTTTGGGCACTTCCTAAATCTCATTTTGATTTGGTTACATGAATACTATTAAATTAAAATTTTCACACTACTTACCAGTTACATCCTGCATTAATTTTACTGTGTTCATGTTGAGAAATATGTAGTTTTCTCATCACTTCTTAATATAATATCTACTTGCATTGAAGTAATAAATAAAAATCACACACTTTTAAAAAAATCAGGTAGTAATATGATACTGATGAAGATGTGAGGAAGGCAGCAAAACTGACATTAATAAACACCTACTAAGTTCCAGGCACTCCCCTTGATGTTTTACACAAATAACCCCATCTAATGCTTGAAATAACTAAAGAAATAGGTACTTCATTTCATTGTACATATGAACCAAACTTAAAATAAAATTCTGGTAGATTATGAAATGCTTGTTTTTTTTATATAAACTGGTAAGATGGAATTCAATCACAATTTTGTTGACCTTAGAACCCTGAATGCTTCCATAACACTTGAAACTTGACTACTACAGGACTTTCAAAGCCTGAATAATGTCTTGAAAAATCAATAATGCCAATGCCTGCATTCAAAGAAAAAGTGATGTAGTAAAGCTGGTTATGCAAGAAGGTAACTAAGGTATCCGGACTACAACAAGCTCCACAGAGGTCTTGACACAGTTAGAATGAAGCTTCTGCTAGTTCTAGAATCAAAATAAGCTGAAATCTGCCCAATATTTATTCCTAAAAATATATTTACTATGGGTCAGGCATTGTTATAAGTACTTAACATATATTGCCTCATATTATTAACCCATTAATTTCATGAAGTTGATATTATTATTACCTTCTCACAGATGACATAAATTTCCCAGGTAACATTCCAATCCAGGAAATCAGACTCCAGAGTCTGCTTATAAACACTGAACCACGCTACTGCCTCTGAACAAATACGTTCTTTAATTTGTCTGTTCATGTGCTGTTTACCCACTATGTTAACCTCAGGTTCTGAGAAAATGATACACTGAGACTTGAAACAGCAATTGGCAGGAGTGAAAGCACCAGAGCCTATGAAATTTGAAAAACCAGGAGAGACTGAAGAAAGGCTAAAGAGTTTGGGGTCCATTCAAGCCCACAAATATTCCTACAAGACCAGTCAGCTCTCAGAGCATTCTTTTTGAAAGCATGAATGGAAAAATTACATGCGATCCTTTCGAAGTGTAAAAATAAATAAGATAGCATTTAAGGCCAGTTGGTAGTTCTTTTACTCTTTTTGGGACTCAGGTAATAAAGAATGGTTATAATAACTAATATTTATTTAGCATGTGGTGTTTCAAAGAACTTTGTAGGATTATTCTGTTTGATCCTGATAATATCTCTATCTTTTCCTTTTAGCTAAAACTTAAATATGTTGTGTTTTGCCAAAGTTCATGCTATAAACAGTAAAACTGAGAACTGAACTTGGAATATTCTTACTCAGACCCTGCTAATCCCAATTACCTCTTTCTCCAAATGCACATGCACGATATGATGCATAAATTTTCCTTCATGCAGTATCTTGTTTGCCTGAACTGCTATCACAAACACCATAAAACAGGTTGGCTTAAATAACAATTATTTATTGGTTCTTGATTTCTGAAGCTAAAATCTGATACAAGATATAAAATCACTTTCTTCTGGAAGTTTGTTTTCTTTCTGGTGTAGGCTGAAGGTAACCTTAGAATTGTGTGGATTTCCCATCACATGAATATTTCCTCTCCTTTCTTCTGCTCTCCATTGCTTTTTTCTCTTGACTTCCACCTTCAACTCTTTATAAGACCTCCAGTAATCAGGAATTAGACCCACTTCATTCAGTTAGGCCACACCTTAACTGAATTAATATCTTCAACAGGTTCATTTACAATGGGTTCACTCCTACAGGAATGCAGATTAAGAATGTGCATAAATTGGGATGAGTAAATTAATCTACCAAAACACAGAAAAATGGTAAAAACAAGGCTCTTAATGTGAAAGATTTGATAGAATTACCAAGAGTAAGGTGTTTTAGTCCAAATAATGCAAAAAGAATAACTGTTAAAACTTTCTTTGGGAGAATTAAAAAAATAAGAAAAAGACAATTAGATTAGATTATGATTTAAGACTAGAAACTATAGAAAGAGAAGAAAGACAATAAAAAGCTGAAAGTTTTCCTATTTCCCAGAATATTTTAATATTTTTACAACTGCAAAGATAGTAATTGTGTACTGCATGAATTATAAAGATATGGGAGTTTCATGGGTCTCACAGTATCTTCAAAAAAAGGATAATTCTCAAAAAATACATTAGTAAGATAACTTCAAATAGGCTTAAGATGTGCAAACAATCTATAGTACTATTATTAAAAATGTATATAATTTCACCTGCTTCAGAAACATCTGGTTTATTTTCTTAAAATGCACTAACAAGAGTACCATTAATCACAGTCACTAGAGCTGCATCCTAGGTATCTGTATTTTAAAAGGAACCATAAGTGATTCTGACAGTATATTAAGATAGGCAACAAAATGGGCAAAAAGTAAATTTAAATGAGATAACTTTATAATTATAATTACCTGATTGATCTCTTCTTCAAGCTCCTTAGCCAATATCAAACTGCTTTTGACAACCAGTGTTCACGTGGATTTGAACACCAGAAATCATCTTATTTTCTCTTTTACATTTAAAGGAAAATGTGGGAAGGGTGGCCATGGTGGCTGCTGGGTGCAGGGAATGGGAGGAAGAGATGAGATGGGGAGGCGTTTTCGGGACTTGGAGTTGTCCTGGGTGGTGCTTCACGGACAACCACGGGACACTGTAGATCCCCCCAGAGCCCACTGGATGGAACGTGGGAGAGTGTGGGCTATGATGTGGACCATTGACTATGGGGAGCAGCGATGCCCAGAGATGTACTTACCAGGTGCAATGGATGTGTCATGATGATGGGAGAGAGTGTTGCTGTGGGGGGAGTGGGGGGTGGGGGCAGTGCGGTTGAATGGGACCTCATATTTTTTGAATGTAATATTTTTTAAAAAATGAATTAAAAAAATAAAATAAAATAAAAAATAAAAGCATTACATAGTGTAAAAAAAAAGAAACCAATAAAATTGTTCAGTTCCTTTTCAAAAAAAATACAAAATAAAAAAATAAAGGAAAATCATTTTTTATATTGTCTTGAATATATCTCAATTGAAATCATCATTTGATCCCAAAGTTTCCTCATAGCATTTTTCACTTCTTTATTCCTAAGAGTGTAGATCAAGGGATTCAAAATGGGAGTTACCATGGTATAAAACATTGCCACAGCTTTATCAGTGGAGGTGGTCCCTGGGAGATAACACACAAATAAGCAAGGCACAAAGAATAAGATGACCACAGTTACATGAGAGATACAGGTGGACAGGGCTTTGTGTCTCCCCTCCAAACTGTGAGATTTCAAAGTGCACAGGATGGCAATATAAGAGATGATCAGAAGGAGGATGTTTAAAAGACGTATGAGCTCACTGTTGGCAGCAATGAAGAGGCCAAGGGTTGTCGGTGTCCATGGTGAGTTTTAACAAAGGGTTCAAGTCACTATGAAGTGGGCTATGATATTCGGGCCATAAAAGGGCAGCCAGACTGTGAAGAGGATCTGAATGGTAGTGTGGACAAAACCTCTGACCCAAGTCACTCCGACGAGGAAGCTACCTACTTTTCTGCTCATGATGGCTGTGTAGTGCAAGGGTTTGCAAACCACCACATAGCGGTCAAAGGCCATCACTGTGAGCAGGATGATCTCATTTGCACCAAAAAGATACTCTGCAAAAACTTGAGTCATGAATCCCCTGAAACAGATGGTTTTCCTCACAGCCAAAGTGTCAGCTAGCATCTTGGGGGTCATAAAGGAAGAATAGCAGCTATCTGTAAGGGATAAATAAGATAAGAAGAAGTACATGGGGAATTCCAAGGCCCTGCTGGTGCTGACAGTGACAATGATGAGCAGGTTGCCTGCCAGGGTAAACAAGTAGACAATTAAAAACACAACAAATGAAAATTTCTGAAGCTCCACATTCTGAGTCAGACCCAGGAAGATGAATTCTGTGACATTAGTCATCCTCTTCATTATATTCAACTCAATTGCCAAGTGATCTACCTGAAAAAAATAATTCAACTAATCTTCAGTAATGGTACTTTCTTTTACGAATACCCATGAGATACCTTATTTTTCCTATTTTTATAGTGCAAGAAGAAATACAAAATTGTATCAACTCTCATTTCTTTTCAACAGGTGATGGTAAAGTGGAGTTTATTTTGTTTTTTAAAATTTCCTGATTTTCTTTTAATGTTCTATAATAAAATGTATGACTTTTATTTTAGGAAAATAATGTTTTACATCAGATTTCAAGAAACTATGCATTAAATGGTTATATAATCAGCTCAGTCACAGATACTCAAAGCTGCACTTAGCCCCAAAGTGGCTTGATATTCTTACCAGAGAACAAGTAAAATCATTTTACTAATATCATACAGAAAGTTTTAAAAATTTGTTGAGATTCTTTCAGGCTCTATACCCCATGAGCCATCTGTTTTCTTGTTTTGTCTTCCTAGAAAATATCTCCACTTTCTCACAACCCAAAGGTGGTGCTGCAACATCTTCTATTACTAAGAGATTGTATTGAATGCCCATTACTGCAATTGCTATGTTGTCTCACATTCATGTGTGTGTGTCCAATTCTACGGGTCATTGAAGGCAAATATCTTGACTTTCTACTCTTTCAGCCTCAGACATTCTTGTATCCACAATTCTAGACAAGAAGTAAACACTCATAAGGTATTTGCTGAGAGAGGGAGAAGGAAATAAGCAAAAGAAAGAAATTGGGAGGTAAAGAGAAAAATAGAAACATTTGAGAAAAAAAGAACGAAAATGGGGTATTAAATTCAAAGACAGTTTGGAATCCTCGTGTAGAATTATTCCTTAACTATGTAACATTAATTAATTTTAACCATCACTGTTCAATTTTTTCAAGTTAAACAACAAATAATTATATATAGAATTGTGGTGAGGATTAAATTGTTGCAAAATTTCTATTATTTTTATGATTTTCTTTTTTTGTGGAAATATCATCAAAGAAAGTGGTAAAAAGTAGCTTTTAATATCTCCAAAACTCATAAATTCTCAAAACTTAAGTTACAAATGTGAGGAGAAACAAGAGAACAGTGGTAACAAAAAGTGAAAAAGAAATTTCATCAGATTAAAAAAAAAGCAGGCTGCTAAGAGAATACTTAACATAGAAAATACAAGAATACTTAATATAGAATACTTAACATAAAGATGGTTTCTGGGGGCCTTTTTTCAATTGTTTTTGTTATTCATTAATTTTCTCAATAAATGCTTCTTCTAAATTTGACTCTTAACTTTGAGTATGTCTTTCAAACCTGTAAGAGCTGTACACTATTTAAATAAATACTTGGGAGAAAATGATGCCTTATAGGACTTATGACCTATTCATGTTCCTATCTATACTTCTGGCCCATGATCAGTATCATAAAGCATTAACTGAGTAGGAGATAATATGAAACAAAGAAAGGGAGAGAGAAAGAAAGGGATGAGAAAGAAGGAAAATGGACGTGAACAGACATGTAAGATTTTTTTCTTTAAGATGTAGGCATCTTGTAGCATTTTAAACAAGTGCTGGATTTAAAATGTAACCATTGTGAATTTTAAAGAGATGATTTTCTTAAAACACCGTATAAAGCGTTATAACAACTTATTTGCCATCTATTGATTTTTGGCAAACTAATAAAATCTTACAATAACCTATCTGTGGATTTTTTATACAGGGTGGTGCAACCAGAGACATGATTATACTAATTTAGTAAGCCGAAACTCGCTTTTTCCAGAGAAGAAAAGATCGAAGCAAAATCAAAAGCATGAAAATTGTGACTTTTTTTACATACCAGTGTACATCTGTTTGTCAATAACTTCTTACTAAGCCTGAGCTTGCTTCCATGATAAACTATCCCAGAAATTAAACTCATTCAGCTTTGGTGTTTAAAAGGAATTTGAGTCTTCATGAGGGGATAATATTAGCTACTCTCATCCATTTCTGTTTCCATTGGTCTCATGGAAATCTTGGAGTATTTCAAATTATTATAAGAAATTTTGATAATCTTGATCAGAGCCTTAATAATAGAGTAGTTATACTTAATGCTAGAAAAAATAAATTCAGTTACCAAGACATCAGCAGTAGTTTGAGGTCCCCTGTGAGAAATCTCATGATGCCACTACTGGACTTTTCACAGCATCAGCTCTGCCCACAGCCAAATATGCTGCTCCTTCCTTCTCCTTCCATTTCACTGGACGTTCATGTCGGGCCCCAGTGTGTCAGGGAGATGTACGGCCTTTGTGATTTTTGCTGTCAAGAACTCTACATTGTCTTTCCTTCTCAACTCATTCAGTTCCCATGCCATGGAGAGACAGTTTTGTTTAAGTAAGTGATATTATCCCTGGGCGAGTTCCTCGAGGGAAGAATAATTAATATTAGGAACATCATTTTCTCCCAATTATTTAGTCTTTAATATTTGGCAACCAAATGTGTGTTCATTCCTCCTACTTTCTTGTTGGAGTCAGAATACAAAATTCTTCATTTCTATTTTTTCAACAAATATTCACTGATCTCTACACTTGACCAGTTATAGTTTGGTTCAATAATAATGACAGTAAGAGCTATTGAGCACCACATATATATTAAACACAATTTATGTGATACTCTTTGTGGTGGGAACTATTAATATTCCCAATTTTGGGGTGAAGAAACTGAATCACTTCGAATTTAAATAAATTAGCCAAGAAAAAAAGAACGTTGAACTGAAATATATATCGGTCTTCTACCACAGCCCAAAAAATATCTCTGTCCTTATGATGCAAGCACTCAACTCTTAAAGCAACAAATAGACAAGGACCCTGTCTCCCTGGAGCTGATTGAACTTCAGAAAACATGTTTTGAAATCTGCAGCTGCTGTCCTTTGGAACGCGTTTTTTTTGTTTGTTTGTTTTGGTTTTGGTTTAGGCATTGCTTCTGGTAGTGTTGGTGCTTCAAAGCTGATGTTGGTGGATGGATTTCAGGATAGTTTCCACTTTTTTAGGATTATTGACAGGTTGCTGTGAACTCATATTCACATCAACAGGTATTTATGTGCCATCCTACTCTTTGCACATATATCTAAGGGTCAGACCTTTGAATCATATATATGCAAATGTTTGAAAGTACTAGAAAATGCACAGTTGTTTCCTGTGGTAGTTTTGAGATACGTACTCCCAACAATAATGTATGAGAGCCCACTGATTCATACTCTTTACATCACATCCTATTCTCACATGATTTATTTTTGTAACTTAAATGTTATCTCATTGTTGGTTTCATTTGCATTTCCTTAATTTATAATGATTTGATTATCGCTCCATCAGTTACACCTCTTTCTTTTTTCTGAAATGCTTACCATGTGTTATACCGATCTTACTACTGGGTTATTTGTCTTTTTTTTCTTTTTGATATGTAGGTGGTCATTATATATCATCAAAAATATTCCATCAGATATCTTACAATATGATCTAATTATAGTTTCTCTTATTAATTATTTTAAAGTACTCTCATCACCATAAATTCAAATATGAATGTTGATGTGTTCATATAATTTATGTTATGATGAAATTTTTTTGTGTTTTTTTTTAAGGAAATTTTACATTGCACAAGGTCACAAAAATCCTCCCTTATGCTTCCTTCTAAAATATTTTATGTTTGGCTCTTAATATTTACATTCTTTACCAAAGTGAGATTAGTTATGAACTCTGCTCACACCAAATTTGCAAAGATTTGCTCCAGTTTCCTCGAAGATGATCTATACATTTCACTTTTAATTTTATGATTCAATTCAAATTATTTTTTGTGGGGTGTTATCATTTGACTCTCATTTAAATCCATATAAATATCCAGTTATTAATGTGTTTTTTGCTGGAAATATTTTTCATTTTTTATAGTTGCTTTGGCAATTTTTTTGTGAAATCAATTGATGATATATATACAGGTGAATTTCTGGACTTTCTCCCCTGTTCCATTGAATGCTTATCCTGTGTCAAGACCACACTTTCTTGATTATAGGATCTTTATATTAACTCTTGAAATCTAGTACTATAGATTTTCAAAATAGAATTCTTTCACATGATGTTATATTTATCCCTATATATTTTGTTTCTCGTATAATTGAAACTAATGTTTTCTAATTTCATTTTCCAGTGTTTTTATTATTAATGTAAAAGACATAATTTTTATGCATTTCTCTTTTTACCAGCAGTGTAAATTCACTTATTAATTCTACTAGTTTATTTTCTAAATACACAACCATAGAAATTACAGATAAAAAAGAGATTAATTCTTCCTATCCCAATTAATGCACTTTTTCTTTCTTTTTAAAACCTAATTAGTACATCTAGTATGTTACTGAAAAGAACAGAAAAGAAGACATCATTGTCTTCTTGCTAAACTAAAGAGGAAAGTGTTGCAGTTTGTTAACGTTAATTCAGTGTAAGCTTTCTGTTAAAGCACACCATATTCAAGATTTTTACTTTTATTGCTAAATCGCTACAAGTTTTTTAAAATTATAATTGGGATGATGTTTGCCAAAACTTTCTACATCAATAAAGATGACCATATATTTTTTCTTTATCTTGTTTGTGAATTAAATTGACTGATTTTCTATTTTAAAAATCTTACATTTCTTAAATAAATCTCAAATAGGTGATAATATATTGTCTTTTAATATTACTACATTTATGATCACAACAAAAATGTTAGTGTAAGCAACTCCAAATACCATCCCTTCACTAAAGCAATGATTCATCTGACTTGAAATGTTCACTATTAACTTTTTAAAAAATATATTTTATATTTATTTTTAAAAGATACACAGATCACACAGAATGTTACATTAAAAAATGTAGGAGGTTCGCATATGCCCCACTCCCCACACCTCCCACTTTTCCCACATCAACAACTTCTTTCATTAGTGTGGTACGCTCATTGCACTTGAAGAATACATTTTGGAGCAATGCCACACAGCATGGATTTTAGTTTACATTGTAGTTTACATTCACTCCCAGTCTGTTCAGTGGATTATGGCAGGATATATAATGTCCTGCATCTGTACCTGCAATATCATTCAGGACAATTCCGAGTCCTGAAAATGGCCCAATATCACACCTCTTTTTCCCTCTTCCTGCCTTCAGCAACTACCGTGGCCAATGTCTCCATATCAGTGATATAATTTCTTCCAATGTTAGAGTCAAAATAATTCTGCTCTAACCCATATTTTATTCCTTCATCCTAAGGCCCCTGGGAGGGCGATGTCCACTCCACCTCTCAATTGATAGGGGCCTTCAATTCCACATCGCTGGTGGATGGGATTCTCGAGCCTGCAGATGTAGACTCTATTGAATCCTTGGTGTGGTGGTTGTCCACCCTCACTTCTCTGTCAGCTGATTGGGTAAGTCCAAAAAACTGGATAGCAGGTAACATAACACAACACCACTGAAGTTCAGGACCCAACTGTATATGGACATTTCAGAAATTCAAGTCTCCTTGGTATACACAACCCCAGCACAAACCACAGTTTCAATAAAAGAGACAGAAGAGGCATGTGTAGAGAAGTCACATCTTAGCACAACTCAATCACTGTCAGAAGCACAATTTCCAAAGTAGGGCCCAATGGCTAGGCACCAAACTCCAGAGCCATCTGCCATGACTGTAGGACCTGGGTGTCTGTATCTCTCAGGAGTTGTATCTACTTTGGCTATCTCTGAGATGTACATAAGTGTGACGTCTCTGATGACCTCCTGACTCATTTTGAAGTCTCTCAGCCATATAAATTCATTTGTCTTTATCATTTTCTGCTTTTAATCAAGGTGTTTTTCTATTTGCAATTCCAGTCAGGTCTTGGTAGTAATCTCCCAGCACCTGGGACACTCATTTCCCACACTGGGGAAAGGTAATGCACTTATTTGCTGAGTGGGTCTTAGAGAGTGGTCCCATTTGAGCAAAATGGAGGCACTCAGGCATTTACTCTTAGGTATCCTACAACACTAGGCCAAGTTGAAATTTCAAGCACAAAAGTTCATAAGCATAGTATTCAATATCAAGTACCCACCATTGAACCATCCTTCTTCACTGGTCATTGCCCTTGCATTTGGAGGATTGCTGCTGTTCCATTGGGGAATAAGGCAGAGCTCCCCAGGATGGAAACTCAGCACTTCCTCAGTTGTTGTGTGAAACTCTATCCACTGTGCCAATACCCAATGAACATCTGAACATATCTATATACCATATATGCCTGCCCAGGTAAACTCTCTACCATATATGCCCCATCAATGACATCCCACACCAAGGTTTCTCCTCTGCCAGAGTTGAACCCCTCTGTGATCCAAAACATCTTAAAAAATGAAGCCTAATTTTTGCCAAAATCAATTACTAGGAAAATGACATATTAATGATAGGTTTAAACTTCAGAAATAAAATGCATGATAATTTAGAAAAACTAAAATAAAGTGAAAAAAATCGAGGTACTGAAAAATGAAAAAATTACAAAAATTTTGTTTTTATGTTTTTCTTTCATCACTGTAATAGATGTTTCCTGTATGTATAATGACATGGCAGTCTCTTCCATTTCTTCCTCAGTGTCTTATCTCTCTCTATCTCTCTTTTTATCCCATATGTCTTCAAAGAAGTTTTAGATCACAGCAAAATCACATACAGAATATAGGGGACTCCCATAATACCAAACATTCTACCCTTTTTCCCCCTTACCCAACAATAATCTTTTTACATGTGTATGTTACATTTGCTATAATTGATATACAAATATTGAAACATAGCTACTAACCATGGTCAATATTTTACATTATGGTTTACATTTTAGACCGTGCATTTTTTAAAATTTTTGGTGAAATTTAACATGACCTGTATCCATCATTGCGCGATCATGCAGACCATGTCCATTGCCCACCAAATACCCCTTCTTCCATCTATTCTATTCCTCTCTCCCCCCTTAGGACCCACAGTGACAACCAAGCTTCACTACTCGAAGGACAAGATTCATAGATACTTGCAACAATGCTGAGGAACTGACACACTAATCTATCCTCCCCCATTAGGAGCCACCCATACCTCTGTCTGAGAACACTGGACCTCCAAGGATAGGGGTACAACACCCTCCCACTCATTGTATGGGTCTCCACTCACTGAAATAACACACCATGACAAGATGAGCACTCACATGCTCCCTAAAGCCTGCCCCAGGTACAACCTGAGCCAAATGTCCCCCATCCAACACCCTAAACCAGTAACTCTTCATTAGGTTATTGTCTAAAGAGATTTCTCAACATTATAGTTTCAATCACATACCTGCCAATCCCGTGTTCACCTGCTACCTACCCAACCCTCTCTCCAATTCCATCTAACCCATCTTCCCATCCCTAGCCCCCTGTACTGCCCAACTCAATAGAATCCCTATACCCTCATCCCACCCCATCACTGTACAACTAGTTACCTCCCCATTATCATGTATTTTGTCTGTGTGGGCATTGGCTCATGATCTTCCTCTCCCTCCACTATTTCCTATAATTCTATCTTCCAGACTCTAGCTCTCTGAGACAGTTCAATTTGCTTAATTCATGTCAGAGAGGCCATGTAGTATTTGTCCTTCAATGCATGTCTTGCTTCACCCAACATAAGTTCCACAAGATTCATCCATGTTACCCTGTGTATTTGCACTGTATTCCTTCTTACAGCTGAGTAGTATTCCATTGTGTATATATATATACACACATACCACATTTTGTTTATCAGTTCATCTGTTGATGGGCATTTGGGCTGATCCTAACTTTTGGCAATGGTGAATAATGCTGCTATGAACATTGGTGTGCATATATTGGTTCGTGTCCTTGCTTTCAGGTCTTCCGGGTATATACCCAGCCATGGAATTCCTGAATCTTTGGCAAATCTATAGCTAGTTTTTTGAAAAACTGCCAAACTATCTTGCACAATGGCTGTATCATTCTACATTCCCACCAGCAGTGGATGAGGGTTCCCATTCCTCCATAACCTCTCCAACATTTGTAGTCCTCTGTTTTTTTAAATAACTGCCAGTCTAATGGGTTTACAATGGTATCTCATTGTAGTTTTGGCTTGCATTTCCCTAATAGCTAGTGATATTGAGCATCTTTTCTTGTGCTTTTTAGCCATTTGTATTTCTTCTTTGGAGAAGTGTCTATTCAGATGACTTGCCCATCTTTTAAATATGTTGTATGTCTTTTAATTTTTTGAGATATATGATTTCTCTATATATGGACATTAGGCTCCTATCAGATATATGGTTACCAAATATTTTTTCCCATTGAGTAAGCTGTCTTTTCACTTTCTGACAAACTCCTTTGAGGTGCAAAAGGTTTTAATTTTGAGCAGGTCCCATATATCTATTTTTTCTTTCACTGCTCTTGCTTCAGGTGTGAAGTTTATGAAACTATTTCTTATTAAAAGGTCCTGTAGATATTTCCCTATATTGTCTTCTTAGGTCTTTATGGTTTTGGCTCTTATATTTAGATCTTAGATCCATCTTGAGTCGATTTTTGTATTAAGTGTGAGATGGTGTTCTTTTTTCATCTTTTGCATAGGGACATCCCATTCTCCAAGCACCATTTGTTGAAGAGGCCATTCTCTCCTAGTTGAGTGGGCTTGAAGGCTTTGCCAAAAATCAGATGACTATATGTGAGGTTATATATCAGAGCTCTCAATTTGGTTCCATTGATCACCATGTCTATCCTTGTGTCAATACCATGCAGTTTTAACCACTATAGCTTTGCAGTATGTTTTAAAGTAAGGTAGTATGATTCCTCTAATTTCATTTTCTTTTTCAATATGTCTTTGGCTATTCAGGGCCTTTCCTTTCTAAACAAATTTCATACTTATTTTATCCAGTTCAGTAAAAATGCTGTGTGGATTTTTATTAGGATTGCATTAAATCTGTAGATTAGTTTGGATTGGATAGACATCTTGATGTTATTTAGTGTTTCTATTGGTGAACAGTGAATATTCTTCCATTTATTTAGGTTTTCTTTGATTTTCTTGGACAGTGTTGTGTAGTTCTCTGTGTATAAGTTTTTTACATCTTTAGTTAAATTTATTCCTAGGTATTTGATTTTTTTATTGACTATTTTAAATGGTATTTTTTTCTTGATTTCCTCCTAAGATTGTTCATTATTGGTGACAAAATTCTACTGATTTTTGTGCATTGATCTTATAACCTGTGACTTTACTGTGCTCATTTATACGTCCTAGAATCTTTGTTGTAAATTTCTCAGGGCTTTCTATGTATAGGATCATGTTATCCACAAATAGTGAAATTTTGACTTCTTCCTTTCCAATTTGGATGCTTTTTATATCTTTTCCTGCAATAAGTGCTCAAGCATGTACTTCTAACACAATGTTAAATAGAAACCTTGATAGTGGGTATCCTTCTCTTGTTTCTACTCTTAAAGAGAAAGATTTTAGGACTTCACTATTTTATATTATGTTTTATACCCTTGTATATTATGGGTTTTTCATATATACACTTTATTATTTTCAGAAAGTTTCCTTCTATTCCTATCGTTTGCAGTGTTTTTATCGGGAAAGGGTGCTGTATTTTGTTGAATGCTTTTTCTGCAGCTATAGAGATGATCGTGTGATTTTTTTCTTTTGATCTGTTTATATGATGTATTACATTGATTGTATTTCTTATGCTGAACCATCCTTACATAGCAGTGATGAAACACACTTGGTCATGGTGTATAATTCATTTAATGTGTTGTTGAATATGATTGGCAAGTATTTTGTTGAGGAATTTAGCATCTAGGTTCATTAGAGATAGGTCTGTAATTTCCCTTTCTTGAGGCATCTTTTATGGCTTTGGTATTAAGATAATTTTGACATCAAAGAATGAGTTAAGCAATATGCCTTCCACTTCAATTTTTTGGAAGGATTTGAACCAGATTGGTGTTAGTTCTTTCCAGAATTCTTGGTAGAATTCATGTGTGAAAACTTCTGGTTCAAGGTTCTTCTTATTTGGGAGGTTTTTAATGACTCATTCTATCTCTTGACTTGTGTTCAGTCTATTGATATCATCAATTTCTTCTTTTGACAATCTAGACTGATTATGTGTTTCCAAGGATTTGTCCAATTCCTTCAAATTTTTCTTCTTGTTTGCATGTAGTTTGCATATGTTATCAAAATACCATAAAAATAAGTACAAATTATAACTTGTGACTCAGTATTCAGTTTTGCAACACTTGGCCTTTCTTCTCTCCTAAGCTCTCTATTTTTCAGAATCCTACTAAGCATAAGATAAAGAAAAGAAGCTACATATATGAGTTAAGAATTCTTGTCAGAAATATGGGTCAGTGACACCATGTTTCCTTTCTTGTACAGAATATAACAGGCGATAATGAGTCTTCAGTCTGTGCCAGGCATCATTCCAAGCTGGTTATGAACATTAGCTCCTATAACTGCACAATACAACTTTGTTTTAGGTACTTTATCATCCCTTTGTACAAATGTGAAAACTGAGGTATAAGATGTTTGAGAAACTTGTCCAATTTTGTTTAAATAGTAAGTAGTAAGGTCAGACCTAGAAGGCATGGTTTATTGTACTCCAAAGCTCTTGCTCTGAAGCAGTATTCATATTGTTGTTAATCTTAGAGAGCAGTTAATCTGGCTTACATGTGTCAATCCTCAGGACATCAGCAGTAGAATAACAGTTTTCACTGGTTTAAATTTGTTTACATAATATATTGGACAAGTATTTTTAGTATTGGTTTTATAGGCTCTGACTAGCTCACATACCCATACTCCCATGATAGCATATTTTAAGTGCCTTAAGTCCCATACTAAAAGGTCATTTCCAAACCAAAACATAGAGGCCGACAAGCCAGTCAGCAATCTCTCCATCACCACCTTCATCACAGAAGTTAAAGCCACGAGAGTGAATATGATGAATTATATTTGCTGTCATTTTGACTGAAGCTGCTAATTCTAATCCTCTGAATACTGAAAGTTTAGAACATCCTTAAATTCTCATACCTAGATATCTGTTGAAATATTTCCCCTTAACTGTACATGAAAATATTAGTAGGTATAGGTTTTGGGGATTGTGAATATTGAAGACCACATCAGCATAACCAATCACACATTACAGATAATGCTTGGTTCTAAGATTCCAATCATTTGGACCAAAGGACAAAAGGAACTATCTCTAGATTTAGCAATGGCTTAGCACTGGCTTTCTAAGAAAAGGCTTAAAACAGATTTCAGATACCTTATCAAACAGAGGAACTTTCTACAGTTGCTGAGTTCATAAAAGTCTTAGTTTTTCTGCGTTAACGTTTTTGCTATTGGGAAGTTTTTAAATCAAGTTAGAATTCTCATCAAGTGACTGTTAGAATATCATCCATCTGGTCACCAAGAAAGCAAGAATGAGCAAATATGTAGGGAAAGGTCTTCCAGAGAAATGGCCGCAATTGTTAGCTTCTCCCATGCCATAAAATTCTATTGAATTTAATTCTTTGGAAGATTTCTGATTAAGAAATTAATTATCTGAGTAGGGGTGAATGTGACTTGCAGAGGGTAGTTATGCTTTTAGAGCAAAACTACACTCAGTCAATGAGCTCAGAATTATGTAAGAAGCATCTCTCAGTAATCTTTTCCAAGTCAGTAATTGAGGAAAAGAAATACTCCCCACAAAAATAATGTTTTTTTAATTTCAATTCAAGTTTCTGGATCCCTTATTAAGAACCCCTGACTTAAGACAAAAATGGGTAAAGCTGTAAAGCAGCAGAAAATGATGCATCTATGATTGCTTCAAATAAGATTCCTTATTGTGGAATGAACATGTTACTTCTCCAAATGCATTCAGAAAGGTAGGTACAATCTTATTAGTATTTTCACTTAGTTGACACTAGAATTCAGTTTATAGGTAGATTATATTTAGACATATGTTTAATTATGAATAATGGATGATACAACCAATCTATTTAGAGAAGCAGCCATTGAGATATTGTGGATCCAGATGGTAGATAAAAAAGTGAAACCTTTTAAAATTATTTTACTGATAATAAAGGTAATGTATTTTCTTTATAGTAAACTCATATCATAAAACCTATGGAAGAAGTCCATAAAATTGATGCTAATACCCAATTCAGATGTGTTATTCATTCCTAGTGTACTTTTAAAAGATATTTTTCCAAGTGTACAAGCCATTTTAGACAATTGAGATCCTAATATATATGACATTTGGGTTTGCATTTTCTATTCAGTATTTTACTTAAAATATCTTTCCATATTAGTAAATATATTTACAAATCATTTTAATGTCAACCTGTTACTTCATAATTATACACAATAGTTAATTTAACTGTTCCATTTATGTAGGCATTTGGGTAGTTTTTTTTAATTTTTTACTATTTTATTTTTTATTTTTTTAATTTATTTTTCTCTCCTTCACCTCCCCACCCCGGTTGTTTGTTCTCTGTGTCTATTTGCTGTGTCTTCTTTGTCCGCTTCTGTTGTTGTCAGCGGCATGGGAATATGTGTTTCTTTTTGTTGTGTCATCTTGTTGTGTCTTTTCTCCATGTGTGCGGCACCATTCTTGGGCAGGCAGCACTTTCTTTTGTGCTGGGCGGCTCTCCTTAAGGGGCGCACTCCTTGTTCGTGAGGCATTAGCACTGCACATGGGCCAGCTGCACACGGGTCAAAGTGGCCCGGGGTTTGAACCACGGACCTCCCATGTGGTAGACGGATGCCCTAACTACTGGGCCTAGTCTGCCGTCATTTTTTACTATTTTAAAGTGTTATGAAATATAATCCTGTACGCATAAACAGTACCCAGATTTTTATCTAGAGTAGATTTCTAAGAGTAAAGCGTAGTGATGAAGGGATATGATCAACTTAAAGCCCTTATTATATAAAGTCCAGAACACTGTATAACAATGCATACTCACCAGCAATTTGAAATATAATTCTCCTTAGTCTTTGCAAGTTTTCCAGTTAAAATATTTCACGATTTAAGTTGCATTTCTTTAACTTTCGAAATAGAAAACTTCTTTTAAATATCTCACAGTTTTGTATGGAATTTACCTTTGCATTATTTTGCCCCATTTATAATGTTGTGAATAGACATTTTTTCTTAATTTGTAACTACTACTTTATTTCTATAATAATACATGTCTACTATATTTGTAAATATATTTCGAGTGTGTTCCATGTATCTGTGTATTTGACTCCATCAGTTTTGTCTTATATTTTATACCACTACATTCTCACTAAACATACCCTCTTCAATCAGAGATCAGATATGTATTTATCCTTTGCTTGGTTTTGAACAGATTTATGCTTTGTTATAAGCTTTTGTACATACAATTATTTGTTTTCCTGCTTTTGGTAATGATGTAAAGAGAAGACTTACTTTTCTTGGAAAAATCAGTTACAGAAATGTCTTTTGTTACCCCCACTAAACTTTTAATTACCCTTTGAATTTGACAGTAATTCCTCCAATTGTGAACTCTAAAATTTCTACAAAAAATGTATTTTATTTTTTGTACTTTCTAGCCAGATCCTTTTCTTCTACATTTCCCCAAAAATGATATGTGACTTATTAAATGAGAACAAAACTATCTCCTTCAGTGGGTTTATGACTTGGCTCTTTGCAGAACATTTCCTTAGAGAAATAGAGATCATCTTGCTTGTGGTGATGGCCTATGACTACTACATGGCCATCTGCAGGGCCGTGCATTACATGATCATAATGAATGGAGGGTGTGTGTCTCCTGGGGGTCACGTCCTAGGCTGAGTGATTTCTTCATGCCTTGATTCAAATCTCTTTGCTGTGGTTGCCCTTCTGCCACCCCAGTATCATTGATTATTTCACCTGTGATCTTTACCCTCTGCTGACACTCTCCTGCTCTGAAACTCACGTCTTTGGGCTCCCTGTTGCAGCCAATAGTGGACTGATGTGTATGCTCAGTTTTTATATTCTTATCATCTTCTATGTCCTCATTCTTTTCTCCCTCAGAACTCATAGCTCTGAAGGACAGTGGAGAGCTGTCTTCACCTGTGTATCCAATACTGCCATGGTCATCTTATTCTTTGTGTCCTATATATTTGTGTACCTTCATCCCATGACCACCTTCCCCATTGACAAAGCAGTGGCTGTGCTTTATTTTATGATAACACACCCATATTAAACCCTAATATACATGCTTTGAAATGCAGAAGTGAAAAATACCATGTGGGAAGAAAAAGACAAGAGGAAACTGGAGTTAAAGAATAATCTTGGGTAAAAGCTCACATAAATAGAGAAATTACAAACAAAATCCATTCATATTTTAACAGCAAGCAATGCCAATGCAAAGAATTTCAGGTTGCAGTCACAACACGTGGGTTCAAGTATGTTTTGATCCCTTTCCTATCTAAATCTTCAATGTTTCATCATTCATATATGTTTGGATACAAGATAACTAAAATCTATTCCAAGTTGATACTCCTTTGCCTTTACAAATATTGATCAAAAGTAACTTGCTAATTGACCTAAAAATTTCACAGTGTTTGGATATACTCTCTTCAAGCACTCATGCAAAAAAAAAAAAAAAAAAAAAAATCCATGTCCTTTTAAGTCACTCAGCTGGAGGCTTAGAACTGCAGGCAATCCCATATTCTAGGTCCTCTCAATCATTAATGGAAATGCCACAGTCTCCCAGCGTGCAGGCTATGTTTGTTTTGTTTTAACAGTGTATAATATTTAAAAGAGATTTAACATACTACTGCATAATAACTGTAGGTTGAGAACAGCTGGCAATCCCGTATCCTAGGTCCTATCAATCATTAATGGAAATGCCACAGTCTCCCAGTGTGTAGGCTGTGTTTGTTTTGTTTTAACATTGAATAATATTTAAAAGAGAGTTAACATACTACTGCATAATAACTAAATATATAATCTGTAAATTGCCATATCAAAAGACTAAAGGTGTAAAATGATGTGTTCTGCACAGTGCTGTTGTGCACAAGGAGTGCCGTGCCACTCAGGGATGCCCCCTCGTAGGGGAGCACCAAGTACAAAGAGTGCACCCCATAAGCAGAGCCGCCCAGCATGAAAAAAGTGCAGCCTGCCCAGGAGAGGTGCCACACACACAGAGAGCCTACGCAGCAAGATGATGCAACAGAAAAGAGATGCAGTTTCCCAGTGCCGCTGACAAGAATACAAGCAGACACAGAAGAACACACAGCAAATGGGCAGAGAACAGACAATTGGCAGGGGTAGGGGGAAGGGGAGAGAAATAAATTTAAAAATAAAATAAAATAAAATATAATAAAATAAAATGATGTGTTCATCTCGATTGATACAAAAATTATTTGATAAAATTCAACTTCTACTTATGGTACTAGCTCTTGGTATATTAATAATATAAGAGAAATTCCTCAATATGATAAAAGGCATCTCCAAAAATTTACAGCTAACATCAAAGTAATATAAACTGTTTAATTCAATTTTCACAACATTCAAGAAAATGCAAGTATATAGGAACAGAAACACATCAGGTTTAGCAAGAGCTTGGGAGCAGGAAGAAAGTTGAATACAAAAGGGCACAGGAGACTATTTTCAGGAAATGAAATAGTCTATATCTGAATTGTGGATTATACAAATCACGTGTTTGTCAAAATTGCACCTTAATAAAATTTTTAAAATCATATATATTACATATGTTCAAACAACAGACCCTTTGGTAATTAATAGAAAGCAAAATATCATTTATGATAGCAACAGAAACAACAAAATCCAGATATCTAAATTTGTCAAGAAATATGCTAGATCTATATGAAAAAAATAAAATAAAGCATCCAGATACCACCTTCTATATTGATAAAGTTGTCATCATGTTTTAGATCTCTTTAACTCTCATGATAAACCTCTTGATGAACATTACCAGGAAAAGCAGAGATGAAAAATGCTATGAGGATGCTTTGGGGTTAAAAACTGACTACAACTATGAAATAATCATAACAATATAAAAATGATTTTATTCTTTAAATGATAGAGAGGAAGTAATACCATTTCTTGGTTTCATAGCAAGTGAACACTATATGTCACAAGTAGTTTTGTGTTAGCATGCTGGTCTTTAAAAAAAAAACCTCATGTAGTAAATTATTTATCATAATGGAATATATCACTTTCATATATTGCCCCTTTGGTTGTCAATTTTCAGTGTTAGGGTTAGGGTTCTTATTAAAGAGATTCCCTGGACACAGCTCAAGAGATTCTAATAAATAGGACTGTTGTTGGATTGCTATATCTTCATATTATACATATTGACCAGATGTTTCTGAAACAGTTGCTATTTACATGTACATTGACTAATTATGAGGTAGATTATGTTCACATCCTTTGTCTCTTAATTAAGTCACTTTTTATTGTCTTTTCTTGGTAATAACCTTCACAGCAGAAGCTATGAGTACCAAGAAACTCTCAAATTTTCATAAGCCATGTAGGGCAAGTGAAATATTTGCAAATAAATCACAAGGGATAAAAGCGTATTCTGTGCAAGTATTAATGTTTTGGACTTTGATTGTGTTTCTAGTCTTTCTAATCTTCAGTTACATCTGGTAAGATTTTCTCACTCTCTCTCTTTCTCTGACACAAGGATAGGTCTACCACTTTTTCTTGATGTATTGTTTGGACTAAAACTCTTTTTTTTTTTTTTGCGTTATCTTAGTTTGTTCTATCCATTAAGGCCCTTGTCTTCACATTTTTGCTGTGTGAAGATTTATGTATCTTATCCTGTGTGCACATTTTGGAAGAATGTGTTACAGGATTTAGCCTACTGTGTGAGTAAGAAAGGCCCAAGGGAACTTGTATATCGACCTTTTAAATACATATACATTTTGACCCAACCGTTTCATTTTTAGGAATTAACACTTGCACATATTCAAAAAGAAGACAATGTTCATTAAGTGTCTATTCTGTGTTGTAACTTTTGAAGATGCAGTATTTAATAAAACAGATGTTGTTCCTTTCATTAAATTTATGTTCTAGTTTGGAGATAGAGATAACTAATGATCAGAAAAATCAGATTGTGAATTGCTGCAGAGAAGTAGACAGATGATGGCACAATGATGTGTGTTTAAGTAATTTCTCTCTAAGGAGGATGCAATTATCCTGTGCAGTTAATATGACAAGTCAGCAATGTGAAGGTCTAGAGAAGGAAGATTCCAAAAACCAAGAAGAGCTTTGTGCAAAGTCCAAAATGCTAGAATGAGGTCTTCTTGACATAAGCACAGGGAACATGGGAACATGGGACCACATGAGATGAATGTTTGATTGGGGAACATGTGGACTATGCTTTAAAGGCAATGAAATGGTCAATTACAATTTATTGTAAGCAAATAAACAGATAATTTTCTTCCTACCCATCAAATGTTTTCAGAGCTGAAATTGAATGCAACAGCTTTTACTTTGAAACAATTGTCAGGAATAAAAAAAAAATTTGTAAGACTTGAAGAGACAAAGTGAAGCTCAATGTTGAGAGCTGCACCAAAATGTCCACCAAAATGAGAAGCTACCAGAAAGGACAAGCAAAATCTTTTGTGCAATGGAGTTTGCTTGAGTTCACAGATTTAGTTTTTGATCCTGATTTTATGCATGTTGAATTAATAATCATTATATTAAGGTCATTGCTGATCTTCAAGTCAGAATAAAGGAGAGTATATAATGATACTTAACAAGGTCAAAATAATTATTTATTCTACAATGAACACTACTCTAATGGTTTTGTTTATGTCCGTTTAGCTTGTTTTATTTCATCCTTTGATCTTAAGGCCAGACATTTCCATAAATGCTTTGCTCTCTTTACTTCAACTAATGTTTAAACTACCTTAAGAAATAATTACTATCATTCCTTGTACATAAGATCTAAAATTAAAATAAAATTTTGACAGATGGTCAAATTCTTGCAATGTTATATAAACTAGTAAGATCAAATTCAATCCTAGTTCTGTAAGCATCAGGACCCTAAATATTTTTACATTATCTGAACTGCTATAGGACTTCCAGGATCTGAATATTATGCCCAGAAGTCATTAATATCACTGTCTGAATTCAGATAAAAAGTGATGTCCGATACAGTTGGTTATAAATGAAAGTACCCTTTACACCTAAGAAAACAAAGAACAGGGCAATGTCCATAGAATACTGAACCAGGAAGAATGAGGTCCCTGCTGGTTCTGGAAGTAATGTAAGCCCGAATCTGACCTATCAATATTTATTCATTTAAAAAAGCAAGTTAACTGTTTTCTATGGACCAGGACGTAACATAGAATATTGGCCCAACAGTTTCATGAGGTTGGCATCTTTAATACCATTTTACAGATGAGAAAATGTTGGGCAGAAAAGTTTGAAAATTTGCCCTCCTCACATTCAAATCCAGTATACCAGACTCCAGTCTTTGCTTAAAGAATGCATTTTACCTCCTCTGAGTGAACATCTCTGGTTTTTGGTCTGTTCATAACCTGCTGTGTTGGCTTTACATGCATAACAGATGAATGTTTGAACCTTCAAACCATGCTTGTCCAGAGAAAATAAGACCTACAAATGGATCAGCTCTAAGGACTTGGAAGAACAGGCCTAATGTCAATTGACAAATCAGGAGAGTTTTAGGAAAAGATGAATTTGGGGCTGATTCAGATGGCCCAAGAACACCTATAAGGTCAATGAGATCTCAGAGTATTTTTTTCATTGCAGGGTCAAAGAAGTTATGTATCATGTCTTCTAAAGCTCATAAAAATATAGGTAAGCATTCAGGGTCAGTTGGATAGTTCTTTTTATACTTAATGGGACTCTGATAACAAGGTATGCTTAATATAACATTTATTTATTATTTAGAGGTTCTAAGAACTTTACAAAGATGATTCTACTTGATCCTGATAATACCTTTAACTGAAATTTAAGGACATTCATGTTTTGTCAAATTTTACCATATAAACAACAAAACTAGCCTTTAGGCGATTCTTGCTGTCCTTTTAGAAAATGTAGCAGAACTCCTCTGGATGGGAATTCTGTATTCTTTCTGTTATTATGTGAATCTCTACCTACCAAGACAGTTGCCTATGAACACTTGAACATATTGTGAATGCCTTAGAGGACTGCCTCAGGTTCCCCCTTCCCATGTATCCTCCCATTACTGACACACCAGATCAATGATCTTCCTCTGCCACTGTTGTGACCCTTCTGTGATCCAAAGTCTCTCCAAAAACAGATGGAATATAGGACATTTTTAGAACATTAGAATTATTCAGCATAATCTTGCAATAGTGGATACAGATCACTACAATTTTCATCAAGACCTATTAAAGTGTGTAATCCAAAATGTAAACCATAAATGTAAACCATTGGCCATGTTTAGTAGCAATGCTTCAATATTTCTACATCAATTGCAGTAAGTGTACCATCCAATGTAAAATGTTACTAATAGAGGAGAGGGGAAAAGGGGAGGGTGTGGGGTATATGGAACCCCTTATATTCTCTCTGTGAATTTTCTGTATCCTAAAACTTCTCTGAGGATAAAATGAAAATAATAAGGCAGTGGGGGAATATATAGAAGAAAATTTCACTGTGCATACATGACAACATGTCTTATAGTGATGAAAAACACAATGCCTAAATTTTATTTTTTATTCTTTCAAATTTTAAAAAAATTAAAAATTGTCTTTTATTGGTTATTTTTAATTTTATTTCACTTTCTTATTAATTTCATTTGGTTATTTTGTTGAAATCATTTTAATTTAGACAATATAAAACCTCAAAAACATATATGGATTCTATCAGTCTCTTCACTCCACTCCAAGAGGGATCCTTTTCTTTTTTGTCTGCCTAGACACATCTCCACATCCTCCAGCCTAAAAAATGGTGATTCTACACCCTCCCTATCTCAGAAATTGTGGTGATAATCCATTACTGTATTTACTACATTATCTCACTATTATCTTTGTCTCCAATACTATTTGACCTTGAAGGCAAACAAATATCTAGCCTTACTATTCTTGCAGTCTTAGTCATTCCTGTCTTCCCAATGTTGGGCAAAAAGTAAGGACTCATACAGGTTTCCTGAAAGAAGAAGATGATAAAAGATGTAAAAGAGAAAGAAAGTGGAAGAGAAAGAGAAGGATAGAAAAACATGAGAAAGAGAATTGGGCATTAAATCCAAAGATATGTTTTGGAATCTTAGATCTATTCTTCATTCACTATATAATATTAATCCATTTTATATATGTGTTTCAAGTTCTTCATCTCTTGAACAAAAATAAATATATCTCTATATAGGATTGTTGAGAGAATTAAAATTGTTGTACACTGTCTATTATTGTTTTTTATATTATTTTATGTTTATCTTAGGCATATCACTAAAGAAAACAGAAAAATTATCTTTTACCATTTTGAAAATAACAAATTCTGAAACAAGCTAATACAGTGCAGAGAAATAGAACAATGTTAAAAAAGAAAAAAAAAAGAAAATTAATCAGATTTTTAAAATCAACAAACTGCTAAGAGAATCCTTAGCATAAAGATTCTATTATTCTTTTGCTTGCTTACTTAATTCTGTAAGATGTCTTTTTTTATTTGTGCCATTCATTTGTTTAACTCATATCTGTTCTAAACTTGTCTCTTAAAATAAGATATATAATTAGTGAAACAAAATGGGGAAAAAGAGAAACAAAATGGGAAAGCGTAAAGAATATAAGAACACAATATGAGTATGCCATTGAAGTTAGATTATTAAATCAAATATGATCATTATATTTGTTTCATATTAAAATATATGCAAAAGGAAATGAGAAGTGTTTCTAAATGGATCACTAAAAATATCAGCTAAACACAAAAATAAGGAGTAATGGAAAAAAATTAAGGAATAAAAATGTATAATCTTACAAAATAAAACAATTGCAAAATGTCCTAATGAATTCCTGCATTACCAGCAATTAATTTAAATGTAAAAGCATTATCTCTCCAAGCAGAAGGCAGAGCCTGATAGAATGCATAAAAAGCATACACAACTACAAGCTATTTAAAAGATATTCACTTGAAATTTAAATAAACATATAGGATAAAAGTGAAAGAATGGAAAAAACATATTTTGTTTAAATAGTAAGCAAATGAGAGCTGGGAAGCTATACAAATATCAGACAAAATAAATTGTTAAAAAATATTATAAAAGCCAAAAATGGCACTATGTATTGATGGGAAGTTTGATCCATCAGGGTTATCTGGCCATTATAAACATATAAGCACTTAATTACAAATCCCCAAATTATCTGAAATAATTAATAACAGAATTGAAGGGAGAAATAGAAGACTGTCCATTATAGAAAAAGGTTTCAATATACCAGACAGAGGTAAATAAGGGGAAAAAAAAACCTTGAAAATGTTTATAAACCAACTAGATGTAAGGCATGTATTTTTAATATTTCCCTCAAAACAACAGAATATATATTTTCACAAGTGCTCTTAGATCATTCTCCAGATAGACCATATATATTAGTCTGAAAACAAGGCAAGTTACTCTGTCACATTTTCCAGTGGAACAGCAACAATCCCCAAGTGCAAGGCCAAAGACCAATGAAGAAGGATGGTCCAATGATGGGCCCTTGATTCTGAAGACTATGATTACGTGCCTGTGTGCTGGAAATTTTGACTAGGGCTGCAGGGTGCCTAAGAGTTACCTCCTGAGAATCTCCATGTTGCTCAAATGTGGCCACTCTCTAAGAGAAACTCAGCATGTTAATGCATTACCTTCCCCCAGCATGGGACATGACTCCCTGGGATGAGCTTCCCTGACCCTGAGGGATTTCTACCAAGCACCAGCTGCTGATGCAACTAGAAAAAGATCTTGAATAAAAGGGGGAAACAGTAAAGACAAATAAGTTTATATGGCTAAGAGACTTCAAAGTGAGTCAGGAGGTCATCAGAGGAGTAATGCTTATGCACGTCTCAGCAGGATCTCAGAGACAGCCAAAGGAAATACAACTCCAAGTAGTGGTTCTCCTGAGGGCTATGGAGACACTCAGGTCCTATGGTCATGGCAGATGACTCTGGAGTTCAGTGCCTTGGTAGTGGGCACTACTTTAGAATTTGTGCTCCTGAGTGGGATGGGAGTTGGTCTCAGATGTGACTTATATATACATGCTGCTTCTGTCACTTTTACTGAACCTGTGGTTGGCACCGGGGTTGGTACATGATCAGGAGACTTGAATCACTAGAATGACTGTGTTCAAGCTGGGTCCCAAGCCTCAGCAGAGTTGCAATACTTATTCTCCAGTTCATTGGACTTACCCATGTTGGCTAACAAGAAGGTGAGGGTGGTCAACCACCACACCAAGGAATTCAAGAGAGTCTACAACTGCAAGTAGGAGAATCACATCCATCAGCCATGTGGGATCTAAGCTCCCTCTTGAGTTAAAGGTGGAGTGGGCATCGCCATCCAGGGTCCTCAGGATAGAGGAATAAAATATGGATTAGAGTGGACTTACTGGTATTCTACTATAGAATTATTGGGATTCTAGCAATGGAAGAAATTGAATTATTGATGTGGAGACTGTGGCCACAGGAGTTGCTGAGGGCAAAGAGAGGGAAGAAGTTGTGTGATATGGTGGCATTTTCAGGACTTGCATTTGTCCTGAATGATATTGCAGGAACAGATGCAGGATATCATATATCCTGCCATAACCCACTGAATAGACTGGGAGAGAATGTGAACTATAATGTAAACTGTAATCCATGCTGTGTACCAGTGCCCCAAAATGTAGTCATCAAATGCAATGAACATGTCATCCTGATGAAAGAAGTTGGTGATGTGGGAGGAGTGGGGATGGGATGGGGATTGGGAGTATATGGGATCTTCTTATATTTTTAAGGTAACACTTTTTATGATCTATGTATATTTAATTTTTTTAAAAAGTCTATTAAATAAAAATATAGATAGAAAATAGAAAAAAACAAGGCAAAATAAATTTTAAAGGTTTGAAATTGTACATATTTTCTTCTTTGAGCACAAAATAATGAAATTAAAAATCAATCACATAAGAAACCACACACAAGTAGAAAAAGAATAAAATTCACTAATATATGGAAATAAACATTCTTAAAAACTAAGGATCAAGAAGAAATCATAAGGGAAATCAGAAAATATTTAGAGATAAATGAAAATGAAAGCACAATATACCACAACTCCTGGAATGACACAAATACTCAGGGAAATTTGTACCTATAAATGCTTATGTTAGCAAAAAAGGAAAACTTCAAATCAGTAACCTAAACTCACATTTATAGAAATGAGAAATAGTTCCAACTAAATCCAAAATGACCAGAAAGAAGAAAATAATACAGATTAGAGTGAAGATCCATGAAATAGAAAATAAATGATAGAATTAACAACCAAAAATTTGGTTGTTTAAAATTATGTATAAAGTTTTCAAATATTTAGCTAGCCTTGCATAGTAAAATAAAAAGATAAGATGCAGACGATTAAGGTAAGAAATGAGATTGGGAATGTTCTATAGTCCTTAAAATTAAAAAAAATAAAAGAAAAAGAAAATTATATGTACAATTTCTATTAACTAATTAGATAACTTAGATGAAGTGTAAAAATTCCTAGAAAGGCACAAATTACCTAAAATGACTCAAAAAGAAAAGAAAAAAAACAATGGACCTATACCAAGTAAAGAGATTGAATCAATAATCAACATGTCAAAACAAAGACGAAAAAAAGGACTTAATGGCTTCACTGGAGAGTTTTTCCATTCAAAGAAAAATGAATAATGGACACTCTCAAGCACATCTCATAAAATGAAAAGCAAGCACTTCCTAAATCACTCTATAAGGGCAGAATTACACTATAACAAAGCCAGGTGAATACATTACCTGAAAATAAAATTACAGACCAATATTTCTTAATAATATGAGGACAAAATCTCAATAAAATACTAATAACCAAATTCAACAACATATTAAATGTATTTATCTTTTTATGAGTGGAAATTATCCCAGGAATCCAAGAGTGGATCATATGAAAGTCATACGAAAGTCAATATAATTATTGATAATATTGTAATATCCCACATTAAAAGAGAGAAGAAAAAAAACACACAAGATCCTATCAACTGAGGCAAAATAGGCATTTGACAACACACAGCATACTTTCTGTAAAATTCTTCAAATACTGAAACTAGAAGGGAACTTTCTGTATATGAAAATGGAAATACATGAAATCAGACTTAATAATGAAAGACTGAAAACTTTACTCCCAAATATCAGGAACAAGACAAAGAATCCTGCTTTCGCCACTGTTATTGACATTATTTTGGAAGTTATAGCTAGAGAACACACAGGCAAGAAAAAGAAACAATTTATTTAACTTGAAGGGAAGAAGTAAAACCATCCCTTTTCACAGATGACATGATCCTATATCAAGAAAAAACCCAAAGAATACACCTGAAATCTATGAGAGCTAACAAATCAGTTATGCAAAGTTGTAGAGAATAAGATAAACACTGCATTAAAAACTACAAAACATAGTTTAAAGAAATTAAGGAATCAGTAATTGTAAAGTCTTCCTGATACCATAGATTGGAAGATTTAATATTGTCAAGGTGTTAATACCACCCAAAGCATTCTTTAGATTCAGTGCAATCCCTATTGAAATTACAGCAGCCTTTTTTCACATTAAATGAAAATCCATTTCTCAAATTCATATGGAAGTTAATGAGACCCCAAAAAGCTGAAATTATCTTGAAAAGGAAGAAGGCTCACAGTTACCAATTTAAAAACTCTTTACAAAGCTTTAGTATAAAGGACAGAAATATACAAGTGGAATACAGTTACAAGTACAGATATAAGTCAATATGTGTATTTCCTCTTGATTTTCAAAAAAAACGTTAAACAGTCCATTTGATAGAGAAAAACAGGTTCTTCATCTACTGGTGCTGGGACAATTGGATATCCATATGCAAAAGAATAATGTTGTATCCCTACTTCTTACTGTATATAAAATAAATTAGTGAACCTTAGAATGGAAGAAAATAGCTACAAATCATAATCTGATAAGGATTCAAATAGAAAATATGCAAAGAGCTGCTACAACTCAACAAGAAAAAGATAAATAATCCAATTAAAACTAGTCAAAATTTTTGAATAGACATTTCTCCACAAAAGATACATGAATGACCAGTAAGTGAATGAAAGATTCATCAACATGAATAGCCATTAGGGAAATGCAAATTAAGAATGCAGTGAGATAACATTTCACATACAATGGAATGGCTATTATTAAAGAGACGGAAAATAGCAAATGTTGAGGAAGATGTGGAGAAATTTGAAAACTTTCTGCATTCCTGATGGGAATGTAAATTGATGCAACTGCTGTGGAAAAGAGATTGGCCATTTCTCACAAAGTAAGAAAGAACCATCATATGATCCCAGAATTCCATTCCTAGGAATATACCTCAAAGTATTGAAAGCAGGACACAGATACTCCTACGTACATATTTACAGCAGCATTTTTGACAATAGACAAAAGGTAGAAACAACCCTCATACCCCTCAATAGAAGTGTGAATAGACAAAATATGGTATATACATAAATGGGAAATTATCAACTCATAAAAGGATTAAAGTTCTGATGCATGCTACAACATGGGCAAACTTGAAGTGTCAAATGAAATATTCCAGAAAAGAAAGGAAAATATTGCATGATTTTATTTATATGTAGTCTCTGGAATAGGCAACTTCATAGTGACAGAAAGTAGAATACTGATTACCACAGGCTGGGGGAAGCAGAAATAGAGAATTATAAATTGATGGTTAAAGAATTTATGTTTCTGTTTATTAAAATGTTCTGGAAACAGAAAATGGTAATGATTACACATTTTTATTGTACTCAATGTCACAAAATTGTACACTCAAAAAGATTTAAATTGGAAACTTCTATGTTGTGGAAATTTTAGCACAAAAGTGAAAAAAAGTTTAAAAACAACTAATTCGTTGTTAGTTTTTGTTTTAGTTTTCCTGATTACTGAAGCAAATACCATGAAATTTCAGTGGGTTGAATTAAATTATGGGAATTTTTTGGTTTGTAAATTGAAGGTAGGAGAAGTCCAAATCAAGACATCATCCACGTGGTGCTTTTTTCCCCAAAGAATGGCATTCTGGGCTGGCTGCCAGATCTTTGTCTTGGGCATCTTTGTCCCTTGGTAATGCACATGGCAGCATCTCCTGGCCTATCCTTTCTCTTCCAAGCTTTATCAATGTTCAACATCTGGCTACTAAATCTGTGGTTTTCTAAATTTCATTTTGTTTATATAGGATTAAGACCCATCCTGACTGACCTGGACTACAGCTTAACCAAAGTAACAGAAACAAATGTCCTACTCACAATGGGTTCACATCCACAGAAATATATGAAGTTTTAGAATATGTTCTTTCTGGGGTACATAGCTTCAAACCACCATAGCTATAATTAGACAAACAGCATGTGAAAGTTTTAATTCAATTTCACAACATATTTGATCATCAATATCAAAATTATCACATATTTTCTTAAAAATCAGAGTAATCCTACCAGTTACAGCAGTATTATACCAAATGGAGATATATCATGTGCTAAACTAAGATCATTTAAAACTAGTCATTTAGAATTACAATGGCATTTTCTCACCCTCCTCAATAAAATTGTTCCTTGTCCATCTAGCAAATGTCATCATGGAGTGGTATATGGCTCAAGGGCCAAGTTTCAGTTAATTTTGTGTTCTGTGCCTCTTGTAGGTCTAGACTTATGCTCTTTTCATGCAACAAAACTGTACTGATCTGGGGTCCCAATTAATCTTACCTTTAACTAATTACTATCATTTCCCAACCAGTAAAATTCTAATGTTAAAAGGTCCCAACTAACTGCATTATGGTACTTCATGTTTTACTTTATGTCTGGGGTCTTGGCAGTTACTAAATACTCAGTCAAATTATACCATCTCTTCAGGCATTATCCTAGACTATGTGGACGGAAAATTTCCATGAATTAATTAAAGTCCTCTTGCTGCAAAAGTTCCAGGCTGTTGTCTTTGAGCTACTCATGCACCCATTTGGAGGAACACACTTCACAGACACTCTTGGGTCGGTATGCATGGTCTCACACATCTTTTCCTACAAGCATGCTGTGTAACTGTCTGTTGCACTTTATTTTATCCATTTTCCTATAACAAATGATGGTTTCTTTCCATCTTTTCATGTCCTCTGAAAACAACAGTCCTTCTAAGTGAACAATAAGTGACAATAAGCCTGTTTCCTCATTTTGGCTCTCTTTGCAAAGGCAATTTCTGCTTGGATTCCTAGGCTTCTGCTACCTTCATCAGGGCTCTTTAGGTGTTTTGGCCAATTACTTATCCTACACATGTGTTGTTACCAACCACATATTTGCTTATTAAAATTCAAGAATATGTTTTAATTTTAAAATGTTGCAAATTGTTTCCAGAATAAGCTGGGCCATTATCAGTTTTGATTTGTGCAAGACATCTCATGATTGCAAAGGCTGACTGCAAATGTGAATGAACATGACAAAATCTTTTCCCAATATGTGCTGTATCCCAAAGAAAGTGAGAATAAATGTCAATACAAACATGAACTTATTCCAATTTACCAAATTTGGAACATGTGTGACATCCATCTGCCAGATCTGATTTGGAGACAATCCTCAGGGATTATAGAGGATTTCAGTAGTATGTTGGATATTCCATGCTTTACAGAAATTAGAAAATGATTTACTAATATATGCAGGGCCATTGTCAGTTTTAATCTTAATAGGCACACCCATAATAGCCATAGTAGCAAAACAATAATGAATAACATGTTTTGCAGTTTTTCCTGTCATAACAGAAGCTTAAGTAAATCCACTACATGTATTTAGTTACATGGATGCCTGCTAATCTGTCAAAAATAAATCAATCTCCATACTTTGAGAAAGAAAAGCAGTTTCAATATGGTTAATAGTATAGCAAACATAGGCAGAATTGGATACTATATTAATGTGTTCATGTACATCAGAAAGTAATTGAATAATGACTGACACTTCTGCTTTTTGGGGTGAGGTTTGTTTAGTATCAATAATTTTTTAATGGGTCCATAATATCCAGTTCTTCCTTTTCCATTTCCATCTGTAAAATATATACTAGCATTCTTTATTGGTGGGTACCATACCATTACATTGATGACAAATGCTGTGTTTTGAAAAAAATGTTAGAAATATGTATTCAGTATCCCCCCAAAATTATAAAGAGCAGCCTGCCATAATAAATTATTTTGCCATAATTTAGTAAATACTTTTGTTTAATATTATGCTGAAATAATTGTAAATTTTCAGGAATTTTATACACTCTTTAAGTATTCATATGAACTTTTTACTTATACAACTTTAATTAACAGAGGGTTAAAGAATTCCATTTAATTTTATAATATTTTAAACACCTTCCATTTGACTTATATTAAAGAAACTCAGCTATTTTATTGTTTTCCTTTTTGCAAGGTAAAAGAACAAATATTTTGCAAGAGTTTGAAATAAAAAATACTTTTCAGGATTTGACCTTGAGAAAGCAGATTTGAACATTATGTTTCTTTGTAAACGATGACTTACTTCTTCTTAGAAAACCAAGGAAATGATATGGTTAAACTACAAGAAGTTATTTTGATAAAACAGACTTCCTTTGTATACTGATTATTCAGGAGAAAAAACCTAAACTTTTATTAGAACAGACTAGTGACTTGAGACACTTTGAGAAAGCACAAAATTTTAACTTTACATTAATATACCACTTGATCCTAAACTTTTTAAAACTTTATAGACAGACCCATCAAATTTCCTTTAATTTTAACCATAAAAATTCCTTTTTCACAAATGTTTTGCACTTTCTGTATTTATTCAGGTTTAGCCCCACATTTTACTTTTTCTTAGTAACCAATCATTTTATTTTAGGAATATATTATTTTTGTTTTCTTAATAATAAAAACACATTTTTTACATCCCACATACATAAGTTACCAGGAAAACTTCTTACAACATATAATTACCATCAACACTAAACAAGTTTGTTAAAATAATGAACTTTTCTTCACTTTAAATACCTAGTAGCATGTAATACCAGAAGCAGTCTTTTAGAAGCAAGTTGGCAGGGGAGGCTGGCTGCTAACAAGTTTTCCTGTTATAAAATTACCTTTTATTATTATTATTATTATTAATTCAGATTTTGTTTAATAATGACATTTTGGAATTAGCCATTTAAGCACTTTAATTTAAACAATGCTTCCATAAACTTATTATTATTTAGAACCACATAGACCATAATTATATTGTCCTAAGACAAATTTTACCTTTACAGAACATATTCCTTTACCCAAAGTTACCACAATACCATTTATAACTTATCACATGCATTCAAGTTCCATCCTACATATATTCTTTCTGATTTTATGAAAACCAGCTGTCTTATTTTAGGACAAAATATACTTATTTTGAACAACCTTATCAAATTTTAGTTAGCACCTCTACAAACTTTTACCTTTTAAAATATTTATTCAAGTTTTACATTGCAATTTAGGCAAGAATCATTTTTTTTTAATGAAGAGATAGTAATTTCATTGATTAAGACTTAAAATTATTATCATTGTAAAGATCTCATTAGCATTTAAACTTAATTATTAATATAAGTGCTTATTTAATTTTTTGGACATTTGAATAGAGTGCTTTTAAAAAATTTCATTTATTAACTTATATTACCATCTGGAGGTATCAAAATATACACTGACATTGAACAAACAGGCAACCACAAAACGATTATAACACATCAACAGAAACATACAGTTTACAATTGACTCATAATTCTTACTTTCTTACATTTTTGGTATAGCTGTTTTCAAGTTCTCCATTATTTCACATCTTAGATTTTACTGTTTTTAAGATTTCTTCTGGAATCCATGCTTGCCTGTAACATGCAAAGTTGTGCTTGGAAACACTTTTATTAGTTATCAGCAATCAGTTAAGATAATTTGAGCCACAGAAATGCAGTTAAGCTTTTATTTAGCAGTTTTGAACAGACAGTTAATACACATTTTTTGGATTATTACTCTTTAAGACTACACTGAAACTTGAAGTTTAAGAGTAAGCTATTGATTCAAAACTGAAAATTCCTTTTAACACCTTGATAAAAAATTTGTACCTATTTTATTACTTTGGTTAAATAGGCCCAATAAGTATTAGCAAAGAAACAAAACAGAACACCAATGTTGCCATATTTTTCTCCTTTTCCAGTAGTTTAATTCTACTGACCCCCACTACCCTATAGCTACATTATCATGTAGACAGCAGGGGGTTTACAGAGTTGCCACCAGAACAATTTCCTTATCCTTAATAGCACTTTAACAGAGAGTTTTCTTATAAGACTGATTTCACTAACAAGGGTCTTATTTAGCACTTCTGCCTGTTTTAAATCTTTCAATAGCTTAAAAGGTATTGACTCATGATGAAACTCAGTGCCTCCTTGAGGATTATTAGCATCTGATGGAGATGGTCATAATATAACTGGAAAAGCTGATAATTTCATGGCCTCTGGATCCCCTTGTTGAGATCCTTGCACATTAAAGGTGTTTGAGGAGAGTGGTTTGGAGCAACTATCCTATTAATATAGAGTAAAGTATTTGCTGTATCTGAAAAAAAATCCAGGTGCTGAGGTCAAAGCAGCCATAAGCAGTGACTCATCAGGTGCAGTAGGTTGAACTGGATGTAAATTAGGATAAGTGCCTGGATGAGATAGTGGAGATTGGGCATTTCATTAGAGCAGACAGTTTTCTTCTCATCTATAAAAGGATTAGTACTAGGATTAGGCATAAAGCAAGGAGAATCTCCTCCACCTTTTGGCTCAGAATTTAGTTCTCCCAAACAGCCCTCTGTTTTCTGTTTGTCTATGGCTTTTGAAAGTATAGTAATTTCTTCTTCATCATTTTCCTCTGATTTTAAAGGAGCTAAAGCAGCAGCAATTTGCTGGTACAAAGCCCACATAAATAAAGGAATGGATTCCCCTTTTTGATATGCTGTTCATAAAGCTTCATTACACATCTCCACTGTTTCAAATTTAAAACATTATGCCCCTGAGGCTGAAACCAACAACAATGCTTTTGCATTAAAGCAAACAATTCTAGTAACTCAGATGTTTTTTAGGCACCCCAGTAGTTTACAACAAGGTTTTTAACACTTGTGAATATTCTTCCACATGTCCTGTTTGATTACCTATTACCCTGATGATCTGCAGAAATGTTACTCACCGAAAGGACTCTAGTCAACCTTCTTTGGATGTCATTCACGACCCTCATAGGAGTCCTTTCTTCTGGTTCCTGATACTGTTTTGGAAGACACTTCTTCGGGCCCCACGTGGGGCACCAGATTTTGGAGATTTGGGCCCAAAGGGTATCAGGAATGAAATAAAGAGAAAGAGAGAATGAAACAAAGAGAAAGAAATAGAGCTGGGATCAGGGGTTCTGCAAGTAAAGACTCCTTAGACAACTTTAATGTCTCCAAGTGGCATTATATATACTCAAGGTATCGTGATAACAAGCAGTATAGTTACATATTAACAACACTTGTAATTTTATTTATTTATTTATTTATTTTTATTTATTTCTCTCCCCTTCACCCCCCACCCCAGTTGTCTGTTCTGTTTCTATTTGCTGCATCTTCTTATTTGTCCACTTCGGTTGTTGTCAGCGGCACGGGAATCTGTGTTTCTTTTTGTTGCATCATCTTGTTGTCAACTCTCTGTGCGTGTGTTGCCATCCCTGGGCTGGCTGCACTTTCTTTCACCCTGGGTGGCTGTCCTTACGGGGCATGCTCCTTGCGCGTGGGGCTCCCCTACATGGGGGAAACCCCTGCGTGGCAGTGCACTCCTTGCGTGCATCAGCACTGAGCGTGGGCAGCTCCACATGGGTCAAGGAGGCCCAGGGTTTGAACCATGGTCCTCCCATGTGGTAGACAGATGCTCTAACCACTGGGCCAAGTTCACTTATGAACATAGCTCAGAGTACAAAGATTTAGTATTCCTTTCAAACTACAAAGTGTGTTTGCTCATATTTCTCCCTGCCCTGGACAGCTTCACCCTGTTGACCTGAAAGGCTTAATTACTGCATTCCTATGTTAAAAGTGTAGCCATGGAAACAGCACAGTCTCTTCCTACGAGACCACCATGCCTTTTTTTCCAACAATACAGTTTCCAAAGTAGCATTGGATGGGTTTTCCATGACAGTTTAGATTCAGTCCTTAAATCCATGGGAAAACAATTATATTATTTTGTTTTTGGAGATGGATTTTTATTGCCCAGGCCCTTGTGGTCTGCCTCTTATTGCTCAAGCTCATTAGTTAACAATTCCTGGGGCAGAATGTAAATTTAATGAACTGACATAAAAAATAGATATAAATCTACAACAGAAAAGGTTTATCCCAGTCACTGGAAAATAACTTTCTATCCAAGAACTTGCATTTCCAATATTTATTATGACCTCAAGTATTGATGCCCCAAAACATCACTCCTCACACAAAAGTGTACCTGACACACAAAAGGCTGGCTTGAGTGTCTTACAAAATAATCAGCGAGCCATGTCCCTGCATTAAGATTGTGCCAACCACTATCTTTATATCAATGCTATAAGATAATAACTACAATAACAATAAATCCACTTTGGTCCTTGGTTACACCCTCCCCACATATTTGTTCATTCCTCAGCCTTGAGGGATTTGGGGTGATGAACACTCTTATTTTAGGCAGAGAGGGGTTTAGAAATTATGTGTTTTATCCCTATATGATTTCAAGGGGCCGATGAAGGGCCATAATACATGTTTCACAAACAGGTACCAAATTTCAAATAGAGGCTTAATTAACCTGGACTGACTTTGAGGTGGCTTTTAACTAGAAGATATGATTCAGATTCAGAAGTGCCAGAACAGAATTGCTAATAAAATGGATCAGTTATAAGTCAAGAAGAAATTATTAGACTTAGATCAGAAACATGGAGAAAAATTCCCAAACCAGCATAATGTACAAAGAAGGAGGTAAAGCTCTAGATGTAACAGGATCTGGCTGAGAAACTAAAATTCAAAGAATAGGAGGGTGGAGTTGTTTGGGCATCTCACAAATCTTCCTGCACTTGATGTAATGTCATCAATGACTTTGTGTCAAAATAAACTGGGTTTATGTACTTTGTGCTCATTTTGCCTACTTCCCTAACATTCCCTAACAATCCTTGAGAGAGGATTATATTATGTGTGTCAGGATGAACACATTTACTGTTCTCTATCGATCAAATTTATTAAAACACTTTCAGAAAATTACAAGTAGTCTTCCATTCTGCTGCTTCAACTAACACTATGTTGCACCATAACTTTCTTTTTGCATTTTTAATTTCTGCATTCCTCAGAATGTAAATCACAGGGTTTAGCAAAGGTGTCCCCATAGTGTAAAACATGGATACCATCTTATCAACTGGAAATATGGTTGGAGAGTGAGTGTATATGAATATACAAGGAGCAAATATTAAAATGACCAGAATAATGTGGGAGGTGCAGGTGGAGAGGGTCTTCTTTTTTCCTTCTGCTCTCTGGTTACTCAGAGACTATAAGATTAAAATATAGGAGATATTCAGGATTATGAAACTCATCATGCATATAGATCTACTATTAAAGACTATAACTAGATTTATGACATAGGTGTCCATGAAGTCATGTTTCAAATATGGTTGCATATCACAAAGATAATGATCAATAGTATTAGGACCACAGAAGGGTAATTTCAAAGCCAAGATAATCTGTACTGAAGAGTGGGTAAAAGATACCACCCAGGCCAGTCTCACCAATATAATACACACGAGTCTGCTCATAATGGTTATGTACTGCAGTGACTTACATATGGCCACATAGTGATCAAAGGACATGAGGATAACAACCAAAATTTCTATGCACTTGAAGAAGTGGATTGCAAAGATCTGGACCATGCACTTATTATAGGGGATAATTTCCTTCTCAGACAAAGAATCTGGAATCAACCTGGGTGCCATGGTTGTGGAAAAACAGACATCAGCCAAGGATAACTAGAAAAGGAAGAAGTACATGGGACTCCCAAGCATCTAACTGTATTTGATGATCATCACATAACTATATTTACCAACAGAGTTGCAAGGTAGAGAAAGAAGACCACAAACACTGCTTCCTCCTTTAGAATACCCTGTGTTAACCCAAACAGAATGAACTCTTTCACAGTGCTATTCATATACATGGATACAATAAATATAGAAATGTTGCAGCTGAGACATACTTTATCTACAAAGAAAATTTAGATAGTTGTGATTTGGTAAAGGTAAAAGACTTGTGCTTTTGATACCCCTTATAATTCTAATTCTATGAATGCTGAATTTCAGTAGCTCCCAAAGTTTTCTATGCATTAAAATCACATGGAAACTTCTTAAAAATGTTAATGAGCATGCCTTATCTACAGAATCTTCTTGTGTGGAACCTAGAATTTAAAAAACAAACAAAAAAGCGTGCTATTAATTGTGCTCTTTGGAAAGGGCTAATAACTTCTTACTTTTCTATATCATCTTGAGTGAGTCACTTTAACCCCTTAAAACTTTACTTCATATAAAAATTGTAAATTCTTATAGGTACTTATTATGTGCATATGAATATGATATATTTGCATGGATATTACTTCTCAACTGAAAACTAATATATCTATATTAAAATATTAAATTTGCAGTTTCCCACTTGAGAAAAAAACATTTTATGATATTGAAACTATTTTGCATCCATTATGTCTGACCTCTTCAAAGTTTTGGTTTGGTTATGCTTTAAGAGGAAATGACACCAACTTTTGGCTCATTGTGGCCATAATTTTACTATCACTGTCATTCAAGACAGTGACTATGAAATGGTGGTGAAATGTTTGAATAAATCATTGTGATGGGCATTAAGAAGAAAATTGCTATGCATGCAAAATCTCCCAAACATCATGCTAGATGCATGACATTGAGTTTCACTTCTTATTAATTCTCCAAAGTGTACGACTTCTAACATCTATAAAACCTGAATAATGTCTTTACTGAAATATGATTCTTTTACATGTATCTGCCACAGATACATATTTTCTTCCAATATTTTTTGCTTAAACATAATTGGAAAATTGTATTTTTGAATTACCCAGGCAGATATTTTTCCATTGTTTCATTCTGTTTCTTTTACTATACATACATACATATGTAAATGCAATCAACTTATATTTTTATTATGCATTTTAATTTTTATTTATTGTTAACACCAACACCATTTTTAAATGTAATTAAAGGATATCCATTACACAATTACCCATTTAAGCACTTTTAAATTACCATGCAAACTTTTCATATTATAATTTTAAAAGTTATCATTGCTCATTTAATTTGCCTTCAAATTGTCAAGCAAATATTTTTCAAAGAATCATTTCTCATTTTTACCCTTTACTTTATGATTTAAAATTCCATCAAAATAAATTTCCATGGGATTACTGATGCAAAATATATGAATATCTTCAGAATTATTGATAACTATTGATGTTTATCCTTCAATTTTGTTTTATCAGTATTTACTAAAAATATTTTAATTAATGAATTAATAAATTTCCATAATAAATTATCAAAATTACAGTAAACCACAAGTTGAAAAATAAATGTTCTTCCAAAAATTATATTTTATCAATCACAGTCATACTGTTTCTCACATAGCATTATAGATATTTCAGTATATTTATATCAGTATTTGCATATTGCCTTATTGCATTTAATTGTTTATAAAATTATAAGAATATAATAGAAATTTCTAATAAAATTCAAACTTTCACCATAACCTTCTTTCCTTGTTTAGTTTTTAAGTTTTTTCTAAAATTTTTAATTTTAGAATTAAAATTTTGATATTCTAATCTCTGTGTACTGGTGATAATACAGAATTTTTATATGTTTTGATTTCTCAAATTTTGGCTGTTTTGGATTATGCATATATTTTTTCAGTTAATTTTTTATATCTTTGATTTTTTACCTTGTTACCAATCTTTTGTTCATTTTTATGCATCATTTACCAAATATTTTCCTATTGGTGGTTATTTTATTTCTACAATTAAGGAACTTTAAATCTTTATGCTGTCATGTCTAATTATGACATCTTTTTTTCTGATAAATCACCTCTGCATCAATGAAATAATAACATCACCAGTTCTGTAAGCATATATGTATTAAAAACCTACTCAGATCTGCCATGATTATAGTAGAAAACTGTTTTCAAGCTCTTCATGGTCAAATTGGAGGGATAAAAAATCCTCTAGGTGAGATCAATAATTATGCAAGGATTACACATGACTATGTGAGGATCAATGGTTTCAAATCAGAAAGAGTCCAAAAGGAATCATTGAGAAATAATTTAATGTTCAGATAAGATGACAAATGAGAAAGAAATGGAATTACAGTTTTAAATGTGTGAAACTGAAGTTTCCAATTTGATTACTTGGAACTCAGCCACTTAGTAAGCTTAGAATGGCTTTTCTTAATGAGGTTATTTTGAATTTAGCAACCCACATTGTCAGTTTACTCCAATAAAGCTACATAATCTATAGAAAATGCAAATATTATTTCATTTCAGCTGAAAAGTTGATCTCAATAGCATCAAAACAGTTTGTTTTTATAACTAAAATCTCTGTAATGCAGTTTCAATTTCAATGATGAATAAAAAAGACAAAATAAATTAATTATAACTTCACTTCAATATATTTTTACATTGCTCCTGGAGGAAAAGTAAAAGCAGTGTGTCCTTGGCTGTGGAAAGTGGCACACTGAATTAAGAAAAAGAAAAGATCTAAGAAGGAAAGAAGCATACATTATTTCAGTTATATATAGATAGGACCTCCATTAAAATTCCATGCATAATAAATGAAAAGGTTTAAGGGCAAATTTATGGACAACCATGAAAGCTATATCATGCAAAATTATTTAGACTTGCTTTAAATAATCGAAGAAATTATTTAAGGTTGTGAAGATAGGAAAGCAGCACTTGAACATCTTGGATACCTTGACTCAGAGCAAGAACACCTTAGAGTTTTATCCCTGAATTCAGTCATGGATTCCTAACACTCACAGACTATCCTACCTCTATGATTTTGGAGCTATCCCAGTATTGAAATGTGATATTTCTCTTGTTTAAAATCCTTAAGTTTTACTTGTTGAAATTTTAACCAGTTTAAAATTACATATGGCCCCCAAAATCTATTTCTAGTACCAGTCTTCTCTTACCAAATGAAAATCTAGCTCTGTCTACTATGAGCTTATATTTCTGTGAGTAATTAAATGTTTTCAATTGAACATATAAATTCTAAATTACATAAATTATGTTATTCTTATACTATGAGCTTATCATTTATAAAGGTTTCAATTTTTCTTATTTTACTTTACACACTCATTTCCTTGTGAGGTATCTGTGGCCATATGTCTTGTTCTCTTTAACATACAAAACTTGCCCCATCATGCAGAGAGGTGCACCCAATGCAATTAGGTTAGAAGTAGGACAGAATGTTACTAGCTTGATACTCCATCTAGCATTGAAACTACATGTCATAGAAAACACCGAATCCCATCCATCCATGCAAATTGCACCACAAAAAAGGAGAATTTGAAAGGCAAAATAGAATGATGTCAACTGATATGTAATGCTCCTATCCTTATCCAGATACTGATTTTGGTAATGTACATGGTGGGACAATATCAAAGCAGATATTTAGATATGTAATGAACAATTGTGAAGGGAAGAAAGGCCAGGGGTGCAATGCAGTAAGAGTAGAGTGATATGAGAAGAAACCAGGAGAGGTAGAAAGAATGAGACACAGTAAGACATACAGAGGGAAGGGGACTGTTACTGAGGGTCATTTGATGAGAATTCATCACAAAGTTCAGGATTTTTCCTCCTGATGCTCTGCATTTTTACTAATCAAACATGAGAAAGTATGTGGTTGTAGGTCATGATCAATGGTCACCATGGGTCTTGAAAGCTCAGGACAATAGTTAAGAAGGGTAGCTTTATCTTGGACCCTGCCCCTGAAACATTGTCATTAACCTTAAACTCTTCAAATAATGGGACTCCCAAGAATAGAAATATCTTTGAAGTTGGCCTCAAAACAACGGTGTATTTACTCTTCCCTTTTGTGAATATGAAGAAGCTTTGTAGTGTTTCCTTGTATCCAGGGAATATTTAGGAAACCTAGAGCACCACAATTCTTCTTTCTGGAAATACTTTCCAGGAGAACCATCACTTTTTAGAAGGCAAACTGATTATGGTGTCAATCATATCAGTCTTCTGGAAGTAAAGTGAAGAATATATTTCAGATGGACTGAACAACTTACCTCTAAGAGCAAATAAATATCTTCTAATAAGGTATATTTCTCATATCGGAAACTTAAATTTACTTAAAAGATGAATCATATGAAATCTATATAAAATATACAGAGGGAGGTGGGGCAAGATGGCATCTGCATGACTGCACCTCACCATCTCTCCTGCAAAGAAGCAACTGAGTAGGGTTGGAATCTTATCAGCACAGGCTGTTGCAGGGGCTTGCAAGGCAGGCGATGTCTGGACACCGATTTGGAGACACTGTGACAGAACTAATGCTTACTAAAGGTAGAATTGTGATTTTCTAGCACAGAAGTCGGAAGTTGTGGGGAGGCAGGAAGTTGTGGTGGCCACAGTGTTCCCTGAAAACTGTCAGTTGTGTGGCAGCATTCCCAAGCCCCAAATTCCCCAGATGCATGGTTCCCAGGTCCATGTCCCCTAAGCTCCTATAGCCCATGTTCCACAGACCCACATAGCTTGAGTCTACAATATCCTGGACTTCCCTTTCCCAAATCAAGCACTCCCTGAGGTCCAGGATTACCCTAGTCCTCTGGTTTTGAACTGACACTGTGACTGCAAGGGATGCGATATGGTGGGAGGTGCAGAGGGTCCAAATAGTGTGGGTTCAACATTCTGCCACCACCACCCCCTTTTTTTGAGCTTGGAGGAGCATATCAGCTGGCTTGGGGAGAGCCTGGGAAGAGAGCAGAGGTAAATCTACTGAGAAAGCCCAATTTACATAAACATCCTGGGATAAGAAACTTGGTCTGGGAGAAGGTGGAGTCAGAAAATCAACTAGCCCTCCTGTGCCATCCTAAGTGAGAGGGACTGTAGGACATGCTTTCCAAGCTTACAATAGCATATTTGAGGGTGGCAGACTTGGCCCAGTGGTTAGGGTGACTGTCTACCACATGGGAGGTCCGTGGTTCAAACCCTGGGCCTCCTTGACCCGAGTGTAGCTGGCCCATGCGCAGTGCTGATGCATGCAAGGAATGCCGTGCCACACAGGGGTGTCCCCATGTAGGATAGCCCCACGCGCAAGGAATGTGCCCCGTAAGGAGAGCCGCCCAGCGCGAAAGAAAGTGCGGCCTGCCCAGGAATGGTGCTGCATACACGGAGAGCTGACACACAAGATGACACAACAAAAAGAAACACAGAATCCCGTGCCGCTGACAACAACAGAAGTGGACAAAGAAGACACAGCAAATAGTACAAAGAACAGACAACCAGGGTGTGTGTGTGGGGGGAAGGGTAGAGAAATAAATAAATAAAATAAAATAAATAGCATATTTGGGATTCCTGGTGAGGTATGGGTGCGCTCTGGAAATAAAGAGTCATAGTTTTCTGTGCTGAGCTGGTTCACCAAGGACCCACTTGAATCTCCTACGGGACCCCTCATGCAGCTTTCCTGCTGCACTGGGAGAAAGGGAAGTAAGGAAGGCAGAAAGGGTGAACATCAGATTTGTAAGCATTTTATTTAGCTGCAAAGAGGATTCCTTGCTTGAAACTTTGTCTGTTCTTTTTTATTGGTTTGTCTTCTTGTTTTTCCTTCCTGTTTATGCCCCAAAGGCCCTTTTTTTTCTTTTCTTTTTCCTTTCCTTTCCTTTCCTTTCCTTTCCTTTCCTTTCCTTTCCTTTCCTTTCCTTTCCTTTCCTTTCCTTTCCTTTCCTTTCCTTTCCTTTCCTTTCCTTTCCTTTCCTTTCCTTTCCTTTCCTTTCCTTTCCTTTCCTTTCCTTTCCTTTCTTTTCCTTTCCTCTTGTTTGCTTCTCCCCCTCTTGTCATCCCCCCACTTTTTTTCTTTCTTTCTCTTCTTTTTCATGATTTTATATATTAGGTGCTGCAGGGAGCACTTCACATTTGCTGTATTTCCTCATCCTCCATTTCCTCTTTTCTGTGTTGCTTTTGGCCACCAACACTCTACCCTTTCCTCTACACTTTTCTATCATCCATCATTTATTGTTTCTCTTACTTTCCACCTCTCTTTTTTCAGACTTTTTACTTCTATAGCTTTGTTCTCTTTTCTGTCTTTTATTCACTCTTTACATTATTATCCTTTCTTGTCTTTTTCCCTCTCTCCTGAACACACTGGCCTTTTAATTCATAATATATTCCTCCCCATATTCAGTTTACTGTCTCATTATAGGTAGTCTACTTTACTTACTGTTATAACTCTACACAGCTTACAGGAGTCTAATATCTGTTCTCCCAGATCTCACATGGTTCTTCTGTTAACATTCACCATCAGTAATACTAGTACACATTTTCTTTTCTTATTCCTTTTGCTTTCCCTGGCCCTATTATTTTTCTTCAAGTGAACTTAGCCAACAACAAGGAAATATAATAATAAGAAAATAGTGACAAAGAGAAGACTAACACAGATGCAAACACAACAACTAATTAAACCCCAAGACTAGACAAAGAAGGTAAGAAATTGATTAAACCCATCAAGATAAAATGATGAACAGACAGCAAGACAAACCTACAAACCAAACCAACAATCAGGAAAACATGGCCCAATACAATTAACAAAATAAAACCAGGAAGAGGAGGAGAACATTGAACAAGTAATAAAATCTTTCAAAATATATATTAGGGATCGATTTGATGAAGTGAAGGAAGAGATTAAGAATATGAAGAAAATTTTGGAGAGAATACAGAAGAAATTGCAATCATATACAAAAAGATAATGGTGTACAGAAATGCTATAGATTTTTGGCATTGATCTTATAGGCAATGTTCCTTTTGTTTCAATTTTTTGGAAGTTTCAACAAGATTGGTGTTAATTCTTCCTGGAATGTTTGGTAGAATTCACCTGTGAAACCATCTGGCCCAGGGTTCTTTTTTGTTGGGAGGTTTTTAATGAATGAATCTATCTCTTTACTTTGATTGTTTTGTTGAGATCATCAATTTCTTCTGGTTGGCACTGGGGTTTGGTGTATACTCAGGTGAGCTGAATCTCTGGACTGTCCACATGATAGCTATGCCCTTAGCCTCAGCAGACTTGCAAATCTTACCCTCTGGTTTATTGGACTTACCCCAGTCAGCCAACAGGGAGGTGAAGAAGTTCAACAGCAACATCAGGGAGCAAAGAGTGCCTACAACTGCAAGCAGGAGAATTGCATCATCATCCATGTGAAATCAAAGCCCCCTCTTGATGTAGTGGCAGAATGGACATAACCAACCTAGCATCCATAGGATGGATAGAATAGAGTATGTATTAGAGTGGACTTACTGATATTCTATTCTGGAACTATTGTCATTAGTAATAAAAGAAACTGTAGCATTGATGTGAAGAAAGTGGCCATGGTAGCTGCTGTGGGTAGGGAAAGGGAAGAAGAGATATGATGTGGGGACATTTTCAGGACTTGGAGTTGTCCTGGGTTGTACTGAGGGACAGTTGCTGGGCATCTTACATCTTCCCATGGCCCCCTGGGTGGACTAGGGGAAAGTGTAAACTATAAAGTAAACCATTATCCATGTGGTGCAGCAGTGCTCCTAAATATATTCACCAAATGCAATGTATGTCCCATGATGATGAAAGAGGTTGTTGACATGGGAGGAGTGGGGTGATGGGTGTGGAGGGTATACTGGGATGTAAAAATTTTTAATGTAACTTTAATAAATGAATAAACACACAAAATATAATAGCTATGATGGTGATGAACAGCACAATTCAAGAAATCAAAAATACACTCTCAGCAAATAACAGCAGATTTGAAGAGGCAGAGGAAGGAATTAGTGATGTGGAAGACAGTACATCTGAAACCAAACAGATAGTAGAAGTGATCTATAAAAACATAGAAAAAATACAGCAGGGACTTAGGGACCTGAATGACAATGCAAAATGCATAAACATACTCATTATAGGTATCCCAGAAGGAGAAGAGAAGGGAAATGGGACATAAGGGGTGTTGGAGGAAATAATGGCTGAAAACTTCCCAAATCTATTGAGGGAAATAGGTGCATGTGTCCAGGAAGCACAATGCACCCTAAGCACCATAAATCTCAACAGGGCTACCACAAGACATATACTTGTCAAATTATCCAATGCTCAAGACAAAGAGAAAATACTAAAAGCAGCAAGAGAAAAGAAAACCATCACAGACAAAGAAGGCTACCTAAGATTAAGTGCTGATTTCTCATCTGAAACCATGGAGTCCAGAAGGCAGTGATATGACATAGTCAAGGTACTAAAAGATAAAAATTCCAACCATGAATACTCTATCCAGCTAAGCTGACATTCAAAAATGATGGAGAGTTCAAAATACTCACAGATAAACATAAACTAAGAGAGTATGCCAATAAGAATCCTTCCCTTCAAGAAATACTAAGGGAGCTCTGCAGGAAGAAAGAAAAAAACAGGAGAGACAGAGTTGCAGAGAGTGTAAGAGCAACTAAAAAGACAAAAAGAGTAAATATCAAACAAAATATGACAAACATAAATCCAAAGAAAATATGGCTAATATAAATAATTCCTTGAAAATAATAATACTGAATGTCAATAGATTAAACTTACCTGGCAAGAGACTCAGACTGGAAGATTGGATAAGGAAATATGACCCATCTGTATGCTGTCTACAAGAAACACATTTTAGACCCAGGGATTCAAAGAGGTTGAAAGTGAATGGCTGGAAAACAATCTCACAAGCAAACAATAACCAAAAAGGTCTGAAGCAGCTGTATTAATATCAGACAAAATAGACTTTAAATGCAAAACAATTGTGAGAGGCAAAGATGGACAAGACATTTTAGTGAAAGAGATAATCTTTCAAGAGGAAAGAACAATCATTAACATTTATGCACCTAAGTAGGGTGCCTCCAAATATATGAGGCAAACACTGGGAAAAGTAAGTGAAGGAACAGATGCCTCTATAATTATAGTGGGGGCTTTCATATACCCACTATCAACTTTGGACAGAATATCTCAAAAGAGAATCAATAAAGAAACAAAAACTTTGAACAATATATTAGAGGGGCTTGACTTAATAGACATATACAGAACATTGCATCCAAATACAGAAAGGTATGCATTCTTCTCAAGTGCACATGGATCATTCTCCAAGATAGACCACATGCTAGGACAAAGAGTAGGTCTCAATCAATTCAGAAAGATTGAAATCATACAAAATAATTTCTCTCACCACAGTGGAACGAAGCTGGTGATCTACAATGGCCAGAGACCCAGATTCGGTAACAAGATATGGAAGATAAACAACACACTCTTAGAAAAACAGTGGGTCAAGGAAGAAATCTCAAAATAAATCAGTAAATACCCTGAACTAATGAAAATGATGACAAAACATACCAAAACTTATGGGATGCAGCAAAAGCAATACTGAGAGAGAAATTTATAGCCATAAATTCATACATCAAAAATGGAGAAAGAGCTAAAATTGAAGAATTAGCTGCACATTTGGAGGGATTAGTAAAAAAGCAACAAACTAAACCCAAAGGAAGCAGAAAGGAAGAAATAACAAGATCAGAGCAGACTAAATGAATTAGAAATTAAGAAAGCACTTGAAAAAATAACCAAAAACAAGAGCTGGTTCTTTGAGAAGATCAATAAAAATGACAAATCCTTAGCTAAGTTAACAAAGAAAAAGAGAGAGAAGATGCAAACATCTACAGGATCTTGTAATAGGAAATGGCTTCATGAACTTCATATCAAATGCATGAGCAGCAAAAGAACAAATAAATAAATGGGACTTCCTCAAAATTAAAGCTCTCTGCACCTCAATGAGTTGCAATGAAGTGAAAAGAGAACCTACCCAATGGGAGAAAATATTTGGTAACCATATATCTGATAGGAGTCTTATATCCTGCATATAAAAAGAACTCCTATATCTCAAAAAGATAAAGAAAAACATCCCATTTTTTTTTAAAAATGCAAAAAAGATTTGAATAGACACTTCTCCAAAGAATAAATTAAAATGGCTAAAAAGCGCATGAAAAAATGCCCAAAATCACTAGCTATTAGGAAAATGCAAATCAAAACTACAATAAGATACCATCTTACTCCCATAAGACTGGAAGCTATCAAAAAAAACAACAACAACAATAAACAGAAGACTACAAGTTTTGGAGAGATGGAGGAATGGGAACATTCATCCTCTGCTGGTGCAAATGCAGAAGAATCCAGCCATTCTGGCGGACAGTTTGGCGGTTTCTCAAAAAACGAGCTATAGATTTGCCATATGACCCAGCAATTCCAATGCTGGGTAAATACCCATTAGAACTGAAAACAAGGACCCAAACTGATATATGCACACAATTGTTCATAGCAGCACTATTCACTATTGCCAAAAGTTGGAATCAACACAAATGCCCATCAACAAACGTATGGATCAATAAAATGTGGTGTGTGTGTGTGTGTGTGTGTGTGTGTATATACACATATATACATATATACAATGGAATACTATTCAGCTATAAGAATGAATACTGTACAAACACATGTGATAACATGGATGGATCTTGGTGACCTTGTGTTGAGTGTAGCAACCCAGGATTGAAGGACAAACACTGCATGACCTCTCTGAAATGAAATAAGTAAACCAAGCTGTCTCAGAGATCTAAAGACTGGATGATAGGCTTAAAGGAATTTGGGGGGAAGAGGTAGGTTGTGAACAGACACCTACTTGGGTGAAATATATAAAAGCTAGAGGTAAGTATTTGTACAGGGAAGGGATAAAAATGGGGGCATAGGGATCCCTTTGAGTGGGTCTTTGTGGGCTTGAGGGGGTTTAGGATTGGGAGGATGGGTTAGAATGGCCCAAGAATTTGGGGTGAGTGCGGGGGAGGACATTTGAATATAGATTGTCAGGTATGTGGTTGAAACTATAATGTTGAGAAAACTCTTTAGAAAATATAATTAGGAAAGTTTCCTGTTTAAGTGATTAAGAGGGGACATCTGACACAGGGCAGGTTTCTAGGGACTGCGTGAGTGCTCATTTTGTCATAGTAGTTATATCACTGGGTGGAGACCCATACAATGAGAGTGAAGGCATACCACATCTATTTGATGTTCTCAAATAGAGGGAATTGTGTCTCAAGAAAATTAGTGGCTCCCAATGGGTTAGGGCAATCAAGCATGTCAAGCCCTGAACATTATTGCAATTATCTCTGAATATGGTCCTTCAAGTAATGAAAATTGATTGTCACTGTGAGCCCTGAGGGGAGGGTGAAAGAGGTATTTAATAAATGGTATCATTGTAGCTGTGGGGCAATTGAAGTGTTCCACAAGATCATGCAATAATGAATATAGGACATGTTAAATTACACCAAAAATATGTAAAAGTCTACAAGCTAAAATGTAAACCATAGTGTAAAACTTAAGATAAATAAAGTTTAGAAAATTATATAGTCTAAAATGTAAACCATTATTTAAACCCAAATTGAACCATGTTCGAAAACTATTGTTCCAGTATCTGTACATAAGCTGCAGCAAATATAATATGAACAAGTAAAAAGATCATTGCTGGGGAAGGAACAAAGCTTTTTATTGTATATAAGAATTACTGTGATCTAAAACTTTGATGAAGACAAACTTAATAATTAGAAAACAAAAGAAAAAGAAAGGATGTAGACACTGAGGAAGAAATTGCCTTGCCACTCTACATATAGGGCAACACTTATTGCAGTGGTGAAAGGCAAAACGTGAAGGAAAAAAAAGCTTTCTCATTTCTGCATTTTTTGATATCCCAATTTATTTTTATATTATTTAATATTTCTAAATTAGTAGTATTCTATATCCAACCTTTAAACCCATCACTATATTCCATTTTACTATTAATGGAACCTTGCCATATATTAGGCTTCATTTTTGAAAATGTTTTGGACCACAGAGAGGTTCAGCAATGGCAGGGGAAGAACATTGGTGTGGGGTGTTATTGATAGGGTGCACATGGTGGGGAGGAATTTCTCCAGGGCATTTATAAGGGTACATAAAAATGTTTGGATATTTTCGTAGTTGTTACAGTTACAGACGAAGTGCTGAGTTTCTAGCCAGGGAAGCTTTATTGCTTTCTGCAATGAAACAGCAACAATCCCCCAAGTGCAATGACAAAGACCAATAAAAAAGGATGGTCCAACAATGAGTCCTTGATACTGCAGATTCTACTTATGACTCTGTGTGCCTGAAATATGAACTAGGCCTAGAGCCTCAGGATGCCTAAGAGTTACCTCCTCAGAGTCTCCATGATACTCAAATGTGGTCACTCTCTAAGCCAAACTCGGCATATAAATGCATTACCTTCCCCCCAGCATGGGACATGACTTCCAGGGATGAGCCTCACCCCCCTGGTGCCAAAGGATGTCCTGATGCAAAATACTAGAAATAGATTGGTTTTTATAAAAGGTAATTATTTGTGGTAGGCGCTCATTGATATCAGATGATTAGGCTTAATCTCTACCTATCAAGACAATACCCCATGATCACTTGAACACACACATATGCCATAGAGGCATGTCCCAGGTGATTGTTTTTTTTGAGGTGTTCTGTTTCTCTAGGGTCAGTGTAGGTTTTCCACATATTTACAGATCTTTTTCTGTTTTGTCTACATTGTCTAGTTTGTTCATGTACAGTTGTTCATAGTACCATCTTATGATCTCTTTTATTCCTGCAAGGTCAATACTAAAGTTTCCCCTCCCATTTTGAAATTATTTGTTTGCACCTTCTTTCTTTTCTTGTTCTTTGTCATTCTAGCTAAGGGTTTGTCAATTTTGTTGGTATTCTCAAAGAACCAATTTTTGGATTTGCTTATTCTATTTTTTTCTAATTTTCACTTATTTCTGCCCTAATCTTTGTTATTTCTTTCCTTCTGCTTGCTTTGGAATTAGTTTGCTGTTCTTTTTCTCATTCCTCCAGGTATGCAGTTAGGTCTCTAATTTTAGCTCTTTCTTCTCATTTATTGTAAACATTTATGACTATAAATTTCCTTTTGAGCATTGCCTTCACTGTATCCCATGTTTTTTTGTTCTCATTTTCATTTGTCTTGAGATATTTACTAGTTGGCCTTGTAACTTCTTCTTTGAGCCACCAATTAAGAATGTCTTGTTTAACCTCCATGTATTTGTGAATTTTCCTTTTTTCCACCTGTTATTGATTCCAACTTCATTCCATTATGTTTATAGAATGTGCCTTGTGTAATTTAATTTTTTAAAAAATTTATTGATGTGTGTCTTGTGACCCAGCATATGATCTTTACTGAGAAGGGTCTGTAAGCATATGAGAAAAATGCATATCCTGCTATTTTGGGATGTAATGCTTTCTAAATATCTGTTAGTTCTAGTTTGTTTATCATATTATTTAAGCTTTCTATCTCCTTATTTATGCTTTGTCCGGATATTCTAGGTAATACTAAGAGTGCTGTATTTAAGTCTCCAACTAATATTGCAGAAACATCTATTTCTTCCTTCAGTTTTTCATAGGATAATAAGAAACTCAAACGCAAGGGCCAAGAAATTAATTAAGCAATTTAAGCATATTGATATTATGGTATGATTGTCCTTTGCAAATACAAAAGTGTGAATTATGATTATATATAAAAATGTGTGTCCAAATGAGATTAAATGTAGAAATATACTAAAATGCTATACAGGTAATTTCACATAGTAAAGATCTATTTTCATTTTATAATATTAGAATAAAAATTATATTATATCATATTTAATATGTATTTGGCTTTTATAATTTAAATGTACCAATATTTGTGATTATCTTAATATATTCATTTTTTTACGAAAAGCAGAAGGATGAACAAAGTTTGGCATAGCTATGACAGTTGAGGGTAATGATTAGCCCCTAGATAGAGCATGAAAACATGAGGCAAGCCATGAAAAGTGGAAGCAGAGTGATCTGAGGAACATGAATGTGGGGATGCAAATGACAATTGGAAGTGAGATACCTTTGATGACTTAATAATTTCAATTTTTTTAATGAGAATTGCAATTGTCCTATAATAAAGTGAAATTAAATCATATTAACAAGGTGAAAATAACAATGAAATGTGATATAATGAGAGATAATTTATTAAGCTATTCCCCTAGTCATCATCTCTGAGATCATATGGACATGTTCTTTGGGAAACTTTATATAGGTTCGTAACTAACATCACTGACATCATTGTCCTCCTTTCTGTCCAAACTGACTAGGTACCTCTATTAGTTTCCTCACAAAGGTAGAATAAGTCCAAGATCACTCTACAGTTGTGCCCCTGGAATTTCTCCAGGCTCTACTTTCTATACACCACTGTAAAATAACATGGCTATCTTGATGTCAAGCATCTGTCCTGTTTCCTTATGCATGAATTTTGCCTTTCTGCCAGATTCAGGCTTCATTCATTTTAGTATTTCAATTCTAGATTTGTCCATATTTTTCCATAGCTTCCACTTCTATAGTCATTCCTGTTCCCAATCTGCTGCCCCAGAGCATCAGCCTACATACAATCATTATAAAATTCTTTTGATAGAGGAAGGGAGAGTAGATCCTTTGCAAATTGAAGAGTGCTACACTTACTGAAACATTGAAATTCAGTGGATTAATAAAATACCAGAGTGGACCCTAGGGATTGGTAAAATTATATGACTCACCAAAAAGAGATTATATGGAATCATTCAATAATTTAGACTCTTTTCCTTACATTTTCATATTGACCAAGAAAATGTTTACAACTACTTGCTCCCAACAAAGAAATTAAATTCTTACATGGGAAGGTGCAAGCAGAAAGAATGGAGCCATATCTCATTTCTGCCACTAACTTGGGGTTTGGTAAGTTCATTTCATATATCTGAGTCTCAATAACCTGCAAAACACATTGTAAGAATTATGGATAAGGTATTGTGCCAATTAAAAATTTATTGACTCTCAGTGCCAAAGACACCCTTCATTGTCTACTTATGGTAATGAAGTTGGACTCTGAGTTTATCTCTTTTTCACCTGGCACAATGTTAAGTTTTATTTGTATAAGGCTGAGAAGGACGTCATTTCTTCTTTTAATATGCTTGTGTTTTCATCTTGTTCAACTGTGTAGGCTGCAGGCAGCAGGGTTGGAATATCCAGTGATAATGCTCATCAACTTTCAATTATAATTTCATGGATGATTTCCTGCTGAGTTTCAGTGACACTTCTACAGGCAGATTCTAGTGACTCTCAAAGATACATCAGCTATCAGTTTTCTAGCTCAGCCTATTAGCAATCTGGAGGGATGTTTTCTGCCAGCCTTGTTTTACCTGGACCCCAAAAGTGTGGTTCCTGCTTGCCAGTCCAACCTGATATTCCTTATTTTCCAGCCTTGACCTACCAGCATTCTATCTGGAAGCTCCTAGATTGCCAGCCCCAGACAAGTTTCCTAGCCTTTCAGCCTTGATCTGGCCAGGGTAGACTAGTCTGTCCCAGTGAAACTCAGTGAACTTCACCACTCAGTGAACTACAACTACACCTCAGAATACTAGCCTTGGAGAAAGGTATCTACTTAAGATTTTCTTCTTTGTATAATTCTCTCAAAACCAGGGTATTCCTTAGAATTCTCTCTATTCCTTTATGTTCAGTCCCCTCATATATTCAGTAATTGTATGTAAACTTTCCATATTTAAATTACTGTGCAGTCTGTCTTCTGATTGCACCCTGTCTGGCATAATATGAAAGGCATCTAAAACAATGTTAACCTTACTATACAACCAATACTAAATGAACAAGAAAATTCAGAAAATAATTTACATTGAGGCCAGAACCTAAATAAAGGAAGACCATATTTACAAATAATCAGTAGTAGCCAACATCTCAGTGTTACAACAAAATATTATATCAATCCAACATTCCAAGTGCATACTTTTTTGCTTCTAGGGAAACTTCAGGTTTCCAGAAAATCAATAAATATTTATTCATTGATAAAAAGTAAAGCACAAGATTGTGGGATGGGAGACAGTAAGTCTAGATTCCAGCCCAAACTATAGCCCTGTACTTGACTGGTTAAGTAAAAGTATTATCTCAACCCTTGTTAAAGTCCAGGTCTTCATTTAAAGATCAAGAAATTTGGACTAGCCTACTTACATGACCTATATGAACAATGCTCAGTGATTCTTTAATCATCATATGAAGTCACTTTTTGCTCCAGAGCTTCCTCATTGCAGTTTTAACCTCAGTATTTCTGAGGGTGTAGAGTAAGGGATTTAGCATAAGGACCACCATGGTATAAAAGATAGTCACAGCTTTATCTATGGGCAGAGTGGTCATTGGGTACATATATACAAATACACAGGGCACAAAGAATAAGACAACTACTGTGATATATGAGATACAAGGGGAGAGGGCTTTGTGCCTCCCCTCCAAGTTACAGGTCTTTAGAGAATACAAGATGACCACATAGGATATCATCAAGATGAAGAAATTTAACAGGCAGATGAACCCACTGTCGACAGCACAAAGAGACCAAGGACATGAGTGTCCATGCAGACAGGTTTTAACAAGAGGTAGAGTTCACACTTGAAGTGGTCTATGACCCTGGGTCCACAAAAGGGCAGCCAGGCTGTGAATACAATCTGAATGGTTGCATGAAAAACTCCCCCAGTTCAAGCTACTCCCACCAAGAGAATGCACAACTAGTGGCTCATGATGGTCGTGTAGTGCAGGGTTTGCAGATGGCAACATAGAGGTTGTAGGCCATCACTATGAGGAGGGTGATCTCAGTAGCACCAAAGATGTGTTCTGCATAGGCTTGGGCCATACACCCATTGAAGAAGATAATTTTCTTCTCATGCAGGGAATCTAAAATCAATTTAAGAGCAGCAGAAGAAGAATTAATAAATTTAACAAAGAAAAGTGGGTCAGGAAAAAGTACACGGGGGAGCTCAGAGCTGGGCTGGTGGTAATGGTAACAACAATAAGCAGATTTTCTGAGTGTTATCAGGTATAGAACCAAAAATACTACAACCACTATTTTCTGCATCTTTGAGTTCTTTTTAAGACCTAATAAAATGAATTTGACCACATTCCTTTTATTCCCCATCTGTGTAGTTTGCATGATAAAAACTCCAGGAAAGAATGCTTTACCTGAAAAATAGAATCATAGAGGAATGAAATAATCAGAAACTCTGCCTTTTCACAGTACTCTGCCAATCTCACAGGTGACTCTTTCCCCAAACTTTCTAGCAAAGTGTTCCTCAAAATGACTCTAAGTAGTCTTTCTTATTCTGTTACTATCCTGTCTCCAAAAGAAAGCCCTTATAAGACTTAAGATACACAAAAGAAGGGAACCACATTTCCATAGGTTCAGTGTAATCTTTGCAAAACTTCCAGCAGGATGGAGTAATGTACTCATTAGAAGTAATGACTTTGGAGACTAAAAATATTAAGAATGTAACATGAAATGATATGAATAAAAAAGTCACAAAATAGTGTTTCTATACTAATTACAATCATGTATATATGCCATAGGTATAAAAGAAAGTTAATGAATAAGAGTGACGGAATTAGTATTTGAAAATGATAGATTTTATATACATTTAAGAATAAAATGCAAATTCAAAAACACCACTTAGAAAACTTTATATAGTTTTTTTATTCATCTATGTTAAAATATTCAGTTGTGTAAAAGTTTAAAAGGAAATAATTCATGTGTTTAAGGAATTATCTCCTGGATGTGAGATTATAGGTGATCTTTAATTTCACTATAGGTTTTTGTATTTTCCAAATTTCTACATCTTACATTATTAATTTTATGAGCAGAAAAGAAATAAAATTTCCAGATTTTTTCATGAAAGTCTAAAGTCAAATCCAGAAATTTTAATATTGAATGAGATATATAAGGGTAAAATAGGAAATGATTCATTGACACATGATAGAAATCCGGGAAATAATATCTGAATAAAAGTGAAGTATTGCTGTAATGTACTCATGAAATTGTTGTTATCAATTCACCAAATGAAAATAGAATGACGGATTGAGTGGGCAGTAACTGCCTTGAAAAGGCCAGTCGAGTAGGGTGAGACTGCTACAATTGTCCTGTGGTCTACTAACCATCATCCTAAATATCATCTCTAGACAACCAATCAAGGATTGTTTACCTCCAGTTTCAACTTATATCATTAATGCTAATAATCATAAGGCAAGTCTATTTAATCAATCAGAAGCAGTTAATTCAAATCCCATTTCCACTTAATAAGGGATGATATTTTTTTATTAATCTTCAAATTAAGATCAATATAAACTGTTTTTTCCACTATTATAACTTTTTCCTCCACCTGAAATTTCCTTTCCTATATATTTTCATGTGTTCTTAGAGCAAAAGGAAGTGAGAAGCAATATGAAATATCCCTGTTATAAGTAGGCATGGTACATAATGAAGTATGTGGAAAGGAATCCTTTTCCACATAGTCCTATTTCAAGAAGCTGGCCTTAAATTCCAAGTGTTCCAAATCCCAGAATGAGTGGTCTCCGTATGGATAGCCCAAAGCATCAGAGAATCCTTCCAGTGAAAAGAACCTTCGAGAAGAAAATTGAGTGCTTTTCTAATTGCCAACTCCTCTCCAGAGGAGTTGAACCTTGGGAGAACCAAGAACTGGCTGATATGTTTTTCTAATTTTCTGAAGGTCTGTGCTCAAGACAGAAAACCCTAAACTCTATGCAATTATCTTCATTATTTCAATTGTCTTTCAGTTTCTTGAAAATCCTTAAGAAATCAGAAAATATTTTTAAAAATCTCTTTTATGATTCTTAAATGTCTTTTCTTTTTTTCACATCAACAGACACAATCACACAAACAAAACTCAGACATATTAAAACTGATATATTTGATATGCACTACTAACTGGCAAACTCCAGCACAAGATCAATTTATATTTCTTTTCTAATCCAAAAATGAACCATATGTCTTTTTCTACTCAAAAACTCTAATATCCATATTTTTGGAGAAATGATCTGTGTTGATCCAGCAAGAAAATCCTGAGCTTTCATAAAAGAGCCGTCAGATCACAGTAGACAATCAAGGATCTGGGCATGAAAACTTCTTTTAAAATGGAAAATTTTCTTACTGACTTAAATTCCACATGATCAAATATTTTGAAATGACAGTTCTTATTATAACTCTGTTTGCTCCCATTCCAAATAGCATGATAAAGTTCATTTTATACCATGTAGTGCTTATAATAATTCATTTTTATTAAGTGCTTGCTATGTTCTAGGCACTATATTAAATAATTTCCATACATTATTTAATTTGATCTTCACAACAAAGATATGAGGTAAGTATTGTTATTATCCCTACTTCATGTAAAAGGAAACTGAGGCTTAGAAAGTGTAACTGGCTTGCTCAAAGTAACAGGATAAAAACTAGAGGAGTCTGGATTCCAGGTTGGGATGTCTGTGTCCAGCTCTTAACCACTTATGCAACATTACTGCTGGTATGGACCAATTTTCATTCTGGGAAATAGCACCGCTAGAGAGTTTGCAATAGTGGGTTGGTACCTAAGACCTTCCATCTATGACAAAATTCATTTTATACCATGAAATCCATGGCAATCCTCTTACTAGATTCTGAAATGTAGAGTCAGGTGTCAATAAATCTGTGGTTCTATTGGGCAATACTCTAGAACCTTTGTACATTGGAGATCCTCAGGTAAATAGCATTTCACAAATCGGATACCTTCTTTAAAGATTAGGAAATTAAATACCATAGAGATTAGTGACTTGTCCAAGAAGATACCCCTAAGTGGTTAGCAGTAAGCCAGAACAAGAATACAGGTCTGCTAAAGATCAAGACAATGTTCCATATGTTTGTTTTGGCCACCATCACACTACCTTAAGATGACTTTGTACAAGTAAAAATCACCCTAAGGTGACAAAACAAATGAACTTTTGGAAAGCAGATGTGGCACAAGTGGTTGAGCCCCTGCTTCACGTGTATGAGCTCCTGAGTTCAATCTCTGGGCCCCCCCTCAAAAAAAAAAAAAAAAAAAGAAAGAAAGAAAGTATAAACTCTCATTTCTCATTTTGAACAATACCTATCTTGACTCTCTGAGAAATAACGTTATATGTCAGTTCAGAGATTCATCGTATCTCTGTGAGTACATCTGTTGTAGTAGAAAGAAAGTTTCAGCTGGTTAGAATTAGATGTTTCCGAGTTGCAACATAAAGTGTTCCTGAGTCTTCAGTTTAATATAGATTGACAACCATGGCAGTGGACCTAGTATTTTCTAGTAGATCCTGTATTTTAATGCATTGTCCCTATGGATCTCAGATTTAGAGGTAAAGAAATCCAAATGCTGTTCTTCTCCTCCCCCTCCCCGCCCATGCTGACTTCTCTAGTTTGCAATAAAGGTCAGAAGCTCCAACTCCAATTACTTTTCTTATTCTCAGTTGTCTTCATCATTTCCTGTCAGTCAAAAGTGAGCTTCCCACTTCATTCCTGGAAATAATCAAAGTCAGAATATCTTGTCAGGATAAACAAATGACTGTTCATCAGACAATCTTTAATCTTATTCAGATCCTCACACCATATGACTTACTCCTCTAGGACCTTCAGTGACCCATCATCATTACTGCACTATCATCACAATCGAAAACCTAGAAATTGGCATAGAAATGTAAAACTTTTCCTGATAAGGTTTAGAATATCAATGTGCAGTGAAGAAGACAAATATTTCTGAAAAATATCCCAGAACATCTCAAAGTGATCCTAAATCAAATATCAGAAAGTAATGCTTCAATAATTTTAAGTATATATCCCTTAGGAGAAAATGAAAATGTAAGAACAGGATTGAAAATGAACAAGTCTAGAAAACTTACTGTGGTTGTCACTATAATTGAGAAGACAATCTTATGTACTCAGAAAGAAGTAACTGTTAGGTGTAGCTGTTCAAGCATGTCATAAAATATATATTTCTAGAGTCCACACTGAATAGACAAATCTACAAGCAGAGAGTGCCAAGATGGCATAGATTTCTTCAAATGGATTCAGCAAGCATTTCTAAAGTCCAAATGCTGCAGAAAATTCAAGTCGAAAGAAAAACATTGTCTAAAATATGAAAATTGAAGTCCTCAGGTACAAAGGAGAATCTTATCTTCTCCAGTACCTAGATCTATGGTTACAATACAAAAGAAAAATATTTCCATCTCACTCTGTCTCTTAATATCCTCTTCTCATTCTGTTCCTAAAATGAGAAAAATCACTTCTTGAATCAGCCTTCAGAGAAGATCTGAGAATACTAGAGAAACTATCAGACTATCTTAGACTTTGTTCTCCTCTGGGTAATTATTTCTCTTAAAGGAAAAAAAAAATGTCCTTTGTAAAATGTATTTGAAAGAATTTGTCTATAAATAATACATCTTCACCTGATTGGTTATTTTCCCTGTGCTGCAAGCTAATCTATGAACCCTCTTTCTATCCTGTATATTCTTGGTCTGGAAAATTATGGAGTAAAGCACTTCTATAAATCCTTGAGTATAATAAACTGGGACATTAAGGACTCACAATGCTGTGTGAACAACAACAAGGGGTTTCATTAAGGTTGAATATCCCAGAAGAAATTTTCCCATTTCCTGAGGTCACTAAAGGAGTTTGAAATAACAAGTATATTTCTCAAATGCACTTTAAACAAATCAGGGCACATTCTTCATAGGAAACTTTGGGTTTGATACCTTATCGGTTTGAGTGATAGCTACATTGGATATAAATGGAGCCTAAAATCCAAGTTTCAACTTGTCCAGCACTGAATATTCATGCTTTCCTTTTGACATTGTTTAAAAGTTGTGGAATTCCACTGGCTATTCAATGAAAGAAATCTGACTGAGGGCAAGAGATTTCTTTAATCTTTTTCACACATAATATCCAAAGAATGACAGATTTTGCAAATATGCCCTGTCATCTTGGAAAACACATTCGCAAGTATTCCACAGCCTGAAAGAGAGAGTATTGTTTAAGTAACATCTTATATAAAACTAGAAGCAACTATTAAATTTATATTAACAGGATTAATTAACCAGCAGATTAAAAAGTTAAAGAAATAATGATAATAGCAGCTATCATTACTGAATGCTATGTCCTTTATTCTATTAATATGGGATTATTATTGAATTTCATATGTTGAACAAATCTTACATTCTTGGAATGAATCCCAGTTGGTGATGGTATATGACTTTTTTATATGCTACTGGATAAGTTTGTTATTTTTTTCTGAGAATTTTTGTGTTTATATTTATAAGGAATATTGGTCTGCAGTTTTCTTTTTTGTGATGGCTTTATCTGATTTTGCTACCAGAGCAATATTAGCTTCATAGGATGAATTGGAAAATATTCTATAAAAGGGCAGAGTTTGTGAAGGACTTCCGATTTTTTGATTTTCTGAATTGCCTTTGTGTTCTTTAATTAGTTTTTTTGTGCTAATTTTTATTCTTTCTGCTTACTTTGAGTTTAGCTTTCTCACCTTCTAGTTTCTTAAGTGGAAGATTTTGGTATTAAATCGATGTGAGATCTTTCAGCTTTTTTAATATAGGCATCAACAGCATAAATTTCAATCTAACCACTGGTTTAGATTCATCACGTAAGTTTTGTATGACATATTTTTATTTTCATTTATCTCAAGAGATTTTCTAATTTTCCTTCTGATATTTTTTTTGTGCCATTTCTTATTTAGGAGTACATTGCTTAATATATCCACATAATTTCCTAAATTATTTCTGTTATGGATTTTTAATTTAATTTTATTGTTTTCAGAAAACATAATTTGTTTTATTTCAGTCCTTTTAAATTTATTGTCTTGCTTTATGGCCAAATTTATTGTTCAATCTGGAGTCTGTTCCATGTACACATGAAAAAAATGTTAATACGGTCTCCACAGTTATCTCTTACATCTAGTTGGTTTGTAAAGTTCTTTGACTTTTATTTCTATATTAATTTAATTTGTTTCTTATGACTGTAATAATAAATTACTACAAAATATTCTTAGAACATTAGATATTAATGCTTTTACAGTTTAGTGGTTGTTTAATGGCTTTTCTGAACTATTAATAACTGTGAATATTTTATTTTTTATGGTATATGGTTATCAAAGTCTCTTCTCATTGAGTTTACTGTTCTACTAATATTTGAACAGAGAGTTCCTAAAATTCCTGTAACCAACAAGTCTTTCAGCCTTTGCCAAAGGGCTTTGCGTGCATATTGGAGTGAACTTTCAGCATTTAGCCAGGTAGTTAACAATTTCACTTTAGCCTTCACTTCCTATTTGCTCAGAGATGCAAATTAAACCAGAGGTGATAACATAAGGTCTCCTCAGGTCTTTCTTAAACATGTGCAGAACCTTGAACATTTAGACATCTCTATTCATGCACATGACCTTCTACATTCCAAGAAATGCATCTAATTTTTAAAGCCCCACATGGATATCTCATTAGTTTTGGTTAGCTAACTATTATTCACACTTTAAGGCACTATGATGCTAAAAAATTGCCTATGGTTATTTTTGACAAATGTCTAAAAGGAAAAGACTCCAAATCATATCAATAAAGACTTCTTTATGAATTCTGTCATGAAGGCGATCTCTGGGCAGAACAAATAATGAAAATTGTCTGGGAAAGGGGACTTGGAAGGAGCCCCTTTGAGGGGGTGCCAAGTTTTTGGTTTTCACTATGATTCCAGGTTGTTGATTTTCATGGCTACAGCAAATCTGGGGAGGAGTTATAGGAATAGAGCAAATGAAAATGCCATAAACCATGCTTCAGTGTTTGATGTGTGTTAACAAATCTGAAATGCAACCCTGAAAGTGTGTATCTTTAGCCCCACTTTAGATTTGAGGAAGTAGCCCCCAACCGAGTGGCCAAACTAGAATGAGGATGTAAGTTCAGATTTCACTGATTTCAAATCCATTCTTTTCTTCTAATCTCTGCTGTCTCCAGGTCACAAATGCAGGATCAATTGGAAGATTGTTCATTCAAATCTTAATTGTGGGAAATAAACAGGGATGGATTATTTAAGAAAAAGTTGCTCCAACATCTTCACACCTCTAGCATCCACACACTTTTCACTTTTGATTGTGGGTAGAATGCTCTTTGCCACCCTTTGACTTTGGCTTTGGTCATGTGACTCATTTTGACCAACAGAAATATGGGCAGAGGTGATACCTGTCTAACTCTGAGTTTTGTATTAGTCAGCGAAAGGGATGCTGATGCAAAATACTAGAAATCAGTTGCATTTCATAAAGGGTATTTATTTGGTATAGAAGCTCACAGTTACTGGGCCATAAGGCATAAATTACTTCCCTCGACAAAATATGTTGCCACATGTTGGACCAGATGGATGTCAATGTCTAACCTTCCTCTTCATCTTAAGTCACTGTGGTTCCAGCTTCTTCCAATATCAACTATAGGCTGAGATCCTGGGGTTCGTTTCTCTTCGGGTTCAGCTGCTCTACTTTTTCCCATGTGTTTACTTCCAGGTCTCCAGATCAAACCTCCAACCTCCCTTCTCTGCAGTGCAGTTTCTCTGTGAGTTCCCACTCACAACGGGGAAGGGACTCAATGTCCTACTTTCACGGCCCAATAAAAGCCTTAATCATGATTTAATCAAGTAAAAGTGAAAACCTCTAAATCCAATATAATCTGATATACTCAGAGGGACAAACCAGGTTACAAACATAATCCAACATCTATTTTTGGAGTTCATAAACTATATCAAACAGCTACATCCATGCTTTGACTTTGGGTTTGGTCATGAGACTCACTTTGACCAATAAAATATAGGTAGAAGTTATAGCTGTTTAACTCTAAGCTTAAACTTCAGGGTCATCTCTTATTCCCATTTGCCCTCATGGACTTTTCTTTGTCATAAGAAGGGAATTCCCTGACTCAAGCACTGGTCTAATGATGTTTAAGTCAGGTGAAGCAGAGTTACCCAATTTCACACTCAGCAGTGAGAAGCAGGGCCTCCTAGCCACCTTGACCAAAAAATGCCATACAGCTAAGTCTCCTTATGACAGCCAAACTATAAATGCATGAACAATGCATTTTGAGGTAGTTTATTTGCAGCAATAAGTAACACAAAGTCCTAGATATATTATTCCATGGATAATTGGCATGAAGTTACGCTGAGGTTCTGTGATTTACAGCACTGATAATAAACCTTAAATCCTCTGCTTTAGATTGATAGAGCTACCATAACAAAGCACCACAAACTGGATGTTTTGAAACAACATAAATGTATTGTCTCTTGGTTCTGAAAACCAGAAGTCTGAAATCAAGGCATTAGCAGCACCCTATGTCAACTAAAGCCAATAAAGAAGAATCTGTTTCATGTGTTGTTATTAGTCAGGGTTCTTTAGGGAATCAGAACTGACAAGAGATATATGTAAATATTATGATATTTTATAAAATCATCTCACACAGCTGTGGGTGCACAAGCACAAATTCTGTAGGAAAGGCTACAAGTTGGGAATTCTGAGGAAGGTCCTTGATGAAGGAGAACCTGGCTGGTAAAATTAAAGATGAAAATTCTCTCTTCTGACTACTGAAATAATCACTTCTTTCCTAAGACCTTCAACTAAATGGATGAGACATTTCATTGCTGAAGGTAGTCTCCTCAGTTTATTGTAGATGTAATCAGCCATAGACGCAATCAACTTCCCAATGATTTAAGTCCACAAAATTTCCTTACAGTAACAATTAGACCAGTGCTTACTTGAACAAATTACTAAGCACTGTTACCTGAACAAGTTCATATATGGAATTAACTATCACAGTATACTCTTTGTCAACTTGGCAGACATACCTATCAGAGTAAACTATACTTAATCTCTAAACAAAACAATAACATACATGTTTTTCAGCTAAAAATGCTCCCTTGTCCTGCATACAATCAGAAACATGATACATTTCTCCAGAATAGAGAATAAGATACATGTCCTTGGGTAATATTCATTTTTAAACTTGATAGCCTATAGCTCAAATATTATAATATGAAACTAATCCAACTTATGTCAAATTATATGGAGATAAGGTAGGGAAACAAACATGTATTTTCTTTCTGTACATATACAAACATACTCATAACAAAATAAGGAATAAATATTCATAACCATTATAGTTTTTCTGTACTGGTCACATGGTCATGGTTTATCACACCTTCTCCCACTACCCATTCCATGTTCCTTTAATCCTCAGCAAACACCTCAGCTGGCTATGGTCCTTTGCCTGGAGGGATGGCCCATACTTTAATTCCTGAAGTTCTGGGCCATTGGTAATACCAAGAGACACACTAGGAAGCTCCTGTGTTCTGGACAAACTTTTCTTTACTTCCTTTGAGTAGTTGTAGTGCTATTTACTCTTGATAGTCAGGATCAATCATCCCAGTCGGTACAGTAATTCCTTTCTTTGCCTCTTGATTCAGAGGCATGAAGAGCCCAAAGTGGCCAGTGGTAGTCTCAACTTCCAGTTCAAGAGAATCATTGTTGTGTTTCCTATTGGAAATGTCCCTCTTTTTGGATCTAAGACCCGTAGGCCAGCAGAACTTAAGGTTGCAGAGACAGGAAGCAAATTTTTTTTCTAGTGGCTCACTAGGGGTAATAGTAAGTGATGCCACACACATCTCCACCCTTTGTTTCCTGGACCCATCAATTCTGGCTATGGGAGAAATAGAACCATAGCATGAACTCTGATTTAGAGCATACACAGCCTCCTGGTGAATAGTGTCCCAACCCTGTAAAATATTGCCACCAATTTGGCACCATAATTGAGTCTTCAAAAGTCCATTTCACCATTCTATCAGTCCATCTACTTCAAGGTGATGGGGAATATGGTAAGACCAGTGAATTCCATGAACATGAATATTCCCACAAATTATTTGCTGTGAAATGGGTTGTTTGACCAGAAGCAATGTTGTGTGGAATATCATGATGGATAAGGCACTCTGTAAGTCCATAGATGGTAGTTTTGGCAGAAGAATTGCGTGTAGGGAAGGTAGACCCATATATGTAGTATATATCTATTCCAGTTAGAAAAAATTGCTGCCACATCCATGGTATAAGTTGTCCAATGTAATAAACACGATAACAGCTAGCAAGATGATCACCTTGAGGAATGGTGTCCTATCAGGGACTGAGTGTGTGGCTCTGCTGCTTTCAGATTGGACACTCATCAGTAACTGTAGCCTGGCCAGCCTTGGTGAGGGAAAGCCCATATTGTTAAGCCCATTCACAACCTTCATTCCTACCACTATGGGCATTTTGTTCATGAGCCCACTGGACAATGAAATGACTGGCTGAGGAAAGATGCTGAGAGGTATCACATGCAGGATATCTTACCCACTTGATTACTAAAATTTTCCTCTACAGAGGTAATCCTCTGGTAAGTACTCATATGGGACACAAATACATTCATATCGTATCCAGGGAATTATATACATCAAATTAGCAGTATCTGATAAAGTACAATAATATGATTAGGACCTGTATTAGAAATCAAATCAGCCTAGATTTAATTATGAACATTAAAATTATGAGCTATATTTACCTAAATCAAATGATGCATTAAGTGAGCAGCAATTTCCTACACATAAAACAGAAATATCAATATATCTTTATGAGGATTATGTAAGAATCAGATTGGATACCACAATTGGCAGAGTGATTATTATGGAGAAAGTTCTCATCATTGTTTTATTTACATTATCTTTATCTCATATGATCTTTTCAGGGAATTTTCAATTTACTATCAGTTGAGGGGAGATCTCAAACATTCATTGAAAATTCTTATAATTATTATATAAAGACATGTGACTCTGTATTCATTTGTGAAAAACTTGGTCTATCTAATTTCTGTATTTGACCAAATTCTTATCAAACATAAGAGAAAACAAGACAGGTTATAAATGTGAGGTATGATCATTCTTTTCAGAAACTGGCTTCATCACACATGAGTTCTCCTTTCCTGTACTGAAGATAGTAACATACAACAATGAGTTTTTTTCTATGCCAGGCACCATTCTAAGTATGACACTTGCGTTATCACTGATAACCCCTCAAAAGTCCTATGAACTAGGTATTGTTTTCATCCCTATTATACACATGTGAAAAGTGAAGTCTAAAGAGGTTGCAGCACTTGCCCAAGTTCATATAAACTCTTAGTAGTTCTTAGTAACTACTAAGAAGAGTAGAAATACTGTGTGTAGTTTATTGTACTCCAAAGGTCTTCCATGTCAGTAAGGTGTTCCATGCTGTCCAATTGGCAAGAGTTATGGTTCAAGGAAGGCCAGTAACACCTGAGGATGGTAAGACTGTGCACACCCAACATTGGGTTTGATTGTGAGCATGGTTACTGCTGAAGCCCACTGTAGAAAGGTATTGGCTAGGGTGCTATGGGCTAAAAGAAAAATGTTTATGGGGGACAATAAGGAATTTAATAGTATACAAGAAACATTTCCATTAGCAGATAATGAAGTAGCAGGTAGTGGAATTGTACGAGGAGATTTCCAATATCATATGTTTCCCCTTTCTAAATTCACTGAGTTTTATACTGTGACATCGAAAACTAGTTAAAAAATAAGAAGATTCCACTTAGATGTACATAAAGCCCCAGGTATTTTGCTGTCCTGATTGATTGCTTTTCTACCTTCACCTGTTAGCTTTTAGGGAACCAATAATGAGGCCTTTCTGTTTGGCTTTATCCAGGACTATTTCTGAGTCCAAGACTTTCAATCTGGGCCCCATGACAAGGATTTTTGGTGGGATTTATTCTGACCAGCCACCTTCCCTCTTTGCTATATTAACCTGTTTCAACTGCCTCTTCAGATAATTTACACCCTTATTCTTAATGGGGAGCTGAAGGGTGATCATCATTCTCCTATAGTTCCTTGCTGCTGGTTAGAGGCAGAAGACCTTGCCTGATGAGGTGTAAAACTCTCTGGCTATTCTCATGAAGTTGAGGGAAGGCAAATCTAGCACCATGGTTGGAACTGGATGTAATCCCCACATGACTAATACCTTTTTCTGGAAGGCATGATTCTGGAAGAAATAAACTTAGTCAGAATTTTGAAGATACATTGTCCTACTAACAGGATAAAGAAAATGGTCCCCCAAAATGGGATCAGCTATGATATACTGGGCAGAACAAATGAGAAAGGCCAGGTGCTTCCAAAGGTTACATCCTCCTGAAACTGATGGCCTTGATCTTGTAAGTTTCAAATTCTGTCTAGGAAACTGCCTCTCCAGTTCCTACAGTGGTGGTTATGCCTATGTCAGCTAGAAGAGGTATGAGGAGAGGAACTGCCATAGATATACACTCACAAAGACAGTACAGGCAACAATAAGATAAGAATATGGCAAGCAAAATAAAGACAATGCCTAGGAAAACCATTCTTTTATTTTATAGGCACATGCATTAATTAATTAGAAAATGAATTAGGTTTACCAAGAATTTTAGCATGTTCACATTCTTTCTGCAAATGACCTAGAATAGAAGAGAAATTATTATATTCATCAGGTGTATAGGTAGAGCACTTAATACTAATTAATGAAATAATCAATGTGCAAGTTTCTTTTTTGAGCTGCAGTTAATAGATCTATGCTCCATGTTTGCAATATCATACACATTGTCTCTCCATGAAAGTAAGCCATAATGGCAATTGTGTCTGTTTAGGTTTTAATCACATTACTCTGGTAATTATTGCTCCACTTGGCATATCCTTCACACAGGTAGCATGCTGCAGCACCATAGACCCTTAGAGGGAAGATCCAGTTTTTCACTGCCTGGTGCATAGCGCCCATCAGTACTAATAAACAGCCAGTTTGGAGGGAATGTCTGCTGTAAATCTTGCCCTATAGTGCCATTGCTGGCTGCTATAGGAGTCAGAAACAACAATGCCTAGTTTGAATGCACAAGAGAATTTGACAATTCTGAAGCTTATTTCTTAATTTTTATACACTTTCTAAATACTTCCAATGTAGTTTATAAAATATAAATGAACTTAACTATTTTTAGAACTTTGCTTTTTGCTCTACACCTTTAAAATGATTGCATTAATTAGAAGTTATTTTACTTTAGCAGTAAAGGAAAAACTATTAATACTTTCTCCATTATTTTAAGAAATCCTAAGATTCCCAATGGAATCAAGACTATCTTCCCCCTACAACCATTTTAATATACATATTGAGGTTGTCTCTGACAGATTTCTCTTTCATGAAGTTACATTTTGTTATCAATTTCAGTTCAAATTTCTACTTAAATATGGTTTCCTGGAATTAGCCATTTAAATATTTCAGTTTAGAAAAAGCTTTAGCAAATTTTCCATAACCAATTATAACCACGTAGACTATAGTTACTTTATCTCAAGACAAATTTCACCTTTGCAAAACACGTCTTACTTAATGCTATCTTCTACAACTTTCTAAATTCATTCAACCCTTGTTTTACATATTTCCACCAAGATTTTATGAAAATCAGCATTTTATCTTATGACAAAACACATTCCCTTAAACAAACAACAAGTTTTATTCAGCAATGAGTATGAATTCACTTCCACAAAACTTTTACTTCTTTCTATATCCCTTTAAATATCATATCCCTCATTTGTTCTGTGAAGAAAAAAAACCTGTTCATTTCATTTGAGGCAAAAAAAAATTTTTAAAGAGGTTTGTAATAATTTCTTTAGCAAAAAACAACAATTTTCATCATCTTATATATTTAACACACATAATTCTTATTTATTTTATTAGTCTCTATAAACCTAGGGAGTTTACACCCAAACTAAATAAAATTGAAACCATTATAGTTTATGCAAGAAATGTTCTTTTTCTTCCTTCCTCCATAGGAGGATAAAACCTCCTTCTCCTTTAATAAAATTCAAAAATTGTGAATAACCTTTAAAGCATACTGGTTGCCAAGTTCTGGAATATACTATAATTGTTTAATTTGTTTAATCATAATTTAGAAAAATATTTCCATAGCTTTCAAGGACTTTTTCTTTACTTACTGAAATCTGGCCTTTGAATTGTTACTGTTGTCTCAAAAGCCATTAAAATTTAATTGGGGAATTACAGGACAGACTATAGAAGCCAAGGTTTATTCTGTAATATCCCCTCTGTCCCTCCTACTTTATATCCAGGCCTAGTAGACAGAATTCTAGGCTAAACTCACATCTCCCCATCTTCCCTTACAAAGCCCATCTTCTTAGATTCCTCAAGTAGGTTATAATCAGTCACTGGAATTCAGTCAAGTTTAGGAGAAGACCCTGGGGACATGATAGGTCATAGAAAGATTATGGGTGAATTCAGGGTAAACATTTTAATTTCCCTCCTTTAAATAATTTCCTTATTCAGATTTTATGTGACTTTTTATCCTATTTGGCTTCTCCAATTTTGGATCTGGGAGGACTCATTTACCTATATAAGCACACATTTAATATTTAGCAATGTAAATAGAGCTCTTTTAAGAATTTTTAGGGAAGTGGATGTGACTCAAGTGATTGGGTTTCTTCCTACCATATGGGAGGACTTGGGTTTGATCTCTGAGGCTTTCTGGTAAAAAGAAAAAGACAAAGCATGCCTCCCTGGTGAGGTGAGTGTCTGTGTGATGAGCCAAGTGCCCTCACTGTGAGACAAGTTCCTGTGCAAGTGCCCATGCAGCAAGCTAGTGCCCATGCAAGTGAGTCATGCAGCAAGATGATGACTCAACAAAAGAAGAGATGAACAGGAGAGTTAAGGCAAGGCAAAAGAGAAAACCAGGAACTGAGGTGGAGCAAGTGACAAGCAACCTCTCTCCACATCAGAGTTCTCCAGGATTGACTCCTGGTGAATCATAGAGGAGAAAAATGAGAAGAGAAGACAAAAAGAGAAATAGATACAGAAGATCACACAGCAAATGAACACAGCAAAATACAGAAGGGTGGGGGAAGGGAGAGAGAAAAATTTTTTTAAATTTTTAATTTAATATTACCATCCAGAGGTATGAAAATATACACTGAAAAAACAAATACAAAAAGAGTTAACACACCAACAGATACATAAAACTCACTAATTTGACTCATAGTTCTCACCCCTTTATATGTCTGTCTCCAAGTTCTCCATCATTTCACATCTCTGATATTTTCCTACTTTTAAATCTCTTCTGGAATCAGCATTGCCTTCAGTATGAAAGCTTGTTCTTGGAAACACTTTTATTTGTCTCCAGCAAATAATTAGGAACACTTGAGCAGTATAAATGCAGTTAAGCACTAATTTAGCAGTTTAGACAGACAGACATTTAACACTTACATAATCTGTCTTACTATTCAGGAATACACTTAGACTCAAAGTTCAGCAGTAAGCTATTGATTCAAAACTGAAAGTTCTTTTTAACACCTTGTGAAAAATTCGGATTAAAATAAAATGTGAATAAAATTTGAAACATAGTCAAAATAACAACCCATTAAACTCTTTTACTTTACATAATTTTGCAATATAACTGATCATCAATTTGGCACAGACAATTGGTTAAGGAATCTTTCATCTCTGCCTGTGCTAAGTGCATATCCTCCTCTAATTTTAATTTTTTCTTTCTAAGCATCATGCAGAGGATTTTGTCACTTGTTCTGCCTTGGTAGCCACCTGCAAGCCATGGGCACTTAACAGGGGCCAGGCTTTAGCTGCCACCATCTGGCAGTCTCCCTTTTCCTTATTTAGTTGCACTTGGCTTGTTACCTGCTGTAGTGAGGTCAGCATACCTGACAGTTTTAGAGCTTCGCCACCTCTCTCAATGGTCCACTCTTATCTAGGAGAGCAACAACCCCTGCCCAGATGGATGTTATAAGCCAACTTAGGATTTCTCCTGTGGATTCTACCTTCGCTGAGCTCATGTCCACCACTGTCCATGGCCCCTTGATCTCCTAGCTGGCTTGCCAATTGTTAAAACCCAAATATTGAAGGGCATAATTTGATGTGGCCACAAGAGCAAAGAAAACACTTGGCATTTAATCAGGCATAACTTTTATTAGGACTATGGACAAGAGAGGCTCTTTGATTTGAGATGGTTCAGAGAATGAAGATAGCACTACACAAAGGGACAGGAAAATGAGAAGTTATATAAGAGGTAACAAGGACATTCCATAGTGTATGAGAACAGAGTGCCTGCTTGGGTCCCAAGATGATGCATATGGGGCCTGGTGATGTTTCCACTATGCTTATAGGAAGGATGTTCAACAAGGACATTGACTGCTTTAGGAATATTAAAATTTATGATATCAATTATACATTCTCTTCCCTCTTGGGAGGGCTGTTAACCTTTAACTTATGTCTAGATCATGCAGGTGGCTATGTGCTGAGGACTTGGTGGGGAGGATCTGGGTCCCCACACATCCACAACTCTATGATCACTTTAAAACCACAGCCATAAAGAGGCAATTAATCAAGTCTTGCTTGTTATCCCACCTATCTTGGCCAAAGATGCTGAACTTGCAAGAGAATACTGTCATCGGTCTAATGATGTTAATTATAATATTCTAGGAATTAAAGGCTCAGAACACCCTTAAATAGTTTAAATAATAAACCATTTAAATATTTCCTTGAAGTCATACTTGAAAATGCTGATAAGCACAGATTACAGGGATTCCTGAGCCTGGAGCACAAGGTAAACATAACAAGCACAAATAATAGATGGTGTCATTTCTTTGTTTCCAAACTCATCTGTATCCAGAATCCCAAAGACCAAAGGAACTATCTCCAAAATGAGCATGAACTTCATAGGAAAAGGCTTAAAAGACTGAATCCAGGACCTGTCAATCTAGGGGAAATTTAATTTGCTGCTGATTTCCTGATGCTGGCAATCTTTAATTTTTCTCCTTTAAATTAAGTTTCTGTTTTCAGGGTTTTAAATCAGGTTAGAACTCCCTTCAAGTTGCTTTTATAACTCCACAAGGACTTGAGTTACCACTCATGAAGAGATAGTTTTCTTTTAAATGAATAAGTTCAGCATCAGTTTGGAAGCCATGATAAAAAAAGACAGAGCCATTTAGAAAGGAAAAGAAAGAGGAAAAAGAAGTGGAGAAAAATGAAGCATCTCTTAACTTCCTTTCCTATCTTTAGCACCTATCATGTAACCTGCCTAAGCACAATCTAAACATCTTTGAATTTGACATTTTTCACTTCTACATTTCTGGGGAGTAGAGGAAGGGATTAACATCAGTGTTACTATAGTATAAAATACTGCCACAGATTTATAAATGGGAATGTTCATCATTGGTCAAAGAAACACAAATAATCTAGGCCCAAGAATAAGATGACTATGATAATTTGAATTTTGTGAATCCCCTAAAAGATTATATTTTTCACCTAATACATTCCTGTGGGTGTGAAACTTTTTGTTTACATTAAATTCAGTTAAGTCTTATGATGAAATCACTAGAAAACTTGATTGGACAACGTCAGTGAGGCATAACCCAGGTTGGGTTTCTGCCCTCTTCCTGGAACCTGAAGTAAATGAAGACCCAAAGAGAGACACAAAGGAAGGAAGCTACCATTTAAATCCTTCCACGTGACTGAAAGGAGAAAGTAGAGAGAGGTTCATGTATAGTAGCAGAAAGACAGAGAAGACCCAAGAGGTTTAAGGAGAGAAACCCAGGGAGAGATGCTTGATCATTTACAACTAAGCTCAAAGAGAAAGTAGAGAGAGATCAGCAAAACTTCCATCTTGCTCTGCCATGTTTCAGGATGCTAGGATCATCAGCAACTGACTTTTATGAGAAAGCATCTCTGATAATGCCTTTATGTAGGCTGACATTTCACAACACACAACTGTAGGCATCTACTTCAAATAAATCCCCATTATAAAAGCCAACCCATTTCTGGTATTTTGCATCAATAGTCTTTGGAAAACTATGACAATGTCCTCAGTAATATGGTAGGCATATGAAAGAGCCCACTGTAGTCTTCAGAGCTGTGAGTTCTGACAAAATCTAGGATGTAGAAATAGGAGATGATAAGTTTAGAAAAACTGATAAAATACAGCAGCTCAATGTTGGCAACAATTGAGTCCAAAGATGTGAGTGTAGGTACAGAAGAGTTTCACCAGAGGGTAAAATCATACATAAAGGGAAGCAGACTTGGCCCAGTGGTTAGGGTGTCTGCCTACTATATGAGAGGTCCATGGTTCAAACCCCGGGCCTCCTTGACCCATGTGGAGCTGGCCCATGTGCAGTGCTGATGCACACAAGGAGTGCCCTGCCACACAGGATGTCCCCACATAGGGGACCCCCATGCGCAAGGAGTGCACCCCATGAAGAGAGCCACTCAGTAAAAAAGAAAGTGCAGCCTGCCCAGGAATGGTGCCACACCCGGGGAGAGCTGACACAACAAGATGACACAACAAAAAGAAACACAGATTCCCATGCCACTGACAACAGAAGCGGATGAAGAAGACCATGCAGCAAATAGACACAGAGAACAGACAACTGGGCCAGGAAGGGAAGGCCAGAGAAATTAATAAAAAATAAATAAATCTTTAAAAAAATTCATACATGAAATAGTCAATGAGTTTTGGGGCATAGAGTACAAGAGGATTTGAAACAGATCATGAAGAAATCCCCCAACACAGGACAAGACCACTCTGAGCCCACAAACATGCCTGCTCATTGTAATCATGTAGTGTAGGGATGTTCAGATGACCATGTTTTGCTCATAGGATAAGACTGTAAGCAAGATGATCTCAGATTTCCCAAGAAAATAATCCACAAATAGTGGTGGTGGATAAAAATTAATGTGGATATAAACGATTTTTAAAAGTCCATTTATAATTTGAGAATGGCTAATGAAAAGGATATTGGTCTTGTATTCAGAAAATACAGACTAAATATAATTTCACCACTTGCTATTTGAACTCTTTATTGACTCATTATGAAATATCAATATCTGAATAAATGATTACTAAAGTCCCTTGCATTTAAAAATTATATGCATTTACACTTTATTGATCAATGGCACATTGAAAAACTGATGTAAAATTGTCATAATGCTTGAAAGTTCCATGGGTTTTTTAATAGTCAGTAGAACAATGCTTTGCAAAGCTCTAGGTATAGAATCCACAAACTAGTGTATTATAGATGAATATTTTCTTGAAAATTTACAGTTTCAATCACAACTGTTGAAATCAGAATAGTCTTATTACTGTGAAATATAGTCATTAACCAAAAATGCATGGATTTGGAAAAATGAGAGAGTCTTCGAGGTAGGACTCATTGCAAAATTAATGTTGTTCCATTTCACAAATCAAGGAATTATCATTTACACTGTAATCTAGGCAACACCTAGAATAAATTATTTTCCCTGCCTAAGCCAAGACTGGATATTAACATCTTTGAGGTACAGCTATAGAGCAAGCTTATTCATAATATGACCACATGGATGATATTTGCAGAGCACTTTTTCTGTCAAAAGCACTCTAAAAAGAACTGTACCTCCAAAATAGATTTTACTGAATGGATATGCAGCTTCACTAATAAGAACAAAGCAGTGTGTGCAAAACACAGTTAATATCTGAGCAAACAAGACAGAGAATCAAATTTGAATAGAAAGTTGCAAACTAGTCACAGAGCAAAAAAATGAAGACTCATTTGAAATGTTAACATTTATATTACAATTCTAAGGGAATTAACCCAGATAAAATAAGAGTATCTAGAAGTCCTAACAATATAGTGACTTTACTTGTATCATCATAAGACTGGAATTAATACAAATTATACCATGGCAATGGCTAAATATTACTATAAATATATATTACATGAGAATTAATATTAAAAAATTTTGTAAACAGTTCATTCCAGATGGGAAGGCACCTTTCTCAATGGTAGCTACTCTGCTTTTTGATCATCAAATATTCATGTGCTCATATTTTCAGGCCCACTATATTTAAGTGGGATCATGCTAATAGCTTGCAGGAGTGATGTGATCCACATTCAGGAAGAAATTGTTAGGAACCAGAGTTTTCTTCTCTGCCTTTATTTTCCCTGCTGCAGTAAGACTGGAAATATGAATGAAGATGTCATGTCTACGTAGAGGAAGTAACCCAGATTTCTGTGTGACTTCACGGAAGATACCTGCCCTATAGGATCATCAAATCCTTAGTGGATTACACATGAACAGAAAGTAAAATTACATATGTTAAACCACTGAAATGTCAGAATACATGTATTAGTCAGCCAAAGGGGTGCTGATGCAAAGTTTCAGAAATCTGTTGGCTTTTATAAAGGGTATTTATTTGGTTTAAAAACTTACAGTTGCAAGGCCCTAAAGAGTCCAGTTCAAGGTTTTTTTCTCACCAGAGTCAGTTGCCAAGTTGCCATGTGATGAAGTAAGATAGCAGGTGATCTCTGCCAGATTTCTCAGAGCTTCCTATATTCATCTCTGGCATAGGGTTTGTTTATTTTTGGACTTTCTCAGCTGCTCAGCTGCTTTGTTCTCTTCAGCTACAAGCTATAGGGTGAATGGCTCATTTTTGCCTGGTCTTTAGCTGTTTGAGTGTTCTCCTTTCTATCACATGGCAAAGTTCTTCCCTCTTGCATCTATGGAGCTCTCTCATTTCCCATGTCTTCTCCTGTGAGTGTTCATTTATATCAACCCACCAAAGGAGCAGGGATTTAAACCTGAGTCATGCCTTTCTGATGTGGTTGAATCAAAGCCCCAAATTTATTTTATTAAGTAAATTTAAAACCTTTGAATTTAATACAGTCAAAGGATATCTCACCCCAGAACAGCAAACCAGTTTATAAAAATAATTTTTCTCCTTTTTTTGGGTTTCAAAAGCAAAATAAAACTCAAACTGCCGCAACATGTTAGCATAGCATATGGAAGCTTATCTGGATAAATGTATTAATTAACTTTATCTTTGCAAAAATGTATAAGTATTAATAATAGAAACATACATACTTAATTTTTCAATTGTTGTGATTCTCAAATATCGTAGAATGGATAAATGGCCATCATACAAAACCAAATCAAATTATAGCTTCTCTCTGCTACAATGTAACAATACATCAACTGAGGTATTTAAACCGTAAGTTTATACATGACATTTTTTTCTCCTTTACCCGATGTGTAAGGCAAGGCCAAAGAAAGTTATATAATTATATATGAGGGAGTACCAACAATAATTATGAACTCCAGTATGAACTAGATCTTCAATGCTTATTGAGCAAATTTTCTGACTGTTATAGATAGTTGTCACTTCTAAACATTTTGTTTAGCATAAATTCCATTTTTTAACCAAATTCCTGTAATCTGTATCTCACAAATTCTCTCATCTCAGAAGACTATGCTTCATATTGTTAAGAAAAAAAGAACCATCACACAATCATTATTTCAATCTCAATTGTCCTCAATCAATTTATCTATAAACACTCTTCACTTTTATGCCTACTTTCTCCATCAGTAAATCATTTAAAAAGGCCACGATTTAATTTTAATATGTCATCATGTGTTTGGCATACAGCTTCTTCCTGTATGCACAGAAATTTAATTTCTAGCTCCCATGAACAAAGCACCACTCAAAATATTTATGGGCCTTATTAAGCCCTAACTACGATTTTTGCAACAATTAAAAATAAGGAGAGAAAAGTGTAAAATCATAAGCACTTCTTTTCCGACAATGACAGCATTCATTTTAGAGATAGAGTTGTTAGGGTTTTTTGGTTTTTGTTTTTTATTGCCATTGACAGGAAATTCTAGCTAGGAGTTAAAATTATCCTATCTCTGCTGACTGTTATATGAACAGATTCACAGCCTAGCTATCAGGTTAGGCTTTCCTTCCACACTGCAGCCATCAAGAAATTTAAGCATCAAACATGCTTATACGATGCTTAGGCAGGTAACCAGGATTAGTGCCAAAGACAGGAAAGGAAGTTAGGAGATGTTCACTTTTCTCCACTTCTCTATCCTGTTGGGGTGTGCTGACCATGAGTTCTGTCTGAGGAGTAAAGGACCCAATAGTCCTAATCAATCCAGACCTGGTCTAAGTCAGCACATCCTCTCCCATCACATCTAAGGTGTATGCATACCTTAACACCAGCATCTGTTGAGGTGCAATAACATAGTGATTAGAGCTCAGGATTAGAAACCAGATGACTCTGGACTTACTGAGCACTTATAATTATTAGCTTTTAGACCTGGGCCAAATTTCTTTTTATATAAAATGGAAATAATAATGTATGTGTTGAGAATATATTTGCCAGAACTTGGGTGCAATCACTCCATGATCTCTCATTTCCTATAGAGTAGATGACAATAGACAACAAATAGTTTACTCCAAGCCAGACATCATCCTAAGGATTGTATGTATTAGCTCATAGAACACCACAACAGTCTTATGAGATAGGTTCCTTCTCATCCCCTGGTACAGATGTGGAAATAAAACATTAAAAAGAAGAGAAACTTACTTACATGATTAGTTAGAATATCCAGACCTAGGAGGTATAGTTTATTATATTTCAAAGCTCTTGCTCTTAAGCATGTCAGATTTTTAATATTACAGAGCAGGTTCTCTAGTCTGCATGTGTCTATCCTCAGGGCATCCACAGTAGAATAGCAGTTTTTAATGTCTTAGATGTTTTCACATTGAACTTGTTCAATCCTTTCTTGTGAAACAAGTATTATTATGGCTGTTCTATATGCTCTGATAAGCTCTGGGACCCATTCTCAAGTAAATAGAATATATTTTTCCCTGTTCATTTTAAGATCACTTCCAAACCACAGGAATAGAGAGACTAACCCAGAAAAACTAGCTTTCTTTCTATCACCTCCCATGGTCAGAGATGCACAATCACAAGAGACAACAGGATGAAATGGTTTGACTGTCATCATGGCTGAAACTAATTCAAATCTCCTGGGAACTGAAAGATCAGAGCATCCCAAACTTCTCCTTATGCTTGAGAAGTCTATATTTAAATATTTACCTGTTATCATACTAAATGTCAATTACAGACTTTGGGGATCCTGAAGCCTGAAACACTATATAAAGATAACTAGGAACAGATAACAAATACTGTTTGTCTCTAAATTAACAATCCACTTCATTTCACATACTGACCAAAGAAGGTATATCCAACTGAGCAGAGACTTTCTAAGGAAAATACTTACAAGAGCTTAATTCAGAGAAGTGCTATGCCACTTCAACTTTCGTTTGTTGCTAAGTTCAAGGTTCTTGAAATCCTTTATTTTTCTGCTTTAACATAGTGCAATATTTTCAAGTCTTTAAAAAAGTTTATTTTTTTAATGTAACATTTAAAAGAAAATAAAGAAGGAAAAAAAATAAAATAATGTTAACATACCATTAACTATGTAAAAGAAAGTTTACAGCAAAGATGGAGAGATTTTTATAATATGCTTTATCTAGTCGCCAAGAAAGCAAGCTTGTAAAATGTGCAGCAGGGCATCTTGGGAAAAGATGTCCTTCAAAGTTTAAGTTTTCCTCCATCTGGCTCTTTCGAAGCTTAATGTTTTGGAATTTCTGAAAAAAAGAAATTTTATCTGAGCTGGGGTGCTTGTGACCCACATTCTCAAAGTGGTATACGCCTACCTACAGAGCAAAGATAAATTCACTCCTCAAACTAAGATTTACTTAAGAAGTTGGCCTTAGTAATCATTTTCAAGTCACTATTTGGGGTAAAGGGATACTACAAACAAAGTAAAATGAGTGCACTTTCATAGCAGCAGTAAGTGATGGATCAGTGTTTGCAAAATCCATAGGAAGTATTCTCTACAAACAAGATGTCTTTTCATGGGATGAACTTATTTCTTCCACAAATGCAGTCTGAAAGGTAGGCAGAACCAGTGATTTATTTTATTAGAATTTCTTCTCTTAAGGTAACACTAAGATTCAATTTACAGGTAAATGATATTTAATCATGTTTCCCACTATCACAGATGTTTTTGTGTAATGACAAGTTGACTCAGAATAGCAATAACTTAAGATGTTATGTGTGTAGGCCTGACATAAGAAAATAAAACTTCTTGAATTAAATTATTTTACTCATTGAAAAGGCAATATTTTCTTTTCGTAGAAAAACCAGAAAATAAAATTTATAAAGAAGGAAACAAAATTGCCCTTTATCCCATTATTAGATCATCACTATTAGTTTAGTTGTGTGTTCTTTATATACTTTTAAAAAACCAATTTATTGAAATACATCACCCACACACAAACATACTTAGACAATAAGTGTATAGAAATAGTTGTGAACTTACAAAACAAATATATAGATTCTCAGGGAGGAGGCAAGATGGTGGCTGCGTGAGCTTGCCTGGTAGTGTCTCTGCAGGGGGCGGCTGGGCAGCGTTGAAGGCTCTTTAGGACCGTGCTGTTTCGGGGATTTTTGCTGGTTGGAAGGTGTCTGGACGTCAATTCAGTGGGAAGGTAACAGAGAGGATACGTCTATAATATATAAACGGAGGTCCCAGCTGGGCGCGGGAAGTTCCCTCCTTGGGTGGGCGGAGCCGCGGTAGCAGGCGCTCTTGCAGCTCCGGAGCCCCGGCGGCCAGGGTTTTTGTTTTTTTTTCCTTTATCTGGAGGCTTTGCGGTGCTGAGAAATTCGCGGATACTGGGCTGGCTGGTGAGGGGTTGTTGGGACAAGACTCCTTTGCAGATCGATTTGGGGAGACAGACGGTGTTTTCTTGTGAAGTGGGGGACGCTTTGGTCTCTGGACGGGGGGGAAGCTCTTCGGCCTGGAGCCCCATCCCCACAGGTCCGGCTGCCGATCTGCAACGGAATTGGATTTTGAGCAATAAGGGGACACAATTGGGAGACTGTTGTAGGGTGCAGTGAGGGAGGAGGACACGTCTGGAAGCTGATTGGGGAATATTTTGCAAAGTTTGGGATTTTGGATCTTAGAGTCTGTTTTCCGCGTTTCCAGCTGAAGCCCACCCCACCCAGTGGGGCTTGGGATCTGGGTCATTGAACTGGCTGTGGTGTAGAGGCGCCCTCAAGTGGCCGTTGCGTGGGAGCACAGGGAGCGAGCTGTCCAAAGGCTGATACCCTGAGGTGTAGGTGAATTTCAGCGATCAGACATTCAATATAGAATTTGCAGATCTGGCTTCCCCCACGGGGCTGGCACCCAGCTACGGGGATCCCTGAGGGCTGTGTTGCACTGCGGGGCTCCTAAGCTTTCCGTGGACCAGATTTGAGGTTGCCAGGTCTGGGTCCCCTGGACTCTGGCGGTCCACACCCCAGACTCACACCTCTTGAGTCTTCAGTGTCTCAGACTTTCCACCCCTGAATCCATCACGCTCTGGGGTCTACCTGGGATCCTTGAGTGCTCTGGACCTTAACGTTTGTGTTTTATCTATATTGGTTCATATTGTTTTGTCTTTATTTTCACTTTATCTTATTTTTTACTCTTTTTGACGCCCTGATTGCTAATATTGCATTATCCCCTAGTCTTTTCTCCTAGCGTGTCCCCCAAAGTCCTTTTTTTTTTATTTATACAGTTATTTAGGGGTTTTTTTGGTTGTTGTTTTAGAGAGTGTTGCAATTGTGACACGTGTATACCTGTATCACTCTTCCCCCTATCTGTTCCCCACCGTTTGCTTATCCTCTTTTTCTTTCTTCCTTTCTTCTTGTCTTTCTTTTTTTCTTTATTATAATTAGTTTTTTTTTTCGGTTTTCACTTTCCCTCTTGTCCCTCATTTTCCACTTATTTTATTTTAATTCAAGTACACAATAGGTGCTACAGGGAACACCTCACATTTGCTGGGTTTTCCCATCCTCCACTGCCTCATTTTTGTGTGAACTGATTTAGGTTACCTACACTATCCCCCTTCCCCTGCATCTTGATATCCACTATCATCTACTGTCTCTACTATATTCCACCACCCACCTCTCATTCTTTGATCCACAAAGTGTCTAACTCTTAATTTCTAATACCTTTGTTGTGTTTTCTGTCTGTTATCCACTCTTGAAACTATTACCTTTCTTTTCTTTTTCCCTCTCTCATGAAAACAATAGCTTTGTAGTTCATACCATATTCCGCCCATATCCAGTCATCTACTTCATAAAAGGTACTCTACCTACAGCTATAACTCTATACAATCTACATGAATCTAACCTCCATCCTCCCAGATCTCATATTCTTGCTTTGTTAACATACATTACTAATACTACTTTACACTTTTCCCTTGCTGACACAATTGCCTTTCCCCAACACTAATACTTTCTTCTAAAGTGAACTTAACCAACAACAAGTAACTTGAATAAGAAGAAAAAAGTGACAAAAAGAAGATATAACACCTAAGCAAAAATAACAACTAATTAACCTCCAAGAGCAGACAAAGAAGCTAAGGAACTGATTAAATTCGTCAAAATAAAGAGATGACCAGAAAGCAACAAAAATCTACAAACCAAACCAATAATCAGGAAAACATGACTGAATCCAATCAACAAACCAATAATCACGAAGGGGAGCAAAACTTGGCACAAGCAATGAAAGAACTCAGAACATTTATCACCGACAAATTTGATGCAGTAATGAAAGAGGTTAACAACATGAAGACATCACTTGGAGGGGAAATTGCAGACATACGCAAAAACATAACAGATATGATGGGAATGAACACCACAGTTCAAGAAATCAAAAATACACTTGCAGCAAATATCAGCAGACTAGAAGAGACAGAGCAGAGAATTAGTGATGTGGAAGACAGTACATCAGAAATCAAACAGATAGTAGAAGGGGTCAATAAGAAGATAGAAAAAATCCAATTAGGATTTAGGGACCTGAATGACAATGCAAAATGCTCAAACATACGTATTATAGGCATTCCAGAAGGTGAAGAGAAGGGAAAGGGGTCAGAAGGAGTGTTGCAGGAAATAATGGCTGAAAACTTCCCAAATCTACTGAAAGAGACAGATGTACATATCCAAGAAGCACAGCGCACTCCACAAGTCATAAACCCCAACAGGCCCACCCCAAGACATATACTTATCAAATTATCCAAAGCTCAAGACAAAGAGAAAATCCTAAAAGCAGCAAGAGAAAAGAAAACCATCACATACAAGGGAAGCTCAATTAGATTAAGTGCTGATTTCTCTTCTGAAACCATGGAGGCAAGAAGACAGTGGTATGATATAGTCAAGGTACTAAAGGAAAAAAACTTCCAACCAAGAATACTCTATCCAGCTAAACTAGCATTCAAACATGAAGGAGAGTTCAAAATATTCACAGACAAACAGAAACTGAAAGAGTATACCAACAAGAAACCTCCCCTTCAAGAAATTCTAAAGGGAGTTCTGCAGGAAGAAAGGAAAAAACAGGAAAGGCAAAGTTGGAGGAGAGTATAAGACCAACAACAACAACAAAAAAGACAAAAAAATATATACAAACAAAATATGACAAACACAAATCCAATCAAAATATGGCTAACACAAATAATTCCTTGATAGTAATAACACTGAATGTCAACGGATTAAACTCACCTATCAAAAGATTCAGACTGGGACATTGGATAAGGAAATATGACCCATCCATATGCTGTCTACAAGAGACACATCTTAGACCCAGAGACGCATGGAGATTGAAAGTGAATGGCTGGAAAACAATCATACAAGCTAACAATAACCAAAAAAAGGCAGGAGTAGCTATATTAATATCAGACAAAATAGACTTTAAATGTGAAACAATTGTGAGAGACAAAGAAGGATACTACATTTTAGTGAAAGGGAAAATCTGTCAAGAAGATCGAACAATCATAAATATCTATGCCCCTAACAAGGGTGCCTCTAAATACGTCAGGCAAACGCTGGAAAAACTAAGTGAAAGAATAGATATATCTACACTTATAGTGGGGGATTTTAATACACCACTATCAACTCTGGACAGAACATCTCAAAAGAGAATCACCAAAGAAACAAAACATCTGAATAGTATATTAGAGGAGCTCGATCTAATAGACATATATAGATCGCTACACCTAAACACAGCAGGATATACATTTTTCTCAAGCGCACATGGATCATTCTCCAAGATAGATCATATGCTAGGCCACAAAGAAAGGCTGAACGAATTCAGAAAGATTGAAATCATACAAAACATTATCTCTGACCACAGCGGAGTCAAGCTGGAGATTTGCAAGGGACAGAAGCCCAGATTTCACACCACGATTTGGAAACTAAACAGCACACTCTTAGAAAAACAGTGGGTCAAAGAGGAAATCTCAAAAGAAATCAATGGCTACCTTGAAACAAATGATAATGATAACACAACATACCAAAATTTATGGGATGCAGCAAAAGCAGTACTGAGAGGGAAGTTTATAGCCATAAATTCATATATCAAAAAAGAAGAAAGAGCAAAAATTGAAGAACTAACTGCACATTTGAAGGAATTAGAAAAACAACAACAAAGTAGCCCAACAGGAAGAAGAAGGAAGGAAATAACAAAGATAAGAGCAGAACTAAATGAAATAGAAAATAAGAAAGCACTTGAACAGATAAACAAGACCAAGAGCTGGTTTTTTGAGAAGATTAACAAAATTGACAAACCTTTAGCAACACTAACAAAGAAAAAAAGAGAGAAGATGCAAATACACAAAATAAGAAATGAGAAAGGCGATATCACCACTGACCCCACAGAAATAAAGACTATCATAAGAGGATATTTTGAAAAACTATATTCCAACAAAAATGACAATCTAGAGGAAATGGACAAATTCCTAGAAACACATGAGCAGCCCATATTGACGAAAGAAGAAATTGATGATCTTAACAAACCAATCACAAGCAGAGAGATAGAATTGGTTATCAAAAATCTCCCAACTAAGAAGAGCCCAGGGCCAGATGGCTTCACAGGTGAATTCTACAAAACATTCCGGAAAGAACTGACACCAATCCTGCTGAAACTATTCCAAAACATCGAAACGGAAAGAACACTACCCAACTCCTTCTATGATGCCAACATTACCCTAGTACCAAAGCCAAACAAAGACATCACAAGAAAGGAAAATTACAGACCAATTTCTCTAATGAACCTAGACGCAAAAATACTTAACAAAATACTTGCTAATCGTATTCAACAACACATTAAACGTATTATACACCACGACCAAGTGGGATTCATCCCAGGTATGCAAGGATGGTTCAACATAAGAAAATCAATCAACGTAATACACCATATAAACAGATTGAAGGAAAAAAATCACATGATTATATCTATTGATGCAGAAAAAGCATTTGACAAAATACAGCACCCTTTCTTGATAAAAACACTCCAAAAGATTGGAATACAAGGGAATTTTTTGAACATGATAAAGAGTATATATGAAAAACCTAAAGCCAATATTGTTTACAATGAAGAAATCCTAGACTCCTTCCCTCTAAATTCAGGAACAAGACAAGGATGCCCACTGTCTCCGCTCCTATTTAATATTGTCTTAGAAGTACTTGCACGAGCACTGAGGCAAGAACCAGAAATAAAAGGCATTCAAATTGGAAAGGAAGAAGTCAAAATTTCATTATTTGCAGATGACATGATCCTATACATAGAAAACCCTGAGAGATCTACAACGAAGATTCTAGAACTCATAAATGAGTTTAGTAAAGTCGCAGGTTATAAGATCAATGCGCAAAAATCAGTAGCATTTCTGTACACCAATAATGAGCAAGATCAGGAGGAAATCAAGAAACAAATACCATTCACAATAGTAAATAAAAAAATCAAATACTTAGGAATAAATTTAACTAAAGAGGTAAAGAACTTATACAACGAGAATTATACAAGATTGTTCAAGGAAATCAAAGAAGACCTAAATAAATGGAAGACTATTCCTTGTTCATGGATAGGAAGACTGAATATTATTAAGATGTCTATCCTACCAAAACTGATCTACACATTCAATGCAATCCCAATAAAAATCAACGCAGCCTTCTTTAAGGAACTAGAAAAACTAACTATGAAATTTATTTGGAAAGGAAAGAGACCCCGAATAGCCAAAGACATACTGAAAAAGAAAAACGAAATTGGAGGAATCACACTACCTGACTTCAAAACATACTACAAAGCTACGGTGGTAAAAACAGCATGGTATTGGCATAAGGAGAGACACATAGACCAATGGAATCGAATTGAAAGCTCTGATATAGAACCTCACATATACAGCCACATAATATTTGATAAAGCCACCAAACCCTCTCAATTGGGAGAGAGTGGCCTATTCAACAAATGGTGTCTGGAGTACTGGATAGCCATATGTAGAAGAATGAAAGAAGATTACCATCTCACACCTTATACAAAGATCAACTCAAGATGGATCAAAGACCTAAATATAAGAGCCAAGACCATAAAAACCTTAGAAAGCAGTGTAGGGAAACATGTACAGGACCTTGTAATAGGAAATGGATTTATGAATATCTCACCAAAAGCACGGGCAGCAAAAGAACTAATAGATAAATGGGACTTCCTCAAAATTAAAGCCTTCTGCACCTCAAAGGAGTTTGTCAAGAAAGTAAAAAGGGAGCCCACACAGTGGGAGAAAATATTTGGCAATCATATATCTGATAAGAAACTTATAACTTGCATATATAAAGAACTCCTATATCTTGAAAATAAAAAGATAAACAACCCATTTAAAAAATGGGAAAAAGACTTAAACAGACACTTCTCCGAAGAAGAAATACAAATGGCAAGAAAGCACATGAAAAAATGTTCCAAATCTCTAGCTATCAGGGAAATGCAAATCAAAACTACAATGAGATACCATCTTACACCCATAAGATTGGCAGCTATGAAAAAAACAGAAGAATACAAGTGCTGGAGAGGATGTGAAGGAAGGGGAACACTCATCCACTGCTGGTGGGAATGCGGAAGGATCCAACCATTCTGGAGGACAGTATGGCGGTTTCTCAAAAAACTAGCCATAGATTTGCCATATGACCCAGCAATACCACTGCTGGGTATATACCCAGCAGAACTGAAAACAAGGACACAAACCAATATATGTACACCAATGTTCATAGCAGCATTGTTCACTATTGCCAAAAGTTGGAATCAACCCAAATGCCCATCAACAGATGAGTGGATCAATAAAATGTGGCATATACACACAATGGAATACTACTCGGCTGTAAGAACAAACACACTACAAACACATGTGATAACATGGATGAATCTTGAGAACCTTATGTTGAGTGAAGCAACCCAGACATTGAAGGACAAATACTACATGACCTCAATGATATGAAATAAACAAGCTGCCCTAGATAGCAAGAGACTGAACGATAGGCTTACAGGAAATCGGAGGATGGAGGAAGGATATGAGCCGATGTCTGCAGGGGTGGAATTTAAGACGAGATGGTGGTAAGTATGAACACAAAGAAGAGATAAAATGGGGGCAAGGGGTTGCCTTTGGTTGGGACTTTACGGGTTTGAGGGTGGCTGGGGAGGGACGGTTGGGTAACGTTGCCCAAAAGTGGGGGGAGGGAGGGGGAGCATACGAACACAGGAGAGGGTCAGGAGGTGGTGGAGAGTAAAATGCCGAGAAAATCATATCAAAATATAATAAAGAGGGTTACCTGTTTAGAATGCTCGGAGGGAAGGGTCTGATGCAGGACGGGCTCCTGGGGAATGCCTAAATGCTCATTCTGCCAGAGTGGGTGACACCATGGGGTAGAATCCCAAGTAGTGAGAGTGGGGGTGGACCCACATCCTGGGGAGGACTAATGCCACCAAATAGAGGGAACTGTATCCCTCGAGAGAAAGGGTGGCTCCCAGGGCATTGGGGCAGTTGAGCAAGTTAGGCCCTGAACACTATTCCATCTATTTCTGGAAGTGGCTCCTCAGGAAACGGAGGTTGGCTGTCACTGTGGGCACCAAGGTGGAAGGGAAAATGGACGTTAAATGTGTGGAACCAAAGTAAAAGGGGGGCAAGAGAGGAGTTTTTTGAGAGTACACAAGGATGGATATAAAACATGTAATATTACACCATAACATATAGGAGATGACAGACTGATAATGTAAACCATAATGTAAAACATAGGATAACTAAAAATGTAAAGAACTGTGTATCCTAAAGTATGCACCATAATGTAAGCACAGATATTACCTTGTTAGAAAGCTAATATCTCAGACTTTGTACATCACCTTAAGTAAATATGATGTGAATAGGGTGTAAGAGTATCGCTGTGGAAGGAAAAAGGTTTTGTGGTGGATGTATGGGAGTGCTGTATATTATATATATGCATTGCTGTGGTCTAGGACTCCTGTGAAGAAATGCTGAATAATTGGGGGGGGGGGGGGGGAAAGGATAGGATGTGGAATTTTTTCAAGTCAACATTCTTTATCTAAGTTCTTTATCTAACTTTATCTAAGTTCTTTATCTATCCTTTAAACCCATCGCTATATGCCATTCCCTAGTAAGGGACCATGACATTATATTGGGCTTCAAATTTCGGGGAGTTCTGGACCACAGAGTGTTTCAACAATGGCAATGGAGGGATACTGGTATGGGATACCAATGACAGGTGATATATGGCTGACAGGGAGCTGTACAGAACATATGTCCAGGGGGCATCGTAATGATTGGATATACTCATAGTGGCAACAATTAAAAACCACAGCAGGGGGGGTACTGGGTTCCTGGCCAGTGGTGCTCTGTCGCGGTCCCTAGGGGAGCAGCGACAGTCTCCCAGGTACAGCGGCGGGGACCTGGAGGGAGTGAGGGTTCAACAGTGAGCCCCTGATGCTAATGACTATGCTTTGTGAGCTGATAAACCTAAAATAAGAACAAGGCCTAGAGCAACATTGTGCCTGAGAATTTCCTCCTGTCAGCCTTCATGTTACTCAAATGTGGCCAGTCTCGAAGCCAAACTCAGCATGTAAATGCAATGCCTTCCCTCCAGCGTGGGACATGACACTCGGGGACGAGCCTCCCTGGCAACGAGGGACCACTATCAAATACCAACTGATGATGCAACTGGAAAAGGACCTTATACGGAAGGTTCAATGTGGATCAGCAGAATATCCATGTCTACATAAAATAACATGACTTTAAAATGCTGTTTGACCTAAAGTAAGGGGGAAATGGAAAGGAGAAATGAGTTTATATGGCTACGAGTTTCTAAAAAAGAGTCTGGAGGCTGGCAGAAGGATTGCCCTCATGCACAACTGAGCAGAGTCAGAGAGACAGATAAAGCAGATACAACCCCCAGATATTGGTTCCTTTGAAGGCTAAAGAGACCCATGAGAGTTATGGCCATGGCCGATGGGGTTAACTACCAGGACAGATGGCCCCTCTTTGGAAATGGTGTTTATGTGTGATGAATCTGGACTCAGATGGGATCTCCCTTCATAAGACTTTCATGCTAATGTGCTGGAGGTGCAGTTAACGTTGGGATTTAAGATATATTTAGGGGATTTAAATCTCTGGACTGACAATGTGGTAGCCAGGTCCTGAGCCTCAACAGACTCCAGCACCTACAATCTGATTTATTGGGCTCACCACACTCAGCTAAGATGGAGTTGAAGAAGGACAACCACCACACCATGGAGCCTAGAGTGATTACAACTGAAAATGGGAGGATTGCATCCAGCATCCATGTGGAATTTGAGCCTCCTCTTGACATAGAGGTGCAATGGACACAACCAATCCAATGTCCACATAGAAGAGGTGGTATTGGATTGAGAAAAGTGGACATGGTGGACGATGGGTATGGGGAAAGGCAGGAAGAGATGAGAGGTGGAGGTGTCTTTGGGACATGGAGCTGCCCTGGATGGTGCCTCAGAGGCAATCACCGGACATTGTAAATCCTCACAGGGCCCACTGGATGGAATGGAGGAGAGTATGGGCCATGATGTGGACCATTGACTATGAGGTGCAGAGGTGCCCAAAGATGTACTTACCAAATCCAATGGATGTGTCATGATGATGGGAACGAGTGTTGTTGGGGGGGGAGAGGGGGGGTGGGGGAGCGGGGTTGAATGGGACCTCAGATATATATTTTTGATGTAATATTATTACAAAGTCAATAAAAAATTAAAAAAAAAACAAAACAAATATATATAACATCATACAGGACTCTCATAACTCACCCTACCAGCAATACCTTACATTGTTGTTAAACCTTTTTAACTAATGATTAAACAGCATTGTCAAAATACCACTACTAACCAAAGTATTTTTCCCCAACCCTCCCTATTATTATTGTCTTTATGTCATTTATATATGAACATACATAAAAACTTAAGTGTATAGTAAAAGTTGTGAACTTACAAAGCAAACATGCATAACATCATACGGGGGTCCCGTACATCAACCCTCCACCAACATCTTGCATTGTTGTAAGATGTTTGTTAAAAATTACAAAAGAATATTGACAAAATCTTACTACTGATTAAAGTCTTTATCTTACATTTGGTGTGTTTTTCCCCAATACACCCTATTATTACTTTTTTAATGTATTTTTTATGACAGAAGTTAGAAACTTATAACACAATTTTGCACATGTGCAGAATTCCCACACAACACCCCTCTATCAACTCACCACAATGTGGTGGAACATTTGTTACAGATAAGATAATATCATTTGATTGTTACCATGTCCATAGTATAATTTGGCTCATATTTTCCTTACGGCCCCATTATCAACACAGTGCATCTTTGGCATAGATGCAAGAATATTATATTATTACTGCTAACCATAGGTCATTCCAGTTGTATTTTTCTCATGCGTCTCCAACATCCGGCAATAGTTATATACATTTGCTCTAGCTCACAAAGGACACTCTTGCATCTGTACCATCAACCACAATTCTTATCCACCTCTTGGTTTACTGTGCTATTCAGTTCCTAGATTATTCTCTATCATTCTGTCAATTGGCATTTACATCCCTTGATTACCATTTTCAGCCACATCCCCACTTATAAACTAGCTATTACTCACTATTTGTTACCATCCATTCTATACATTTCCACACTTTTACAGTACAGCTAATTAAAACTTCTACATACATTAAATATTAGTAGTCCATCTCATTCCTTCTCTTATCTCCGTTAAGAATCCACCACTTAATACCATGTCTTGAAGATATTTTCCCACAATTTCTTCTAGAAGTTTTATGGTTCTTGCTTTTATTTTAAGGTTTTTGATCCATTTTCAGTTAAGTTTTGGAAAAGGTGTGCGATAGAGGTCCTTTTTCCTTTTTTGGCTATAGATACCCAGTGCTTTCAGCACAGAATGGACTGTTCTGCTCGAGCTGTGTGGGTTTGACTGGCTAGTCAAAAATCACTTGATTATACATGTGAGGGTCTGTTTCTTAGCCATCAGTTTGGTTCCATTGGTCTGTGTGTCTGTCTTTAGGCCAGTACCATGCTGTTTTTACCATATAGCTTGGTAGTATGATTTAAAGTCTGAGATGAGGGTTTGCTTTTCCTTTTATGATATTTCTGGCTATTCAGGACCCATTACACTTCCAAATAAATTTGACAATTGTGTTTTCAATTTTTTTTTTTAATGCTGGTGGAATTTTTATCAGGGTTGCTTTGAATCTATATAACAATTTGAGTAGAATTGACATCTTGATTATATTTAGTCTTCCAATCCACGAACATGGAATATAATTCCAGTTATTTAGGACTTTTTAAATTAAACATTGAGTTGCAGTTTTCTGAATACAAGAGCTTTACACCATTGGTTAAGTTTATTCATGACTATTTGAGTTTTATCTGTCATATTTTATTTTCACCACTCTTTTGACAATTTTAGTTACTTTTATTGAACTAGTGTTCATTTCCAGACTCTCTTTCAGGCCATTCTCTCCTGTCTTAGGCCCTAGCACACCCTTTAGTATTTCCTAAAATCTGGTCTCTTGCTCAGAAATTCTCTCAGTTTCTGTTTATCTGTGAATATTCTAATCTTTTGAAAGACAGTCTTGCTGGATATAAAGTTCTTAGCTGGAAATTTTCCCCTTGAAGTATCTTAAATATATCAGACCAGTGTCTTCTTGTCTCCATGGTTTCTGGTGAGAAATGAGTGCTTAATCTTACTAGGTATCCCTTATATATTATGCATTGCTTTTCTCTTGCTGTTCTCAGAATTCTCTCTTTGTCTTTGGCATTTGACATTCTGATTTTTATGTGTCTCAGAGTAGGTCTATTTGGATTTTTTTTGGATGGGAGTACATTGTGCTTCTTGGACAGGTATACTTACATCCTTCAATAGGGTTGGGAAATTTTCTAATATTATTTCTTTAAAATTCCTTCTGTCCCTTTTCCCTTATCTTGTCCTTCTGGGACACCCATGATATGTATGCTTGCAAATTTCTGGCTGTTGCTTACTTCCCTGACAACTTGTTCATTGTTTTCTATTCTTTTCTTCATCTGTTCTCTTATGTTTACTTTCAGAGGCCATTTTTTCAATCTCACCAATCCTTTCTTCTGCCTCCTTAAATCTGCTATTACATGATTCCAATTTTGTTTTTTAATTTTCATTTATTGTACCTATCATTTCCATAAGATCTGCTATTTTTCTATGCTTGCTTTCAAATTCTTCTTTGTGCTCATCCTGTGTTTTCTTAATATCCTTAATCTCTTTAGCCATCTCATTGAATTTATTAAAGAGATTTGTTTGAATATCTATGACTAGTTGTCTCAACTCCTTTATGTCATCTGGAGGCTTATCTTGTTCCTTTAACTGGGCCATAGCTTCCTGTCTCTTGTGGATTATAATTTTTGGTTGGTATCTTGGCATCTGGCTTTCTAGAGTATTTATTCTGGATGCAGTTTTTCTCTTTAGTTTAGGGCTTCCTGCCCTTTCTCCCTTGCTGATTGTTCAGTGGGAACCAAGGTTGTAATTGATGCTATAAGCTGTGAAGGCTCAAGCTGCCCTCATTGCCCAAGGGACAGATAAAGCTTCTCCTAACTTTCTCCTTTCACAGAGATAGGGAAAGAATCACAGTTGTGTGGAATAATCCAAATCATGCAGACCTAAACTGTAGTTGCCCAGAGAGACTGAAGAAGCTTCAAGCCCCTTTTCTTCCTTGCCTGGGGTGTGGATGGAGCTGCAGGTGTGGGCAGCAATCTATGCATTGCAGTTCCAAGATGACCACAGTTCCTCCAGTACACTTTGAATTATTCAGTTTATGCCAGCCAAAAATACCCTCATTTACCCAGATAGATGGGTGCAGAGCTAGCCAGCCTCCTCCCTGCCAGAGGTTGGACTGAAACCTAGACTAGGGTTGCAGTCTGGTCTGGGTGAAAAAAAACCATTTCTTACTGTCACTGTGGTATTGGTCAGGATGGTTTTCCCTCAGGCTGGGAGCAGAATCAAAATGGCAGCCACCAGTCTCTTTCTGACTTGGACAAATTCACACCCCAGCTGTTCCTAGAGTTATTCCTTAGCCATCCAAGTCTACCAATCAGTAGTTGAAATCAATAGCAACTGTCTCCCCCTCCCCTGTTTTGGGGAAATGGAGCTTCCAATTCTAGTCACAGAATAGCTCTTGAGGCGGCTTGCACCACCAAAGTAGGACAATCACCAGTCTCCACTGCTTGGCTGGCAGTTTCCTGGTAAGGCTAGCACAGGCCCTGTAGCTTCTGCCCTGTTGGAGGGGGCACTGGGGCTTAGGCTAGAGCTGCAATCTGACCTGGATGGAAAGAAGCCAGTCCCCACCAGCACTGTGATTTTCAGTCCACTTCACTTCCCCTCATGGTGGCTCCCAGCCTCTTTCTGACTTGGGCAGGCTCAAACTTTAGCTGTTCTTAGGATTATACTTTAGCTCACTGAATTTTACTCATCAGTAACTGAAGGTGGTGCTCACCTATCTCTTCCTCCCCCATTTTTGGGAAGTAGAGCTTTCAATTCCAGTCATGGAACAGCTCCTGAGACAGCTTGTGCCTCTGGTAAAGGATGGCACCAGCCTCTGGGGCATGGAGTGCTCTAATTATGAGTCTTCGTGGCAGATGGACAACCTCCTTCTTCCATTCCTTCAACGATGTCGCAGGATGCCCTTCTGGCCTCCTGAAGCCCCCAAACAGATACTTCAGCTAGCTCAGATAGCTCTGGGGGTTTACTAATTGCTCTATAGCAGGGGCTGATTCTAGGAGCTCATTACTCTGCCACTATCTTGCTATAATATCCCCTTTATATACTTTTTAATGTAGATATAACTTTTTAAACAAATCATAATATATATGCTGTTTAATATTGCGCATTTCCACTCAGTGTTACATTGAAAACATCTTTACATATCACTAATCTTCTTGCAAATCACCTTAATTTGCATGTGATATTCCATAGCTATGCACAATAATTCATTTAACATCACACCTTTCTGTAGGAATTTGGGTTACCTTTAGCTTTTCACTGTTACATGAAACATAATTTTGTAAGCATAATTTTGACCATATTATCTGTAGAATAGTTTCTTTAAAAAATGTGTACAGAAAACTTTATGCCAACACACATTCATAAGCACATGATAATATAGTTCTTATAAATGCTTGCTAATTTGTCAAATAAAAATATTTGATTATTTTAAATTTTCATTAGTATGATGTATTAGTCAGCCAAAGGATTGCTGATGCAAAATACCAGAAATTGGTTGTTTTATATAAAAGGTATTTATTTAGGTTAGGAGCTTACAGATACCAATTCATAGAACATAGGTTACTTCCTTCACCAAAGTCTCTTTTCACATGTTGGGACAAAATGGCTGCCAATATCTAAGCAAGTCCAGGCTTCCCAGGTTCCTTTCTTCTTGGGGTTTTGCTCCAGTCTGGTGGGGGCGAGTCCAGGGACCTGTGGTAAGAAGCAGGGTGGGGCAGGAGTGGAGAGAAGAGTGGAGACAAGACAGGATTCTGATCAAGTCTTGTTTATTGGGGGTAAAACATGGGGATATATAGAGAGGGAAGGGAACATGTCTATAGGTGATAGGCTGGTCTTGTGGGTGGTAGACGTCCAAGGAGGGGATTGGCCAACAGTTCGCACTGGGTCTGCGGAGTTTCGTGCCTTGCACACGCGTATTGCTGTGGTCACCTGAGTAGAGGCGGGAGGGGGAGAAGAAAGAAGCAGGGAGGAGAAGAATAAGGAAATGACAGGGCAGATTTGTGAACTCCACCATGTTGTGAGATCCTCCATGTTGTGAGATCCGCCATGTTGTGGGAGGCTGTAAATAGGTCTCACAGCGGGTGGCTCCCTACAGGTCCCCCTTTTCTGTTTAATGAGTTATGAATTGAAGAAAAGAACAGCCAGCGATGGCTCATGATAGAGCAGGGCTTATTTTCAGTAGTGGCATGTGGCTGCAAGGTGCTCCCATGCTGAAAGGGGAGCTGTGCCTGTCTTAGGTCAGGGCTGCAACTGGTAAGTGATTCATCTTACCCGGTATGCGATCAATCTTACCAGTCATTGGGAATCATGGCAGCAAAAGGCCACATCCCTGTCTTAGGTTGACTGATGGGTCAGCCCAGTTGCCCATCATTGGCAAACCAGTCCAGCGCCTCAGCAACAGATGGCTTGCAATTACAGCAAGCTATAATGGGGAGCCCTCATAGACCATGTATGACAAGCATAATGTACTGAGATTGGTGGGTGAGGCCACACCCATCCCAGTCTTGTCAGGCCAGGGTGCCCATAGCTCGTTCGAGCCACTGGATCTTAGCCGAAGTCATTCAGTGATATAGATTAAACAGAGAAGGTTAAGCCGTGATAAGGGAGGTGGTGACTGTAAGGGGAAAACAGGTAAAGAAATGCTATTAGAGTACAGGATAGCAAATGAAACAACATAAGAAATTTGCATTTTCAAAGGTTGGTTGTTCGTTCTTCTGTCCGGATACATTGGTACTGACGAACAGCAGCAAGATACATCACATGGGCCAAGATTTGCTTCATCCTTTCTTGGAGAAATTTAAGGAGGCAAGGTGCAAATGCACAGATTAATAGGAGAGTGATTAGGGGGCTAAAGAGGGGACCTAGCCAGGTCATGAGAGGGGAAGTGAGCCAGGTGGATAAGGAGGAGGTAGATTGGGAGGGCAGTATCCCTTCCTGCAATTCTCGTAGTAACTTAACATTTTGCTCAACAATACCAGATTCATTTATGTTGTAGCAGCATTCCTCCTGAAAGAAAAGGCAGGTTCCCCCTTTTTCCGCTGTAAGTAAATCAAGGGCCCTGCGGTTTTGAAGGGTTACTTGGGCAAGGGAAGTAAACTGCCTCTGGAGGAATTCTAGGGATTCGTCAGTGGATTGTAGGTTAATCTGCCGTAATGTTTCAAAATGTTGTCCCTGCAGGACAGAGTGTGCCAATCCACCAGCGCTAAGCCTGAGGGCAGTGACTGTGCCTGCAAGGGCCATTCTGATTAGGATTGGGAGTAAAATGGCTCTGGGCTGTCGGGGGGCTAAAAGACTGTGCAATTCCCCCTGTGTATAGTAGGTTAAGTGGGGGGTAAGAAGAATCGGAATGCAGGGAACAAGGATAGAATCGTTGATGCAGCGAGAGATGGTACCGTTACACCAGTAGAAGAGTGGAGGAGGGGCACAGGTAGTGTTGCTAGTTAGATAGTGAGTACATTTAAATGGGGGGGGCAGAGCAAACTGTCATTTTGAGAAGAATACAGGTGAGATTCTCCTGAGGTGGGGCAAGGGGGAAAATGTTGGCGGTGTCATCTGTGGTGAGAGAGCTGTTGAATGAGGGGGTAGCGCTTAGAGGGATTGGGGTAGCAATTAGCAAGGATTGTTGGAAGGCAGCGCAGAGAAAGCAGCTGGTGAGATTTAGCCAGTTTGTGTTATTAAGAATGTCTAGAGTGGTTTGAATAATCTCTGGCCATGTAAATAAGGGTGAGCTAGCAAGGCTTGTTTTTAAGCTTAACTCTTGTTGCTTTATATCTTCTGCGAGGACTGAAATGTCCCAGGTAGTATTGTACTTAGAGATGATACGGAAGACAGAGATAAAGACTGTGGGTTTGGGATGGCCCACGGTTTCAGGATAGAAAGCCCCTGTGACTCCTGCATTCCACTTTTCATGGTTGGGGTCCTGAATATGGAGCCAGGTAGTACCGTTGTGGTGGTGGTGGTAGGTACACCATTTGTCCCAGGTAATATTGTACTTAGAGATGGTATGGAAGACAGAGATAAAGACTGTGAGTTTAGGATGGCCCACGGTTTCAGGATAGAAAGCCCCTGTCATAATCACGTTGGGTGCAGTAGGAGAGTGTTTGGCGGTGGGGCCAGCAGATGTATGCACCAAGAGCTTTACCCATCCCTCCCACTTTGAGCAGGGTTGCCCTATTGATTAGAATGTCGAGGGGACCTTTGCACCTGGTTGAACTGCAGTATGCCATTCCTAGAGGTCCAGAATTTTTCTGGACTTGTGGGTCAGTATATGAGCAATGCACTGAAAAGGTAACTGCATAGTGATCTTTTTTGACCTTACTTGTTGATGTCTGTGGTGCAGGGAATGAGAGAATTAGAGCAAGGGTGAGAGAAAACACATTGTGTGTAGATGGGCTACAGATAACAGGCGATAGCGAGAAGAAGGCAAATATACCTTACGAAGAGGAAAATTAGCAGAACTTTCTCTAGTGTGGTCCAGTCGTTAGGTGCTCTGGCTTAGAGCAGGAGGGCTTCTATGATGATGCCTCCACAAATAAGGAGAATTCCAGGAATGGTGCATGCCTGCATGAAGGTTGGTGATTACCTGTGGATGAAAAGAAAACTAATCTCAGGGAGACTCCTCTACCCTGGATAGGTTGTTATTATCCACTTGTTTGACTACTCGCTCTGGCAGCCACCTGGCTGCATTTAGTTCTTTAGAGTAGATGCAGACTGATCCTCTGCCCCATATTAGGACAGGGTCTGGTCCATGCCAGGTGTTATCCATTGGGTCCTTCCATAGGACTGTGGCATGCTTTGTGCTAGTATTAGGATGACAGGAGCGGTCAGCTGCAGAATGTCCTTTTTTATCTAAGCTTAGAAAATTTAAAATAGAGTGGGATAATAGGTTTTTGGGAGATCCTTTGACGGAGTACCATACCCCCTTCTTTATTTTTTCAATAGTATGTTTTAAAGACAAATGTGCCCTCTCGATGATGCCTTGTCCTTGGGGGTTGTATGGAATACCCATGATGAGTTTTATGTTTAAGTGTTTGCAAAATGTGGTGAATACACGACTGTTGTATCTGGGTCCATTGTCTGGTTTTATCTGTGTTGGGCTCTCCACACCGACCTGGCAGGTAGCACATGTGTAATAACATTTTTTCCAGCTTCCCCTATTTGTGGGGTGGCGAAGATAAAGCCACTAAAGGTATCAACAGTAACATGTACATATTTTAGATTGCCAAATTCAGGAACATGAGTTACATCCATTTGCCAGAGGGCATTGGGTATTAGACCACGGGGGTTGACTCCTATATGAGGCATAGGCAAAAGGGTTATGCAAGAAGGGCATTCTTTAACAATCTGATGAGCTTGTTCCCTGGTAATTTTGAACATAAGCCAAAATGTGCATAAGGTATGTGCATTAATATGATGTAGTTGTGGGCTTTAACAGCTTTGTCAAGGTTATCTGAATCATGATGAGTGCACATAGCACAGTAGCTGAGTGGCTTGGTCAGCTAGCTGATTTCCTAGGGTTAGGGGACCTGGGAGATTGGAGTGGGCTCGAAGGTGACCAATAAAGAAGGGGTAAGCCCTTTTATGAATAAGGGATTGTAGTTGAGTAAACAAAATAGTTGCCTCTGAGACATTCTTTACTTGAAAGGCAGTTTCAAGCAAAGGACTGATTGAGCTATATAGGCACTATCTGTGAAGAGATTAAAAGAGGCACTTTGGAAAGCAGAAAACACAGCTATGACAGCTTGTAATTCTGTAAGCTGTGCAGATTTAGAATGAGCTTGAAACTGGACAGTTTTGTCATCATAGACGTAAGCAGCTATTCCTGAGGAGGAGCCGCCAATGAATACTGACAGGGCTCCAGAAATGGGCTGGGAAGAGGTAGTTAAAGGAAAAATGAAATCGTGTGTGCTTATAAACTGCAGTAACTTATCATTAGGGTAGTGATTGTCTATTTGTCCAGCATAAGATGCACAAGCAATAGGCCAGCAGTCAGTGGTTTGTAATAGCCAACTGACTTGTGTTTTAGTATATGGTTGAATAATAGTACCAGTTTCCTTGCCAAAATAGCGCTTGCTTTGTTCTCTTCCTAGGCAGACGATGTCTGCAATGGCTTGATAGTAGGGATAAATTACCTTAGCGGGTGACGCAGGTAAGTGCACCCATATTATAGGGGCAGTTTGCCAGAATACTGCTGTGGGAGTAAGAGAGGTTTTGCATATAACAAAAAGTAAGGCTTGGTTATAGTCTATAGTAGTGATGAAATGCAACTACATAGCTTGTTCAATGGTTTTCAGGGCTTGACGTCCTTCTTGAGTAAGGCTCCTAGGAGAATTAGGATTAGAGTCTCCTTGTAAAATGTTAAATAGGCGTTTTAAATCTCCTGTGGTTAGTTTAAGGTAAGGGCGTAACCAGTTTATGTCTCCCAGGAGTTTTTGAAAGTCATTTAAGGTTTTTAATGTGTCTAGTCTAAGGTTGGCCTTTCTTATAGTGATTTTGTTGCCGGCTATATGAAAACCGAGATAAGTATAAGGGTCTTGTAACTGGATTTTATCAGGGGCAATTTGAAGCCCATGGTTTTGTAAGGCCTTTTGTAAATCTCCATAACAATTAAGGACATCTTGGTGATTGGCACCTGCAATTAAGATATCATCCATATAATGGATGATATACAGGGTTTTCCACATAGTTCTAGTGCCATTTATAGCAGAGGCAATGAATTTTTGACACAAGGTGGGGCTGTTGGCCATGCCCTGGGGTAAAACCTTTCACTGGTATCTTTTCATGGGCTCTTTGAAATTTGTAGAGGGAAGGCTAAATGTGAAACGTTCTTGGTCAGCTGGGTGTAGGGGAATAGTGAAGAAACAGTCTTTTAAATCTACAATAATTTTGTAATATCCAAGAGGAATGGCAACAGGTGTTGGGAGATCAGGCTGCAAGGTTCCCATGGGCACCATAGTTTTATTTACCTCTCTTAAGTCCTGCAATAATCGCCATTTTCCTGATTTATTTTTGATGATAAAAATAGGAGTGTTCCAAGGAGAATTACTTTCAGTAATGTGTCCTGCTGCCAGCTGTTCCTGTACTAACTGCTGGGCAGCATTTAATTTTTCCAAGGACAGGGGCCACTGATCAACCCACACAGGTTCACTGGAGACCCAGGCAATTTTGTCTGCATGGGGTACAGGAAGATCAATGGTCACTAGGAAAAATACCCCAGGCCTGCACGGTCTGTTTGGCCGGAGGCGGGGACGAGTTCAACCCTGCCTGTTTCTGATTTTCCTAGGCCTTTGCCGGGTTTAAAACCCTGGTTTAACATCTGTGCAGTAACTATATTATTTGGACTTCCAATGATCATTCCCATTTGGGAGAGGAGGTCTCTCCCCCATAAATTAAAGGGAATGTGAGGGAGGACGTAGGGCTGAATAACTCCTTTATTTCCCTTATCATCCTCCCAATGAAGGAGTTGGCAAGCTTTGTTCAGGGAGTTGAGATTGCCTGATCCCATGCAAACTGGTGATAGTGGGGGCCAACGGCCACGAGGGAGGCCAATGAGCTCTCTGGAGGATAGTGACGTCTGCCCCAGTATCAACAAGGCCTTGAAAGTCACAGCCATTTAGGCTTAAGGTTAACATAGGTTTGGAAGGGATAATTGGTTGGGCCCAAAAAACATCCGAAGCATGGTCCTGGTCCCCCCATCCAAGGGCCTGGTCCCCCCATGTGCTCCGGCAGCAGCATATGAAGTAGGTGATAATGGTAGTAAAAGAAGCTGCGCAACGCGGGTGCCAGTGGGAAAGGAAAGCACACTCTTTGGCACAGAAGCGAGAATTTTTATTTCTCCCGTGAAATCTGAATTGACTACACCGGGTGTAATGTGGAGTCCTGAAAGGGCACTAGACCCATGGCCAATGATTAGGCCAACAGAGTTAGGTGGCAGGGGGCCGAAAACCCCTGTGGGCAGGGGCTGAACGCCCATAGGGGGCTTTAGTACTGTGTGGGAGGTGGTACAGAGGTCCAGTCCTGCGCTGCCTGGGGTGGCACGCTGGAGTTGGAGGAAGGAAGGGGACGGGAAGTGGGAGGAGCCCTCATTGTTTGTGGGGCCTGGGGCAGGCCCCCCTTCCCATTTCCGATGGTGGAGGGAGTGGCGCCCTGGAGGCAGAGGCGTGAACGTGGCAGTCGGGAGCCCAGTGATAGCCGTGAAAACAGTGGGGCATAGACTTGGGAGTCGTGGACGAGTGGGGGAGACAGCAGGAACAGCAGGAGGATATGAAAGGTGGGAGGGGCATTCTTTAAGGAAATGACCAAATTGACCACAGAAGAAGCAGATTCTACGTGAAGGGGAGATAGCGGAGGGAGGAGGGGCTCGGAAGGCCTTTAGGGTGGCAGGAGAGGGCATCAGTGCTTGTAGTTATAGCATGACTCTGTTCTTTTAAGGCTGCAGCAATAACGAGCCCCTGCTGATTAGTGGGAGTAATGTGGAAACAGAGCTTAATATAACCGGAAAGAGACTCCATGCTTTTGTGAGCACAGAGGGCCTCCTGGCAGGCAGTATTCACATTTTCAAAAGCTAATTGTTTTAAAAAATCAGAGTCAGTGGCCTCTCTGAACAGGCATTTGGCTGTGGTGTGTAGTCACCCCACAAAGTCTGAGAATGACTCCTCGGGACCCTGACGAATGGAGCTGATAGAGGTGAAGGATTGGCCTTTAGAAGGGAGACGCTTCCATGCCTTAAGAGCAGCTGTGTGAATTTGATCAAAGAGAGCAGCAGGGAATTCAATTTGTTCCTTGGTTTTTCATAAGAACCGACGCCAAGAAGCATGTCTTTAGTATTGTCAACGCTGGTACGGCTATTATGGTCGGCAGCCTGTTTGCAAAAGACTTCATATTTGGTGCACCAGAGGAGCGCATCACCAGCGGAGAGGACGGCATGTGTGAGAATAAACCAATCATTTGGTGTGAGCCGACCATCAGCAAGACTCTCCAGCACCGAGATTGTGTAAGGCACGGTAGGGCTATAGGTGGCGGCAGTGGTTTTGAGCTCTTTCAGGGCTTTTAAATCGAAAGGGGTATGGCACCGCTCGGAGTTACAGAGAGCGAGGCCCAAGGCACTAGGGAAAGTGTCATCATCCTCCGAGGGTGGTAAATCAATGTCTGCTGGAGATTTAGTAACAGGGAAAACAGAGGCGGTGGCACGTCTGGCTAAGGCAGAACGGATGTGGTTGAGTGCAGAGCGAGAATGGTGGGGGGGGGGGGGTATGAGTAATGGCCCATGTGGGCATAGCAAACAAAGGAGGGGGGTGCATGGCAAGCTGGTGGATAAGGGAGTTACGCTGCTCCAAAAGGCGGTTCTTTTCTAGTAACTGAGCAGTTAGGGTGGAAACCTCAGCACACAACTGAGCGTTCACATCAGGAGGTTCAGAAACGGGAAAGGAAGCAGGAGGTGGTGACTGAAACGTAGAAAGGAGTAAAGGGGCGGGGGGAGGGGGAGGCAGAGCCTGAGATGCAGGGAGAAAATTTCCGGGGGGTAAGGAGGGCAGAAGGGCGGGATAGAGAGGTGGAGAAACAGGCATTGGTGCGGTGGGTGGGGGATAATGGAGTGAATGGTTATCCGTGAGCTCCGGAGCCTGAGATACGGGGAGGTTACCTTTAGGGGATGTGATACTAGGTTGTGGATGTGTGTCTGAGTCATTTTCATCGTCAGAAGGGGAACTTTCGCCCTCACCATGTAGTGATGGAGACTGAACTCAGGCGACTGGGAGGTCGCGCAACCTGAGGAACAGGAAGTGAGGGCTGAGGAGCCTTATTGCCTTGCATAGGAGGGGGTGAGGGGGGGAGGTGAAGAAAGAACTTTTTCACCCTGTTCAACCACTTCAGCCGCTTGGGGGCAGAGATGGCGCACAGCCAAAAGATCATTTATCACAGTCCAATAATTAAAAGCAGTAACCGGACCCTACTGGGGCCGAAGGTTTTGTAAAAGTCCTGTAGGGCATCACCTATACGGTGCCACCATTTTTCATCGATAGTACCTTCTTGGGAAAACCAGGGACAAATTTCTTCAAGGAAAGCAAAAAATTTAGAAAGTTCTTTAACATGAACCTTTACTCCTCTCATCTTAAGTGCGGCCTGTAGGCCGGATAGGAAAAGGGAATGATCACTAGAGGAGCCCTGCCCCATTGTAGCTGATCACTTACCGAGATATCTTGCAGGGAATAGGCAGTCTTCTGAAGGTCTCCTCCACCCAAGCTGAAAGCTCAGGTCTTCCACCCAGGCCGATGGCCTGGGTATTCCGCCCAAGCTGAAGGCTCAGGTCTTCTGCCTAAGAATTCTCAGGTCTTCCTTATTTACAAAAACCACCTGCAGCTTGCTTCTTCCCCAGGTCCCGTCCACAACATTGGGCACCACTTGCTCCGGTCCAGCGGGGGCAAGTCCAGGGACCTGTGGGAAGAAGCAGGGTGGGGCAGGAGTCAAGAGAAGAATGGAGACAAGACAGGATTCTGATCAAGTGTCGTTTATTGGGGGTAAAACATGGGGATATATAGAGAGGGAAGGGAACGTGTACATAGGTGATAGGCTGGTCTTGTGGGTGGCAAACGTCCAAGGAGGGGATTGGCCAACAGTTCGCACCAGGTCTGCGGAGTTTCGCGCCTCATGCATATGTATTGCTGTGGTCACCTGAGTAGAGGCGGGAGGGGGAGAACAAAGAAGCAGGAAGGAGAAGAATAAGGAAATGACAGGGCAGATTTGTGAACTCCGCCATGTTGTGAGATCCGCCATGTTGTGAAATCCACCATGTTGTGGGAGGTTGTAAATAGGTCTCATGGCGGGTGGCTCCCTACAGTGTTTGCTTCTTTTTCCTCTGTGTGCTTATTTTCTGGGGCTCCAGCTTAAGGCTTCAGCATCAAACTCCAATATCAAAACTCCAACATCAAAAAACATCAACTTTGTCTTTTGCCATGACTTTTATCTGTGAGTCCCCACCCACCAAGGGGTAGGACTCAACAATGTCCTAATGACATGGCCCAGTCAAAGCCCTAATCATAACTTAATCATGTCCAGGTTCAGACTAGTTTATAAACATAATCCAATCTTTATTTTTGAAGTTCATAACTATATCAAACTGATACACTCCACCCTCTGAATTCCAAAAAGACATGACAATATTCAAGAAAACCTTAAATCAGTAACAATGTAAATGCTAAATCATATCACAGTCAATTTAAAGAAATACAGTTTTTATTGGGGCAAGGTCCTGTTTGCTATAGACTTCTGAAACTTACAAAACAATTTATCTGTTTCCAATACACAAATGGACAGACAAAGGATAAATATTTTCATTAAAATAAGGAGAAATTGGGAAGGAAACATGAGTCATAGGTCCTCTACAGTTCAGTAAACCTGCAGGGCATCTTCTATTAGATTTCAGTCTGAGTGTCATTCTTAAGATGATGGTTCTTCTCCTTGGTGCCTTATGGAAACACACCTTTTCCACAGGCTTGCCCAGTAGCCATCTTCTTGGTTCCACCCACATCAAGCATCTAAGTGTTGACCGAACTCCAGACCTCTCCTTCCAAGAGTGTTGGGGTAATTGCCACAACTTACCCAGTCTTTGGGTTAGAGTCTTAACACCCCTAGTACAGTGATGTGAAGACAACCTTCCCCCTAAACTTTGGAAAACAGGCTTAACGCACTCAGAGCAATGAGCTGACCACCTGGCCTTTCTTAAACTTTGGCAAATGTCTCAACCTTCTCAGAGCAGAGTTGATCACCTGCCTTCCCTAATCCATAGAGGATAGGCCCACCCCTTTCAGACCTGTAGGCTGCTGATATCAACTGCCATAATCCTTAGTAAATGTGCTCCACCTTCTCTGTACCCTGAGTTGGCAAAACTCTCCAAGAACATTGGGTGGGAACACCCACTGTCTTCAACTGCTGGGGCAAATTCACCCTGTCTGTACACATGGATGTGGTTCTACTCTTGGCCTAAAGTGATGTCTTAATCCTAGATCTCAGCTTCCATGATTTTCCTCTTAAAGCTCTTTCTCCTTCAATCTCTCTTTTCCAAGTCCCTTTAAGTTGAAACTGACAGTGGTTTTGTTCATACAGTTCTCTCAAAACACTTCTTGGTTTAGCATGCAAACAGCAGGCATCCAAATCATCGGACAGTAAGACTTTCCACAACTTTTACTGATGTACTGCATCTTCAATATTGATTTTCAAGTTCCAAGTTTAGTTAAGTTCTCCAATGGAGCACTTTCTTCTGGGAGCTTGATTTCCAGAGGCTTAGAATTTCCAGAATTAGTTTCTGTTTTCTTCTTGCCTGACAGTTCAGTCCTCAGTATATCTCTTTCATTAAGCATTTTGTATAAGATGCAAGCAGAATTCAAGCCACATTCTCTGGGTTTACTTTGGAAATTTCTTCAGCTAAATTCCCAGACTCACTATTTTCAAATTCTGCATTCCATAAAACACCAGGTGCTAATCTTGGTAAGTTCTCTGCAAATTTAAAACATGGATTGCCTTTCCTGCATTTTCCAATAATAGTTTCATCAGTTATTTCTAAGGCATCATAAACAGTCTCTTTAGTATCCATATTGTTATCAACAGTCTCTTCAATGTGATCCAGGCCTTTTCCATCAAGCATCTCCCAATTCCTCCAAAAAATTTCCCTTAACCATTTATAACTGTTCAAATATTTCAGTAATTGCAAAAGCATATCCCTACTCCTCAGTACCAAATTCTGTATTAGCCAGCGAAAGGGGTTCTGATGCAAAATGCCAGAAATTGGTTGTTTTTTTATAAAGGGCTTTTATTTGGGGTAGGAGCATACAGATACCAACCCATAAAACATAAGTTACTTCCCTCACCAAAGTCTATTTTCATGTGTTGGAGAAAGATGGCTGCCAACATCTGAGTGGGTACAGTCTTTCCAGGTTCCTCCCTTCCTGGGGCTTGCTTCTCTTTCCTTTGTGTGCTTACTTCCTGGTGCTCCAGCTTAAGGCTTCAGCATCAAACTCCAACATCAAAATTCCAACATCAAAAACCTTCAGCTCTGACCTTTCCCATGCCTTTTATCTGTGAGTTCCTACCCACTAAGGGGTAGAAACTCAATGCTGTAATAATGTGGCCCAATCAAAGCCCTAATCATAACTTAATCATGCCCAGGTTCAGACCAGTTTACAAACATATTCCAATGTCTATTTTTGGAATTCATAACTATCTTACATGGCTACATATGGTAAATTATGACGTGCAGGTATTTTTAAAGGTCTAATTTTTTTCCCGATAAGTTCCTTTTCATTAATTTCCCTATTAATAAATATGTGTTTAAATGTATTTCTTTTTTGTAAAAAGGTATGTCTGTAATAATGGATGTCTGTCACAGTTGTTGCAATTATTTCTTCATTGTATTCCATGAGTATTTGTGGTTAAATTCATTCTTTTTATCCTCTTTTATAACTTATTTTTTGCTTAACATGTTCTTCTCCACTAAGAGATGAGATACATATTTATCTCTTGTTTTTTAAAATAAAATTATTAAAGTATATCACTCATTACATAAACATACATAAACAATAAGTGTATAAGAGTGAACTTACAAAACATGCTTACATAATATCATACAGAGTTCTTATCCTTCACTCTACCACCAATACCTTGAATTGTTTTGAAATGTTTTTAACAAATAATTTGAGTATGCTCAAAATATTATTAATATTTTCTCCAAACCACCCTATAATTTTTATTTTTATAGATATCTATATATGAACATACATAAACAGTAACTGTATAATAAAAGTTGTGAACTTAAAAAGCAAGCATGCATAACATCATACAAGAGTTCCACACATCAAACCCCCACCACCACCTTGCATTTTTGTAAGACTTTTTTACAAGTTATGAAAGAATATCATCAAAATCTTACTACTCTCAATAGTCCTTATCTTACATTTGGTGTTCCCCCACCTCATCCTATTATTTTTTCAATATATTTTTATGACAGAAGTTGTAAACTTACAAAACAATCATGCACATGTGCTGAATTCTTGTACAAAACTCCTCTATCAACACACAACGCTATGGTGAAATATGTGTTACAGATTATGAGACAATATCATCAGACTCTTACCACCACCATGGTCAATCATGTACATTTGTCACAGGTTTTCCATAATCTCTGATTATCAGCACAGTACATCTTTGACATAGATGCATGGGTACTACATTATTACTCTTAACCAGAGTCCATAGGTCACTCCATTTGTATTTTTCCCATGCTTCTCCACATTACCATCTCCCTGTAATAGTAATGAATATCTGCTTTAGTTTGCAGAGGATATTCTTACACCTGTACCATCAACCACGATTCTCATCCACCTCTAAGTTTACTGTGTTATTGTCTCTAGATTGTTCTCTAGCCTGCTGTAAATTGTCATTTGCATCCCTAGTCTATCATTTTCAGCCACATGCCCATTTATAAAACAGCTGTTACTGTGCTACCATCCACTCTATATATTTCCATACTTTTATAGTAAAAATTTAAACTGTTACATACATTAAACATCTGTAGTCCATCTCAGTTCTCCTCTTATCTCCTTTAAGAATCCACTACCTACCACCAGGTGCAGAAGGTATTTTCCTACATTTTCTTCTAGAAGTTTCATGATTCTTGCTTTTATATTTAGGTTTTTGATACATTTTGAGTTAATTTTTGCATAGAGTGTAAGGTAGGGGCCCTCCTTCCTTCTTTTATCTATGGTTATCCAGTTTTCTCACACCATATTTGAATGGACTGTTCTGCCTCAGCTGGGTGAGTTTGACAGATCTGTAAAAAATCACTTGACTGTAGGTGTGAGGGTCTGTTTTTGAAACATCAATTCAGTTCGATTGTTCTATGTGTCTGTCTTTTGGCCAGTACTATGCTGTTTTTACCACTGTAGCTGGATAATAATATTTAATGTCTGGAAATGAGAGTCTTTCAATTTCAGTTTTCCTTTTTATGATGTATTCTGGCAATACCCTTATCACTGCCAAATAAATTTGATAAGCATGTTTTCAGTTTATTTAAATAATCCTGGTGAAATTTTTATCAGGATTGCATTGAGTTTATATATCAATTTGAGTAGAACTGACACCTTAATGATATTTAGTCTTCCAATCCATAAGCATGGACTATTCTTCCAATTATTTAGGTCTTTTAAATTTCTTTTAACAATCAGTCGTAGTTTTCTGTCAAATGCTTTTTCTGCATCTATTGATATAATCATGTGATTTTTTTCCCTTCAATCAGTTTATATGGTTGGTGTATTACATAGATTAATTTTCTTATGTTGAACCATCCTTACATATCTGGAATGAATCCCACTTGGTCGTGATGTATAATTTGTTTAATGTGTTGTTGAATACGATTAGCAAGTATTTTGTTAAGTATTTTTGCATCTAGGTTCATTAGAGAAATTCGTCTGTAATTTTCCTTTCTTGTGGTGTCTTTGTTTGGCTTTGGTACTAGGGTAATGTTGGCATCATAGAAGGAGTTAGGCAATGTTCCTTCTGTTTCGATTTTTTGGAATAGTTTCAGCAGGATTGGTGTTAGTTCTTTCCAGAATGTTTTGTAGAATTCACCTGTGAAGCCCTCTGGCCCTGGGCTCTTCTTAGTAGGGAGGTTTTTAATGACTGATTCTATCTCTTTACTTGTGATTGGTTTGTTGAGATCATCAATTTTTTCTTTCATCAATATGGGCTGATTATGTGTTTCTAGGAATTTGTCCATTTCCTCTAAATAGTCATTTTTGTTGGAATATAGTTTTTCAAAGTATCCTATTATGATAGTCTTTATTTCTGTGGGGTCAGTGGTGATATCTCCTTTCTCACTTCTTATTTTGTGTATTTGCATCTTCTCTCTTTTTTTCTTTGATAGTCTCACTAAAGGTTTGTCAATTTTGTTAATCTTCTCAAAAAACCAGCTCTTGGTCTTGTTTATCTTTTCAAGTGCTTTCTTATTTTCTATTTCATTTAGTCCTGCTGTTATCTTTGTTATTTCCTTCCTTCTTCTTCCTTTGGATACTTTGTTGTTGTTTTTTCTAATTCCTCCAAATGTGCAGTGAGTTCTTCAATTTTTGCTCTTTATTCTTTTTTGATATATGAATTTATGGCTATAAATTTCCCTGTCAGTACTGCTTTTGCTGTATCCCATAAATTTTGGTATGTTGTGTTATCATTATCATTTGTTTCAAGGTAGCCATTGATTTCTTTTGAGATTTCCTCTTTGACCCACTGTTTTTCTAAGAGTGTGCTGTTCAATTTCCAAATCATGGTGTGAAATCTGGGCCTCTGACCCTTGCAAATTTCCAGCTTCACTCCACTGTGGTCAAAGATATTATTTTGTATGATTTTGACCTTTCTGAATTCATTAAGCCTTTCTTTGTGGCCTAGCATATGGTCTATCTTGGAGAATGATCCATGCGCACTTGAGAAAAATGTATATACTGCTGTGTTTGGGTGTAATAATCTATATATGTCTATTAGATCCAGCTCTTCTAATATACTGTTCAAATATTTTGTTTCTTTAGTGATTCTCTTTTGAGATGTTCTGTCCAGAGTTGATAGTGGTGTATTGAAATCCCCCACTATAATTGTAGATGCATCTATTCTTTCACTTAGTTTTTCCAGCATTTGTCTCATGTATTTAGAGGCGCCCTTGTTAGGAGCAAAAATATTTATGATTGTTCAATCTTCTTGACAGATTGTCCTTCTCACTAATATGTAGTATCCTTCTTTGTCTCTCACAATTTTTTCACATTTAAAGTCTATTTTGTCTGATATTAATATAGCTACTCCTGCCTTTTTTTTGATTATTGTTTGCTTGTATGATTGTTTTCCAACCATTCACTTTCAGCCTCCATGAGTCTCTGGGTCTAAGATGTGTCTTTTGTAGACAGCATATAGATGGGTCATACTTCCTTATCCAATGTCTCAGTCTGAATCTTTTGATAGGTGAATTTAATCCATTGACATTCAGTGTTATTACTTTCAAGGAATTATTTGTGTTAGCCATATTTTGATTGGACTTGTGTTTGTCATATTTTGTTTGTTTGTTTGTTTTCCCATTTTCTTTTTGTCTTTTTTGTTGCTCTTACACTATCCTCCAATTCTGCCTGTCCTGTTTTTTCCTTTCTTCCTGCAGAACTCCCTTTAGTATTTCTTGAAGGGGAGGTTTCTAGTTGGCAACTCTTTCAGTTTCTGTTTATCTGTGAATATTTTGAACTCTCCATCATGTTTGAATGCTAGTTTAGCTGGATAGAGTATTCTTGGTTGGAAATTTTTATCCTTTAGTACCTTGACTTTATCATACCACTGTCTTCTTGCCTCCATCATTTCAGATGAAAAATCAGCACTTAATCTTATGGAGCTTCCCTTGTGTGTCATGGTTTTCTTTTCTTTTGCTGCTTTTAGAATTTTCTCTTTATCTTGAGCATTGGATAATTTGACAAGTATATGTCTTGGGGTGGGCCTGTTGGGATTTATGACGATTGGGGTGCGCTGTGCTTCTTGGATATGTACAACTGTCTCTTTCAGTAGATTTGGGAAGTTTTCAGCCATTATTTCCTGCAACACTGCTTTTGACCCCTTTCCCTTCTCTTCTCCTTCTGGAATGCCTATAATACATATGTTTGAGCATTTTGCATTGTCATTCAGGTCCCTAAGTCCTAGCTGGATTTTTTCTATCTTTTTATTGACCAATTCTACTATTTGTTTGATTTCTGATGTACTGTCTTCTGCATCACTAATTCTCTGCTCTGCCTCTTCTAGTCTGCTGATATTTGCTGCAAGTGTATTTTTGATTTCTTGAACTGTGGTGTTCATTTCCATCATATCTGTTATCTTTTTGCGTATGTCTGCAATTTCCCCTCCAAGTGTTACCTTCATGTTGTTAACCTCTTCCTTTACTTCATTAAATTTGTCGGTGATAAATGTTCTGAAATCTTTAATTACTTGTGCGAAGTTCTGCTCCCCTTCCTGGTTTTTAGTTTGTTGATTGGATTCAGCCATGTTTTCCTGATTACTGGTTTGGTTTGTAGATTTTTGTTGCTGTCTGGTCATCATTTTATCTTTTTGGGTTTAATCAGTTCCTTAGCTTCTTTGTCTAGTCTTGGGGATTAATTAGCTCTTGTTTTTGCATAAGTGTTATATCTTCTCCTTGTCACTTTGTTTTCTTATTCTAATTTTTTATTGCTGGTTGAGTTCACTTTAAAGGAATATATTAGGGCCAGGGAAAGGCAATTGTGTAAGCAAGGATAAACTGTAATGTAGTGCTGGTGATAAATGTTAACAGAGCAACAATATGAGATCTGGGAGGATGGGGTTTAGATTCATGTAAGTTGTGTAAAGTTATAGCAGGAGGTGGAGTACCTATAAGAGGTAGTTGACTGAATATGGGAGCAATATGGTATGAATTAAAAAGCTATTGTTTTCATGAGAGAGGGAAAGAGAAAAGAAAGGCAATAGTTTCAAGAGTGAATAAAAGACAGAAAACAAAACAAAGGTATTAGAAATTAAGAGTTAGACTCTTTGGGGATTGAAGAAAGGGAGGTGGGATATAGGAGAGGCAGTAGATGATGGGGGATATCAAGATATAGGGGAAAGGGGATAGTGTAGGTAGTCAAAATCAATTCACACAGAAATGAGGCAGCGGAGGATGAGGAAACCCAGCAAATGTGAGGTGCTCCCTGCAGCACCTATTGTATAATTAAGATAAAATAAAATAAGAAGAAAATGAGGGAGAAGAGAGAGAAGAAAAAAAAAGAGAAGAAAGGAAGAAGGAAAAAGGGGGTGGGTAAAGGGAGGGGAACAAGTAGGGAAAAGAGAAAAAAGATACAGAACAATCACAACAGCAACAAAAACAACAGCAACAAAAAAAAACCCTAAATAACTGAAAAAATAAAAGACTTTGGGGGATATGCTGGGAGAAAAGACTAGGAGATAATGCAGTGTTAGCAATCAGGACATTAAAAACATAAAAAATAAAAATAAAAACAAAAATGAAAATTTGAGGGTTAGGACATTCAAGGACCTCAGATGGACCTCAGGGTGTGATGGATTCAGGGATGGAAAGTCTGAGATATTGAAGACTCAAGAAGTGTGAGTCTCTGGGGTGTGGGTCACCATGGTTTAGGGGACTCAGACCTGGCAACCTCAAATCTGGTTAACAGGGAGCCTGGGAGCACCACAGTGCAACACAGCCTTCAGGGATCCCCACAGCTGGATGCCAGCCCTGTGGGTGAGGTCACATCCACAAACTCTATCTTATGTGTCTGAACCCCACAATTCACTCACTCACTGGGGTCTATTCTGTGGATGTATCACCAATTTGACTTCAGGACACCTCTCACCCTGTAAGCCCCCGGAACGGCCACCTGGGGCTCCTCTACACTGCAGCCAATTTAATGACACAGATCAGTAGCAAGGCCTTGGGGTTGGGGCTCCAGCCTGAAACACGGATAACAGAGTCCAAAACCGAAATTCCCACTCTTCACAAAATATTCCTCTAATCGGCTTCTAGACGTCTCCCACCCTGCCAGACCCTGTAACAGCCTCCCGGTGAAGTCCCTTTATTGCTAGCAATTTAAGTCCGCTGCAGATCAGCAGTCGTCCAAGGGGGGGCAGGGCTCTAGGTGGAATCACTATTATTTGTGTCCACAATCAAAAATTCCCCACTTCACAATAAAACTCTCATTTGTCTCCCCAAATCGGTCTGCAAAGGCTTCCTGTCCTGTAACCCCCCCAATAACCCACTCAGGGCTTATGAATTCCCCAGTACCACAGAGCCTCCAGAAATCATCACCACAGCACCAATGCTGCGGCTCCACCCACCCCAGGAGGGAGCATCCCATGCACAGCTCCCACCTCCGTGTAATAGCATCTCAATTATATCTTATAGATGAATTTTCTCTGTTACCTTCCCACCAAATCAATGTCCAAATACCTCCTGCCCTGCAAAAATCCCAAAACAGCCTGGTCCCGAAGAACCTCCAATGCTGCCCAGCAACTTCTTTGCAGGAAAGAGTATCAGGTAAGCTCACTCAGCCACCATCTTGCCCTGCCCCCTGTAGTTTTCTGAATACAATTACTTTACATTGTTGATTAAGTTTATCCAAAATATTTTGGTTTTGTCTGTCATATTTTATTTTCACCACTCTTTTGACACTTTTAGTTTCTTTTATTGATATAATCTTCATTTCTAGACTCTCTTCCAAGCTCTCTCTCTCCAGTCTTTTCTTTTCAGACTGTAGTACACCCTTTAGTATTTCCTGCAAAGCTGGTCTCTTGGTTACAAATTTTCTCATTTTCTGTTTATTTATTAATATTTTAAATCCACCCTCATTTTTGAGAGAGAGCCTTCCTGGATATAAGACTGTTGGCTGGAAGTTTTTCTCTTGCTGTATCTTGTGTATAGCATACCACTCTCTTCTTTCCTCCATGGTTTCTGATGAGAAATCGGCAATTAATATAATTGGGTATCCCTTTTATGTTATATTTTCTGAATTCTCACTTTGTCTTTGGCATTTGACATTCTGATTAGCATATGTCTCAGAAGTGTTCTCTTCATGTTTATTCAGTTGCGAGTATGTTGTGCTGTCTGGAAATGGATATATATATATATATGTCCCAATGGGGTTGGGAAATTTTCTACCATTCTTTCTTCAAATATTCCTTCTGCCCTTTTGTTTTCTTTTCTCCTTCTGCAGGGATACACATTACGTGTATGTTTGCACATCCTTGCTCTGGTTCAGTTCCCTGAGAACAGGTTCAATTTTTTTCGATTCTTTTCTTCATCTGTTCTTTTGTTATGTTTGCTTTCAGAGGCCATTTCTTCAAGCTCACCAATCCTTTCTTTTCCCTTGTCAGATCTGCTATTATGTGGTCCCAGTGTATTTTAAATTTCATTTCTTGTGACTTTCTTTCCCATAAGATCTGCTATTTTTCTATATATGCTTTCAAATTCTTCTTTGTGCTCATCCAATGTTTTCTTAATATCCTTAATGTCTTATATATCTCATTGAATTGATTAAGGAAATTTGTTTAACATCATTGATCAGTTGTCTCAAATCCTTTATGCCATCTAGAGGGGAGTCTTGTTACCTTAAATGAGCCATATCTTCCTGTTTCTTGGTGTGGATTGTAATTTTTTGTTGGTGTCTTGGTATCTGGCTTACTAGATCTGTTTAGTGTGGAGGATGCAGTTTCTCTCTTAATGTAGAATTTTCTTGCACTTTCTCCCTCGCTGGTTGTTTAGTAGGATCCAAGGTTCAAGCTGCCCCCATTGCCTCAGTGGCCAATGAAGCTTCTCCCAACTTCCTCCTACACCAGGGTAAGAGTATGTTTAATAATCCAAGTCATGCAGGCCTAGTCTATGGTTACCTAGAGAGACCAATGAAGATTCTCCCCTACTTGAGGTGGAGATGGAGCTGCAGGTGTGGGCAGCAATCTATGCCATGCAGGTCTAAAGTGACAGCAGCTGCCCCAGTAGACTTCAAACTATTCACTCTGTGCCAGATGAATGTACCTGAAGTTACCCAGAGAGACTGGTGCAGGGCTTGCCAGCTTCCTCCCTGCTAAATGTGAGGCTGAAGACTAGACTAGGAATGCAGGCTGATAAGGGTAAGAGAAACCAGTTCCTACCATCACAATGATTTTCAGTCAGTCTGGCTTCCCCTCATACTGGGGACAGAGTTAAAATGGCAGCTACTAGCCTATTTCCAACTTGGAGAAGTTCAAACCTTAGCTCTTCTTAAGGTTATACTTTAGCCAGCCTAATTTACTAATCAGTAGCTGAATTCTGGCCAACTGACTCTTCCTCCCCTGTTTTGGGGAAATGGAGCTTCCATTTCCACCACAGAATAGTTCCTGAGGTCGCTTGTGCTGCTAGAGTAGAATGATCACTGGCCTCCATGTCATGGCCTGTATTTTCCTGGAGAGACTGGTGCAGGTCCTCCAGTTTCACCCCTGCTGGAGGTCGGCCTTTGTCTTATGCTAGAGGTGCAATCTGATGTGTGTGGAAAGAAGCTGCTCCCTTCCAGCACTGTGATTGTCAGACTTCCCTTCTTCCCCTTGTGCCATGGGGTTTGTTAAAATGGTGGCTACCTGACTCTTTGTGTCTTTGACAAGTTCAAACTTCAGCTGGTTTTAGGATTATACCTTACCCACAAAATTCACTAATCAGTAACTGAAGTTGATGTCCAACTGTCTCTTCCTACTCAATTTTGGGGAAGTGGAGCTACCAACTCCAGGCACAGAATAGCTCTCAAGGCAGCTCATGTCATGAGTGGAGGATAGTCACCAGCCTCTATGGCATGGAATGGTCTACTTATGCATTTTCTCTGCAGCTTGACAGTCTTCTCCTTCCATTTCTTCAAGGATGTTGCAGGATACTCTTCTCATCTACTGGAGTCCCCAAACAGGTATTCTAGATACCTCTGGGTGATTACTAACTGCCCCGTACCTGAGCTGACTCCAAGAGCTCCTTACTCTGCTGCCATCTTACTGGTTGACTCTTGATGATTTTATTGCTTGTTTATTTAACATGCTTAGTTTATTTTTACTTTCTAATGCACCTTATTCTCTTTTTAACTTTATTTCTTTTTGAGGAGCTGTTAAGAAGAGAGAGCTTACTTTATTTCTAAAATGCCTACCAGTTACTTAAAAACATTTTATCAACCTCATGGAATTGTACTTAATTTTATTTTAAATATTTTAAAAATTAAGATCTTTTTTTGGTTTTAACAATATGTACTTATTGAACTTATCTGTTTTCTTTCGTTTTATTATTAAGTTTAATATTCAAAAATTTTTTGATTGGCTGAATTGATTTCTAATTCATTCCCCCCCCCTTCCAACAATTGGTTGTTTATCTGACATTTTGGGTTGTTTGATGGGTTAATTTATTTACTCACAAAATATTATGGAAACAAAAATTTAGGAATAAAATTATTGATATATGATTTTCTAATTTTTGCTCTTTATCAATAATTGGGATGTTTGTAGAAGGAATTTGTTTTTACTTTTAGACTGCAAATTTTGATATAATAATAGTAGTCTATATCCTTTGATATTTTTCCATATATATGCAGTTACTATATTACTACTATATTAATTATATAATATTAATATAATAATATACTCTTTTTACCTAATTCCTGAAAGCAAATACCAAAAGCTGACATCTATTTATTGGGCAAAGGGCCAGTATGATACATTTTTCAATGTGCTTTTTCCTTTCTACTTGAATTTTGCAATTCAAGGGAAAATTGTAAATTTTGAAAAAATTTCTAAAAGAAAAGAAGACTAAGGCATCAACACAACGTTAAATAGCTACTTGTCACTGAAAACAAAATACAAAAATAATCTGTCTATTCTAAAGATCTCGTGTCCAATAAATTGTGGCGGTTTCGTACCTTCGCATTAGGTGTTCCTGTTTTTGTTTTTGTTTTTTTAATAGATCCTGTGAAGCTTTACAAATTCCTGAAACTAACTTATGGTTTGCCAAAAGATGCTCAATTCAAAATGTGACCTAAGTTCAACAAATATTGAATTCCAAAGATTCAGATAAATTTTGGGAGTATTGAATTTCACCAAGCTGTCCATTTTGTTCTCTTCCTGATATTCTTCTTCCAGAGGTGTTCCATAAACTGTCTATTACAGTCTATTACAATTTTATTCTAAAGTAGTATGAGCTCACAATATACTGCCAGGGTGTAGGTACTGCACCTTTGAATATTTTACACAGTTCATTTACTTCTTTTTATTTAGTCATTCGATAAACATTTATTTAGCAATTAGTAAATTACATTAGTAAACTATGTTCTGCAGATGAACAAATGATAAGATACTGTTCCTTCTCTCAAGGGACTCACAGTTTAACAGGGTAAAAGACATGCAAATAAACAAATACAAATATCTTTACCTGGCACAGCAATCCTGGTGAAGTGGTTCATAAAATCAATGATTTTTCCTGGAGTATTGGTGAAGGTTCCCCAAGTCCTCTTATAATTGTACTGAATCTTAAAGAGGATTCTTTAAAGTACACATTTTTATTTTTAAAAGATACTTACATTACATAAGTGCTGCATAAAAAATATATGGGATTCTGATATGCTCCACTCCATAACCCTCCCACATTTTCCCCCATTAAGAACATCCTTCATTAGTGAGGTACATTTTTTAAATTTTTGAACACATTTAGGAGAATTGCCACTAAGCATGGATTATACTTCCCTTTGAATTTACACTCTCCCACAATTTTGTAGGTTATGGCAAGATATATAATTTTCTGTATCTATCATTGCAATGTCTTTCAGAACAATTCCCAAGTCCCCAAAATGCCCACTTATTACATGTATTTTTCCCTCTCCCTCACCTCAGAACCTCCAGTAGTCATTGCCTTCATATCAATGATAAAAGCTCTTCCATTGCTGGTATCACAATAAGTCTATAATAGAATACCAGTAAGTCAACTCTAGTCCATTGTTCATTCCCCAATCCTGAGGATTCTGGGATGGTGATACCCATGCCACCTCTAATTGAGAGGGAGCTTTGATCCCATGGGGCAGATGGATGGGACTACCTTGCTTGCAGTTGCAGAGTCTCTTTTCCTCATGATGGTCATTGTTCATCATCTCCTTCTTAGTTGTCCTGGGTGAATCTAATGAACTGAACAATAGGGGTTGAAACTCTGTTGAGATTCAGGGCACAGCTGGCACATGGACAGCCCAAAGATTTTAGTCTCTTGGACATAAACCTATTAACTTTAGTACTAATTATAGGTTCAAATAGAAAGGGAAGAAAAATACCCATGTGTAGGGAAACCATAACTGAGTCCTACTCAATCATGCTGGGAAGCATAAATTCCCAAGTAAAGCCTAATGGAGGGCACCAAATTACTGAGCTGTCTGCCTTGACTTTAGTGTCTAGATGTCTTCAGAGCCCTCAGGAGCCCTGCTATTTAAGGAAATTTTTACTTTGGCAGTCAATGGGATCCTGCTGAGAGGTATACATGCATAATCTCTGGAATGAACTCCTGACTCACTTTGAAGTTTCATTGCCCTATAAGCTGATTTGTCTTTACCCTTTCCCCCTTTTGGTCAAAGTCTTTTTCCGGCTACATTCCAAGTTGGTGCTTGGTATTAATCTCTTGGTGCCAGGGAATCTCATCCTCAGGAGTCACGTCCCATGCTGGGGGGAAGTAATGCATTTATATGCTCAATTTGGCTTAGAGAGAGGCCACATTTGAGCAACAAGGAGGTTCTCAGGAGGTAACTCTTAGGCACCCTATAATACTAGGCTAGGTTTAAATTTCAAAAGTAAATGTGTACAAGTACAGTCATCAATAGCCAGGACCAATCAATGGCCCATCGTCCTTCACTAGTCACAGTCCCTGTACTTGAGGGATTCTTGTTGTCCTATAAGAAAATGTGGAAGAATTACTTAGGATGGGAATTCAATATTCAATTAGTTATTGTGTGATCTCCACCTTCCGTGACAATGCTCCATGAATACTTAAACACATTCATTTTCCTTATAGGTATTCCCCCAGGTGAACCTACTTCCATGCATCACCTATTATTGAAAAGCTTCAACAATGTTCCTCCCCTGCCACAGTTGTAATCCTTCTGTGATCCAAAATTTCTTAAAAAAATGAAGTCAACAAAATAACCAAATATTATTAATTAGAAAATGAAATAATGGTAGTTTTAAAAATAACAAATAAAATTCAATTTAAAAAATTGGAAGAATAAAAAATATTTTAAAATTTATAAAATTAAAAAAGAATTGACCTTATGTCTTTTATCACTGTTAGATCTGTTGTCCTGTATATATAGTGACATTTTCTTCTCTTTATTCTCCTAGTGTCTTCCTTTTTTCATTTTGTTTTCAAGGAAATTTTAGGCCCAAACAAAGTCACATACAGAATATAGGGGGCTCCTACCTACTCAACATCCTCCATCTTATCCCCCTTCCCCTATTGATAACATTTTACATGTGGATGATACCATTAGTTACAATTGATGTGCATGTATTGAAACATTGCTACTAATCATGGTCAATGATTTACATCATGGTTACATTTTGGACCATACACTATAAATGTTGATGAAATTTCACATGGTCTGTATCCATCAGTGCAAAATCATTTAGAACACTTCCATCACCCCATAAATGCCCCATGTTCCATCTATTGTATTCCTCCTTTCCCCTTCCCTCAGGACCCACTGCAACCACCAAGCTTCATTCCTTGAAGAACAAGATTCATAGTTACTTGAAAAAAAAATAGAGGGTTTGACATATTGGCCTATCCTCCACTTTAGTCACTACCTACACTCTCGAGAGACTCCTGCCCCTCTATTTGAGAACCTAGTAGGGCTTCCAAGGATGGGAGTCCAAAACCTTTCTGCTCATTATATGAGTCTCTACCCACTGATACTACACACTCCCTCAAAGCTGGCCTCAGGTGGGCCCTGTCTTGCATGCTCCCCACATCCAATAATTAAAACCAGAAACCCTCCCCTGCCATATTTGTGTAAAGAACATTCCCAATGTTGTAGTTTCAACAACAGACCCCCAAAGTTCACCTGCTCCCTCCCGCTCTTTCCCCCATTTCCACAGGCAGTCCAACCCATCCTCCCACCCTATCACCCTCAAAAACTAGTACCGCCCCACCCAAAAGCATCACTGCACCACTGTCATGTCTATCTACTGCACAACTAAACCCTTTCACCTTATAGATTTTGCCTGGATTTGGCAATGGCTCATAACCCTCTTCTCTCTTTCTGACTCCTGTAAATCTTTCTTATAGACTCTAGCTCTGGGAGTTTGCCCAATTTGCTTAATTCATATCAGTGAGGTCATGTTATATTTGTCATTCAGTACCTGGTTTGCTTCACTCAACATAAGACCTTCGAGATTTATCCACATTATTCCATGTGTTAATACTGCATTCCTTCTTACAACTGCACTTAATTCTAAAAGAGACTCAATTATCTCTAATTTCAAGTTGAATTCACCTTATGCTTTACAGTCACCCTACAACAAACCAAAACAAAACAAAAAACCACCAAATATAACAAACTACAATTTGGTCTTATCAGCATGAGTGACCAGAGAAGACACATAGGGGAATGGACTTTCATTGAATTTAATCCTCTACTCCTCTTAAAGTTTCCTTTCAATTATCATTTCCCATGGAAAGACATATTATGACACTAATTGAGAAGGATTCATCTATTTAAGACTGTACTTTGGAATTTGTGTTCCTGAGTGGGTTGGAGTTGTACTCAGATGTGACCTTTCTACACATGCTTTATCTGTCACTTTTACTGAATCTGTGGTTGGTGCTGGGGTTGATGTATACACAGGAGACTTGAATCTGTGGATAGTCCATATGCCAGCTGGGTCCTGAGTCTCAGCAGAGTTGTAAATCCTATTCTCTGGTTCATTGGAATTACCTAGGTCAGCTGAGAGGAAGATGAAGATGGTTAACCACCACACCAGGGAACCGAGAGTGCCTACAACTGCAAGCAGTAGAATAGCATCCGTCATTCATGTGGGATCTAAGCCCCCTCTAGCTATACAGGTGGAGTGGACATCACTATTCCAAGTCCACAGGATGGAGGAATACAATATTGTTTAGAATGGACTTACTTGTATTCTACTATAGAACTATTCTCAGTCTAGCAATGGAAGTATTTGTATCATTGATGTGGAGACAGTGGCCATGGTAGTTGCTGAAGGCAGGTAGAACAAAGAAGAGATGTGATGTGGGGGCATTTTTTGGACTTGGAATTGTCTTAAATGATATTGCAAGGACAGATGCTGGACATTATATATTCTACCATAACCCACTGATTGTACTGGAGAGAGTGTAAACTACAATGTAAACTATTATCCATGTGGTGCAGCAGTGCTCCAAAAGGAATTCACCAAATAAAATGAATGTGTCACAATGATGAAAGAGGTTGTTGATGCAGGATGAGAGTGGGATGGGGGAGATATATGGGAACCTCTTATATTTTTGAATGTAACATTTTTTGTGATCTATGTATCATCCAAAAAATGCAATTAAAGAATGATGGCGGTGGGTGGGTGGGGAGTGGGGTATATGGGAACCTCATGTTTTTTAATACAACATTTTATGTGATCTATTAACTTTTAAAAAATTAAAAAATTAAATTAAATTAAAAAAAGACTGCCAAAAAGTGCCTGGCATGTCAAACTCATAAAATTGTGTGTTTGTATGAGTGTGTGTATGTAGAAGAGGATTATGTATTCACATTGTGACTAAAATATACCCCATGTCTATGGTTTCTGTGCATTGGGTTTCCATCAATATTATAAGAAACAAAATATCTGACAAATTATCATTTATTGATCAAAAACAATCCACCACAATTGTAATCCTTGTGCAATTTGCAGAACATCAACTATCTAAAGGCAAAATTGGGTTGATGAAGTCAGTGAACAATTTGACAGAATGCATCCTGCTTGGTTTGATATTGAACCCAGAAGTGCAGAAACTAATATTTGTCATATCTACAGTCAAGTGCTTTCTCACTTCTGTGGGATATATACTTATTTTAGTGATCATAGTGACTAGCCCATCCCTGGAATCCTGCAAGTTTTTTTTTTTTTTTTTTGACATTTCTAGACTATTTCTTTACTTTTACCATCATCCCAAAAATGACATTTGACTTACTCATTGAGTAGAAAATTATTTCCTTCAGAAAGTGCATAACTCAGCTCTTCATGGAGCATTTGCTTGGTGGAGCTGGGATAATCCTTCTCAAGGTAATGGCCTATGATCACCACATGGCCATCTGTAGGCCTCTCCACTACGTGATCATAATGAACCGGCGGTGTGTGGTCTCCTGGTGATCATGTCTTGGGCTGAGGAATTTGTTCATGCCCTGAATCAAATTATTTTTACGCTGGGGTTGTCCTTCTGAGGCCCCAGTGTCATCGATCATTACTTCTGTGACCTTTAACTTATTCTGAAACTCTCCTGCGTTGACACTCATGTCTTTTGACATTTTGTTGCTGCCAACAGTGGATTCTTGTCCATGCTCAGTTTTTCTATTCTTATCATCTCCTGTGTTTTCATCCTTTGCTCCCTCAAAACTCACATTTCTGAAGCACAGCAGAAGAGTCTCTCCACTTTTACCTGTGTCTCACAGAATACCCATGCATTTCATAACAAAACACTCAACAGACCAGGCCAGGATTCAACAAATAAATAAAAAGCATCTATGAAAACCCATAGCTAATATTTTATGTAATAATAAATGACACAAAACTTTCCTTATAAAATGAAGAATAGGATAAGACTCAGCTAAAACCACTTCAATTTGACATTGTGCTGTAAGTACTAACCATGGCCATTAGACAAGAGAAGGGTATAATAAAAGCATGCAAACTGAAATGGAAGAAATAAAACTATCTCTATTCACAGATGACATGATCTTATATGCATAAAATCTTAAAGATGCATGCAAAAAACTGTGAGATTAAATGTTTGAATTAAGCAATGTTCCAAGAACATGCAAGACTTGTACTGAAAACTATAGAACATTTTTGGAAGATATTAAAGAAGATCTAAATAAATTAAAAGCATCTTTCATTCATGGATTGAAAGACAATATAATTAAGATGACAACAATTCCCAAAGTAGTCTCTAAATTCAATTCGATTTCTATCAAAATCTCTACAGCTTTTTTTGAAAAAGTGGAAAAGCTAGTTGTAAAATTAGCATGGAATTCAAAGTACAGTGAATAGACAAAAAAAACTGAGAAAAAAAGAGCCAAGTTGGGAAACCCCTATTTCCTGATCCTAAAACTTATTATAAAGCTACAGTAATCAAAACTATGTGGGACAATCATAAGAATAAACATACACACACACATATATATATGTTTATATATGTATATAACAGAGGAATAAAATTGAGAGTTTGAGAATATATATATATCTGGTGAAATTATTTTGGAAAAGGATGCCAAGATTATTCAAAGAGGGAGTTAATAGTCTCTTCCATAATTGGAGCTGGGGCCATGGATAATCACATAAAAAAGAATGATATATGCCCTTTACTTCACAACATATGCAAAAATTAATTCCAAATGAATCAAAGGCACACATTGTAAAGTTAAAACTAAAAACTCTTAGACAGAAACCTAGGAGCAAACATGCATAGCCTTGGACTGGGGAGTGGTTTCTTAAATATGACAACAAAAACACAAGCAACAAAACAAAAATAGATAAATTTCACTTCATCAATATTAAAACTTTTGTGAACTAGAGAACATTATCAAGTAACTGAAAAGATAACTAATGTAATGGGAGAAAATTAAAAAATGCACATCTGATAATAAAGGTCTTAGTATTCAGAATACATTAAAACTCTTACTGTTGAAGGAATCCCCTTCCCCTAGTGTTGAAGGAATCCCCTTCCCCTTTCTGGAAAGAATTTCCCTTCCCTTCCCTTCCCTTCCCTTCCTTCTTTTTTTTTTTTTTAAGACTTATTATATTGTATTTATTTCTCTCCTCTTCCCCCTCCCAATTCTCTGCTCTCTTTTTCCATTAACTGTGTGTTCTTCTGTGTCCACCTGTATTCTTGTCAGTGGCACTGGGAAATCTGTGTCTCTTTTTGTTGTGTCACCTTGCTGCATCAGCTCTTCGTGTGTGCAGCATCATTCCTGAGCAGACTGCACTTTTTTTGCACTGGGCAGCTCTCCTTATGGGGTGCACTCCTTGCATGTGGGGCTCCCCTATGTGGGGGAACACCCCTGTGTGGCAGGGCACTCCTTGCATGCATCAGCACTGTGCATGGGCCAGCTCACCACAAGGGTCAGGAGGCCCTGGGTTTGAACCATGGACCTGCCATGTCGCAGGCAGATGCTCTATCCATTCAGCTAAATCTACTTCCCTACCCTTCCTTCTTTCCTGTTGTGCAATGCTGAAATGAGCTGCTTTCTGATAATACAGCCCTTGGGTGGGTGTGTGCGCAATGGGCTGCAAGATGTGCACCTGTAAGAACTTGCTTGTATGAGTCAGCAGACTAATCTAAGATAGCAGCCAATCCCTCAGCCTGTGTCCATTTATTTCAGCTAACAACCTGTGTCCATTTATCTAAGCTAACAGCAAAATTTGCTTCTGTACTCCTGCTTGCTTCCCACTCCCTATATAAGCCTCTGCAAACTGCAGCTCAAGGCCCATTATTTGGAGACCGAACTCCCCTTTGGGTCTGCGAACGTAATGAAAACTGAGTTCCTCCATCTCTTCGAGTATCGCTTGGGTTTTTCAGCCAGACCTGGACTTCTTCTGCAGCATTATAACTCGCAACAAAATACAGACAACGCAATTTAAAATGGGCCATGTACTTGCCAATTTCTTCAAGGTGCACAAATAGTCAATGATCAGGTTAAATGATGTTCAATATCATTAGTCACGAAGGAAGTCAAGGCAAAACCACCATAGTATAACACTTCATAACCACTGTAATGTCTAATTTTTTTAAAACTTCAAATTAAAATCATTTCATGTTTTACCCACCCTGAAACAAGGTAAAAAAATCAAAAGGATAACTAGTTCTGCTATGAAGCCTCATCATTAGGAGTGATTAGACAGAAACCCAGTACAATAGACACCCATTATTTAAGTCTATGCTCCTCTGTACATAATTCATTTTAAATCCTTTAGACATCAGTCATACCCTTTAATCTACACTTTCAGAAATGGAGAGGTATAAAATAACATTAGGAAGCTCTGGAGCCAAAGACTTTGGGTAACAATGTGAATGAACAAAATCTCTTCATATGTTAAAAACAAGTATGGCTAATACAAAGGAAAATGGCCTTGTATTCAGAATTGTGGGATTAAGTATGTTCCATCCTCCTGCTATCTGGAATCTTTTATCTATCTTCATTAATAAAATATCAGTATTTGATTAATAATGATTAATCTTTCCCCTGATTAGAAACTTCCTTGAATTTAAAAATTGTTCATAAAATTGGCATTTTAAAATAATACAAAATTTTCAAAGTGTTTGGAAAATTCATGGTTTTATTTATTCTGTGAAACAATTTTACAAATCTCTAAATATTGATTGTATAAGAAATATGCTAAGTGCTTAAAATAGTTAAACAAAAAAGTAATAAGTATTTGTTGAAAACTCAGTTATAATGCCAACTGCTGATCATGGTCGACTTGTTATTGTGAGAAATAAGGATCAACTATACCTGAATGGATTTGGAGGAATGAAAGATAGCTGAAAGGCCAGTCTCATGCCAAAATTAAACTTGCTATTGCTGCATAACTAGAGGGACTGGTGGGGTCTTTCCAGATTAAATTATTTTTTCTGACTAAATCTAAGGTGGAATATAAAATTATTTCAGGTATAGCCAAAGCTACCTTACTCATGATAGTCCCAGATAGAAGATATGTGTGGAACATTTTTCTTTCAAAAACACCTACATAATACTTTACTTCCAAAATAAATTTTACTGGATTCAATTGAGTCTTACCGAACAGGAAAAGAAAAAGTAGTTGGTACAAAAGAAAGAGTTGATCAGGACTAAGTAATTATGACATAGTGTTTACATACAAAAATGGCTAGAAAATTGTGAACCTTTTGCACACCGATGAAATTGGGAATCATTTGAAATGTAGACACTTAAAATGAATTGTAAGAGAAAGAATGCAGATAAAGAAGAAGATCCAGATCAAAGCCAAAGCAGATATTCTGCTGATCTGATTGACTCATTTTCCCTAAGAACTGAATTAAGACATTTTATTCATAGACATGACTAAATCTTATGTTTAATATATATTGCAACAGATTAGTAAAAAGTTCATTCCAAATAAAAATCATTTTTCTCAATGGTACATAAACCATTTCCTGATAAGTAAATATCTACATGATTATATCATATTTTCAGTCCACTTCTATTTAAATAGGAGGATGACATAAACTCACAGATGTGATGTGTGCTATATTCCGCCCTCAGCATTTAGAAGCCAATGTGTTAGCCTCTAGATGTCTTTTTCCCTGTTTCAGTAAGCCTGGAAAACCTGAATTAAAATGGAAAGACTATACAAAGGAAACATCCTGGATTACTGAGTGTGTACATAGAGGACAGTTGCCCTAAGGGATCATTAAAACCTTAGTGTACTTTCCCTGATCAGGAAATAAAATTGCATGTGTTAAAACTCAGATTTCAGAATTCATTTGTTATCACAGCAAAACACAGCTAATTCTGAATAAGGCATTAACTTAGATTTATAATGATTTCTAACAATAATAAAAGAACAAATTAACAAATCTTTTGCAATAGATTTTCAAATACATTAGAATGGATAAATAGCAAGCATTACAAATCCAGTCCAATTAGAGTTCTCTCTGCTTGAAGTATCTGACTATACCATTTGACATATTTAAACCCTAAAGTTATATGTCACCTTTTTTCCATTTACCTAAAATAGAAGGCACACATTAAAAAATCTATAATAGACTAGGGGACACCAACAGTTTTGAATCCTAAATATGAACTAGGTCTTCAATAATTCTTGTGCAATTTTCCTGAATTCACAAGAGTTACCTAATAAATACATTTCCTCAGTATATGTTCCAATTTCCTGCAATTTTTATTCCATAAATTTGCCATTGATCCCAGAAGAATATGCTCCCTACATGTGAGGAAATAGGGACCATCACAGAAACATTCTCTTCATATCAAAAATACTCATCAATACTTCTATCTATAAATCTTCTTCACATTTATGGCTTCCTGCTTAATGAGTAAAACATGTACAAAGACTTAAATATAATTTTTTTGATGTAAACAAACATTTGGCATACACCTCATTCCTATCTCTTCAAAAATTTTACTTTTCATTTCCATGACCAAGCATCAACCAAATGCTTATGGGTCCTATTAAATATTACTGAGAATTTTAGGCTGTGGATAAAGTAAAAATAGGTTAAGGGATTAAAAGTCTTTGCCTTTTGGTCCACATGACACTAAGAGTTAGAGTAGACTTAGATTTGGAGTTGGAGTTGGCCTTAGAATTAGAGCAAGGGCTGGATTTGGAGTTGGAGCTGGAGTAGAATGAGAGCTCGAGATAGAATTAGAGTTCAAATTTGAGTTAATTTCATATTGTGCCATTGCCAATCATCAAAGTTAAATGGAGGGATAAAGGATTCCAAATAGCCAAAGCCATATTGAAAATAATAACAAAGATGAAGGTCTCACATTTTCTTATCTTAAAAGAAAAACAAAGCCAAAACTAACAAACAAAAACCAACAACAATAACAAACAAAGTGCTGGCACAGGGATAGACATATGGACAAAGGCATTGAATTGAGGGCTCAGAAATTACCCCTTACATTTATGACTCAAAGATTTTTGACAAGGATGTCAAGTCCATTCAGTGGGGAAAAAGTAGCCTTTTCAATAAATGGTGCTCAGAAAACTGGATGACCATGTGCAAAAGTATGAAAGTGGATGCCTACTGCACACAATATACAAAAATCAATTCAAAATGGACAATAACCTAAATATAAGAAGTAGAACTATAAACTTCCAAGAAGAAAATATAGGGAAGCATCTTCAGAAACTGTTAGTCAATAGTTTCCTAGACTTTACACCCAAAGCACAGGCAACAGAAGAAAAATAAATAAATATATGGGACCCCATCAACTGAAAATATTTGCGTCTCAAAGGAATATATCATGAAAGTAAAAAGACAATCTACTCAATGAGAGAAAATATTTGGAAACCACATATCAGGTAAGTGTTTAATATCCAGAATATATAAAGAAGTCTACAATTCAACTATAAATCCATTTTATAGACGATCAAAAGACATTTATCAATAGTCTTCCACAGAAGATATACAATGGCTAAAAAGTACCTGAAAAAAGTGCTAAACATCATTAGCTATTACAGACATAAAAATCAAATCCACAATTGAGATACCATTTCACAACCACTAGAATGGCTACTTTTAGGGAAAAAAATAGAAAAGAAAAAGTGTTGGAGAGGATACAGAGAAAAAGGAACACTCATTCACTGCTGGTGGAAATGTAAAATGGTGCAACTCTTTCAGAATACAATCTGATGTTTCCTCATGAAGATAAGCATAGAATTAAGATATGGCTCAGCAATCCAACTTATAATTATATACCTAAAAGTTTTGAAAACATGGCCTAGAACAGTTATTTACATACCAGTGTTCATAACAGCACTTTCTACAATTGCCAAAAGATGAACACAACCAAAGTGTCCATTAACCAATAAACAAAATGTGGTATTTTCATACAATGGAAATTATTCAGTCCTAAAATGGAATGAAGTTCTGACACATGCAACAACATGGATGAACCTTGCAGACTTCATGTTGAGTGAAATAACCCAGACACAAAGGACAAATATTGCATGACATCACTCTTACAAAATAATTAGATTAAAGAAAATTATAAACTCAGAATCTACAATGCAGTTTTCCAGGTGACAGGGCGGGAATGCAGAGTTATTGCTAAAATTGTACAGTTTCTCTTTGGGTTAATCATAAGCTTTGGTCATGAATGGTGACAATGGTAGCACAGTATTGGGAAAACAATTAACAGGACTATATGATATATGTGAATGTGGTTAAAAGAGAAACTTTCAGTTGTATATAAGTTTCCAGAATATTTTTTTTAAAAAACAGGACTATACAACTCAGTGAAATTTATTATAAATGATGGACTATAGTTAACAGTACAATTAAAAAATATTCTTTCATGAATTTTAACAAATGTGCTACACTAAGAAAGGTGTTAATAATGGGAAGACATGTAGAAATGTATTTTATGCATAATTTTTCTGTAAATCTACAACTTCTCTAGTTAAAAAATAAAAATAAAATAAAAGGATACAGTCACTGAGACTATTTAAGCAGTGCGTTTTTGTTTAAACAATGAATAATATTTCAACAGATTTACATAGTATGAGGAAAATATTACATATTTTTCATGCAGTTACTCTTTATGGTGATTTTTATTTCTTTGTACAGATCCATACTTTGCTCTGAAGGACTGAAGGACAACTATGTTATCTTGTGCTGTGAGTTTCCAGTTGAATTCTTTCAGCTTTTGTATGCATGAAGGCATTTTTATTCTGTGTTTGATTTTAATAGATATTCTTGCTGTGTATATATTATAGCTTGACAAATTTTTTTCCAGATATTTTTCTTTCACATGGTGTTCCATGTCTCCTTGCTTCCAGTGATTCTTACACGAAGAATCTTATCTTCTTCATACCACCATATTTCTTTATCATCTTTTACTTTGCAGAAGAGGCAACTGGGGCTCAGAGAAGTTGAACAATTTATCCAAGATGACAGGATTTTAAAAATGACAGCAAACTGCCGTATTAGTGGGTAGGTTCAAGAATTTTCTATGCAAGATACAATAACTTGAAGGTTTCATGTTATCTTTGTCTTCCTACCAGTAATGCGTTTTACTTTTAAATGTTTGACAGTCCCTTGCAAGCTAATTGGCATTCAAAGAATAATATGATTACTTAGTAGAAGAACTGAGAATAATATCCAGTTTCACATCTTTCAACCAAAATTCATCTAGGATGCTAGCATGACCAATTTTGTGGTGGGTGTCCCTGCTCATAAGCAGAACCTTTTTTTAGTCTTTCCTTCCCCACTGTAGCCATCAAGAAATTCAAAAATCACAGACGTCTAGATTGTTCTTAGGCTAGTTGCCAATAAGGTGCGAAGGTTAAGAAAGGAAATTAGGAAATATTGTCTCTTTCCATTTTCCCTTTCCTTTTCTGTTGTGCAAAGCATCTATCTGAGGAGCAAATCCTGTCTGTCCCTGCTGATAGAACCAAAGCTCCTAAACTATCTGGACCTGACTGAGACAGTACTTCTCCCATTACAAGCAGTGTGTAAGACACAACACAACACCCATGTCTGATGAGATATAATAAAACAATAATTAGAGGTTAGGTTTGGAAATCAGATCACTCTCAACTTACATCTGAGAGCACCAACTATTAGGTTTTTTAATCTTTTATATAAAATGGAAAAATAATGTCTTCCTAATGGGGATTTTATGAAACTCAGATGAGATAGGACACTAGCATATTGACTTATATATAAAAGTGCTCATTGTTTATTATTTGTCATCCAATTGACATTTTCTTTATATCCTACAACTGTTTCTTTGAATCTCAACTTCACTATCAGATTATTTAATGGAGCGTTCAAACATTCAAAGAAAGATTTCACAATTACTTGTGAATTAGTATTGAATACTTCTAAACTTGGCCTTTCCTTTCCCCTAGTTTCTGCATTTCCCCAAATCCCATCACCCACAAGAACAATGAAGATATGCTCCATATATGTCAAAGGAAAATTTTGTCAGTACCTGGGAATTGTCACACCATGAGCTCTCATTTCTTTTACATAAGATGAAAATAGACAAGATGGTGTTGACCTTATACCAGGTGCCTTTCCTAAGTGTCAAATGCATTATCTCATATAACCCACAACAGTCTAAAAAGATAGCTCCCTTCTTGGTACATATGTGAGCAATGATAGAAAAGATGAGAAACTTGCTAGGACTCACAATTAATCTGTGGAAGATTCAGCCCTAAGAGGTGCATTTTAATGAATTCCAAAGTTCTTCCTCTTAAGTATGTCATATTTTTTATGTTAGAGAGCAGGTTCTCTAACTTGCGTGTGTCTATCCTCAGGACACCAAGAGTAAAATAGCAGCTTTCAATGACCTAAATATTTTCATATTTTATTTTGCTTAATTCTCTCTATAACTTTCTGAGACAGGTATTATTAGAATTGTTGTATAATTTCTGATAAGTTCTGGATTCTTTCTCCCATGAGTAGAACATTCTGTGCCATATATCACAGACTCAACTACAATCAGAGACACTGCTCACCCAACCCAGTTGGCTTTGTCCCCTTTTTCCACACAGATGTCACAGCCACAGTAGACAGCAGGATGACCTTGTTTGTTTGTTTTTTGGCTGAAGGAGCTCATTCTAATAAACTGGAAACTGAAAGTTTATAGCATCCCTAACTCCTGCTTGTGCTTAAGTAACCTACATTTACATATGTACCTGAAATCATACATAAAAATGCCAGTAAAGGCAGACTGCTTTTTCCTAAGCTTGGAACACTACATAAACATAAGCAACTATAGATAAAAGATACTCTTTGTCTATAAATTTCCAACCCATTTCATTCCAGAAGTTGAAGAGCCAAGGAGGTGTCTCCAGCTGTGCATGGGTTTTCTAAGACGAAAACTTAAATGGTCTTACTTCACTGCTCTGTTATACCAAGGCAACTTTCATTTTTTGCTGAGTTCAGGTTCTTGCAATCCTTCATTTTTTTGCTTTAACATAGTTTGCTTTTTTCAGGTCTTTAAAAAAGATTACAGCAAAATTCAAAAGCCTTTTTTTTAAAAAAAGATTTATTTATTTCTCTCCCCCCGCCCCACCCCAGTTGTCTGTTCTCTGTGTCTATTTACTGTGTCTTCTTTGTTCGCTTCTGTTGTCAGCGGCATGGAAATCCATGTTTCTTTTCCTTGCATCATCTTGTTGTGTCTGCTCTCCGTGTGTGCTGCACCATTCCTGGGCAGGCTGCACTTTCTTTCACGCTGGGTGGCTTTCCTTACAGGGCGCACTCCTTGCGCGTGGAGCTCCCCTAAAGGTCCCTGCTTGCCTGTGGGGCTCCCCTACAGGTCCCTGCTTGCCTGTGGGCCTCCCCTACAGGTCCCTGAGTGGCATGGCACTCCTTGTTCGCATCAGCACTGTTGGTGGGCCAGCTCCACTGGGGTCAAGGAGGCCCGGGGTTTGAAACGTGGACCTCCCATGTTGTAGACAAACGCCCTAACCACTGGGCCAAGTCCCCCGCCTCAAGAACCTTTTGTGATATACTTTATCTAGTGACCAAGAAAGCAAGACTGGCAAATGTGTAGCAGAGTCTTAGGAAGAGAAGTCCTTCAAGGGTTAGGTTTTTCCCAAACAAGTTCTTTAGAAGCCTAAAAAATTGGAAGTTCTGAATAGAGAAATTCTTATCAGAGCTGGAATGCTTTGGCTCACATTCAGTTTGGTGAAAGCCTATCAAGCAAAGATAAATTCACCCCACAAACTAAGATTTATTTAGAAATTTGCCTTAGCAATGATTTTTGAATCACTAATTAATACTATACTTAAGGTAAAAATGGATGAACTTTCAAAGGAGTAGTAAGTGACAAATCAGTGTTCACTAAATACTTAGGAAGTATTCTCAAAAAGTAAGATGACTTTTCATGGAATCAACTTGTTAATTCTTCCACAAATGCATTCTGAGTGGTAGGTAAAACCAATGATTTCTTTGTTAGTATGATAAAAGGATTCAATTTATAGGCATGTTACATTTATGCATGTGTTTCTTCTATCACAGATGTTTATGAATAATAAACAGCATATACAATCTACTCAGAAAAGCTGTCATTTGAGATGCTATGAACACAGAAAAGAGAAAAAAGAAAACTTCTTTAATTAAATTATTTTACTGGCTAAAAAGGCAATGCATTCTATTTGCAGTAAAATCAGAAAATTTATAAAAGAAGAAAACAAAAATTATCTTTTATTCCATTACCAAATAATCACTATTATTCTAGGTGCATGTTCTTTATACACTTTTTAATGTATATGTGTCTTTTTCAACAGTTGAATTCATAATATATACGCCATTTAATAGCTTGAATTTCCCACTCAGTGTCATATTGACAACATCTTTCCACATCATTAATCTTCTTGCAAATAACCTTAATTCCATGTGATATTCCATAGCTATATACCATAATTCTAACTATATGCCCTTAGGTAGACATTATATAAAAAAACTGAAGGCAACTTCAGTTTTTCACTATTATTTTTTAAAAGCATAATTTTGATCATATTTTTTCTTTACATTATATTCTGAGAACTGAAGTAAAGAAAATTTTATACCAACATATACTCATAGGCACTTGATAATATAGTTCTCATAAATGATTTTTAGTTTAAAAATTTCTTTTATATAATGAATTATGAAATGTGGGAAATTTTAGATATCTATTTTTTCTTATAATTAAATTTTGATTAATTTTGTCATTAATAAAGTTGTGAATACACTTATTTCTTATTTGTGTAAGCTATATCTATACAATGATTGCCTGTCATATGTTTTGCAATTTTTCTTCACTATATTCCATGAGTATATGTAGGTTAATGTATTATATTTGTCCTTTTAGACATCTTTTATTTCCCTTAACATATTATCCACTCAGAGAAGAGATATGAAATGTTACTTTTGTTTTGTTTTGTTTTGGAACACACTTATGCTTTATTTTCACATTTTAATGCACATTATTCTCCCTTTCATTTTATTTCCTTTTGGGAGGCTGGCAAGAAGAGACGATATCCTTTATTTGAAAATCTTTTATTACTCAATGAACCTATACATATTATAATGTGTTGTGTGGTTGGTTGATTGGTTGTTTTTGAGGTACCGGAGATTGAAACTGAGACCTTGTATGTGTGAAGCAGGTGCTCAACTGCTTGAGATACATCTGCTTCCCAATTATTTTTAAAATATCTTTTAAATTAAGATATTTTTGAGTTTTGCTCATACTTAAGTTTTTATTGAACTTACCTGTGTTCATTAGTTTCATTAGTACTTTATAAGCAAAATAATCTTTCCAATTTCTTAATCATCTAATATTTTGTCAGTTGTATTAATTCCTCATTCAATTTTTTCCTCTAATAATATAGGTTATGAATTTAACTTTTGGGTTGAGTATTTTGTTCTTTATTTTCTCTTTCAGTTCTTTTACTCATTCATTTAATGCTATATATGTGAATATTTTAAGAAAAAACTTATTAGTATATGATTTTCTCATCTTTGTTCTTTTACCAGTCATTTGGAAGTATGTGGAAAGTTATATTTTAGCTTTAGGTTACAACTTTGATATAATGATAATGATTTTATTCTGTAACTCAATGTCATTTGTTATTTTTCCTATAACATATGTTCATAACACTTAGGTTCTTTAAGAATGAAGCACCAACATCAAATAACTACTTGTCAGTGAAAGAATAAAAAATTAGTCTGTCTATTCTAAGGAAAACATGTCCAAAAAATTGTGCTGCTTTTGTTTCTTTTATTTAGATGCATCTGCACCTGTGTATTTAATAGATCCAAATAATGCTTTATAAATTCATTAAGCTGAATATTGGCTTGCCGAAGGACACTGGATTCAAAATATGACGTAAGTTCCAAAAATAATGAATTCCAAAATTTCGAATAAGCTTTGTGAATACTGAATTACATCATGCTGCCTGTTTTATCTTCTTCCTGACACACTTATTTCAGGGGTGTTCCATTAAGTATCTATTACATTCTATTTAAATTTTTCTAAAGTACTGTAAGCTCAAAATATGATAAAGGGATTACCTACATCACCTTCGAATATTCACACAATCTATTTAATTCTGAAATAAACTCCATCATCCATAATTTCAAATTGAATTTACCTGATGCTTTACAGTTACCTTGAAAAAAGTAAAAAAACATCCAGTATAACAAACTACAGTTTGGTCTTCTCAGCATGAGTGAACATAGAAGAGACACAGGAATGGACTTTCATTAAATTTAAGCCTCTGCTCCTCCTCACAGGTCCCTTTTAATTATTATTTTCAAAGAAAGACCATATTATGACAGTGATTGAGAGACAATTCAGCTATGTAAGATTATAGGAAAGGTGTCTGACATGTCTAAGATCATAAAATCATGTTCGTGTTCATATGCATATATGTGAGTACATGTAAAAGAGAACTATGTATTCAAAATGTGACTAAAATATCCCCTTGACTATGGTTTCTCTCAATTGAGTTTCCATAAATATTATAGGAAATAACGTGAAAGATCATTTCTTCATCAAATCGGATCCACCACCATTTTATCCCCTGTGCTATTTGTAGATAAAGCAGTTTCCCAAAGGCAAAATTGGATTCATAGAATCAGGCAACAATGTGACAGAATTCATCCTGCTTGGCTTGACCCTGTACCCAGATGTGCAGAAACTATTGGTTTTCGTGTTTACACCATCTACTTTCTCACCCTGGCAGGGAACTTACTCACCGCGGTGGCAATAGTTACCAGCCCAGCCCCGGGATCCCTTATGCATTTATTCCTCACTTTCATATCCTTTCTAGATGGCTCCTTTACTTCTGCCATAACCCCAAAAATGATACTTGACTTATAGCATATGCATGACTCAGCTCTTCATGGAGCATTTCCTCGGTGGAGCAGAGGTAATCCTGCTCATGGCAATGGCCTATGATAGCTATGTGGCCATCTGCAGGCCCCTCCACTACATGATCCTGATAAACCAGTGGGTGTGTTCCTCCTAGTGAATATGTCCTGGGCTGGGGGATTTCTTCATGCTCTTGATTCAAATCATTTTTATGCTCTGGTTGCCCTTCTGTAGCCCGAATGTCATTGATCATTTCTTCTGTGACTTTATACTCAGATGAAACTCTCCTGCACTGACACTCACATCTTTGGACTCTGTTGCTGCCAACAGTGGGTTCATGTGCATGCTCAGTTTTTCTATTCTTATCACCTCCTATATCGTCATCCTTTGCTTCTTCGGAATGCACAGCTCTGAAGGATGGCAGAAGGCGTTTTCCACCTGTGCTCACATATTTCTGTGGTTGTCTTATTCTTTGGGCCCTGTACATTTGTATACTTTCATCCCATGACCATCTTCCCCATTGATAAAGCAGTAGCCATATTTTATACTACAACACAGATGTTAAACCCTTTAACCTACACCTTTAGAAATGGAGAGGTGAAAAACACCATGAAGAAGCTCCGATGCCAAAAAATATTCTTGGGCAAAAATTCTGGCACATTGGCAGGATAAAAAAATCTGATGCTCTAAATTCATGTGTGTTTTGAAAGCAAAATAATTTGGTATGATTCCCACCTGTTCAGTTCTTTTTGTAAGAGTTTGAAACAAGAATGATATTAGATATTCTTTAAATTAGGGTTTCTTAACTTTTTTTTTGTTCCACAGAACTCTTTGCTAATCAGGTGAAAACCACACACTTACAAGTCCATAATATGTTGTGTATTATTTAATAAATATTTCACACCTTCATTAAAATGTCCTCACAAGAATAATTTTTTTTTTTTAATTTCAATTCAAGTTCACAGCCCCCTGTTAAGAACTCTTGCTTTAAATTTTTGGTATGATTCAACTATGAATTCATCTGGTCATGGACTTTTGATTTGGGGAGTAGTTTTTTTTTTTTTTTTTGGAAGACCGTTTCAATTTCTTTAATTCTGATTTGTTTGTTGAAGCCTTTATTTCTTCTAGAGTCTATATCGGTTTTTCATATTTTTCTAGGAATTTGTCCATTTTATTGACATTATCTAGTTTATTGGCACACAGTTGTTCTTTGTATCCATTTAAGACCTCTTTTATTTTTGTGGGGTCAGTAGTAATATCCCCATCTCATTTTTTATTTTATTTATTTGCATCTTATCTCTTTTTTTCATTCTTAGTCAAGCTATGCTTTTGTCAATTTTGTTGATCTTCTTGAAGAACAAACTTTTAGCTTTGCTATTTTTTTTCATTTTTAATTCTTCATTTCATATATTTTTGCTCTAATCTTTGTTATTCCTTTCCTTCTGCTTGCTTCAGGATTAGTTTGCTATTTTTTCCCTAGTTCCTCCAGTTTTGCAGTTAGATCTTTGATTTTAGATCTTTATTCTTTTTAATGTAGTCATCAAGGGCTATAAATTTCCCTCTGGCATTCAATTCACTCTGTGCTATAAGTTTTGATATGAATTGGATATGTTTTCATTAGTATCAAGATATTTACTTATTTCTCTTGCAATTTCTTCTTTAACACATTGATTATTTAAGAGTGTATTTCTTTTTTAATCTCCATACATTTGTGAATTTTCCCTTCTTCTGCCTGGTGTTGATTTTCAGCTTCATTCCAATATCATCAGAGAAAGTAGTTTGTTTAATTTCAAATGTTTAAAAATTATGGAGATCTGACAACAGGATATGGCATATCCTGGAGAATGATCCATGAGCACTCAAGAAGAATGTATATCCTGCTCTTTGCTGTTGTAGTGTTCTATAAATGTATGTTAGGTTTATTTCAGTTGTCATATTATACAAGCTCTATGTTTCCTTATTTATCTCTTTAGAATTTCTATCCAATTCTGAGAGTGGTATATTGAAATCTCCAACTATTATTGTAGAGATGTCTATTTTTCCTTTCAGTTTTTCCTTCATGTGCCTCAGAAGTTTTGGGGCATCTAGTTTAGGTGCATAAATATTAGTTGTTATTTATTCTTATTGAAATGTCCATTTTTAAAATATCTAGTGTGCTTCTTCATCTCTTAGAGCAGTTTTGCATTTATAGTCTATTTTGTCCAATATTATTATTGATACTACAGATCTTTTTGATTGCTATTTGTATGGAATACCTTTTTTGAAGCATTCACTTTCAGCCTTATTGTGTCCTTGCATTTAAGGTGGGTCTCTGAAAAGAGCATATTTTTTATCCTTTCTATTTATCTCTGTCTTTAGATTCAGGAGTTCAGTCCATTAATGTTCAATATTTTTACTAAAAAGGTATTACTTAATTCTCTTCTCAAAATTAACCACATTTGTGCCACAAATTATTTTGTTAGGAAGGTGAAAATGCAGCCTACTCAATAGAATAAAATGTTTGGAAACTGCATATTTGATAAGGGTTTGATCAATATGTTATATAATGAGATCACACAACTCTGATAAAAGACAAACAATCCTTTTAAATTTTTGATAAAAGATTTACATAGACACTTTTCTAAAGAGGAAATACAAATGGCCATAAAGCACATAAAAAGATGTTCAACATCACTAGCTATTAGAGAAGTGCCGACCAAAACTACAATAAAGTATATTTTCATGCCTTACAAAATGGCCATTAATAGAGAGGGAGAGAGAGAAAACTACAAGTGTTAGAGAGTATGCAGAGAAATAGGAATGCTCCTTCATTGTTTGTGGAAGCATAAACTGGTGCAGTTTCTTTGGAAGATAGTTTGACAGTTCCTCAGTAAGCTAAATATAGAATTGCCATGTGATCCTTCCACAATTTGGTAGGCTACATTTTGTCTGTTATATTATTTTTTGAAGTTGAAATAAAGTTAAAAAAACTCAATTAAAAAAATGGACAAAAGACTTGAACAGCCTTCTAGCCAACAAAGATATACAAATGACCAGAAAGCACATGAAAATATGCTGCACATACACTTCCAGTGTAATGCAAATCAAAACCACAATGAGATGCCATTCAAGACCTATTATAATGGCTTCTATTTTTTTTTACAAACAGGTACAGAAACAAAAGTAAAATAAATAAAATACAACAAAAGGAAAAAAGAGCAAGGAAGAAAAAATAGAAAAAAATGAAAAACAAGAAAAAAGACAAAAAGATAAAACAAAACAAAATGGAAGATATCAAGTTTTGGAGAGAATGCAGGGAAATAGGAATGCTTATTTTTAGCTGGTAGGAATGTAAAATGGTGCAGCTTCTGTGGAAGACATTATGGTGGTTCCTCTGAAAGAAAAGTAAAGAGCTATCATTTGACCAGCCAATCATATTACTGGATATGTATCCCAAAGAATTGAAAGCAGAGACTCGAAGAGATATTTGCACACAAATGTTCATAGCAGCAGCACTCAAAATTTCCAAAATATGGATCCAGTCCATGAATGCATCAATCTCAATGGATAAACAAAATGTGTTACATATATGCAATGGAAATATTATTCAGCCATAAGAAGGAAAGAACTCCTGCAAAAATGACAACAGGGATGAACCTTGAAGATATCCTGTTGAGTCAAATAAGTAAGGCACAAAGGCCAAATATTGTATGATTTTACTGATTTGAAACAATTAGAATAGCAAATTCTTTGAGCCAGAATCTAGAAAATAAATTATCAGTGGATGGGGTGGGGATAGAGAATGGGAAGTGAAGGCTTAAAATGTACAGGTTTCCTATTTGGAATGATGGACATGTTTTGGTAATGGATGGCAGTGGTGGAAGCACAGGATTCTGAATATGAAAAAAGCATAAATTTGAGATTGCCTATACAGTAACAGAATTTTTTAAAAAGCATGGAACAACACTACACAAACATTGAACCCGATATTTAAACCATGGGCTTTAGGTGATAGTTCCATGATAAAAATGTACTATCATCAATTGTAATAAATGTTCCACACCAATGCAAGGAATTAGTGGTAGGTTACTATGAGGGAATCCTGTATGTTATGTATGATTGCTCTGTAAACCCACAACTTCTGTAACAAAATTGAATAAATAAATAATGAAATTTAAATATTTCTTGTGTTTGGCTTTTCTTTGACATCCAGAATAAAGCTGTCCCCTGAAACAATGAGTCACTGTCTTTCACATCAAATTTTTCATTATTGTTTAACTTTTTCTTCTGTCTGAATTTACCTTGATTATTGATTTATTACTTATTGACAATCTTTCTCCACCAAAAAATATTTTAAAATGCAGGCTCTTTTACAGCAATTTTAGAATTGCACATTATAGACTATTTGTCCAGTAGTTTTTCGGTGCCTTAGTTTTAGATTATTTTGTTCAGCCAACAAGCTGAGAATTTGTACCTATAAGGATTCATGTGGTGAGCACTAGGCTGCTCTTTGGCCAAAGACTTCATAAGGATTCAGTCATCCCATTGCTGATCCCCTATTGCCAACTCCAAATTAACAACATGGCAAGGGAAGAATTTGAGATCAAGACTAACCAAATCTTGTAATTAAGCTGTTCTTTTTCTGAGATGGCATTCTGCAAATACCATTACCATTTTTCTTTTATAACAAAAGAGAAAGTAACTTTTAAATCTACATTTCTATTAATCATTTTAATGTCTTGTTTGCCTGTTCTATTCAAATTACCCATCTGGTGTCAATAGGTCGGTGTTTACTCATGCTGCTATATCCACCCAGGCCTGGCCTATATGCAGAACCAAAACTGGCTATGAGAGTTAGAAGATACCCAGACCACTCTAGGAGGAGGTTTGTGTAGTGTGGTGCAAAGGTATTCAGTGGGCTTAGGCTTACTTGGCTACTGCAGGGCACCTGGTTTAGCACTTAGCTGAAGCCCTCTGCTGAATTCCCTGTTCCCCTAAGTATGTCCTGTTTTCAGCTCCTAGCTTTGGAAGAGAAAACTCTGCCAAACTCTGGGACAATGAAGGAAGGCATTCCTCAAAGGAATGCTTGTAATATTAGTAGCTTGTAATATAATTAATTATTTTGATAGGTTCCTTTTTTTCTTTAAAAAAATCCTTAAATTTTGTGTGTTTTTGTTAACCTGAATTTGATGTAGGTGATATTCGAACTTCTAAGGTAAATTTTTTCAGTGTTACTTTCATTCATCTTGCAGTTTTTTTATTAGATTTATTCTGGGAAATACGTGCATTTCTCCTATTTTCTTTATATAATATCTAATTACAATCGAATAAAAAATCCAAATAACAGATTTTTTAAAAGTCAGGTAGGATGTGATCACTGATAGAGAAGTAAGGGAAGCAATAAAAACAGTGAGATTTACTAAGCACATGCTGAGTAGCAGGCATTTTACTGGATGCCTTATACACATTACCTCATCTACAGTTAAAATAACCATATGTGGGAGGGGATGTAGTTCAGTGGTTGAGCACCTGCTTTCCATGTATGAGGCTCTGGCTTCAATCCCCACTAACTCCTCAAAAAAATAATAACCCCATGAAGTTTTATTGTACATAAGAACCAAGAGTAAATGAAGCTTGCCATAACTTGAAGTGTATGCCTGTTTCATAAACTAGTAATATGGAATTCAACCCTAGTTCTGCCAGTTCTGATATCCAGATCCTCAAATCCTCCCCCATCATCTGAAACTTGGTTGCCTAGGAAATTTCAAGAGACTGGATAATGCCCCTAAGGTGAAAAATATCTTTGCCTGAAGCTCAACAAAAATTATGTGACATAGGAAAAATTAGACAAAGACATTTACCCAGTTGTTACATATGCTCAAAGAACAAAATAATACCACAGGTAAAGAATCAAAGGAAACCAGAAGAATGATTTCTCACCAAAATAGGGAAGACCAATAAATAAAAATTTTTTAAATGGGACCAACTGGGAATTCTGGAGTGGAAAGGAAATACTTGCAAAACAACAATAAAAAAAAAAAAATCATTAGAAGTGTTCCACAACAGATTTGAAAAAGTAAATTAAAGAATCAGTGAACCTGAAAATAGGTCAATTGATATTTTCTGACTGGAACAATAGAAAGCAAAGGGGGTGAAGAAAAATTAACAGAGACTTAGAGTTAGTGGAACATCAATAAATTTACCAACAAATGGCTGATTGAAAACCCAGGATAGGAGAGAAAAGCAGGGACAGAAAGATTACTTGAAGAAATCATGGCCAAAAACTCCTTAAATTTCATTAATAATGTGAATCCATACCTCTAAGAAATTCAAGGTACTCCAAGTAGGATAAACTCAAAGAGATCTACGATGTGAATCATTATAATCAAGGTTTCAAAAACTTAAGAGAGAAACTTGAATGGAGGAAGAGAGAATCAACTTGTCAGTTACAAGGGAAATTCAGTAAGATTAATGAATAATTTGTCTTTAGAAAGCATGGAGATCATAAGGTAGTGGAATTGCATGTTTACAGTGCTGAAAGAAGACAACTGTCAACCAAAATTTTTTATCTGGCAAAACTATGTTTCAAGTATATAAGTGGAATTTGTATATTTCCAGAAAAATAATTACTGAGGGTGCTCATTGTTAATAGCCCTGATATACAATAAAAACTAAAGGGATTCCTTCGGTCTGAAATAAAAAGACACTAGAGAGAAACTATATGACATTTGGAGAAATAATGAATACTGGTACCTACTTAGATAAATTTACAAGCCCATATCATTGTTTTTGGATTTGTAACTACTTTTTTTGCTACATGATTTAAAAGGCATTACATGAAATACTAACAAAAAGAGAGATGGAGTAGCTATAATAATATTAGACAAAATATACTTTAAACGAAAAAAATTATCCCAAGAGAAAAAATACCATTATATAAAGACATCAATCCATCAAGATGATATAAAACTTAAAAATATATGTGAGCATAAAAATAAACTCCTAAGATTTCCAGTAAGATGGTGTCTGGGTATGTAGTTAGGGCTCGACTCTCTCACAAAAACAATGGAGGAGGGACAAAAAGCTACATGAGGGAGCTGCTTTGGGGATCTGTAGACCAGGAGAATGTTGCACATAATCTAGGAGGGGAAGGGACAGATAGACAAAGAGGCTAAAGGATAACCATGAATTACTCACCCAGGTGGTTGGGAAGGGCACATATGACCCTCCCCCTGCTGCCCCAGCAAGGCAAATAGCTTCAGTAAAACCCCTGACTCACTGCAACCGAGTAGTGGAAGAACATTCTGGGAGGAAGAGGGATCTAACTGAGAGCAGAAAGTGGTTTCTCTTCAGTGAATTTAGCCAGCTAGGCCACTTTTGAATCTCAAGAAAGACAGTAGCGAGCACTAAAGCAGCCCAGGGAGAGGGGAGGAGTATCTGATCAAGTAGTCTGTCTCATCCAGCCACAACCCTGGTTAAAAGAAGAACTAGGTCAATGAGAAGGTAGGTGGAGACAGGCGACTAACCAGCCCAAGAGAGAAGAAACCCAAGAGAGACAGCAGGAAAAGTGTTAGAAGTCCAACTTGCATAAAGGAAAGCCAGGGTGAGCTGGATAACTATTCAGATGCCGACTTAACCTGTGAGGTGGGTTTAGTTCATGTAGGAATGCATGCCTCACATATACTAGTTCCCTGGTTCAATTCCTGGTTCCAGAGGGGGATCCACCAGTTTGTCAAGCACCAACCTGGCACTTTGGCAAGGAACATATAGACTAAGAATTTCTGTTTCAGGTTTTTTGATCTGTTAGTTTATATTTTATATTATTACTATTTTTATTTTACTTTATTATTCTTTATTTTAGTCATTAAAACTGGGTACCTTACCTGTAGAAGGCAAGCTCTAGAGTAATTGATTGATGAGTACCAGCAGTGTGAGATAGTTCCTGGAGACCCTAGAGAGAAGCCTGTTTATCCTTGTTTGCCTTTTTTTTTTAGTTGTTGTTTTTTCTCTTTCTTTGTTTCCATTTTTCCTTTTTCTTCTTTTTTCACTCTAGTTTCTTTATTTCTGTCCTTTCTCCCATTTTACCCTCTTTTGTTGCTTTTCTTAAATTCCACTTTCTTTTGTTCGGTCTTCATTTTTTTTTCCTTTTCCTTTTCTCATCTTTCTGATTTTTTATTTTATTCTTTTTTTCTTGTTTCATTCTTTAAGTCCAGATCTTTTATTCTTATTCCTTTGTATTTTTATAATTTTCAGTCTTTTTACTTTTTTTCTGACTGTTTTATGGTTCATTTTCTATGTTCTTTTTTAAAATTTTTAATATTATTCTTTTGCTCTTCTTCTCTCTTTCCTTTTCTATGGTCTTAAATTTTTTAAAGGGAACAACAGACCACTTCAAGAATGTAGAATAAGTGGAACCAAATGTCAAAGAGGAAACTTAACACAAAGCAAAACAAAATACATATCTAGAGTAGGAAAAGAATTTAACCATCTGAATAAGGCCATCAAGATAAACAGTTTCCAAAACACCAGGAAAAAATCACACACCACACTAAGAAACAAGAATACATGGTCCAGTCTAATGAACAAACTACAAATCAGGAGGACATGCAGAGTGTGGAACAACTAATCAAGGATGTCCAAACAAATAACATGAAGCAACTTAGTGAAGTGAAAGAAAAGAGAAAAGGATATTAAGAAGCTACTTTGAGAAACTACTGAAGAAACTGAAAACATACATAAAAAGATAACAGATTTAATGGGGATGAATGGCACAATGCAAGAAATAAAAAATACACTGAAAGCAAGTAACAGCAGATTTGAACAGGCAGAGGAAAAAAATTGTGATGTCAAAGATAATACACATGAAATTGGAAAGATAGTATAAAAGAGACAAAAAGGTACAAAAAAATTGTGATAGGCTGAGGGAATTTAGTGACAACAAGAAATGCCAAAACATTTGCAGTATAGGCATCCTAAAGGGAGAAGTGAAGGGAAAGGGACCAGAAAGAGAGTTCAAAGAGATAATAGCTGAAAATTTTACAACTCTTTTGGGAGACATAGAGGTGCATGTCCAAGAACAGCACACTTCAAACAGTATAATTCCTAACATATCTAACAAGAGATCTATACTTGTTAAATTGTCCAATGCTCAAGACAAAGAGAAAATACTGAAGCAGCAAGAGAAAAGAGATCTATCACATACAAGGGAAATTTGGTAAGATTAAATGCTGCTTTCTTACCTGAAACAATGAAGGCAAGGAGGCAGTGACATGACATAGTTATAGTGCTAAAAGAAAAAAAAAAAGTGCCAGCCAAGAATTTAGTATCCAGCAAAAGAAGCATTAAAAAATGACAGCGAATTCAAAATATTCACAGATAAACAGAAATTAAGAGAGTTTGTAAATAAGAAACCTGCTCTTTAAAAAATAAAATGATTGCTGCAGGTTGAAAGGACAAAAGAAAAACAGGAAAGAGTGTGTTGGAGGAGAGTGTAGAAAGGAAGATTTTTAGTAGGAATAACTAAAAAGATAGAAATAAAAATAAAAACAAAATATGAAATATATAAACTTAAAGAAAATACGGCTAATGTAAGAAATGTCATGACGGTAGTAACACTGAATGTCAATTGATTGAATGCTCCAATCAAAAGACACAGATGGGCAGAATGGATAAGGAAAAATGAAACATGCTATCTACAAGAAACTCACTTTAAACCCAGAGAAGCAAGGAGGATGCAAATGAATAGTTGGAAAATATTTTACATGCAAACAATAATCATAAAATGATGGGAGTGACAAAAAAGACTTTAAATGCAAAACTATTGAAAGAGACAAAGAAGGACAATATATATCAATAAAAGGGGCATTAACTCAAGAAGAAAGAACAATCATAAACATTTGTGTATCAAATCAAGGTGTCCAAAACTACTTGAGGCAAACATTGGAAAACTAAGTGAAGAAATATATGTCTCTACAAATACAGTGTGAGAGACTTTAATATACCATTACCAGCATTAAACATAATATCTTGAGGGAGGATCAATAAAGAATGAGAGACCTTGAATAATACATTAGAAGATAAAGTACTAATAGACATATACAGAACATTACAACTGAATAAAGCAGGATATACTTTCTTCCAGACCACACACAGGTCATTCTCCAAGATATATCACATGCTAAGTCATAGATCAAGTCTCCACAAATTCATAAAGATTGAAATTATACAAAGTACTTTCTCTGACTACAGTGGGATGAAGATGGAAATTAATAAAGTGTAGAGAACCAGAACAGGTACAAAAATATGGAACTTAAACAACACACTCTTAGATAATCAATGGGCCAAGGAGTTCATTGCAAAGGAAATCCGTAACTACCTGGAAAAGAATGAAAGTGAGTACAGAACAAATCAAAACCTATGGGATGCAGCTAAAGCAGTGCTGAAAGGGAAATATATATCCATATATGCCCATATTAAAAAAGAACAGAGAGCTAAAAGCAAAGTTCCACACATGGAGGAACTAGAAAAAATCAACAAACTAATCTCAAGGCAAGCAGAAATAAGGAAATAACAAAGGTTAGAGCAGAGCTAAATGAAATTGAGAAATAAAAAATCTACAAAAGTTTAACAAAACCAAAAAATGGTTCATTAAGATTAATGAAATTGACAAAACCTTAGCTAGACTAAAAAAGAAACAAAGGGAGAATATACGGATACATAAAATAAAAAATGAGAGAGGGCATATCAATACTAATGCTGCAGAACAAGAGGATCATATGAGGATACTTTCAAAAATTGTATGCCAACAAGATAGATAACATAGATGATATGGACAAGTTTCTAGAAATATGCAAGCAGCCTACATTAACAGAAGAAGAAATTGATGAACTCAACAGACCAATCACAAGAAGTGAGATTGAGTTAGTCATCAAAAACCTCCCGATTATTAAAAGGCCAGAACAGATGGCTTCAAAGGTGTATTCTACCAATCAGTCTGGAAAGAACTATCACTAATCCTGCTTAAGTTCTTTAAAAAAATGGAAGTGGGGGGAACATTGCCTAATTCATTCTATGATGCCAAAATCACCCTAATACCAAAGTCAAATAAAGATGCCACAAGAAAAGAAAACTACAGACCAATCTCTCTAATGAATCTAGATGCTAAAATTCCTGGTATGCAGAGATATTTCAACATAAGAAAATCAATGTTTTATACCACATTAAAAGAAAAAAGTCACACGATCATCTATACTGATGCAGAAAAAGCATTTGTTAAAATACAGCTTCCTTTCTTGAAAAAAAAAAAAACTGTAAAAGGTAGGAATAGAAGAAGACTTCCTCAACATGATAAAAGGTATATATGAAAACCCACAACTAACAACATATTCAGTGGTGAAATGCTAAAGGCTTTCCTTCTAAGATCTGGAACAAGACAAGGATACCCACTTTCACTGCTCTTATTTAACATAATTTCATAGTACTTGCCTGAGCATTGAGGCAAGGATAAGAAATAAAAGGCATCCAAATTTTAAAGGAAAGAGGAAAATTTCACTACTTGCACATCATGTGATCCTATACATAGAAAACATTGTAGAGCTGATAACCAAGTTCAGTGAAGTGCAGGATATAAGATCAAATGCAAAATTCAGTATGATTTCTATACAGCCATAATAAGCAATCTGAGGAGGAATTCAAGAAAAAAATGCATTTAAAATAGCACTAAAAGGATCAAATACCTAGGAATAAACAACTAAAAATGTAAAGGACTTGTACACGGAAAACTATACAATATTATTAAAAGAAATCAAAGAAGACCTAAATAAATGGAAGGATACACTTTGTTCATGATTTTGAAGACTAAATATCATTGAAATGTCTGTTCCACACAAAATAACTTACAGATTTAATGAAATTACATTAAAAAATTACAAAGACATTTTTTACTGAATTGGAAAATCTAATTATGAAATTTATTTGGAAGGGCAAGGAGCCCCAAAGACCCAGAAACATATTGAAAAAGAAAAATCCAATGGGAGGAATCTTGCTACCTATATTTAAAGCATACTACAAAACTACTGTGGTCAAAGCTGTATGGTATAGGCATATATAAAGAAATACAGACAAGTGGAACTGAATAAAAGTTATGATATAGATCACTGCATATAAGGACAACTGAAATTAGGCAAGGCCACCAACGTCACTGAACTGGAACAAAATGGTCTCTTCACCAAATAGTTATTGGAGAACTAGCTATCCAAAAGAGTGAGAGAGGATTACAATCTCACATCCTATACAAAGATGAACTCAAGATGGATCAAGGACATAACTATAAGAGCCAACACCATACAGCTCCTAGAAGATAATATAGGGACGCATCTATGAGATTTTGTAGTTGAAAATGTTTTCATGAAATTTATACACAAACCATGAGCAATGAATCAAAAAATAGACAAATGGGCCCTTCTCAAACTTAAAAAATAAAATTCTTCAAAGGAGTTTGTCAAGAAAGTGGAAAAGGCAACTTATTCAATAAGAGAAAGTGTTTGGGAAAAATTTATCCAATAAGGGCCTAATATCCAGCATATATAAAGAAATCCTACATCTCTAAAATAAAAAGACAAGCAACCCAATTAAAAAATGGGCAAAAGATTTGAACAGACTCTTCCCCAAAGAGGAACTACAAATGTTTAAAAAGCACATACTAAGATACTCAACATCACTACATATTAGGCAAATGCAAATCAACTCAAAACTGCAATGAATTATCATCTTACACCTAATAGATTGGTAGCTTTAAAAAAATAAACAACCCCCCCCCACACACACACACAGAACTACAATTGTTGGAGAGAATGTAGAGGAAAAAGAACACATCCAATGCTGGTGGGAATGCAGAACAGTGTAGCCATTGTGGAAGACAGTTTGACCAGCCTCATGATTCTAACTATGGAACTGTCATATGGTCAAGCAATCCCACTTCTGAGTTCATATTCAGAATAATTGAAGGCTGGGTGTGGCAGTTTGAGATTATTTATGAAAGTTTATGTTTGTAAAAATAGAAAGATTATGTTTGTAAACTGATCTATTCTTCCTGATGTTATATCCTTTCAATCCATTATATTCAGCTGACATATTTTCTTTAAATTATATTTTAAGAGTAGGACTTTGATGTGGAGACACTGGTCACTGGGGTTGCTGAAGACAGGGAGAGGGAAATGAGGTATAATAAGGGGGCATTTTTAGGACTTGGAATTGTCCTGAAAGGCATTGCAAAGTCAGATACAAGACATTGTATATACTGCTACAAAGTACAGAATGGAATGGGAGAGAACATAAACCATAATCCATGCTGTGCGGCAATGCTCTATTGCGGTCACCCCTCGGGCTGAAGTGTGGTTTGCTGGCCTGGCGGGGGAGCAGCCGCGGCAGGCCAAGCCGCTGCCCCCATAATAGGGTGGCTGGTCGGACTCACCGCCACCCCCGAAGGGAGCTCAGCATGGGCGCAGAGTGCCCTCGGGTCTCCCCTTCTCGGCAGCCATGCTTCTGCGGCCGCCCCTCCTCCCGGATGGCACCACACGATGCCTGTGGGGGTGGCACCCTTCTTCTTCTTTCTCCCTGCGCAGGCGCAGGGTGGAAAATTCCAGTCTGCCCTTTTCCCCTCCCCCAACAGCAGCAACAGCCAGGCGTGGGCAGGAAACTCAAGTCTGCCCTCCACCCCAGCAACAGCAGCCACCAATCCCTAAACCCTGCCCCTTCCCCCAGCAACAGCGACAGCCAATCCCTAACCACCACCCCTCCCCCATCCAGTACCGCCCACTGACCTTTCACCGGCAACCAATCAGAACAGGGCATGGCTTTGACCAATCAGCCTTCCCCAACCCCTATAAAACTGTTGCCTCTCCCTCAATAAAGTGGACTTGCGTGTTTACCTTGTCTCCGCGGTAGTTCTTCTGCCGTGCGCCCTCCAGTCCTGAGAGCCCCCGACAAGGGCCTGGCCTCCCTTGTCCCCAGTTCGTCGCCTGCTTCTCCGGGCGACCCCTTCGTCGCTGGCTTCGCTGGGCGACCCCGTCAGCCAAACCACGCAACCCCTGTGAGACCGACCCCTTGTCTGCTGCCGGACCGACCCCTTGTCCCAAGCGGGACCGACCCCTCATCCAGAGCTGGACCGACCCCTCGTCCGCAGCCAGACCCCACCTCTACCGACCGAGCAAGCCGCCACACTCTATCATGTGTTCAACAATTGCAATGAGTGTACCACCCTAAAGAAAGAAGTGTTAATGTGGGAAGTTGGAAGATGTTGGGAGTGAACATAAGGGAATTTCCTATATTATTTTATGTAAAATTTTATGTAATCTTTGTATCATCTAAACTTAAATACAAAACATTTAAAAATACTATGAAAAAAGAAAATTACTAACCAAGGGAAAAAAAAAAAAAGAGTAGAGATTTGATTAGACCATTCCAGAAGGACAAGGAGATTTCCAAACTAAATGTGGAAAATGCAGGCTTATTCTCATTGTAGTTTATAGTAAAATGCTAAGTGAAAGAGATAAACTGAGAACTAATTGTTAGGAATGAAGAAATCAGAAACTGATTTCAGAAAGTCTACGTCTCTGGAAATGAAGCCCTCAGAAGATAGTGGCCCATTTAAGGAATAAATGAAATTTGGAAATTGTAAGTAAGAATTGAAAATTCTATTGTTCAGGAAAGTCTTATGGAAAATCTTACTGTCTGAGAGCTTGGAACCCTGCTACCTTTATACTAAACCAACAAGTTTTTTTTGCAAGATCTGTATGAACTAAACCACTGTTGCCTAGACTAAAAGAGATATGGAGGGAAGACATGGTAGTGAAAACAGCTCTAAGAGAAAAACCATTGAAGCTGAGTTCTGGAATTAAGACATCTATTTGGACCAAGAGAGAAACCCCACTTGTGTTACAGAAAGGGTGAATTTGCACAAGCATCAAAGAGGGTGGATATTCCAGCCCACTGTTCAGGGAGCATTTCACTGTCCAAAGCTACAGAGAGGGTAAAACACATTCACCAAGGGTTGGGAAGAGTGAGGTCACAACCCAACACTATGGGTTGGTGAAAGTAAGATTGACACCCTATTTCTCTGAGAAGTGTGGGTCTGTTTCACATAGATGAGGGAAGACCAGATCACCACCTCACTGTTCTGAGGAGATTGGGTTGGATGCCAGAGATTAGGGAGAATGTTGCCACCACCTCACTGTAAAAGGGGGTTTTAGTATGGCCATCATCCCAGTGTTCTTGGAGAGTGAAGTCTTTAGCTTGGTCACCACACAGATGCTTGGTGAGGGTGGAACCAAGAAATTGGTCAAGTCTGTGGAAAGAGTGGGACTTCATGCAGCCCCAAGGAAAAGAAAAGATCATCTTAAGAAAAACTCTAAGACTTCGAAATCTAATGGAGTATGCCCTACAGATATTCTTAAATAATTGGAGGTTTGTGATGCATGTTTCGCTTCTAAATTCTCCTTGTGTTAATGGAAATGATTACCCTATATCTGTCCATCTCTATATTGGAAACAGGTTTTTTTTCTAAGTTTCACATATCTACAGCCAGAAGTGATTTTGCCCCAAGACAAACTGTATTTTTATAACTGTGATGTGATTTTGTACTTAGCATTGCTAACTGAAAGGGTTTAAGGTTTGTGAATATTTTCATATCTTTTTGGGATTCAGAGGGTGGAGGGTGTCAGTGTAAGATTATTTATAAATCCCAAAATGAGAAAGATTATGTTTATAAACTAATCTATTCCTCTAGGTGTAATAACTTTTGAATGCATTAGATTCAGCTGACATGTCTCGATTAAATTACCTGTTAAGATGAGGGCTTTGATTTGACCACATCAGAAGGTCAGGACTCAGATTGAGTCACTGCCCCCTTGTTGGGCTGATATAAATGGACACTCACTCAAGAAGACATACGGAAGAGAGAGAGCTCTGTCATGTTTAATCCTGGAGCCCTGTGGAGAGATAAGTCATTCACCTGAGAGTTAGCATCTGAACAGAGCAGCTGAGAGGCCCAAAAAGAAACAAGCCCTATGCCAGAGACTGATATTGATGCCCTGGGAGACCAGACAGACATCACCTGCCATCTTGCTTCAACATGTGGCAACTGACTTTTGTGAGAAAGCATTCTTGAATTTGACTCTTTGGAGTCCTGTAACAATAAACTTTTACCCAAAATAAGAAGGCTTTATAAAAGCCAACAGATTTCTGGTACTTTCATCTTTGAACAGACTAATGCACAAGGACATGAAGGGATATATGCACACCAATGTTCATAGTGACATTATTTTTGCCTAATGTTGGAGGCTACCCAAGTGTCCATTAATAGATGGATGGATAAGCAAATTGTGGTATATACATATAATGGAATATTACTTAGATATAAGAAGGAATTCCCTATTCTTTTTGTTTTTTAATGTTTTTAGGAATGCAGTATTAAGACATGGATACATTTTGAAAATATTATTTTGAGAGAATTAAAGGACAAGTATTACGTGACCTCACAGATAAGAACTAAGCAAATTGAAAAGACTCACAGGGCTGGAATCTGGAAGATAGGTTATCAGGAGACAGAAAGGGAGTAGAGTGTGGTGAACCAATGCTCAATAGGAGCAAAATTTGATAAGGTGGGAGGAGGTGGTTGGAAAGTAGGTGGGAGTGATAGTGGCACAGTGATCTGATTGGGGTCAATGGTGCTGGATTATGAGGGGGAAGAGAGTGGGAGTTGGTTGGACACATATGGCACATATGGCAAAGGTGAGTTACTGTTACAGGGTTTCAGGTGTGGGGTGACATGTGGGATAGTTGTACCTGGGGCATGCTTTTATGGAATATGAAAGTGTTCATCTTGTCATAGTGTGTTCCATCAGGAGACTAATGCAATAAACAAAATGTTAAAGTCCCATCCTGTGAAGTCCTTCTCAATTAGAGTGGTGAGAATTTTTGACAACATACTCAGTGCCTAATAAAAGAAAACAGATCAATATGCCAAGTCCTCAATATTGTTGCATGTAACTATGAACTTTACTCTTCAAAAACTGAAACTTAGTGATTACCACAGTTTCTGAGGGGTGAGGGAGGAAGGAATAGAATAGACAGACCATAGTGTATTATTGGGTTGTTGGAAACGTCCTGCATGATCTTGCAATGTTGGATATAGGCCATTATACATTTTTCATAACCTATAAAAGTGTATGGGTACAAAATGTGAACCACAATATAAACCATCTATGTGTGTTCTTCAATTGTAACAAATGTACCATACTCATGTAAGACATTATTAACAGAGGTGGAGGGGATTGGATATAAGGAAATCCCTTATATTTTCTTTGTGACTTTTCTGCAACCTAAAGCATTCTTGAAAATAAAGTGGAAAGAATAAGACACTGGGAGAATATATGGAAGAAATCGTCAGTATACATGCGTAATAACAAATCTTACAGTGATGAAAAACACAACAAAAATATTTTTTTGTTTTTAATTTATTTTTAAATTTTGTATTTTATTTATTTTTATTGTTATTTTATTTCCTCACTTTTATTGATTGATTTTTTTTTGCTTTGTTTCTGCAGAGGTTTTGGATTACAAAAAGGTCACAGCTGTGGCAGGGGAGGATCACTAGTGTGGGGTGAAAGTGCTGGTGGGATATGTGGAACCTGGGACATGCCTCTATGGTGCACGAATATGTTCAAGTGTTCATACGTTATGGTCCTGGTGGTTGAAGACCTACACAATAACCAAAAGAATATCATATTGCCATTCTGGGAAGTCCTGCCACATCCTCTAATAGAGTGGCAGGTATCCTCAGAGTACATGGGAAGTACCTAGTGAAAGAGAACAAAGCAATATGTCAGGTTCTTGATATTGGTGGTTGTACCTATGAGCCTTATTCTTGGGAAACTGAAAGTTACCCTAGTATTATATGTTGCCTAAGAGCTACCTCCTGAAAGCCTCCTTGTTGTTCAAATGTGGCTTTCTCTAAGCAAAATTCAGCATAAAACATACTACCTTCCTTCCAGTGTGGGACATGACTCCCACGGATGACCCTTCTGGGCACCAAGGATTATTACAAAGCACCAACTCGTGAAGCATTTATAAAAATGCATAGACCGAAAGGGGGAAATATTAAAATACAAAAGAGATTTTATGGCTAAAAAACTTCAAAAGTGAGTCAGGGGGTAATTCTAGAGGTTATGCCTATGCACATCTTAGAAGAATCTCATATACTGCCCCAGTAAATGAAACCTCAAACAAGGGGACACCTGAGGGCTCTAGAGATATCTAGACAGTATAGGTGAATCAGACAATCTCAAGAATTCAGCACCCTGTCAGTGGGCCTTACCTTGAAATATATGCTCCCTAGTGTAACAGAAGTAGACTCATTTATAATTTCCCCACAGGTAATTCTTCTGCCCTCTTTTATTTGAACCTATAATTAGCACTATACCCATTACATGTATGTCCCAGGGACTTAAATCTTTGATTTGTTCATATGCTGGTTGAGTCCTGACTCTCAGATGTAACACTTACTCTTCAGTTCATTGGACTCACACAGGACAATTAACAAAAGGATGACAGTGGACGATGCCCATCCCCCCAAATCAGAAAGTATCTACAACTTCAAACAAGACAATTTCATCCATCTGACCCATGAATCTAAGCCCCCGTGCAATCAGAACACAATGGGCATCACCATCCCAAAATTCTCAAGATTGAGGAATGAACAAACATAAAGAGGTAAGGCAGATATGTACTAAAGTATTCTGACAATGGAAGAACTTTTAGTATTGATGTAAAAGCAGTGGCCACCAGAGGTTCTAAGGAGGGTGAGAGGGAAGAATTTATGCAACATGGGGCATTTTTTTGGACATTGGAATTGCCCTACAAAATAGATACAGTCCATTATACATTCTGTCAAAACTTAAAAAATTTTGCAGTGCAAATGTAAACTATAGTGCAAACTATAGATCATAGTAGCAATGCTTCAATATGTGTTCATCAATTGTAACAAATGTATCACACTAATGAAAGATGATGTTAATTGGGGAAGGGGGGAAGGGAGGCGCCGGGTACATGGAAATCCCCCTATATTTTCAATGTTACATTCATGTAATCTAAAGCCTCTTTCAAAATAAAATTTTTAAAAAGAGTTCTAAAATACATAAAGAAACACCCAGAGTTAGATTTAAAATAGTGTTATAATTGGATTTGCATTTGCATTTGCAGTTGGAATTAGACTTACATGTAGAACAAGGACCCAAATTTGAGCTGGAGGTGGAGGAGAATGAGAACTTTAGTTAGGGTTAGAGTTAGAGTCAGAATTGGATAGAGTTAGTGATAATTTGTACCATTGACAATCATCTAATATACATGAAAGGATAAGGGATCCCAATTACTCAAAGCCATCTTGAAAAGTAGAATGGTATTGGGGGCTCGATCTTAAAAACAAAACCACAGTAATCAAAACAGCATGGTACTGGAACAGGGACAGACCTATTGACCAATGGAATTTAAGTGAGAGCTCAGAAAACACCCTTCACATTTATGACCAACAGATTTTTGACAAGGGTACCAAGTCTGCTCAGTGAGGAAATATATGTGTCCTCAACAAATGGTGCTTAGGAAACTGGGTATCCATGTGCAATAATGTAAATGTGGACCCTTACTGCACACCAAATACAAAAGTCGATACAAAATGAATCAGAGACCTCAATAAAAGAAAGTGCTAAAAACCTTGTGGAAAAAAACTTAGGAAAAGATCTTTAGAAACTGTTACTCAATGGTTTTTAATATATACACTTTAAGTATATATAATTGAAGGAAAAATAGATAAATGAGACCTCATCAAAAGTTAAAATGCTTGTGCCTCAAAGGGCTTAATGATGAAAGTTTAAATACAACCTACTCATTGGGAGAAAATAATTGGAAACCACATGTGTGATATAGGTTTACTATCCATATTATATCATGAAATCCTACAATTATCAATAAAAGTACAAACACTTCAACCAGAAATGAGCAGAATACTTGACTAGCTATTTCTTGGAAAAGGATATCCAAATGGCTACAAATTACATGAAAATATTCTAAACAGTATTAGCTACTAAGGAAATGTAAATTAAAATCGCAAGAGATACTGTTTCATACCCACTGGAATGGCTAGTACTAAAAAAACAAACAAAAAAACAACAACAAGTTACAAGTGTTGGAGAGGATGCAGAGAAATAGGAACACTCATTCATTGCTGGTGGTGATATAAAATGGTACAGTGGCTGTGGTAGACAGTGTGGTAGTTCCTAAAAAACTTAAGTGTAGAATTGCCATGTGACCCAGGAATTCCATTTGTATGTGAAAGCAAAGAGTGGAGCAGATATTGAACATTGTTCATAATGTTTTTACAATGGCTAAAAATGCAAGCAACCCAAGTGTCCATCAACCAATGAATGTATAAATAAAATATGATATATAATACAATAGAATGATATTCAACCCTAAAAAGGAATGAATTTCTGATGCATGTGACAACATGGATGAATCTTGCAGACATCATGTTGTGTGAAATAAACTAGACACAAAAGGCAAATATTGTATGACCAATACAAATATCGTATTCTAAGCTATACACTTAGAATCTAGAATACAGGTTATCAGGGAACAGAGTAGGAATGAAAAGTTAATGTTTAAATTTTATAGAGTTTCTATTTGGGTTTGTCATATGGTTTTGGTAATGAATGGTGGTGATGGCAGCACAACTTTGAGAATGTAATTAACAGCACTGGATTATATGTGTGAATGTGACTAAAAGGGAAAAGTTTAGTTGTATATGTTTCTAGAATAAAAATTAAAAAAACAGTGGACTCTATAACAAAATGAACTGTATTGTAAATGATAGAATATGGTTAAGAGTAAAATTAAGGAATAGAGTGAGGGGGGGTGGGGATATATGGGGACTTCATATTTTTTTAATGTAACATTTAAAAAATAAAAAGAGAAAAATGAAACAAAATATACATATTCTTCAAGGATTATAACAAATGTACCACACTAAGCAGGTACACACAACATAAATGTTAAGTACATAACATTTCTGTTTATAGATCCATATTTCCATCTAGAATCACTTTCCATCTGTCTGAAGGACTCCTATTATATTTTGTACTGTGAGTCTCCAGATGAGCTACTCTTTTGTGTGTTGTATGTATGAAAGCACCTTTATTTGTATTTGTTTTTGAAAGATATTTTTGCAGTGTAGGTATTATAACTTTACAAATTTTTCTTTCAGATACTTTTTTTCCCCATGGTTCCCCACTGTTTACTTGCTTGTATGTATTCATTTGAACTGAAGGAAGATGTCATTCATTTCTACTTCCCCCAAACATCTATATTGTGTTAGTCAGCCAAAGTGGTGCTGATGCAAAGAACCAGAAATCTTATGGCTTTTATAAAGGAATATTTATTTGGGGTAAAGGTTACAGTCACAATGACCTAAAGAGCCCAATTCAAGGTACCATTAGAGATATTTTCTCTCTGAGTCTGTTGCCACGTGTTGATGGAAGATGGCAGGCAATGTCTGCAAGGGTTCAGTCTTCCTCCTCCTCCCAAGGCTCTATGGTCCAAGCTTCTTCCAACCTCCGCAGAAGGCAGGGACAAGTCTTGTCTCTATCCTGGACTCATTTCTCTCTGGGTTCAGTGACTCTGCTCTCTCCACAAGGCCAATTGTACACTATCAGGGAAATGGCTCGTCACTCTTCCCGGGACTTCTGCCATGTCTAATGGAGTCTTCTGTCTTTCCTTGTGTATTTGCTTCTGTGTGTGCTTACTTCCTGGGCTCCAGAGAAAAATAAAACTCCAACATCACTCCTTTGCATGTAATATTCTCTGTAAGTCTCTGCCCACCAAGGGGGTGGGTACTCAACATCCTACTGACATGGCCTAATCAAAGCCCTAATCATAATTTAATCAAGCAAAAGTGAAACTTCTTAAATTAATACAATCTAATACACCCAGAAGAACAGACCAGTCTGCAAACATAATCGAAAATCATAAACAATACCAAAATGCTACACGTATTTTCTCAAACCTCTACTTTGCAGAAATTGCAAAGGTGGCAGAGAGAAGTTGAATAATTTACTCAATATAGCTATATAACAGGTCCTGGTAAGATAATTGATATTTATAGAGTCATATGAGTAGTATATTAAAGAATTGGGAATCATATCCAGTTAAATGTCTTTCAAGTATAATACATCTAAGATACTATTAATATGCGTGGTGCAGTCATGTAAAGGACATCCCTGTTCAGAAGACTAACCTTGGCTTAGACTTCCCTTCCACTCTTCAGGCAGTGGGAAACTCCAAAATCAAAATCCTGTTTTTCCTGTTCAGCTGTGCCACAAAGGATTTATATGAAGAACAAATCCTGCCAGCAACTTGTAGGAAAATCAAGGCTTCTAAACTATGCAGTGCTAGTCTGAGGTAGCTCTTCTTATCTCAACAAATCCAGACACATCACAGCACCAAGATCAAATATGATAAAATAATATAATGTTTAGAGCTTATGATTAGAAATCCCATCACTCTGTTCTCAAATCTGAGCTTTATCAATTACTAGATATTTGATATTTGCAAAATTTTCTTTTATATTAAATAGAAAAAAAATAACTCTTCCTAAATGGGATAAGACTCAGATGACAGAGGACACTAGCAAATTAACTGATATGTAAAAGTCCTCATTATTTATTAGCACTCATGAAATTCACATTTCTTTTTTATCCTATGACTTTTCTGGAAATTTCAACTTCACTAACAAATGTCTCAGTGGAGAAGTGAAACACTTATAGGAAGATTTCACAATGGTAATTACTTATGAATTCATATCGAATACCACTAAATTTGGCTTTTTCTTACTCCTAATTTATACATTTTTCAATTTTCCTATCATCCACAAGATAAATGAAGACAAGCTACACATATGTTGAAGAAAATTTGCCAGTATCTGTGTAGGGTCCATAATGAGCTCTTATATTCTATACATAAGAGGAAAACAGACTATAAGAGATTTATTCTATGCCAGGTACCATTCTAAGTGTTATATGTATTATCTCATAAAACTCCACAACAGTCTTATGGGATAGGTCCCTTCTCATCCCCTTGGTACAGATGTGAAAATTGATGCATAAGGATGAGTAACTTGTCTCAGCTGCAACAGTTAAATCAGGAGACGATCCAGCCCTAAGAGGTGCAGTTTCTTGAACTCCAAAGCTCTCTCTCATAAGCATGGTCAGATTTTAAATATTAGACAGCAATTTTCTAGCCTGCATATGTCTATCCTCAGGGTATCAACAGTAGAATAGCAGTTCCCAATGACCTAGGGGTTTTCACATTTTATCTTGCTCAATCCCCTCTAAATTTGTGAGTTAGGTATCTGAAAATCTCTTGATCCATTCTCCCATATTAGATTATCCTGTGCCCAACATCCCACATTCTAAAATCTCCTCCTAATCACAATCATAGAGAGACCTCTAGCACACCCCATTTGGCATTGCCACTTCTTGCACCATTTGGTCATAGAAAACACAGCTAAGAGTTTGAACAGGATGTTTGGCTGCCAACTTGACTGAAGCTGCTAATTCTATTCTTCTGGGAACAAAGTTCAGAGCATGCCTAACTCTTCTTTGTGCTTGAGTAATCTACATTTAAATATTTACTGCAATTATACATGAAAATGTCAATAAGAACAGACTCTGGGGATTCCTGGGCCTGAAAAACCACATAAACATAAACAGCCATAGCTAGTAGATTATGTTGGTTTCTAAATTAGCGATCCATGTCGTTCCAGACACTGAAGGACCAAAGGAAGCATCTCAAGTCGAGGGAAGACTTCCTAAAAATAACAATTATAATAACTTCCAACAGAGTTCAGTGTTTTTCAATGCTACAACAATTTTCATTTTTTGCAGAGTTCAAGGTTCTTTCAATCCTTCATTTTTCTGTTTTAACATAGCTTGTTATTTTCAGGTCTTTAAAAATGATTAGAACAAAGATAAAGAGGTTTTTATAATATATATTTTATCTAGTCACCTAGAAAGCAAGCCTGGTAAATGTGCAACATAAGCTTGTGAAGAGAAGTCTTTTAATGGTTAAGTTTTTCTCGATCAAGCTCTTTGAAGCCTAAAATTTTTTGGAAGTTCTAGATAAAGATTTCTTATCTGAGCTGGGATGCTTGTGGTCCACATTCAGAGGTTGGTGTAAGCCTAAAGAGCAAAGATAAATTCACCCCACAGACTAAGATTTACTTAGGAAGTCTCCCTTTACAATCATTTGTAAGTTTCTAATTGAGGTAAAGAAATGTTATCCTTAAGGTCAAAATGGATGAAATTTCTAAACAGCAGTTAGTGATGGATCAGTGATTGCTACCTCAGCAGAAAGTGTTCTCTACAAATAAGATGACTTTTCTTATGAACTTGTTCCTTCTTCTACCTTCAAAGTGAGAGGTAAGGACAAACAGTGACTTTTTTTTTTTTCATTAAAGATGTTCTGGCTGTGGTATCTTTGCTACAATTGATGAGAGCCAATTTTTTATAATTGTACTGTTAACTATAGTCCATGGTTTAATTTAGGATTCTCTGTATAGTGCAGTTCCATGGATATTTTTCAAAAAGTTTTATTCTACCACATATCTACAACCCTGTTTAGCCACATTCAGATGTGTATTTCAGTGCTATTAATTACATTCACCATGTTGGGCTTCACTAGTGTTTTTTTCTCTCAAGGTGACAACAGAGTTTGATTTACAGATAAACTTTATTTAGACAGGTATAGGTACTATCATAGATTTTTATGGATAATAACTGGCATACCCAGTGTACTCAGAATAGCAGTCACTAGAGATATTTTGAACCAAGACTTGAGACAAGAAAATAAAACATTTTTTATTAATTTATTTTCGAGATACAAAGGCAATATATTCTATTTATAGAAAATCAGATCAGAAAAGTTATAAAAAAAAGAAAACAAAAATTTGTCTTAATGTCATAATACAGAAACGCTATTAATCTTTAGTGAATGTTTTTTAGAGACTTTTCTATGTACACATGTCTTTTAGACAACAGATCATAATATATATATGCCTTGTTATAGCTTGCATTTTCTACTAAATATGATATCAAAAACATCTTTCCACATCATTAATCTTCTTACAAATACTTTAATGTTCATATGATATTTCATAACAATTCATCATAATTCATGTAAATGACCCCCTTATGTACACATTGGATCATCTTCCGCTTTCACTGCTATTTACAAAAATCCTGAAATACCAACTCTATATATAATTTTGGCCATATTTTTGGTTTAGAGTAGATTATAAAAATAAGGAGTACTGAAAATTTTATTTCAACACACTCCCGCAGATACTTGATAGTATAGAACTCATAAATTTTTGCCTACTGATCAATTTTTAAGTAACATTTGTTTGATGGCTTATGAAATACAGGATTTTGTTAAATATCTTTTTTATTTTCCTGAGTTACCTTTTAATTAAATTCTCCTGTTCATAAAGCTGTGAGTAAAATTATTTCTTTAATTTTAAGAGCTATTTCTATCATAATAGTTGTCTTTAAATGTTGCAATTACTTTTCAAAGTGTTTCATTAATTCATATATTTGACCCATCATATTTTCCTTATGCCACTTATTTTGTTTAACATGTTCTTCTCCACTGAAATATCAGAAACATATTCAGCTCTTCTATTAATTTGGTTTTAAAAAGACTATGGTTCATTTTAACATTTTAATACATGTGATTTTCCTTTTTACTTCACTTTTTGAGGGTGTTGGCATGAATAAAAGACTTACTTTGTTTTAAAAAATGCCTATCAGTTACCGAAAAAATCTTTTATTATCCCTATTGAACTATATCCTTATAGTCTTTTAAAAATGTCTTAAATAAATGCCATTTGGGAATGTGACCATACATAGTTCTTATTGAGGTGAGTTGTGTTCAGCTATTATGTTAATATTCCATACACTTGATATGCATTGAATTTAGTTATTGTCTAATATTTTTCTGTCTATTGTATTGATTTCTGATTTACATTTTTTCCTAATATATTTTTTTTATTTTTCAAGAGTCTTGGATTTAATACTTAATTTATTTTCCCTATCAGTTAATTTATTTACTCATTTAATATTATATAAGCAAATATTTCAAGGATAAAATATGGATATTTTGTTCCTCATTTTTGTTATTTATTAAAAAATTAGAAGTGTAAGAAAATCTGCATTTTTAGGTTTAGATGACACATTTTTTCTTAAATCATAGTATTCTTCAATTCCTCTATGTCCTTGGTTATTTTCCCTATATTAACTATATAAAAAATTTAGGCTCAATGGGGTTAAGGCCCATTCCAAACATCGCATGGGTTCAAGGTTATGTAAAAAAGAAAACAAAAATGGTTTGCCTATTTTATAGAACATATGTGACCAAGAAATTGTGGTGCTTTGTTTCCTTTCCTTAGAAATACCTATTTTTTATCAGGTCAAAAGAATTTTTCATAAATTTCTGGAAAGAATATTGAAATCAAAATATGATAGAAGTTACCCAAATAGAATTCCAAAGTTTCAAATAATTTCACAAAATATTAGATTGTACCATGTTGCCTGTTTTTTCCTCTTCCTGATTTTCTTTCAGAGGTGCTCAAAAAAGAATCTGTGTTATACAACTTTGTTTCATTGTAGAATAAGCTCACAAACCTAACTGCCAGTGTGTATCTTACTGCAGCTTCAAATTTGCATTTGATTCAGGAAAAATGACTACATTATCCCTAATTTCAAATTAAACTCACCTCATGTTTTATAGACACTCTGTAATAAGTTACAAAATATCAAGGATAACACTCTGCTGATTACCCTCTCATCATGAGTGACTAGAGAAGAGATGCAGGAGAATGGATTCTAATGAATTCGAGATTCTACTCCTTACAAATCAATTTATGTTTCAGTTTTCCATGATAGAATATACTAGTATAGTGTGTGGTAGAGGATTCCATCATATATAATTGCTGGAAAGGTGCTTGGAGTGTCAACAGTCATAAAACCATGTGTCTCTGTGTGTTTCTGTGTGTGGAGGAGTGGGAAAGAGGGCTATATATTCAATATGTAACTAAAAGTATAGCCTGACTTTAAATCTTTGATTTATCTGCTCAAAGTTTCCCTTGTATCTTAAAGAAAGTAAATAACCTGGCATATTTTATTTGCTTTATCAAAATTTATTTAACACCGTTGCAATCCCTGTGCTGTTTTCAGATAAAGCATTGATTCAAATGCAAAAGTGGATTCAGAGAGCAATGAACAACGTGACAGAATTCATTCTGCTTGGTCTGACTCAGAACCCAGATGTGCAGAAATTCTTGTTTGTTATGTTTACAGTCATGTATTTAATCACCCTGGGAGGCAACCTACTCATTGCAGTGACCGTCTCCACCAGCCCAGACCTGGGCTCCCCCATGTATTTTTTTTTGTCTTTTTTGTCTTTACTAGATGGTTCATTCTCTTCTACCACAGCCCCCAAAATGATATTTGACTTAATTGCTGAGAAGAAAACTATCTCCTTCAGTGGTTGCATGATTCAAGTCTTTATGGAGCATTTCCTTGGGGGAGCTGAGATGATCCTGCTCACAGTGATGGCCTATGACCGTTACGTGGCCATCTGCAGGCCTCTCCACTACATGATCATAATGAACCGGCGGGTTTGTGGTCTTCTGGTAGCCATGTCCTGGGCTGGGGGATTTCTTCATGCTCTGATTCAAATGCTTTTCATTGTGTGGTTGCCCTTCTGTGGCCCAAATGTCATTGACCATTTCTTCTGTGGCCTTTATCCTCTGCTGAAGCTCTCCTGCACTGATACTCACATCTTTGGCCTCTTTGTGGCTGCCAACAGTGGGTTCATGTGTATGCTCATTTTTTCTATTATTATTACCTCCTATGCCCTTATCCTTTGCTCCCTGAGATCTCATAGCTCTGAAACTCAGAAGAAGGCTCTCTCCACCTGTGCCTCACATATTACTGTAGTTGTCTTATTCTTTGTACCCTGTGTGATTTTATACCTTCGGCCTACGAGCACATTCCACATTGATAAAGCCTTGGCTCTACTTTTTGCTATAATAACACCCATGCTAAACCCTTTAATCTACACACTCAAAAATGCAGAGGTGAAAAGTGCTATGAGGAAGCTCTGGAGCCAAAGAGTGATCTTGTTTAACAATTCAGTCAAATAGAGAAGATAAAACAGAATATCACATTCTTAAACAAGTTTGTCCAATGCAAAAGATAATGGCCTTGGGAAGCAGCTGTGGCTCAATTGATTAGGCTCCCATCTACCAAATGGGAGGCACTGGGTTCGTGTCCCAGGGCCTCCTTGTGAAGGCAAACTACCCCATGCCCATGGAAAACTGATGGCTTACATCTGCAGAGAGCTGGCACAGCAAGATGATGCAACAAAGGGAACCAAGCAGTCACAGAAGAATGTGCAGTGAATGGACACAGAGAGAAGACAGCAAACAAGCCACAAAGGGGAGGAGGGGAATAAAAAAAATAATTATAAAAATAATAATAAAAAAACCCTGACAGATAATGGCCTTGCATCCAGAATATGTGGGTCAAAATATTTTGTATCCTCAGGTTATCTGGAATTCTTAATGGTTCCTTTCCCTTAAATTAACAATATTTAATTAAATGGTGAACAAACTTCTTCCAACTGGAAACAATTTTGCATATAAAAATTAATGAAATATTGAAAATTGGCATAGAATGGTAACATGTTTTAGAAAATCCGTGGTTTATTCTTATTACAAAATAATTGTCTTCAAATATTCAGCTATTCCTTACTTAACCAATACCCCAATTACTTAAAATACTATGGCTAGAATTTTATGAATATGTGTTATTTTAATACTAACTGCTGATATCAGGCTAGACTTTTTATTATGGAGATAGGGATCAACAAGAAATCATTGGGTTGAGGGAATGAAAGAAAGTCAATAAGCAGGTGGCATCCCAAAATTGATCCTGTTATTTTGCACTATCAATGGAAAAACAATTATATAGTCACCTGGGCTCTGCCCAGATAATTTTTTTTTTCTCTTCCTAAAGTCAAAGGGGGATATTAATTTATTTGGGGGACAGTCTTATAGCAACCTTTCATTGGATATCCCAGGAAGACTATATATACATATGGAGAAAACTTTTAGTCCAAAACACCCACACAGCGTTTCACCACCAAAATATCTATTAATATATATTATTGAGCCTCATATAATAAGAAAAATGTTTCAGTACAAAAGAGAAAATTTATGATATTGAATAATCAAGGAAGAAAGTCTGCTATTTCAAATTTAACTTAAATTGTATATCAAAGACATGGGTAGGCATTTAAAATATAGTCACAATTCAGTTCTAAGACAAAGAAACCAGATAAAAGAAAAATTGCAGATTTGGATCAGGGCAGACACCCTGCCAAACTGTGATATTTCATTTCTATCTTTGTAAAGACTGAGTTAATTCAAATTATTCCACAGTCAAATATATAAATTCATAAACAATTGATTCCAAATGATCTCTTTTTCTCAGTTGTAATCAGTGAACTTGCTGATGAACAAATATACTTGTGCCACAAGCGTATTTTCTGACCTCTTGTATTTAAGGTATTTAAGAAGGGCTATGATATGACTACCTTGCAAAAATGATGTGTATCACACTGAGGCTGAAATATTTAGTAGCAACTAAGCTCTGACCCAGCGCTTTTTTCCCCCTGCTGCAGCAAGCCTAGAAGAAATGCACTAAAATGGCAGGACTGCACATATGAAGCAACCTATTACTGAGTTTATACACGAAGCACAAATACCCCCATAATCCCTCAACCCTTAGTGGATTTTGTCTGAACAGGAAATAATATTATAAATGTTAAGCCACAGACAATTCAGGATTCAATTGTTACCACACACACACACAAAAGCATCTTATCCTGCCTAATGCATTGACTATATTTATCCTTACTAAGATTTATAAGTATTACGATAAGAACAGATTAGCAGATTAGCATAACTTTTGCAATTTTCTATATTATCAGTAGTTTAGAATGGATAGATAGCAATCCTTACAAGTCAAGTCAAATTAATCCTTTTTCTGCTTCAGTGTAACATTCACTAAAAAAATATTTAAACACCATCTTCATTCACCTTTTTTTTTTTCCTTTTACCTGATTGTAAGGTATTGTTGAGGGAAATTATACCATCATACACTAGATGATACCAACAATTACGAACGCCAATATGAGAAAGATCTTCAAAGCTTTTGGAGCATATATTCTGGCTAGTGAAGATAGTCACTCTGCTATACATACTTCTCAGCGTATGTCCTGGTTTGCATTAATTTTCTAAAATCCTTATCCCACACATTTTCCTTTCAAATTAGGAGAAGCCCATGCTCTCTGCCTATCAGGAAAATAGAAAACATCACAGAATCATTCTTTCAACTTCACGCTTTTCCTTTTCACATAAATACCTTCCTGCCCAAATAATTAAAGCCTATGCTCCTATTACATCTTAATATGTCCATGTGTGTTCTGCATAAAACTGCTTCCACTCTCTTCTGTTTTCAGTGTTTTCAGAGAATTGGAGAGATGAAATTATTTTGCATCTTAGGTCTCTTTACATCAGCTTCTATAACATTTAAAAGCATGTTCAGATCACAGCCAACATGGCCAACCTCTACCAGTTTTACCTCAGTTCTAGAGCTAGCCTGCTATTATCCTAATACACATACATGTATATATGTTTACTTAAACGCATTTTATTATAAGGAGGCAAATAAATTGAAATTAAACTCTATGGTTGTAAAACTGTCTTCTAGAAACTAGGCATAGTGAAATGACCTCACTCTTAACATTTCTTATTAAAAAATTATATTTTTCTTTGGAAATAATGTTTATATAGTACCCATTCCTGTGTTTGACATTGAAGCTGTTTTCATCATTCCAACAAATGTCAACTTAACCTGGAAAAACAGCACAGCTTCTTCCAGGTACACATATATAATAAAAAATAAAATGGAAAATAATTGGGCAAATCTTGTTATAATTTTTTTTAATTGTAACATAACAGATTTAAACCCAGCAACTTATATACATTCTCTATCACTCTAAAAATAGTTGATGGGACAAGGGGAGGGCCCACAGACATAAATGTCACAACAGGTAGGTTGAATTGCTCCCAGGATGAGCCATTATCCTGGCCCCTTGTTGCCTTGTATAACAGAGCCTTATATATTTTTTGCATCCTTCTGCCTACTGTAAACAGAATGTGTTTCATCAACTGTGTAAGAGGAGAAAGATACTATGTTGGTTTGAACCCAGGTGGCCAGATAATTCACCATTAAGATCCTATTTGTTGGAGGAAGTTTTAACTATTTCTACTTGTTTGGTTTTAAAAGCTTTTTCTTATTACTGGTTCATATTGACTTTTTTGCTAAGATCTAGGAGTAAAGAACACATTAGAAATATATCTTGACACAATTGCTAGCCTTTTGCTATGCTCCAATATTTTCTGTTGGGGATGAATGTTTGGTCTACTTCATAGAGTAGTATGTGCTTACAATGAAATAAGGTCCCAATGACATTCAGTTAAATGAATATTTAGCTTAGATATCAATACCCTATGCTACCTGTGATAGCTGAAAATTTGGCTCTTTATTTTAAAATCTGAGAGGAATTAAATATTTTAAAAAGATGTCATGTCCCCTGTTGATTTGGGGGGATTGGAGGGTTATGATCTCCCTGACTGATGAGGGCCAGAATCCTGACATTTTGGAGTCCAGGACTTGAAATGAGTGCTAGCCCAGTACCTCTTGGACACAGAGCAGGCAAACAAAAAATCAGTGAGGTCACAATAGGGGAATCACACAATGTCCCTTTGCCTAAGGAGAATGGTCTGTCTGCTGGCGGACTTGGGATGGCTTGTCTTGGAGCAGTGAGAAACCTCAAGCAGGAAGATGAGGACAGAGAGCAGTTCATCATCCCAGGCCCAGGTGATGAAGCTATGAGCTGGGGTGGTAGGGAATGAAGGAAAGGCAGACATTGGAATTTTGTGTTACCTGGGCCCTGATAACTCCAGAGGGGTTGATTTAATTTCTAGAGAGCTGTTTTACATATGTTTTGAGAGTTGTCTCTCTTTTAAAAAGGGGAAGAGAATGTAAAATATCTAAATACTTGAAGACAGTTTTTGGCCAGTCTAGATTCCTGGAAGAGGCTAGAAATGTGGGTGAGAAGCTGGTGACACATCATGTATGTAAGGAGTAAATGTTTTTCTTGGTATTTCACATTAAGAAGGAGGTTCCACTTGTGTCCTTCTTTCCTCTTCTAAAGGTGATACTAATCTATGGGTGTGAAGAGGAAGATGCAACCATAGGAGAGAACATTTGACCTACCGGGGATGCAGAGACCAAATGAGAGTGGCAGATGGGAGCCTCCCTGGTGAGGACAGCATGGTTTCTACAGGAAGGATAGGTAACTGTGAGGAGGGGAAAGAGATCCCTCCTCAGTTATCAATTACAGGGATGCGTGGAGTTGTCCAACATGAGGTGATTGTGAGCAAGGGTGAATGGGGCTGAATCTGGCCTGCCTGGCCTCACCAAGGATACATCCCAAGTCAGGGTCCATCCAAAGGAAAGGCCTTTGCCTGATTTACTAAAAGGAAGGTGTGGATTAGTGTTGGACTTGAGTTGCCAAACTTTTAAAGTGGTTTGAGCAGAAGTAAAGTAACAGTGGTGGTGTCTTAACCTTTTTGTCATGGCTGTACATAGCCTGGTTTGCACTGAACTGTCCAATTATTTGATTGATAATTGTTATAGTTGCATAACCCTATGTGGAGATGTATTGTGCCAGTCATTTTTCAAGCAACTAGTTAGGTGAAGAAGGCTTAAGGAACCAACAAGGGATATTGAGACATCCAGAGATGAGCTGTGGTGGAAAGCTCCCACAATGCTGAAGGGCAAGGGGTAGAAATAGTATTTCTGGAGCCCAGTGAGGGCTGGGGAAGTAGAGGATATGGCCATGATAGAGCATAGGACTCACAGCAGGAGGTAATTTATAGCAACCTGGCTATTAAATCAGAACTAGCTTTGGAACCCTGACACATCTCATGGTAAAGTCTATGATCTTTAATTGATCAAGTAGGGATTTTGTTCATTCTTAGATATATAGTAGCTTGAGGACTCTTCTGGGTTTCCCCGGCACCTAAAGCAAGATATGTGTAAAGTTCATGTTGTTGGGTTGGTGAAGGTCCCATTATAACTCTAAAGTCAACTAACAAACTAGCGAAGAGTAATTACACAGTTGTAAGTGACCAGGTTGTTTCTTCTCTTATGTTGGCTGACTTTTGTTGGGATCCACATACATTTCCAGTTGTGGTTAAACTGTGTTGAAGAGGGAGGGGCAATTGCCAGTACTCCTTAGACTAGATGACATGCTCTGATAGCAACTTGTCCCACTCTTCTGTTTGGAGAAAAATAATTCTGGTTACTTTATTTATTTATTTTTTTATTGACTTTGTAATAATATTACATTAAAAATATATATGTGAGGTCTCCTCTTCTGTCTTCACAGATTCTATTCAGATTGTTGGTATCCACATTGTGACTAACAGTGCTACAGCATGAACGTGACCTAGGAAATGAGTGATAATAGTCCCACTCTGACTATACCTACAAATCCAAGTTGTTGGAAAGACTAATTTCTTCAGCCTCACCACTGAGATTCATGCCATCATCATTGGCCTCAGCTCAAATACCTTTTAAAACACCACAGTACAACCTTTACAAGATAGTGGTTCTGAGGTATGCCATTCTCTCACCAAGTGTATACCTTTGAGTTCTTTTGCTGTTGTGGCTGGGCTTTCTTGCCTGCCTACTATGGAAAGACTCAGATGCAAAGAGAGATAAGCTCCATTCTCTGCCCTCAAGGAAAGTATAGCCTAGTGTTGGAGTGCAAAGTGATTTATATCAGGATGTGCAAAATAAAAATGGTGACTGTTAATAACACTGACCTCACACCAGATATCATGTGAAGTACATTGTTCACTCTGTCTTATTTAAAGCTCACAACATCCCTGTGATGATGTAATTGCCATTACCTTTATTTTTTGCATGAGAAACCATAATTGATAAGAGGTGATGTAGACAGGGGTCACAGCAGGTAAGCAACAAGGGTGAGATTAGAACTCTTATCTGTCTCCATTCCAGCCTATGTTTGTAACAAACATTCCAGTGTAGTAGTTGATAGACAGAAGCCAATAAAACTGAATGTTCATCTCCCTTTTTTCTTTGGACACTGATATTATGCTGAAACACCAGCAGAGCTATGTATAATCCTTGGTTTTCTTACAAAACCCCATAAAAAAGAAGTTGGTAGGCAGTAAATAAGTTGTCTGTTCCAAAGAAGGTCCAGTAATTTTAAATAAAATAATAATGGTATAATAATACAGCCAGGAGTTTTACATTTATTAGGATCCCCATTTTATGGATAAGAAAGTCACAGCTTAAGATGGTTGAATGATTTGCCTCAGGTCACAGAGCTAGTAAAATGGCAGAGCAGAGACGTGACTTCAGATGTTCCCAGGTCTGGAAACAGGCCTTGTCCACAAATAGGTTTTACTTTTGCATCTCAGAAAGCATACCTTAAACATTCTTCAAATATCTTCTGGACTGTTTTTTGTTTTGTTTTGTTTTGTTTTGTTTTGTTTTGTTTTTTTGAGGAAAATGAACTATGTTTCCACTTCTTAATGTTTTATTTTTGACTGTTTAATCCATTTGCTAGGATTTGATTTATCTGTGAGTAACAAAATCCTTCAAGCATCTGTGGTAAACAAGGCAGGAGTTTATTTTTCTTACATGTAAAAGAATCCCAGTTCTAAGCAGGTTGGGGATGGTAAAGTGTAGTGTTAGCCAGGGCTCAGTTGAAGGAAATAGAAATTGTTGTAGAATTAATTGCCATAATGATGCGTCATGGGAGCTCAGGTTCAAGGCATGACAAAACTTTCAGCAGGCAATCTCTTTATCACTTACATAGTATAAAGAATAAAGAAAGGGAACATTATCTCAATGTCACTTATATAGCACAAAGAGCCCAAAAGAGCAAGGGAAGAAGTCCCATCACAGCCAGTATCCTGGGATGGCCAAAACTGTTCAGGTCAGTGTCAATAGATGGCAGTGACACATCCACCACTTCACCCTGGAGAACAGAGACAGAGGTATATTATTTGAGTGTATTTTTGTGTTTAAGTTTTGGCTAGGACTTTTTATTAGATTTAATATTCCCCCAACCCCAAGTTGAAGAATGCCCCATAACAGAAAAGAAGGTTGGTATAGCAGAAGGCCAAAAAATGACCACTTAGTTTGTGTTTGTGATTTCTCCAGATAAAAATGTGGGGTTAGGTGAGGTATTGTGTGGGCAATAGTCACTTACCAGGTGTCTTAAGACTTCCTCAAAACGTCTAAGTTGTTTTAAGCCAAAAGAGATTAACACTGGGAATTAAGGGCAAATAGAATCCTTGGAAAGGTGAGCAAGAAGGCTGCATGGTGGGCATCCAGAAATGACTCCGAAACCAATGCTTATGCTACACAGGATATAGGAGATGCTGTCTCTGCCCTTAATTTTTACATTCTCTTTGGAGAGGCAGAGAGATGAATATCAAACAGAGAATAATTTAACCATTGATGACAAAGTGCAAGAACAAAGGTCTCAAGTCCCAAGGCAAATCATGTCAAGGCTTCTGACACTGACAGCTGGATTTGAACAAATCCTGGAATGTCTTCTCCTCTCCAAGGCTCTGGAACTGTACTCAAGGAAGTCACTCTGAAGGATCCACAAGTTTTCTTCAAACTTTAAAAGTTTCTGATTACTTCCTAACAAAGGAAACTAGGCGGAAGACACCCCTGCATCTACTCCTCTGGTAACAGGATATCAATGGAGAAAAAGGAGAAGAAAAGTAATCATGGAAAAAGCCAGTCAAACTCAATCTTATTTTTCAGAATTCCACATAATATAAAGGCATAAGATAGTGAAAGAAAAATAAGAAACCTTAAATAAGGACTAGATGATTGAAAGATTTGAAACACTACAAAGAAGCATTTTGTTGGGGCACATCCATCTTAAGTATTTACGTACATCTGTATTTAGGTTTTCTTAAGCACCAACACTCGAAATGTTCAGTTACTTTCTGCCTGATAAAAATACATTCCTGTCTTTCTGCATCTCTTCTTTTGGCCCTGCTGATTAAAGTCAGAATTAAAGTCAGTTCAGAGCCACATGTAAATGCCACTGACACTATGGTGGTGTACTGGTTTGATGATCTCTTTATGAAATTATCTCTCAAATGTTCTTCATTTCTTTTCAAGTTTCAATAAATGCTATTTTCTTTTTTTTCCATTCTAAATCCATTCAATTTTTAAGAAATCAATTAAAATTTTTAAAAATATGTTTATCACATTGTGTGTACATCTTACTAGTTAACCTTCAAAAACTTTGGATGAAAAAAGCCAACAGTTATTTTTTAAATTGGAAAACTATAGTGATCTATAAAATCCTCTGACAGGAACTTTAGCACAGACTCACAAACTTAGAAAAAATTATCGGAACAGAGAACATTGGCTTTTGAAGCTAAATACCACAGAAATTATTTACTTAACAATGGAACCATTTTTGCCCTGACGGTATAATACACGTGTAATGGTTATATTCATATGTCATCTTGGTCTGATTATGGTGTCCAGTTGTTTGGTTATACAAACACTGGACTATTCCTGTGAGGATATTCTATGGACTTAAATCTTCAGTAAATTGATGGCATATACAGCTGATTAGATTTATAATCAATTGAGGAGATTGCCTTTAACCATGAGAGAAGTCTCATCCAATCATGTGAAGGCTTTAAAAATAGAAGCGATGATTTCAGTAGTCAGAAGAGAGAAGTTCTATCTCCAGTTGAGTCAACCAGCTTCCCCTGGAGAATTCATTCAAAATCTTCATCTGAGTTCCCAGCTTGTGGCCTGTTCTATAAGAATTTGGACTTATCCATCCCACAGTCATGAGATATGATTTTTATAAAATTCTCATAATATGTACATATATCTCTTGGACATAAGAAAGAACATAAGAGGAAGGAAAGGGAAAGTCTCCAAGTTTTAACCACTGTGTGGGATCCAGTAAGTCTCCTCCCTAAGGGGAACTCAACCCTCAATATGCAGTCACCTGCATGCCCCCAGGACATGAGTTAAAATGTAAGACAACGTCTCACAAGAAAATGATGCAGATGCTATCATACACTGTAATGTTCTCCAGGCTGTACAATTCCTCCCTAAAATAAAATCACTAGACACCATTTATGTAACTGTGTTGTGAAATGTCTTTGTTCTGACACCCTAAATATTGCCCCTCATTTTCTTGCTTCTCTGCAGAGAACTACTTTCATTCTTTGGTCTGCCACTCCTCAAGATCCTCTCCTGTCCGTAAGTCCCAGTAACTAAATCTAATGTTTGATTATGGGCTAAGTGTGTCCTTTGGTCTTGCAGACACCCTGGCCCATGCATTTCCATATTTGGGTTGTAACACACCACCCTTGTATGTATATATGGAGAAAGGGAAATGTAAGGTAGTAACAGGATATCATCATGATTCTTGGACTAACAAAAAAGACAAGTCAAACGATATTTAAGTCCTGTTTTATAACAGACTATTGTTCCATGGGATTATCTGTAATATGTTTAATTCAGAATGCCAGAGCATAACAAATCTATTCAAGCAGATACTGTCATACATTGACTGGCATGTAAAGTGGGTGTCAGATTTGTCTCTTGCAGCAAAAGTATCTTAAATAAACCCAACATGCATCGCCCTAGCTCAGAGAAACAAGGCAGAGTTAAATGAGTCCTCAATTTTATTCTTACAGCTTATAAATTTGCTTTTAAATTATCTGAGCACATTCAAAACAACACTATGCAAATATATTTTTATTCCCCTTTATAAGATGAAAACAGCTGGAGGGGTGTTGGAGGGGTGTGTGTACTTATTTAAGGTACAAGATAGGAAGTGGCAGTGCTAGGATTTGAACTCAGGTTTCCTGACCCCAAACCCTAAATTCCTATGCAACAGATCACAGTTGCTGTTCCCCAATTTGCAGAGGGCTGGCTTAGATAGCAATCTAGCTGGTGAAGTGAGTACATATCCATTCAGGACACTTTCAGGTTTTCTAGCAGGGCTTGTTTGGGAAAGGTATGTCCAAGGAAAGACCCTGTAATTATGAACTTGCTGTGTTTGATCACCTTTTATCAGTCTTCAGGGCTCTCTAATACAATTGAGGATCTCTAAGAAGTTATTGCTGCAGGTAAAGGCCTGGCACCCACCTTACAGGGTTCCTAGTATCAACTTGCTTGTTCCATGGTTCTGATTAAAGCATCTTACAAATGCTATGGAACAAGGAACTGTTATAAAACAGGACTTAGATGCCTCTTGATCTTTTCCTAAGTCATTAGTCCCAGGATCATTTAGGCAGCTTTTTATTGCCTCGTATTTCCCCTTTACCATATCCCCCATCCAAGGATAGTGGTTGAGGCTCTTTTCTCCCTCTCAGCTTCTTTCTCATGCTTATTAGGGAATCTGCTTAGTTTAACAGGTTGCAGAATAATTGGGGTTGGGAAATTCTACCACTCTCTATAAAAAATCAGTTCCACTTTATGGTGCAAGACAAGACTGATATCAAATCTTTGTTATGCAACCAATTTTAGGCAATGCTGAAGTAAGCGATGTGGGAGAAGCTTCTACACTTTAAAAAAATACATTCCTTGACTTAAGTAAGAGCTGTGGGTTCTGTGTCTCCTTGTCCTCATCTATAAAATATTGTCTCATTTTTGTGGTGAGAATTAACTACTGCCTGCTCCTGGGGGATAGAACCACTTCAAGGTAGCATTATTACAAACCCCTTCCTATTTTGGGGATGATGTCAAACATCTGATGATTACTAGGCTGTTCATTTGTCTCATGGAAAACATGTTTTTTTGGGAACCTGAGGCAGAAAGGAAACTCAAAAAGGAGTCAAAAGACGATCATCCTCAAGGTCTGGGAAGGAAGTTTCTAATAAATGAGAGTTCGATTCTGTGATTCCAGGCTCTCAACTCCTGTGTTTTCAATCATGACTGCTATAAGTAATATGACCGAAATCATTTTATTGTGATTGCCCCAGAACTGGGATGTACACAAGATCATTTTTGTGATGTTTCTCCTCATGCACATAGTGACTGTTCTGGGCAACGACCTCACTGTGGTGACCATAGTGGCCAGTAAAGGTCTCATCATCCCCAGGTACTTCTTCCTTAGTTATTTGCCCTTTGTGGAGATGTGTTACTGTTCTGTCAAAGGCCCCAGGTTTATCTTTGACTCTTAGGGAGAGAAAAGTCATTTCCCTGAAGGCCTGCATTGCACAGATATTTTTTCTTCATTTCTACAGTACCATGGAGAACTTTCTCCTGATAGTGATGGCCTAGGAAGCTTTATGGTTATCTGCAAGTCCCTGCACTACATGAATTCATGAATGGGTATGTGTGTGGCCCCCTGGTGGGGCTCTGTGGGGTGGGGGATTGTTACATTCTGTAAGACAAACTTTCCTCATTTTCCAGCTGCACTTTTGTGGCCCCAATGTCATTGACTTCTACTTCTGTGATGTCTATCCTGTGCTGAAGGATACCTTCAGACACCTTTCTCATTAGCCTGCTAATCATTGCCCATGGTGGCTCCATTTATCAGCTTTGTGGGACTGCTTGCCTCCTCTATGGTCATCCTATGCTGCTTGAGGAGTCACACTTTGGAAGGGCAGTGCAAGGCCCTCTCCACCTGTGCTTTGCATGTTGCAGCTGTGGACCTGTTCTTTATACCCTGTTCCTTTGTCTACACCAGGCCCTGTGTCACTTTCCCTGCAGATAAGATAGTGGCAGTATTTTACACTATGGTCACACCTCTCTTAAATCCCATCAGTTACTCCTTCAGAAATGCTGTAATTAAAAACTCCATGAACAGACTGATGGGGAGGAAAGTGATTTGGGAAAAGAATAGATGGAGGAGCAGGGGACAGAAATTGGAGTATCAAATATCTCACTCGCCTGAACCTTTAACTAATGGAGTGTTCTTGTGCCAGGCACTTTGTTTCTTTAGGTTTCAGTTTCTTTATTTTTATAGGATTGGACTGGAGTGGGAGGAGCTTCACTGAAATGTTTAAGAGAGGACTTATAGAGCAGGTTTTCTATATTTGACAGTGACCTTGAAGTAGGTTTACAGTCCTGGCTTACCGAACCCTTCTAGAAAACCAGGATCTGTCTGGGAGTGATGTACAATGAGGTGAGAGAGGAGAAGGAAGACTGCCTCAGGGAATACTGGGTTGGGTTTACAGAAACTGAACCTCAGTTTTCGACATGATAGGGTAGGGATAGATGTAATGGGCATTTGAATGCTTAGAAATTCTATTGACCTGACATACTGAGGATTTTTTTAAGTGGATTCTGGGTATGCCAGACTGATCTAGAAGGGATTAGCCATCAAAAATAGAACTATTACTCTTGTCAGCAAATTTACATGAGGTCTTTTTTTAAAATACTTTTTTATTTAAAGTTAATAGATCACAAAAAGTGTTACATTAAGAAACATAAGAAAGCATAAAAAACATAAGAGGTTCCCATATACCCCACTCCCCACTCCACCAAACTCCATCATTTTTGTAAATTGTATTTTTTGAAGATACATATATCACATAAAAAAGTTATGCTAAAAATATAAGAAGTTCCCATATACCTCCCCACATCCCGCACCTCACTCCTTCCACACAAACAGCCTCCTCCATCATTGTGGCACACTCATCGCACTCAGTGAACACATTTTGGAGGACTGCTGCACCACATAGATAATAGGATACCCTGGAGTTCACACTCTCCCCTGTACATTCGGTGGGTTATGGCAGGATATATAAAGTCCAGCATTTCGCCCTGCAGTATCAATTAGGACATCTCAAGGTCCCCAAAATGCCTGCACATCACATCTCTTCTACCCTCTCCCTGCCCTAAGCAACTACTGTGACCAGTTTCTCCACCTCGATGCTACAATTTCTTCTATTACTAGTCACAATAGTTTTATTTTTTTATTCTATTACTTAATGTTTTTAAATTAAAGTTAATAGATCTCAAGGAATGTTACATTAAAAAACATTAAAAAAAAAACATAAAAGGGTCCCATATAACCCACTCCCCACCCACCATGACATGATTTTTGGAAATTGTATTTTTTTTGAAGATATATACATTACAAAAAAAAGTTACATTAAAAAATATAAGAGGTTACTGTATACCCTCCACCCCCCCACCCTACTTCTCCCACACCAACAACCTCCTCCATCATTGTGGTACATGCATCGCACTCTGTGAACACATTTTGGGGCACTGTTGCACTACACAGGCAATAGTTTAACCTGTAGTTCACACTCTCCCCCAGTACATCCAGTGAGTTATGGCAGGATATATAAAGTCCAGTATCTCATCCTGCAATATCATTAAAGACAACTCAAAATCCCCAAAATGCCCCCACACCACATCTTTTCTACCCTCTCCCTCCCCTCAGCAACTATTATGGCCACTTTCTCTACCTTGATGCTAAAATTTCTTCTATTACTCATCACAAGAGTTTTATGGTAGAAGATCAGTAAGTCCACAATAGTCATATTTTATTCCTCCATTCTGTGGACCCTGGGATGGTGATGTCCACTCCACCTCTAGATCAAGAGGGGGCTTAGATTCCACATGAATGATTGATGCAATTCTTCTACTTATAGTTGTTGGCACTCTTGATTCCCTGGTGAGGTGGTTGATCATCTTCACCTCCCTGTTAACTGACCTGGGTAAGTCCAATGAACCAGAGAGTAGGAGTCACCACTCTGTTGAGGCTCAGGGCCCAGCTGGCATATGGGCAGTCCAGAGATTCAAGTCGCCTGAGTATGCACCATCCCTAGCGCCAAGCACAGGTTCTATAAAAGTGACAGAAGGGGCATGTGTAGGAAGGTCACATCTGAGTCCAGCTCCATCACACTCAGGAGCACAAATTCCAAAGTAGAGCCCTCTGACATGGCACAGAGCTCGAAATCCATCTGCCATAACCATATATTCTGTGGATTTCTCTAGCTTTCAGGAGAACCAGCACTTAGGGTTATATCTACTTTGGCTCTCTCTGGGGTCCTGCTGAGGTATGAATAAGCATGACCTCACTGATGACCTCCCGACTCTATTTGGAAGACTCTTAGCCATATAAACTCATTTGTCTTTGCCATTTCCCACTTTTATTTGAGGTCAAAAAGCAGTTTTCAACAACTGATCCAAGATGTAGGCTGAGCTATTCTGCTGGTTGAGTTGACCCTTTTATTCAAGGTCTCTTTCTAGTGACATCACCAGTTAGTGATTCTTAGTAATTCCTCAGCACCATGGAGGCTTATCCCCAGGAGTCATGTCCCATGCTAGGGGGAAGGTAATGCATTTACATGCTGAGTTTGGCTTAGAGAATGGCCACATTTGAGCAACATGGAAGCTCTCAGAAGGTAACACTTAGTCACCCTGCAGCTCTAGGCCTAGTTCATATTTCAGGCACACAGGCTCATAAGCATAGTCATCAGTATCAATGGCTCATTATTGGACCATCCTTCCTTGTTGGTCTTTGCCATTGCACTTGAGGGATTGTTGCTGTTGCATTGGGGAATGTGACAGAGCTCCCCTGGGTAGGAGGTCAGCACTCTCTCAGTTAACATTTGTAATTGTAACTACTATAAAAATACCCAACATATATCAGAACATTTTTATGTCCCCTATATACATGCCCTGGAGAACTCATACCTACTCAAGGGCCCCATCAATAACACCCCACACCAGTGTTTTTCCCTGACATAGTTGATCCACTTTGTGGTCCAAAACTACTTCAACAATGAAGCCTAATATATTACCAAATTCAATTAATAGGAAATTGAAATATAGTGATGGGTTTAAAGTTTAGAAATAGAATATATAATAATTTAGAAATACTAAAATAAAGTAAAAATAAATGGGTGTATTAATAAAATGAAAAAGAATTATAAAACTTTTTTACAAACCTTTTGCCTTTCATCACTGTAGTACTTGTTATCGTGTATGTACAGTCACAAGGCATTTTCTTTCATTTCTTCCTCGGTGTCTACAACCTTTTTTTTTCTCTAGTTTTTAAATTTTGTCTTCGAAAAAAATTTAGATCACAGTAATTCACATGCACAATACAGGGGACTCCTATATATCCAATATCAAACCCTTCCCCCCTTTCCCCAGCAATGATATTTTTACATGTTCATGTGATATTTGCTGCATCTGATATACAGATTTTGAAACATAGCTATCAAACTTGGTTCCATTTTGGTTTACATTATGGTTTTTATTTTAGACTGTACAAATTCCTAAATTTTTAGCTTCCTTATGTTTTACATTATGATTTACATTTTAGATTATAGGCTTTTATACACTTTCAGTGTAAGTTAATATGTCCTATATCCATCATTGCATGATCTTGTGGAGCACTTACATTGCCCCTCAGTTGCCCTGCTTCCATGTATTCTATACCTCTCTCCCCCTTCCCTCAGGATCCACAGTGACAATCAATCTTCTCTTCTTGAGGGACCAGATTTATAGATAATGTAACCATGCTGAGGGCTTAATATACTAGACTGCCCTAGTTAATTGGAAGCCACCGATTCTCTCAAGAGACACAATTCCCTCTATACGGGAATATCAGGTGTCCCCAGGATGTGGGTATACTTTCACACTCATTGTATGGTTCTCCACCCAATGATATAACACACTATGACAAAATGAGCCCCCACACTCCCTAGAAGCTTCCACCTTTACTAGATAATCCCCCACTTAAGAACCTTCTACATGGGTGAAGTCTATGATAAGTTGGAGGTAAGCATTTGTACAGGGAAGAGATAAGATAGGGGCCTAGGGATACATTTGAGTGGGGCTTTGTGAGCTTTAGGGGGGCTAGGGTTGGGAGGATGAGTCAGATGGCCCAAGGAATTGGGGGAAGGGCTGAGGGTAACCATTTAATATGGGAGAATGTCAGAGATATGTTTGAAGCTACAATGTTGAGAATACTCTTTAGAAAATATAATAAGGAAGGATCACATGAGCACTTGATAGCAGGTTTCTAAAGAATCAAAGTAGAAACACAATGAGGTTTTAAGTGATTTGGAAGCACAAGACAATGATATCTATGTTTTAGGTAATGTTTTATTTTCCATGTGTTAATATTTTTAAAAAACTTTTTATTATACTACATATAAACAACTCGAAATTTCTACCTTCAAAATTTTCTTCTGTTCACACTGTCCTTTTTCCTCATTTTTCACCTATTTTATGCCTCCAGTATTTTGGCCCATAAGTTTTTTCTTAATTCATCAGCACCTCTTGACTTTCCATGCTTCTGAGCCATTTCAACAGAGTACTCAGGCAACTTTATTTCTACCAGGTTGCTCTCTTATTGCACCAGGTTGGTTTTTCCAGAATCCTTTATTCTGGAGCTGCCTATTGATTAAAGTATAGATGCTTAGCTGCCTTTCAGTCCTCATTGCTATCTTCCAACATTTTAACCATTTCTATTTGAGTCTTATTTTTTGCTGCTATGACCTCAGACATAAGGATGCACGCCAAAATACTAACCCAACAATGCCCCTTATTTTCAGCAGATGATTTTTTTTCCGCATGCTGCCAGAGTAAGCATTATAAATAATTTCTCTGCTTCCTGCCGCAAAGACTTCCATGTCTCCCCACTGCCTGGCTAATCAATTAAAAACTCATTTTGCATTTTGTGATATAAAACGCTTTCAAGGTATGGCCTTTTCATAATATTTTTTGTTTCATTTTGTTTCCAATTACATTCTCTTAAAGCTCACTGCTTACTGAATATCTCCTTAGGCTTTTTATCCATATTTTTCTACCTGTTAGCATTTAACAGTCTACCTGTTAGCATTTGTTCACCCTTCAAGGCACATCTGTAATGCTGTCACATTCAGGGAGTTTCCATGTTTATCCCAGTCAGATATGTCCTCTCCTTCTTTGAACACCCAAAGCACTCTGTGGGAATCCTTTATATTTCACCCCAATTAGACTGATATTGCCTGAATCTTACTCATCTTGGTATCTAAATAACATATAATACAACTCACTAAATATTTCATAAATTAAATTTCCAGAATTATTTGTGCTTCAAATGTAAATTAAAAATGATTGGTGTATATTTTCACGTCAATTATATTAGTAAAATGACAATTTTATTCTGCCTAAGACGAATTTATAATCACTTATACAATTTCTGAGACTAGTAGATAGATGTAAGTAATAAACTTTCACATATGTGTGTATTTTAAAATTGACCAAGAGAGTTCATACATATATGTTTTTTTAATTACAGCCTTGAAGAGTCTGGTGAAATTCATGTGATTTCCCTGTTTTGCAAACAAAGAGACATAATCTTGGAGGTAGTTCCAAGCTACAACTGTTCAAGTTGACAGGTAGTTACCCACAGAACCTGATTCAAACCCAAGTCTGCTTGATCCCTAAACTTGTGTTCTCTTGAGCATCCTTCTGCTGCTCTTTAGATTGCCAGAAGTTAAATACCTGTAACAGCCTGAATTTCAAATTTAAGTGCTAATCATCTCCTTATTTTCAGGTAAACCCATTTGGAATTACTTCAGAATAAATAAAAATATGTTTTTCAAATATACCATAACATAAGGTTTGTATGTACACAGGTGTTCCTGGGTTCACAGAGATCTCATGACTGGAATAACACGTTTGCAAATGGAGAGTGGGAAAATCATGCTGCTTCTGCCAGCTCAGGCTCTGAAGCCTGTCGTAGATCCCTCCTTTGTTCTCATGAGGGCAAAGCCTGGGCATTGAGCTACATTTTACTTGGGATACTCTACCTATGGGCCAATAAGAGATTTTTCTAGTGAAATAATTCTGCAAAAGGCAGCATTCTTAGGAACACTATACAGATCATGAAATGGGGGACAAGAGGCATAAGACCAATATGAAAAGAGCACCCATCAGGATGGAGCTGCATTCTAGATGATAGGATTCTCATTTGCAGTTGAGGAAACCCAGGTCAAGGACTGTTCCAAAGTCCTTGATGGTCCTCTACACCAGCAGTTTGTAAGTTATGATGCAGAGTCCAGAATTCTGGAGGTATCTCAGGGATTGGTGCAGGAGCAGAGAAGGACAGGATAAGCAGCTTATGTGCAAGCAAGTGGGGGAATCAGTAAGAGTGTCTGATTATTCCCTTTTATCTGTTCCATGTCAGATGTAGTTTGTTAAAATGTATTCAAATCTTTTTTAAAAAATAAAAAACAAATAAAAACACTATAATATCCTATGCTTACACTTCTTTCTTGATAGGACATAGCTAGAATTTTTGTGTCCTTGCTTATAGAATGGCCTCTATTCTAAGAAGGGACAGGAGAGTCAAGCCGTCTTCTATATTTGAAGTCCCAGAGAGTCTGGGCAAAAACTTTCCCAGTGAGACTGTTAATTTGGTGAATTATGTTGACCAATTTTTAAAAATATATTTTTAATAAAGAAGTGAACTTTCAAAACAGTCATCGACATGTGTGGAATTCCCATACAATACCCCTCTACAAATACTACATTGTTGTGGAATATTTGTTGCAATTTATGAGATAATATCATCAGATTATTATGATTAACCATGGTCTATGGTGTATATTTGGTATATTTTCCATACCTCCCTATTATTAACATCTTTAGCATTATTGCAAGAATATTAGAGTATTACTGTTCACTATATTCCATAGGCTACAATAATTGTATTTTCCCCACGTTTCTCTATGTTCTTTCCACTTTCCAATAGTGATGTATGTTTGTTATAGTTCATAGAAAGAGGTTTTTGTATTTGTACTATTAACCACAATTCTCATGCACTTCCGGATTCACTGTTATTCGGTCCCTTGATTATTCTCTAGCTTTATTTCAGTTGACATTTACACACCTAGGCTACATGTTTCAGCCACAGTCTTATTTACAAACCAGTTGTATTAGTTCTACTCACTACAGTGTGTTACCATCACCATTATCCATTACCACACATTCACAGTCAAGTTAATTAAATCTTCTACACACATCAAGCATTAGTACTCCTTCTCAGTGCTCTTATCTTATTAAAATATATACTCCAGATGAAAACTCCATTCATTTATTCTTCATATTTAGTTCATATTAGTGAGACTATAAAATATTTGTCCTTTTGTGACTGGCTTATTTCACTTAGCATACATAATAAATTCAAGGTTCATCCAAGTTATCATGTGTATCCCAATTTCATTTCTTCTTATAGCAGCAGATATTCCATTGTATGTATATACCATGTACTGTTTATCCATTCATTGGTTGATGGACACTTGGGTTTGTTCCATCTTTTGGCAATTGTGAACAATGCCACTATGACCATTCGTATAAAAATGTCTACATCACAGTTTTAAGTTCTTCCTGATATATATTCTTAGTGGAGGAATTGCTGGGTCATATAGCAGTTTTATATTTAGTTTCCTGAAGAATTTCCAAATGATCTTCCACAGAGTGAAGGAGTGTTCCTATTTCTCCACATTCTCTCCAGCTGTTATTGTTTTCTATATTTTTTTATTAATGGTCATCCTAGGCACTGTGAGATGACATCTCATTGTCGTTTTGATTTGCATTTCCCTAACAGCTAGTGATATTGAACATTGTTTTCATGTACTTTTTAGCTATTTGTATTTCCTCTTGGGACAAACATCTACTTAGGATATTTATCTGTTCTTTAATTGAATTGCTTGCTCATTTATTATTAAATTGTATTGTCTCTTTTTATAGAATGGAAATCATCACTTATTAGAGAAGTGATTTCCAAATATTTTCTCCAATTGAGTGGGCTTTTTTACAAAGTCCTTTGAATAAAAAAATTGTTTTAATTTTGAAGAGGTCCCACTTACCCATGTTTTCTTTCATTCCTCATGCGTTCAGAGTGAAGTTTAAGAATATGATTCCCAGAGTTCTGGGAAAATGACTTCCATGTAGGTAGGCATTGCTTAGCTCTTTTGCAAAAATGCCAGAGAAGGGACCAAATCCTACCTGAGTGAGCTGTTTTGGTAATCCATGACATAGGAGGCTTCAGGGTATCATTTCGGAGCGCGCTAGACAAAGAGATAAAGAGCCCAAGGGAAAACCATGGCTTGGTCACTCATGTGGCTAGAAAAGGCCAGCAGGTAAACCCCACCCTCAAAGCAAATATCCTCCATGAACACCCTGGCTCTCACTAGCCAGCTGAGTAAGAGGGAGCATTCCTTTGGAGGAAGAAGGGCTTGGCAAAGAGTGAAGACTGATTTCCTTTCCATGGATTTGGCCACATGAGCCCTCTGGGAGGATACCAGCCAGCAGAGCAGTGACCCTGGGTAGAGAAGAGGGGGGAATCTGCATAGGAAGGCTGTCACACACAGCTGCCCTGGGAGAGAGAGACTTGGTGAGGGAGGCAGCCGAGACAGGCACCTAACTAGCCCAGACCCTGAAAACTGTTAGAAGTCCAAATTGCCTAAGAGAAATGGAATTAGGAAGAGCAGGATAGTCTTTCAAAAACCTGTTTAGTCTATAGAGCAGTTGTGGTGCAGGAGGAAATTCCTCCTTTGCATGTAGAAGGTCTCTGGCTTGAGTACAATACCTCCTAAGAGAAGGGATCTAGGGAGAGATAACACATGCACCTAGCACCCTATTATAAGGAACATGTAGACTGAGTTTCTACTGTTTTATTTTATGGTTGCTTAGATTTCTTTCTTTCTTTTTCCCCCTTTATTTTACTTGCTAAAACTGGATACAGCACCTGCAGAGGAGAGGCTGCAGGGTGATTAATTGATGAGCACTGGCAACCTAAGAAGGTCCCCCCCCCCCACTCCACCCCCAATAACACTCTCCCCCATCATCATGTCACATCCATTGTGTCTGGTGAGTACATCTCCGGGCATCGCTGCACCCCATGTCCCGTGTTCCACACCATAGCCCACACTTTCCCTCGTTCCATCCAGTGGGCCATGGGAGGACATACAACATCCGGCAATTGTCCCTGGGGCACCATCCAGGACAACTCCAAGTCCCGAAAATGCCTTCACATTGCTTCTCTTCCTCCCCTTCCCCGCACCCAGCAGCCACCATGAGTATTTTTTAAAAAGAATTTATTAATAAAATACAAATAAAAAATAAAGTTAATATAATGTTAATGAACTCCTCAACAGAACAGTCACAAGTAATGAGAAGAATTAGTCATCAAAAACCTCCCAACTGCAAAGAGACCAGGACCAGATGGATTCACAGGTTAATTCTACCAAACATTCCAGAAAGAACTAATACCAATCCTAGTTAAACTCATCCAATAAATAGAGGTGGAGGAACCATTGCCTAATTCATTTTATGATACCTAGATAACTCTAATATCAAAGCCAAAAAAAGGACACCACAATAAAACTATAGATCAATCTCTCTAATAACATAGATGCTAAAATGCTCAAGAAACTACTTGCAAATCATATTCATTGAAATATATGCCATGATCAACATGACCAAATCAGTTTCATCCCTGAAAATCAGTTTTCAACATAAGAAAATCAATCAATGTAATACACCTGATAAACAGATCAAGAGAAAAAAATCATAAGATCATCTCTATAGATGGTGAAAAAGTATTTGACAAAATACAGCTCCCTTTCCTGAAAAAAACACTTCAAGATATAGGAGTAGAAGGAAACTTCCTTAGCATGATAAATATGATATATGAAAAATCCAGAACTATCATCATATTCAATCCTGAAAGACTCTAAAATCTGAAACAAGAAAAGGATGACCACTTTTGTAATTCTTATTTAACAATGTGTTAGAAGTACTTGTTCAAGTAGTAAGGCAAGAAAAAGATATAAAAGACACTCAGATTTGAAAGGAAGAAGTAAAAATATCACTATTTGCAGATGACAAGATCCTATACATCTAAAACCTTGAGAAATCTACCACAAAGCTTGTAGATCTTATAAATGTGTTCCATAAAATGTCAGGTTATAAGACCAATGTGCAATAATCAGTAGCATTTCTGTACCCCAATAATGAGCATTCTGAGAAGGAAATCAATAAAAAAATCCTGTTTACAAAAACAACTAAAAGAATAAAGCTCATAGGAATAAATTAATTAAATATGTAGGATGACATGCATGCAGAAAACTACAAAACACTGTTAAAGTCACAGAAGAATGAAATAATTGGAAGAATACTTTCTGTTCATGGATAGGATAACTAAACATTAAGATGTTTATCCTACCCAAATTGATTTTCAGATTTAACAAAATCCCAATAAAAATTGCCACAGCATTTACTACTGAAATGGAAAAACTAACTGTGAAATTTATTTGAAAGGGCACAAGGCCCTGAATAGTGAAAGACATATTGAAGAAAAAAAAAAAGAAGGAAATTGCAGGAATCACACTACCTGATTTGAAAACATAATACCAAGCTACAGTGGTCAAAATTGCAATGGTATTGGCACAAGGATGGACATGCTGACAAATGGAACTGAACTGAGAGTTCTGATATAGATCTTTACCTATACAGTTAACCGATATTTATCAAGTCCACCAAACCCATTCAACTGGGACAGAATGGCTTCTTCAAGAAATGGTTCCTAGAGAAATGGATATCCATATCCAAATGAATGAGAGGGGAACCTTATGTCACACCTTATACAAAAATCAACTCAAGATGGATCAAAGATTTAAATATAAAAGCCAAGACCATAAAGATCTTGGAAGACAATGTAGGGATCATCTACAGGATCTTGTATTAGGAAATGGCTTCATGAACTTCAAACCCAAAGCACAAGCAGTGAAAGAAAAAAATAGATAAATGAAACCTCAAAATTAAAATCTTTTGCATCTTAAAGGAGTTTGTCAAGGAAGTGAAAAGACAACCTACAGAATGGGAGAAAATATTTAGAAACCATATATCTGATAGGAGCTGAATATCCAACATACATAAAAAAATCCTATGATAAAAAATAAAAAGAGAAACAACCCATTTGTAAAGCATACAAAGTGATTTGAACAGACACTTCTCCAAAGAGGAAATACAAATGGTAGAAAACACATGAAAAGATGCTCAACATCACTATTAAGGAAATGCAAATCAAAACTACAATGAGATACCATCTTACATCCATTAGACTGGCAGCCATTAAAATAACAGAGGACTGCAAGTGTTGTAGAGGATGTGGAGGAATGGGGACTCTCATCCCCTGCTGGTGAGAATGTAGAATGGTCCAGCCACTGTAGAGGAGAGTTTGGCAGTTCTTCAAAATGCTATCTATAGATCTGCCATATAACCCAGCAATTCCACAGCTGGGTATATTTCCAGAAGAATTGAAAACAAAGACACAGGAGATATATGCACACCAATGTTCATAGTGACATTATTTACTATGGCCAAAAGTTGGGATCAACCCAAATGACCATCTATTGATGACTGGATAAACAAAATGTCATTTGTACATACAATGGAGTATTACTCATTTGTATGAAGGAATACTGTACTAACACAATGGAAATATTGATGAATCTTGAGGACCTTAAGTTGAGTGAAGCAAGTCAGACATTGAAGGACAAATATTACATGACTTCTCTGATATGAATTAAGCAAATTGAGCCGACTCAGAGAGCAAGAGTCTGGAAGACAGGTTTATAGGAAATAGGAAGAAGGTTGTATGTATGAGCAAATACTCATACATACAAAATCTATGATAAAGTGAACTGAGTAGACGTGCAGAGAAGGGATATGACAGAGGTGTAGGGAAACTATTGGGGTGGGAAATGCAAGCTTCACAGGGGTTTAAGGTGGGAAGGATGGTTTGGATGGTCCACAGAACTTGGGGGAGGTTGGGGGACAGTGTGGGTGAACATTGGGGATTGGTAGGTACTTGGTTGAAACTACAATGTTGAGAATATGAAACAATATGACAAAGAAAGGTGACTGGTTTGGTGTGTTGGACGGAGGGGCATTTGGGACAGGTACACCTGGGGCAGTCTTCTAGAGAATGTGAGAGTGATCATTTTGTCAGAGTGTGTTGTATCAGTGGGGAGAGACCAACATGATGAGTAGGAAGGAGTTGTAATCCATATTAGAAAGGGTTAATAAGTTCTCAAACATAGGGAAAGTGTCTCGCAAGAGCATGGGTGGTTCCTAATAGGGGCGGACAGACTAGCGTGTCAAGCTGTAGACATTGTTGCAAATATCTATGAATCTTCTCCTTTGAGAGAAGCCTGGTGGTCATCATGTGACCTGAGGTGAGCGGTAGGGAGGAAAAGAATGGGTGGAAGAGGGAATATTTAGGGGGCAATGGAAGTGTTTTGCATGACCTTGCTGTGATGGACACCAGCCATTTAAAATTACATAAAAATATATAAAAGTGCATGATCTATGTATATTTAAAAAATGTAAGGAATCTATTTTCAGAAAATATAGTGTATGATCTAAAATGTAAACCATAATGCAAAACATTGACCATGCTTAGTAGCTATGTTCAATATTTGTACATCAGTTGTAAGAAATGTGCCCTCCACATGTATAAAGGTTATTAATAGGGAAGGGGGAAAAGGGAAAGGACGTTGGGTAAGTGGAATTCCCCTATATTCCTCATGTGTCTTTACTGTGATCTAAAACTTTTTAGAAGACAAAATGGAGAAAAGTAAGACACTGGGAAAGTTATGGAAGAAAATGCCACTGTACATATAGGAACACAGATATTACAGTGATGAAAGGCAAAATGTCAAAAAAGATTTTAAAAATATTTTTCATTTTTAATACCACACTTTTTTACTTTATTTTGGCTTTGGTTTTTCTAAATTATTATGTATTTTATTTCTTATGTTTAAATCGATCCTTATTATTTCATTTTCCTATTAATTGAATTTGGTAATATTCTTGGCTTCATTTTTGAAGACGCTTTATATCACAGGAGGCTATAACTATGGCAAGGAAGGATAATTGGAGTGGGGTATCAGTGATAGGGGATAGATGGTAGGAATTTCACTTGGGCATACATATAAGGTATATAAATGTTTAAACATACAGGGACATTGCCACGGTGGGTAGAGATTCACACAACAACCAAAAGAATACTGAATTCCCATCCTGGGGAGTTGTGCCACATTCTCTAATGGAACAGCAACAATCTCCAAGTAGAAGACTAGTGAAGAAGTATGGTCCACTGATGGTCCCTTGATATTGACAACTATGCTTATAAGCCTTTTGCTTTTGAAATTGCTACTTAGCCTAGTGTTATAGGGTGCCTAAGATTTGCCTTCTGAATGTCTCCATGTTGCTCAAATGGTGCCTCCCTCTAAGTCAAACTCAGCCTATAAATGCATTACCTTCCCCCCAGCACGGGACATGACTCCCAGGAATGAGCCTCCCTGGCAATGAGGGATTACTACCAAGCATCAGCTGTTAATGCAACTGGAAAAAGACCTTGAATAGAAGGAGGGAAAGATAAAGATAAATGAGTTTATATGGCTAAGAGACTTCAAAGTGAGTTGGGAATTCATCAGAGAGGTAATGCTTATGCACCTCTCAGCAAGTTTTCATAGACGGCCAAAACCGGTACTACACAAATAGCAGGACTCCTCAGGGCTCTGTTGATACCCAGGTCCCATGGTCATGGCAGGTAGCTCCAGAGTTTGGTACCTTGCCATTGTTCCCTACCTCGGAGTTTGTGCACCTGAGTGTGACATAGTTTGAATCAGATGTGACTTCTCTACACATTTCTATTCTGTCCCTTTTATTTGAACTTATATTCAGTGCTGGATTTGGAAGGTGTAGGTCCAAGAGACTTGAATTTCTGGACTCTCTATGTGCCAGCTTGGCCCTGAGCACCAGTGGAGTTGCAAAACCTACTGTCCATTTCACTGGACTCACACAACTAACAAGGACAACTAACAAGGAGGTGAGGATGGACAACTACCATACCAACAAACCAAGAGAGTCTAAAACTGCAAGCAAGAGAGTCCCATTCATCAGGCATATGGGATTGAAGTGTCCTCTCAATTAGTGGTAGAGTGGACATCACCATCCGATAATCCTCAGGATTGTGGAATAAAATATGGAATAGAGTGGACTCACTGGTATTCTATAGACTTAGTGTGATTCTAGCAATGGAAAAAATTACATCATTAATGTGAAGAAAATGGCCACTGGAGATGCTGAAGTCAGGGAGAGGGAAAAAGAGATGTAATGTGTCAGCATTTTCAGGACTTGGAATTGTCCCGAATGACATTGCAATGGCAGAGAGAGGACATTATATATCCTACCATAAACTACATAATGGAGTGGGAGAGAGTGTAAACTATAATCCGTGCTTATTGACAATGCTCCAAAATGTGTTCATCAATTGCAATATAAGTATCACACGAATGAAAGAAGTTGTTAATATGGGGGAAAGTTGGAGGTGTGGGGAGTGGGGCATATTGGAATGCCTTTTTTTTTAAAGTAACATATGTAATCTAAGTATTTTTTAAAAATAAATTAAAAATATATGAAAAAGAAACACTATTGATTTTTTTTATTTTTTAGTATTAATCTTGTATCCTGCCCCTCTGCTGAAATTGTTTATTAGTTTAGCAACTTTGTTGTAGATTTTGGAGGATTTTCTAGGCAAAGTATTGTATTGATAAAGTTTAACTTCTTTCTTTCAGATTTGGATGCCTTTGGTTTCTTTTGCTTGCCTGATTGCTCTACCCAGGACCTCTAGCACTATGTTGAATACCAGTGTTGCCAAAGGCCATCCTTCTCTTGTTCTAGATCTTAATGAAAAAACTTTCAATCTTTCACCACTGAGTACAATGTTAGCTGTGAGGTTTTCATATATGGCTTTCATCATGTTGATAAATTTTCCTCTAATTCCTATCTTGCATTGTTTTTATTTTTTTAAAATGCTGTATTTTCTCAAACGTGTTCTCTGCATCAATAGTTAGGATCATGTGTTTTTTCTTCTTTGATTTATTTCTGTGGTGTGTTAGGTTGATTGATTTTCTTATGTTGAACCATCCTTGCATTCAAAACCACTTGATCATGATGAATAATACTTTTAATGTGTTGTTGGATTTGATTCACAAGTACTTTATTGAGGATTTTTGCCTCCATGCTCATTAAGTAATTATGTTTGTAATTTTCCTTTTTCATAATTTCTTTATCTGGCTTTGGTATTAAGGTTATATTGGCTTCATAGAATGAGCTTGGTAGAGTTCTTCCTTATTCAATTTTTTGGAAGTGCTTGAATAAGATTGGTTTTAAATTTGGAACACTTGGTAAAACTCACTAGTGAAACCATCCAGTCTCCAGCTTTTGATTGGGGGGAGTTGTTTTATGACTATTTCAATCTCTTTATTTTTGATTGGTTTGTTAAGGTCTTCTATTTTTTATAGAGTCAGTGTAGGTTGTTAAAATGCTCTGATGAATTGTTGCATTGCATTTGTGTTGTCTAGTATGTTGGCATAGACTTATTCATAGTATCCTCTTATAATCTTTTATATCTGTGGGGTCAGTAGTAATGTCCCCATTTTCATTTTTTATTTTATTTATTTGCATCTTCTCTTTTTTTGTCAGTCTAGCTAAGGGATTGTCAACTTTGTTAATCTCAAAGAACCAACTTTTGGTTTTGCTAATTTTCTCTTCATTAATTTATTCATGGTCTGATCTTTGGTATTTCATTCTTTCTGCTTGCTTTGGGAAAAGTTTGCTGTTATTTTTCTAGTTCCACCAGCTGTGTAGTTAGGTCACTGATTTTAGGTCTTTCTTTTTTTTAAAAGGTAAGTATCATCGGCTATAAATTTCCCTTTCAGCACTGTCTTCATTGCTTCTCATATGTTTTGATGTGTTGTGTTCTCCTTTTCATTCATCTCAAGATATTTATTGATATCTTCTTCAATTTCTTCTTGACTGATTATTTAGAAGTGTTTTTTTAATGTCCATATATTTGTGAGCTTTCCCTTTTCTGCCTGCTGTTTATTTCCAACTTTATTTTCTTATAAACAAAGAAAGTGCTTTGTATAATTTTTATCTTATTGAATTTACTGAGATCTGCTTTGTGACACAACATATGGTCTATTCTAGAGAATGATTTATGAGCACTTGAGAAGAATGTATATCCTGCTATTTTGGGGTGCAATGTCCTGTACATGCCTATTAGGTTTAATTCACTTGTATTAGTCAAGCTCTCTATTGATTTATTGATCATCTGCCTATAAATTTTATCCACTCCTGAGAATGTATATTGAAGTTTCCAACTATTATTGTAGAGAAACCTATGTCACACTTCAATTTTGCCAGTGTTTGCCTCATGTAATTTGGGGCATCCCAACTGGGTGCATATAAATTTATTATCGTTATTTCTTTCAGATGAATTGCTCCTTTTATGAACAGTTGGTATCTTTCCTTGTCTCTAATAATAATTTTGCTTTTAAAGTTTACTTATAAAAATATACTTATATTTCATCCAATATAAGTCTAGCTCTTCCAGCCTTTTTTTTTCTTTTTTTCATTTTTTGGTTACTGCCTGTGTGGACTGTCTTTCCAGCCTTTCACTTTCAATCTATTAGTATTGTTGGGTCTAAGTTGAGTCTCTTGTAGACAGCACTTAGATGGCTCATATTTTCTTATCCAATTCCAGCCAAGGAATAGGTCCTGAGGTGGCTTGTGCCACCACTGTAGTACGGGCACCAGCTTCTGTGGCATGGAGTAGTCTACTTATGAATCTTCTCTAGAAATGGGCAGTCTCCTCCTACCATTCTTTCAAGGATGTTGCAGGATGTGCTTCTGGTGTCCTGCAGTCTCCAAACAGGTGCTTTAGATATCTTTGGATGATTACTAACCATGCTGTAGCACAAGTTGATTCTAGGAACTCCTTACTCTGCCACTATCTTGCTGGTTGTTTATTCACTATGTTTTTTATAACATCTTTTTCTTTTAGCTTAATGTATTTTATTTTGATAACATATAATCTACATACATATATATGTATATATATGTAGCACAATATTTCCCATTTTAACCACTTTTTATTTTACACTTCTCTGATATTAATTATACTTCTATCACTACCTTCCATTACCAAGACATTTTTCATGACCCCAAGCAGAACTCCTCTACCAATTAAATAAAAGCTCCCCATCCTTCTTTTCGCCTGACCCATGATACTCACTAATCTACTTTATGTCTCTATGAATTTGTTTATTCTAGATATTTCTTATAACTGAAATCATACAATATTTGTTCTTTTATGTCTGTCTTATTTCATTCAATAAAATGATTTCAAGGCTTCCCCCATATTATAGCATGTATCAGAATTTCATTCCTTTATATTGATGGATAATATTCCATTACATATATTTACCACAATTTGTTTATCTCTTCACCTTTCTTAACACACTAGGATTGTTTCCACCTATGGACTATTGTGCATAATGCTGCTATGAACATTTGTGTACAAGTATCTGTTTGAGTTCCTGTTTTCAGTTCCTTTGAGTATATACCTAGAAGTGGATTGCTAGGTCATATGGTGGTTCTATGTTTAAATTTTGGGGAACTAGAGTAAATCATGTTCTCTGTAGGGACACATACTTTTTTTTGTCTTTATTTTTTTTAAATATTACATTAAAAAAATATGAGGTCCCCATATACACCCCAACTCCCTTACCCCCCACCTCCCCCCATAGCAACAATCTCCTCCATCATCATAAGACATTCATTGCATTTGGTAAATACATCTCTGAGCACCGCTGCACGTCATGATCAATGGTCCACATTATAGCCTACACTCTCCCATGCAGTGGGCCATGGGAGGACATACAATGTCTGGTAACTGTCCTTGAAGCATCACCCAGGACAACTCCAAGTCCCCAAAACGTCTCCACATCTCATCTCTTCCTCCCATTCCCCTCACCCAACAGCCACCATGGTCATGTTCTCCACACCAATGCCACATTTTTTTTTGATTACTAATCACAATAGTTTATGAATAGAATATCAGTAAGTCCACCCTAATCCATATGCTATTCCTCCATCCTGTGGACCTTGAAATGGTTGTGTCCACTCCACATCTATATCAAGAGGGGCTTAGATTCCACATGGATACTGGATGCAAACCTCCTGCTTTCAGTTGCAAGCACTCTTGGCTCCATGGTGTGGTGGTTGACCTTCTTCAACTCCATGTTAACTGAGTGGGGTAAGTCCAATAAACCAGAGGGGCACATGCTTTTTAAGAATGCCTAATATGCTTTGGCCCTTTCATCTTTTCAAAAATTTAAGAGGAACTTCTTAAATTCCTCAAAATAGTCTATTGAAATTTTATTTAGAATTGCATTGAATTTTTTAATTGATTTGGGGAAAACATACATTTTCTGATACTGATTCATCATGTTTGTGAGTATGGAATAACTTACTATTCAAATGTTTAATGGATGATACAGTCATTTGCAAAATCTAAAGGCATAGATTTCTGTGTGATTGACTTATTTAAGAAATATTCCTAGGAGAAACTGTTAGGAGAAAGCTAAATAAAGATAAATACTCATAAAGATAAAGTCCTGTAGAGGCCAGGTTCAGCCTGATATTGTATGGCAACTCCAGAGTGAAAGTCAAGCCTGAAGTTGTGATTTGAAGCAAGGGAGTAAAAACTTCATACTCCCATACATTTTAGACATTAGTTAATGACTGCGCTGGGGATTAGGGTAGGAGTATAAATTTCCAGGCACTTTTATCTCTCAATTAAAATTGTCAAATGGGCTTCAGTAACCTAAGGGCTGCAGGTGCTAGCTTCTGGAAGTGAAGGCACATAAAAGTCATGGGAAAAAATTAAGTATTTTAAAAAGGGATACGAAAATATAAGGCTAGATGTTAACTTTCTGCTATATTCTTCATTTATTTTTGTGTTCTTTAATATTTTGAAATCAAGTGTATTCATTTTTGGACCCAGGTACTTTGATTAAAATTATTCTTAGGATTCTTATGATTTTGTTGCTATTATAAATAGTGTGTCTTTTAAAAGTGACATTTTCTAAATAATGATATACAGAATTCAATAATTTTTACTAATAATCTCAGAGCCATACATATCATTAAGATTTTATTATTGATAATAATTTAGGGTTTTCTAGCAAAGGATACGTATGTAGTCTGTGAATACTGGTGGTGGTGTGTATTCTTTTTATTTTTCTTTTTGACAGTTCTGGATAGGAATTCTAGTACAGTGTTAAATATGAAAACTAAGAATGAGATGCCTGTCTTCTTCCTGATTTTAAATGGAGTGTTTCTAAATTCCCCAATTAATAATGATACTCCTGTAGGTTTTCTGTATATATACTTTACTAGGTTAATAAAGATTCCTCTTTTCTTAATTATCTAATAGAATAATTAAGAAAATTAATTTTTTAAAGATTTATTTATTTATTTCTCTCCCCTTCCCCCCCCCACCCCAGTTGTCTGTTCTCTGTGTCGATTTGCTGCGTCTTGTTTCTTTGTCCTCTTCTGTTGTTGTCAACGGCACGGGAATCTGTGTTTCTTTTTGTTGTGTCATCTTGTTGTGTCAGCTCTGCGTGTGGGCAGCACCATTCCTGGGCAGACTGCACTTTCTTTCGCGCTGGTCGGCTCTCCTTATGGGGCGCACTCCTTGCGTGTGGGGCTCCCCTAAGCTGGGGGAGGTTAAGTGTTAATATTATTTTCCTTCAATAAAAAAATTCCCAAAATAACTTTATGAAGAGGTTTTTAAACTCATAAATAATAAAAATTAAATATAAAACAACAATAAGGTGTCACTTCGCACTCTAGAAAAATTCCATTCTGGGAATATTAAACTTCTGATTCAATTCTTTAGTAGTTAATGGAAACATTAAAGCTTTCTATTTCTTATTCATAGTGCTTTCTATTTTTTTTGTAAAAATATATCTATGTATGTAGTTCATTTCATTAAATATATTCAGAAACTATGTTCATATTTTTACTTTGGTGATGATGAAGAGGCATCCTTGGAGACATTTCCTTTTCCTCGAGAGACCAGCAAAGTCAAAGACCCTAGTATAATGTTTCTTCTATAATGCCATTTTTAATTTACAAATTGACACTGAACATTTAGTTGATCAATATACCAGAAATTTCATTTATAATACTTGAAATATTTTGATAAAAGAGTGGGAATTCTACATTGGGGAATATTTAATAATGATAAATTTATTTATTTGTTAAACTTTGGCATATTTTGATTAATTGCAGTTTATATGAATCTCATTTAAAGATTATTTTATATTATTGAGTTTAAACTAACCATCATGGAATCAACATATGCTTAAAATGTTTCTGGCAAATAACCCCTGGAATGAAAATAATATAATAAAGCAAACACGAGAAAATAATATCCCCTATAGATAATTATAAATCTCATAATGAGGTGATTCTGCCTTATCATATAAAGTATAAAGCTATTAAATTTAGAAATATATTTTAAAATATTTTATTTTATATTTCCCATTCTTATTTTTTAATGTGTTTAAAATATAGCAAATATCCGTTAATTAAATAGAACTAGTTGATTATTCATAGGTATATTTATATTTATTTTTTAATAATAGAGGTAGATTAAGAACAGAACTTATTCCTCTATATCTTATGTTTGTTTACTTCTTCACATTAATTACAATGTGTAATTATAACTTTGTTCTTATTTATTGTTTTTCTTTTCCAATAGACTTTAAGCTCCTTAAGGGTATGGACCCTCTCTGTCTTGTCCGCTATAGCATTCTTAGCAGCTATCTGGCAAATAGGAACAACTGCAAACATTTGTTTAGCACATGTTATATGTAACTTAGTATTCTAAGTTCTTTTTATACACTGTTTCTTTTAATCATCACAATACTTGTCTGAGCCAGATATATATATAAAATCCCAATTTTATAGATAAGCAAACTGAGGCATAGAGAAGTTAAAAAACAGGCTCAAGAACACAGAGCCATAAATACTGGAGTCTAAGATTAGACATACATGCTCTCACTCCAGAGCATGTACTCTTCACTGCTGTTGGTAGGTGTTAGGTAAATATTTGATGCACAGAATATAATAGTATAATAGTATATAAAAATTAAACTGTCATTTTGCATGCTAATGATTTGGTTTCTGGTTTTAATTAGGTTATGGAGGTTAATTAAAAGATTTAGAGGTTTTTTGAGTAGACTAATTCATAATCTCCGAAGGGAAAAGGGAAAGGTAAGAGGTCAGCATATGTTCAGACAATGCAATGTGTTCAGCAAATCACTGTATCTTTTCCTCCCAAGTTCTCCAAAGATTACACTGGCTAACCCCATTTCATCCAGGTGGGAACTTGTTACTTAAGGGTGAAAGTGATGGACCCAGGTTCAGTCTTGTTCCACAGAATGTTCTCAGTGATCCTTTATCTTGTTTTGCTTAGTGTCTAGCCAGGTGCAGATGACCAGCAGAGAGTGCTGAAACCTTGGGTGACTGGAGTCAGCATAAAATGGAATGGGCCTGGGTTCTGATAGATAAAATGTTTTGCTATATATATAGAGAAAGAGAGATCGATGTAATAACTCAATTAACCCAAGCATAATAAATCAATACACAGACATATATTTATTTATTTTATTAATCTTCTGTTAATAATTGGGAAAATATAAAATAAACAAAGGATTGTCTGCAAATGGGGATCCAGCTGCTGCGTTATAATCCTTTATGCTATTCATATTATAGACCCCACTATGTGCAATGCTCCGTTCCTCTTGGATATACAGGTGAACTAAAGCCCACAGAGATGAAGTGACTTAAACGAAACTATAGGTTATCTGAATTGGGTCCTAGCTCTTAAATCAAAATTTTCCCCCATACTTTTGATACCTTTCTTGAGATGTTCCTATCTATAAAGTGAGATATTTGACATGTATAAACTCTAAAATATCTCTTCCAGATTTTATATTCCACAATTGCAAGAAAAATTTAGTAAGTTGCCTAGAGTTTCATTTTTAAACTTCCCTTATCCATCCTTTAAGAAATGAATGACCAAAGGAGGGTGGAATAGAGAAATACATGAGTTGTCCCAAGCCCATCTATGGAGTGCTACTCATTTTGAAGAAAACATTTTCATAACACTTCGATTTTTTTTTATTAGAACAATTGTAGCTTTACAAAAATTTTACATAAATAACACACCATTCTCATATATCCCCTCCCCTCATTGTTAACAATTTGCATTGGTGTGCTCCCTTTGTTACTCTTGATTAAAGAACTGTATAAATATAGTATTTACTATAGGCCATAGTATATATTAGGGTGTCTTTTTTTTCTGATATACCACCCTTTAATTAACACTCTGCTAGTGTGGTGCATTTGTTAAAATTCATGAAAGAACATTTCTGAAATGTATTATTTACCCCAGTCCATCATCTACAATAGGGTTCACTATGTTATCCATCTCCATGTTTTATCAATTAACTGTAGTCCATCATTTAGAATAGAATTTAGTGTGTTGCATAGGCCTATGTTTTATCTTTTAATTTTTATTCTGGTAATATATATATATATATATATATGAAAATTTCCCCTTAGCCACATTCACATATATAACTAATCACTGTTAATTATACTCAAAATATTGTGCTACCATTGCAACTATTCATTTCCAAATTTCACAGTCAACACAAACAGAAAATTCTGTACAAATTAAGCATTAACTCCTGATTTTTTACTCTCAAAACAGACCCTAAAAACCTACGTTTTAGATTGTAAATCTACAAGTTTGTTTATTCTAATTACTTCATATCAGTGAGATCCTAATATATTCAAGGTTCACCTATGTTTTCGCATGAAGCAGAACTTCATTCCTTTTTAATGCTGAATAATATTCCATTTTAAAGTACACCACACTGTGTTTATCCATTCATCAGTTGGTGGACACTTGGGTAGCTTCCATCTTTTGGAAATTGTAAATAATGCTGTTATGACTATCAGTTTACAAATATCTGTTTGAATCCCTACTGAGAATTATTTGAGATATATAACTAGAAGAGGGAATGCTGGGTCTTATGGTAATTATATATTTAGCTTTCTGAGGAACTGTCAAACTATCTTCCACAGAGGCTGAACCATTTTACATTACCACAACAATGAAAGGACTTTCCTATTTCTCCGTATATTCTTCAACACCTGTAATTTTGTTTGTTTTTTTAAACAGTAGCTATTCTAGAGGGTATGAATTGGTATTTCTTATGGTTTTGATTTTCATTTCCCTAATATCTGGTGATGTTGAACATCTTTGCTTGTGGATTTTAACCAATTGTGTATCCTCCTTGGAGAAATGTTTATTCAAATATTTTTCTCATTTTTAAATTGTTCCTTTTTTTGTCATTTTATTGTTGTTTAGTTGATTTTCTTTATTATTCTGGATATTAAACCCTTACCAGATATGTGGTTTCCAAATATTTTCTCCCATTGAGTAGACTATCTTTTCATTATTGTCATAAAGTCCTTTGATGCACTTTTTTCTTTCTTTCTTTCTTTCTTTCTTTCTTTCTTTCTTTCTTTCTTTCTTTCTTTCTTTCTTTCTTTCTTTCTTTCTTTCTTTTTTTTTTTTTTTTTTTACTATCGATAGGGCTCCATTTGTCTATTTTGTTCTTCTATTGCATGTGCTTTGGATATAAAGTCTAAGAAACCCTTGCCTCACACAAGATCTTGAAAATGCATCCCTACATTCTAAGAGATGAACATGGCTCTTATATTTAGGTGTTTCATCCATGTGGAGTTCATTTTTCTACCTGGTATGAGATAGGGGTGTTCCTTCATTCTTTTACATATGGATATCCAGTTTTCCAAGCACCATTTGTGGAAGAGACTATTCATTCACAATTGAGTTGTCTTGGCAGCTTCGTTAAAAATCAATTGGCCATAAATATGGGGGTCTATTTCTGAACTCTTAATTCAATTCCATTGGTCTATATGTCTATACTTGTGCCAGGACCATGCTATTTTGATCACTGTAGCTTTGTAAAAAGTCAGAAAGTGTGAGTCCTTTAATTTCGTTCTTGATTTTTCTGGATGATTTTGGCTATTCTGGGCCCTTACCCTTCCAAAAATTTTTGATAATTGGCTTTGCCATTTCTGCAAAGTAGTCTGTTAAAATTTTATTTGCAAATCTGTGACTCTGTAAATCATTTTGGGTTGAACTGACCTCTTGACAATATTGAGTCTTCCATTCCATGAGGATGAAATATCTTCTACTGATTTAGATCTTGTTCATTTTCTTCTAGGATAGTTTCGTGTTTTCTCTGTATAAGTCATTTACATCCATGGTTAAATTTATCCCTAGATTTTTATTCTTGTGTTACTATTGTAAATGGATGTTGTTCATTTCCTCTTCAGATTGCATGTTATTGGTGTGTAGAAACAGTACTAATTTTTGCACATTGTTCTTGTACCCCACCACTTTGCTGAATTCTCTCACTGACTCTAGTAGTTTTGTTGTAAAATTTTCACAAATCTCTCTCTATAGGATCATGCCATCTCTGAATTCTGAAAGTGTTACTTATTCCTTTCCAGTTTGGAAACATTTTCTTTTAGTTTTCTTGCCTGTCTTGCACTAGCTAAAACTTCCAGCACAATATTGAGTAACAGTAAAAACAGTGGGTAGCCTTGTTTTGTCAAGATCTTAGAAAAGCTGTCAGTCTTTCACCATAGAATATGACGTTAGCTAAGGGTTTTATATGTATTCCTTTTATCACTTGAGGAAGTTTCCTCCCATTCCTGTTTTTCTAAGTGTTCTTATCAAGAAAGGATGCTATATTTAGACAAAGACCTTTTCAACATCAGTTGAAATGATCATGTGTTTCTTCCCCCTTCATTTTGTTAATATGTTGTATCACATTAATTGATTTTCTTAGTTGAACCACCCTTGCATACTGGGGATAAAACCTATTTGATCATTTTGAATAATTATTAATGTGCTGTTTGATTCTATTTGCAAGTACTTTGTTGAGCATTTTTGCATCTGTAGGAGTTATAGAAATTGTTCTTTAATTTTCTTGTAATATTTCCAGCTGACTTTGGTATTAGGATGACAGTGGTCTCATAGAATGAGTTAGATAGTAGTCCTTCCTGTTCAGTTTTTTGGAAGAAATTGAGCAAGATTGATATTAATTCTTCTTGGAATGTTTTATAGAATTCATCCATGAAGTTATCTGGTCCTTGGCTTTTCTTTTTTGAGAGGTTTCAGATGACTGATTCGATATCTTTACTTACAGTTGGTCTGTTGAGATCTTCTATTTCTTCCAGAGTCAGTGTAGGTTATTCTTCTCTTTCTAGGAATTTGTCCATTTTGTCTAGATTGTCTAATTTGTTGGCATAGAATTGTTCATACTGTCCTCTTATGGACATTTTTATTTATTTGGAATCAGTATTAAATCCCCCCTCTCATTTCTGATTTTGTGTGTTTGCATATTCTCTCTGTTTTTCTTTGTCAGTCTAGCTAAGGGTTTGTAAATTTTATTGATATTTTTAAAGAACCAATGTTTGGTTTTGTGAATGATCTTTACTGCTATTTTATTCTATTTTCCATTTATTTCTGCTCTAATATTTAATATGTATTTTGTTCCGCTTGCTTTGTGATTGATTTGCTGTTCTTTGTCTAGTTCCTCCAGGTGTGCAATTAAGTCTTTGATTTTAGCTTTTTCTTTTTTTTAAATGTATGTCTTAAATGTAAATTTCCCTCTCAGCATTGCCTTTGCTGCATAAATTTTGATATGTTGTGACCTTGATTGAATTTATCTCAAGATATTTACAGAATTCCCTTGTAATTTTTTGTTTGGTCCACTGATTATTAAAGAGTGTTTTATTCAACGTCCCTTTTTCCAGTTCCCTGCCTGTTGATTTACACTTTTATTCCCTTAGGGTCAAAGAAGATTATATGTATACTAATTTCAATCTTTTTAAATTTATTGAGGCTTGTTTGTGACCAAAATTTGCCCTATCCTGGCAAATGATCTGTGTGCACTTGAAAAGAAGGCATGTCCTTCTGTATTGGTGTGCAAAGTTTTGCATGTGTATGTTAGGTCTAGTTCATTTATTATGTTATTCAAGTTATCTTTTTCCATATTGAACTTCTGTCTAGATGTTCTATCTATTGATTAGAGTGGTATATTGAAATCTCCAACTATTAACATAGAAGTGTCTATTTCTCTTACTATTTTGCCAGTGTTTGCCTCATATATGTTTGGGCACTGATTTTAGGTGCATAAATAGTTATAATTGTTATTTCTTCTTGGTGATTAATTAGCTACTTTTTATTACTGTATAGTGTTTTTCTTTATCTTTTATAACTGCTTTTGAGCTAGAGACTAATTTGTCTGATATTAGCTTAGCTACCCCAACTCTTTTGGTTATTATTTGCATGAAATATCTTTTTCCATTCTTTTACTTTCAATTGATTTGCATTTTTGGGTCTAAGGTGAGTCTCTTGTAAACAGCGTATAACTGGATCATGCTTTTATATCCATTCTGCTAAGCCATGACTTTGTTTGGAGAGTTTAATTTATTGATATTTAGTGTTATTACCATAAAGGTAGTACTTTCTTCAGCCATCCTGTCCTTGGTTTTTATATCTCATATCTTTTCTTCGCCTCTTTTTTCCTTTATTGCAACCTCCTTTTGTATTTGATTTTTTGTGATGTATCTCACTGATCCTGTTCTCATTTTGATCTTGTGTATATTTTAAATCTTTCTTGTGGTCACCCTGAGATTACACACCATACACTTAAAATATACTAATTTGAATGGATATCAACTTAGCTTCAATAGTATACATTTTCTCTGATCCCATATCCCTCTGTTTCCTCTCATTATGTTGTTTTTGTCCCACATAAACTTTTTTATATTTTTTCTGTGAACACTATCAGGAAACATAATTTTTTCTTGTTCAATTGTATTCTGATTCATGGAAATTAAGATATTGAGTTGCATACTAAAGATACAATACTATAGGGTTTTACATTTACCCTTTTAGTTACCTTTACTAAATATATTCATTTCTTCACAGTACTCTGTGCCACTCTCTTGTCTTTTCCTTTCAACATGCAGAGCTCCATTTAATAATTCTTGCAGGGCAGGTCTTTTGTCAACAAACTTTCTCAGTTTCTGTTTGTCTGTGAATATTTAACCATCCCTCAGTTTTGAAGTACAGTACTCCTAGGTAAATAATTTTTTGCTGGCTGATTTCTTTTTTCAGTGCCTTAAATATATCATACCACTCCCTTCTTGCCTCCCTGGTTTCTGATGAGAAAGCAGAACTTAGTCTTATTGAGGATTCCTTGAAAGTGATAAATTGCTTTTCTCTTCTAATTTCAAAATTATCTCTTTATTTCTAGCATTTGGCATTCTGATTAGTATGTGTTTCAGGGTAGGTCTATTAGGATATTTTTATGTTTAGAGAATATTGCACTTGTTGGGCATATATAATTGTAACTTTCATAAGAATTAGGAAATTTCCAGTCATTATTTCCTTAACTATTCTTTTTGTCCTTTTCACTTTTCTTCTTATTACAGGAAATCCATGAATAATGTGTCTGTATGCTTCATACTGCCACACAAATCCCTCAGACATTGCTTTTTTTTTCCTATTCTTTTCTCTATCTATAACTCTGACTATAGAATTTTGATTGCCCTGTCTTCTAGTTCAATGAACTTTCCTTCTGCCTGTTCACAGATGCTGTTCTATGTCCTTAGTGTATTTTAAATCTCCACTATTTACCTTTCATCCCAAAAATTCTGTTATATTCTATCTAATCCTTGAAAATTATTCTTTATCCTCATGCATTGTCTTCTTAATATCCTTTCACTCTAAATCTATCATTTCCTTCATCTCTTCGAATTGACTTGGTAGATCTGCTTTAACTTCTTTTATTAGCTGTTTCACATTGTTTCCTCTGAAGCTTTAATTTCTTCCCTTATTTGAACCATATATTCCTGCTTTTAAGATGCTCTTTCATAGTTTATAACAAGTTTCAGAACCATGTAAGGTGTTGGTGTTGGGAAGATGTATAGTCTTTTATGATAATTTGCATGTTTTTTCTGAATATTCACAATTTTTACTCTACACATATTTATGTATGTTCATGTATAACTGGCATACTTCAATAAAATTTAATTTAAAAGAAAGAATGAAAACATCATAAAAAGGAAAAAAAAGAATGGTTTGTAATTATTTGCTGATATCTGAGCATCTGATTATTTTGAAATATTATCTCTGGATGTCATTTTCTCCCTCTGTTGTAGGGGTTTATTTTTGGTCGGCTTTGGGTCAAGGCTCTTCTTTCGTACATGGTCCAACTTATTCTTGGGCTTTAGAATAGCCTGTATTTAAGCATTTAGATTTTTTCAGTTCTTCTTCATCTCTTTCTTGCCCTGCATATGTGGTACAACTTTTTAAGCTTGCACTCTTTTTGCAATTGTTTCACCTCCAGGGCAGTGCTCCTATTCATTCTCAGGGAATATTGATCTCTTCCATTTGCTTTTCTCAAGAATTTTCTCCCTGGATTGTACAATTTGTTTAAGTTCTTTCCCTCACTCTGAGCTCTTTTCCTTACACTTTTATATCAGGGAACCATCTTGTCTTTCATCAGTGCAGTTTTACTTTTTTTTCTGTGATAATTTTCTGCCTCTTTTTCCTTGTCCTGTTGTGCATTCTGCCTTGGGATCTAGGTGGGGTCAATCCAGGAAGGTGGATGAATCTTGAAAGTTCTGTTTTGCCTTTAGGTGGTCCAGCAAACAGAAACTGGACTAAAAGAGTGTATCTCTTGTCAACAGTTCTAATACATTCTATATGTGTGTATCTCTTTCTCTCTCTCTCTCTCTCTCTCTCTCTCTCTCTCTCTCTCTCTCTCTCTCTCTCTCTCTCTCTCTCTCTCTCTCTCTCTCTCTCTCTCCTCTCTCTCTCTCTCTTTTTCTCTCCCTCCCTCCCTCCCTCCCCCCCTCTTTCTCACTCTATCCCTTGGGGACATTTTTGTAGGTGACTCTCCTCAGTGCTTTGTGTTCTCTCTTGGACCTCTGCTGACTTGGGAGACTATATCTTGTTATATGTGACACTGAGATTCACTTTATTTTTTTAATTTTTTAATTTTTTTATTTTTTATTGACTTTGTAATAATATTACATTAAAAATATATATGTGAGGTCCCATTCAACCCCACCCCCCCACCCCCCCTCTCCCCCCCCCAACAACACTCGTTCCCATCATCATGACACATCCATTGGATTTGGTAAGTACATCTTTGGGCACCTCTGCACCTCATATACATTGGTTCACATCATGGCCCATACTCTCCTCTATTCCATCATGTAGGCCCTGTGAGGATTTACAATGTCCGGTGATTACCTCTGAAGCACCATCCAGGGCAGCTCCATGTCCCGAAGACGCCTCCACCTCTCATCTCTTCCTGCCTTTCCCCATACCCTTTGTCCATTATGTCCACTTTTCCCAATCCAATGCCACCTCTTCTATGTGGACACTGGATTGGTTGTGTCCATTGCACCTTTATGTCAAGAGGAGGCTCAGATTCCACCTGGATGCTGGATGCAATCCTCCCATTTTCAGTTGTAATCACTCTAGGCTCCATGGTGTGGTGGTTGTCCTTCTTCACCTCCATCTTAGCTGAGTGTGGTAAGTCCAATAAATCAGATTGTAGGTGCTGGAGTCTGTTGAGGCTCAGGATCTGGCTATCACATTGTCAGTCCAGAGATTCAAATCCCCTAAATATATCTTAAACCCCAACATTAACTGCACCTCCAGCACATTAGCATGAAAGTCTTATGAAGGGAGATCCCATCTGAGTCCAGATTCATCACACATAAACACCATTTCCAAAGAGGGGCCATCTGCCCTGGTAGTTAACCCCATCGGCCATGACCATAACTCCCATGGGTCTCTTTAGCCCTCAAAGGAACCAATGAGATTCACTTTATAATCTGCTTTTGTGGCAGAAAGATCCCAGGAAATGTTGTCTTTTTGTGACATGCACAATGCATTCAAGATGATTGAGTAGGAGAGGTCCAGACTGGTGTGTCCAGGAATAAAAGAGCTCCTGCCTGCTCTTGGAGAAGAATCCTCTTTTTCTTTGATTCAGCATTTGTGGAGTGTGTCTCCAGTTTCTATCATTCCCCAGAGTTCTAAGGAAGTGGAATTTGTCTTTTATTCGTTGATTCTGAGAGATTTTTCCAGGCAGTGTCTTACATCACCATGTTGATGACATTCACTCTCCGCTTTTCTCATAACACTTTGATTCCTATGAGGCAAGGCCCTGAGTCTCCCTAGAGGAAAGAAGATGAGGCAGAGAAGATCTCTTTTGTATGGAAAAGTTGTCATAATATGAATTAATTTTTGCTTTCTCCAAGGAGCTGGAGGTAGGAATTTCACGTTCTGTAGTGAAGGAAGAGAGGATTAGATCACACAGATGATTTGAGAACTTAGTGGCAGTAGATCCCAAGAAATGTTTGCAGACTGGTCCAGAGACTCCCTGGCTGATAGATCTTGGGTGCACTGGTGTCTGAAATGGAATTTTAGAGTTTTCTGTTGATTACTATATTTCCTGCATACTATCTTTAGTTTACGTGATTTGGCCAAGACTTGATACGGCTCAGGGAAGGAAGGTAAAGACTGAACTGGCAGAAAGAAGTGGTGATGAGATTGCTAGATACACACGGTCAGGTAACAGTATCAATGTTAATAATAGCAATGATGGTGATGCTAAAAACTGTCATCACAATAGCAAATATTATATAACAGTTACTATATACAATGATTTGTCTCAAGTATTTTGTACACATTATCTTATTTTAGTCATGTTGACTTTATGAGGTAAGTGCTATTTTTGTCCCATTTTACAAATGAAGCTGAGGCATAGAAGTTTGAAAGTTAAATTATTTGCCTAAAGTGAAAAACTGGAGCAGAAACTTGTCATGGAGTTACTTCCAGTAGTCACCTAAAGTGAGGATTTGATCTTTTTTATTTAGAAAATAATGTAAACTGTGGCTCTGGAAAGCTAGAAAACCCAGGCCCACAGTTTCAACACTTGGGACAAGTTTGTCCATGTCTCCATCTTGCCAAACCTTGTTCCTGGGCCACACTCAGCAGACTTGGTGACCTCAAACAGAATCCCACAAGACTATGTTTAAATAACTAGTTCAGAGCCAAGTTGTCCTAGCTTATTAGGGTGGGAAACTTTATTGTTCTCTTCCAGAAACTAATTCTTTAACCTGATACAGTCAGGGAAAGCAATCTCAATTTGCTCCAGTTTTTAAGGGAAGAAGGAAAATTGTACTATGGGATTCCCAATTTACTTGGGTCATGTATTTATTTGTTCACATCAAGAGGCCTAACTTCAGTGTGTCAGAGTTCAGATCATCTAGGAGCCCAAGCAACCATCTCTCCCCACCATTTTCCTACATACTCTGACTTTGGATAGCCAGAACAGTGGAGAGCCAGACTCAGATCAGTTCCAGGTGAGTCTGGTGTTTTAGTGGCTGCAATATGGGTATTTTGGAATTACCCTCATTGGCATAATTAAAACTTTCATTGGTATTTCATAAATTTTCAATCCTCCAGGCTTTGCCGAGAGAAAACTTCCAATGAAGAGGATAAAATTGTACATTATTAAATATTTTGACTGGTTGCACAGGTAAGATTTTCTTCATTGCTGAAACATTTTCCATTAAATTCAAATGTTGAATTTTGATTGTTTTCAAAATCCTCATAATTGGTATCAATGTTTGAATTGAGGTTAAAAATTATGTATTAATACTAACAGATAGCAACTCACATTTGTTTCTAGAGCTCTTTAGTGTCTGTTGTCTATTCTTATCTCATCTTCCTAATCCTCTCCAGAGACAGGCAGATGAAGTACTAATATCATCCCTAATATTATAAATGAATAAACTGGGTTTCAAATAGGCTGAATGGAGGAGTCTGACCTCCGTGAATTGATGGGCTTTTCAGTTTTAGGGGCATGCTATCAGGCCCTGAGTCTGAAGTTCCCAACCTAATGCAGTGAATGAGGCCCACCTGTTTGGACTTGTGATAAAATTATTTTGCATGATTTACTCACCTGTCTTCTGCCTTTATTTTATAAGAATACAAGAAGTAAGATAATACATAACTCTTTCAAATTCTGTCCAAAAAGAATCAACTTCTTTAAAAGATATTTTCAACCACCATAATCTGTGAGAATCACTGGATATAACTTGCAATTCCACAGCACCTCTGAGATTCTACAGAATTTGTAAAGTAATTTCTTTTGACTCCATTTTTGGTTTGCTTTATGACTTTCAGGACTGTGAAGGGGAATGGAGGCATCAGCAAGTAATTGAATATTTTAAAAATTATGTATCCTAATCAATAACTTTGCAAGTCAGAGGGGCTGTAAAGAACTTGTGATTAAGAGAGCTAAAGAGGAGGGCTGGAATGAGTTGGAGGAAATGATGGAGCATAGAGACGTGGATAGAGAGCCTGAGGGGCTAGGGAATAGGGTTGCAGTGGCAAGGAACCCAGGTAAGGGGTGGTCAGGGCTGTACAGTGGGTGACCAAGAGAGTTATCTGGTTGTGCATGAAGGATACCAGGAATGTCTTCTTGTTTTCTTAATAACTCTTCTGTTAACCATAGATATTTCACAGCTGGGGATTCAATTCTCTAGTTTCTCAATGTATTATTATTTTTTAATTTTTAATTTTTAAAAAATTTATTGCTACCATAACACATTACCACCATCTATGATTTAAAAAATGCAAATTTATTTTCTTACAGTTCTGTAATTCAGAAGTCCTACACAAGTCTCACTAAGTATCAGCAGAACTGTATTTCTTTCTGGAGGCTCTAACCGACAACCCTCTTCCTTACCTTTTCTAGCTTTCAGAGACTGTCCACATACTTTGGTTTGCAGTCCCTTTCTTTCTTTTACAAACTTAACAATGTTAATACCTCTCGTCATTCTTCTATAGCTGCATTTCTTTCTCTGATTTTTTTTTTTTCTGTTTCTACCACCCACTTCTGAAAATCCTCAGGATTACATTGTGGCCACCTGGCTAATCCAGGAAAATGTCCTTATTTTAAGTTCAGTTGATCATAATTCATTCTGGAACCTAATGCTCCTTTGTCGTATAATGTAACATATTCACAGAATTAGGGGATTATTGTGTGGACATCTTAGGAGGTGTGCTTTTTTTCTGCCTACCACACTCAGATTGTTCTCTTTCACAACCTGGATGGCTCAAAGTAGCCTGAAGTAGACTGGATCTGGCAGGATGAGATATAGGGAAGAAAGAAATTGGTGTTAGAAGAGAAAATGCATTCAGTGAGCATCATCTTTATAATAATGGATGGCTCTGCTATTACCCCTCCTTCTAGGCTTCCCTCTGGGATACTGGAACATAAAGTTCCCTTTTGTGCACTTGATCTGGGAATGTTGATGCCCTTTTCTCTTCATCTTATCCTGGAACCTGTGTTTAGCATTTGTGAGTGGATTTAGGGTGGTTTCTCTCTCTTTGTACCCAGGTTGGGTTGTGACTTCTCATGCTTGCACAGTTCCTTGGGTAAATTTCTATCACAGCACTGAGTACAATGTGCTTGGTTAAAATAGGAAGCAATCTGATTTCATTTTGTTGTTTCTCCAGCAACTAACCCAATACCTGTCACAATACTTGCTGAATGAATAAATGAATGAGTGAGTGAATGAAGGGTATAAAATTATTTCTTATAGCTTACCTTTTCTCTATTATTAATCTAATTTGATTTTATTCTAGGAAGTGTTATATGTTTATCCACTTAGCATGTGGAATTCCCTCATTATGAAGGCTGATCAGAAATTGATTAGGGTTGTGCAGGAATCTCAGTGTTTTTAGAACCCACTCAGCTGCTCCTTCCCTGGGATACTACTGTAATATTTTCTTTATTTTTAAAATAAAAAAATATTCATTGAACTACTCATCTCTGTTAGAATGCTTGAGGGCTTATATATTTTTTTGTTTTGGTTTTGACCCTAAGCTTCAGTCCTTTCCACAGGGACGATTGGGGTGAGCACAATTACTTCTCCAACTAACCCATGGAGAGAAGACAAGGTGTTATTTGGGTCTGTTTGGATCCCTAAATAAAAATGTTATCCATCTTCAAGTGCTGGGTATCACCTATGATTATCCTGATTTAATGATATTGTGGTATCTAAATATCTTATTTGCCCAGAATGAGCATCCCACTCTTGTGATAGAATCTGTCTGTTATTCCCAGTTGACCACAACTGACAATTTAATTTGTTAGGGTCAGTCCTCTTCAAACTCCTGATGTAAATTCTTATTGCTTTGTTTTAAATTCAGATTGATCCATTTAGAGTTTGGGAGTGATGAACTTAGGCATTCTGCTTATCTTTGCTTTGATGCAACTTCTTTATTGTAAAGGTAACAGCAATATTTTTAAGATTTTTGTAAAGACTGAATAAAATAATATTTGTAAAGGGCATAACACAGAGCATGGAATGAATTAAACATTAATGCATGCTTGTTCTTCCCTCTATAAAGATTTATACCTCTATTCCTTGTTTTTCTCTTTATTCTCTCATGCCTTCCCCAAACCCTGTAGTTATTGTTTGCAGGTAATGCTTCTTTTCCTACTATCCTTTATTGAGAACTTTTCCCCTCATCAGTAAGTATGAAAATGCTTCTGCAACTAAGGACAGCATGATCTTCAATATTAAAAGCTGGTGGGATAAGTGAGGCATTCCTGATTCTTGTGACATTCTCTTGAAATCCCATATAGCATAAGAGGTTGCAATTTTCAAGTGTTAGAGGATTCCCCACAACCCCAGGACCCATAACCAAAACATTACAATGTAATTAGGAGACAGCAGTATATCTATTAAGAATCCTAGATGAAAATGTTGCACTCGTTAACTTTTATTCTGTGCTTTAGATTGAAAGTTCTGAAAGAAACTTGGACATGGAAGATGGAGTCTCCAATCATTAAGGCTGTAGCTGTGCCCATGTTCTTCTTACCTTTCAGGGAAAGGCATTTTGGAGCAGAGTTATTGTGAGTAGACCCTTCACACTTACCAGGGAGCTATGAAAGAATTCTGACTTTATTTGGTCCATTCATAATTTGAATGTGATATTCCTTTATGGTTTCTGTATTCCACTTCCCAAGGTACACACAGATTGTTTAGATTTTTGCTTCAAGTCTTCCAATTGCTGAGAAATAATTTTAGAGATTTGAAAGCCAAGATCAGTTAGTTGTTGGCAAGGGACTCATATGGAATCATCTGGACAGGGAAAGGATGTTTCCTTCTTTGGCTAGTATTTCTGTGGAAATAATTGGAGAAAAAAGTGAAAACAGATGTTGTCACTTTAGTTTTAGTTTGCTAAGCTGCCAAAATGCAATATCAGAAATGAGGCTGTTTTTAAAACAGGGATTTACTTGCTTGTAAGCTTATAGTAATGAGGCCCTGAAAATGTCTAAATTAAAGCATCATTAGTGATGCCTTATTTTTTTTATTATTATTATTTTTTTTTTTATTGACTTTGTAATAATATTACATCAAAAATATATATGTGAGGTCCCATTCAACCCCGCTCCCCCACCCCCCTTCTCCCTCCCCAACAACACTCGTTCCCATCATCATGACACATCCATTGGATTTGGTAAGTACATCTTTGGGCACCTCTGCACCTCATAGTCAATGGTCCACATCATGGCCCATACTCTCCTCCATTCCATCCAGTGGGCCCTGTGAGGATTTACAATGTCCGGTGATTGCCTCTGAAGCACCATCCAGGGCAGCTCCATGTCCCAAAGACACCTCCACCTCTCATCTCTTCCTGCCTTTCCCCATACCCATCGTCCACCATGTCCACTTTTCTCAATCCAATACCACCTCTTCTATGTGGACATTGGAATGGTTGTGTCCATTGCACCTCTATGTCAAGAGGAGGCTCAAATTCCACATGGATGCTGGATGCAATCCTCCCATTTTCAGTTGTAATCACTCTAGGCTCCATGGTGTGGTGATTGTCCTTCTTCAACTCCATCTTAGCTGAGTGTGGTAAGTCCAATAAATCAGATTGTAGGTGCTGGAGTCTGTTGAGGCTCAGGACCTGGATATCACATTGTCAGTCCAGAGATTCAAATCCCCTAAATATATCTTAAATCCCAATGTTAACTGCACCTCCAGCACATTAGCATGAAAGTCTTATGAAGGGAGATCCCATCTGAGTCCAGATTCATCACACATAAACACCATTTCCAAAGAGGGGCCATCTGTCCTGGTAGTTAACCCCATCGGCCATGGCCATAACTCTCATGGGTCTCTTTAGCCTTCAAAGGAACCAATATCTGGGGGTTGTATCTGCTTTATCTGTCTCTCTGACTCTGCTCAGTTGTGCATGAGGGCAATCCTTCTGCCAGCCTCCAGACTCTTTTTTAGAAACTCGTAGCCATATAAACTCATTTCTCCTTTCCATTTCCCCCTTACTTTAGGTCAAACAGCATTTTAAAGTCATGTTATTTTATGTAGACATGGATATTCTGCTGATCCGCATTGAACCTTCCGTATAAGGTCCTTTTCCAGTTGCATCATCAGTTGGTATTTGATAGTGGTCCCTCGTTGCCAGGGAGGCTCATCCCCGGGTGTCATGTCCCACGCTGGAGGGAAGGCATTGCATTTACATGCTGAGTTTGGCTTCGAGACTGGCCACATTTGAGTAACATGAAGGCTGACAGGAGGAAATTCCCAGGCACAATGTTGCTCTAGGCCTTGTTCTTATTTTAGGTTTATCAGCTCACAAGCATAGTCATTAGCATCAGGGGCTCACTGTTGAACCCTCACTCCCTCCAGGTCCCCGCCGCTGTACCTGGGAGACTGTCGCTGCTCCCCTAGGGACCGCGACAGAGCACCACTGGCCAGGAACCCAGTACCCCCCCTGCTGTGGTTTTTAATTGTTGCCACTATGAGTATACCCAATCATTACCATGCCCCCTGGACATATGTTCTGTACAGCTCCCTGTCAGCCATATATCACCTGTCATTGGTATCCCATACCAGTATCCCTCCATTGCCATTGTTGAAACACTCTGTGGTCCAGAACTCCCCGAAATTTGAAGCCCAATATAATGTCATGGTCCCTTACTAGGGAATGGTATATAGCGATGGGTTTAAAGGATAGATAAAGAACTTGGATAAAGTTAGATAAAGAACTTAGATAAAGAATGTTGACTTGAAAAAATTCCACATCCTATCCTTCCCCCCCCCCCCCCTAATTATTCAGCATTTCTTCACAGGAGTCCTAGACCACAGCAATGCATATATATAATATACAGCACTCCCATACATCCACCACAAAACCTTTTTCCTTCCACAGCGATACTCTTACACACTTTTCAAATCATATTTACTTAAGGTGATGTACAGAGTCTGAGATATTAGCTTTCTAACAAGGTAATATCTGTGCTTACATTATGGTGCATACTTTAGGATACATAGTTCTTTACATTTTTAGTTATCCTATGTTTTACATTATGGTTTACATTATCAGTCTGTCATCTCCTATATGTTATGGTGTAATATTACATGTTTTATATCCATCCTTGTGTACTCTCAAGAAACTCCTCTCTTACCCCCCATTTACTTTGGTTCCACACATTAAACGTCCATTTTCCCTTCCACCTTGGTGCCCACAGTGACAGCCAACCTCCGTTTCCTGAGGAGCCACTTCCAGAAATAGATGGAATAGTGTTCAGGGCCTAACTTGCTCAACTGCCCCAATGCCCTGGGAGCCACCCTTTCTCTCGAGGGATACAGTTCCCTCTATTTGGTGGCATTAGTCCTCCCCAGGATGTGGGTCCACCCCCACTCTCACTACTTGGGATTCTACCCCTTGGTGTCACCCACTCTGGCAGAATGAGCATTTAGGCATTCCCCAGGAGCCCGTCCTGCATCAGACCCTCCCCTCCGAGCATTCTAAACAGGTAACCCTCTTTATGCCTTATTGAAGGCCAGCTGCCAGAGATCCTTGGCTCCTCTTTCACATGCAAAGGACACGGTGGCACCTGCTGGTCTCTCCCTTTTCTCCAGGTTTGGTTGCTTCAGCTTTTTCTCTCCCTGGCTTTTCTCATGTTTTATGGTCTTTTTCTCTCTCCATATTCATCCTGTTTATAATGGACTCCAGCAAGATGCCCTAATGAAGTCTGACCTGCAAGGGGTTCACACTCATAGGAATAGTGTAACTCTAAGGACATAATCTTTCTGGGCTCCATAAAAGCCACAATTACCACACTCCCCTCTCTGGTCCCCCCAAGGACACATTCCCTCCATATGCAAATGCATTCTTTCTATCACAGTATTTCAAAAAAGCCTTGAAATCATTTTAATAAAAATGTTAACTATAATGACTCATCAAAACCAGTCACAGGTATGGGTTGCCCTGGGGCAAAATGTCCCTTAGACTGTAGATCTGTGAAACTTAGAATAAGTTATCTTCGATGTATTGGTCAGCTTAAGGGGTGCTGATGTAAAATACCAGAAATCTGTTGGCTTTTATAAAAGGGCATTTATTTGGGGGTAGAAGCTTACAGTTAAATAAATTGTAAGTTACTTCCCTCACCAAAGGCTATTGCCATGTGTTAGAACAAGGTGGCTGCAAGGGTTTAGCCTTCCTCTTCCTCTTAAGCTCTGTGGCTGAAGCTTCTTCTAATATCAGCTGTGGCAGGGTTAAGTCTCATCTCTCTCAGGGTTCTTTTCTTTTCCAGGCTCAGCTGCTCTGTTCTCTCCACAGGGCCAGCTATAGATTATCAGGCATTCTCTCTTCCCAGGGCATTCACCATGTCTGTAGAGTCATCTCTATTCCTCTGTGTTCTTCTCCTGTGTGTTTACTTCTCAGAGATTCAGGTTAAAACTCTAACTCTCTCCTCTGCCATGTAGTTTTCTCCATGAGTTCCAGCTCAACAAGAGGGCAGGGACTCAACATCTTACTGACATGGCCCAATCCAAACCTTAATCATAATTTAATCAAACATAATCCAATATCTATTTTTGGAATTCATAAACAATAACAAATTGCTACAAATGCCATAGGGAGAAATTGGAAGGAAAACAGGAGTAAAGGGTCTGAAACAGTTATGAAACCTGAAGGGCATATTCTATTAGATTTCATAATCTGAGTATCATCTGTGGAATAATGCCTTGTCTTCAGACCAGAGGGAGCAGCAGTCCCACCCATTTCAAGGGCTTGCCCAGCAGCCAGGTTCTTAGTTCCACATTTGTCAAGCATCTGGGTGGCAGATCAACTCAAACTCTAAGTTCTAACCTCTGAGAACACTTGAGTGATGGCCAGAATTTCCCTAATCTCCAGGGAATGCACTCCACTCCTTCTGAAGCCCAGAGTGGCAGCACTCTTACTGAACAATGGGGTAGAAGTTCTCCTCTCTTCAAGTGTCAGGGCATACTCTCCCTTTTTACACACATGGGTGAGCTCTTTCTTTTGGCCGAAGAAGATGTCTTCAGTACAGACCTCAGCTTCTGTGGTTCTGCCTTTGAAGTCATTATTCAATCATTCTGTCTCTTTTCTATCCCTTTTAGCACAGCCTGGCAGTGGTTCCATTCATACAGATATCACAAAAAAAAAAAAAAAAAATTGTCGATTTTGCATGCAGTATACAAGGGTGGCCCAACAATCAGATAGTAAGAACTTCCACAAACTCTTTCTGTATAACTACATTCTCAATCCTGACTTTCATTGAAATGGCTGACTAGTTCAATGTTCAGTTGAGTCCTCACATGGAACACTATTCACTGGGACTCATTTTCTAGAAGCTTTATCTTTTCCAAACCATCTATTTCTGGTTTATTTGTACTTAGGAATTCAGTCTTCAGTTTATCCCTTTCCTTTCACATTAGACTATTAGCTGCAAGTAGAAGCCAGGCTAAATTTTCCACATTTAGTTTGGAAAGCACATCAGCTAAATATCCAATCTTCACTTTCAAATTCTGCTTTCCATCCAACATTAGAACACAATTTTGCCAAGTTCTCTGTCACTTTAAAACAAGGGTTGCCTTTTTCCAGTTTGCAGTGACACATTCATCATTTCTGTCTAAGTTCTCATCAGAAGCACCCTTAGAATCCATATTTCTAACAACAGTCTCTGCAAAGCAATCCAGGGCTTTTGCATAAAACATCTCATAATTCCCTCTGAATCTTTCCTTTACTCATTTATAAAGATATTCCAGCATTTTTGGTATTTGCAATAGTAGAACTCACTTTCCTTTTACCAAAATCTGTTTCAGTTTGATAGTCTACTAAAATGCAATAGATCAGAAAAAGTTTGGCTTTTACAATGGGTATTTCTTTACCTGCAAGCTTACAGTTCAGAGGTCTTGAAAATGTCCAAATCAAGGCATTATGAAGTAGGGCATTCTCCATGAAGACTGACTACTGGTAAACCTTGATTCCTCTGTGATATGCAAGGCACATGGTAACACCAGCTGGTCTCTCTTGTCTCTCCAGGTTTCTTTGCTTCAGTTTCTTGCTTCCTCCAGTTTTCTGTCTCCTCTGTGGCTTCTTTCTCTCTATTCATTCCATTTATAAAGGGCTCCAGTAAGAGGATTAAGAATCAGCCTGGGCCACACCTTACTCAATTAATCTAATCAAAGTCCCACCTACAATAGCTTCTCACCAACAGGAATGGATTAGCTCTAAGGACATGATCTTTCTGGGGTCCAGAAAATACACAAACTGCCACGGATAGTAACACAGTAAAAGGAAACCTAGGCATAAAGATGTTAAGAATCTGCTTAAGGTCATTCAGATTAATGAGTGCCCAAACTGAGTTCAAACCCAGACTCAGGCTAAAGTGAGGTTGTTAAACGAGAGCAGTGGCTCACAAATGTACTGAAAGAGTTCAGTTAACTAACTGGCTCAGTCAGTATAACACTTGTTTCACCTCTGTCATTCCTCACTTAACATGTGAGGATACAGTGGTTCAGAGAGATGAAGTAAATTTCCAAAGTCTCATGATTATTTCAGGCAGAAAAATCACTCGAAACTGGACTTGCTCACTCCCAGTCAGGCACTAATACTAGCAAATCATGCTTCCTGGGTGTTCTCAAGCAGTTTGCCTAGTCTGGGTTAGACAATGATGAGTCCATTAGTTTAACATCATGTAAAGATAAAGTCAAATCCTGATTTTACCACTTACTAGCATTGGGTCAGTAGGTATGAAAGCAAATTCCTCTGATAGTTAATTCCATGATCTATAAGAAGGGTGAAATAAAATCTACTTAAAATCATGGCAATGATGATATAATTTGGTACATAATCAAATATTGACTAATACATTCAAATAGACAAATTAGATGGACATAAATTTTCTCTACCAGTTCTGACAGCTGTCTTGGACATAGATTCTGAAAAGGAAACTTGTCATCTATCTGACAGGATGAGAATGAGAAACATTGATCTTATACTAAGTCAGTTCATTCTAAATATCTCCTCTTAGCATTAACAGACAATTTCCAAAAGAAAGACTACACTGGTTGGACAAAACTTAAAAAGTTCTTTGTATCAGCAATGGTGAAACAATTGTGAATTAAAACAAGAATGAGATGAGATGAAATTTAGCAACAACATAGTATAAAACAAAACAAAACCTTGATGTCTATTACTGGCTAGAGTAAAGGAATTAAGTAAGTTAGCACATTTTGGCTACAGCAATATAAATTGGCAATAAATATTAAAAGATTTTACAATATCTCTATTCTTTTGTACAGTACCTAAAACTGAGAAATTACCATAGGGATGCAGAAATAATTTGATGCATAATGAGGTTCTAGGTTCTTTTTTTTTTTTAATTGACTTTGTAATAATATTACATTAAAAATATATATGTGAGGTCCCATTCAACCCCACCCCCCACCCCCCCTCTCCCCCCCCCAACAACACTCGTTCCCATCATCATGACACATCCATTGGATTTGGTAAGTACATCTTTGGGCACCTCTGCACCTCATAGACAATGGTCCACATCATGGCCCATACTCTCCTCCATTCCATCCAGTGGGCCCTGTGAGGATTTACAATGTCCGGTGATTACCTCTGAAGCACCATCCAGGGCAGCTCCATGTCCCAAAGACGCCTCCACCTCTCATCTCTTCCTGCCTTTCCCCATACCCATCGTCCACCATGTCCGCTTTTCCCAATCCAATGCCACCTCTTCTATGTGGACATTGGATTGGTTGTGTCCATTGCACCTCTATGTCAAGAGAAGGATCAGATTCCACATGGATGCTAGTACAAATGGATTTTTTAAAGGCACAAAGTTTCTCTGAATATCCTACTGACAAAACAAAAGTTAGGATTGCCTAAAGTAGTTCCAGTTCTCCCTTTAGCATAATTTTAGTCAGTAAGATGGATTTGAACTTTCTAGTGTTAAATGGTAGAAATATTGTGTATATACACGATTGTGTTAATTTTTAAAATATTCTATAATGGGATTTTCATGGATGAATATATGTTGTTACAAAGTATCATAGGATATTTTATTCTTTCTCCTTTTCTTTTTTTCCTCTTTCTGCAATGCCAGCCAAAAAACATAATTACATATTTTTTTCTTAAAACTATATGTATTTTTCAACGTTTCTGAGAAATATATACAATCCTAATTATAAACAAGGAGAACAACACCATCTTCACATTAGAAAAAACTAGTACTATTCCTATAAAATATACAAGTTAATCAAATCCACTCTATTGGACATTGTTTTCTCAAAACAACACCTCCACAATTTTCTTTCAATAAAAACTATGAGCAGTGTGGAAAGAATTCCTTTTATCCCTGTCTAAAGTCCTCTTTCTAACTCTGATTCCTTAGAAACTCATTAGGCTAAAGAGCAGTTTTCCAAATAAATCTTCAGCCCTTTTCAATAGATTGCTCTGCTACTGTCATTTGATCACAGGAGCTTCTTTGCAATTTTTCTTCATTAACAATACAGGATAGTATAAATAGACTCTTACAAAGTGCTGTGTTAAGAAATGCAATGATCTCTCAATTCCTCAGAGGATTTTGTAATTGACCCTGTTTTAGCAAAGTATCAACCAAGGTTTGTCACTTACTCCCTCTTGGCATCCACAGACAATTTTAGAGGGCAGTTTTAGAAATGCAGTTGAACTTGAGTTTAACATGTCTCTGGCTGTGGTTTAGAATGAGTCTTGGTTAATTCATTCTATTTGAAAATTCATTCATTTGAAAATTTTCACCAAATTTTTAAAAATTTTTTTTCTTTTTCGTTAAAATTTTTTTGCTTCATCTATATATATTTTTATTAGAAAATTTGTGAACTTACAAAACAATTATATACATGTGTGGAATTCTCATACAACACTCCACCAACACAGGACATCGTTGATAGGGTTTTCTTGCTCATAGTAGTGAAACAGGTCCAGGATGTATGGCCAGTTTGGGGCATAAGTCAGTGTTCAGAAGAGATTTCTCTCTGAAAATGTGAGATGCCTAAATGTTATTATGTACTCTGTGGATGGAAATGTCTGTCTTAAAGGTTAGATGCCTACTACCTGAGAAAGCGTGACATTTCTTAAGTAACTGACTATGGGGAAAAGTTGGCAAGATTCCCAGCTACCAAAGAGTGGGAGATTTAAACCACATAGATATATCCGCTTCCTTCTGGATGAATTCCTAGATGAAAAACTCTTATGCATTTGGCAAAGATAGCCTTTTTCTCTACCTCTCAGATACAGAAATGCATGGAATATAAGGTCTGTGTTATTCAGTGGCCATTGAGAAAATCACCCTCAGTCAAATACTAATGTATAAAGACACCAGGGAAGTGTCATCCACTGGTATATTCTCTCCTTCACCTTCTGAGGTAACAAAAAGCTTGCAGCAACCTAGCAGGAAATAAAATTTCTTTGTTATTTATCTTTACCTTTAAACAAAACTAATATATTCTAAGGCTTCAGAACCACAAAAGGGAAGGGACAGTGTCTGCTCTATTCTCAACAGTAAACAATTCTGTTGTTACTGACCTCCACAATCGCAATTTGTTCCTCTCCCTTGGTATTTTGAGGACAGCCTGTTCTTTTGTCTCGGTAAATGATCACTAATGACGATGGGCATTTACACCTCATATACAGAAAATGTGCCTGGGAAACAACTTATTTGAACAAGTAATAAGAATCTTTATTTTGTCCAGGGAATCATGTATTCATTTGTGACAGCTTTTTATCGGTATGTCTACTTTGAATTCTGTACATAGAAGAGGCAGCTGAAAGGTCACCATCTTACACATGAGAGGGAGGAGTCATCAACAACTCTAGTAGTTTATCTCACTCAGAAAGGAAAGGAATTGGACAAATGAAAGCTCCTTTTACCCAAATGAAATAACATTCTCCCTTCTCTTCTTTTCTTCTGGAGCCAGCAACTTAGAAGGGCTTCCCAAGATCAGTAGACAATGTGAGTCAGTAGACAATGTGAATCTTGGGTCCGTGTTTGAATACCTTTACAATTTAATAAGATGGTAATTTAAGGAGGACCAATTAGCAAACAGACAATTTTGGAAAGAGAAACAACATATTAATTGGGAGTTTACAGTGAGTCAAACAGACTGAGTGAGGTTGGAAACAAACTCAGGAGCAACAGAGAATAGAGCTGAAGATGGTATTTCCATTTTTTCATATGGATTTTAAGGCTGGGTCAAATTCTTTTAAAGTTAAATACTGATAACAAAAAAAAAAAGAATAAAGTGATGAAGTAATGTTTCTGATCATATGTAGAGGTATCATAATTAAACACGAGCATTTCTACGAGTTTCAACAAGAAAGAAATGAGAAATCGTCTTATAGATAAAATTGTGGGTAACAGGCAGGGGATTAAGAAAGCGATTATGAGACTTCTGCTATTTTCCTGTGAAGTAGGAAGCATATCAACTGATGGAAGGAAGGTTCAGAAAGAAGTGGGGGTGATTGGGGCATTTAAGGATAAGAACGTTCTATGAGGGAGTCTAGAACCCCTAGGAAAGAAGCCTAGAATTGATATCATACCTCTAAATAGAATCAATGAAGTTCAAATGGCATATAAGCCATACCTCTTGGATTTTTCTGTTTTATTGTGCTTAGACTGATTTCTAACTTCCAGTATCTATATTTCTCTGCATGAAATTATGATCTAAAGTCCTTCTAGTCAGCATTGCTGTCACTTACTGCAAGCCAGAGGTTCTGGGAGACTAACCACTTCCTAGCAGTCTTCTAGAAAAGAATGATATAAACTGGTATATAAATACCCTAATCTCTTTAACCTTGAGTTGGGATATTTTTGAAAAGTGTGTTCTATATCAATTTCTGGAGATTCTTCATGAGATTAAGCACATTTGACCACAATAAGAGCAGCAAAATGTTTGGCTTCCCTGCCCTGGGAAATCTTCTACATTGAAATACATCACTGATAGGGAAGGAGAGGAATCGCAGGACTTGGGATGGAGCATCTAGGCTATGTACTTGGGAACCTTGAATCCTGGATCCTTATGAAGAATCTCTTGCCATAGGATGATAACCTACCCTTACCTGGAGACCATGCAGAGGCTTCTCAGAGGCAGGTGATAGGACCCCTGAGAAGTCCTTATGAACTTGACCAAAGAAGAGAATACAGGAAGCTGACTTGGCTCAATGGATAGAGTGTCCGCCTACCACCTGGGAGGTCCATGGTTCAAACCCAGGGCCTCTTGACCTGTGTGATAAGCTGGCCCATGAGCAGTGCTGATGCACGCAAGGAGTGCTGTGCCATGCAGGGGTGTTCCTCGAGTAGGGGAGCCCCATATGCAAGGAGTGTGCCCCATAAGGAGGGCCACCTAGAACGAAAGAAAGTTCAGCCTGCCCTTGAGTGGTGCCGCACACACAGAGAGCTGACGCAGCAAGATGACCCAACAAAAAGAGACACAGATTCCAAGTGCCACTGATAAGAATAGAAGTGGACACAGAAGAACTTGAAGAGCAAGGGGAAGAGACAGCCCCAAAATGGGTGGAAAAGTCACTCCAATAAAATCAAGATTCTATTATGACTGTTGACATATGAGAAAACGAGGCTTAATCCACACATTTTCAAACTTTCTCTCCATATCTAAAGTCTCCCAGATTAGAGTGAATGCAATTCTTTTAGTGTTTGGCACAAATTTAATCAATTATAAATATTTTTTGCTATAATATTATGTAGTATGAATATTTATCATGTGCACAAACATTACATTCTTTTGAAAGTCAACTGCATTAAAAATAAAATTACTAAGCATTATTATACTCATGTCACCTCTGTTCTGTGATCTATTACTTTTTTTTTGCCAAGTGAGTTCATGTGTTCACAGACACAGAAATTCAGATATTCATCCTAAAATGCCTGCAAACTATTTTTGCAATAGTGCAACATTAATTCAGCAACTCTGAGATTTCTGTGTACATTAATATATTCCAATTTCACATTTGCTCTCTGAAATAATTCAACATTGAGTGTGCATGTGTAAGTGCCAAAGATTCACCTAAAACAATCACAATATTAATAATTACATTATAGAATTTATGTCAAAAATGGAAATTATGTGTCATCATGTTTAGGAGATACATCCACTTACATTTTAAAAACAGTGTTACTGGTCATGACATTTCCCTGAATTTTCACTTAAGTAGATGGAAATATTGTAGAAGTCACATGAGATAATTCTATTTTCCTTTTTGGCATAAATATAACCAATTCAGGTGAATTTGTCAGTTTTAATGACCAGCTATTGAAAATGGTAAATATATACTTAAGTAAATTATTTTTTCTATGTGTTAAAATGACCTGTTTAACAAATATCAAAACCAAGTCTATGTTATAGTTATATAAGACTAATAAGAACTTTTATTTTTTTTTCTTTCCTTTTTCCATTGTTTTTCCTATCTCAACTTTCACAACCATTCCATGCTATCTACTTACTGCACATGGTACTTCAGAGTTGTCCTGGGTGGTACCACTGGGACAGAGGCTGGACATTGTATGTTCTGCCATGGCCCACTGGTTGGACTGTGGGAAAATGTAAACTACAACATAAACCATTATTCATGTGGGGCAGCAGTGCTCCAAAATGTATTCACCGAAGGGAATGAATGTTCCACGATGATGAAAGAGGTTGTTGATGAGGGAGGAACGGGGTGAGAGGGGTAGGGGGTATATGAAGTCCTCATATTTTTTTAATGTAACATTTAAAAATATATAAAGAGAAGAAAAATTTAAAAAATAAAAATACAAAAAAAGAAGAATCCCCCCAAAATAGAAAGCTTATGTTTTTAAAGTAAAAAAAAAAAAAAAAAAAAAAATCTGTAGGTAAGTGTTGTAGGACTTTCAGTATCAACATCGCAAAGGTGAGAGAAAAATACCCCAAAACTTTATTTATCATGATTGCTCAGTTTCTGAGTTGTTTTACCACTAGTTGCAGCTCTAGTTAATAATGACTTTATGGCTAATTTTTTCAATACTTTTAATTCAAAAACTCTGAATTCAGTTTTCCAACAAGGTAGCTATGCAAGGATGCAATAAGACACTGAAATTCCTTGTAGCCTGACTCAGTCTACCAGGTGATACCTGAATGTAAACTACAACTGCATTGTTGGGATGGTAGCTTCTTTACAAAGTCTGGACTCAAGAGGACACAAATGAAGCCTTTATTCATATCTGAAGTTCAGCTTTTTCATGGAGGCTATTCTATATTTCATTCATTTATTGCTATAACATATATAGAAAAAGAACTTAGAAAATATTAGCGACTGATATCAACACTGGATATATATAAAACTGCCTTTGTATAAATCTAGTTAACTTATATATGCAGCAAATATGATATGTTTTCATGTTATAGATTCTAAATTTATTTTTAGCCTACATGTCACAGGCAGTCTAACAAAACTGGTTTGAGTAAGCATGTTTGTGTAATTTATATCTGCCTCAAATTTGGGAGAAATATGAATTTAACAAACACTCCTCTGTGTCTAGCTGATTGTAGATTCTGCAATGTTCATATTGTACTCAACTATTTTTTTGTTCCTTTCCTAGGGGAGTGTACAATCACTGCCACAAATAGTCTCCATTTGCTTGGAGTGATTTCAATAGGATGAATGGTAAAGAAGTTCTAAAATCCTGTCCCTCCACAAAATCATTAAAAAAAGAAAAACAAGCAAAAAGTGGCAGAAGCGACTGCCAAAAGAGTTCAGAAAATAGTCGAAGCTTTACACAAACCAAGTCTGTTGAATCAAAGAAAAGATAAGTTAAAATGATAGGAAACACCTTTGGTGCTCTTACTAAGTCTACCCCCAACTACTTCCTGGTGAGGTCAGCAGCAATTTTCACTCCCAGTGTGGATTCCTGGACCTGGGTAAGCAATAGTACCTCCATTATTCACAGATTGTAGTGTAGTTATGAATATACTATCCTACCTGGTGCCATCTGATGATCAGTATCTGATCCAAGATGCTTATCTCTATCTCACTTGTTCCAGAAATTGCTTTGATCAGACAAGTGGGAGGCATGGCAGCTTAAACATTGGAAGAAAATATCAAATAACGGTCACTTGGGGCAAAAAAATTACATGGTTGAGACATGAAATAGATCACCTAGCTTCTGGCAGGGAAGGCTGCAGAAAATTTTCTGAGAAAACTGTGGTATTTGTTATGTCCATGTATATGAAGGGACTTTGCAAGGCCATGCACATCTCCAGGGCAATCCACATGCCAAGAAATACCTGAGGGAATTCTTAACTTCCACCTCAGACTGTTCTTTAATTTCAGTGCAAGGTTGGATTAGTACTTCTTTTGCTAACCTTGGGTTTAGTTTGTTCTTCTTTTCTAGTTCTTTGAGTTGTGAAGATAGGTTATTTATTTGTTGCTTTAATCATTTTTTAATGTAAGAGTTTGCAGCTATTTATTTCCCTCTGAGCACTGCCACTGCTGAATCTCCTAAGTTTTGGTTTGTTGTGTATTCATTTATTTTCAGCTTTGAGAACTTTATAATGTCCTTTGTGATACCTTTTTGACCCAATCGTTGTTTAAGAGTACATTGTGTAATTTGTACACATATGTGAATTTTCCAGTTTTCTTTCTGTTGATGCCAGCATTGTAAATTCTCTGTCTTTTGCATTCAAGGTTTAACTATAATTAATATAAATATGGTTTTCTTTGAGTTTAATCCATTTGGAATTTCTTGAACATGTTAGCCCTGTATATTCATGTCTTTCATCAAACTTGGGATATGGTTGGCCATTATATCTACAAATATTTTTCTGCCCCTTTCTCTTTCTTCTTCTTGGACCCCATAGTACATAATACAATAACAAAAGAATTTAAAAAATCACACCACTTGTAGTCTTTGCAGACTGGCTCTGTACTAAGCCTCTCCTTCAGTGTTCAGCCAGCTGTGCACAGAGACTAAAAGCAGTCTTAGTTGGTGATTCAGTGTTTTCTCTTAGGTCTTTCTGAGCATGTTTCTTGCCTTGAAGATGTCCATGGACTTATAAAGTCTGGAATTTGCAAGATCTTATATTAAAAAATTCAAAGAATACACAATGGGCTACTAGAACTAATAAATGATTTCAGAAAGTTCTGGGGCTATTAGACCAACTCTTAATTACCAGTTGTATTTCTATCCAAAAAATTTAACAAAAAGGCAATCAAATAAATCTTTTTACAATATCATCTAGAAGAATAAAATATCTAGAAACAAATTTATCTAAGTGTGGGAATATTTTAAACAAAAACTACACAACAATGTCAAAAGTAATTGAAGAAAACTTTAATAAAAGGAAAAATTTTCCATGTTCATAGTTTGGAAGACTTAATTTTGTGAGGATATCAATACTATTCAAATTGACCTACAGATTCAGTACAACGTCAATCAAAATTCCAGCAACCTGTTTTGCAGAAAAGAAAAATATGACCCTTAAATACAGATTCATGAGGGGCTACAAATAGCCAAACAATGTTAAAATTTGGAACAACGTAGGATTACTCACACTTTGGCATTTCAAACTTACTACAAACTACAGTAATCAAAAGAATGTCATACTCATGTAAGGATGGATATACTGACCATTGGAATAGAATTGAGAGCCCAGTGAAAAACTCTGACTTCTAGAGCCAACTGAATTTTTGCAAAGGTGACAAGTTCACTCAATTGGAGAAAGGATAGCTCCTTTCAAAAATGGTGCTTGAAAAAAAACTGGATAATTTCATTCAAAAAATGAAAATTGACCTTGACCTCTTACCATATATAAAATTGACTCAAAATGGATCAATGATATAAATATAAGAGCTAAAACCATAAAACTATTTGAAGAAAACAAGAAAAAGACATCAATATCTGGTATTTGGCAATGGTTTCTTACACATGGCCCCAAAAACATGAATAACAAAATTTTAAAAAATGGTTCAATTGGATGTCATCCAAATTACAAACTTCTGGGCATCAAGGGACATTATCATGAGAGTGAAAAGATAGCTGGCAGAAGGCAGAAAATATTTTAAATGACATATATGACAATGATTTTTATGCAGAATACATCACAAACTCCTAAAACAAAACCAAAAAGTAAAACAACCTAATTTAATAATGGACAAAGGACGTGAACAGATATTTCTACAAAGAAGATATACAAATAGCCAATGAGTTCATGAAAAGATGCTCAACATCACTAATAATTAGGGAAATGAAATTCAAAACACAATGAGATATCATTTCATATCCACTATAATGAATATTATTGCGTTTGCATACAAAAAATAAAAGTAGGGATTCAAAGAGTTAGTTATATACCAATATTTATTGCAGAATTATTCACAATAACCATCAAATGGAAATTGCCCAAGTGTTCCTCAATAGATAACACATAAACAAAATATGGTGAATATACACAGTGGAACATTATTCTACCGTAAAAACTGAAGTTCTGATACATGCAACAGAAAGTATGAACTTTGATAATACTATGGTAAGTGAAATAAACCAGACACCAAGGTAAATTATTGTATGATTCCAGTTTTATGAAATACCTAGAATAAACAAAATCATAGAGACAGAAATTAGAGTTTACCAGGGGCTGGGGAGATGGAAATGTGAAGTTATTTGTTAATGACTGCAAAGTTTCTATTTTGGGCTTTGAAAAAATTTGGTAATGGATGGAGCTGATGTAACATTACACTGTAAATGTCATAAATACCACTGAATGGTACACTTAGAAAATTTTCAATGACAAATTATATGTTATGTATGTGTTTCCACAATTAAATAAAACAAAACAAAACAAGTAATTCTCTGGCCATGCTTTGGGATTAAAATCAGGTAGGGCAAATCTGATCGTTATGTAAAAGTCTAATGATATTAGCTATGACCTGTGGCTGTGTTTATTTCTTATTTTGTTCAGCTTTAATAGGACAGATTTTTCTATAAGAACATTATTGATCTATGTTCTGTGGTTTTCTTGGGCATGTCTTGGGTCAATGACATTGAGGTCACAGAAGAGTAACCAAAAAAAAAAAAAAAAAAAAGATTTGAATCAGAAAATTAAGAAAACCTCCAGCACAGGACATGGCCTCCAGGAGCCATATACATACCATTTTATTGTAATCATGTAGTGCAGGAAACTGCAGATGGCCATGTAGCAGTCCTAGATCATCAATGTGACCAGGCCAACCTCTACTCCCCCGAAGAAATGTATCAAAAACTTGAGTAAAGTACCCCAAAAGGAGACAGCTTTCTTCTCAGGAGGGAAATCAAATTTCATTTTGGGAACCATGGTGGAAAAAGAATGGCTACATAGTAAGAACAAGTCAGACAGGAAAAAATACAAGGGGGAGATCAGAACAGGGCTGGTGGCAATGGTTATGGCAATGGCAATGAGTAATTTACCTGCCAGATTACTGTAAACATGGCATACTGGAGTTTTAAATGTCTATGTTCTGTGTCAGGCAAAGTAGGAAGTATTCGCTTATGGTTTTCACAAATTTCATGATTCCATTTGGCACTTAGATAACAGATTTATCTGCAATTAACACAGGGATTACAATGGTGACAGATAAATTTTGTTCAAGAAAATAACATTTGCTAAATTGTGTCCTATAGGAATGATGGAAAATCTGAGCAGACAGACTTAAAGCTGGGCCATATTTTTAGTCTCATATTGAACACATTGCCCTCTTCTACACACGTATCCAGCAACATACACAAACATGCATGCACACACATGGTTTTATGACTTTTGACAAAACAATCACCTTTCCTACAATCGTCTGTGGCTGAATACTCTCCCTGATGCTGCCATAGTATGTTCTCCTATAGAAAAAGGAATAAAAAAGGATCTATAAAGTAGTTAGAGACTTGAATTTGTGAGGAGATATTCTCCTGTTGCTTTTCTCTAGTCAATCAAGATGATGAGGCTTATTTGCAGAATTAGTTTTCTGTGATATTTTTAACTTGTTTAAGGGTGAATATAAAATATTAAGTGAATTCTATTTGAAATTAATGATGGTAGTATTCACATTTCCAAATTCAATGAACTGAGTGAATTTTTGAGGATTCAGTAAAATACACCCTACCATTTAGATTTGTGAACTTATGCTACATCAAATCAAAATGTTATGACAATATCATAGATTCTTTTTCAAATCTCTGGAAGAAGTTTGTTAAGAATGGATTAAAATAGGCAGCATGAGGCAACGAAATAATCCCTAAATTTATTTGAAACTCTAGAATTCTCTTTTGTGGAACTTCTGTATATTTTCATTTTAGTTATTTTGCAAATCAAAATCAATTTAGAGGGATTTATGAAACTTTGTCTAAGTCAGTTCAGAAAACAAGGCAAGGAAACAAAATTACCATAATTTATAGGGCACATATTCTTTATAATAGACAGACCATTTTTGTATTCTATTTTAATTGATAGGTGGCCATAGGATGTATATGGGCTTTAGTCTTCCTAGGTGTAACTTTTTAAATATAAAATGCAATAAAATAACAAAAGGTATATAAGAAATGAAGAATATCAAAATTTGTAGGCTAAAGATAAAAATATAGGTTTCCACTCTTCAAAATTATTTGTAAAAGAAGAAAAATGAGAAAACCTCATATCAATATTTTTATTTTTGATATATTTGTTCTTATAACTTTAAGAAAGAAAATAAATTGTCTGATGGAGAAAATAAATGAACTAAGTATTCACCTCAAGAAGTTAGAAAAACAACCAATATATTAGGAAATAAAATTTGAATCAGAAATCAGTCACACAGACAGAATAATAAATTCAAATATATATTGAGTTTTAAAAATACTAATAAAGCTAATGGACTTAAGTTCAATAAGAAGTATGCATCATCAACTCCCCAAAAGATATTAATTCATAAAATATTTGAAATAATATTAGGGCTAGTTCAGTGGGGGCAATAAAAATTTTCATTATTTGATAGGCATTTTTCAAAACAAAGATAAGCCTTGCATGACAATCTGCCAAAAAAGAAATACAGTAAAAAAGAGAACCAAGTGCATTAAATTCTTAAAATAAATGATAAAACTGTTCAAAAACAAAAAATAAATCAAAGGGGAAAAAGCTGTGGTGCAATCAGATGAGCTGCCATCTACCATATGGGAGGCCATCTGTTTGAGTCCCAGGATCTCCTTGTGAACACAGGCTTGCCCACATGCCACAGAGCACTGCCTGGCCAGCAGGTGCTGCAAAGCACCAACAAAAAGAAGGGAGACAAGAGAGAATACAGAAGAGCCCGCAGTGAGTGGACACAGAGAGCAGACAGCAAGCAAGCTGTAAGGGGGGAGGAGAAATATAAATAAGTAAGTAAATAAATAAATAAATAAATGGGATAAATATGTATATGACCTCTCAATGGAGATGAGCATGTTAAGCAAAAAAAAAAAAATGTCATGAAAATTCAAAAATGATGGAATCAACTACATGAAATCATGGAACAAACTGGAAAAGTAATCACAAGTGTCATAGAAAACCATTATCATAGAAACTAATTATAAAAATAAAGAAAATGTTCATTCACAGCTTTATATGAACGGCAAAATTAATGAAAAAGTAATTTTCAGAAAAAAATTAGACATCTAAAAAAATACTGTATTTCATAAGCCATCAAACAAATGCAACTTAGTAATAGAGAAGTATATTAACTGGTATATTAGCAAATACTTCTGAGGTATATTATCCAATGCATGTGTTGGTATAAATTTTTCTGTACTCTTTATTCTTAGAATCTATTCCACCAAAATATAAGGCCAAAATTATGCATCCTGGTTTTATTTCACAATTTTATAAAGTAACAGCAAAAAAGGGAAGTCAACCCAAATGTCTACATAATAAATGCAGTTAAATGAATTATGATGCATGGTTATAATTATCAGGTGCATTAAAGTGATTAGTAAGTAGATTCAGGACATGGAAAGCTGTTTTCAATATAATTCTGAGTGGAAAATGCAAGATATAGCAGGTTAAATATTATGATCTCAATTGTCTAAAGACTTATATACATAGAAAACACCGAAAGAGGAAACATTAAAGATTAATAATGCTTATCTGATTTATTGGGATTAAGGGCAATCTTTGTTTTCTTCTTTTACACGTTTTCTGATCCTATTTTTTCTACAAAGTGAACATTTTGCTTTTATAATTAGTAAAATAATTTCATAAATTAAATCTTGCATTCTTATCTTAGGTCTGTGTCCATAATAACTTGAGAGAATGCTATTTTAGGTAGATTGGCTATGCCAGTCTTTAACTAAAAAATATGTGATTGTAGACACATTTAAATCTAAGTTACCTATACAATGAACACTGAGCGAAAAATATGACTAAAGTAGTGATGGGATGTGCCTACATTTCTGAATGCATTTGGGGAAGAAGTAACAAGTTAATTCCATGAAATGACATCTCATTTATAAAGGACTATTTACAATTAGCAATCAGTGACCCCTCAGGAACTATTGCTTACAAGTTCAACCATTTTTATCTTAAGTGTCTATTCTTTTACCCCAATTAGTGACATGAAAATGATTGTTAAGATAAAGTAAATCTTTGTGCAGTAAGTTTAATTTTGCTCTATATGCCCATGCCATCCTGTGATTGTGGGCCATAAGCATTCCAGAACAGATAAGAATTGCTTTATTCAGAGCTTCCAAAATTTAGGCTTCAAAAGAAATGTATGGGGAGAAACCTAAACATTGAAGGACATCTTCCAAGGGTCCCAGATGCACATTTGCCAGTCTTGCTTTCTTAGTGACCAGATACAGTATACTATAAAAATTTCTTGAACTTTACACTAACCTGACTTAAAGAACAGAACATAGCAAACTATGTTAAAGCAGAATGATTGGGAACTAAAGATACTACCATGACCCTAGTAACAAAGTTTTCCTGGATTAACAGGCCTAAGATGTCAGCTGCACTTTTTTTTTTATTATTTTTTTATTATTTTTTATTTTTATTGACATTGTAATAATATTACATTAAAAATATATATATATGAGGTCCCATTGAACCCTACCACCCCCACCCCACCTCTCCCCCCCCCAGCAACACTCCCTCCCATCATCATGACACATCCATTGCATTTGGCAAGTACATCTCTGGGCACCCCCGCACCCCATGGTCAATGGTCCACACCATGACCCACACTCTCCCCCATTCCATCCAGTGGGCCCTGTGAGGATTTACAATGTCCGGTGATTGCCCCTGAAGCACCATCCAGGGCAGCTCCATGTCCCAAAGACGCCTCCACCTCTCATCTCTTCCTGCCTTTCCCCATACCCATCAGCCATCATGTCCACTTTTCTCAATCCAATGCTACCTTTTCTATGTGGACATTGGATTGGTTGTGTCCATTGCACCTCTATGTCAAGAGGAGGCTCAGATTCCACATGGATGCTGGATGCAATCCTCCCACTTTCAGTTGTAATCACTCTAGGCTCCATGGTGTGGTGGTTGTCCTTCTTCAACTCCATCTTAGCTGAGTGTGGTGAGCCCAATAAGTCAGATTGTAGGTGCTGGAGTCTGTTGAGGCTCAGGACCTGGCTATCACATTGTCAGTCCAGAGATTCAAATCCCCTAAATATATCTTAAACCCCGACACTAACTGCACCTCCAGCACATTAGCATGAAAGTCTTATGAAGAGAGATCCCATCTGAGTCCAGATTCATCACACATAAACACCAGTTCCAAAAAGGGGCCATCTGACCTGGTAGTTAACCCCATCGGCCATGACCATAACTCCCATGGGTCTCTTTAGCCCTCAAAGGAACCGATAGCTGGGGGTTGTATCTGCTTTATCTGTCTCTCAGACTCTGCTCAGTTGTGCATAAGGGCAATCCTTCTGACAGCCTCCAGACTCTTTTTTAGAGACTCGTAGCCATATAAACTCATTTCTCCTTTCCATTTCCCCCTTACATTAGGTCAAACAGCATTTTAAGGTCATGTTATTTTATGTAGACAGGGATATTCCGCTGATCCGCGTTGAACCTTCCGTATGAGGTCATTTTCCAGTTGCATCATGAGTTGGTGGTTGATAGTGGTCCCTCGGTGCCAGGGAGGCTCATCCCCGGGTGTCATGTCCCACGCTGGGGGGAAGGCATTGCATTTACATGCTGAGTTTGTCAGCTGCACTTTTTAAGACTTTTCTTTAGAAACCCTGTACTAAGATTAGAGATAGCTCTTTTGGTTCCAGAGTCTGAATTTCAAATGGATTGACAATTTAGGAACAAACAATTCCAGGCCCAGGAATCCTAAGAGTCTGTCCTTAATAACACTTTCATGTCTGATTGCAGGCATATATTTAAATGTTTATCACTCAGGCACAAGGAGGAGTTAAAGATCCTCTGAACTTTCATTTTCCAGGGCTTAGAATTAGCAGCTTCAGTCAAGTTCATCCTGTTGTCCCTTGTGGTTTTGGCATCTGTGACCAAGAGAGGGCAGAGAGTTGGTCAAGGCTGGTTAGCAGCATATTATGCCTGGGTTGGGAACTGATCTTCGTTTCTGGGATGAAGGGTATTGGATATTCTTGTCACAGGGTTATGGGTGCATGAGCTTCTCTGAATCTAAAAATCTATCCTAGTAATGCCTGTTTCACAGAGTAATAAGGAGGATTGAGCAAGATAAAATATGAAAACATTTAGGTTAGTGAAAACTAATATTCTACTGATGATGCCCTTGAGGATACACAAATGTAGGCCAGCAAACCTGCTCTGCTTTAAATTATTTTCCTTGCTTAAGAGGAAGAGCTTTGGAGTAAACTGCTCCTCCTGGGGCTCACTCTTCTTACTAGCTTTGTGATGTTAGGGAATTTCTTAGCTTCATTTTACCAATAGCCTACATTTCAACAAAGGGGATGAGAAAGAGAGATCTCACAAGACTGTCTTCAGGTTATATGAAATAACACATGCAACACTAAGAATGACATTACGCAGAGTATATTCTTGATTGTCTATTGCCACCTTTTGTACAGAAATTGAGAGGTCTGGTGTTGCCATACTTAGATACTGGCAATAATTTTTCAACTCATATATGAACTTGTCTTCATTTCTTTAATAGATAGTTGGATTGGGGGAAAATGAAGAAATTGCCAGAAAAACAAGGCCACATTTTGAAGTGTTTAATACAGATTCCAAAGTCCCTATAATTAATAAATTTTTATGTGTTTTTGATCTCTCCACTAAAAAATTTGATAGTGAAGTTGAGATTCCCTGAAAAGTTTGGAGGAGATAAAGGAGATGTGAATAACATGAGAACTAATAATTAATGAATACTTTTATATAATGGTTAATTTTTTAAGTGTGGCATCACATTTGACTCTCATACAATCCCCTTGAAGAAGATATTATTATTACATCTTATATATAAACAAATTTGGCCGCTGTTAAACAGTGATGTAATTTCTAGTTCTGAGCTCTTAATATTATGCTATTCTACCTCAGCTGACATTGTTATTGTGATGTGACTCTTCACCTGGTTGTAATGGAAGAGGAAATGCTGACTCAAACAAGCTTTGGATTGTTTCCGAGCTTTTGTTCTCTCACCAAGTGCAGGCAAGGTTTACTCTTCAGGCAGATTAGATGTATAGTACCTAAAGAAGAAAAAGCCGTTGGAGAAAAGAGAATATCTTCTAACTTCCTTTCCTAATTTTTATCACCAGTTGTTGACCTGCTTAAGCACAACTTAGAGATCTTTTTTTTTGTTCCTGAGATTTCTTAATGGTTTCAGGGTAGAACAAAATCTAATCAAAAGGTTAGACTCAGGAACAAGAACATCCTCAACATCAATGTGCCATGCTAGTGACCTGAAGGAATATATACCAAAGACGTGAACCTGCATTTCTTCAATGTAAAAACAATTCAAATTTAATCCAGAAGTGTATTCATGTGAAACAGTCAAATATTGGATGAGATGCTTGAAGTTGTCTTAGATGATCCTTTAAGAACACTTCCAAGTCCACCATTCCATGATGTTAAAATAGAATAAAAAGAAATATCCTGGTGACCTACAATATCATCAGATCCTGCCAATGTAAGTTTTCTATAGTCTATTAATTTTAGCTGAATAAAATTTAAATACAATTCAAATAGAAATTCAGTGTGAGAGTTTTTCTATTTCTCCTTAATATTCACAGAATAATTGTGTTTCTTCTGGATAAATCAAACAAAAGACTTCCTTTCTTTGTTACTTTTTGTAATTAATTTACTTTTTACTCCCACAGATTTGAATCACAGAGGTGAATCGTTTTAGCATTTTAAATTTGGAGCATAAAGTTCATTATTGGCTATATTTTATAACACTCATACTGATTACATTTTCTGCAATCTCTTGTGTTCTGAAGAAAAATAAGTTGTAGGGCATTTTTCATATTTAACATAAAGTTATGCTCATATCAATACCTACTTTGTCCTGAAGTCATGCAGTTAGGTCCTTGGGTCCTTCAACCACATGAAAAATTTCTTGCCCATGATATCGATGATACTGTTAGTCAGAGATGGCATTTAGTAAATGTTTATCACTGCAAGGCTCTGAGCAAACACTTGCATGCACATTTCAGTTACTTCTCTCTGCCACCTAGGGTGTAGCTGTACTCACTGTCTAGGTTCAAGTACCAGTCCTTAAACTTATTAACTAGGAGATAGGTAAATGCATGGCTCACCATCTTCCCCTGCAAAATGTGGAAAATGCAGTCATCTACTTCATTGGGATGATGTGCCAATTAAACAAGCTGATCTATGTTAAGAAGTTAGGAGAGTGCTGGGCAAAGATTAAGTGGGCTCTTACTACTATGATGTGTACTCTTGGCCACAGTGTCATATTCTGAACACTTGCCACTTGTAGAATCCATGTTTGCTATCTTGTAATAAAGCTTGGAGAGAAGATAAGGGGGAAACTTTCTTATCAATGAAAAGATCTTCTCCACTTTTTACATTTGGATGTCTTTTTTTCTCTTGACAATTAATGGTTCTCCTTTAATTTTTATGATACAAAGCATCAGACTCTAAGCATTTTGGAAGATTCAGCTAATTTAAGAGGGTCTGTATTTGAAAGAAAAGGGTGGGTTGGTGGGGTTAGTGACAGTTGTTTCTTTCACCTAAACCAATAGAGGCATACGTGTTTCCTTAATATCACCAGAAGAATAAAGGGTGGGTAGGAATATTTTGCCAGTTATGATTATAATTTATAGCTGGTTAAGAAAGGAGATATGTTCTACCTACCACCGAAAGCTTCTGTTATATACAAAACAGGCAGATAATCATTTAATAGAATCATTCTCTGATGCTCATCAGCCATTTTTACTTTGAAACATAGAAACACTTTAAGCCTGGGAGCAGTGTCTCAGAAAGAAATCTTCAGCTCTCATTTGTATATGGCTCCATTACAGATGACTTTTTTGCTCACAGACACTTTGCAATACTTTTCTTCATTGACTTTTCAGAGATGTTTAAATAGACTCTCACAAGTGCAGGATTTGGTAATGCAATGAACTCTCAAGTCCTCAAGGGTTTAGTAATTGAACCCGTAGTTATCTCTGCCAAAGTATCAGCCTAAATTTGTCACTTACTCCTACTTGGCATCCATAAACATCATTAGAGACCAGATTTAGAAATGCAGGTGACCTTGAGTTAAAGATTGTGTCTGGCTGTGGTTTGGAATGAAACTTGGGTAAGTAAATTTATTACCTTCATCATAGGGTTTTGTTGTTCACTGTGACTTTGGTGAACTTGGCCCAGGATATATGGCTGGTTTAAGGCATACATCTATGTTCAGAAAAGAGATTTCTTTCAGAAAACATGAGTTGCATAAAGGGTATAATTACTCTGGGAATGGAGTCAGTCTTTAGCTGCCCTGAGAGATTGCAACATTTTTATTACTGACTGACTGAGGGGACTTAGATGGCAGGATTCACAGCTACCAAAGACTGGGTGATTTAAAAGTCTTAGATATATTTACTTCCTTCTGGGTTACTGCTTAGATGGTAGGATTTCATGATGAATTTGGGGGACTATAAACTTTCTCTCTATCCCTCAAAGAGAGAATCATGGGAACTTTGGGCTCTATGCAGTAGCGATTGAGAAAAAACACACTCAGCTAAGCACCAAGCTTTTTAGCACACAGCTAAAGAAACCAAGGAAAGAGGGAAAGTGTAGAAAACAGCCTCCACTAGAATGCTCTCTCTTTCAGCTTCTGAAGCAATGAAGAGCTTGCTGCAACCGTGCAAGGCATCAGTTTTCTTTGTTATCAGTTTTTATCTGTAAACCAAACTAATACATTCTGAAGTGCAGAACCAGAAAACGGAAGCAACAGTCAACAATTTAACTGTAGCTTACTGCCTACCTCATTCACAGCCTGTCCCTCACTCTTGGTATTTTGAGTCCAGACTGTAACTTTGTCTAAGTAGATGATGAGAAGTAAGAATGGACACTTACTCATCATCTTCAGAAAATGTGACATGAAAATAACTTCTTTGAATAAGGAATAAGTATCTTTAGAGGTCCATTAAATCAGTATTCATTTGCGTAGCATGTGATTTTACTAATCTGTTTAATTGGAACTCCATCCATAGAAAAGGTACTGAGAGGGCATTAGCTTACACATGAGAGGGAGGAGACAACTACAACTCTTGTAATTTATTTCGTTCAGACATGAAAGGATCTGGACAAATGAAAACCATTTTTGCTCAAATGAAACAACACTTCCTCTCCTCTCCTTTTCTGCTGGAGCCAGTACCCTAGTAAGTCTTCTCAGTATTAGTAGACAATTTGGGTACAGCTCTGGTCATTGTATGAACAGCTATACTATTTAATGAGATGGTAATTTAGGAAGCAGATCCAAACAGCAAATAGAATATGTTGAAAAGGGAAACAATATAGTAATGGAAGTTTAAGGGAAGAGGGACAGACTGTGAGGTTGGCAGGAAACTGAGGAGCAACTAAGAATAGAGGTGAAGGTTTTGTTTCCCTTTTCTGGTTCTGGAATTTAGGGCTGTGTCACTTTGGTTTAAAGGTAAATTTTCATAACAAAAAAAGTTGAAAATGTTGAAGTAAGTTTTCTGATCATAAGTAGAAGTGTCATAATTAAGCAGAAACAATTCCACCTCCAGTGGGATGCAACTGAGGAAGACATGAGAAGTAGTCTTATATATAACATTGTGGGTAGAAGGCAGGAGGTGAAGAGTAATTCTGATATTGCTTCTATTTTCCCATGAAGTATGAAGCTTATTAGTTTCTGGAAAGGAGGAGATTAGAAAGGAAGGAAATTGGAGCATTTGATGAGCAGAACATAGAAGAGGGAGGAAAGGATACCCAAGAACAATGCCTAGAAGTATTAATGCCATAGCTCTAATTAGAATCCATGAATTTCAAGTGGCATGTAAGGGTGTGATTTTGTAATGCTCTTCATCTGTAGAGCAAAAAGCAAGTGAATTTACAAGTAGCTATCAGTGTCCTGCCCTTATTTCTTGGGTTTTTCTGTTTAAGGATTATGCTGATATCCAGCTGCCAGTATATATATATATCTTTGCCTGAAAGCTTTCTCTAAAATGTAGTCTATCATTTATTCTGGCATTTACCACAGGTCAGAAGCTCAGAAAGATTGACCCCTTCCTATCAGTGTTCAATGAAAGTTTGATAAGAATTGGTGTATAAATACTCCAACCTCCTCAGCCCTGAGATGGGAAAATTTTGAGACGTATGTTTACATCTATTTCCTGAGGTTCTTCATGTGATTAAACATCATTTGATTCCAATGAAAGTAGCAAAAAGTTTGATTTTACAGCTTTTGGAAATATTTACTAAAGTACATCACTGCTGGGGAAAGAATAGAATTCCAGGACAGGATGGGGCATCTGGTAGAAGCACTTGAGAACCTTGAATCTTGGGTCCTTATGAAATATCCCGCTTCCCAAACTTGCTGCAAATGGTAGCCTCTCCTTATCTGCCAACATTAATGAGGCTTCTCTGAGACAGAGGATGGAGGGGCAGTACCCCTGAAAAGTCTCTATACCCCAGACTGAAGGACACAGTACCTAAAATTGAGACTAAACTAGAAAAACAAAAATTTGCCCCTCTGCTCTTCTGCCTACAACTGTGTTAGCAACATAGAGTAATATGCTACCTTAATGGCAAAGAAAGGGTAAGGCTGTGGAGAGAGACCCATCTTAGGTACAGGAATAAATGAAACAGACTCCTCAATAAAATCAAAGTCCTATTCTGAATGTTAACTTGTGAGAAAAACGGGCTTAACTGACAGTCTTCCAAACTTTTTATCCATAACTTTATAGTCTCCCATATTAGAGGGAATGCAAACTCTTCATTTTGAAAAAATTCATCTTTGAAACCAATTTATCATTATTTTACACTTTAATGTCAACTGTATGAATATTTATTAGATACACAAATATAATATTTAAAAAAACAGCAGCTCTTTTTCTGAAGAGGACAAAAAATGAATTTTCTACTGATGTCTGAAGTTCAATTTTTAGTGGAGGCTGATCTTTATTTCATTCATTTTACCTGCAATAAATTTATATTGATAACTTCCAAGGACTCTAATAGATATTGGGTCTATATAATGCTGTCTTTATGTAAATTTATAGTCAATTGTATATACCATTATAAAAGAAGTCTTCATGTTGTTGCTTCCATACTTATTTTTGGCCTATAGGTCAATCACTCCTACAAAAGTGGTTTTAGTAAGCATGTTTTGGTAAATTCCATTTGCTTCATATTTGGGAGAAAAACAGATGTTATAATCACTGTCCTGTGTCTAGTTGATTTAAGATTCCTCAATGTTGAGACTGAACTTAACTATTGTTTTCTTCTAGATAGCATATAATCACTGTCACAGACTCCATTTGCTAAAGGAAATGATTACCAAGTCCACAATGCCAACAATTCCAAATTGAGAAATTAATTGTATAGAAATTAGGCTCTCTATCTCTTTACTTTCACTGAAAATTTTTATTACCTTAGAATTCAAAACTCATGTCTATATTTGACAATCCAGAAAGTTATAATTAAATTTTTAAATATCTATTTCTAAAATCATTGCGAAATTGACATGGGTACATGAAATTTCTTCTCTAGAGCTACAAAATTTATAAATGAATAACTATCTTTTTAATTAGAATTTTTTACTGAAATCAGCTATGCAAATTTTTATTCTCTTAAAGCCATTGTTCGGTCAGGAGAGAGTTCCTTCATTCACTGAGTAAAAGTTCTTCCTATCCTGTTTTCCTGGAAACTCACACCAATGTTGGGTATAATGTCTCCCTGACATGCCCTAGAAAAACTACCAAACATATGGGCTAGGGTCTAGCCAGGGTGCTGACACGGTTAGTTATTTATTGTTTCAATTGATTTTTTAAAATCAGTTTTATTAATAAATATTAATAAAACATACAGTTCCTCCAAGATGTACAATCAGTGGTATTTACTATAATCACATAGTTTTCCCTCATCACTTCAATTTTTATTAGAGCATTTTCATTATTTCAATATTAATAATAAACAAAAAAAAACAGACAAAGAAATAAACAAGAAAATGCCTCACTTCTCAATCTCCTATGCTTCCACTTCCCCTCCTCCCCCGTGCATAGCTGCTATTTCTGGCTATTTTATCCAAAATTTAAAATCAATGACTTTTAGTATAATCACAATGTAGCATATTCATCATATTTAAAAATTCTATAACAATTATATTACTCCAAAAAGAAACAATCCAAACTCCTTAGCATTCCTTCCTCAGAACTACAGAACAAGTAATCTTTCATCTTTATGAGCTTATTTATACTTACATTTTATGCAAATGGAATCATACAGTATGTATTACTCTGTAGCTGGTCTCCTTCAGTTTGCATAATTTTTTTGTGTAATATTAACATTAACTTGTGTAGTATTCATTTATATTTGTTCAGCTTCAAGGAAAAATGGTCTTATATATTCAATTCTACCCATATTCATACTTCCCATAATATAGTTAGTTCATAATAGCACAATCATACAGTATTTGTCCTTTTGTGTTTGGCTTACTTCACTCAACATAATGTCTTCCAAGTTCAGCCACTCTGCAGGGGCTGTATTATTCTACATTCCCACTAACAGTGAATAAGCAATCCTATCTCTCCACGTCCTCTCCAACATTTCCAACTTTCTGATTTTTTAATAGTGATCAGTCTAATAGGTGCGAAATGGTATCACATTGCAGTTTTGATCTCCCTAATTGCTAGCAATGTTGAACATTTTTTTATGTGTTTCTTCACCATTTGTATTTTTTCTTTGGATAGCTATCTTTTCAAATCTTTTGTCCATTTTAAAATCAGATAATTTGTCTTTTTATTGTTGAGTTGTATGATCTTCTTATAGATCATGGATATTAAACTCTTATCATTTGTAATTAACAAATATTTTCTCCAATTGAGACATCGGCCTTTTCACTGAAAAAGTTAGTGCCTTTGCCAAAGTCCTTTGAGGTGCAAAATTGTTGAAATTTGAAGAGGTGTCATTTTTATATTTTTCGTTTGTTGCTCTTGCTTTGGGCATAAGATTTAAGAAACAACTACCTACTGAAAGAACTTGAGGATGTCTTCCTACATTTTCAAGGAGTTTTATAGTTTTTGTTTTTATATTTAAGTCCTTGGTCCATTTTAAGTTAATTTTTGTATAAGGTGAGAGATAGGGGTCTTCTTTCTTTCTTTTGGATATAACTATCCTGTTCTCCCATCACCATTTTTTGAATAGGCAGTTTTGGTCCTGCTAGGTGGACTTAACAGCCTTGTCAAAAATTGCTTGACTATAGAAGCTAGGGTTAATTTCTGAGTTTTTGATTTGGTCCCATTGGTCAGTCTGTCTGTCCTTATGCCAGTACCATGCTGTTTTTACACCAAAGCTAGGTAATATGCTTTAAATCCAGAAAGTGAGAGTCCCTCAGTTTCATTCTTTTTTAAGACATTTTTTTCTACTCGGGTTCCCTTACCCTTCCACATAAATTTGATTACTGCCCTTTTGATTTCTGCAAAAAGACAGTTGGGATTTTTATTGGGATTGAATTGAATATGTAATTCAATTTTGGTAGAATTGACATCTTGACAATATTGTGGTAGAATTGACATCTTAACAATATTTGGTCTTCCAATCCATGAACATGGAATGTCCTTACATTTATTTAAGTCTTCTTCAGTTTCTTTAAGCAGTGTTTTATAGTTTTCTGAATACAGGTCCATTATATCCTTGGTTAAATTTATTCCTAAATATTTGGTTATTTTAGTCACTGTCATAAATGGATTTCTTTTCTAATTTCCTCCTCAGAATGCACATAAGTAGTGTATAGAAATGCTATTGACTTTTGTGTACTAACCTTGCAACCTGCCACTTTGCTGAACTCATTTATTAATTCTAGTAGCTTTGTTGTAGATTTTTCAGTATTTCCTGGAGAGAAGATTATGTCATCAGCAAGTAGGGAAAGTCTTACTTATTTCTTTCTTATTTGGGTACATTTTATTTCTTTGTCTAACCAAATTGCTCTAGCTAGAACTTCTACCACAATACTGAATAATAATGGTGACAGTGGGCATCCTTGACATGTTCCTGATCTCAGTGGAAAAGTTTTCAGGCTCTAACATGGAATACAATGCTAGCTGTAGGTTTGCCATACATGAACTTAACCATATTGAGAAAGCTTCCTTCTATTACTATCTTTTGGAGTGTTTTTATCAAGAAAGGGTGCTGTATTTTGTCAAATGCCTTTCCTGCCTCAATCTAGAGGATCATGTGATTTTTCTTCAATTTTTCAATGTGATTTATTACAGTAATTGATTTTTTGTGTGTTGAATCACCCTGTAATACCTGGGATAAAACCTACAATCACATTGTATAATTCTTTTAATGTGCTTTTAGATTCTATTTGCAAGTATATTGTTGACAATTGTTTGCATCTATATTCACTAGAGATATTGGTCTGTAGTTTTCTCTTTTTTTGTAGTATCTTTATCTGGTTTTGGTATTAGGGTGATGGTGGCTTCGTAGAATGAGTCTGGTAGCTTTCTTCCCTGTTCACTTTTTTGGAAGAACTTGAGGAAGATTGGTATTAGTTCATCTTTGAGCAATTGGTAGAATTCACCTGTGAAGCCATCTGGTCCCAGGCTTTTCAACTTTGGAAGGTTTTTGATGACTGTTTCAATCTCTTCATTTGTAATTGGTTTGTAAAGGTCTTCTATTTCTTCTAAAGTCAGTGTAGGTAGTTCATATGTTTCCAGGAATTTGTCCATCTCATTTACGTTTTCTAGTTTCTTGGCATAGTTATTCATTGTATCCTCTTGTGAGCTCTCTTATTTCTATAGGGTCAATAGTAATGTCCCCCTCACATTTCTGATTTTATTTATTTGTGTCTTTTCTCTTTTTTTCTTGTCAATCTAGCTAAGGGTTTGTCGATTTTGTTAACCTCAAAGATCCAACTTGTGATTTTATTGATTCTCTTTATTGTTTTATTATTCCTGATTTCTTTGATTACTGCCTTGATCTTTACTATTATATTTCTCTTTTAATCCTGGTTTGGTATTAGTTTGGTGTTCTTTTTCTAGTTATTTCAGGTGTGCAGTTAGAGCTTCAATTTTAGTTCCTCTTCTTATTTTATTGTAAGCATTGAGGGCTATAAATTTCCCTCTCAGTACTGCCTTTGTGCCATACATCATACCACTTTCTTCTCTCCTCCATGGTTTCTGATGAGAGGTCAGCAATTAATCTTATCAAATTTTTCTAGTATGTGATGCTTTGCTTTTCTCTTGAAAAATCCTCTCTTTATCTCTGATGTTTGTTATTCTGAATATTAGGTGTCTCGGGGTAGATTTATTAATATTTATTCTGTTTGGGGTGTGTTGTCCTTCTTGGACATTCACATTTATGTCTTTCGTAAGGGTAGGGAAGTTTTCTTATTTCATTATTTCTTCAAATATTCTTTCTGCCTCTTTTCCATTCTCTTCTTCTGGCAAGCCAATCATATGGATGTTTCTGCATTTCACATTATCATTCATTTCCTTGAGACCCTGTTCCAATTTTTCCATTCTCTTCTCTTTTTGTTCTACTGTCTTTTCCAGTTCAGATATTTTGTCTTCAAAATCACTAATTCTGTCTTCAAGCATTTCAAATCTGCTCTTCTGTGCCTCTAATTTTTTTAGAACATATTATCCCTTATGTCTTTCATTCCCATAAGATCACTTACTTTTACTTTGCAGACTTTCAAATTGTTCTTTATGCTCACCCAGTGTATTCTTAATAAACTTTATCTCTTTAGTTATGTTTTATTTCAATTGGTTTGCTGCTTTGGTTTCTTTGTCTCTCTATCTCTCAACCTCCTTTGACCCATGATGCACTATCTGAACTGCTTATCCCCAAAGCAGGTCCCTTTGGCTGCTTTAGACTTTTTCTCCACTGTTTTTGTGTGAGCACTGAGCCTTACCTTCTAAGGGATGCCATGTTCCCACAGTCTCCCCTTAGATTTTTAACAGTGAAGAAATCTGCTGATGTACTGACTCTTCCAATCTTTAGAGGATTAGTTAATAACCATGTTGAAATGTTTGCAAAAACAGCAACCAATACATTTTACTTATTCCCATTTCATACCAAGAAACATCGCATGGACAATTTTGAGAATACAATTATGGGATTGAGTTAAAAATATGTCTCTGGGATTGACATTAGCAGGATGACAGGGAAAGAAGCTCCAAAATACTGTCCCCTCAAAAAAGCATTGTAAAACAAGCAAAAAACTGGAATAAGTAAATTCCTCAGGACTTTGGAAGATAGTCAAAAGTTTACAGAAAACAAGTGAATGTTGAATCAAAGAAAAGGCAAATAAAAATTGTAGGAAAGTATTTTGATGCTTTTGCTAACTCTACCCACAACCACTGCCTGGTGAGGTTTCCATTCCCAGAGAGGGTCTCAAGCTATTTAAGAAAGCTCACATTATTTTCAGAATGTGTATGTAGGTTTTTTCTATCCTGTCTGGTTGCATATAATGAGAATCTGATCCAAACTGTTCATGTCTGTTTCACCTGTCACAGAACATATTCTGGCTAAAGAAGTGGGAAGGATGGCAGCTAATCACTGTAAGAAAACATTAATTTGCAGTCAATGGGGCAAAAGCATACATGGTTGAGATGTAAAATAGAAAACCTGGGGTCTGCAGATATAAAGGCTAGAGAGAATTTTGTGGGGAAAACCTAGGGTATTTTCAGTGCCCATGTATATAGAGGGAATTTAAAGGCCATTAATATCTCCAGGGTAAAACAAATGCTCAGAAAGACCTGAGATAACCCTGAACTTCCACCTCACTGTATTTTAGTCTCATTACAAGGATAGCTTAGCACTGTTTCTGCTAAACTTGGATTTAGTTTGCTCTTCTTTCCTGTTTTCCTGAAATGTGACATCAAGTTATTTAGCTGTTACTTTCTTGTTTTTAAATGTATGCATTTACAGCTATAATTTCCTGCTCAGCTCTCATTGCCTCTGTTGTGTCCCATAATTTTTTATATATTGTATTTTCAATTTCTTTCATATTTATGAACTTTCTGTTATTCTTTACCATTTATTTTCCACCTGATAGTCAATCTGTTATTTCCACATACCTGTAAGTTTCTAATTTTCCTATCTTCTTGACATTAGTTTTCAAGATTTTCCTTTTGTCTTTTGTATTATACAACTTGACTATAATATGCCTATGTTTGGTTCTCTCTGAGCTTGTCCTATTTGGAAATTGTTGAAAATTTTGTCTTTGGTTTTGTCTTTCATTAAAATTGGGAATTGTTTGGCCATTACATCAACAAATACATTTTATTTTCATTTTTCTCTTTCTTCTCCACCTTTGCTCCATAATACCTATGTTGTTATGCTTCATCATTTCCCACATATTTCTTTTTTTTTTTTTTTTTTTTGGTCTCAATTTTTTTTTTTTAATTTTTTAATTTTTTATTGACTTTGTAATAATATTACATTAAAAATATATATGTGAGGTCCCATTCAACCCCACCCCCCCACCCCCCCTCTCCCCCCCCCCCAACAACACTCGTTCCCATCATCATGACACATCCATTGGATTTGGTAAGTACATCTTTGGGCACCTCTGCACCTCATATACATTGGTTCACATCATGGCCCATACTCTCCTCTATTCCATCATGTAGGCCCTGTGAGGATTTACAATGTCCGGTGATTACCTCTGAAGCACCATCCAGGGCAGCTCCATGTCCCGAAGACGCCTCCACCTCTCATCTCTTCCTGCCTTTCCCCATACCCTTTGTCCATTATGTCCACTTTTCCCAATCCAATGCCACCTCTTCTATGTGGACACTGGATTGGTTGTGTCCATTGCACCTTTATGTCAAGAGGAGGCTCAGATTCCACCTGGATGCTGGATGCAATCCTCCCATTTTCAGTTGTAATCACTCTAGGCTCCATGGTGTGGTGGTTGTCCTTCTTCACCTCCATCTTAGCTGAGTGTGGTAAGTCCAATAAATCAGATTGTAGGTGCTGGAGTCTGTTGAGGCTCAGGATCTGGCTATCACATTGTCAGTCCAGAGATTCAAATCCCCTAAATATATCTTAAACCCCAACATTAACTGCACCTCCAGCACATTAGCATGAAAGTCTTATGAAGGGAGATCCCATCTGAGTCCAGATTCATCACACATAAACACCATTTCCAAAGAGGGGCCATCTGCCCTGGTAGTTAACCCCATCGGCCATGACCATAACTCCCATGGGTCTCTTTAGCCCTCAAAGGAACCAATATCTGGGGGTTGTATCTGCTTTATCTGTCTCTCTGACTCTGCTCAGTTGTGCATGAGGGCAAACCTTCTGCCAGCCTCCAGACTCTTTTTTAGAAACTCGTAGCCATATAAACTCATTTCTCCTTTCCATTTCCCCCTTACTTTAGGTCAAACAGCATTTTAAAGTCATGGTATTTTATGTAGACATGGATATTCTGCTGATCCGCATTGAACCTTCCGTATAAGGTCATTTTCCAGTTGCATCATCAGTTGGTAGTTGATAGTGGTCCCTCGTTGCCAGGGAGGCTCATCCCGGGTGTCATGTCCCACGCTGGGGGGAAGGCATTGCATTTACATGCTGAGTTTGGCTTCGAGACTGGCCACATTTGAGTAACATGAAGGCTGACAGGAGGAAATTCCCAGGCACAAAGTTGCTCTAGGCCTTGTTATTATTTTGGGTTTATCAGCTCACAAGCATAGTCATTAGTATCAGGGGCTCACTGTTGAACCCTCACTCCCTCCCGGTCCCCACCACTGTATCTGGGAGACTGTCGCTGCTCCCCTAGGGACCACGACAGAGCACCACTGGCCAGGAACCCAGTACCCCCCCTACTGTGGTTTTTAATTGTTGCCACTATGAGTATATCCATACATTACCATGCACCCTGGACATATGTTCTGTACAGCTCCCTGTCAGTCATATATCACCTGTCATTGGTATCCCATACCAGTATCCCTCCATTGCCATTGTTGAAACACTCTGTGATCCAGAACTCCCCGAAATTTGAAGCCCAATATAATGTTCCCACATATTTCTTAAGCTCCATTCACTTTCTTCATTCTTTATGCTTTCTGTTTCTCATGCTAAAAAATGTCAGTTGTCTTATTTTCAGGTTCACTGATTTTTTTTTTTTTATCTTTTGAAAACTACTATTGAAATACTCTGGTGATATTTAATTTCAGTTATTTTACTTTTCATCTCCAGAAAATACATATGGTTTCATTCAATAATTTATATCTCTTATTGAATTGCCTTTTTGTTCATACATCATTTTCCTGATTCCCGTAGTTCTCTCTTCATGTGCTAGCTCATTGAACTTATTTTGAAGAGTTGACTTAATGTCTTGAATTAGCAATTTCAATGTCTTGTCTTCCTTAGTCATGGGTTCTTTCATTTTATGTTGTTTTGTTGAATGGGCCATTTTTTACTGTTTCTTTGTATGCTTTCTAATTTTTGTTGAAAACTAGATATTTGAATATGTTAGGTCTGAATACCTTCAACGGGGAAAAGAATGGTTCTTTAAAATTTTTTTATTTGGGCAATGGAATATCCACATACATAAGAAAGAAATTTAACTCCCATCCCATAACGTAAACAAATATTAACACAAATTGGATCAATGGTCTAAATATAAGAGCTATAGCCATAAAACATTTAGAGAAAATTTTGAGGAAAGTATTCAGAACCTTGTATTTGGAAATAGATTATTTTATATAACTTCAAAAGCATGAGTGATGAGAAAAACATAGATCAATTGGACATTACCAAAACAAAAAAGTTTTGTTCATCAATAGACATTATTAAGGGGGTGAAACTATAACCTGTGAAATCAGAAAATATTTGGAAATTACATATCTGATGATGATTTACATATATGATAGTCCCCCAATCTATGTACATAGAACATCTTTCACTTAATTAATTTCAATTCTGATAATGATAGAGAATATATAAAGAACTCTTACAACTAAAAAAAAGTCAAATGACCCATTTAAAAAATTGGACTAAGAACTTGAGTAGGCATTTCTCCAAAAAATATATAAAAATGGCCAATAAGCACATAAAAAGATGCTCAACATCATAAGCCATTAGAAAATGGAAAATCAAAACCACAGTGACATACCAATTCATATCCACTAGAATAATGATTATTTTTAAAGAGCCAAATAATTGTTGGTGAGGATGTGGAGAAATCAGAACCTTTGTGGATTGTTGGTAGGCAAGTAAAATATAGTAGCCACTGTAGAAAACAGTTTGGTGGTTGCTCAAAAAGTTAGACATAAAATAACCATACTACATGACAATTTCACTGTTATATATAAACCAAACTAAATTGAAAGTAGGGACTTAAAGAGATAGTTGTACACAAATGTTCATAGCAGGTTAATCCACCATAGCTAATAGGTGAACATAACCCAAATGTCCACCAATAGAAAAATTGATAATCAAAATGTAAGTATATACAATGGATTATTATTTAACAATAAAAATGAATGAAGTTCTGATACATGCAACAACATGGATAAATATTGAAAACATTATGCTCTGTGTAATAAGTCAGACATATACATCAAATATTGTATGGTTTGGTTATATGAAATACCTAGAATAAGCAAAATCATAAGATAGAAAGTAGATTAGAGGTACCAGGTGCTGGAAGTATGGGAAATGTGGACTTATGGATTATTATGCATAGGTTTTTTCTTTCGGGCATTGAAAACTTTTGGTTATGGATGTGCTGACAATAACAAAACATTTTAAATGTAATTAATGCCATTGGATAGTACACTTAAAATTGCTCAAATTGCAAATTACACTATGTATGTGTTTACACAAGAAAAAAACATGTCTCTGGCCATGCTTTTGGGTTAGATTCAGGTGGGTAAATTTTCACAGTCATCTTAGGGTCTGACAATTTTTGTCTTAATATCTTTGCCTGGGTTTAAGCTTTATTAGGTTCAGAGAAAACATTTTCCCATTGAAAGCATTATTCATCTATGTTAGGTGGTTGTCTTGGGTATGGCTTGTGTATGACTTTATACCCAAGGTTATAAGAATATTTTCATTAATGATTAACTTAATATATTAATGAGACAGAATCCCCATCACTTTTTAACCTCCCACTGAGTGATTTAAAAGGCATGGACAGAATACATTTAACAAGTCTATCCTGATTTCAGTTTTGGGGCATGCATTAAAAAATACTTAGACACCACAGATTTTGTTTAACAGTTTAACATACTATCTTATTGGTTAAAAAATCTATACCTACAGTATGCAGAGAATTATTTCACAGAATACATAAAACCATGCATTTTCCAAACATTTCCACAAATTTTTGTGTGTTAGCAATTTTCCTTTAATCAATATTCTGTAAATAAAAATAAGTTTCTAATTGGAAGATATGTTAATCTTCATTTAATCAAATCAGATTTTTTAAAAGAACAATCTTCTATACTGCAAGAGAAACACATACTAAAGTTTGTTCTTAAAACTTGATTAGATTTCTTATCTTGTCTACTTACATGAAATATTACCCGAAATCACATTTTAGTTCCAGATTTTCCCCATCATATTTTTTATTTCTGCAATATGGAGAAAATACATTAAAGAGTTTAACAAGGGTGTTGTTATGGTATAAAACATGGCCAATGCAGCTTAGAAAATTAAAACAGAGGGTAAAAGATTTTAAAAAAGTATTATTACAGTTATTTCTAAAGACATTCATAAGAGTGAAATTATTCTCCCACAGAAGCATTCCCCTTCATTTAATGTTGAATGTACAGGCTGGGTCCAATTGAACTTAAATGTTCTTTCTGGTGTCATCTATTGACTCAGAAACACTTTGTGAGTAACGATTTTGAATAATTCTTATTTTGTTTGTCTTTTGGTTTTCATTTTACTGTTGTTTCCATTATAGAAGATCTCTTTTGATAGAGAACATGTGGGAATTAGTACCTCCTGGACGTACACAAAGGACTTCATTTGACAACAGAACCAGTGATCACTGGGCAATTATTAACTCAGGTGGTGATCTGTAGATAAAGAGGCCCAAATACAATGGATATAAAATATCTGTTATATGCCTGACATATTAATTTATGCTTTTAATCATTTTACAAAATGTGTGCAATAATTAAAGAATGCATGGAAAGAGAAACGGATCTTATTTAGATTAACTAGGTGGGCTCGTATACTTAGCTCCGATGTCTGTTGAGGGGACTTGTGGAAAGCTCTTTAGCACACTTAAAATAAGTAGATATGTTGGTGAACAAAACCACATGAAATTATCCTGAGTAATTCAACATTTTGGGACCTAAAATATATTTGAATTGTACTTGAGCAGGTCATATTCAGATACATCATGTTTGATGGATAAATTATCATTAGCCAAAACAATCTATAATAATCCTGATAATGTCGATATAGAATTTTCTTTTATGAGGAGAGCCATAATGGGGAAAAGGACTTATTGGCCCTCACTGGCCACAAAAAAAGGATGTTTTCTTCAGGAAGAAATGAATGATGGCAAACAACCTGATTACATATGATAGTTCTAAAAAAAACTAGATGAAATCATCTCAACAATATGAATAATGGATACCAGGAAAACAAAGATGGAAAAGACCATGCACATTAATCAGAAAGGAACTATGATGTACATTCATTAAATGGATTCATAGGTTGCTCAAAGACAACAGTCTCTGATCTTGCCAGGAGAAGGATAGTAATGAATTTATGGGAATCTTTTGGTCATCATAGTTTGGAGGAATGCATGAAAAGAAGATGTGAATTTTTTAGGGTCTCTCTACCTGCCAAGGCTCCACCATCAGCTAAAAATATATGTACCTGATAGTGCAGATGATCATAACTGGAAATCTATTAAATGTGACTAGGAATTCACTGGTTGGTAGAAGGTGGTCATTATTTAAAAAGGCCAATTAGGGAACCCAAGTCAGAACAAGCTTTCAGTATTAAACAGGGCATATGGCAAGGTCACCAAGAAACTGAGATCCAGAATTAACTGAGACTTGGGCCTTGATTTATGATCCAATCCATGACAACATTTGACAGATAGGTAAATTACAATGTTGTTTGGAAGCACTAGAAAATATCATCAAAAATCTAAATGATGTATTTTGTGAGAAACAGAATATATGTTACAAAACACTATAAATTGTAGGATTAATTTGGCTGATTTCAACAAAATATTTGACAATACTTATATCGATGGACAAATGTATTTGGAAACTGAACTAAAATATCCACATTATGTTCACCCAATGAAATCTGAATGGACAAAAGAACAAGTATTAGTTACCATAATTGTTATATTAAATCAATGTATTCATATTTCTCATACAGTAAAAATTGCAGTGCTGATTGGAGACAGAAGAGTTGTCAAACTCATGTATAATTAGGTGAAAGTCTGTGCTAGAATATTTGGCAAACAAATGCTTCTTTGAAGCAATACCCATACCTCATTTTATGGTACAAATTATTAACATTTTTATAGTTGTCTATTTAGTTTTAACATTATATAAATGGTAAAAATATGCAGGAGAAAGATGATCATTGATGATTTAAAATTAGAAAGGCTCGATCATGGTTTGAGGGTGGTCTATATAAGATACAGTTATTTTACACCTTAAAGGGAAAGCTCTATCCTTATTTCTGGGCACGCCTGTTTTGACCCTGGGCCAGAATAAAAGTAATGGTTAATATAACATGTCCTATATCCATCATTGCATGATCTTGTGGAACACTTCCATTGCCCCACATTTACACTGATTCCATCTATTCAATACCTCTTTCCCCCTCCCCTCAGGGCCCACCATGACAATCAATCTTCATTACTTGAAGGACCATATTCAGAAATACTTACAACAATGCTGAGGGCTTGACATGCTCCACTGCTCTAACCCATTGGGAGTCACCAATTCTCTCAAGAAATACAATTCCCTCTGTTTGAGAACATCAGTCCTCTCCAGGATGTGGGTGTAGCTTCACTCTCATTGTATGGGTCTCCACCCAATGATATAGCCCACTATGACAAAATAAGCACTAACACACTCCCTAGAAGCCTGCCCTATGTCAGATGACCCCCCTTCAGCATCTTAAACAGGTAACCTTTCTTATATTTTCTAAAGAGATTTCTCAACATTATAGTATCAACTACATACCTGACAATATCCTATGTTCAAATGTTCCCCCCACCCTCCCCCTAATTTCTTAGGCCATCTGACCCATCCTCCCATCCCTAGCCCCCTTCAAGCCCACAAAGCCCCACCCAAAGCTATCCTTATGTCCCCATTTTAGCCGTTCCCTGTACAAATATTTACCTCCTGATAGCCTCCATGTTGCTCAAATATGGCCACTCTCTGAGCCAAACTCAGCATGTAAATGCATTACTTTCCCCCCAGTGTGGGACATGACTCCCAAGGATGAGCCTTCCTGGTGTAGAGAGATTACTACCAAGCACCAGCTGATGATGTAACTAGAAAAACACCTTGAACAAAAGGGTCAACTCAGACCAGCAGAATATCTCAGTCTACATGTAATGTTGGGTTTTAAAAACTGCTTTTTGACCTTGAATAAAAGGGAGAAATGAAAAGGACAAATGAATTTACATGGTTATAAGTCTCCACAAAAGAGTCAGGAGGTCATCAGACGAGTTGTTATTATGCTCATCTCAGCAGGGTCCCAGAGACAACCAAAGTAGATACAAGCCCAGGTACTGGTTCTCCTGAGGGCTACAGAGAACTACACTTTCTACGGTCATGGCAGATAGCTCTGGAGTTCACTGCCATGCCAGTTGGCCCTACTTTGGAATTTGTGTTCCTGAGTGTGATGGAGTTGGACTCTGATGTGGCCTTTCTACAAATGCCTTTTCTGTTACTTTTACTGGACCTGTAATTGTTGCTGGGGTTGATGTATACTTAGGAGACCAAAATTTCTGGACTGCGCATGTGACAGGCAGGCCCTGAGCCTCAGCAGACTTTCAAATCCTACCCTCTGGTTTATTGGACTTTCCTTGGCCAGGTAACAGGGACGTGAAGAAGGTCAACCACCACACCAGGAAGACAAGAGTGCCTACAACTGTAAGCAGGAGAATTGCATCCATCATCTACTTGGAATCTAAGCTCCCTCTTGATAGAGTTGGAGTGGAAATAACCATCCCAGGGTCCACAGGATGGAGGAATAGAACATGGATTAGACTGACTTACTGACATTCTACTATGGAACTACTGTGATTAGTAATGGAAATAATTGTAGCATTGATGTGGAGAGAGTGGCCACAGTAGCTGCTGAGGTCAGGGAGAGGGAGGAAGAAGAGTTATGATGTCGGGCATTTTCAGGACTTGGAGTTATCCTGGGTGGTACTGCAGGGACAGATGCTGAACATTGTATGTCCTGCCATGGCCCACTGGTTGGAATGGGGGGAGAGTGTAAACTAAAATGTAAACCATTATCCATGCAGTGCAGCAGTGCTCCAAAATGTATTCACCAAATGCAATGAATTTACCATGATGATGAAAGAAGTTGTTGATGTGGGAAGAGTGGGGTGAGGGAGGTGGGGGTATATGGGAATCTCATATTTTTTTAACATAGCATTTTAAAAAATTAAGTAATGTGAGTTTGCATGTGCTATTTAAAGTCCAAATCTCACTTGGTATACCCAAGGGCCAGTTTTTATACTGATGGTTTTCATCTGACACAAGTGGTTTGACCAGAGGGACACAAATACACCACTGGGAATATTTGTCTTGAGCCTTCTGGAGATCAAGATTTATCACACAGATCTTTGTAGTTCAACTGAAGGTAAAGCTTGTCCTTGTGTGAATAAGTAACCCATGGTCATTGTACCTACCTGTCTTTTAGAGCTCTAGTGCTTGCCTGAGCTCTACATCTTTTATGGCATGATTTCTTTTGCCTTAAAATAAAAGCCTTTACTGGGAATGCTCTTCAGAGGCTCGTGAACCCTTTTCAAATATCCAAACTCTTGAATTATTTCTAGGTGATGGCTCTATTGAAAATGCTTTTAACTTCTGTGAGTTAAAATTAGGAGAATGGAACTACCCAACTTTATGTCTTTATCACCTGACAAATATACGTATTTTTTGCATTGCATGGTCCAGGGAGCACAGGAATGGGATTAAATGTAAAGTACCCAAGGAAGATGTTACTCATGCCCAAAACACAGTATCCATGCAATTAAATTAGACAATATGTATTCTTAAGACATTTTAAGGTGGGCCATAAATTTACCTCATGTAGTTTATTTAAGGATAACAATCAATGTGGTCTACATACCAAATGACACTTGAGATTTTTCCTATGAAATCATAGGATATTTGTCTGAATATGTATCCAAAGACATGTTAATAATATTGCTCTCATATGCTGCCCTGTGGGTAAATATTATGTTTAAAATGGAAAATCCAATGATTTTCTGAGATTTTTCTTCTCAAATCATAGAATATTTGTCTGAATGTGTATCCAAAGATATGTTAATAATAATGCTCTCATATGCTGCGGTGGGTAAATAGTATGTTTAAGATGGAAAATCCAATGATGGGTAGAAAGTTATGGTCAAAAGTAGTAATAAATAGAAACAGTGGTTTTTGTAGCAAAGAGAAAGTAACTCATATGTGGGTGATGATATCAATAAGGAATGTAATCATGCTTCTTCCATTACCAATTTATAATAAGTTACAATACTTTTATTTCTCTCTCTTAAATATTGTGCTGACCTGTTTACCCCAGAAAAGGGAAGTTGGATCCCTGATGATTTTCAAGCTCTGCCTCAAATCTCAACCTAGCTTATTTGTAGAAAGGTGATGACTCAATTTACAGGTAGAGAGCTATAGTGTAATTTAGTTTTGGAGTTTAAAGACTAGGGTCTTTTTACAATTTACTTATTTTTTCAGATGACCTGTGATAACTACTAGACAAGCTGCACAGGACATAGAATGTTGAAAAGCAGAATGTCTGTGTTGTCACAAGTCAGTATGACATGCTGCTACACTGTCTGTATAATAGGATATAGTCAATTATTGTCAGATATGTCAGAGCTTCATTTGCTCTGTAGAATATGACATATGTATAAGTAGAGAGAATGCAATTAAGGAAATTAGAAATGGAACTGAGACAGCCATGAGGTAGATGAAATTGGGTATGAATTAGTATCTCAATATTTCTGAAATTTCCCTCTGGAACTATAAAAAATGTCATTTATGGGAAGCCTTATGGCATACTCAGATGGAGCTGTATTTGGGATACAACATGATCAATCATCATGCTCGTGGGACATGCAGTATTTTGGGGTGAGAATTTTTCTCAAATTGCACAAACCATGGCGATAAAACTGTAATAAAATATCTTGTGGTTTAATCAGCACTGATCCAACTTTGCTAGATATTCTGCAAAGATTTTAGTTGGTAAGCATGGGTGCTACGACAATCCAACATGATAATTCAGGAGGCTTAGCCACATGAAAAACCTTGTTCACCCAAACTAGAGTACTAGAGGAGATAACATGAAGTTTTGCTCAAGAAGCTTTGAACAGCTAGCTAATGCTGGAGTTGAATCCATTAGCATACTACCATAAAATTTTCTTCTTTGTTGCATTACACTTTAAGCAAAAGGAAAAAAAGAGGTATATAAATTTATGATTGAAATACTTCAGTTAGTAAATGTGTTACACTGAAGAAGAAAAAGGTTTAATTTAAGTTGATTTGTAAGGATTGCTATTTATCCATCCTACATTATTTGAGAATGTAGATAATTGCAAAAGTAATGCTGACATGTCTTCTTATTTGCACTAATAAATCTTTGTAATGATGAAGTTAGTGAATGCATTAGTAAGGATAAACTCTTTCCTTGTGGTGAAAAATGAGAAAATGAAACTTGAAAGCTTCATGAGCTATCATATACAATTTTATATTTTCTGTGCAGGCAAAATCCACAGAGGATTTGAGACTCATGTAAGGCATTTGCTATCCATGTAATTACACAGTAACCCATGTAGTTTTCTCTGTATAGTCTTGCCATTATAATGCATTTCTTCTAGGCTTGTTGAAGGAGGGAAAATAGAAGCTGGATTATTGCACACTGGCTCTTGAATGTTTCAGCCTGTGTGTGACACAAATCACTTCTGCATTCTAGTCGCATGACCCTTCTCAAACACAAGTAGGCTGAACACTTTACATAAGGGGTTTTGAGGATATGAATATTTGGTATGAGCTAATGTTTTGGTCCCAGTTGAGAAACAGTGATCCCCAATTCAGAATGAATTGTTTACTAACTGTTACGTATCAATATCCATGATATACATTTACATATGTATATGTATATGTGCATAAGGATTTTGGGTTAACTCAGTCTTACAAAGATAAAAACGAAATATTGAATTGGCAGTACTTCTGCCTTGGGTCATCTGATACTCTTCTTTCATCCAGATTCATTATCTTAGATTTGCCCTTTAAGTGACCACATCTCAAATGACTTCCTATTTCATTGGTATGAAATTGGTCTGTAATTTTCTATTCAAATTTGAATGTGCAGATTTTCTGCCTTGGTTACTCAGATATCATAAACTCTCTTTCTGGTAGCAGCTATGCTTTTTTCCTATTGGCTAAAGCAGTAGTCTATTCAATAAAAGCTATTTTGAAGATGAAGTGCTTGGTGGAATTTTTTAACAGAAAAAGTCTCCATGTATATTTCTACCTGGGAATATTATTTGTGAGGTTGCTCTATGGTTATACCTGAAATAATTTAATATCCCTTCTTGGGTTTAGGCAGAGATAATAGTTTGCCTGGACAGAGCCCAATTGACAAGGTCATTGGTGCATGTTGGTTTGTACAACAGAAGAGCATTAATTTTGGGATGACTCCTGCTTTAATGACTCTTTTTCATCCAAACCCATTTATTTCTGGATGAACCCATCTCCCACAAAAATTGTTCTACCCTGATATCAGCAGTTGGGATTACAAAATTCATTTTTGACACAAGTCTAATGATAAAAATTTTAATGAACTTTTAGTACTTGGGCTATTTGTTACATGAGCTAAACCAGAAGAAATGCAGATAATTGTTTTATAGAATATATAATGCCATGGAATTCCCAAACGTTATAATTTCATGTCAATTATCCAAAACCCATTGAATAGTAATTTGTATATCAAATAATTATCTAACTGTTTTGGACTTCAGCCACTATTTAAGATAAAGGAGCCAATAAAGTTTTCAATAACAAGGTGATAAGGTGTACTTAATTCACATATTCTCACTGTAAGACCATTTCTTCTGAAATGGATACAAATGCATCTAGGATTTGTATTTTTTTTATTAATTTCCCTTATTTGCTCACAATATCATTCTTTGGCTCCAGAATTTTTTATTGCATTTCTCACCTCTGCATTTCTGAGTGTGTAGATTAATGGATTTAACATGGGCATTACCATAGTATAAAACACAGCCACCTCTTTATCAATGGAAACGGTGCCCAGGCACTGATGGTATATAAATATGCAGGGTACAAAAAGTAAGAAGACCAGAGTAATGTGTGAGGCACAGGTGGAGAGAGCCTTCCACCATCCTTCAGAGCTGTGAGTTCTGAGGTTGATAAAGATGAGGGTGGGGGAGTGGGGTATATGGACACCTCAAATTTTTTGAATGTAGAATGTAACATTTAAAAGAAAATAAAGAAGGGAAAAAAAGCATTGCTTATATCATAGGGTTATGGTATAATACAATTAGATAATGCATGAAAAGATACACTGTTCAATAGACCAGGAATACAGCTTTCTCTCAATAAATATAATCTACTAGTAAAATAATAAAAAAATGAGGACATAGGAGGTGATAAGAATAGAAAAAATGAACATGTACATGAACCCACTGTTTGTGGCAGCAAAAAAAGAGTGCTAGGATGGGAGTACCAGTGCAGGAGAGCTTCAGCAGAGGGTAAAAATCACAGAAAAAAAAAAAAAGGCCATGACTTTAAGGCCACAGAAGGGCAACCACACAATAAAAAGGATGAATCCGGCAATGAAGAAATCCTCCAGCCTAGGACACAACAACCAGAAGGCCACACACCTGCTGGTTCATTGTGATCATGAAGTGCAGGGACCTGCAGATGGCCACGTAACAGTTACAGGCCATCACTGTGAGCAGAATGACCTCAACTCCCCGAAGGGAATGCCCTACAAAGAGTTGAGTCATGCGTCCATTGAAGGATATTGTTTTTTTTCATTGAATAAGTCAAATATCATTTTGGGTGCTGTGGTAGAGGAGAAGATGCCATCTGTGAAGGACGAGAAAGAAAGGAAAAATACATGAACAATTTTAGGACTGGGCAATTTCAGGACGATCACTACAATGGTAGATGGCCTGCCAGGATTAGAAAGTAAATTAGTATAAACACATCAAACAAGAGATTATGCATGTCTGGATTCTGTGTCAGCCTGAGCAGGATGAATTCTGTGATGTTGTTCCTTGCTCCATGAATCCAGTTTTGCATTTAAGTAATTGATTTATCTGCAATTGGCACAAGGATTGCAATGCTGACAGATAAATTTCAATCAAGAGAATAATATACTTGTCAGCAAAAAGGTGTTCTGTATGATTGATGGAAATGCTGAATAGATAAGTCCTAAACTTAAAGTTGGATAAATTTGGAGTCATAAATTGAATACATGCGTTACTTCTACACACACAAACACACATGGATTTATGACGGTTGACATGCCAGGCACCTTTCCGGAAATCATGCATGACTGAATCATCTCCCAGACACTGCCACAGTATGTTTCTCCCATGAAAAACAGAAATAAAAATGTCTCTGTATCACAGAATAAAAATTGACAAAAGAAATCCCTGGAACTATATTACACAAACAATGAACCCTAAGTTAAACTATATACTATAAATAATAGTATAAAATTATAAAAACATGCTATCATCAATTTTAACACATTCCATACCAATGCAAGCTGCTAATCATAAAAAGGGATATGAAAATTCTATACTTCATGCATGATTGTTCTGTAAACCCACAACGTCTCTGATAAAGAATAAAAATAAAATAGAAAAGAACCTTTAAACAGTAGAGGCTTGAATTTGTGAGGGTCTGCTCTGTGTGTCTTCTGTAGTCACTCATGCTGCTGACACTAAGGTGCTCTTTGTTTTACCAGATATGTTAACCTGTTTCAGGGTGTCTGTGAAACAACTGATGAACTCCATTTGAAATTAGGGATGATGTACTCATATTTCTGAATCAACTGAACTAAATGAATAATTGAAGCTGTGTTAGCATACATCCTGGAAGATTTGTGAGCTTATGCCTTGAATCAAAATTATATACGAATATCATAGAATCATTATTGACCACCTCAGGAACAAGGATATCATGAAGAGGATAAATCAGGCAGCAGGATGCAATGCAATATTCCTTGAATACATATGAAACTCTGGAAATCTCTATTTGGAGAACTTGTGTCATATTTTAATTTCAGGATGTTTTTACTAATAAAACTCTATTTAGGGAATTTATGAGATATTGTAAATTAAAAAAAAAACGGATACATCTTAGGCAAGAAAACAAAAGTACCATGATTTATTGGACATGTGTGTCCTTTGGAACATACAACCTGTTTCAAATATTTTTGTATTCTGTTTTCCTGACTACTAGTAACCATGTGATGCTGTGTATGGGCCTTGCTGAGTGTGTGTGTATATATATATATAGCAAAAGACCTAAAGGAATTGAATAATATAACCTATGTCAAAATCTGTAACCTGTTTTCCAAATCACTGGTAAGAGAACAAAAAATAAATAAACTTATGAATATTTTAATCTTGAAATATTTGCTTGCATAACATGAATTTAGTAAACAAATGAACTGAGACAGAAAATAAATGAACTAAGTGCTCAACTCAAGAAGCTAAAAAGCAGTCAGCTGTATTAATAAAAATGTTTGAATCAGAAATCAGTACAACAGACAAAAATATTAGATGATAAATAATTTAAAAAACATGTTGGCTTAGAAAATACTAATAAAATTGGTGAACACAGATAAACTCAATAAGAAGCAAGTATGAACAAATCCTCAAATGCCCCAATTTAAACTATATTTAAAAGGAATTAGGTATACTTCAGTGGAGATGATAAACGATTTTTAGATAACTGGTAAGCATTTTTCAACACAAAGTAGGTGTTTTCCTTATGCCATCCCAAAAATTAAATAAAATAAAAAGATAAATTGTGTATTAAAATATTAAAATAAACCAAAAATTAGAATAAGAACAAAAGAGCAGAAGTAAATATGAATTTGTTCTCTCCATGGAGTAGAAAATGTTAACCAAAGAAATGTGGTACAAAAGGTCAAAAAGGATAAATTAAAATATATGGCTTCATGGAATTTACTGGAAAAATATTTACAGCAAATATCACAGATAACCATTACAATAAATGCATTATGATATATGGTTATGAAATACCATGTGGACATTAAAATAATTTTAGGGAGATCACTGACATGGAAAGTTGTTTTCAATGTAATACTATGTGGAAAAGGCAAAATATATAATGGCATATATTATGATCTTATGTATAAAAAGACACATTTACATAGAAGGATATTTAAAGTACACATACTAAAGACTGATAGTGCTTATCTGAATTATGGGAAGAGGGAAAGTTTTGTTTTCTTTTATAAATTTTCTATTCTGATTATTCTATAAAAAGAATATATTGCCTTTATAATCAGCAAGCTAATTTAATAAAAATGTTATTTTCTTATCTTAATTCTGTGTCAGTAAGATCTCAAGTAAATGCTATTTTGTGTAAACTCTGTATGCCAGTCATTATTCATAAAAACCTGTGACAGCAGAAATATATGTTTAAATATAACTTACCTGTAAGTTGAAATCTAGCATCACCTGAAGAGAAAAATACTATTTAAGAAGTCATTGATTTTTATCTATTTCTCTGATTGCATTTGGGTAAGAAGTAACAAGCACATTCCATTTTTGTAAAGAACACATCTGTGAATATAGTGAAAACTGACCCATCACTAACTGCAGTTCTGCATGTTTAGCCATTTTTACCTTAAATTTGGTGTTTCTTTACCTCATTTAGTGACTTTAAAATGATTTTTAAAGGAGACTTCCTAAGTAAATCTTCATTTGTGGGGTATGTTTATCTTTGCTCTGCAGGGTCACACCAACCTGAGATCTAGTCAATAACCATTCCATATCAGATAAGAATTTCTTGATCCAAAATATCCAAAATTTATCAAAAAAACCTGATATGGAGAAACCTAACCATTCCCCAAGCCTTCCTGCAGCACATTTGCCAGTCTTGCTTTCTTGAAGACCAAATAAAACAGATGATGAAAGTCTATTGATCTTTCTTATAATATGATTTAAAGACATGAAAATAGCAAATTATGCTAATATGGAATAAGTGGGGATGGCAAGTATCATGAAGTCAGCAACAGAGGTATGTTGCCCTGAAGAAGCAAATCTCTGAAGTCCACTCTTTTAGGAATTTTCTATGTAGAAATCCTGTGCTATGACTGACGGTACCTCCTTTTGGAATGTGGATTGTGGATAAAAATGGGTTGGCAATTTAGAATCAAATAGCATCTATAATCTCTGGCTTATTCTGTTTATGTGGTATTGCAGGCTCGGTAAACCCCAGAATCTAACCTTATTAACATTTTCATGTATGATTAAAGGTTTATATTTAAAAGGCCAGGGAAACGGACTTGGCCCAGTGGTTAGGGCATCTGTCTACCACATGGGGTTCAAACCCCAGGCCTCCTTGACCCCTGTGGAGCTGGCCCATCCGCAGTGCTGATGCGCACAAGGAGTGACCTGCCACGCAGGGGTGTACCCCACGTAGGGGAGCCCCACGCGCAAGGACTGCGCCCGTAAGGAGAGCCGCCCAGCGTGAAAGAAAGTGCAGCCTGCCCAGGAATGGTGCCGCACTTACTTCCCGTGCCCCTGACACTGACAGCAACAGAAGCGGACAAAGAAACAAGACGCAGAACAGCCAACCGGGGGAAGGGAGGAATTACATAAAAATAAATAAATCTTTAAAAAAATAAAATAAAATAAAAGGCTATTGCTCAAGAGCAGAAGGAGGTTAAGGATGCTCTGAGCTTTCTGTTCCCAGAGGGTTAGAATTAGCAACTTCATCCAAGTTGGCAGTCAAATATGTATATCCTGTCCTCTCTTGTGACTGTGGCATCAGTGACCAAGGGTGTTAGGCAGAGAGCTGGTGGAGGTAGGAAAGGAATATCATGTGCCTCTGGTCTGGAAGTCATCCTAGTATCGGGTAAGTAGGGCATAGATTAATGTAGTAAATGAAGAATGGGTGTAAAAGTATATTAAAATATATAAAACAATACTAATAATACTTTTCCCCCAGAGCTATGGGGAGATTTAAACAACATGAAAGGTAAAGACACTTAGACCATTAAAAACTAATATTCTCCTGTTAATGCCCCAAGGATAGACATATGCAGACCAGAAAACCTGCTCTAATATTAAAATCCTGACATGCTTGAGAAGAAGAGCTTGAAGTTCCATTAACTGCACCTCTTTGGGCTGTATCTTCTATTTCCTACTAGATGAACTTGGCAAGGTTCTCAGCTTCATTATGCCTCATTTTCACAATTGTACAAAGAAGACAAGAAGGAACTTATCTTATAAATCTGTGTGGGTTTATAGGAAATTATGCACATAATGCTTAGAATGGCATCTGGCACAGAGTCAATTCTCTTGTCTGTTGTCATCTTCTGCATAGGATGAGAGAGCTCATGGTATAGCAGTACACTTGTCCTGGCAAAAATGTTCTCAACTCATATGTACAACTTGTCTTCATATCTCTCGTAGATGGTAGGATTGTGTAGCTAATGCCGAAATTAAGGGAAAATAAAGGTCAGGTTTAGAAGTATTCAATAAATATTCACAAGTAATTATAATTCTGAAATCTTTCTAGGAATGTCTGATCTCCCTCCAAAAATATCTAACAGTGAAATTGAGATTCCCAGAAAAGGTTACAGGGAATAAAGGAAATGTGAATATCATTACAACAAATATATAATGAACACTTTTATTTATCAGTCAGATTTCTAAGTGTGGTATCTGATCTGAGTCATATAATCCTGAGTCATATAATCCTCTTGACACAGTTCTTGTTATTTCCATTTTATAACAAAGCAAATTTGGCCATGGGTAAAATCTAGTAATTAGTAATGCTCAGATACAAGTCCAAAGTGATCTGATTTCTAATCCTGAGCTCTATTCATAATGTAACTGTAGTCATCAGAAACTGGAGCTGTAATGGGTCCACACTGGAAGGCAGAGAAAGTGCTGACTCACACTAGGTCTGAACTGTTTAGGAGCTTTGGTTCCATCACCAGAGTAAGGCAGGGTTTGCTCATTAGACAAATCTGATATTCAACAGCTGAACAGGGAAAAAGATGGAGAGAAGAGGACATCTCCCACATCCTCCAATATTTAATACCTCTGCTGGAAGTCTTCTTAGGCATGAATTTAACATCTTTGACTTGGGGATTTCTTTTTGGCCACTGGATGGAATGGAAAGGAACATCCTCTACACGAATGGGCCATGTTAGCCTCCTAGATGAATTATATTTGAAAGACATGAAATGATATGATTCCCAATTCTACTAACTAATCATGACTATATGAAAGTCTGTTAACTTCCCAGGACCTGTTAAATAGTTTTAAATAAAATAATATTATTAGGAAAAATACAAAAGTTAGTATATAAAATTATCAGTCTTGTGTATTTTGAATAGAAAATGCTTAGAACATATTTTTTTAATTAAATTGAGGGAAATTTTTCATGGCTGATGTACCTGTGACTCATCTCCACCTCTCACAGGGCAGGAGGGGTTGTGATGCTTCAGCAATTTCTCCAGGCAGCTACATTAACTTTTGACCCACAAGGACTAGATTGTTGTTTACACCTATGACTCCATCCCTGCCTCCAGCAGGAGGGGGGTTGTGGTGCTTCATCAGTCTATCTGGACTATTGCAGTCAGTTTCATTAAACACAACTCAGATTACTGTCCACACCTGTGGCTTCATCATGCACCAGGCAGGGTAGGAAGGTGCATGGCGCTTCTAGTTGTCTCTGCAGGCAACTAAAGACAATATTGGCATGCAGGGCTTGGATTACTGCCCAGGGCAGTAGCTTTGTTACCACTCCTGGGAGAAGGGAAAGTGGGAGGAAGATTCTTCAGTTCTTGGGGCAATGCAGGCAGCTTCAGTCTCCAAGGCTTATAGTACATCTGCACCCTTGGCTCCTACTTTGCCCCCAGTAAGGAAGAATGCTCAAGAAACTGTTGAATAAGAGCTGGAAAAAATTTAGATTGGATAAATACAAGCTATTATAAAGTTACAAAATAATTTGAACCTAATACTTAAGAGGGGCTGTCACAAAGCCAATAAAATAGGAAGTCTTGTTTTAAAGAGAGAAACTGAGCACAGAATAAATTCATCAGGAAAATCAGAATCTGAAACAACAACCAAAAATTACAAGACATACTAAGAAACAGGAAGATATGGCCCAATCAAAAGAACAAAGTAAATTTCCAGGTGACACAAGGGAGTTAAGACCACTAATCATAGATTTTCAAACAAATCTCCTTAATAAATTCAATAAGATGAATAAAGAATATTAAAAAGATATTGGGTAAGTACAAAGAAAAATTTGAAAGCATATATAGAAAAATAACAGATCTTATGGAAACGGAAGTCACAATAAATGAAATTAGAAATACACTGGAGGTAAACAGATGTGGTTCAAGCAGATCAATGCCTGCCTACTACATGGGAGGTCCCGGGTTTGGTTCCTGGCACCTCCTAAAGAAGAAGAGCAACACAGCTAGCTCTCAGGAAGGACTGGCAAGGCAAGGTGATGCAACAAGATGATGTAATGAAGAGATGCAATGAGGAACACAATGACAGACACAACAAGTGAGAGCAGAGGTGGCTCAAGCCATTGGGCACCTCCCTCCCACAAGGGAGATATATGTGGGATTGGTTGCCCATGCCTCCTAAAAAAAGATGAGCACACAGAGAGCAGAGAGTGAGTGCAAACAACAAGGGGGTATGGGATAAATAAATAAAATAAATCTTTAAAAATTACACTGGAGATTATAGCTGAAATGAGTCATCTTGATAGATTAATGTCAGTTGGAGGACAGCTGGAGGATAATAATAATATAATGTATAAAAATGATCTTGGTGGTAGATGAAGAATGTGCTTAACAATATAAATACAGGAATGTTTTTCTACTGCAAGATATAAAGAATATGGTACTACATGAGAAAATATAATGAGTACCATTTATAAACTATAATTAACAAAACTGTAATTTTTTTGGTAGCAAAGTTGGTACTATATTAATGCTAAAGTTAAAAAACAAGGACATGGGGTTTAGTTTTTGAGATATGATTAAGCGTTGTATCCTCTGATTCATTTTTACCATTAATAAGGAGAACTTGACTATGTCACATAACTAATCTGTGTACATATGTGTATTTTTCTGAATACTAGAAAAAAATATGAGTTAATAGTTGGAATTAAATGAGATAAAAGTGCCTTAACAGAATTTTTTGGAGTAATGCTTCCATAACTTGTTGAGTTGCTTTTTTTGTTATTTTAATTTTTCAATTGGAAATAAAGCTTGAAAAAATAATACAGTGGAGACATTTAGCAGCAGATTTGAAGTGACAGGAGAAAGATCAATGATCTTGAAGGTATTGCCTCTGAAAGCAAATACACAAAGGAATAGAAAAATTAAACAGTCCCAGGGAAATAAATGATAGCAAAAGAGGTGTGCAAACACAAGTCATGGGTTTCCTAGAAGGAGACGATAAGGGAAAGGGGCAGAAGGAATATTTGAGGAAATAATGTTACACAACTTCCCAACTTTTTTGAAGGACATAGATTTTCATGTCCAAGAAGCACAAAATCCTCCAATATGAATAAATCTGAATAGGCCTACTCAAAGACAAGTACTAGTCAGAATATCTACTACACTGATAAAGAGGGAATTCCTAAAGAAACAAAAGGAAAGCATTCATCACACAAAAGAGATGCCCAATATGATTATGTATGGATTTCACATCACAAACCATAAAGGCGAGAAGGCAGTGGTCTGATATATTTAAGATATGAAAAAAGAAAACCTGCCAACCAAGAATATTACATCTGGAAAGACTGTCTTTCTAAAATGAAGGTAAGTTTAGAATATTCACAGATAAACAGAAACTGAAAGAGTTAGTTATCCAAAGCAGCCTTGGAGGAAATAAGGAGTGATTCAATCTGAAAAGAAAAGACAGGAAAGGTAAGCTTGGAAAAGAGTCTAGAAATGAAGATTATCAAGTAAAAGTAACTAAAAGTATAAAAGGAGTGGTGGAAATAAGATATGACAGATAAAACTCAAAGGTCAAAGTGGGTGAAGAAAGAACTGATTTTACAGGAATAACATTGAATATTAATGGATTAAAATCACCATTCAGAAGACATAGTTTGGCAGAATGTATTAGCAAATATGTACCATCTATATCCTGTCTATAAAAGACTCACTATAGACTAAAGCATACAAAGAGATTGAAAGTGAAATTCTGGAAAATGATATTCCATGTGTGCAGTAATCATATAAAAGCTGGAGCAGATACACTTATAAAAACAAAGCTGTTATTAGAGACAAGGAAGGACATTATGTAATAATAAAAGGAGTAATCAACCAGAAAAATATAGCAATCCTAAATACTGTTATCTAAGCAGGGTGCCCCAAATTACATAAAGCAAACACTGGCAAAACTGAGGGGAGAAATATATGTCTCTACAATAATAGCTGGAGACTTCAATACATCACTCTCATCATTTGATGGAACATCTGGGCAGAAGCTCAATAAAGAAACAGAAAGCTTGAATAATATGTAATTGAACTAAGCTTAGTATGTATATGCATATATATATATATATAGAACATTGCACCCCCAAAATAGCAGGATATATATTCTTCTAAAGGGCTCATGGATTTTTCACCATGATAGACATTATGATGGATCACAAAATAGATCTCAATAAATTTTAAAAAATTGAAATAAAGCACTTTCTCTGATTGTAAAGAAGTGAAGCTAGAAATCAAATACAGGCAGAAGAAAGGAAAATTCACAAATATATGGAAAGTATACAACACTCCTATAATTAGTGGGTCAAAGAAGAAATTGCAAGAGATATCAGTAAATATCTCAAGATGAGTGAAAACAAGAACACAACACATCACCACCAGTAGGATGCAACAAAGGTAATGCTGGAGAGGGAAATTTACGGAAGAAATAGTAGGGGGAATCTCATTTCCTAACTTAACTCATAATACTATATACAGTGGTAAAAACAGCATGGTCTGGGATAAATATAGACATATGGACCAATAGAACTGAATTGAATGTTCAGAAACAGACCATGACATGTCTGGTCAGGTGATTTTTGACAAGGCTGTTAAGAACAATCGCCCCCACCCCCCGAGCTGAGGCAGAACAGTCTACTAAACAAATGGTCCTGGGAGAACTGAATATCCATAGATAAAGAAAGAGGATGCCAATCTCATACCTTACATAAAAATTAATTCAAAATGGATCAAAGACCTAATTATAAATGCCAGAGCAAAAAACTCCTGTTTAGCTCAAAATGGATCAAAGTCCTAATTATAAATGCTAGAGCAAAAAGCCCCTTTGAGAAAATGTAGGGAAACACCTTAAAGACATTGTAGTAGGTGGTGGTTTCTTTAACCTTATGCCCAAAGCAGGAGCAATGAAGGAAAATAATGGATAAATGGAACCTCCTCAAATTTTTTTTTTTTTTTTTTTGCCCTTTAAGGGACTTTTTCAAGAAGGTGGAAAGGCAGGCAAATCAATGGAAGGAAAGGTTTGGAAAGTACATATCGGATAAGGGTTTGATTTCCATGTTACATAAAAAGATCATAAAAATAAATGACAAAAGGACAAGCAATCCAATTTAAAAATCAGCAAATGACTTAGACATTTTTTGAAAGTGGAAATACAAATGACCAAAACACATGTGAAAACATGTTCAATATCACTAGCCATTAGGGAAACGTAAATCAAGACTACAAGATGTTATTTTTAAAAAAATGACAACAACAAAAGCAGGAAACTACAAGTGCTTCTGAGGATGTGGAGAAATAGGAGCATTCCTTTACTCCTGTTGAGATTGTAGATTGGGAGCCACTGTGGAGAATGGTTTGGCTTTTATTCAGGAAGCTAAACACAAAACTGCTGTATGTTCAGATAATCCTACTGCAGGAATATGTCAAGAACTCAAAACAGGGAAGCAAACAGATATTTGGACACTGATGTTCGCAGCAACATTACTCACAATTACCTAAAGATGGAAAAAACCCAAGTGTTCATCAAAGAATAAATAGATAAAATATGGTATATACACAAGATGAATACTCTGCTGCTGTAAGAAGGTATGAAATTGGGATACATATGACAACATGGGTGAACCTTGAGGACTTTATACTGACTGAAATAAGCCAGACCCAAAAAAGTTAAATTTTGTATGGTAGCACTAATGTGAACTGAATAAAAATCTACAGCATAGGTTTCTAGGAGATAGGTGAGGGATGAGAAGGGGTATTGATGCATAAAGTGTATGTAATTTTTAATTAGTATAATTTTAAAAGTGTGGAAATAGATAAATTTGATAGTAACATATTATATTGAGTAAAACTAACACTGTTGATTAATAAATATTATGGCTGAATGAGTTAGGCTAAGGTTGTAAATATCAAGTGAAAGAAAACTAGAGAATAATCTAAGAACCATATAACATAGGGAACTCAGTGGTGGAGGAGGATTGTGGTTAATAGTATAAATACAAGAATGTTCTATGAACTAGAACAAATATATGTCACTAATAAAAGGTGGTAAGAATATGGTGATATATGGGAAAATACAATTAATGTAGCTTATTGACTATATATTCTTGCATTACTGGAGATTTGGACCGGAAGGGTTGGGGGAATGAAAGAAAGAGAAAAGGGAGAAGGAAACAAGGAGAAAGAATGAGAGAGCTGGGATCAGGGGATCTGCAACTAATGACTCCTCAGACAACTTTATTGAATTCAAGGGGCTCTTATATATGCCAGTGTACATGCCTATACACACAAACACTAGCCTACGTGACATTAAGCATAAACATTAGCATTAACATAGCATATGTGGCATTAAGGAGCAACACGTATTAACTATCTGCATTACCCATAGTCTAATTAATTTAAAAAAACCTTATCTCAAGGTACAAAGTCTAAGTGTTCATTACAAAAGGTATGAGCTCATGTTTTCTTTCAGCCTTTAACAGCCTCAACCCATTTGCCAGGAACTCTCAATCACTGCATTCCTTAAGTTGCAAGTGTAGTCATGGAGACAGCACCAGCATGGAGACAGCACTGTCTCTCCTTGAGAGGCCACTGTGCCTCAGTTTCCAATATTTCCCCCTTTTTGTTTTAGTCGAGGTGACCATGCCTGTCTTAGGTTGCCCTCCTCTGAGAGTCTTAGCCGTCATTGACTACCAGCCAAGCTCTTCGACTTGGGGAAATTATTGAAGAGCTTTTGCTAGCACCAGATTATTTGCATATCCCATGTCTGTTACACTTTGCAATTTTCTTTGAAAGCACTGTCCAGCACAGGCGAGAATCATGAGCAACAGAACAAATATGATTAACCCTATTCCTAAAGCTGACAGGAAATGCTGTGATTTCCATCAATTAACTGGGTTAAATTTTGTAATATGTGAAATTGTATCAGAGAAAATATTCTGATCATTGGCTACATAAATTTGATTTTGAGACATTTCTAATATTTTTCTTTGTAATTCCATTATTTTCTAGTGATATTACTTTTATGGCCTAATAAATGATTCTCATTTTTTCCATACTATATCTGATGAATTATATGCAGAGTCATACAGAAATTATTTTCATTCCACACCTCAATCCCCTTAAGTTTAAATTATACAGTTGACCTCCAATATACAAAACCACCAATTCTAAATCATTAACCCGATTATTTAACTGTTCATCAATGTTCTCTTGGCTATGCCACAAATCACTAGCATTTTTATGCCAATCATGCACGTATTGTTGAGTCTGTACTTTCACGTAAAGCTATCATAGCAGTAACAGAAGCTGTAATGATTCCAATCAGTCCCAAAATGCTTATAATAAGCAGTCCAATAAAGCATTTAGTCCATTTCAAGAATTCTTATGCAGCAATAATTGACTTTCAGAAGATGACTGCCAAATCTACATCATTCTCATCAGTATCCAGATGCATTTTCTTCTTCTGGCCATCGCTATTTTTTCTCCATCCTGCAACACACTTCCTGATATGTATACAAGGCACCATTTTCATAAAACAGTGAATCATTCTTAATAGTTATCTTACCAGTTATGAAAACAAATGGACCTTCAACACAGGCTTTAAAATGATATGTTTAAGGGTCAAATACTGTCCTGTCTTATTTATATTTCCCAGCCATTCATATGGAGGGGCAATTCAAAAAATTATTTTCCACAAATTCTTTTGCAGGTTATAACTATGAGTGTCATTAGTCCATTTTCCTTTGTGATGTTAACATTTCCTGCCGCAATAGCATAAAGAGAGCACACAGGCCCAAAGTCCATAGGCAGACACAAGCTGCACGTTTACAATTCCAGAATTTGTAAAGTTAATGTGATGCATGGTAGCAATTGAAAAATTTTTATGGTTAAAGTTCAAATTGCCACAGGTCTCAGTGAAGTATTTTAAGCTCCAGCCGTATTTCCACATTTCCCCTTTTTGTTTTAGTAAAGTAATGAATACAGCTTCGATGGGTTTGAATAGTGCATCTGAGGGCTCATTCCTCTCAAGAGCAGGAGGGCTCTGATGTCACAGTCATTGGAGTAAGCATGAAGGAACTTATGGGGGATGTCTATGAGCTGTTGGTGAATAACAGGCAGCTGGAACTGCTGGGCTAGGCACCACAAGGTTTGGTACTCACGATGTTTGCCTTTCCGGTGGAGCCACTCTGCTTTTTCTCAGGTTTCAGAGGTAGGCCCTGGATCTTCACAAAGGAATCTGAATCTTCACAAAGGAGTCTTAAAAGGGATGTTATGGTAATGTTTGGATATACTCATAGTGGCAACAATTAAAAACCACAGTAGGGGGGGTACTGGGTTCCTGGCCAGTGGTGCTCTGTCGTGGTCCCTAGGGGAGCAGCGACAGTCTCCCAGGTACAGTGGTGGGGACCGGGAGGGAGTGAGGGTTCAACAGTGAGCCCCTGATACTAATGACTATGCTTGTGAGCTGATAAACCCAAAATAATAACAAGGCCTAGAGCAACTTTGTGCCTGGGAATTTCCTTCTGTCAGCCTTCATGTTACTCAAATGTGGCCAGTCTCGAAGCCAAACTCAGCATGTAAATGCAATGCCTTCCCCCCAGCGTGGGACATGACACCCGGGGATGAGCCTCCCTGGCAACGAGGGACCACTATCAACTACCAACTGATGATGCAACTGGAAAATGACCTTATACGGAAGGTTCAATGCGGATCAGCAGAATATCCATGTCTACATAAAATACCATGACTTTAAAATGCTGTTTGACCTAAAGTAAGGGGGAAATGGAAAGGAGAAATGAGTTTATATGGCTACGAGTTTCTAAAAAAGAGTCTGGAGGCTGGCAGAAGGTTTGCCCTCATGCACAACTGAGCAGAGTCAGAGAGACAGATAAAGCAGATACAACCCCCAGATATTGGTTCCTTTGAGGGCTAAAGAGACCCATGGGAGTTATGGTCATGGCCGATGGGGTTAACTACCAGGGCAGATGGCCCCTCTTTGGAAATGGTGTTTATGTGTGATGAATCTGGACTCAGATGGGATCTCCCTTCATAAGACTTTCATGCTAATGTGCTGGAGGTGCAGTTAATGTTGGGGTTTAAGATATATTTAGGGGATTTGAATCTCTGGACTGACAATGTGATAGCCAGATCCTGAGCCTCAACAGACTCCAGCACCTACAATCTGATTTATTGGACTTACCACACTCAGCTAAGATGGAGGTGAAGAAGGACAACCACCACACCATGGAGCCTAGAGTGATTACAACTGAAAATGGGAGGATTGCATCCAGCATCCAGGTGGAATCTGAGCCTCCTCTTGACATAAAGGTGCAATGGACACAACCAATCCAGTGTCCACATAGAAGAGGTGGCATTGGATTGGGAAAAGTGGACATAATGGACAAAGGGTATGGGGAAAGGCAGGAAGAGATGAGAGGTGGAGGCGTCTTCGGGACATGGAGCTGCCCTGGATGGTGCTTCAGAGGTAATCACCAGACATTGTAAATCCTCACAGGGCCTACATGATGGAATAGAGGAGAGTATGGGCCATGATGTGAACCAATGTATATGAGGTGCAGAGGTGCCCAAAGATGTACTTACCAAATCCAATGGATGTGTCATGATGATGGGAACGAGTGTTGTTGGGGGGGGGGAGAGGGGGGGTGGGGGGGTGGGGTTGAATGGGACCTCACATATATATTTTTAATGTAATATTATTACAAAGTCAATAAAAAATAAAAAAATTAAAAAAAAAAAAAAAAAAAGGGATGTTAGAGGAGTGGCAGGGACATGAGAGTAACCTGGATGTTTTTTCATAATCTGAGGGTGATTTATAACAGTCCATCATTTCTGTCTTGTTTTTAGTATTTGCAATCTACCCCTGGATAGGGATGGCAGTCTTTAGAGTGACCAGACCCTGTTGGGTTAAGTCTTTCACTTTTAGCAGGGCCTCCCATCTTATGCACAATTGCCTTTTTATATTTTACTTTTTGTCTCTTTCCAGAATTGTACTTAAAACTCAAGGGTTACTTTTAGAATTTTGCTTTTGCCACAAACTCCACCCAAAGCCAATATGGGTGCTTGCTACATCCAATTCATAGGCTGAGTTAATTTCCATGATTAACCTTCTTTTTATTATTATTTAAAGCAGCTTGATGGAGGTTTTCCTACTGCCATGAATGACCTTTCCCAATTAATACGCATAATGGTTTTAATATTTGAGACTAAGTGAGAGATGAAAGATTTTCAGTATTCCAACAATATTACAAACTACATTAATATGAGAAAACATTGCATTTTATCAATTACAGCAGGTTATAGTTTTGTTTTACCGAATTAAACATCATTGAAGAATTTGATAGAGCAACATGGACCCTGCAGCCTGTCCCAATTGTTTGCTTAGTTCAGGCTTTTAAGAGAAGATAGTATTATCTCTGATGTTTCTTTTCATTCTGAAAAAGGAATTACTGGTTAACATAATGTCATCAATAGAGTGTCAGCCACCGATTTTATGCAGCTAGATTATTATCACCATGCCAGGACAGATGGTTGGGTTATGCACACAGCCTTGGAGAAGCACTGCAAAAGTCCATTGTTGACTTTTCTACAAGTAGGAGAATGCAGGCTGGCTTGACTTGCCTAAGGAAATACTAAAGAATGCCTTAGCGTGTTTTAAAACAAAGTGATAGTGACATAGCTGGACATTAGCTTCTTGCAACAAATTTGTGACTGCTGCATACTACAGTGTTGTTTTAATTTATGATAAGAGGTTGTTTCTTTGACACATATCTTTTTATAATAATTAAAACCATAATTAACCACATTACACTTCTGTTTAATATTATGCATGCTGAAATATTGGTAAATTTATATGCTCTTAAGTATTCATTTGAAAAACTTTTTACTCATACAACTTTAATTAACTGAGGGTTAAAAAATCCTGTTAATTTTATAACACTTTTAAACACTCTCAACTTATAATAAATGAACTTAACTGTTCCTTTAATTTTTCTTTCAAGGTAAAAGAACAAATCTTTTGTAATTAGTTTGAAATAAAAAGCTACTTTTCAGAATTTTATTCTTAGAAAGCAGGTTTAAACATTATTTTCCTTTAAAAGAGATAAGATCCTTTCTTCCCTAAACACAGGAAATGATGAGGTTAAAACACAAGAAGCTGTTTTGATAAAACAGACTCTTTGTATACTGATTATTCAGGATAGAAACTTTCCATAAACTTTCACCAGAACAAACTAATGATTTAAGAGACTTTGAAAAAGGACAAAATTTTTATCTTTGTCTAAATCAAAAAATTTTTTCCATGAACCTTCTACACTTTCAGTATTCATTCAGGTTTTGTCTCACTTTTTACTCTTTCTCAATAATCAATCATTTTATCTTAGGACAAAATCATCTCCTGTTTCCTTAATAATAAAAACACATTCCATATATCCTACATACTAAGTTACCAGGCAAACTTCTTACAACATATAATTGCCATCAACACTAAATGAGCTTGTTAAAATAATGAACTTTTCTTCACTTTAAATACTTAGTAGCATGCAATACCAGAAAGAGTCCCCTAGAAGCCAGTTTGCAGGAAAAAGTATACTAATTTTATTATCTTGGTTAAATAAGCCCAATCAGAATTAGCATGGAAACAAAACAAAACACCAATGTTGCCACATTTTTCTCTTTTTCCAGTGGCTTAACTATATTAACCCTCACTAGTCCATAGCTATATTGTCATGTAGACAGCAGGGGGTTTGAGAGTTGCTGCCAGAATAGTTTTCTTATCTTAGTTAACACTTTAGCAGAGAGTTTTCTTACAAGCCTGATTTCACTAAAAGGACTTTATTTAACATTTTTACCTGTTTTAAATCTTTCAATAGTTTAAAAGGTTTTGGTTCAGGATGAAAGTCGACACCCCTTTGCAGATTATTTGTATCTGGTGGTATCTCATGTAATGTTACAGGGAAATCAGATAATAATTTTTTAACATAAGGCAAAGCATTGGCAACCTCTGAAAACATTTCTAACTTAGGCTTAGTAACAGAAGACAATTCAGTAGGTGCAGAGGATAGTACTGGATACACAGAAGGTTTTTCATTAGGACACTTCACTGAACTTTTGTTGATGAAAGCGTTAATATCAGGATGAGGGGAAAAACCTGATGGTTCCCCATTCACCTCAAACTCCTGTTCTTGTTCCAATTTACTTTCTTTTATTTCAAATTTACTTATGGGTTTAGAAAATATAGTAATTTCATCTTTCTCTCCTTCTTCAGACTGTAAAGGATCTAAGGCTGCCACTATCTGTTGGCATAATGCCCATACTGATAATGGAATGAATTCCCCTCTTTGATATGCTCTTCATAAAGCTTTCATTACACATTTCCACTGTTTCAAATTTAAAACATTATGCTCCTGAGGCTGAAACCAACCACAATACTTTTGTATTAAAGCAAACAATTCTTTTAACTCACAACTTTTTACAGGCACCCCTCTAGCCTTCAAAAAGTTTTTAACACTTGCAGATATGCTTCCACACATCCCATTTGATTACCCATTACCCTGATGACTTTGCGGAAATGTTACTTACTTACTTAACCTTGAAGGCTCAAGTCTCTCTGCTTTGGAAGTCACTCATGACCCTTGATGAGGTCTTTTCTGCAGTTCCTGACACTGATTTGTAAGTCTTACTAACTTCTTTGGGCCCCACGTTGGGCACCAGATGTTGGAGATTTGGATCAGAAGGGTATCGGGAATGAAAGAAAGAGAAAAGGGAGAAGGAAACAAGGAGAAAGAACGAGAGAGCTGGGATCAGGGGGTCTGCAAGTAATGACTCCTCAGACAACTTTTTTGAATACAAGGGGCTCTTATATACCCCAGTATACATGCCTATAAACACAAACACTAGTCTACGTGACATTAAGCATAAACATTAGCATTAACATAGTGTATGTGACGTTAAGGAGCAACACATATTACCTATCTGCATTACCCATAGTCTAAGAAATTTTAAAAAATCTTATCTCAAGGTACAAAGTCTAAATGTTCATTACAAAAGGTATGAGCTCATGTTTTCTTTCAGCCTTTAACAGCTTCAACCCATTTGCCGGGAACTCTCAATCACCACATTCCTTAGGTTTCAAGCATAGTCATGGAGATTGCACCAGCATGGAGACAGCACTGTCTCTCCTTGAGAGGCCACTGTGCCTCAGTTCCCAACATTGCATCAATGAATATATATAGTCATATATATTCTTGCATCAATGACAAAAAGTTACTATATCAATGTTAAGGGTCAATAATAAGTGGGTATTGGATTTTTTTTCTATTGGACTAAAGTAAACATTTAAAAATTTCCAAAGTAATGGCAGCATGACTCTGATGAATGTAAAAGCAATTGGGTGTACACATTGGACAGATTGTACAGAGCATGGGACTCTATAATATAGTGAACCACATGGTGGATATGGACTGTGGTTAACAGTGCAATATGAGAATATTCTCTCATGAATTATAACACATGCACAATAAATACATGGTGTTAATAATAGAGAATTTTATAGAAAAAATATAGCAAATTTAATCTATGGACCATAGTTAGTGGTAATATTTTGATGATATTCTTTCAAAATCTATGACAAATATTCCATAACAATGTAAGATATTGATGGAGGAGTGATGTATAGGAATTCTGCACATTATGCATGATTGTTTTGTAAGTTCACAAATTCTCTAAAAAAAAACATTTACCTGAATTCAAGTGCAGTTATAGATTTTGTAGAGATTGGTGGGATATGAGAGTAAAACTGTGGTGTAATTAATCATCCCAATTTAGAAATGTTCTTAATCTTAATGCACATTCTTGAGTTGTGAATCCATTGTATATAGGATGTCTTGAAGAAATTATTTATTATTGTTGTTGTTGTTACTATTATTATTTTGAGGTACTGGGGCTGGAGATTGAACCTGTGACCTTGTATGTGGGTATCAATCACTCAACCACTGAACTACATGGGCTTTCCTGAGTTGTTTTTTTCATTTGTTTGCTTGTTTGATTTGCTTTTTTTTTTCTTTAGGAGGTATCAGGAATCAAACCCAGGCACTATACATGGGAAGCATGTGTTTAACCACTTGAGCTCCATCTGCTCCCTGAAGGTGTTAAGTTAAGGTGTGACTCACCTAAGGTTGAGTCTTAATCTGGATTATGAGATAAAATTCAGACATAATGAGAAAATGTCAAAGGCAGGAGGTATAATCCATTCCTCAATGTAACCTAGAAGAGAAAGGAAAAAACATTGCCACACAATGTGAGTCAAGGACACAATCCAAGGAACCCAAAGGCCAGAAAGTTACAGACCTTGGGAAGAAAGTATGGCCTTACTGATATATCAGTTTTGGACTTCTCCTAACCTTAAAATCATGAACCAATAAATTCCCATTGTTTAAGCCACTCTGCTGTGTGGTATTGTCATAGAAACTTGGCAAACTAAGATAGAAACAAATATATAGAAGGCTGATAGGCAAAGTTAACAATTTAAATGCTGGTGGAAAATAGAAGAAAAAAGCTCATATTAGATAATCTCGACCTTTGTTAAGAATTATGGTGTTTGAGGCATAGTCCTCTATTCCTAAAGTTTAGAGAGAGAAAAAAAGGCATAAATGTGATATCAGGATCTTGAATGAAGCAGTAAGGGTAGAATGTAGAACAAGAAGATTGATTTCTCGGGAAGAGAGTCATTTCAACTTGATAGGTAGATTTACAAAGGAAGAAGGAGAGGGAGAACCTGAAATTACCATTCAAGCCTTTGCCTTAATGTTGCTTTAATCTAATTTCTAATCTTCAGCAAATTGAGATATCCACCTTTGTTAGTTCCACATTTAAATTTTTGATACTTCTTCCTTCAAAAAGCATCCAACCAAATCATCTGTATGTTTTCTCATGTCCATCGTTTCTGGCTTGTACCAGATAATGTATACATTAGTTTCTCAAAAGCTCCAGCCATCAGCTTCATTTGATACCTTACTCTCCATTTTCTGCCTGGTAGTCTAAAATGTAAACTTGTTGAAAGAAAAGTGTACTTTTTGTTGTTGTTTTTATACATGTTGTTTGTAATAATTCAAATCACAAATGTATAGTCTATATTTTGTTCATTTCAAAATATAAATGAATGTTTAAAAATTAATAGAAGCTATTTTTGAGGTTTTAGTGGTTTGTACACTGTTCTAGACAGAAAAATTGCTCTACAATTATCTTCCACCTGGAAATTGTGCCTATGATTATCCTATGGTTGTGGCTAGAAGAACTTAATATCCATCCTTGACTTTGAGTGGAGAAAATAATTTTTCTGGGCCTTGGCCAGATTACAATGAAAATTGTGCTCCTAGTAGATGTGAAACAGCTGCATTAATGTTAGGGAGTCCCCTGCTTTAATCACTTTCTCTCACTTATTATCTATCACAATAATGTCTACTCTGATTCCAGCATTTGTGATTAAAATTATGAGTTTTCATCAAATATTGTGACAACTTTATGAAAGTTCACAACTTTATGAAAGTTCAATAATTTGTGAATGTACAAATACTTGCCTCTACTTTATCATAGATTTCACCCATATAGGTGTCAGTTCAAAACCTTCCTCTCCCCCTAATTTCCTTTAAGCCTATCACCCAGTCTCTGTCTGTCAGAGACAGTGGGTCTTTAAGCCAAACTCAGCGTGTAAATGCATTACCTTCCCCATACCATGGGACATGACCCTGGGGATGAACCTCCCTGGCACCAAGGGATTACTACCAATCACTAACTGGTGATGCAATTAGAAAAAGACCTTTAATAAATGGGTGGACTGGAGGAGAGTGCAACCAAAATGTAGCAGTGCTCCAAAATGTATTCACCAAATGCAATGAATGTGCCATGATGATAAAAGAGGTTATTGATGTGGGAGGAGTGGGGGATGGGAGTGGGGGCTATATGGGGACCTCATATTTTTTAAATATAACATTAAAATATAAAGATAAAAAAGGGGGAAATGCTAAAGGCAAATGAGTTTAAATGGCTAAGAGTCTTCAAAAAAAGAATCAGGAGGTCATCAGAGGGGTTGCACTACACATGCCTCAGCAGGATCCCAGAGCCAGCCAAATTATATACAATCCCAGGTAGTGGTGCTCCTGAGGGCTACGGAGACACACAGATTCTATGGTAATGGCCATTGGCACTGGAGTTCAGTGCCTTATCAGTAAGCCCTACTTTGGAATTTTTGTTCCTGAGTGTGATGGAGTTGGACTCAGATGTTATCTTTCCACACATGCTTCTTCTGACACTTTTACTGAAACTATTGTTGGCACTGGCATTGGTACATACCCAGGAGACTTCAATCTCTGGACTGGCCATGTGCCAGCTGGGCCCTAAGCTTCATCAGAGCTGCAATTCCTACTCTCTGGTTTGTTGGACTTACACAGGTCAGATAGCAAGGAGGTGAAGATGGTTAACCACCACACCAGGGAACCAAGAGTGCCTACACCTCCAAGCAGGAGAATTACAGCCACAAACCATGTGGGATTGAAGCCCCCTCTTGATATAGAGGTGGAGTGGACATCGCCAACCCAGGGCCTACAGGATGGAGGAATAAAATATGGATTAGAGTGAACTTGCTGGTATTCTATTATTGAACTATTGTGAGTAGCAATGGAAGAAACTGTAGCCTTGATATGGAAAGAGTGGCCACAGTAGTTCTTGAGGACAGGGAGAGGGAAGAAGAGATGACATAAGATGTGGGAGCATTTTTAGGACTTGGAGTTGCCCTAAATGATATTGTAGGGACAGATGCTGTGCATTATATATCCTGCCATAACCCACTGAATGTACTGGGAATGAGTGTAAACTACGATGTAAATTATAACCCATGTGGTGCAGCAGTGCTGCTAAATGTATTCACCAAATGCAATGAATGTGCTGCACTGATGAAAGAAGCTGTCAATGTGGGAGGACTGGGGGGGGGGTATGTGGAAACCTCTTATATATATATATATATTTTAAGATTTATTTTTTATTTTATTTATTTCTCTCCCCTTACCGGGTGGACTCCTTGCAAGTGGGGCTCCCCTATGAGGGGGAAACCCCTTCGTGGCAGAGCACTCCTTGCACATATCAGCACTGCACATGGGTCAAGGAGGCCTGAGGTTTGAACTGCAGACCTCCCATGTGATAGGCAGACGCCCTATCCATTGCGCCAAGTTTCCTTCCTCTTATATTTTTTAATGTAACATTTTTGTGATATATGTATCTTTTAAAAAGACCATTTAATAAAATAAAATAAAATAATTTGTGAATGCAAGAATTTTATAAATGGAAGGCAATTTCATCATTTAATCAAAATTCATATTTCATGAAAGAAAAATGTTAAAGATTCTAGATACCAAAGGGATAAAAATATAAATCCCACATAATCTGACTGCAAGAGTCATGTCCTATCCAATAGCTACATTAGTTAAGTTAAGAATAGGTTTGTTGGACATTGTCTAGCAATGTTAATTGTCATCAATGATCACTTTTTGACCCCAGAACTTATTCATATCAGTTCATTTTTCACTTGTACATTTCTGAGTTTGTAGAGTAACAAAGTTTAAAATGTGTATGGGTATAACTGTAGTATAAAATAAGGCCACCACTTTATCAGTGGGGAAGGTTATCATGGATCAAATATACAGGCACATAGACTAAGACCACTGAAATGTGTGTGCCACAGGTGAATAGAGCCCTCTGTCATGCCTCAGAGGTGCCAAGTTCTGAAAGGCAAAGAATGATGAAATAGGGAGTGATAAAAATAGAAAAACCTGAGCATATACAAAAGTCTACAGTGGGTGACAATAAAGAGCCCAAATATGTGAGTGTCAGTGTATGAAAGCTTCAGTAGAGGGTAAAGATCATAGAAGAAATGGTGAATGACATTGGGGCTACAGAAGGGCAAACAAACCATAAAAATGATTTTAATTAGGGCATAAGAAATCTCCTAGCCCAGGATGCTGGCACCCAGATCCCACACATCTGCCAGTTCATTGTGATGATGTAGTGCATGAACCTACAGATGGCCATATAGTGGTCATAGGTCATCACAGTGAGCAGTATGATTTCAACTCACACAAAAAATTTTGCCAAAAGAGCTGTCATGTACTCACTGAAGGAGATAGTTTTATTCAGAGATAGTAAGTCAAATATCATTTTTGAGTCTTGATAGAAGAGAAGGAGTCTTTAGAAAGGACAAGAATAACAGAAAATGTACATAGGGAGCCCGAGGCAGGGATGGTGGTAATGGTCACTACAATGTGTAAGTTGCCTGACAGGGTAAGAAAGTACATGATCGTAAACACAACAAACAGGAGACTGTGCAAGTCTGCCTAGGTTCTATGTAAGGCTGAGCAGGTTGAATTCTGTCACCATATTTCTTGCTCCAAGAATACAGGTTTGCATATGGATAATGGATTTATCTCCAAATAGTTTGCTGTGGTCATAGGTAAATTTTGATAAAGCAAATAATAGATGTTTTACATAATTTGTTTCCAGTAGTGTTGATGGACACCATGAGAGATAAACCTTGGACCTAAAGTTGGGCCATATTATTAGCTACATATGCAACACAGAACCCTCTTCTACATGCACACACACACACACAGAGCAAGCAATGTTTGATGACTGTTGAGATAACAAGGTATTTTTCCTATAATCATATATGGATGGATTATTTCCAATCATTACCACAGTCTTCTCTGTCATAGAAAATGAGGAATTAAAAGAGCACCCGTGTGTAGGAATAGAGACATAACTATGTGTGTCTAGTGCCCTGTGCCCTTTTTGTAAAATTTTAATAGTTAATTTTTAAAGAAGCTTTAGATTACATAAATTTAACATAAAAATACAAGGGCTTCCCATATCCATATGCCCTACTTCCCCCCACACACAGTTTCCCACATTAACAACACCTTTCACTTGTATAGTACATTTGTTACATTTGATGAACCCATACTGCAGCATTGTTACTAACCTTGGGCTACATTTTACTTTATAGTTTACACTTTGCCCTGAACAATTTTGTAGGTTATGACAAAATATAGAATGGCCTGTATCCCTTATTGAAATGTTATGCAGGACTAATTGAATGTCCCCAAAATGCCCTGATATTACACCTATTCTTCCCTCTCCCATCCCTCATAATCTCTGGTGGCCACCAGTGTTACATAAATGATGAGTTCTTCCATTGCTAGAAAAATAATAAATCTATAGTATAATAATATTAAGTCTACTTTAGTTCATTATTCATTCTCCAATCCTGAGGATTTGGGGATGGTGATGTCCTCTCTGCTTCTAATTGAGAGAGGACTTAGCTCTCATGGGGCAGATGGATGGAGCTTTCTTGCTTGAAGTTGCAGATATCCTCTGTTCCTTAGGATGGGCGTTGTCCATCACCATCTCCTTGTTATATGTCCTAGGTAAGTCCAATGAACTGGAGAGTAGGTGTTGCAACTCTGCTGAAATTCAGGGCTCGACTGGCACATGGACATACCAAAGATTTAAGTCTCTAGGACATATATTTATCAAGTATAGTGCTAGTTATGGGTTCAAAATAAAAGGGGCAGAAGAGCCATCATGGAGAATCTATAAATGAGTCTAACTGTGTTACACCTGGAGGCATAAATCCCAAAGTAAGCCCCACTGACAGGGTGACAAATTTCTGAGTTGTCTGCCCTGCTTATAGTTTCTGGATATCACTAGAGCTGCCAGGAGCCCGTCAATGAGATCCTACTGAGATTTGCTCAAGCATAACCTCTGGAATGATCTCCCAACTCACTTTGAAATCTCTTACCCATAAAAACTCATTTATATTTACCATTTTCCCCTTTTGGTGAAGAACTTTTTCCAGATGCATTGCTTGTCAGTGCTTGGGTACACTTTTAATCACTTCTGCTGATGGTGCTCGAATGCATTCGTTTTTATTCTTATTCCTTTATCGTATTTCTTGGTGTTTATAAAAAACCAGGTGATTCCAATTTGAAATTAGTGACATTTCTTTATCAAGTTAAATTAGTAGCATTTCAGATGCATTCAGATATACTTTGACAGATTTGTGAGCTTATGCTCCATGGAAATAAAATTGTATAAAAATACTAGATTCTTTATTGTAAACCTCTGCAAGAAGCATACACTGAAGAGGTTAGGACAGGCATGAGAATAGAATACAATACTCAACTCATTAATTTGAAAAATTGTAAGTGAATATTTATTTAGTGTTCATTGGCAATTTGCAAATCAACATTCAATTCAAGAAAGATTATGAAATGCTCTCAGGATATTTTCTGAAAACAACTACTTTAACATAAAGGAACAAAAGCTCAAGGACAAAGACTGATTTTCAGAAGAGAAGAACTATTTTTGCATTTTCTTTAACTGAACAGTAGCTCTGTCATACTGTGTATGAGGCTTCATATTATTCATCCTGAGCTTTTTCATACCCAATGTAGTGAAATTATAAAGGACATAGAGGAAATAAAAAACCTTGTTACTACTTAACCCAAAGTTCGTACATAAATGTAAAGAATAATTTTCACACACTTACAAATTATTCATAAAAGAAAAATGAGGAATACACATATTAATATTATTGTCTTTGAAATAATTGCTCATTATAACATGAAGGGATACATAAATGAACTAAATAAGAACAAAATTGAACTAAGTATTTGTATTCATCAGCCAAAGGGGAGCTGATGCAAAGCACCAGAAATATGCTAGTTTTTATAAAGGGTATTTATTGGGGGTATGAGCTTACAGTTACCAGGCCATAAATCATAAGTTACTTCCCTCATCAAAGTCTTCTGCCATGTGTTGGAGTAAGATGACTGTCAACATCTGCCAGGGTTCAGGCATACTGGGTTTCTCTCTTCCCAGGGCTTGCTTCTCTTTCCTCAAATTCAAGCTCCTCTGTGTGCTTCATTACCAGGGCTCCAGCTCAAGACTCTAGCATCAAAACTCCAACATCAAAACTCCAACTCTGTCTTTTGCCATATCTTTTATCTGTGAGACCAATACCCTGATGGCATGACACAATCAAAGCCCTAACCATAATTTAATCAGACTTGAGTACAAGCCAGTTTAGATACTTAATCCAATATCTACTTTTGGAATTCATGAAGCTCATCAAGCTGCTAATCCCCACCCTCTGAATTCCTACAATACTCAAAAAAACCTAAATCAGTAGCAATGATAAGTATAGAATTACATCACAATCAGTTTAAAGAAATACAGTTTATCTTGGGGCAAAATCCCATCTTTTATAGACCTCTGAAATTTACAAAATAATTTATCTGCTTCTAATAAAAAGATAGACAAAGGATAAACATTTTCATTACGATAAAGAGAAATTGGGAGTGAAACATAAATTATGCGTTCAGAAAAGGTCAATAAAACTTCAAGGTATCCTCTATTCCATTTCAAAGTCTGAGAATAATTCTTAAGATGGTGGTTTCTTCTCCTTGGGGCCTCATGGGGATCCACCCTTTCCACAGGCTTTCCCAATGGCCATTTTCCTGGTTCCACCCTCATCAAGCATCTGAGTGTTGAATAAGCTCTAGAGTTTACTCTCCAAGAGCATTGGGGTGATGGCCATGCTTTACCCAATCTTTGGGTAAGAGTCTTAAACCCCTAATACAGTGACATGAAGACTACATCCTTGCTAACCTTTGGCATACAGACTCAACCCTCTCAGGGCAAAGAGTTGATCACCTGGCCTTCCCTAATCCAGGGGCAGGTGCACCCCTCTCAGACTATGGGGCACTGACCCTAACTGCCCCAATCTAATCCTTGAGGGATGTGCTCCTGTCTCTTTGTACCCTGGGGCAGCAAAACTCTCCCTGAACATCAGGTGGGTGGGAATATCAACATTCTTCAACTGCTAGTGCAAAATCACCCTCTCGGCAAACATGGGTGAGGCTCCTCTTTTGGCCCAAAGTGATATCTTATTTCCAGGATCTCAGCTTCCGAGCTTTTCCTTTTAAACTGTTTCTCCTTCAATATCTCTTTTCCATGTCCCTTTTAGTCCAATCTAACAGTGGTTCGGGTCATACAGCTCTCTCAAAAAGCTTGTTGGTTTAGCATGCAAGAAGGGGTTCAAGTCATCAGATAGCAAGACATTCCACAAATCTTCCCTAGAAAACTACATTTTCAATCATGATTTATAAGCTCCAAGTTTAGTTAAGTCCTCCAATGGGGCATTGTCTACTGGGGACTTGATTTCCAGAGTCTTGGAATTTCTGAAATCAGTGTCTGGATTTTTTGTGCCCAACAATTCAATCCTCAGTGTGTCTCTCTCTCATCTAGCATTTTGCTATAAGATTCAAGGAGAAGCCAAGCCACATTCTCCAAGTTTACTTTGGAAAGTTCTTCAGCTAAATGCCCTGGCTCTCCATTTTCAAATTCTCCCTTCCACAAAACATCAGGAGTGAATCTTGCTAAATTCTCTGAAACTTTAAAACATAGATTGCCTTTCGTCCAGTTTCCAAAAATAGTTTCATCGTTTACTTCTAAGCCATCAAAAAAGTTTCTTTAGCATCCATGCTGCTATCACTAGTCTCTTCAAAGTGAACTAGGGCTTTTCAATCAAGTATTTCACAATACCTTCAAAAAATACCCCTTACCTATTTATAAAATTGTTCCAGCATTTCGGTAATTGCAAAAGCACTTCTCTACTTCTCAACATCAAATTTTGTATTATTTAGCCAAAGGGGTGCTGATGCAGCATACCAGAATTCTGTTGGTTTTTGTAAAGTGTATTTAATTAGGTATAGGAACTTACAGTTACCAAACCATACATCATAAGTTACTTCCATCACCAAAGTCTTGCCATATGTTAGAGTAAGATTGGGGTCAGCATCTGCCATGGTTCAAGCATCTTGGCTTTTGCTCTTCCCAGGGCCTGCTCTGTAGGCTCACACCATCCTGTGAATGTGGGCCACACGCATCCCAGCTCAGATGTGAATTTCTTCAGTCAAAACTTCCAAATCTCTAGTTTTAAAACAACTTGATCAGGCAATGCCTAATCATTGGAGGATATATCTCCCCAAGTCTTCCTACACATTTGCTGGTCTTTCTTTCCAGGTGAACAGATGAAGCATACTAAGCAAGTCCCCTGATCAAAGCTCTAGTCTAATTGAAAACCCCAAAAGCAACAAACTATGTGAAAATAGATGCTAGAGTTTGTATCTCCCTTGAAGTCAGCAATAAATTAACATTGTTCAAGAGCAGTAGGTCCCTGAAATAAGGTCTTTCAATCATTTTAATAGACACTAAGGTCTCTTTAGGCAATATTTCTTTTTTAAAAGATTTATTTATTTATCTCTCTCTTCCCCCCCCCCCATTGTCTGCTCTCTGTGTCCATTTGCTGTATGTTCTTCTGTGCCTGCTTTTATTCTCATTAGATGTCTCTGGGAACCATTTCTAAGACCTTCTGGAGTGGGAGAGAGGTGATCATTTTCTTGTACCTCCTCAGCTTCCTGGTTCACTAAGTCTCTTATAGTCTCTCTTCTGCATCTCTTTATGTTGCATCATCTTGCTGCATCAGCTCTCTAAGTTGGCTGGTACCCCTGCACAGGGTAACACTCCTGCAAGGGATGGCATGCTGCATAGGCTGGGACCCCACATGGGCCAGCTTGCCTTCACCAGGAGGCCCTGGTTATTGAACCCTGGACCTCCTATATGGTAGACAGGAGCCCAATTGCTTGAGCCACATCCTCTTCCTGGCAATAATTCTTTGGTCCCTTGAGCCTGGATCCAAATGAGTTGGAAACAGTACAAAACAGTCTCAGTAATCTGTCCTGTTATTTTAAACAATCTTCAATGTTCAAAAATACTGAGATCCTATCCTTATCAGCATTTTCATGTATGATCACACAAAATATATAAACGGTTATCCTTGCAAAGTATAAGAATTTAGGGATGCCCTAAAATTTCAGTTCCAAGAGGGATAGAATTAACAGTTTTGGCCAACTGGCAACCAACACAGTTCATTGTGTTCTCTCTGTGAATGTGGCAGCTGTGACAAAGAGAGTTCACAGCTGGGGTAACTTTTTACCACCTTATCCTTATGTCTGTAGTTTGGAAGAGATTGTTGGAGACATACACGTAATACATATTTATGGGAGTATTGGTCCTTGAGCCAGTTAGGTTATGTAACAATCCTAATATCTGTCTCACTGAGTTAAAGGGAGGATAGATCAAGATACAAATGAAAATATCTAGGTCACTCAAAACCTGTTATTCTACTGTTTATGCTCTGAGGATAAATTCAAGCAGATTAGAGTATTGCAATAAAATATGAAAAATGTGAACCACAGTCAGAGGAAAAGCTTTGGACTACAATAAGCTGCATCTCCTTTGACTAGATCCCTACTTACTATCTATGCAACACTGAGCAATTTTCTCAGTTCTTTATGCCTAATTTCCTATATATTTAGAAAAGGATGAGAGGGAATACTATCTCATAGGACTGCTGAGTGTGGTATGAGATTATGCATGCAATGCTTAGAATGTAGTCTGGCTTAGAGTATACTAGTTTTTGTCTGTTGCCATCTTCTTTACAGAAAATGAGAGGTCAAGCTGTGACTGACACAGATTCTGGCAAGAATTGTTGCAATTCATACATTTGCTGAATCTTCTTTCTTCATAAGACTATTAGGATTCTGGGCAAATGAAGAAATTAGGAGAGTAGAAAAGCTAAGTTTTGAAGTGTTTACAGTGCTGAAATATGTTATGCACATTTGATTTCTCCATTAAAAAATCTGACAGTGAAGTTGAGATTCTCTGAGAAGGTTGTAAGAGATAAAGGAAATATGAATATCATAAGAACTACCTCTGGGTAGTTTAAGAGCTTTGGTTCTATCATACAGTTAGGCAGGCCTGATTCAGACAGATCCAATGTACAGCAATTGAACAGGACAGAAAGGTTAGAGAAAAAAGAATATCCCCTAACTTCCTTTTCTACCTTTGCCCTCACTCTGGTGACCTGCCTAAGCACAATATTGACAGCTTTGATTTTGAAATTTTTTTGGTGATAGTGCAGAGAGAAGTTTAAGGAGAAATTTATATTTTGGCAGAGAGAAACCCTCTATATGAATGGGCTATGGTAACATCCTAGAGGACTATACCAAGGAAATGAACCTGTATTTTATTTGAAATTCTTCTTCCTATATGGCAATATAAGTGTCAATTAACTTACTAGGACCTATCAAACTGTCAAATAATATAGAGTGATTGGGAGAAATGCCAAAATATAACATGAAATCATCAAACTAGTGTATTTTGAATAGAAAATACTTGGAAAATATTTTATAAATTAAATCGAGAGAAATGTTTTCAGGGCAGAATATGCAGTAATATAGCACTCTTGTTGTCATTTTTTAATCCTTTATCATCCTGAGAAATTACTTAATTTCTCTGTGCCTCAATGTTCTATTTTCAAAATAGAAGTTGCAAAAGATATGGATATATGAGTTAGAAGATAAGAATGACATCAATCTTCACATCAGAATGAAAGCAAGTAAGGAAACAGTGGGCACCATGTAAAAGAAAAATTTCTGGAAGAAAAATGTGCCTATGTATTATATATACAAATCAAGAAGATCTTTTAAAAACAAACACAAAATAAATGCTTTGATGCATGTAAAAATTAAAGACTTCATCATCAGCAGACTTGTAGTGCTAGATATATTAAAGAAGGTCCTTCAGGCAGAAGAATAGTGAATAGTTAATCTAGATGGTAATATGGATCCATACAAAGGAATGAAGATAACTTAAAATGGTAGCAACATGAATACATATATAAGATTTTCCCATATTGTCTATTTAAAATATTATGTTAAGTCATAAATAAAAACCTCTGAATATCCTGTGTGAATGTACTATTTTTTGCATGACATTTTATTATTGATTACTGAGAGTGATGTAGGCTATGGGTGGGAGGGCTGTTCATCTCTTCATAGATAACCTGAGCTGTATGTGACCTGAGCTGTGTGTGTGGGACAGTGAAAACTGTGGCCCTGCCCTTGGTAACCATGACAGCAACTCCAGTCCCAGAAAAAGTTTAGCAATGCAAACTCTATAAACTTTAATTATTCATGGAAAATGCAAACCAAATGTGCTAAAAGCTTACCTAGGATGTGGAAGGTATATGTTAATTCAAATTGAGCACTGAAACAAAGTATCATTTTGCCCTTCCTCTGTATAAAAGGAAGAAAAAATCCTGTTCGGGGCTCAGGTTTTGAACAAAAAACTTCTGAGTCTGGCCAGCCATAAATAATCCATTTTTACTTCCCAAAATTATTATGAGTCCTTGCCTTTCCATATGCAAATAATTGAACCTTTCTCAATGTCTACAACATCTGGAGGCTCATCTGAGATTTGCAAATGAAGGCCAGAGCAGGTAGCATTTTGCTACCCTTTCTGGATCCCTGAGAAAGCTGGGAGGACTCAGGTGAATTCCAATCTGGTTGCCCCTGGATTACATTTAATCCAGAAAAGATGTGGACTCCACCAGAATCTTCCAAATGAAAACCGAGGGCAATGGAGGGTCTGGAAAAAAATTCTGGGAACAGAAAGAATCCGAACACAAAAAAAAGATAAGATTCCCCCAGGGAGCATAGTGTCAGGAAAACCTTAGTTTTAATTTCTAGGAAGGTGAGCCCAATCACCTTCCAGACGAGACCCTATTACCTCCAGAAATTCAGGGGGGAAGCTGTCACCTCCAAGTCTGAAAGGAAAGGGGAAAAAAAAGTTAAAAGCCTGGTGTTTGGGTTGGTGTAACTGCATGTTAGTATCTGGTTCTGGTCTTGTCCCCAGTGAGGTAAAAAAGGTTGATTATAATAAAAAGAATGTTTATAGATTCAAGTCCTAACATCCTGGAAATTGGTCTGGATTTTGAAAAACTTGATAACAGGAAATTGAATGGGCTTTCTCGTGAAGCTTCATCTGGATGTAAAGTTAAACAGTGAAAAGGTCTAGCTGGAATCTTTTGTTATGCTGCTCTATTGCAAATGAAATCACTTTATAGACAGCAAGCATAAGCAGGAGGGCCTGTTCAGATGTTAATGTTAAGTCTTCTCTTTTTCTAAAGTTTGTAATGGCTGTGGGGGCTGCTGTGCCAAAGAAAATATATATAGAACTTGTAAGTCAGATTAATAAGTTTTGTGCTCTGTCTGTGTCAGCTCAATGCTAGTGTTAGAATTGTGTAATTATGTAAAGTGGTAAAATTTGGTTAAGCTGGAACCCTCCCTTGCATTGGCAAAGGAGTGAATTGATTGTAATTTATAAAGCAAAAACATGGCATGAATGTGTGTGTGCATGCTCTGCTGTCTTGTCTCTCTGAGTCTGCCCCATTTGCTGGAACTCAGGGATTTTCTGTGTTCATGTCCACACCATACACCCAAGTTTAATAAAACTGGCCCAGTAAGGGTAGCAGATGGGGCCAGTAACTTAAATCATAGCCATGCCAAGATGGGGGTCCCCTGGGAAAGGCACTGAATCTGATAAGTTCTTTCAAGTGATTTTAGTACCCTGGAACTTGCTACCATCACCTTATCTCCCCTCCTCCCCTTAGGAGGACATATAACAAAAGCGGTAGCTGGGAAGGGAGAGCAGCTTGCCCCTTTCCAGTGAATCCATGCCTTCTATTCATAAGTCACATTCCTATCAAATCACTGATCTACCTGGAAGGGGGGAGGTAAAGGAGATCTCTCTTTGTAAGTCTATGTAGAAATGCTTTGAAAAGTTTTGAAGCTGTAAACTTGTCCAAAGGAAGGAGGCTAGTGCATGAAAAAAATAAACCTCAAAATTCTCAGTTTAAACTCAGTTGTGCCTATAAAAGGTATAAATAGTAATTGAAATAAGACTTCATGTGCCATCAATTAGGGTCAGAGAGTTCCTTAAAATGCTAAGATATGGAATTCAGTTTTAATCTGTACCTAACTTTGTATTTAACTTTAAAATCTGTGTTTGGATTTTGTCAGTTTTGCTTGCCCATATAATCACGGTAAAATGTAACTTAAAATGAATGTTTAAATGACAACGTTGTCTTGCTAGGGAATTAAATGCAAAACCCACAGAGGAAATTTGTTCAGTTACTAGGAAAAGAAACAGGAAAGCATCACAGGATTGTTACTAAAACGTTCTTCTAACTTAATTAATAAAGGTATCCAATCCATTTTAAGATGTTAAAATAGAACACACTGAAAACTGTAACTAAGAATTAAAATATTGTATAAAATAAGTAAAGCTATTACAATGGAGTAAATTGGCCTGGATTTCAGCTATTTTGTAATAGTGATAGTGAATAGTGATATTTGCCTCTATTTATGGCTACTTTAATTTTATCTAATGCTTACTGTAATAGTGGTGGTTATTACTCAAAATTATTCTATAGCTATTTTATAACTAATTTCACCTCTGGCCTTCAACTATTGTGACGGTGATTACAAACTGTGTTTGCATTTACTTACAGTTCCCACAGGTCTGGCCCACTGTTAGCGAACCAACCTAATAATTAAAATTTAAAATTTATAGTTAAATTAAAAAGGGGGTATGTGCATATCACTTTTGTGCCATTCTAAATATTTTTAGTCTTCTCATTTCTTCCTTACCCTTCTAAAGGAAAAACTGTCTTTTTCCTTGACCTTTAAAATAACATAAATTAATCCTGATTGGTCATTTCCACAAGAAATCAGAAATAACTGTTGTCAGGTTATCCAGGAATAAGCAATACTCCTCCTAGGGTACCAGGCCTTACTAAGTAACCCACCATTGTTCTGGCTGTCTCAGAGAAAAACAAAATGCATAAAAGCTACCCAGTTTCTTTCCAGTCTAAACAAAAGCCCAAATGCTTGCCAAATTCTCTCCAAATGGCAATATAACTAGAAAAGTCAGTGGGGGAACTCTATTTTGAATTAACCAGCAAAGAAAAAGGTTTTAAATAACTAAACAGTGTTTCTGTATCAAACTATTCATGTCTGCCTATTTGCTAAAGTTAAATATGCAGTTATATAAATAATATATATTTCTAAAACCTAAATTAAACCAAATGGTATAAAAGGTCATATAAAAAATCTAAATACAAAACTGTTAAAAAGCTATGAAATCCTTATTAAATCATAATTAAAATAGGTTAAATAATTGCTTTATATTCCAAAGCCTAAAATTAGTTATGCTTTTGAAATTATTCATAGTTTTAAAATTATCAAAAACAAAAGGTTTTAAGCCCCTGTAAAAAAAAAGGAAAACAACATTCTTTGTTTAATCATAACAATTGTAACTTGTTTAGCTTAACTATTATCTCTTGAGCTTGTGATTACCAGGCTAAAAAGTTAACATTGTATGTGTTGAATCTTTAAACTAATGGAAACTGTGAGCTTGTGCTTAATGAAATGAAATTAACTGTAAAACTGCTTTCTCTTAAATGCATGAGGTAGATTCCACTGATTGCCAGTTGTAATCTGGAGTAAATTTGCCAGTCTATAATTGTGGTCAATTGTAAAACGTTTGTAAAAAAAGCATCTTCCAAACTGAAGCATTTAAATGGTTCTAGATCTAGAAGCCATTGTTAACTAAAAACCTGAATTGGTATTGATGGCAAAGAATAACTTTATAATAATAAAACCTGTCTGAAGTTCACCGCAAGGTGCATATTTAAGTAAATGGCAATGAAAAGTTACCTTAATTCTATTGGGAATCTTCCATTTTCATTTTAACAATGAAAAAAATTTTTCTTCTACTATTAAAGTAAAATACCTACTAATATCTTCATGGTAAAATGTAGAAGTAAGCAAAGTCATTTGATAAATAACACAATGCATTGGAAATGTTTAAAAGGTATTAAAAATCAAGAGATAAACTTCAACATTGTCAAACTCTCTTGTGCATTCAAACCAGGCCTTGAATACATTGCAGGTTGCCTCTACATAGGAGTTATTGGCTAGGTTGGTCACTAACCTGACAAACAATAAAAGTATTTACTACATCAGGCCTCTGATTGTGTTTTTGAAGTCAATGGAAACTATTTTGCAGTTTCAAAATCCTGCACCAGCTAATGATGGCTCAGTACAGCCAAACGTACAATAGATATTGCCTTCAGACTGACACTGTTCCATAGTGCCAGACAGCACTATGCACCAGGCCAGTGAAATACTGGAAACACTCTCTAGGATCAATGATGCTGTGACTTGCTCACTATGTGAAGAACATGCTAAGTGGAGCCATGATTACAAGAATATGGTAAGTAGCACTTAAACACAATTGGCATTATGGCCTGCTCATGGAGAAATAACATGTAAAGTATTGCAAACCTGAAACTTAAAACTATTAATTGCAACTCAGAATCCTTATGTTATAAATAGTACATTAATTAATACTAAGGGCTGTTCCTCTATCCTGTTCTAAATATGCCTAATAATTATAATGTTATCTTTTTATTCTAAATTATATACAAAAGTACATTAAACATGTTAAATTCCTGGTAAACTTCATTTTGTAAATAGTTAATAAATAAAATGAAATAGTCATTTAGCTAAAAAAAAAAAAAAAGGACAATGTGGCCACCAGTGGTTTGCAGGTAGCTGATTAATTGATGCCAGGCTCAGTCACCCTGCTACTCTACTGTACTCTACTGTGTAGCAAAAAGAGGCTTGCTTGCTAGTGATGGGTCACCTATGGAACAGTCAAAATAACAGGAATTGTACAGTTAAAACCAATATATAAAAACTTTATTCTGTAGCTCTGATCACTCCCACAACTAAAAACTAAGAGAATTTCCCCTTTGGTGCACTAACCCTGAATGAAACAAACTGCCCAAAACGTACCATTTCACCAGGTGCACCTGATGAAGCACGTGAGTGCCAGTCATTAAACAGCCTGAAATACATCTTCAAAACAAAGCTAAGTACCTAATACTATTATCTGTTACAATTTCTCTCTGAAAATAAATAACTTAATATATATGTGTATGTGTATATACATATATATATAATCTTCCCCACCAACTTTTAAAAAGGTGCCATCTTTATAGGCACCTAATCTTGTCTACCTCTGTAGTTCAATATCCTCTTAAAAAACAAAACAAAACAGGTATTCCAAAATTTTAATTAAGTTTGTTTCTTTCAGGATGAACATTTTATTAACCATACAAAAACTTCACCCAGCTTCATACAGAATGCCAGATCCATCTTCCTCCAGTCAAAATAAAATAACAAGTTTTTACACCTTGTTAGGTTAGGACTACAAACCATGGCCAGCAGGAAGTAGTCACAGAAAAGAGATCATCTCCTTTCAGCACCCCTTTAAGATTAAAGTTATAAACTCTCTAAGGGTAAAATAAAATTAAGAGATGGATCTGGAGCCTGGCAAGAAATTCACACAAGTGCAAATAACCCCCAGGATGACTGCTGGTGGCCCCACCCCCAGGATTCTACTGTTCAGGATGAGAACTTCTTTTGAAAAGAGCATAAAACCCAGATATTACCAGGAATTTTGTCTTTTGACCCTCACTGAGAAATTGATAAGTGGGATAATCAGTCAAAACGATGAACAGACACCCACCTCATAACTCCAACAATAATTATGCCAAAGCTTAGCAAGATAAGCTTGCATCAAGGGGGAAATGATGTAAGCTATGGGTGGTGGGGCTGTTCATCACCTCATAGATAACTTGAGCTGTATGTGTCCTGAGCTGGGCATGTGGGACAGTGAGAACTGCAGCCCTGCCCTTGGTAGCCATGACAACAACTCCAGTCCTGGAAAAACAGTTTAGCAATGCAAACAATATAAACATTAAATATTCAGGGAAACTGCAAACCCAATGTGCTAAAAGCTTACCTAGGATGTGGAAAATATATGCTAATATAAGCTTATTGAGCACTGAAACAAAGAACCATTTTCCCTTCCTCTGTACTCAAAAATCTTTCACAGATTCCATGCATACTCAGGATCCCAATAAGCATCCAGCCCGTCTCACTGCAGTTCCTACCACTAACCCCTCCTGGGATTACCAACTGGACTCCACTGACTTTGCTTGTATGGCCCATTTCTTAACCTGCATAAGAGAAAGCATGAAAAAAAGCTGCTCTTAAGGCAGTTAATTATGATAAAATTTTAAAAATCTCACAGAAACCTAATGAAAATCCAGCTGCCTTCATGAACAGATTAACTGAATCTCTTCTTAAAAATACTAATTTAAATCCTGACTCAGATTTCGATCAACTATATTTACACACCCACTTCATTACCCAGTCTTATCCAATATTAGAAGAAAAAAAATACTACAAAAGTCCTCAAACCCCCCAGAAAAACCTGATTAAACCACCTTCAAGGTTTAACAATAGAGAGGAAGAATCCAAACTTGAAAAGCAAAAGTGACATCAGGTTAAAGCCTCCCTCCTTGCTGCTGCCCTCAAGATCAGTTCTCAGAAACCCCAGCCCTCTTCTTCCCCTTGGCCACAGCCTGGACCCTGTTTCAAATGTGGAAAGGAAGGTCACTGGGAAGATCCTGCCCTAATCCAAGGTCCCCATCTATGCCTTACCTGGTGTGTCAACACAAGGGTCATTGGAAGTCAGACTGTCCTGAAAACCCTGTTTCCAGGAAAGTTCCTCCAGCACACCCCACAGATCTGGAGCCAAGATCTTCCTTTCCAGGCCTTCCTGGACTGACAATAAACGATCAATGGGTCCCAGATTCGGAACGGCCCCACATCTCCATCAGTAAGTCCAAACCAACGGTTATCATCAAGGTTGGAGGTAAGTCAATCTCATTTTTAATTAACACGGAGACCACATATTCAGTCCTCCTAGAACATTCAGACCCTTTATCTACTTCCTCTATCTCTATTGTGGGAGTTGACGGCATCCCTTTTTCTCCTTTAATTACCAAACCACTCATATGCTCGATAAAAAAATCATACATTTTCCCACCAATTCCTCATAATCCATACCTGCCCCTCCCCACTTCTAGGTCGTGATAAACTGTTTAAACTTCACTCCATTTCCTTTATGCTCCCATTCTCCCAAACCAACTTCCTTCTCCTGTCTACCACACCCTCCCCCTCCCAGGTCCCTGCTGATATTCCCCAATTATTACAAACAGAATTTCACCCCCAGGTCTGGAATACCAGCTCCCCTTCAGTCACATCACACCATCCCTCTGTCAAAATAGTCTTAAAAAAATTCATCTTTCACAAAAATTCCTCAGTATCCCCTATCCGTCAATGCCCAACAAGGCTTGAAACCTACCATAAACAAATTCTGTAATGCTGGCTTTCTACATTCAACTAACTCACCCTTCAATACCCTGATTCTAGCAGTAATAAAACCCAATGGAAGCTATCAACTTGTGCAAGACCTTAGAACCATTAATGAAGCCACACAGCCTATTTTCCCCTGGTTCCTAACCCATACAGTCTTCTGTCCCACATACCCTGTCAAACTACTCACTACAATGTAATTGACCTCAAAGGTGCCTTTTTCACTCTTCCCTTGGACAAAACTTCCCAAAACGTTTTTGTCTTTAAATGGACAGATCCTAAAAACCCTCTAAACCCCCAACAATTGACATGAACAGTTCTTCCCCAGGGCTTTAGGGATAATCCCCATATCTTTGGACAGGCCCTAAACCGAGGTCTCTCTGATTTTCACCTCCCCTCCAGTATCCTTCTCTAGTATGTTGATGACTTCCTCCTTTGTAGCCCCTCCCTACAAACCTCTATAACCCACACTATCACCCTGCTTAACCTTCTCAGTTATAAGGAATATCAGGTTTCCCTAAGCAAAGGACAATTTTTAAAATCTGATGTAAACTATCTAGGGCTCCACCTTTCCCCCTCACATAAACATCTAACTGCAGAGTGAATCCAGCTCATCAAAAGCTATCCTTTTCCACAAACTAAAGCAGACCTCCTTTCTTTCCTAGGGCTTATCAACTTTTTCTGTCTCTGGATTCCAAACTTTGGACCTATACCTAAACCCCTTTAACAAGCTGCTTCTGGCAACTTACGCAAGCCACTTGATTGCCTGCTATCATTCAAACTCCCCTTGAATCCACTTTAAAATGCCCTATTAACTGCACCTGTTTTAGCTTTCCCCAACCCCTCCAAACCTTTATCTCTCTACATAAATGCCACACAAGGGTATGCCCTAGGAATCTTAAGGCAGTCATATGACCCTGATAACCATATCATTGCCTACTTCTCCAAACACCTAGATCTTGTAACTCTACGCTGACCCACCTGCCTCAAAATCCTTGCTGCAGTTTCTCTCTTAGTTCAAGAAAGTTTTAAACTATCCCCAATAAATCATCTTAATGTTTTTTTTCCCTCACATTCCCTATCTCCTCTTTTAACTCACAAAACTACTGCATCTATCTCTTCTACCTATCTTCTAACCCTTCATGCAACTTTTCTACAAAATCCTGGCAACTTCTTAGACCATTGTCCACTTCTCAATCCTGCCACCCTCCTCCCCATTGATCCCAACCCATCCCCAGAAACACTGAACACAGATTACACTCATGATTGTGGTAATGTGCTTGATCTCCTTGCTAAACCTCTTCCCAATATTTCAGATACATCTCTTCCTAATCCTACTCACACATGGTTTATTGATGGGAGCTCCACTAAACTTAACAATTCCACCCAGGCCGGATATGTTATTTTTACCTTGACTGAAACCGTTGGATCAGGTCCTTTCCCACCTAACACAACCTCACAACAAGCTGAGCTTATAGCCCTCACCAGAGCACTAGTCAGAGGCAAAGGGCAAGCCCTAAACATCTACATTAACTCCAAATATTCATACCATATCCCACATTCACGGGTCCCCATCAGGTGGGAGAGAGAATTCCTAACTTCTAACATATCTTTCATTGTAAATAAAAATCTCATCCTACAATTACTCAATGCAGTATCGCTTCCAACCCAAGCTTCTATAATTCACTGCAAAGGGCACCAAAAATCAAATTCCCCCATATCTGTTGGCAATAATCAAGTCAATGTTGAAGCCAGAACACAGGCTATCAAATCCTACTTAAGTGCACACACCACTATCACACCCATTCTCCTAGTACTCCCATATCCTGCTCCCCCTTATACACCTGAAAAAACCTCAAAGCTCCCTCTTATTGGAGCAAAACAAATCAAAGGATGGTTCATGAAAAATGGAAAAGTCCTTTTACCTGAATTGCAAAAACATAACATTCTCACTTCTTTACATAATCAATACCTTGTAAAATACAAACCACTCTCATTACTCCTATTTAATTCTCTACATTGTCTTGAGCACTCAAGATTCCTAAAAAGAATTACAAAAAAAGACAAAAAAAAAACAAAAAACCCTGTTCTCTTTGCCAACAAACTAATATCCACGGAAATTCTACTTCTCTCTCTTTTAAAACACCAATATAGAAAAAAATGGACAAGATTGGGAATTAAACTTTACTCACATGCCACCAATAAAAAAAAATTAAATATCTGGTAGTCCTCATAGACAACTTTTCTGAATGGGTTTTGAAGCATTCCCAGTAACCTCAGAAGGGGCAGACATTGTTATTAAAATCCTATTAACAGAAATCATTCCCAAATTTGGCCTTCCTTCTTCCTTGCAGTCAAACAATGGAAAGGCTTTTACTTCACAAATCACACAAAATATCTGTTGTACCCTAAAAATAACTTAGAAATTACATATCCCCTACAAGCCCTGATCTTCTGCAAAAGTTGAGCTTATGAATGTAATCTTAAAACAATACTTAACCAAATTAGCAATACATATATGAACCCCTTGGGCTAAACTCCTACCCTTAGCTTTTACTAGAATCTGAACCCTTCCTCGAAAACCACATTTCCTTAGCCCCTTTGAAATCATGTATGGACGCCCCTTCATCTTTACTAACATTTCTTTTCAGCCATCAGATTTTGAAAGTAACCTGCTTAGCTTAACCCAAATGTGAACACTCTTCCATCAGCTAACTGACTCTATGCTTCCTGCACCAGAACCCTGTGCTTCCTCCCTACCTATTCACCCAGGTAACTGGGTATACCTAAAAACCTTACACCCTAGACCTTAACTCAAAAATGGACCAGTCCTTCTCTTGTTCTTCTAATCACTCCCACTGCAGCAAAACTTTTAAACTTTCCATCATGAATACACTTTTCCAGATTAAAACCTGCCCCACCACCTCCTGAGAACAGTAAAACATCAGATCCTGAAACCGCAAACAAGTACAACCCTGAAACTTCAGATAAGTACACCTGTGAACCTCTCAGAAACATACAACTGAAGCTCAGGAAAGACAGAGATGACAAAACCCCAAAAACAAACTTCTCACAACAGCAACCCAATGATACACAAAGCCAACACCTTTTGTAATATTCTCTCCACACACTTAACTTTCTTATCCCTCCACTCTTTCTATTGAACAATACCTCAACATCATTTAAAACCTGTGATTACAAGGAAATCTTTCTTATTTTTATCCTAAAAAAATTCCCCTTCTTCTCTTTTGTAACCCTTTTCCTTTTTTTTACTGACTAAAATACTATATTTTACCCTTCCACTCCTCTTTGTTCTAACCACTCAAAAAACCCATTACCATCCCCTTGCAAACACCATCCAAACCATAGCAACTGCAATTAAGCACTCCGATTGTTAGATATGTCCTGAGCACACCCACACTGAAACTATATCCTTACACACCTTTCCTCTATGTCCAAAAACTCTTCTACTTGTCCACCCACAATACACTGGTTTTGAGAAGCAAATAGGTTACAACCATCCCTACACCCCCACCCCCCACAAGTTTACCAGAATACTAAGCTATACTTATCCTCAATCAGGTCTTAAATATCTCTCATTTAGAGGAAAAAAAATCAAATTCTATTGGTATGGTCACAGTCCTAATGGATAAACCTTTTTTATATTTTAAATATATCTCCAAACAACTTTATGCAATTAATTTAAAACATATACCCACTACAACTTGTAATCATACCCTCCTCTTTAACACTACCACACTGCACTGGCAGGCAGATTTAAAAATGCCAAACAAGCATCTTAATTCAACTCTATTTTGGAATAACTCAGGCATCAATTAAAGACTACCTACACAAATAAGCAATAAAAATTAGAGTGAAAATGTATTGTGCTTCAATAGCTCTTACAAACAAACTGAACTACCTGGAGTAGGAATACAATCAGGACAATTATACAATTTAACCAGGTTAAAATCTGCAAAAAAAAAAAAAAAAAAACCACAAAAAAATTCTTCACTTTTCTTTTCCAAAATCTTCTCTATCAAATTAACCTAACCTATAATACTTCCAAACCCCACTACTCTCCTTTATATATTAATGTAATATACAGCAAAACCCAACTATTCAGCATTCCCAATCACCCACATTCCTATGTTATTTCCTCAAGGCCCTCAACAGCACTAACACTTGCAAGCACAAGTTTCTATTTTCTGTGTAGTAATACTGCATTTCTAACACTCCCTACCGTATGGACAGAAACCTGCACTATATCTATCATTCCTAATGCCACCATTCTAAACCCCCCCAAAATAGCCTCTTCTGGACAAATTCTTAACCTTAGTTCCTTTCTTAAAACTTCACTTCTACTTCAAAAATGAAATGAACAAAAAGCAAAACAAAACAACATATTTCTTAGGAAACCCAGAATTTGGATACCATGCCCATAACAATCCAATTTTTAAAAAAACTGGTATAGAACACACTATCTTCTGCAACCTATTTTGGTTTGCATGAATCCCACTATTAGAGCAATCAATTTTAAACATTTCTCTCCAACTACAACTATCCTGGAATTCAACCAAGCAGGCCATAGACAGTCAGCAGTTAGAAATAAATAGTCTAGCTTCGTTTATCAAGCAAAATAGAAGAGCATTGGATGTTCTCACAGCAGCCATGGGAGGCACTTGTGCAATCATAAATGAAATTTGTTGTTTTTATATTAACAGAACTGGTCAAGTAGAAGAAAATATTAAAGTCCTGAAAGAAAACAGAAATCATTCAAACAGCCCGAGATAATAACTATGGAAATCAGTCATGGATATCCTCATTCCTTACTTATTTTTCTTCACCCTTAAAATCAATCCTTTTAACCATTATCACGCCATTATTAATATTATTGCTGCTGCTGCTTCTTTTTGGTTCTTGTCTCTTACAGCTTCTTGTCCAATTCATACACCAAATTATATAGTCAATAACCTAGGAATACATAAACAGTGTCTTTCTGCTGCCTGAACAACAATATCAACCCCTGCAGAACCTGAAACCATAGCCCACTGTATAGGATGGAAGGGAACTTCTTTTCCCCACCCCTTCACAGCAGGAAGTAGCCAAACCAAACCAACACCCCAAATCCCCTCACCCTCCAATCCTGCCCATACCTTATACCCCAATACTCAGGTCCCCCTATAAATATATATAGCTCAGTTTCCCCTGATATTCACTGGGGAAAGGTTAACCTCAGCTGCCATAAGCCTATGTGTCCAATGACATGGTGCTTCCCCACAGGTTAACTAAAGAAACCACACAGGGATGGGAGTAAAGGAAAATGGAAACCTTTCCTACCTACATATCAGAGGGAGATAAAATTCCTACAGAACAAAGAAACATCTACTCCTGCAGCATTCCAAGAAACCATAACTCCCTAACCCACTATCTTCTACTCGCTATCAGGAAAAGTTCCACCTCTAAGGGCTTCCCATTGGCCCCTGCACTTGCACCCTCAACCCCTTCCCATCAGTTATCATTCCCCTGCCTAGGAAAGTTCTGTATAAATTCAAGTTCTCCCCTTCCAAGTGGGGGCTGAAGTCTGTTCTTCAGACCTCCTCTGATGGGAGAGCCTCTCAATAAATCTTTCTTTGTCTATAGTTAATCAGTCTCCGTGTCCCAGTAAGCGCAGTTTTTGTTCAACAAAAATATTTCTTTATAAAGATGAAATAAATCTAATGTATTCAGTACTTTTCATGTCATTTCCCATTTTATCTATGACAAATCATACTGCAATAATTATAGGTATTCTTAATATGTGTAAGTATGATGGATTCCTAGAATAAAATCTATGGGTCAAACTATACTTGCATTTAAAATGTGATGTTCATAGTTAAATGTCAAAATGGCATTCTTGAGATTTTACCAGATATACTCCTGCCCACAATCTGTAAGAAAATTTGTCCATATTCTCTGCATCAATTGTTAGATAAAAACTTTAGGTATTGGGCAATCTGATTAGTTACAAAAATGTTACTTTATTTGTATACTTTAATTGAAATTCTTTAAATATATTTGAATTTGAACACTTTTTCACATTTTAAAATTATTTGTATTTCTTCATTTTTTAATTGCTGAATATTGTTTTTATATTTTTCTTTGATTATTGACTTTTTCCATAAAGATTTTTATGAGATAATGAAGTACAAATGTAATATCCCTTTTATTCTTATATATATAATTGCTATTTAAACATCTCATGATTGTTTTGACATTTTTAGTCCATAGAGATTTATTCCATAGTAGAAATTTTTATATTTACATAGATCACTCAGTACATTTTATACTTGCTTAGGAAGTCTTTTCTGAGTTCACACATATCAAAAATATTCTTTAACATTTTTTTAGCATTTAGTTTTAAGCAATTTTTGCTTTAATATTTATATTTTAAATTTTGATAAATTTGAAAAATTATTTTGAAATAAGAAATTTAATAGAGAATGGATTTTAACTGTTTTTAATAGTTACTTTTTAATAGTTTTCTATTATTATTAACTTTTAACTGAAAGCCAATGTTAATGTAATCTACATATTCACATGCTTTTGGATGAATTTCAGTATTCCAACCAGTTTCATTGATCTTTTTATTTCTGGTTCATTTAAAATACGATTACATATGTTTCTTTCTTTCTTTATTTATTTCTGGGGTCTAACACTTTATCATAGGAAAATAAAATGAAAAGCATTTGCAGCACAAGTAAACATTGAATTTCCTCTAGATATCATCACAATACTTAAAATACAATTTTTAATATAATATCATCCCTAATTTCTAAGCAAGTTTGAACAGGATAATGATAAATATATAAATATATATAAGATTTAATCATATATTTTATAGATAAAGATGCAGAAAGCACAAAGTTGCCATATACTGCCCCACAATTTTACCTTTTAGTGCTATGCATTCACGTGTTATTTTGTTGCAATATTATAATTTTACTTTTAACTTCAGCCTGTATTTTGCATTAAGATTCATTATTTGTGTTGTATGTGTTGTACAGATTTATGTATCTAAAATTTTTATTCTGATAGTTATATACAAATATTTTTCAACTAATTCATGATCATTATATTTTATATATTTTTTAATTTTTTAAAATTTAATTGCCTTTTTTAAAGATATATAGATCACAAAAAATGTTACATTAAAAAATACAAGGTTCTCATGTACCCCCCACCCACCTCATTTGTTTATAATGCTACTTATTATCTGATAAGCCTAATATTTCCTCATGATTATTCTCTCTTAGAATTATGCCTATTTCTGCTTATTTATGTTTTACATTAAATTTAAAAGATGGGGATGCAAATGTGACTCCAGTGATTGATCTCCCACCTACCACATGGGAGATCCTGGGTTTGATTCCTGGTGCCTCCTGGAGAAGACAAGGAAAACAGTGAGCTGGCACTATGAGCTGGCATGGTGAGCTGAAGCAACAAGATGATGTAACAAGGAGACACAAAGAGAAAACACAATGAGAGACACAACAAAGCAGGGTGCAGAGGTGGCTCAAGTAATTGAATACCTCTCTCCCACATGGGAAGTCCCAGGTTTGGTTCATGGTGCCTCCTAAAGAGAAGACAAGCTCACAGGGCACGCACAGCAAATAGACACAGAGAGCAAACAGCAAGCACAAACAATAAGGCTGGGGGATTAAAAAAATCTTAAAAAATAAGTTAGTCTAGGCACAAAACAAATTGCAATTAGTCCTTTCAATGAAAATCATTTAGAAAAAGTTTATATTTTTAGAGAAATGAGATTACCTATTCATGATCATGATGTCTTTTATTTTTTTCAATTAGTGAAGTCCTCTTTTATACTCTTAGCAGTGCTTTATATTTTCTTCATATAGTTTTAACACTTTTCTTGGTAAATTTAGTGTTTTGGATTTTGTTATTGCTTTTGTTTTGTAAATTGTACCTGGCCTTCTATTATATTTTCCAAAGGTCCATTGTGGGAAGGCATGTTCAATATTTTTTAATATTTTTAATAAGATATCAATTACACTGTAAAAACTACATGCCATTAGTTGTACATTTTTGTGACTTTTGCAAATATGTATTGTTTACCATCATAAGAAACCTGATATATATCGATTCATCTCCTGAAAATATTCCTACATCTTTTTTAGTCAACTACTCTCCCTACTTCCAGGCCCTTACTAACCCTTACTAGTATCTGTCCCTATGATTTTACCTTTTATTAAAATGTCATATAAATTCAATTTATTACTCCTTTAAGCTGATTCTTTACATTTTGCATAATGCATTTGAAATTTGTTCATGTTTTTCTGGGTATTGTAGTTCATTCTTTTTTACTGTTGATTAGTACTCCAATTTATGGATATATTACACTTTTCTTATCCATTTCCCTTTTAAGATATATTTAGATTGTTTCCCCATTGTGAAATTTTCTTGAATGGCACAGAATAATTCCCCCTAATTGATAACTGATCATTCATTCCACATAGACAAAAAGGGTATTACATTTTATTACTCTGATTTTTATGATTTTATCCTCTATGTCCAAAACTTTCAGAAGAAACACATTTTGGATGTGTTATTCTGGGAGCTAGAACTAATATTACTGAGCAGACAGATAGTAATTATATGCAGGACACATGCAGACACATTAAAATTAAATAGGAGATATAATACATATTTTCATTTTGCAGGAAGGCATAAAGCTGAAACTTTCATATCCGTAACTATTGATGAGTATACTTGAGGTTGAACTGTTTCTTACTTTTCTTACAAGTACAAGGAATAAATTTCTTCTGAGCTGAAAGGAAAATTTATATAATGTAGATTATGGAGTACTGGTGAAAATTGTAAGGCATACTGAGAAGAATGTGTAGAAGAGGGACTAGCTAGAAAAGTCAGAAAATTTGCTTAAAAACCATTGAAAAACTAGGTCACACTGGAGTTTATAACTAGTGCAGTTGCCTTATAGCATATGATTGCACAATTTTCTTCAGCATCGCTTTACAATTAGGAAATTGGAGAACAGATGGTGTTAAAATTTATGTTTTTAATACTTCAGTTAGTGTAGAGTTTTACACAGAAGTACAAAAAGGTTTAATTTGACTTGATTTGTAAAGATTGCTATTTGTTCATGCTTTTTGAGATCCAAATAATTGTAAAAGTTATGCTAATTGTTTCTCTTTTAACCTATAAATCTTTGTGAAGATAAGATAGTCAATGCATTAGTCAAAATCAGCTACATTTTGCTATTGTACCAAATGAATCCTGAAACCTCCATGGCTTAATATCTATAATTTTATTTTTGTTCAGGCAAAAGGCACTGTGGATTAAAGTTCCATACAGGGCATTTTCATCCCATGTAGGTACTCAGTAATCCAGGTTGCTTCCTCTTAGTATTGTCTTCATAATGCATTTTCCAGGCTTCCTGCAGTAAGGAAATAGAAAGCTGAATACTAGCAAACTGGCTATTAAATGTTTCAGCTTGCATGTGATATTCATCACTTCTGTGAGCTAGTCACTTGTCCATTATTAAAACCAAGGGGAATGGACACGTGTTCCAAGCACATGGCTATTTGGTCATTAGAAAATGGATTGGACATATTGTGAAAAAAATGATCACTCTTTTGGAATGAATTCTTTACTAAATCTAGTATATTAATATAAATGAAACACGTATGTATACATACACACATATGTGTATATGTAATTAATAAGAACAGGCACAGCTGTGGAGTAATTTGGGTTAATGCACTGCTCTCAAAAATAGAAGAGAAATCACTCAGATATTGGCAGGCATCTGCTTGGGCCTAATCTGGGTCCTCTGGTTTAATCTGGATTCTTTCTCTTAGAAGAGCAATGTAAATGACTCCATCTCAAGTAGTATACATTTGGTCTAAAATTTTCTATTCCAATTTGAATGTGCAGAACTTCTGCCTTGATTACACATATCATAATCTCTCTCCTGTGTTCTAGCTATTTCTTCCTATTATCTAAATCTCAGATTCATCCAATAAAACATATTTTGGAGATGATGTGCAATACGGATGTCTTTGATGGAAATTTTTTCCACATATATGTTCTATCTGGGAATATCAAGTGCAAGTTTGCACTATGCCTGTATCTGGAAATATATAATACCCATTCTATGCTCAAAACAGGAAAAATAATTTATTCCTGGCATTGCCCAACTTAAAATTCAAATGTCCTCTTGGGTTGTGGAACACAACAACATCAATTTTAGGAAGACAGGTGCCTTAAGACACTTCTCTTATTCTTCCAAACACATTCATTTCTGGTTGATGCCTTAATATTGTGATTCCACAATATTAAGACTACCCTGAGTTCAGCAGCTGGAATTTCATCTATACATTTTCAACAAAAATTCTTAGCCATAAACCTTTTAATATATCTTAATTGCTCGGGCTATGGCTTCTATAATGTAATACACAAAGATTTGCAGATAATTTCTCTATAGCATATATAATGAAAAGAATTTTCAAAACTGAAAATTTTACATGAATCAGCAATGTCTTACTGATCAATAATTTGTACATGCAAAGAAATTTCTAATTGGAAGGGACTTCAGTAATCCTTTCATTAAATATTGATATTTTATGAAAGGGGAACAATTTAAGATTCCTCAGACAAGGGGATAAATATATCTATAACAACATATACTGATTGCATGACCATTAACTTTTGATTACCCACGTTTGATAATAAAATAAGATTTTTTCTTCCTCTAGTCTATTTACATTATTTGTTACACAAGATTATGTTTTGGCTCCAGAGTTTCCTCATCGTATTTTTCACCTCTGCATTTCTAAGTGTGTAGATTAAAGGGTTTAACATGGGTGTTATCAAAGAATAGAATACAGCCACTGCTTTATCAATGGGGAAGGTGGTCATGGGCCGAAGGTACACAAATGTACAGGGCACGAAGAATAAGACAACCACAGTAATATGTGAGGCGCAGGTGGAGAAAGCCTTCCGCCGTCCCTCAGAGCTGTGAGATTTCAGGGAGCAAAGGATAAGGATGTAGGAGGTAATAAGAATACAAAAACTGAGCAAACACATGACCCCACTGTTGGTCGCAACAAAAGGTGCTATAATGCTAGTATCTGTGCAGACGAGTTTCAGCAGAGGGTAAAGATCACAGAAGAAATGGTCAATGACATTAGGGCCACAGAACGGCAACCATACAATGAAAAGGACTTGAATCAGAGCATGAAGAAGTCCCCCAGCCCAGGACAGGACCACCAAGATGACACACACACGACGATTCATTCTTATCATGTAGTGCAGAGGCCTGCAAATGGCCATATAGCGGTCATAGGCCATCACCGAAAGCAAGATAATCTCAGCTCCACCAATGATATGCTCCACAAAGAGCTGAGTCATGCATGCACTGAAGGAGATAGTCTTCTTCTTAGAGAGTAAGTCAAATATCATTTTTGGGGCTGTGTTAGAAGAGAAGGCGCCATCTTGAAATGACAGGTAAGACAGGAAAAAATACATAGGGGAGCCCAGGGCTGGGCTGCTGGCAATTGTTACTATGATGAGTAGATTGCCTGCCATGGTAAGAAAGTACATGATTATAAACACAAAAAACAGGAGTTTCTGCACATCTGGATTCTGCGTCAGGCCTAGAAAGATAAATTCTGTCTCGTTGTTCACTTGCTGCATGATCTAGTTTTGCATTTGGATAATCGATCTGTCTGCAAATAAAAGAGGGATTTTGGTGTTGGTAGATTAATTTTGAAAGAGACAGTATATTTCCCGGGTAATTTGTTTCTTTTAAGTATGATGATAACCCAAGCAGATGAGCCCTAGACTTAATCATATACTCTTTTTTTAATCATATACTCTGTTGAAAACATAGCTTACTTTTACAACCGTCCCCCCCCCCCCACACACACACACAAGGACTGTTTATGACTGTTTCCATGCAAAGCACATTTCCTGCAATCATACATGGCTGAATACTCTCTTATTTATGCCACAGGGTTTTTTCACAAATAAAAAGAATAAAAAGAGGATGGTTAAGGACAAGCAGAGGACTGAATTCATGAGCATCTGCATTCCTTTGGTTCTTTTTTTCAGTCATTCAGACTGATGAGGCTAAACTGCAGTTTCTCAGCCTTTTTAGTTTTAACTTGTTTCAGGATGACTATCAAACATCAGAAGAGTTCAATTTAAAATTAGAAATAATGTAGCCACATTTAAAACTCAAGTGAACTGGGTGAATACTTGAGAGGGCAGAAAAATGCATATCATTGAAACAGAATTGCATAAGAATTTCATAGATTCCTTATCTAACAACTCTCCAACAGTGGTATCTTGATGCCATGCAATATTCCCTAAATTTATTTGTAACTTTAGGATGGTTTGGAGGAAATTTTTTCATAATAAACTTCCTAGCATTTTGCAGTTCAACACTCAATCTAAGGAAGTTACGAAACATTCTGTGAACCTGTTCAGAAAATAGATATTTTAATATTAGAACATAAAAACACCTTAATTAATTGGTCAGAGCATGTAATTTAGGACTGATAGAATATATTTTTATTTTGTTTTTACTGAAAAGTAGCTGGGTAATGTCCTGTATTGGCCTTAGTCTCATTGAGCCATATCTCTTTCATATACAATGTAGGAAAATTTGGGAATGGCATAGAGAAATTGAAAAACATAATTATTCCTTATGTCAAAGTTTGTATCCTAAAGGTTAAAATATAATTTTCCACACATTACAACATGATTATTAAAAAATCCAAAAAGAGAAAACCTTAACACACAAATCTTAACTCTTATGCTTGAAATAATTCCTTATTATAATATTAAGAGAAAAATAAGTAAACAATGACTGAATATAAATGAAATAAGTACTCACCAAGAGGTGTTTTGAAAAACAATGAACTCTATGTGGAAAAATTTCTATGGGGAAATCAATATATCAGGCAATAGAAAAATATAAGATAGATTAATTCAAAAGTCTATTGATATTTAAAGAAACACTTTAAAGCAATGAATATTAATAGGCTCAATTAGAAGCATATAAGTCAAATCCCAGAAAGTCATTCATAAACAATATTTTAAAAAATAATATGTATATTTCAGTGTAGTAGAATTTATTCATTCATTGGTAGGTATTTACCAAAATGATGTAAATTTAGCCTATATATATATATCAGTAGGATAAAAATTAATAAGAACACAGAACTGTATCAAAATAACAGGATACTCTAATGTAAAATAAAGAATATAGTTAATATAATTAAAATAGGAATATTTCATCATTAATGCTAATGTACCATGATAACGCATGCTGTCTATATTATGAAATGTTCATATAGGAACTTTGTATTTTCTGCATGATTTTTCTGTAAATGTATAATTTCTCTAATTAAAAACAAAACAGAGAAACACCTAAGCCCAAGTAAATTTCTTCTTGATATCAATACCACCTAAAAGGAAATAAAAGCAGAAAAGTATTGCATGTATTAAAATTTAAAACATCAACCTGCTGAGATACAGAAAACAGAAATAAATTGTAACATCTTTGGATGAGAAAGATATATTATGCAAATATGAAGTGATATAAAACACAGCACAGACTGATGGAACAAACTTGAAATTTATTTGTCACAGTTAACAGAAAACTGCAACTATAGAAATATTTGCAAATATAGAAAATATCAAATATACACTATTATAAAGAGGAGGCAAAAATAATGAAAAGGTGATTCTTATGAAAAAAAGTTACACATCTGAACTACCCTCCATTTCATAAGCTCTCAAAGAAATGCAATTTAAAATGTGGAATATTTTTTACTGGTAAATTAACAAAGATGTATAAGACCTCTATTAACCAGTGCTTGTGAGTGTGGGTTGATAGTTAATTGTTTGAAAATAAAAATGATTTTATATAAAGGGACTTTTTAAGTGGTTATATACCTTGGTCCAGTACTCCTTATTCTTAGGAACCTAGTCTAAAAAAGCAATATTGGCAAAACTTATGCATACCTATTGTATTTCACAATTTTTTCATAATATTGAAAATGTAAAATTCATAATGCCTACAAAGATGAGGAGTCAAATCAATTATGATTTATAATTATGAAATTTCAGGTGGACAAAAAGATATATGCAATAAATCGTATTATGTGGAGAGGTTATTTTAGGATAATAGTGAGTGGAAAACTGCAGATATAAAATGGCATTTATAATTGCAATGGTCTAAAATGATATATAATAGAAATGACTCTAAAAAGACACTAAAGTCTAATAATGCTTATTTGAATTATCAAATATGGAGGAATTTCATTTTCTTTTTTTAAATCAGTTTTGTGATCCCAGTTTTTTTTTTAATAAGGAGACTATATTGCCTATATTATCTTTAAAAGTAATTAAATAAAAGTTTTACTTTTTTTCAATGGTCTGGCTCCATAATAACTCAAATGACTGCTTTTATGAGTATATAAAGCTGGCCATATTCAAGATATATGATATTAGTATATATATTTAGATCCAACTTACCTGTAAACTGAAGACTCTTTTGTCACCTTGGAAGAAAAATAACAGTAAAGACTTTACTGGTTGTACCTTACTCTCTGACACATTAAGACAAGTTAGAGGCTCAGTCTTTGACAATGCATCTTACCTTTAGAAAACACCTTGCATGGAGCTTGCAGTCAGTGAACAATCACCAACTGCTGTTTTGCAAGTTGATCCATTTTACCTTAAAGTATAGTAATTACTTCCCTCAACTACTGATTCAGAAATGATTGCTTGGAGAAACTTCTTAGGTAGAGCAGAGTTCATGGGAAGAATTTGTTTTTGTTCTATGAACCCATATTAGCTTGTTAAAATGGCTTACAAGTTTCCAATCTCAGATAATAAAGTTCTTTACTCAGAAAATTTCCAAAGTGGCAAATTGTTGAGGAAAAACTACTATTTTTTGGAGGACATCTTTCCAGGAGCCTTCTACCTGCACATTTGCTCTTTGGCTTTTAAATGACTACATATGAAGTATAACATAGAGCCAATTGACATTAGTTCAAACCATATTTAAAACACAGAAAATAGAAATTTATGTTAAAGCAGAAAAATTATAGATGGACAGGGTCAACTACAGCAAATGCAGTTGCCTTGGAGTAGCAGGTTCCTAATTTCACCTATTTTAAGACTTCTCTTAAGAAATCTGTGCTCAGCCTAGAGTTAGTTTCTTTTTCCTTTGAGATCCTGGATCCACGTGACTTGGAAACCCAGAGTCGGTATCTGTTAATTGTGGTTGCCTATGCTTGTGTGTTGTTCCAGGTTCAGGTGTCCCCAGAGTCTGTCCTTTTCAACATTTTGAAGTGTGACTTCAGGTAAATACTTAAATTGATATTACTTAAGGATGTTCTGAATTTTCAGCTCCCAAAGGATTAGAAATATTAGCTTCAGCCAAGATGGCAACCAAACCAAACCATCCTGGTCTCCCTTTTGGCTTTGGCATGGGTGACCTTGCTGGGGAAGAAATTCATTTAGGCTGGTTAGGTAGATTCTCTATTGTGGTAGTTTGAAAGTGCCCTTGGAATCTGGTACATAAAAGTCACAGAATGTTTTAGTGTGAGGAGTATGGGTCAATAAACTAATCAGAACCTATAAAACTGCCCTAATAATATCTGTCTCAAAGAACAAAAAAGAGGTCTAAGCATGTGAAATAATCTAGATAAATGCAAAATCATTATCCAGTTATTAATTCACTGAGGATGGACACAAGCAGAGATATCTGCTGTCTAGTATTAAAAATGAGAATCATTTCCAAGAGCAAGAACTTTGGAATACAACAAAATTAATTTCCTGAGGCTGTCTCTTCTACTTACTAACTATGTGAATTTATGCAAGCAACTCAACCCCTTTATGTCTCAGTTCCTACCCGCCAAAGCAGATGATAAGGTTCTAATCTCATAGATATTTTAGGATTATATATGATAATGCATGAACTGTGCTTAGAATGTTGCCTAATACAAAGTAAAGGCTGATTATTTGCTCTTATCACCTTTTGTACAGGAATTGAAAGCTCAAAGTGCTACTGAACAATTTTATTGCAAAAACTGTATAAACTCATTTAGGTAACTTGCTTTATTTTTCTCTATACTTTGTAGCATTCAGGAAGAATGCTGACATTAGGAAGGAAGAAATGCCAAGTTTTGTCGTATTCAATACTGATCAATGATTCATAATAATGCAAAAATCTTCTGAATGCTGTGTCTTCACTGAAATACCTGATAGTGATGTTGAAATTCCCTGAAACGTTTACTGGAGTTAAAGGAAATATAAATACTTTGCAAATTAACATATAACTAGCACTTTTATGTATCAGTCATTCTGATTTTATGAGAAATATAGTTCTTGTACAATCCCATCCTGGCAATATTAGTATTTCCATTTTGTATACAAGAAAATTAATCATTAACTCTGAGCATGTTTTGGATAAGATTTATATGCTAATAATTAATAAAGCTTGGTTTGAAATCAAAACTGATCTGAATTCGAAGCTTGAGATCGAATCAATATGCTATTTTACCTCAACAACCTCAGATGCTATTATGTGTCTCATCCACTGGATGTGATGGGAGAGAAATCCTTAATCAAAGTAGCTCTTGGTTCTACTACAAGGGGCAGATAAGTATTCCTCAGATAGATCCCATGTATGAAGTCAATCAGGAAAGGGAAGATGGAGAAACTGGAACATCTTGTAATTTACTTTCCTACCTCTTGAAAAATCTAGAGGAATTGCCTAAGCTCCATTCACACAGCTTTGATTTCGGAATTTCTTAGAGTCTACAGGGTGGAAGGAAAGTGTAAGTAGAAGTACAGATTTCAGAACAGCGACCTCCTCCACATGAATGACATATGGTAAGATTCTAGAGAAGTATGAACATATCTAAATTTACCAGTACTGCTATGACAATATCTGACAATTAGTTGCTTAACAAAGAGGATTTACTGGAAGTCAATAATCAAGATATCTGCAAGGTCATACTCTCTAGGAGTTGGTAGCATTGTAGCTATGGAAACCCTCAGTCTCATGACTCTGTCACTGGTATCCTCCTGTGGCTTACTTTGGCTCTGGCATTTCTGATAGGTTCCATATTTCCCCATTCCATAAGGCCTCCAGCCATGGGAGTTAAGGCCTGTCCTCCTTAAATTTTGTCACACTGTATCTTCAAAGATCCTTTCACAAATGAGTTCACATCCTAAATTTTTCAAAGATATTGTTTACAAATTGGTTCACTCAGCCAAGATCATGGATCAAGATAAAGAAAGTATCTTTTCTGGAGTATATCATTCAATCCCCAACAACAACAAAAACTTGAATCTGGATCTGATTCCCAGTTCTTCCACCTACTATTTATATGACTCTATGCGTGTGTTTTAATTTTCAAGCTTGTAAGTTAGTTTTGAAAAAATTAAGTAATTGGAATGTACAACAATAGATAGCAATTGAAATCATCACTGAGTGTATTTATGCATAGAAAATATTTGAAAATATTGTAGGAATTGAATTGAAAGAAAAGTTTTGACAGTATATGTATCTACTACTATTTTACTGTTGGTTATCATTTATTGAATTCTGAATAATTTTTGTGATCTTATACTTCTTTGTGCTTCAGTATCTTCTGCAAAATCACAAGTTGCAAAATATAAGACTCTTAAAATGATCAAATAAATCTATAAAAGCAGATGGGAGTAAACACCATTTTTTAATATCAGTGGATATAAACCAATACAGGAGAGGGAATTATAGGATAGAAATAGGGTAATCAATAGAGGCAGGTTGAGTGAGACAGATAAGATTAATTGTTCACAGATTTTTTTTTTATCAGACTCTGTTTTGTTTTGGTGTAAATGATTATGAATTAGAAGGAAAGTTAAGTCTATTCCCAAAGTAAAGGTATGAATGTGGATTGAACTAAACATGGATTAGACTAAACACATTATGGTAATGCAATTCTCCTTTCCAGTTAAGACATAAGGATAGGCAATTGATAAGATTCTAGCCAATATAAAAAGACAGAAAAACTCTCTCTTTTTCCTGAAATATGCTCTTATGTTCTTAAAAACAGAGCTATTAGGAGAATTTTCCTTTTCTGAACAAAGTCTTCCAAAAGTGATTCTGGAATTTTCACCTATCAGTGGACATGGGCTTTGAACTTCAAAGCTTTTGAACTGACCAATTGAAAAATTCATTTCATTTTAAAGACAATCAATTGCTTTGTACTAGATTTTATTTGAAACTGCTTTTATTACTGAAAGAAAATGACTTTATTTTCAGACCTGAAATATCCATACATCCTGGGTTATGTCTTAACTATTTCAGCAGGACATGAACAAAAGTGTTCCCTTATTCAATAGAAATCCAAATGCGAGTACATATACTAAGGAACCCCACTGCATAGATAATCAGATGACTTCTTTGTATTTCAGACTTATATTAGATCAACTTGAGATGTTTTCTAACCCTGTAGCTGAATATAACAGTCTCAAATCTGTTAGTGGAAAATGCATAGCAACCCGTGTGGTTTACAGAGGGTAGCTCAGATTGTAGGACCTGCAGTCAATCTAGAAAGTAGCAAGTGTCCCTGAGGTTTTACTGCTATTTTTATAGTGCATTTTTCTTGATTGTACTCACCTACTTACTGCATTTTTATTTTTCCTAGAGCTCTAACAAAGATGGCCTTGCCAGTTTCTGCAAGTTTCTCAATATTCTGTAGGTAACAGAATCCTGGTACATTTCACTCTACTTAGTTTGTCGACCATTTGTTGGTCCAACCAGACATCTATGTTTACATTTTTCAACATTTTTCAAAACTTTTTCAACAATGGTTTCTCTATTTTGCATTTCCACCAGCATGGAAAAGGGTTCTAATTTCTCTACTATCATGCCAATATTTGTTACTTTCTCATACATATATACATATATTAAATTTAAACATAACCATTTGAGTGTGTGAAGTAGTATTCTGTGGTGGTTTTGATCTCCATTACCCCATGGCTAATGATTTTGAGCAACTTTTCACATAATCATTGACCATTTGTATGATTTCTTTGGAGAAATGTCTTTCCAAGTGCTATGCCCATTTCTAATTGAGTTGTTTGTCTTTTATTTTTGAGTTGTAAGAGCATATTGGCATATATGAGATACAAGATTATTATTAGATATAAGATGTGCCAATATTTTCTCCTTTTACATGGGTTGTCTTTTCAATTTCTTGATAAAGTTCTTGATGTGCAATTTAAAAAGTAAAGGCCTAGTATAGGGATCAGTCATTAAAGGACACTCTTCATTATTAATAAAACCCATTTGTGATGATGAAAAGGGAAGCTCAGACCCCTCCACCTTTCTGTACTTTCCATTTAACTTCTACTGATCATAAATATTTCCCTTCTGACCAAGCTCCATCCTTTGGTGAACCTCCACTCTAACAAAGCTGAGAGTGGCCTAAGTTAGCTAGAGAAGAGAGGGCAAAAAATGTAGCTCAGGATACTAGTGCTGGGTAGAATTGTGCAGGCTGTGGCAAGTAGGCTTTCTCTTTTTCTGTACTCCTTTGATTATAGAAAATAATTTGATTAAGACAATACTTTCTTTAACTTATGATCATCGTGCAAGGAAGAAGACAAAAAGAGAAAATGGACCTCTTTTACTGGAATAATATTTATGATTACAAATGAAATAAGGCAATTTTATCAACCAAAAGTCAACCTTGGCTTACACAACTTCTTCTCTATCATGGATACTGAGATCTATACTTTATTCAATATCAATAATAAATATATATTCTGACAAAAAAAAAAAAAAAGGAAATCATTGCCTAAACCTCAGTGCTCCTAACTTCACCCTGCATTGTTCATCAGAGCCAGTACTGCCTCACTGGTGGGTAAAATGGCATTACAGAATTCTTAAAGGACCTTCTATCTGTGGAAGTCATCGCTCCACCATCTCTACCTATCATAGCCCAGTGGAGCCAGTGAAATAGTCAAGCAGAGCATGGCAGCCTCTCAGTACTTGAATGCAGAAGTGCACTTTTTAGTACCCAGGGTCACAGACATTGGGTAATGTGTATATTGGGTCAGCATATTCATCTCAGTATCCTCTAGTAACCTCTGTTTTCAGGTGACTCAAAAAGCAGTTACTTTCCATTGAGGCACAGAGGAGTTGAAGGACATACAAAAGGTAAAATTGGCTGTTTCAGCCACCTTGCTTAGAGAATATTTAGAGTCTGTATCTCCAGTTAAGCTGAAGGTCTCTGCCACATAGACCCATGCTGACTGGTCCCTGTGTCAGAAAGATGAAGTAAAAAATTCAAGGAAACCTATGTTCTTGGAACAAGAAGACCCCAGACCCACCCAATCATTACTCCACATTTGGTAGTAACTTAGAGCATGCTATTGGGCCTTGACAGAATAGAAAATTTTACTTAGAGTTCCCAGGCACTCCTGAAGTCAAAGATCTCTATGATGTTCTGGGTCCCTGGTAATCAGTATCCTTAGTATTGCAGTGTACAACACAGTATCATCAAACGGAAGTGTTAAGATCAGAATCATGATTTCTGACTCCCAGGGAGTAACATGATTGTATGACCAGGTGGTGGAGGTCACCAGTGATCAAATTCTGTTGCAACCCCAGATGACTGCTCTTCCCTCCCTGCATAGGCATCTTGGGGACCCCAACTCAAGGATGCACTACTAGAGTCTCAGCACTGGTTCACTGATGAATTGGCCAAACTGAAACCATCCAATGTCCATTGGGCAGCATCTGCTATTTTCCTTGGCTCAGGCAGATTATATTCTCCATTTGCACCAGTAGAACACCCATTGTAAATGACCTATGTGCTGTTATCAATGGCTTAGCAATCTGGTCAAGTACATGGAAGGAATGTGGTTGGAAGGAAAATGATTCCTCGTGTAAGGAAGGAACTTTTGGAAACAATTGATAGTGTGGAAGGGAACCATTTTTCTTACCCATTTTGATGCACAAGGCAAGGCCCTATTTAATTTGAATATTATTAGAAAGATTCAAATGATAAAGGAAGCAGCAAACTGCTTTTCATCCCCAATATGTCTGGACATTCCCCCTGAGAGAGAGGCAGAGGATGAGTCCTGTCCAGAAGGACATGACATCCATGAAATAGCTGAATTTCCCTGGCTACTTCTGTTTCTGAATGGATCCACCACTGAACTGGACATGGAGTTTCTGATACCATGAAATTATTAGTAAAAAATCATGGAGTAACCTTTCTCATTAAAATAGACCCAAGTGGCCATTTACAAATGTGAATGATGTCACTGTAAACTAGAGACAAAAAGGCATTTAGAAACTATTCCAGATGGACCACACTGGGCTGGTCATGGCAAGTGATTTACTTTGATGTTCTCACTCCATTTCAAGGTGTGTCCTAGGCTTTGAAAATGGCAGACTCCTATTCACGTCACAGTATTGAATTTCTAGTTCTACCTAAGGACTCGTCTGCGGCGGCTTGCTCGGTCGGTAGAGGTGGGGTCTGGCTGCGGACGAGGGGTCGGTCCAGCTCTGGACGAGGGGTCAGTCCCGCTTGGGACGAGGGGTCGGTCCCACTTGGGACGAGGGGTCAGTCCGGCAGCAGACGAGGGATCGGTCTCACAAGGGGTTGCGCGGTTTGGCTGACGGGGTCGCCCGGCGAAGCCGGCGACGAAGGGGTCGCCCGGAGAAGCCGGCGATGAAGGGGTCGCCCGGAGAAGCAGGCAATGAACTGGAGACAAGGGAGGCCAGGCCCTTGTCGGGGGCTCTCAGGACTGGAGGGCGCACGGCAGAAGAACTACCGCGGAGACAAGGTAAACACGCAAGTCCACTTTATTGAGGGAGAGGCAACAGTTTTATAGGGGCTGGGGAAGGCTGATTGGTTGAAGCCACGCCCTGTTCTGATTGGTTGCCGGCGAAAGGTCAGTGGGCGGTACTGGACGGGGGAGGGGTGGTGGTTAGGGATTGGCTGTCGCTGTTGCTGGGGGAAGGGGCAGGGTTTAGGGATTGGTGGCTGCTGTTGCTGGGGTGGAGGGCAGACTGGATTTTTCCGCCCACACCTGGCTGTTGCTGCTGTCGGGGGAGGGGAAAAGGGCAGACTGGAATTTTCTGCCCTGCGCCTGCGCAGGGAGAAGGAAGAAGAAGGGTGCCGCCCCACAAGGCATCGGGTGGTGCCATCTGGGAGGAGGGGCGGCCGCGGAAGCATGGCTGCTGAGAAGGGGAGACCCGAGGGCACTCTGCGCCCATGCCGAGCTCCCTTCAGGGGTGGCGGTGAGTCCGACCAGCCACCCTATTATGGGGGCAGCAGCTTGGCCTGCCGCGGCTGCTCCCCCGCCAGGCCAGCAAACCACACTTCAGCCCGAGGGGTGACCGCATTTCCCCCTTCTTTTCAAATAAGGGCCAGGATGGCAGCAGCAACAAGTAGCTGAGGCCCAAGAGGCAGTAAGCAATGAGGGAAGCGGAGCTGAAGAGGGAGGTGAGTATGACGGGGATACAAATGTACAATTTGGGGGGCGGTATCTTGCCGTTGCAAGCAAGGGTGGCCAATGTCCAATTCTCGTTGATCTCGGTGGCTATAAGGTCTATCTGTTGTTAAAAGTCCCGAATGACAGCGCGTTACAGGTAGTTGATCTCTTCTTGGCGGCGAAGAGCGGTAGAGGCAGACTGTGTGATGGTCTGGAGGATCGCAGCTGTGAGGACAAGTCGCGTCAGGGCACCAGCAGTGGTGGTGGTGGCAGCGTCAGGAGTGGTGGAGATGTAGGCGAGGACAACAGGAAGGTCAAAGTCTCCACGGGCGCGAGAGAGGCCGATGTTAACGGGGCGGGCCGACATGGGGCGGCCCAATCTGCAACGCAATGGGGGTTCAAGCAAAAAAGGAGGGGGGCGGGGGACGAGAAAGGACGCTTTGGATGGCTGAGAAGAGGAGTGAGGTCGAGACAGGAGGAAGCTCCGCAGAAGTATGGGGAGGCAAAAGCAGAAACGTTATTAGATGCTAGAAAGCAGGCCGTGGGCTGGGGAAAGTGGGTTGCGGGCCGTTTAGTGGGGCTGGAGCTGCTTGAGAGTGATGGCGGCATGGGGGGCCGCGGTTACAGAAGACTTGGGGCTGTTTCAGAGAGATCTTACACCGGTGAGTGTCTAGGAGACCGGCGAGGGCCCGAAGTTGTGGGGCTTGCTTAGCAGATAGGATGTTACCCATCACTAATGGCCTTTTGGAGCCGATAAGAAAAGGGGCCCTTACCTTGAGAGCGCGGCGATGGGAGCCGAGGTGCGCGGTGAGACGAGGGGTCGGAGCCGGTGGGGCTCCGACGGTGGTCGCGGGCCAAGAGAAGGCCCCGACGAGGGGAGGGCGGGACGACGAGCAGCGGAGCAAGGCAAAGGGGAGCAAGCACAGAGGGGAGGAGGCAGAGGTGAAGGCAGGGGTGGAGGTGCTCAGGCACGTGCTCCTGAGAGTTTTATTGGCGCCTCTTAATCATAGCGGGTCGGTATAAGCCCCCGACATGGAAGGAGAAAGCCATCCAGCGATTCTCCCAGACCGCCGTGGATCGTATGAGGTCACCAAGGTTCAGGAGCAGCAATGCAGAGCGAAAAGATAGGGGTGAGAAAAGAGGAGAGTGTAGGGCTATGGTAGGGTTACTTCACATGTGCAAGCGCGCGCTCCCAAGAAATCCAAGGCTCCTCTTAATCATAGCAGGTCGGTATCAGCCCCCGACATGGAAGGAGAAAGCCATCCAGTGATTCTCCCAGACTGCCGTGGATCATATGAGGTAGCCAAGGCTCAGGTAGCAGCAATGTTGCACGAGAGAAGTCCCAAGGTGAGAAGAGAGGAGGGCGTAGGGCTGTGGTAGGATTACTTCAGACATGCAAGCGCGCGCTCCCGAGAAATCCAAGGCTCCTCTTAATCATAGCGGGTCGGTATAAGCCCCCGACATGGAAGGAGAAAGCCATCCAGCGATTCTCCCAGACCGCCGTGGATCGTATGAGGTAGCCAAGGCTCAGGTAGCAGCACGAGAGAAGCCCCACGGTGAGAAGAGAGGAGGGGGGGGGCCGCCAGGTTATGGAGTGAGGCTGTGGTGGAGTTGCCTTGCCCCACGTTGGGCGCCAGCTGCGGCGGCTTGCTCGGTCGGTAGAGGTGGGGTCTGGCTGCGGACGAGGGGTCGGTCCAGCTCTAGACGAGGGTTCGGTCCCGCTTGGGACGAGGGGTCGGTCCCACTTGGGACGAGGGGTCAGTCCGACAGCAGACGAGGGATTGGTCTCACAAGGGGTTGCGCGGTTCGGCTGACGGGGTCGCCCGGCGAAGCCGGTGACGAAGGGGTCGCCCGGAGAAGCCGGCGACGAAGGGGTCGCCCGGAGAAGCAGGCGATGAAGGGGTCGCCCGGAGAAGCAGGCGACGAACTGGGGACAAGGGAGGCCAGGCCCTTGTCGGGGGCTCTCAGGACTGGAGGGCGCACGGCAGAAGAACTACCGCGGAGACAAGGTAAACACGCAAGTCCACTTTATTGAGGGAGAGGCAACAGTTTTATAGGGGCTGGGGAAGGCTGATTGGTCGAAGCCACGCCCTGTTCTGATTGGTTGCCGGTGAAAGGTCAGTGGGCGGTACTGGACGGGGGAGGGGTGGTGGTTAGGGATTGGCTGTCGCTGTTGCTGGGGGAAGGGGCAGGGTTTAGGGATTGGTGGCTGCTGTTGCTGGGGTGGAGGGCAGACTGGATTTTTCCGCCCACACCTGGCTGTTGCTGCTGTTGGGGGAGGGGAAAAGGGCAGACTGGAATTTTCTGCCCTGCGCCTGCGCAGGGAGAAGGAAGAAGAAGGGTGCCGCCCCACAAGGCATCGGGTGGCGCCATCTGGGAGGAGGGGCGGCCGCGGAAGCATGGCTGCTGAGAAGGGGAGACCCGAGGGCACTCTGCACCCATGCCGAGCTCCCTTCAGGGGTGGCGGTGAGTCCGACCAGCCACCCTATTATGGGGGCAGCGGCTTGGCCTGCCGCGGCTGCTCCCCCGCCAGGCCAGCAAACCACACTTCAGCCCGAGGGGTGACCGCACTCGTCCATTCATGGGATACCTTGGAAAAGCAGCTCTGCCACCAGGTCAGGTATGCAGATGACATTTCCTCTGAACAAAGACCTACCATTACTGCACAGTCCACTGAATAAATGATGGACCTAAGTCATGGAATTAGATGGATCTTCCACATTACCCTGCACAAACAGGCAGGGGGCATTGTAGAGAACTTTAATGGCTGCCTAATAAAAAAAAACTTGTACATCTATGTCCTGACAACTTTCTAACTGGACTGAAAGGCCACGTTTTTTAGGCCTTCTGAAACCTAAACTCAGCAGTTTCCCAGAAAGGAAATATGGCCATGTATTATTCCCAAGCACAGGGATGGAAGGAGGGTGGGGAGGTACCCAGACTTTTTTTTCCTTATCTAACATTATATCCATTTAGATGAGGATAGTCCCAGAAAGGGGAACCTAGGACCTACCATGTGAGACTCCACTTTTCAGCCACTAGAAGGGCTGAATCCCACTTTTAAACTCATTGTGCCCTCAACATGATTCCTAGGATTTTAGGAGGTTAGGACAGCCAGGCAGAAGATTAGGATGACAGAAGCTAGCTTAGAAGAATTTAATACACTTGAGATGACAGTCCATGCAGCTGGAACCATGGGGTCTGATATACTCAGATCAATATCACCTGGGCTGGGAGTAAACACCAATGAACATATATTAGTTAGCCAAAGGGGTGCTCATGCAAAATACGAGAAATTGGTTGGTTTTTATAAAGGGTATTTATTTGGGGTAGGAGCTTACAGATACCAGGCCATAAGCATAAGTTACTTCCCTCACCAAAGTCTATTTTCATGTGATGGAGCAAGATGACTGCTAATGTCTTTAAGGCTTCAGGCTTCCTGGGTTCTTCTGGGCTCAGCAACTCTGTTTTCTCCAGAAGGTCAGCTGTAGACCATGAGACTCTCTAGACTTTACCTCTCTTCACAAGGTCACCTGTAGACTATCAGGTGAATGGATTGTCTCTTTCCCTGGGGTTTGTGCTATGTCTAAAGTACCATCTCTATTCCTCTGTGTTCTCCTTGCTCAGGTCCCCTCTTTCTGGGGCTTGCTTCTCTTTCCTCTGCATGACTTTCTGGGGCTCCAGGTTAAGACTTCAGCATGAAACTCCAACATCAAAAGTCCAACATCAGAAACCCTCAACTCTATTTTTTGCCGTGACTTTTATCTGTGAGTACCCACTCACCAAGGGGTGGGGACTCAATGCCCTAATGACATAGCCCAAGCAAAGCTCTAATCGTAATGTAATCATGCCCAGGTACAGACCAGATTACAAACAAATTCCAATATCTGTTTTTGGAATTCATAACCATACAAACTGCTATAGAACACATGATACGCATGCCACATTGAAAGACTTTGCTGAGTTCATAGTTCAAGACTTTCAGACTCAGCAAAAATCATTTGACTCTCTAGCCAAAGTAGTGCATATTAATCATATTTCCTTAAACTTTCTAGTATGGCAACGAGGCATTTGTACTATTGCTAATATCTCCTACTAAATAAGGGTTAATATCTTAGGGAGTCGGAACAGGAAGTAACTAAAATTGAACAACAAGAATGCAGAGTGTAAAAAATATATATACATGGGATTTTTCAGCTGGACCATAGTGTGTTGGGGGACATGGATGCAACCATTACTCCAGACAGGCCTGATCACCATATTTGGAGTAGGTGAAGCCTTTGTAACATGCTGCAGCTACTGATGTTCTCAATCTTTATTTTCAGTACTGTGGAGAGCCGTGAGTTTGTAGGCCCTACCTGTCTCTGTATTTGTGTCCAAGCTGAGAGGTGGTAAAAGGTAATGCAGAGAAGTAGGCTAGGGCAATGTAAAGGTCTAGGGATAGACTGCTGGATGTCAGAGGGACACTTAGTGGCCATCTCCCAGCCCTTGCTTACAGTCTACCTTCTTTTCTATAGTGTGCTGATATCTCAATATGTTTCCATTTTGAAGTCAAGGGAGACGGTAGTTCTAAAGGTGAGGCCTGACTGTACTTTTAATCAGGAAGCTGGGAGTAAGCAGGCCTAGTTTCTTGTAAGGCCAGAAAGTCTCCGCAATGTTTGCTTGATGCATGTTTTTTGATCAGTATCAGAGATCTCTCATCCTGGGATGTACAAATACCTAACTCTTAGACAGCATAGGCTTCTCTTATCACAGTTGGAAAATGTGGACCCACAATTCATTGACCTGACCTGAGCTGTTGGCCTCCCTAAAAGAATGGGATTAGTAGCAATGTCCATCTTCTCATTTCTGATTTTATTTGTGTCTTCTAGTTTTTTATGTTGTCAGTCTAAGGATTTGTCAGTTTTGTTGAGCTTTTTGAAGAACCTACTTGTGATTTTTGTTTGTTTATATTTTTGTTCTCAATTTCAGTTAATTCTGCTCTAATCTTTGTTATTTCTTTCCCTCTGCTTGCTTTGGGAATGGCCCTTCGGATGTTCTATTGGGTTTTCATTTTAGCACTGTCTTCTTATATATAAGCATTGGGGGATATAAATTTCCCTCTCAGCACATATTTTGCTGCATTCCATAGGTTTTGATATGTTGTTTTCTCAATTTTATTCATCTCAAGTTATCTACTGATTTCTCATGCACTTTCTTCTGTGACCCACAGATTAAGGGTGTGTTGTTTAATCTCCATATATTTGTGAATTTTCCTTTCTTCAATCTGTTATTAATTTCCAGGATCATTTCTTTATGATCAGAGAAGGTGCTTTGTATAATTTCAATCACTTTAAGTTTATTGAGACCTAATTATGACCCAACATATGGTCCATCCTGGACAAAGATCTATGACCACTTGAGGAAATTGTTTATCCTTCTGTGTTGCAATGTCCTAAATATATGTTTATATATATATATATGTTAGGGCTAGTTCATTTATCATATTATTCATGCTCTCTGTTTCCTTATTTATTCTCTGCCCAGATGTTCTACCCAATGTTGAGAGTAGAATATTGGAATCCAACAATTGTTGTAGAAATGTCTATTTCTTTCTTCACTTTTGCCAGTGTTTGTCTCATGTATTTTGGGGCACCCAGGTTAGGGACATAAATATTTATTACTGTTATTTCTTCTTGGTGAATTGCTAATTTTATTAAAATATAATTATCTCCTTCATTTCTTATTTAAATTCAAAATTTATTTTGTCCTATACAGTGTAGCTACTCCAGTTTTTTTCTTTTTTTCCTTTTTTTGACTACTATTTGTGTGGATTATATTTTTCCAACCTTTTATTTTGTGTTGATTTATGTCCTTGATTCTAAGGATAGTATCTTCAAGGCAGCATAGAGATATCTTATTTTTTTATGCATTCTTTCCTGGGGCTGTTTACACTGCATATAGCATCTAGAAGTCTGTAGGGCACTCAGGAACATGCCTGCTTGAGACACTCTTTTTTGTGACAGTCACTGAGATCTTCCTGAAGTGTGCATAAGCATAATCTATGGAATGACCTCCAAATTACTTTGAAATTTCCTAGCCATAAAAAGTCATTAATATATAATATTTCACCCTTTTGGTCTAGGTCTTTTTCCAAATGCATCACTAGTTGGTGCCTGGTAATAATCCTTTGATGCCAGGAATTCATGGGAGTTATGTACCATGCCAGGGGGAAGGTATTGAGTATATATGCTGAGTTTAGCTTAGAGAGAAGCCATATTTGAGCAACAATGAGACTTTCAGGAGTTAACTATTAGGCATTATATATTACTAGGCCAAGTTTCAATTTCCCAAGAACAAAGTTCAAGTAAAAGCATCAATATGAAAGGCCTGACGTATTTATCTGTCCTCTTTCACTTGGCAATATCAATGTACTCTAGAGATTTTTCACATTCTATTAAAGAATGTAACAGGATTCCCCAAGATGGGAATTCAATATTTTGTCAGTTATTGTGTGGGTCTTCACCCACCAAGACAGCACCCCATGACTATATGAACACCTTCATATCCCATAATGTCGTGCTCCATGTTCACTCCTCCCTACACATTCCCTAACTGACACCCTGTGCCAGGGATCCTCCCCTGCCATTGATGAGACCATTCTGCAATCCAAAACCTTCCCCAAAACAAAGCCAATTAAAAAAATAATAAAATAATAAGTAAGAAAAAAATTTTGTACTGTGCCTTTCATCACTATAAAATGTGTTATATTTTATGTATATTGATGATTTCTTCTCTATGTTCTGCCAGTGTCTTATTTCTTCACTTTATATTCCAAGAAGCTTTAGGTTACAGAAAAGTTACATTTTATTTTATTTTATTTTATTTTAAAAGAAGCTTGATTACATAAATGTTACCTCAAAAATATAGGAGGGTTCTTATATATCCCACACCCATCAACTCCCACACGTTTCCCCATGAACATCTTTTATTACAAATGAGGAACAAATATCAAAACATTATTACTAACAATGGTCGATGGTTTACATTGTGGTTTACGTTTTACACTATACACTTTTATAGGATCTGACAAACTGTATAATAACCAGTGTGTGTTGTTGTAAGATCATGCAGAACAATTCCATGCTCCTAGGAGGTCTTATTTTTCCCCATTCTTCCCCTCGGAAATTTTGGCAACAAGAAGTTTCCATTTTTGAAGAATAAGGTTCATAGTTACATGCAATAATACTGAGGGCTTGACATACTGGTCTTTTTTTTTTTTATTATGCATTTTCTATGTACTTAAAAGAATCTTATTCCTCTTTTGGAGAACATAGCAGGACTCCCCAGGATACGAATTTAATATTTTGTTGGTTATTTGTGGGTCTCCACCCACTAAGATACCATGCTGTGACCACAGGAACACATACGTATTCCATACAGGCATGTTTGAGGTGAACCATTTCCCACATTTACCCCATCACCAATGCCCTGCTCCAGTAACTTTCTCCTGCCCTATTTGCCAAAAGAGTATTCCCACCTTTGCAGTTACAACCACAGACTTACAAATACCCAACGCTCACCTTTTTGTTTCTCCAGCCCCACCCTCATTTCCATGGATGGTCCAACCTAAACCCTCTTTAACCTGTTCACCCTCACATTCTATCACCATTGTAGCAACTTGCATTCTTGCATCCTTGCACCACCCTCATCCCCATCCACAGCTTAGCCACCCACTTCCACGTTATCATGGGTTTTGTCCATATTGAGCACTGGCTCACTGCACTCTACTCCCTTTCTGTCTCCTAATTATCTATCTTCAAGACCCTATGTGTGTAAGTCTGCTCAATGTGCTTAGGTCATGTCAGTGAGGTCATAAAATAACTGTTCTTTAGTGACTGTCGTACGTCACTCAACATGAGGTCTTTAAGATACATCCATGTTGTCACATGTTTCAATATTTCATTCTTCTCACAGCTGAGTAATATTTCCATTGTATGTTTCTGCCAAAATTGCTTATCCATTCTTCTGTTGATGGGCACTTGGTTTGCTTCCAATTTTTGACAATAGTGAATAATGCCACTAAGATCATTGGTGTGCATATGTATATGGATGCTTCTGTGTTTTCAATAATTCTAGTATATATCCAGCAGTGAGATTGCTGGATCATATAGCATTTCTATAGTTAGTTTTGGGAACCATCAAAATGACTTCCAAAATGGCTTCACCATTCTACCTTCCAGCAGCAGGGGATGAGTGTTCCTTTTCCTCCACATCCTCTTCACACTTACAGATCTCTGTCTTCTTAATAATTAACAGTTTAAAAGTTGTAAGATGATATCTCACTGTAGTTTTGATTTGCATTTCCCTAATAGCTAGTGATGTTGAGCATTTTTTCATGTGCTTTTTAGCCATTTGTATTTCTTCTTTGGAAAAGTGTCTATTCAAATCTCTTGCTCATTTTTAAAATGGGCTGTTTGTCTTTTTATTTTTGAGATGTGGGACTTCTTTTATATGCTGGATATTACACTCTTATCAGAAACTGGTTCCCAAATATTTTCTCCCATTGAGAGGTTGCCCTTTCACTTTCTTAAAAAAAAGCTCCTTTGTAGCCCAAAAGTTCTTAATTTTTAGGAAATCCTACTACGTATATTTTTTTTCATTATTTGCACTGTGGATGTAAAGTTTATGAAGCCATTTCTTACTACATGATCTCGTAGATGCTTCCCTACATTATCTTCTATGAATTTTATGGTCTTGTCTCTTATATTTGGGTCTCTGATCCATTCTGAGTTAATTTTTGTATAGGACATGAGATAGTGATCCTCATTTATTCTTTTCAATATGGATATCCAGGTCCCAGAACCATTTTTGAAGAGGTCATTCTGCCCCAGTTGAGTGGACTTGGTGGCCTTGTTCAATATCAATTGACTGTATAAGTGAAGAAGTATATCTGAACTTTCAATCCATTTCCACTGCTCACTATGTCTATCCTTGTGCCAATACTATGCAGTTTTGACCACTATTGCTTTGCAGTATGCTTTGAAGTCAGGTGGCATGATTCCTCCAATTTCATTTTACTTTTTCAATAAGTTTTTGGCTGTTTGAGACCACTTATCCCTCCAAATAAATTTCATAATTGGCTTTTCCAGTGCAGTTAAAGATGTTGTTGCAATTTTGATTGGAATTGCATTAAATCTGTAAGTCAATTTTTGTAGGGCAAACATCTTAAAGAAATCTTTGATTTCCTTTAACAATGCTTTGTAGTTGTCTGTGTACAAGCCCTCTACATCTTTATTTAATTTTACTCCTAGATATTTGAAACTTTTCATTGTCATTATAAATTAATTTTTTCTTGATTTCTTTCTCAGATTGCTCACTACTAGTGTACAGGAAATCCTATTGATTTTTTTATTGAAGTATATCATTCATACATGAACACATATAAGCAATAAGTGTAGAGTAAAGATCGTGAACTTATAAATTAAACATACATAACATCACACAGAGGTATCATATATCACCCCTCCACCAACTCTTTGCATTGGTGTGAAATATTTGTTATGAACCATGTAAGAGCACTGTCAAAATATTACTATCAACTATATTCCTTATCTTACATTTGGTGTATTTTTCCCTCAACTCATACTATTTTTTAATGCAATTTTGTTATAGATATTGTGAACTTGCAAAACAATCATACAGATGTGTAGATTTCCCATACAATTCCACACACTGGTGGAATATTTGTTAGAGATCATGAGATAATATCATGACTGTTACCACCAATCATGGTCCATAGCATATATTTGGCACACTTTTTCCATACACCTCCATTATCAACACATTATAGCTTGGCATTAATGCAAGAATATTATAGTATTGCTGTAAGCCACAGTCTATAGGTCACACCAATTGTAGTTTTCCCATTACCCTGCAATAGTGATGTATAAGTTCTCTAGCTCACAGAAGACATTTTAATTAACTTGACTGAAGAAATCCCAATGATTTTTGCATATTGGTCTTATATCCTGCCACTTTACTGAACTCATTTATCAGTTCTTAAAGCTTTGTTGTAGATTTTTCAGGGTTTCCTACTTATACTACTATCTGTCATCTGCAAAGAGTGAAAATCCTTTTCTTGTTCCAGACCTTAGAGGGAAAGCCTTCAGCATTTCACCATTTAGTATAATGTTCGCTGCGGGTTATTCATATATACTTTTTAATGTGTTGAGGGAGTTTCTCTCTATTCTTATCTTTTAAAGTCTTTTTGTCAGGAAAAGAGGCTGTGTTTTGTCAAATGCTTTTTCCGCATCAAGAGATGATCATGTGATTTTTTTCTTCTGATCTGTTAATGGGGTATTACAGTGATTGATTTCCTTATGTTGAGCCAGCTTTCCAGGCCAAGAATGAAATCCACTTGATCATGGTGTCTAATTCATTTAATGTGTTGTTGAATATGACTAGCAAGTATTTTGTTTGGGATTTTACCATTCAGGTTCATTAGAGTGATTGGTCTGTAATTTTCTTTTTTCATAGTATTTTTATATGGTTTTGGTATAAGGGTTATATTGGCATAATAGAATGAGTTAGGCAATGTTCTCTCCACTTCTATGTTTTGGAAGAATTTAAGCAAGATTGTTGTTCATTCTTTCCAGAACGATTGGTAGAATTCACCTGTGAAGATACCTGGTTTTGTGCTCTTCTTGGTAGGGAAGTTTTTTGTTTTTGTTTTTGTTTTTGTTTTTTTTGTTTTCTGTTTTTGTTTTTTGCAGAAAATGGATTTTATTTGTCATGGCACAGGGTGGCTAAGATTTAAAAGGTTTATAAGATTTTTAAGAGTTTTCCTATCAGACAATATCTTCATACAGTGCTTCATACAAAATCACTTCATACAGTGGTTTTCTCTCTGTTCAGTTAAAGTTTTCTTGTATTACTTGTCTATACTTAATTTTTTTCCAAATTCTATTCAATTTATTCATTTTATAAAAAATATTACATTAAAAAATATGAGGTCCCCATTCACCCTCACCACCCCCACCCCACCACTCCCCCACCCCACCACTCCCCCCACAGTAATGGTCTCCCCCATCATCATGACACATCCATTGCATCTGGTGAGTACATCTCTGGGCATTGCTGCACCCCATGGCCTGTGGTCCACACCATAGCCCACACTCTCCCACGTTCCATCCAGTGGGCCATGGGAGGACATAAAATGTCCAGCAACTGTCCCTGCAGCACTACCCAGGACAACTCCAAGTCCCGAAAATGCCTGCACATCTCATCTCTTCCTCCCATTCCCCACACCCAGCAGCCACCATGGCCACTTTTTCCACACCAATGCCACATTTTCTCGATTATTAACCACAATAGTTCATGAATAGAATATCATTAAGCACTCTAATCCTGACTGTATTCCTCCTTCCTGTGGACCTTGGCTTGGTTGTGTCCATTCCACATCTATGTCAAGAGGGGGCTTAGAGTCCACATGGATCCTAGATGCAATCCTCCTGCTTTCAGTTCTCTAGGCTCCATGGTGTGGTGATTGACATTCTTCAACTCCATGTTAGCTGAGTGGGGTAAGTCCAATAAATCAGAGTGTAGGAGCTGAAGTCTATTGAGGCTCAGGGCCTGGCTATCATATCGTCAGTCCAGAGATTCAAATCCCCTAGATATATCTTAAACCCCAGCACCAACTACAATTCCAGTAAAGTAGCATGAAAGGCTTGTGAAAAAGAGATCACATCTGAGTCCAGCTCCATCACGCAGAAACACCAGCTCCAAAGAAGGGCCAACTGACATGGCAGTGAGCCCCATCTGCCATGACCATAGAACCTGTGGGTCTCTTTAGTCCTCAAAAGGACCAATATCTGGGGTTGTATCTAATTTATCTGTCTCTGAGTCTCTGCTTAGGTGTGCATAAGGGCAATCCTTCTGACAAACCTCCAGACTCTTTTTTAGAGACTCATAGCCATATAAGCTCATTTGTCCTTTCCATTTCCCCCTTAATTTAGGTCAAACAGCATTTTTAACTCCTGTTATTATATGTAGACAGGGATATTCTGCTGGTCCGCGTTGAACCTTTAATTCAAGATCATTTTCTAGTTACGTCATCAGCTGGTACTTGGTAGTGATCCCTTGGTGCCAGGGAGGCTCATCCCCGGGTGTCATGTCCCACACTGGGAGGAAGGCCTTGCATTTACATGCTGAGTTTGGCCTCGAGACTGGCCACATTTGAGTAACATGGAGGATGTCAGAATGGAACTCTTAGGCACAGTGCTGCTCTAGGCCTTGTTCTTATTTCAGGTGTATAGGCTCACAAGCATAGGCTTATTTCAGGGGCTCACTGTTGGACCCTCTTTCCTTCCTGGTCAGTAGGGAAGTTTTTGATGACTAATCATTACTTGTGATTATCACCATTAGACAGAGCATCTCAGCAAAGGGTTAATAAAGACCTAAAAAACAGAGACCTAAATAATATGTTAGAGTACCTAGACTTAATAGACATATACAGAACATTACAACCAAATACATCAAGCATATGTTATATGGTGTACTAAAGTCCCCCACTATAATTGTAGAGGCATCTATTTCTCTCCTTAGATTTTCTAATGTTTGCCTCATGTATTTTGGGACACCTTGGTTAAGTGAATAAATATTTATGATTTTTCTTTCTTCTTGATAGTCTACCACTTTTATTAATATATAGTGTCCTTCTTTGTCTCTTACCAAAGTTTTGCATTTAAAGTCTGTTTTGTCTAGTATTAGTATAGCTATTATTGCCCATCTTTATTTATTGTTTCCATGTTAAATTGGTTTCCAAACATTCACTTGCAATTCCTTGAGTATCTGGGTAATATAAATTTTTTGTAGCCAGCATATAGATGGGTCAGATTTCCTTATCTATTCTGCCAATAAGTGTCTTTTGATTGGAGAGTTTAATCCATAAACATTCAATGTTATTCCTGTCAAGACAGTACTTATATTAGCCAATTTTCTCTTTATGTTTATACATGAATATGTTATTTTTGTTTCTCATTTTATCCCTTTATTACTCTTATTAACAATTTTCCTTTTTATACTCTACTCCAACCCTTTCTTTCTTCTGTTTGCCTGCAGAACCCCTTTTAGTATACTTTAAAGGGGAAGGCTCTTGTTGACAAATTAATTTCTCTTTTTTGTGAATATTTTGAACTGTCCCTCATTTTGGAAGGCCATCTTTGCTGGACACAGAATTCTTGGTTGGCAGGGTTTTTTTTTTTTTTTTTTTTTCCTTTTAGCATCTTAATTACATCATACCACTGCCTTCTCTCCTCTATGATTTCAGACAAGAATTCAGCACTTAATCTTATCAAGCTTCCCTTAAATGTGATGGGTCTCTGCTCTCTTGCTGCTTTCACTATTCTCTCTGAGTCCTGAGAATTTTACAAGTTGACAGTTACATGTTACAGGGTTGGCCTGTTAGGATTTTTACTGTCTGGAGTACACTTCACTTCCTGGACATGTACATCCATGGACTTCAAAAGAGTTGGAAATTTTTCAGCTATTACTTCCTCCAACTCTCCTTCTCCTTTCCCTTCTCCTCTCCTTCTGAGATGCTTATAACACATATGATTATGTGTTTCACATCATTCAATTCTCTGATTCCCTGCTGATTTTTTCTAACTTTTCATATATCTACTGTAGTGCAATTTCAGAAGTTCTATCTTCAATGTCACCAATTCTTTCCTCTGCCTGTTCAAATCTGATGTTATGTTCTCCCAGCATATTTTAATTTCTTGTCTTGTGTCTTTCATCACCATCTGTTTTCCCTTTTTTGTACATGTATGATTTGTTCTGTATGTGACCCTAATGCCTTCTTAGTATCCTTTATCTTTCCTTCACTTCATTAAGTTTATGATAATTATTTGGACATCCTTCATGAGTTGTTCCAGGTTCTGTGTGTCCTCCTGCTTTTTAGTTTGTTCATTAGATTGGGTCATGTCTTACTCTTTCTTAGTATGACTTGTAATTTTTTTTTTTTTTTTGCAGGTGTCTATGCATCTCTTTACCTTGATGAGATGGTAAGCTTCTCTTTCTACTCTAGGTTTTTATTGCATTTTGTTTTATGTTATGGTTCCTCTTTAACACTTGGTTCCACTTATTCTATATCCTGTCAGTTGTCTGTGTTCCCTTGAAAGAAACATTTAAACCATAGAAAAGGAAAGAATGGAGAAAAACTTTTTAAAGGAAAAAAGAGAATAAGACAGGAAAGCAAACTTAAAAGAGCCAGTAAGAAAAAGAAAAAAAAAGTAATGAGTGAAAAATCATAAAAATACAAAGGAATATGAATTAAAAGTGTGGAATATGAAAGAGAAAGAAACAGGGAAAAATAGGAAAGAAAAAGAATGGGAAGATGAAATGAGAGAAAGAAAATGAAGACCAGAGAAGATAGAATGAATGAAAAGCAATGAAGAGGTGTAAATAAAGAAAATGAATAATTTAAGAAGAAAAGAGAGAATAAAGAAGAGAAAAAAATCAGAAAAAAAAAAAGACTTCCCTCTTAGGACACTAGCAAACATCTCAGGTTGCCAGTGCTCATGAATCAATAACTCTGGAGCCTACCCTGCCCTCCCCAGGTAAGATAACCAGGTGTAGAGAAAAGTATAAAGAATGAAATGATAATAATAATTATAAAGCAAACAATTTACAAATAATCTCAGTTCGAGTTGCCTGTCCTGAGGCTACTTGTTCTCAAACTACTGCTCCCCACAACTCCTGAGGTACCTTTCCCCAACACCCTACCACTTAGACAAGTTAGTTTTTTTAAAAAGAAGTATCAGGGAAGCAGATGTACTTCAAGTGATTGAGAACCCACTTACCACATAGGACATCCTAGGTTTGGTTCCCTCTGCCTCTTCTTGGAGAGGACAAACAAGATGGCAAGTTGGCACAATGGGCTGTTGTGGCAAGATGATGCAACAGGATGACACAACAAGGAGACACAAAGAGGAAACACAATGAGAAACATAACAAAGCAGGGAGCTGAGGTGGCTCAGGTGATTGAACACTTCCCTACCACACAAGAGGTCCCAGGTTCAGGTCCTAGTGCCTCCTAAAGAGAAGCTGAGCAGACACAGAGAGCATGCAGCAAATGGACACAGAGAACAGATAATGAGTGCAAACAAGGCCGGGGGCAGAGGGGGGAATAAATTAATAAAACACATATATTTTAAAAAAGTACCAAGGCTCCAGGAATTGAACACAGGAACTTGTATTCATGAAGCTGACTCTCAACCACTGATTTACACCTGCTCCAGCATTTAGGTTAGGCTTCTGAAGGCTGGTCTTCTGCCTCTGCCTATCTTCTTTTCCCTCAGGCAGTTAAGCTTCTGATGTTTTGTCAGTTGCCTCTCCAGTCTGCCTAATCTCCTGGGCTGTTAGGATCCTTTTATCCCACCCCCTCACTGACAAAGTTCCTCTTTCTCCCAGGGTTAGTGAGTTTGGCAGTCTGTTTGAAATGCACCCCTCTCCCCTTTCCCTTAAGCTACTTCTGTGCTGGTTCACACTTTTTTTTCCTAGACTGTCACCTTATCTCCCTTCTCCCCCTACATCTTTCTTACCATGAGTTGACTGAGTACCAGTACTCCATACCTCTTTGCAATACAGCTCCCCCACCACAAGAGCCTACTGGGTACCAGGATGCTCCCCTGGTCACACAGAGAGCAGGGGAGTTTTCCTCAATCTTGGAGCTGACTGAGCACTGGTCTTCCAGCAAAGTCACTTATCTGGTTTCCCTCGCCTCTAATCCAGCTTTAATGCCCTATCTCCAACAGGTGCCCTTTTCCTCGGCATATTGGGTCCTCCTTCTCTAGCTGCCCTCTCAAATTACCCCCCATGGTCCCACAGCATCCATTCTGACAGATTAAATTGTCTACCTTCCTGCAGTTTCTGAAGAAGGATTGAAGTCTGATGCTCCTATGCCACCATCTTGGGTCCCTTGAATTGCTTTTCTCTCTGACATTTGACATTCTGAATAGTAGGTATCTCAGAGTAAGTTTATTCATATTTATTCTGTTTGCTGTACCTTGTCCTTATTGGAAGTTGATATTTATGCTTTTAATAATGGTTGTGAAATTTTCAACCCTTATTTCTTCAAATATTCCTTGTGTCCCTATTTCCTTGCCTTCTCCTTCTAGGACACCAAAAATGGCTATGTTTGTTCTTTATTCTGTTATTCAATTCCCTCAGACCCTGTTCAATTTCTTTCCTTTCTTTTCTATGTTCATTCTTCTGTCATTTCAAGTTCAGAAGCTCTTCCATCTAATTTGTTTATCTATTCTGTCATTTCAAATCTGCTGTTATTTGCCATCAATGTATTTTTAAATCTCATCCATTGTGTCTTTCATTCAAAAAATATCTGTTACTTTTATTTACAAACTTTCAAATTTCATTTTTATGCTCAACCAGTGCCTTTTTAATATGCTTTATTTCTTTGGCAATATTTGCAAAGGCACAGAATAACTCTGAGAACTGCAGCTCTATGTTTAATACTGTCTCTATGTATGTGCTGTACTCCTAAAGCAGTTCTAACTCTAGCTTTAAATTTATCTCCAACTCTAACTATAAACCTAAACTGAATTTTTTTAAACCATGCAGAAAAAAAGGAGATGATTTTGTGACCATTTCCCTGTGTTTTTAACTTCTGGGGTGAAACCCTCATTGGGGTTTAACAGGACCTTTAAATATATTTAGGATGCTTTATTATGGGCACTGGAAAGCATATTTCTGAGAAAACAGGAAATAGATGTATGTCACAGGCATGCTGACATTAAATTTATATAGGAACCCTCCACATTTTACTTATTGGACAGGATGGAATAAAGGTGAAAAGGGTTTATAGACACATTTATTGATGAAGAGGCTTAATAATCAGAGAATGATTCTGTGATGGTCCTTATTTTCCTGACAAGTAGAAAAACAAATAGTATTATGAGACAAGAGGATAATTTGTAAGATAAAGATCACAGGAAATTGATATATCATTGGAACATATGCTAAGATGAATGCATAGAAGTGGAACCTGTCCAGAACATTTAGAAAATTGTCTCAAGTAGCACTGAAGAGTGAGTTCATATTAGAGTTCATAATTGTTCTTACATCTCCTTTTCTGAGTGTAGTTTTTTTTCATCATTCCCTTCTATAATAGGTAAAGTAAAAAAGTGATGTCTAAATTTATGGTACACATATTTCAGTTAGGTAGTCTTTTACACTGAAGCAGAGAAGAGCTCTAAATTGATTTTGCTTTGTAAAGATTGTTATTTATCTATCTTACTCTCCAGCAATCCAGTATTGATTTTGACTCATTATTTCCCTAAGTAAGGGCAGTTCTAGTGGTTTCTACTTGGACTTCCTTACTATAAAATCCCTCACTCACAAGTGAGGGAACCAATGTGGGGATTCTGCTAGTTGCTGAGTATTTCTATTCCAATTATGAATAACAGATCTGGGAAGTAAACAGAGGATGGGTCTTGAGACCCACTGGACCCACTGTGAGATGAACCTGTGCTAAAATTCCATAGATCATCTGATCACCATAAACCCTACTCTGTTGGACTACAGTGACATTTTGGTTCTCCTGGAAATAATGTCACTTCTGGGCCAGGTCTAATACTCCCCAAATGTCTGATCATTTCCTTTTCCTAAATGCATGGTTAACCTTGTAAAAAGCCATACATCTCTTTGGGGAAACCTGGGAGGAAGGCTAACAATATAAGCTTTTGGCTGTGTAACTGATCTTCCTCAAGTGGATGTGGTTTTCCCCTCATTCAAGGGGCTCTGCTTCTGTAAAGTCTGTAAAGCCCGAGAAATGATTAAGGCACCATGACTCTCTTTCTGTAATTCAAGTTAGGGTTTTATTCACTTGACCCAGAACTCTTCTGCTTATACAGATCAAGTAGGAACTTGGTAGACAGCCCATCTATTTTACTTCTTGGTACCCTTTGATCAATTACCCAACACCATAGGTATATGCAGCTCAGACAATTATGATTGTTGTTTTGAATCTGCATTTCATTGTGGTAGCCACACCCACCCTGTCTTTGGTGAATAAGTGCTGCTTATTTTCTTCTGCAAACCCAGAATATGATTATTCGCATAGTGTTTAAGGATCCTAATTCCATGGCAGAATTTCCAACAGTAATAACTGTCCTACAAAGAAGAGCAACCACAGAGTTTTTTAAGGGAAGATAGAGCTAGTTTCACAAGTTTATTCCTCACAGTCCTGGTGAAAGATGTTTCCTCTGGATATTCCTGGGGTAGAGTGTGTGGGTTTTATATGGTAAATCCATTCTAGCATTCCAATCTATCCAAGTCTTTGGATCCCCTCCTCTACAGAATACCAAGGTAAATCTGATATCTCATCTCAGGCATTGTAGGCCAAATTTTTATCCATATTTTAGCCATCCACCAAAACAAACTCTTAGAGCCCTAGAGCTGCATCATTCAATCCAGGATTTCTTGCTTAGTGGGCCCATACAATAAATTCAGCCTGATCCAACTTTATATTCATTTCACAATTATCCCATATCTTAATATCCATTCCCATACATATTCCCCTAATTTATATATATATATATATATAGTATTTATATTTATACATACATGTATAAATGTATATGTATGTATATGTATGTATAAATATAATTTATATATATATAAATATAAATATATATATATATATAAATTGAAAACACATGCAATTCTTTTGGAGTAGAGTGTACTTCCTCATAGGTCACATTTTGTACTACACCTTTGGAGGCTTGTTGTGATTTTAGTCTATTTATAGGTCTGGAAGGGAAGAAAGATGATGGAGGTGGGTAAAGAGAAGCTTTAGAAGTGTCCTATAAGCCATTATCTCAGGGCATTCCCTTGCAGTTTTAAAAGGTGAGATAGAATTAATGTCTTCTGATAGGGATTGGATGGCAGATTCCTCAGGGCAAAGTAGGGTTTGGGTGATTGTTTCCATAGAACAGGGAGGAGGTAGGGACTCCTTGGGCAGGCCAGAGTTTGGGTGGTACAACCTTGATGTTGGGTGTTCTTGTCCTTAGGGAAGGAAGAATGCCAGATATCTTTCTCCTCAGGACAGACTATTGAAGGCTTAACTGACAAAGTCTCAGAAGAATTTAGTATTTTGATTTCCTCACTGTATAATTATCAACCCCTATGTCTTCACCCCAATCTTCAGGATTCCACTCCTTTTCCAATCAATGCCCTCACCTTAACAACAAGTTGAAATTTTCATTACCCATGCAGCTCTGCTACTCACACAATGAGACACTGAGTGAGTCTGGTTTTCAGAGCTCTCAAGTCTGCAGCTGCACAAAACAAGATTTTCTTTCAGGGAACACATGTAAACTTTTACATCATTCATGGAGCACTTAAGTTACAAATGTGAAGTCTTTAGCTCATCCCTTTCTTTTGTAACTGTATCCAACATATTTAGGAACAGCTAGCCAATATCACAGTACCTATTAACTCCATAAAAATCCATTAAGGTTTTAAAATCGCTCTCCCCCAAATCCTTGTCTCTTATAAGCATGGAAGTAGTCATATCCAGTGGTGATATTTTGTGTATCCTTATTGCCAACTCACACCTTGAACTTTCAGTGACTCCTTGATTTTTGGAAAGTGTCATTATTGCCCTTGAATCTAATCAGATTAGAGGGCCGATTGGAAAAATCCCAGAACCAATTGAGAAATTCCATCTTTAAGGTTCTGCTCCTGAAGAATCACACATAGCATCAAGCTGTATCAGGGTTCTCTAGGGATGTCCTCGTTGCTGACAGCTATATCATCAGTTGATTGCAGATATAACCAGCCAAAACTGAAATCAACTCACTGATGAATGAAATGCCCTTTTATTACAATCAACCTAGTGTTTTTTTGACCAAACAACTGGGCGCCATTACTTGGTTGAATTAATACATTAGCCTAACCATCACAATTATTAAAAGGGAAAATAAATGAAATAAGCAAGACTATAAATGAACTATGAACTTACCTCAAGAAGTGAAAAGAAAACTATCAATTATACTAGAATAAAGTTACAATGTGTAAATTGATATATCAGAAAAATAGAAAAGATTATATTCAATAGATAAATTTGAAATATTATTTAAAAATACTATTCAAAAAATAAGCATAGATAAGCTGAATTAAATCAAGTATGGTCAATTACTAAAAAGATATCAATTTAAAGAATATTGAAAAGTACATTATGACTATAGAATTGGCTGCAATAAAAATTTCCAGTAATTAATAGGTATTTCTCAAAGCTGTATAAGTCTTCATATTATCAACAGAAAAAGGGAGAAATAAGAAAAAAATATAAAATAATCCTATGCATTAAAACCCTTACAAAAGTATAAATTTGTTTAAAAATAGAAAACAAGGAGACACAAATATATTTAATATCTTTATGGAGAAGGAATTGTTATAAAATATGTAAAACAGCACAATATAATAGCTTCTACTATATAAAGACAAAAACAACACTTGAAATTAATTGCAAAAAGTATGACCAACAACTGTTTCTATAAAAATAGCAATTTCAAATGTGAAATATTTTAACTTGCAAATTAGCAAGGATGTATGAAACCTATATGAGCTATATGGTTCAGTGCTTATAAGTGTGTGTTGGTTTAAAATAATCTGCCAGTAAATTCCCTCTATGTTATAAGGGCATGATAAGCCATCATGTCTTTAAATCTAATATTATTGGGCAGCGGAATTGGTCCAGTGGTTAGGGTGTCTGTCTACCACATGGGAGGTCCACGGTTCGAACCCCGGGCCTCCTTGACCCGTGTGCAGCTGGCCCACACGTGGTGCTGCTGCACGCAGGGAGTGTCCTGCCACACAGAGGTGTCCCCGTGTGGGGAAGCCCCATGTGCAAGGAGTGCGCTCTGGAAGGAGAGTTGCCCAGCGCGAAAGAAAGTGCAGCCTGCCCAGGAATGTTGCCACACACACAGAGAACTGACACAACAAGATGACGCAACAAAAAGAAACACAAATTCCCTTGCTGCTGATGACAACAGAAGCGGACAAAGAAGACACAGTGGATGGACACAGAGAACAGACAACGGGGGTGGGGGGTGGGGAGGGAGAGAAATAAATAAATAAATAAATCTTTAAAAAAAATAAATCTAGTGTTATTTACTACAAGTTACTCACTCTAGATATAAATAATGAACAAATATTTGTATACAGTTTCTATATCACCATATATTTTATAATAGTTAAACAGTGGAGAAAACTCAAATGTTTAATTAAAGGGGACTATTATATTAATTACATTAATCAATTATAAATATCAGGTGGAAATCAAAGTATTTTGTAAGAAGAATTAATGACATGGGAAGTATTTTCATTATAATACTGAGTAGAAAATGTAAGATACAAAATTTTGTATGTATTGGGCTATCTGTTGTATAAAATGACATTTTATACATAGAAAAGCATCTTTATAGAGTATATTAAAATAAATTGTTCTCTCTGAATTATATTGTTAATGGAAATTTTTGTGGATGTTTTTCATAAATTTTCTGATCTCATTTTTCTTTATAGAGAATGTGGTCTTTTTATTATCATCAAAATGATTTAATTAAAGAAGTTTTATTTTCTTATCTCAGATCGGTGCCCATATATCTCACATGACTATTTTTGTAAGAGGTGTCCTAGTCACAAAATTCTGAGATAAGAAAAACACATGTTTATGTATAATTTACCTTTAAAGTGAACCCTAATATAAACTAGAGAGAAACATAACAATAAAGAAGTCACTGGTTGTACTGACCTTGAATGCATTTGTAGAAGTAGTAGGCATTTTAATTTTAGTGAATTTGTGGTCTAGACTTAGCAACCACTGAACTATCATGTACTACTGCTCTGCAGATCATCCATTTTCACCTTCAGTATAGTATTTTTTTCCTCATTTGGAGAATTGTAAATGACAGCTAACAGAGACTTTGCAAATAAATCTGAGTTCAGTGCTGAGTATAGTTTTGCCATGCATGTTCAAATTGTCCTGTAAATGTAGGCTACAAGCACTCCAGGTCAGATATATATTTCTTCAGTCATAACACTCAAAATTGATGGGGCAAATCTTATTGGATTCCATCTCTCTTGGACTCTTTCCTACACATTTGTCATTCTTGGGGTCTTGATTACAAGGTGACATGCTATTCATGTCACTTGATCAAAACCAACCTGATCTAAAACCCTGAAAATAACAAACTATTTTAAAGAAGAAAAAGTAGGGATTGCAAGTATCATGCTCAGCAATAAAGTAAAGTTGTCTTGGAGTAGGAGGTCCTTGAATTCATCTCTTATACATCTTTTTCTTAGAAAGTCAATACTCATCTTGGAAATAGTTCCTTTGGTCCTTGAGTCTGGATCCAAATGGTTTGGAAACTTAGAAAAAAGCAGCATCTGTAAGCTGTAATTCATTATGTAAAGTGGTCTCTATGCTCAGATATTCCAAGAGTCTGCCCTTATCAGTAATCTTATATATTATTAGTACTTTCATGTATTATTACACAGAAATGTTTAAACAGATATTGCTCTAGCCAAAGAGTTATGGATGCTCTGAACATTCAGCTTCCAGAGGGTTAGAATTAGAAGCTTCAGCCAAATGGCAACCAAACTTGTTTATCCTGTTGTCTTTTGTGGTTGTGGCATTTGTAAGACCAAAGGTAGAGGTAAAAAGGGAAGAAACATTTGCGGTGTGTTAGCAGTTTCTCTCTATGGCTGAGGTTAGGAAGAGGTCTTAGAATCTGGGAGTTCAGGCATTCAGGCACAGAATGTTCTAGTCATGGGAGTAAGGATGCATGCTCTTATCAGAACACATAAAGCAATCCTATACTATCTTACTAAGTTATAGAGGAGATTGATCAAACACCAAGTGAAACATTCAGCTTAGTGAAAATTTTTTATTCTCCTTTTGGTGGCCTGAGTGTAAACACATGTAGGCTAAAGAAATTTAATGCCAAATATTAGAACTATGAATCATGCTATGACCAAGATCTTTGGAGTACAATCAACTGCAACTGCTGGAACTGACTGTTTTATTTACACTCTATGCAAATCATGGGCAAGTTTCTTAGCTTCTCTAAGCCTCCTTTCCTATATGTTCAAAGCACATGAAAAGATATGTTCTTATAGGTCCGCAGTAGGATTATGTGAGATAATGTGTCTGATGCTTAAATGGCATCTGATATAAAGGAAAATCTTTGTTGTCTGTTGTTATCTTTTGTACAGGAAATAGAGTTCATGCTGTTATTGACCAAGGTTCTGGCAAGAATTGTCTTAACTCATATGTGGAGCTTGTCTTCTTTAATTATATGGATTTTAATACTTGGGTTGAATGCAGAAATAGGCAGGAAAAATGTTCAAGTTTTGAAGTATACAATACAGATTTTAGAATCCTTACAAGTCTGATATTTCTTATGTGTTTGAGCACTCCACTCCACTAAAATATATGACAGTGATGTTGAGATTTCCTGAAAAGTTTGTAGGAGATAAAGGGAATGTGAATATCATGAGAATTAATAGTGAACACTTTCATGTATCAGTCATTCTGCTAAATTCAGTAAACAATCTGTGTTTCATATAATCCCCATAAGGGAGATATTATTAACATTCCATATATGTGAAAATTTGACCAAGGCCAACATGATAATTTGTATTCCTTACATTTAAGTCCAGAGTGATCTGATTTTTAATCCTGAGCTCTGTCATGACATTATTTTACTTCATCAGACACTGGTGTTCTGATGTGCCTTTCACTGTAGATGTTGTGGGAGAGGAAGTATTGACTCAGACCAGTTCAGGATTATTTAGGTGCTTTGGTTCCACCACCAGGGGGAGACAGGATTTTTTATTCACAGATCCTGTATGAACCTGTTGAGGAGTAAAAAGAGAGTGGAGAAACGAACTTTTCTAACTTCTTCCCTACCTTTAGACCGCATCGTTTTGAGCTCCCTAAGGACATGTCAATAACTTTAATTTTGGGATTTCTGAATGGCTGAAGGGTGAAAAAGTAGTCTAGGGTGAATATTTAGATTTAGGAACATGGACATATGCTACATGAATATGCCATGCAAATATCCTAAATGATTTATACCCAAAAGACATGAATCTACATACATTCCCCAATTCTTCCACTTATTAATCAAATGATTCTTTGAATGTTACTTAACTTACCTGAAGCAGTAAAACAGCCTTAAAGAAATAGGGTTATTGGGAGAAATACCAAAATATAGCTTGTGAAACCATCATGCATGCATTGAAAATATTTTTTTATTGAAATTGAAAGTAATGATTGCATTACAATCATTAGTGGCAGACACACTCACTAATATAGTACATTGGTTTTCATTTTATGAATCCTGGCCAATCTGTGTAATATTTGGGAAATTATCCAATATCTTTCTGTCTCTCTTCCCAACAAAGTAGAAGTTTGTAAAAATGTATACAAGAAGATAGACATGACATCATTCTCCTTATGGGAATCTATTCAAGCAAGGAGGTGAAAAATCATCTTGTAAAAGAACAGATTTTAAAGAAAATTCATCAAGTTAAAATTTCATAGACAACAAAAATTTCTTTCAAAAACAAACACAAAACAAAGATGTTTTCATGCATTCAGGAGCTAAAAGAATTCATTAGCTTCATACTCCTACTACAAGATTTACTAATGGAAGTCCTTCAGGCAGAAGGAAATTGATTATTCTAGATATTATGGTTCTATACAAATGAATGAAGAGGATTAAATCTGTTAACTACATGTGTAAATATTTGCTTTTTTTTGTATTGCTTATATCAGTTTAAAATATCATTCACTTTCAAAACATAAATAAATATCTCCTATGTGTTGTGAGAGAGTAAGACATTTTAAGAAATGAGTGACCTAGATGAGTTAAGAGAAAATATTCCCAACAGTTCTCACACAGTGATTTAAAGACATGAATATGTTAATTTTTTTTAACTAAAGATATTGTGGATTTACAGAACAATCATACATAAAATATAAGATTTCCATATGCCACCCTATTATTACTTCCTTGATTTGCACATTCTTTATAATTGATTAAAGCACGTTTTGATAGTTGTACTATTAACTGCTGTCCATGGTTTAAATTAGGGTGCACACTGTTTAATTAAGTTCCATGGATTTTTTAATTGAAATTTAATTTATCTTAGGCAATAGAAAAAGCTATTTAGAAGAAGATACCCTTTTCTTCTAATCTACAGATGGAGAATCAGGTGGACATAGCACTCATTAAGAAGATCACAAACAACACTTACCTAAGCCTCTTTGCAAAAGATATGTCAAAGAGAAAGAAGAGAAATTTCTGCAGTGCAGAAAGCTTTCCCTCTGATGTTGAATCATTTGCAAGCTTGCCAGGAATACACTGACATGGTGTAAATCACATGGCTCTTTGGCTTTTAGGTTATATCAGTCCTCAAGAAGATGATGGGTGGGAATGGGTATCCTCTCCCAACCCACAGAAATAATTCACTTTTATGAAACTTCTGAAAAAGAGAGTCGTTGAGGATCCAGCTAAACACTTGTTCACTTATGGCTTTGTCAATCTGATTACTTGCAGGAGTTTCATCCCTAAAAGAGCATATCAGCAGGGAAAGATGATACTAACACCTATCCAGAAATTCCTAGCAATGGCACAGAAGTGCTCTTGCAATATTAACTCTAATTGCAACTCCAACTCCATCTCAAATTCCAACTCCAAGTTTACTCCAACTCCAGCTCCCATTTTATGATTATCATGCACAAGAGAAGTTCACAGTGGTGTTCATAAAAATGTTGGCACACCATAGTCTATAATATATAATTTTCTTCAACATTGCCTTACATCTTATGTAATAGGAAAAAAGTGGAATGAATAAACTTATTGTTTAAATTCTTCAGGGATTATAATACACTCCATTGAAGCAGAGAAGCTCCAATCACACTTGTCTTCTGTTTGTTTTTTCAGTTATATGCCATCCCTTCTGTTTTTATTTTTTTCTTTATTAGAGAATTTATGAGTTAAAAAAAACATGCATAAATGCAGGATTCCCATATACCACCTTATTATTAACTCTTGCCTTAGTGTGGAACATTGGTTAAAATTGATAATAGCAACTTTTTATAATTATACTATTAAGGATAGTCCACAGTTTAATTAGGATTCACTGTTTGTGTAGAAAACTTCCATGGATCTTTAAAAAAAATTTTATTCTGTTCCCACATATACAATCTAATATTTCCCCTTTTAATTGCATTTAGATGTATATTTCAGTGCTGTTAATTATTTTCTAGATACTTGATTAACTTAGTTGCTATTGTAAAAGGAATATTTTTCTTGATTTCTTCTTATAATTGTTTATTGTTTGTATATAGAAGCCCTATTGCTTTTGGGGTTTTAATCTCATGTACTCCTACATTGCTGAATACATTTATTAGTTCTAGAAGTTTTGTTGTGGATTTTTCAGAACTTTCTGCTTATAGGATCATGTCACCTGCAAGTAGGGAAAGTTTTACTTCTTCCATTCCAAATTGGATGATTTTTTTTTCTTTTTCTTGCCCAATTGCTCTAGCAACAACTTCCATTACAATGTGAAATAATGGTGGTGACACTGGGGATCCTTGTCTTGTTCATGATCTTAGAGGGAGAACTTTGCAGTCTTTCACCATTAAGTAGGATAAGCTTTGCACTTTTCTTGCATTTCCTTTATCATGTAGAGGGAATTTCTTTCTGTTCCTAATGTTCCAAATATGTTTATGAAATAGGGGTATTGGATTTATCAAATGTCTTTTCTGCACCAATTGAGATGACCATATGCTATTTTTCCTTCATTACGTTAATTTGGGGTATTATATTAATTGCTTTTCTGATGTTGAACCAATCTTGCATACCAGGGATGAATTTCCCTTTAACCATGGTGTATACTTCTTTCAATATTCTAATATTAGATTGGATTGCTAATATTTTGGATTCTCTTTGCTAATATTTTCTTGAGGATGTTTGTATCAATATTTATAGGAAATACTGACTTTTTTCCTTGTGGTATATTTATCTGACTTGGTATGGCAGTGATGGCCTTGCAGAATTAATTAAGAGAGTTGCCTCTCTTCAATTGTTTGCAAGATTTTGAGCAGAATTGGAGTTAATGTCTTCTTATAATGTATGTTAGAATTCCCCTGTGAAGCCAAATGGTTCTGGGCTTTTTTTGTTGGGAAGTTTTTGATTACTGAGTCAATCATTTTATTAGTAATTAATTTGTTAAGATCATATGTTTCCTCTTGACTCATTGTAGACAGTTTGTATTATTCTAAGAGTTTCTTCATTTCATCTGGATTATTTAATTTTCTGATGCACCATTGCTCATGGAATCCCTTTGTAGTTATTTCATTTCAGGGGGATTTGTAATAATTTCTTTTATTTTCTAATTTCTTTTAATTTCTGATTTCCATTATTTGTATCCTCTCTTTTCCTTTTTCAGTATGGTGGGTTTTCTGTTTGGTTTTTTTTTTTTTTTCAAAGAACAAAATTTTGGTTTTGTTGATTCCCTCTATTGTCTTCTTTTGTTTCTTTTTATTTTGCTTCATTTTTCTTTTCTCTAATTTTTATTTCCTTCATTCTGCTTCCTTGGTTCCTTTTTAGCTTTTCCAGTTTTGAGGTTAGCCCTCTGATTTGAATTCTTTCTTCTTTATTTAATGTAAGTATTTAGAGTTATAAATTCCCCCCTCAGCACTGCCATTCTTGTATCACAAAAGTTTGGTACCATTTGCCTGAAAATAATTCCTAAGTTTTATTGTGATTTAACCATTCATTGTTTAAGAGTATGTTGTTTAATTTCCACATATTTGTGAGATATTTATTTTTCCCTCTGTTATTTTTAGCTTCATTCTTTTGTGGTTGCAGAACTTACATTGTATGTTTTCAATATTTTTGAATTTACTAAGACTCTTCTTGTGACATAACATATGGCACAATCCTAGACTATGATTCTTGTACAATTAAGAAGAATGTTTATTCAGCTTTGTTGGGTGAGGTGTTCTATATATGTTTGTTAGGTCTAGTTGTTTTAGATTATCATTACAAATAGTTAAACATCCTTGATGAATTGCTCCTTTTGTCAGTATATATTAGCCATCTTTGTCCATCATAACTGTGACTTAAAGTCTATTTTATCTGATATTAATATAGCTTTCCCTGCATTCCTTTGGTTACTACTTGCATGATATATTTTCCATTCTTTCACTTGTAACTTACTTGAATCTTTGAATTTAAAATGAATGTCTAAGACAGCAAATAGTTGTGTGATGTTTTTTATCCATTCTGCCAATCTCTGTCTTTAGACTGGAGAGTTTCATCCATTTATATTTACCCTCAATACTGATATTATAGGGATATATACTGCCATTTTGATATTAGACTTTTAAGTATGACTTAAACATTTCCCCCAATTCTCTGTTAATGCCTACTTTTATATTTATATGATTGTTTTGTACCATATTGAGTTACTTCTCTTTTTTATATGTATATATTTTATATTTTTATGCCTTGTGGTTACCGAGGGGTTAAGTTTAATGTGATAAATTCATAGCAATTTGATTTGATTTGATATATCAAACTTAACTTTCTGGCAAGCCCATATGCTTTTTCTGTACCCCTCCATAACTCCACCTTTATTTTTATACTAGCTACCACTGAACTCTTTCTACATTGTATTTCCAAGCCATAGATTTATCACTGTTATTTATTCATTTGTATTTTAACACCTGAAGGAAGTAAGAAGTTGAATTACATATTCAACAGTACACTACCATAATACTGGCATTTAGAATTACACAAATGGTTACCTTTAACATGATTAATTTCTTTATGCCATTTTGTATAACTCTCTAATGTCTTTTCCTTTCAGTCTGAAGAACTTCCTTTAGCAATTTTACAGGGCAGATATAGTGCTGATGAACACCCTGAGCATTTGTTTATCTGGGAATTTCTTTATCTCCCCCTCATTTTTTGAAAGAAAGTCTCACTGGATATGAAATTCTTAGTTGGAAGTTGTTTAAATTAAATATTTTCAGTATTTCAACCCACTGCCATCTTGCTTACATGGTTTATTCTGAGAAATTGGCACTCCATCTAATTGGGACTCCCTTGTACGTAACACATTGCTTTTCTCTTGCAGCTTTCAGAACTTTCAACTTGTCCTTTACATTTAGGAGTACGATCAGTATATGATGAAGTGTAATTTTCCTCATGTTTATCATGTTTGGTGTTCTCTGAAATTTTAAGAGTTGCATATTGACATCCTTTGCTAAGTTTGGGAAGTTTTCTGTCATATTTCCTTGAATATTCTTCTGATCTTCCTCTACTTCTTTTCCTTCTGGAAATCCTGTGATGCATATATTTGTTTGCTTGATGGTTTCCTAGAGGTGTCTTAGGCTACTTTCACTTTTTATAATTCTTTTTTTTTTTTTTCTGGTTTTCAGCCTGACTCATTTCAGGTGTTTGTCCTTAAGTTCACTAATTCTTTCCTCTGCCAAGTACAGTCATGCATTTTTCATTTCAATTATTTTGCTTTTCAAATCAAGTAGTTCTGTTTGGTTTATTTTCAAAATTTGTTTCTCCTTACTAGAATCATATATTGCTCTTTCATTGTTTTCCTGGTATCCTTTAGTTCTTTCTTTCTTTTTTTTTTTTTTTTCCTTCATCTCCTTGAGACTTTTTAAGATCATTCTTTTAAAGACATTTTTTAGTATGTGCTCATTCTTGTCTTCGTCATTGGTGTTTTCTGGATTTTTATCCTCTGGAAGATAGGCTTTCATTTCCAGTTTCTTTGCTTATCCTGTTCTCCTTTGTTGGACACTGTACATTTCAATATTTTAAAATGTTAACTCTGTGATATATTCCCTGAGACATCAGTTTCTTGATTTTATAAACTGCCTGCAATAAGACATAGATTTTCTTAAAATTCATCCACCCTACCAGGAAGGTCTGCCCTAGATGTATGCAGTGTATAGGGTTTTCTTTGTTTTTCTGGGCCTCTGTCTTGTCCTGAGCTTTTGTTATTAGATGTTTTGGAGTTCTCCAGATGTTTTCAGAAGGGCAGAAGTTATACATTGGTAGAAATGTTTATTATATGGGGTTGATTAGGCAGTTCAGGGAAAACAGATACCATAGTAAGTTACTAAAAAAATAGGCTAAATATTCTAGTACAAGTTTTGTTGATCAGCCATGAGTTATAGAGACTTGCTGTCATTGATAATTAATTATACTGCTAATATTTAGAATGGGGGAAAGAGCTGGAAGGGTTGGGGGAGAAAATGCAGAGTCATATATACCACACTTCCAAATTGTTTTCCATAAAGGGTCAATTTTACATTTCCATCAGATTTTGGAAATGTTATAATTTCTCCACAAGCATGTCAACACATGTTAAGTTTTTTAAAATGCTAACTATTTTAGTGGGTGTGAGCTGAAATCTTAAAGTACTTTTAAATTCTATTTCTCTATTACTAATGATGTTGATTATCTTTTTTGGGGCTTTTGGAACATTTGGAAAATTTCTTTTGGTAATCATATTTGCAAATATTTTTGCCTATTTTTAATTGCTATTTGTGTTTGTTATTGAGTTTCAAGAGTTTTTAATATATTCTGGATACAAGATCTTTATCAGATATATAATTTGCCAGTATTTTCTCCTTTACATGGGTTGTATTATCAATTTCTTATTAATGTTCTTTGATAAACAAAACTTTTAAATATTAAGGCAGTCAAATTTATCTAGTTTTCTTTTTTTGCTTGTGTTTTCATTGTTACACTTAAGAAACCATTGCCCAATTCAAGATTATGTAGGTTTTCCTGTATGTTTCCTTTTATTGTCTTATAGTATATACTTTATATTGATGTCTTTACATCTATTTTCAGTTGATTTTTGTACATGGTATGAGATAAGGAAACAAACTCCATTCTTTTGTATTGATAACCTGTTGTCCAAGCTCCATTTGTTGAGGAAATAATTTATTCCCCACTGAGTGGTCTTTGAATCCCTTTCCAAAATTCTTGGGTTTTGAGTATTTCGTCATGAAAGGGGATAGGATTTTCTCAAATGCTTTTTTGGGATCAGTTGAAGAGATCATGTGATTATTTCCTTCATTTTATTAATGTGACATATTACATAGATTGATTTTCGCATTTGGAATACTCATTTCCTTCCTTGGATAAATCTCAATTGGCCATAGAGTATAATGCTTTCATATGCTATGAATTTGATTTGCTATTATTTCATTAAGGATTTTGCAATATGTCACAAAGAAATATTGGTCTCTAGATTTCTTGCAATGTCTTTGTTTGGATTAATATGAGGGTAAAACTAACCTTATAATCTGAGTAAGGAAGAATTACCCCCACAACAAATTTTGGGAAAGATTGGATTGAATTTTTCTTTAAATATTTGCTAGAATTCACTAACGGATCCAATTCTTATGAACAAATTCACTAGGAATCCCTACTGATGCCTTTCCAACTTACTTTTGTGACAGATTTGAGCTGGTATCTCTTCTTGAGAGAGGAGGAACCTTCTTCTATCCAGGTCAGGGCCTCTATAGATCTTGCCCTGGTCCATTCTTGATCACATGAATGAGGTACCTTCTGGTATTATCAATCACATAGTTGTTTGTTTGTTTTTTTTTCATAACTTCAGCAAGGATAGTTTTTACCTTAGGGACAATTTCAGCATTCTAGGCAACAAGTTGTGGAAAAGTTGGAACTCTAGACTCAGTATAACTAAAAATGAATTCCATCGTACAATTTATGGAAAAGCATGCATTCCAAATATTCTTAGGCATATTTTAATCTTGATTCATATATACAATGAAATGGTAGTGTATATTTCCCAGGGATATTTTAACAATCAGATGAGGTAATGTGTGTAAACATCCAGTTAAGTGCTGGTACTCAGTGTGTCATTATTAAATGCCATTTCCTTTGTTGCTTTCCTCACTTTTCAAGCAACCCTCTTCTCCTTGTCTTTTAAAAATATATGATATGTATTTATTAACCAATGTAATGTTTATATTTAATTTAGAGACCAGGGAAAATTTACCTACTTCATAGAGTAAATCCAGTAAAATTAATGCAAGATGGATGAAATTAGCATGCTGGAAAAATTCATCATAAAAGCCTCAATGTCTCCTATGTCAAAAGCAAGTTAACAAATGACTACAAAGTTTAAAGATTTCTTTATAACAAATAAGAAAACAATAACATAAATATTAATAATTACTAGAAAATAAGGTTAGTACTTAGGGGCTATAATATCCATGTACATTAAAGGCATGACCCTTTTTAATCATTGAAGACATTTATGAAATACATGCATTTTTTTGTGCTTTCCAGATGATTAACTGAATCTTGGATAATATAAATAACTTACTTGTGGTCACAGAGCTAGTGAATGCCCTAGGTTGGATTTTTGTTTTGTTTATTATATTAGTATTGTGGAGAAATATATATATATAACATTTTTCTTGTTCAACCACTTGCAAGCATATAATTTAGTGGTATTAATTATATTCACAAGTTTTGCTACCATCAACACAATCCATTATCACAAATTTTTCAAAGCCCCCAATAGAAAGTCTGTAAACATTAAGCAATAATCCCCCATTGCCCTTCTCACCAAACCACAGGGTAGAATTTGAACACATGGAGTTTGACACCAGGGCTTATATTTTTATACATTTTCTAGTGGACAGAAATAAGCAATGAATAAATAAACATAAAAATAAACAATATAAATTTAAAGGGTGAAAAGTGTTAAAAAATATTAATATATTAATTTGATGTAAAGTGACTCAGGATGACAGAAGACCACTTTAATCTGGGTGTCATGGAAGACCTAAGACCAACAATTTACTGGGCTTTTCTAGCCATATCCAGGCATATGAGGCAGTGAGTTAAAAGGACATGAATAACAGTAATGGAGCAATTTTTTTATGGTCATGGGATGGGGAATTTTATTGGATGAATATGAGTATCATTACTATTCTCCTGTATTCTGCCTGGAGATTATCAAAAATCTTGACTGTATTAGTATTAAATTCAGATTTAAACTAATATCAAGATGAAATTTAATAAAACATGCACACTCAAGTACCATCTTTGCCAAGAAGACTTTGTGTGTCCTTTCTAGCAGTTCTTTGGTGAACTCTTTGCTGCAGTCAGAACAGTGAGTCCACTTTACCTCATCATGATCTTTTTTTTTTTAATATCTACCATTTTTTTTCCTATGTAAACGTGCTTGCATCTGCTTAGAGCAGATGTCTTAAGCTGATTAGCAGAAGGAAAGTTCTCTGTTTCATCAAATTTATAGTAAATCATAATTGGCATTTCATGAGGCTCCGTACATTGCTCCCACCCATGCACTCATTTCTGTGTCCTTGCTTGTCACACTCCCAGATACATATTCTTTCTTTACGGCATCTTCATTTAAGACCTTTTCCTTATCCTTATTCTTCTTCTTTTCCAGGAATGTTCTTCTTCTAGAAATTCTTATATCTAAATTATTCTCATCACCAAATCTGAAATTCAAATGCCCCTCTATGATAGATGTCCTTAACTGCCTATTGCAAAGCCATCCTCTATCTCCTTGAATAACTCTCTATCCCATTCCCTGTTCCACTTTGTCTACAGCATTTTATGTTAAGATTTACCTGATTTATTTTTTATTGTCTCTTTCTTCAACTAGAACGAAAACTCTATGAAAGTAACTATCTCACTTGCAGCACATAAAACAAAGCTTGACATAATTTAAAGGCTTTGGCAGTTAGATATTGTTTATGAATTCCAAAAATAGATATTGGATTATGTTTGTAAACTGATCTGACCATATTAGATTATTCTGAATTCAAGGTTTCACTTTTACTTGATTAAATAATGATCAAGGGTAGTGGACTTGGTCCAGTGGTTAGGGCGTCTGCCTACCACATGGGAAGCCCAAAGTTCAAACCCCAGGCCTCCTTGACCCATGTGCAGCTGGCACATGTGCAGTGCTAATGCGTGCAAGGAGTGCCGTGCCACGCAGGGATGTCCCCACATAGGGGAGCCCCACGCGCAAGGAGTGCACCCCATAAAGAGAGCAGCCCAGCACGAAAAAAAAAAGTGCAGCCTGCCCAAGAATGGTGCTGCACAAATGGAGAGCTGACACAACAAGATGATGCAACAAAAAAAGAAACATAGATTCCCGTGCCACTGACAACAACAGAAGCGGACAAAGAAGAAGATGCAGCAAATAGACACAGAAAACAGACAACTGGGGCAGGGGTGAAGGGAAGAGAAATAAATAAATCTTAAAAAATAATAATAATGATGATTAAGTCTTTGATTGGGCAGTAGCATGAGCTTCCCTGCCCCCTGGTGGGCAGAGACTCACAAAGAAAAGACATGGCAGAGAACAGAGTTTGGAGCTTTGATGCTGGAGAGTTTTGACCTGGAGTCCCAGGAAGTAAACACATAGGAGAAAACACAGAGGAATAGAGATGGCTCCATAGACATGGCAGAGGCCTGGGCACTCATGGGATAGTTTACAGCTGACCTTGTGGAGAGAGCAGAGTGGCTGAGCCCAGAGAGAAATGAGCCCCAGGAGAGACACAAGACTTATCCCAGCCTATAGCTGATATTAGAAGGAGCTGGAACCACAGAGCCTTAAGAGGAAGAAGAAGGCTGAATGCCAGGTCCAACACATGGCAATAAACTTTGGTGAGTTTAGTAACTTTTGCCTTATGGCCTGGAAATGGTAAGATTCTACCCCAAATAAATACCCTTTATAAATTCAACTGATTTCTGCTATTTTTTGTCAGCACCCCTTGGCCTGACTAACAGGAAGGCTTAATAAAATTTTTCTAAGTATTTGGCCATTATCATCATTTAAAACTTATAAGAGTAAAATTGCTGGAATATGTTGAATTTTATGACATTCTGATCTTGTTGATAATTGAAATGAAAATTTTTAGTCCAGTTTGGTATATTAGCCAATATCCAAGTATCTGAAGACAGAAATCATCTCTGGAAAGTTTTATTAGAGGGGATTTACAATGTGCACTTAAATAGCCTAAGGAATCCTTGAAAGGAGTGGCATCACAGAGTCTTTTTATCTATCAGAAACGATATGCCCACACACACCTTACAGTTCTGACCTGTTTAGGGAGCTACTGCTGATTGCATGAGCCTTATTGCCACTGTCTAAATGGGAAAACTACTTCCACTATCCCTCACTTCTGAACCACTCTGGTTCTATTGAACCATCATCACTGTCCAGCCTCATATAACAAATTTCCAACACAGACTTCCACAGATGCACTTGGTTGGCAGAAAACAAGTAATATGTCTGCATCCAAGTGGCAAATGACACCGGAAAAATAGTTCATGGGGTTGCCTGTTGGGAAAAAGAATTCATACATGGGAAACTAGCCAAATGTGGCAAGTGTTTTAAAAACATCTTTGGTGCAAAAACACACCACTGAATTGTATTACAGTTGAGATTTCATACACTGAATTATTATTTGTCTACACATATTTATACCTCCAAAATTTCAGTGTCCCTCTATTTTTTTTTGGTCTATACATAGGAAAAAGAGCAGAAAGAAGAAAATTGGACAGCAGGAAAATGATCTGACAATAACAAAGAGGGTAACATAATCATATTCATTTAAATTGGACCTGGTGTGCAAGGCATGGTGTTTAGTGCTAAAGTAGAAAGAAAAATGAAAAGGATAGTTTAAATTTTCTGGCTGTAATGGAGAATATCCAGGACATCATATGATTTGGTAGCAATCATCAAAGTCAAATCTACCTTATTTTTTACATATTTCTTTAGATGGAAGATATCCTCAATAGATAAAAAAAATGTTTGCTTAACTCTATTGATTATGACTTTTGGGGAGTATAAAATAAAATCCAAATTCCTTACCAGTGGTCTTTATCACTGTAGGATTTAGTTCCTATTCATTTATTCAACCTCAGTTTTTTTGTTTTGTTTTTTTTTCTGTTCTGTCTCTTTCCTATTAACCTTCTGCTACACTGATCTTTCAGTGTCTGAAATTGTAAAGCCGATTTCAAAGCTGGGTCCTTCCACATGTAACAGCACATCCCATGGTAGCAATTTCTCATCATTTGACTTTCAGCTCAAAAGTCACTTTTAGAAAAAGTCTTTTTGGCTGCAAAGTCATGGACATCCTCAGTGGACCTCTTTCAGTCCTTTATGCCTCCTTTTCTCCTTTTGCTTATGTGTGTGTAGATGTTTGACATGTTTTTATTTTTTTCTGTATGCATGAAGGTATACAATGTTTCCAATTTTGCTTTTTTCAATTGTCCTTTTTTTAAAGATACATGGATCACACAAAATATTACATTAAAAAACATAAGAGATTCCCATATACCCCACTCCCCACAATCCCACTCCTCCCACATCAACAACCTCTTCCATCAGTGTGGCACATTGATTGCATTTGATTAATACATTTTGGAGTACCACTATACAGCATGGATAATAGTTTAGATTGTATGTTACTCTCTCCCAGTCCATTCAGTGAGTTATGGCAGGATATATAATGTCCTGCATCTCTCCCTGCAATATCATTGAGGACAACTCCAAGTCTTGAAAATGCCCCCATATCACACCTCTCCATCCTTCTCCCTGCCCTCAGCAATTCCCATAGTGAAAACCTCCACATCAATGATAAAATTTCTTCCATTGCTAGAGTCACAATAATTCTATAGTAGAATACCTATAAATCCACTCTAATCTGTATTTTATTTCTCCATCCTGAGGACCCTGGGATGGCAATGCTCACTCCATCTCTGAATTAAGATGGGACTTAGATCCCACATGGCTGATGGATGAGATTTTCCTGATTGCTGTTGTAGACTCTCTTGGTTCCCTGGTGTGGTGCTTAACCAACCTGACCTCCCTGTTAGCTGACCTGGGTAAGTCCAATAAACCAGAGAGTAGGTGTTGTAACTCTGCTGAGAGAGACACCTAGGTCTTATGGTCATGGCAGATGGCTCTGCAGTTCAGTGCCATGCCACTTGGCCTTACTTTGGAATTTTTGCTCCTGAGTGTTGTGAAGTTGGACTCAGATGTGACATTTTTACACATGCCTCTTCTGTCAATTTTACTGAACTTGTGGTTGGCACTGGGGTTGATGTATGCTCAGGAGACTTGAATCTCTGGATTGTCTAATTTTTATTTTTTGCATGCACATGTTGGATTTGTTTCCATTATACAAGAAACCACAAGCAACATGGGAGAGATGTTAAATCTCAAATAGCCCTAGCTGTTTTCAAGGGCAAATGGTTGCTTGATGAATGATTTTACTTATTGGCAAGGTCCTCTCATCCTGGGATGTATAAAAATCAACATATGGTTGGCTTTAGCAGCAGATGTGTCACATGGTGGATCCAGAAACATCAGTGGGCCCCCTCTAGTTGCCACCTTCAGGACTAATGGTTCAGCCTCTCTGGTCCCTTTCCAGGTGCCTGAGCCCTTCCACTGAAATTTCCCATCTAGTTCATCACTTCTTAGGGTTTCCCAACTTAATGAGTCTGTGTCAGTGATGTACACCATCAGCGGTGAAGGTAATGAATAGTCCAAGAAGCAAGAGATGAACAATACCCAGAAATATCCCTCTGTCACCAATGAAGACAAGAAAGCCCCAGAAAAGAATGCTCCAGAAGAACCTCTATTAAGTGCTGAGGTCCAGGCAGAGCAGCTGGTCCAGGAATGTGGAAGAACTTGTGCTCAGTCTCAGGACCCAGAAGCCTAAAACAGAAAGGTCAGGCTACCATGGCAATCCAAACTCTGCAAGAATAGAACCCTCTGGCCTGGAAGAGGCAGCTGATGTGCTCCATGTTTGGGGACAGCAATGCTTAGATGGAAGCACAATGGAGGGGGGCTCTGCTAGTTCTCAGGAACACAACTCAGCCCAGGTAAGGCTTGTAGGTGAGGCCACCAGAAAGAAGAGCTAAAGGGTCTGTAGGCCTTATCCATGGGTACAACCAAGGCCACTTGACTCTCCTGATACAGAAAGAAGAGCTAAAGGGTCTGTAGGCCTTATCCATGGGTACAACCAAGGCCACTTGACTCTCCTGATAAAGAATTGTAGGTTCAATTGCTTTTAGCCTCCTCTTCCTTTTCTTGGAACAAAGCTGTTTCCCAGGGTGGTGTGAGAGTTTGTTTTAAGTGCAGAGCCTTTCCAGGAATGCTTTTTGGGTTGATGTACGGTTGGTTCATCCTTAGCTGCTCAGTAAATCTAATGTCATGGTTCACTTGGCAGAAGTGAAACCACCATATTGGGGTCCTGAAAAGCAAGTACAAATTCCACTTGTAGATTTTTTGATGAAATATTCCTCCTGCCAGAAGAGAGAATTATATTTAGAAAATCTCCTACCTTTAAATGGAGTGTTCAGTGTGTTGTAAAAGGAATGTTCTTTTCAGTTTTTATGATTAGATTAAGTAGGTGTTGATAACAAGCCTTATTGAGGAAACTGCATAATTTTTCCTTGGTGCTTATATTTGAAAGATCTATATGAAACAATTGAATGCTTTATATCATTATGTTGCATTGCCCCAATAAATCTCTATTTTTGACTGAAAAATAATTACAATAAAAAATAAAATCACGAGCAACACATGTCCTTCATTAACACAAAATGAAGTACATGGAGCTGCAGACCCTAACCTGAGCAGTTGTTCTCTCTCGGGGAACAACAATGATGGGATCTCTTCCAGTGATCTTTTTTAATCTTTTGTGCTGTGTTAGAAATAAAATCATCACTTGCTAAAAATCTTTGTGTGCCTGAGCCTGTGATCCCATAATACACTATGTAGCAAATTCTCCACAATTGGGTCCTTCCATGTACAACAGTACTTCTCATCTTTTTTATCTTGTCATAAATATCACCTTTAGAAAAGGCTTTTCATGAACATTTCATCTGCAGAACTTTTCCTCTCATTTTTCTGTTAAATTTCCGGTTTGTTGTCCTAATTGCACTTATCAGTCTATTATAACTTTATTCATCACTTTCTCTTTTTTATTACCTGTCTCTGTTACAAGATTATAAGATCAATTCCTGAAGTTACTTTTTCATGTGTGTTTTTTTCTATTTTATTTTTTATTTCATTTCTAGTTTATAAGTTTATAGCTTATTACCTCATACAATATTGTTCACTAAATTTTCTAAAATGAATAATTTAAAAATAATTAATAATTACATATAAATTAAAGAGAAAATTTCTAACATATAAAACCGGTCTTCAAGGAAGAATAAATTGAGAAATAAATAAAAGGAAAGAAAAAGTTGCAATGGAAGGAATAGGTAACAAATTATCAACTTCATTGGTACAAAGTGACTTGGTTTATATTTAATTTTATCTTGTTTTTCCCTTCCCCTTTCCCACCCTCCTCTTTTTGCTGTGTGTGTCCATTCACTGTGTAATCTTCTGTATTTATTCTCATTTTGTCCTCTCATTGGCTCTAAGATTCACTGGGATTTGATCCTGAGAACCTCTGATGTGGACAGATGTCAATTGTGCCACCTCAGTTCCTGGTTCCTGCACTTCACCTTGACTCTTCTTCATGTCCCTTTTGCTGTGTCATCATTTTGCTGTGTGACTCACTTGCACAGGCACTGGCCCACCACGTGAACACTCAGCTTGCTGCACAGGCACTCAGTTTGCCACGTGGGCTCTCAGCTTGCTGCACAGCACTCGTCTCACCACACGGCATCAAACCCAGGTCCTCCCATATGGTAGACACAGGCCTATCACTTAAGTCACATTTGCTTTCCTATATTTAATTTTAGAATGGCAATAATCCTATAAGGGTCTTCGGACACTTTTTTTTTCCTCCACATTGCATCTTTCTGACTCTTATTATGTGATTGTTCTAGGTGCATCTTTACATAAAGATGCTCTTTGTCAATTTGTGAGAAACTCCACTAAATTTAATAAAATCAGAAGCTATCTCGAATATGCTCCAATTGCAAAACTCAGGATAAATGTTGGTATGTGAAGGGATCAAATATCCCAGGATCTTTTGTCCTACCAGGGAGAATATGCTTTCAAGTACTGATATAGGGAAATGGACTTTGGCCCAGTGGTTAGGGCGTCCGCCTACCATATGGGAGGTCCAAGGTTCAAACCCCGGGCCTCCTTGACCCGTGTGGAGCTGGCCATGCACAGTGCTGATGCGTGCAAGGAGTGCCGTGCCATGCAAGGGTGTCCCCCGCGTGGGGGAGCCCCACGCACAAGGAGTGCGCCCGTGAGGAAAGCCGCCCAGCGTGAAAAGAAAGAGCAGCCTGCCCAGGAATGGCGCCGCCCACACTTCCCATGCCGCTGACGACAACAGAAGCAGACAAAGAAACAAGACGCAGCAAATAGACACCAAGAACAGACAACCAGGGGAGGGGGGGAAATTAAATAAATAAATAAATCTTAAAAAAAAAAAAAAGGACTGATATAACTGTTTTAGGAGATGCTTCACTAGGCTTAAAGCATGAATAAAGAAGGCATAAGAATATCCTCTCAAAATCTCATGTATAACTATATATATATAGTTTGGCTATATAAGTACAGTAGACTGATATAGGCAAAAATTAAAAAGTAATTTGTCTTTTCTGAAGTTACTTGAAAAGAGTTTGTAGGAAAAATTTTCCAGGATAATTGTCAGCTGCTATCTTCTTATGTAGATAAGATATATGCATCTTTTTTATTCTAACTGTGGAAAACTTTTCTTTGGAGCATAGAATTCCTTTAAAATAAATCTATCTACACTGCAAATAATAACAATTGTCTGACATTAAGAGGCAGTGAAGAAGATGGACAGGCATATCAGATAATAAATAAGCATATAATTACCATGAGGGTGGTTCTTGGACACAGGATTTACCCTGAATCTCTGCACCCTTTCCTTTCCTTCAAAATGTTTATCATAATTATAAATAATTAACTATATGATGGGCCTTTAATAAAATTTTCCATGCTAGAATGTGTGTTCTATAATGTCTTGTGTATTACTACAACTAGGAAGGTGTATTTCATATATAGAGGGGACAAAAAATAATAAGTGATGTCATAATGAATGATAGTTCTACTGTTAAACTGATTTTAATTAGCTTTGCATTATCTTTATTGTTTATCTCTCAGCCCTGGTTTAATTTTTAGATAGGTTTTGTCATTTATTCCTTTGATTATAGTAGTTGAAATATTTAAAAATAATTAATGATCTAAAGGATATTCTGAATGATCAATGTTAGGAGACTTAAATATAATTTATAGAAATTATACACTAGAAGAGTAAACTTCTAGTTTTAAATATAAAACAATCACACACATAGTAATACGTAAATCATGCAATGTATTTTGTGTAAGCATTCTTTAGGACACGTTGCACGCTAGAACTCTCATGAAGGTATTCAATGAATTCTTCAGGAGAAGCTGTCTGGCCAAAATAGAGATTGAAATTCTTTCTTCAGATTGCTGAAATTATCACTTCTCCTTTTAAGACCTTCAACTCATGGGATTTGAAGACTTTCATAAACTTCTCAGTTGATTGTAGATGTAATTAGCCATAGATGTGATCGACTTACTAATGGTTTAAGTCCATGAAATGTACTCATAGTAACAATTAGGCTAAAGCTTCTTTGACCAAACAACTGGCACCATTACCTGGCCAAGTTGACACATATGCCTAACATCACAGTTCACCCCTTGTGAACTTGGCAGCCATACACATCATTTTAAACCACACATAATCTCTAAATAAAAACAAATAACATTTTTCACCTAATAATACACAAATGGCCTTTGTACAAAGAAAAATGCACTAAGTCTTTCCAGAATAGGGTGCAACTCCTTGGATGATATGCCCTCTTAAACTTGATATCCTATAACTTAATTATTACAAAATAAAACTAATATAAGTTATGTCATAAGATAGGCAGGATGGAGAGGGAAGAAAACCAAGGTATTTTCTTACGTACATCTACAAATATTCTCATGCTAAAATAAGGAATAAATATCTATAACCATTACAGTCTTTGTTTTTGTAATTAGTCTTATGCTCATAGCTTATATTTATCACTACCTTCTTCCATTATCCACTCCATGTTCCCTTTTTCCTCAATAAGTACATCAGTTGGCTAGAGTTCTTTTCTTGGAGAGGTGACCCAAAACTTCATTCCTGAAGTTTCTGGGACATTATTAGTCCTGACTAGATTGCATTGTTGCAGTTTTCCATGGAGCTTCAAGGCCTGGTAATACAAAGACATGTTCCTAGGGGATCTCCTGTATCCAGGCAAATTCTTCTTTACTGCCATCTTATAGTTGTAATTCTATTTCCCCTTCTTTGTCAGAATCAAACACAATACCCACTATAATAATTCCCTTCTTTGCTTATTGATTTGGAGGCATGATTAAACCACAGTGGCCAGGTGACAGTCTTAGCTTCCAGTTCAATGGAATCATTGTTTTGTCTCCTTATGGAAGAACAGCTCCTTTTGGAACTAAGACCTATAGACCAGCAGAGCTTAAGGTTGAAGGGACAGGAAGCAAAATCATTCCTAGTGGTTCACTAGGGGTAATAGTGAGTGGTGACTCTCTCCTCCCCACCCCCTGATTCCTGAACCTGTGAATTCTGGCTCAAATGTATCCAATAAAATATATTTTGGAGATAAATTTTTGCATGGATGCTTTTGATGGAAAAATATTTCCACATATCTATTCCATGTAGGAATATCATGTTCAAGTTTACTTTATGTCTATAGCTGGAAGAATGTAGTATCCATCCGTGGCTTCAGGTAGGGAAAATAATTTATTCTTATCATAGTGCAAAGTAAAATGCAAATGTCTTCCATGGATTGTGCAACACATCAGTATCAATTTTGGTATGACACTGGCTTAAAAATCTTATTCTGATTCCTAAAAATAAATTTAGTTCTGTTTGACACTGGTCACACAGAATAATAAGGCTATACTGAGTTCATCAGCTAGAACTAAAGGAAATCATTTACAACAAAATTCTTAGTAATAAACCTTTTAAAATATATTTTAAGTAGTTGGGCTTTTGATGACATAAACAATATTCAAAAATTTTCATATAACTTGTCGATAGAATATGTGATAAAAAAAGATTTTTCAACAAAGAAAAATGAATGTCAGTTAACAATGCCTCACTGATCAATAATTTGTACATGCACAGAATTTTTTGACAGCAAGGGATATGAGTCACTTTTTAGTAAAAGACTGATATTTTTTGAAAGAGGAAACATTCAAAATTCCATATGACAAGAGAAAATATATATACTTATAGCAACATATTCTGACTGCATAACCATTATTTTGTATTACTCACACTTGATCTTAAAATGAATTGTTTTTAACTTTTCTTTTTATGTGGTTGTTACCCAATATCATTTATGGTTCCAGAGCTTCTTCATCGCATTTTTCACCTCTGCCTTTCTGAGGGTGTAGATTAAAGTGTTTTGCATGGGTGTTACCAGAACATAAAATACAGCCAATGCTTTGTAAATGGGGAAAGCATTCATGAGCAGAATGTATACAAATATGCAAGGCACAAAGAATAAGACAACCACAATAATATGTGAGGCACAGGTGGAGAGAGTCTTCTGCCATCCTTTAGAGATATGAGTTCTGAGGGAGCAAAGGATGAGGACACAGGAAGTAATAAGAACAAAAAAAAACTGAGTAAACACATGAAGCCACTGTTGTTGACAACAAAGGGTCCAATGAGGTGAGGGTCATTACAGGAGAGCATCAGCAGAGGGTAAGTATCACAGAAGAAATGGTCAATGACATTAGGGCCACAGAAGGGCAATCACACAATGAAAAGGACTTGAATCAGGGCATGAAGAAATACCCCAGCCCAGGACATGATCACCAGAATGCCACACAACCTCCAGTTCATTATGATCATGTAGTGCAAAGGCCTGCAGATGGCCATGTAGTAGTCATAGGCTACCACTGAGAGTAGAATGATCTCAGCTCCACCAATGACATGCTCCTCAAAGAGCTGAGTCATACACCCAACAAAGGAGATAGTTTTCTTCTCAGAGAATAAGTCAAATATCATTTTGGGGGCTGTAGTAGAAGAGAAGGCACCATCTTGAAACGACAAAGAGGACCAAAAGAAATACATAGGAGAGCCAAGAGGGGAGCTGCTGGCAATTGTTACTATGATGAGAAGGTTTCCTGCCATGGTGAGAGAGTAGATGATTATAAACACAACAAACGAGTTTCTGCACACCTGGATTTTGTGTCAAGCTTAGAAGGATGAATTCTGTTATATTGTTCACTAGTTCCATGATCCAATTTTTCATTTAAATAACTGATCTATCTGCAAATAGCACAGGAAATGCCATAGTGGTAGATCAATTTTGTTCAAGAAAATAATATATCTCTCAGGTAATTTGTTCCTTTTAACGTTGATGTTAACCCAAGCATACAAAGTCTATACTTAAGTACCACTGTATTTTTAATCAAAACATTGTTGATTGCAAAATCCTCTTCTATATACACATACACAGACAAGCACCATGAGAAAAACAGCATCTGTTACTTGTGGCTGGTTATGCTCATGTTTTTCTTCAGACTGAGGAATCCCCAGAGTCTGTCCTAACCAACATTTTTAAGTGTGATTTCAGGAGATATTTAAATTGATATTACTTAAGGGTATTCTGTACTTTCAGTTCCCAGAGGATTAGAATTAGCAGCTGCAGTTAAGAAGGCAGCCAAAAAAGTTCATCCTGTTCTCTCTTATGGCTGTAGCATCTATGACCATGGTTGGAGTTGGGGGGCAGGGATAGGGCAGGAATGAGAACCAGTTAGGCTAGGTTAGCAGGCTCTTTGTGAAAATAGTTTGGAAGTGATCCTCCAGTCTGGGATATAAGGCACATAATGTTCTACTGTTGAGCATATGGGTGCATGAACTAATTAGAGACTATATACAACACTATTGATACATATCTCAAAGAATTAAAAATAGACTAAGCATGTGAAAAAATCCAGATCAATACAAAACTTCTATTTTTCTGTTGAAACCCTGAGGAGAGATACAAGCAGGACAGAAACACTATTGTCTAATATTAAAAATTGGAATTATTCACAGGAGTAAGAGCTTTGGAATACAGCAAGTCTAACCTTCTAAGGCTATCTCTTCTACTTATTAATTATGCAAAGTTTGGCAAGATAATCCAAGTCTTTTGCCTCAGTTTCCATATCTGTACAAAGTGGATGACATGGTACTAATCTCATAGGACTGTTCTGGGTTTATGTGAAACAATGTATGATATGTGTTTAGAATGCTGCTTGAGATAGAGCAAAGGATCATTGTTTGCCTCTATCACTTTCTGTACAGAAAATGAGAGCTCATGAATTTACTAACCAGGTTTATTATTGTTTCATTCATTCAGCAATTGTTTCATTTCATTCATGTAACTTGCTTTATTTTTCTCTGCATTTGAGAAGATTCTGGAAGAATGCTGAAATTAGAAAAGAAAGACTAGTTTTGTGACCCTCAATACTTATTCAAGATTGATAATAATTAAACGTTTTCAATAAGGTGTTAGATCTCTTTACTAAAATAACTGACAGTGATGTTGAGATTTCCTAAAAAGGTTGAAGGAGTTAACGCAATTATAAATACCATGTGAATTAACAAGTATCAAACATTTTCTAAGCATAGATCACTCATTATGTGAGAATTATATAGTGCGGGAGATACTAATGTCTCCATTTTCTATATAATGAAATTAATGCTAACTTTGAACATGACTTGGATAGGATCTCAATGCTAAAAATAAGTAAATCTTAGTTTTACATCCAGGTTGATATGATTCCAAGTTTGTATTCTAGTCAATGTGTTATGTTACCTCTTCAGAGACTGGTGCTATGATGTGTCTTATTCACTGGTTGTGATTGCAGAGAAATCCTGACTCAGACAAGCTCGTCTTTCTACCATTAGTGGCAGACAGTGTTTATTCTTCAGACAGATCCACATCAAGCAGCTCAAGAAAGAGTGATAGAGAAAATAGAATATCTTGTAACTTCCTTTGCTAACTCCTAAAAAGTCTGGAGGAATTACCTAAGCACTATCAAGACACATTTGATTCTGGGAATTTCTTAGAACCTACAGGATGGAAGAAAAGTATAAGAAGTTCAGACTTAGAAGCAGGGACATCACCTACATGAAAAGTATATGGTAACATTTTAGAGAAATTAAACACATATCTAATTTTGCCAGTGCTGCTATGACACTACAACACAATGTGTTGGCTTAAACAATAAGCATTTATTGGAAGTCCAAAATCAAGATCTCAGCAAGATCATGCTCTGTCTTGGACTTGGTAATATTAGAATAATGGCAGCCCTCTGTCACACGAACATATCTTGGGTTACCTCCTGTGACTTTCCCTGACTCTGGCATCTCTGATAGTTTCCAAACTTCCTCACATAATAAGGCTTCCAGTTTTGGTGACTATGTCCTGTCCTCTTTGAGTTTTGCCTTACATAAATAGTATCTTCAAAGATACTGCTCACAACTGAGTTCACAACCCAACATATTCAAAGATACTGTTTACAAATAGGTTCATTCAACCAAGAACATGGGTTTAGATCAGGACCCTTTCTTTATTGGGATACCTGATTCAGTCCTCAATACCACCAAACACATGAATTTAGAGATGATTCCCAATAGTTCCAATAACTAATTATATGACTCAATGAATCTCATTTAACTTTCCTGAGCTTGTGAATAAACTATAGATAAAAGTATGTAATTGGAGGAAGGAATAGCAAAGAATAATAATTGAAATCATCCATTGACAGTATTTATGCATAGAAAATACTTAGAAAATATTTTGTGAATTAAATTGAAAGAAAGGTTTTGAAAGTAGATGTATCAATTACTACTTCATTGGTCTTTATCATTTTTTAATTTCTGACCAATATACTTGGTTGCTTTGTGAAATTCCTTCTGCCTCCACTTTTCTTCTGCACAATTAAAGATTGCAAAATATAGAGTTGCTATAAAAACCTAACTATTAACTAAAAGGGGAAGATTTATTGAGGAAGAATATGTTTGCAATGGATAAAATTGATCACGTGTTAATGTCAGTGAGAGAAAATTAGTAGAGGTGAGGAGAAAAAGTAAGAGAGAGAAAGAATGAAAAGATATAGGATAGAAGAGGGGTAATCAGTAAAGGCTGGGGTGTGATAGACTGTTAATTGCTAACAGATTTTCTATTAGAATCTATTCTATTCTGGTGTCAGGCAATCATGCTTTTCAGGGAAATTGAGTCCATTCCCAAACTAAAGATGCAAATGTGGATTACATTTAGTTCAGATTAAAGCAAGTATGGTAATGAAATTCTTCTTCCAGTAATATATAAGAATAGGCAAATGGTAAACTTCTAGCCAATGCAGCAGGAGAGAAAATTCTAGAGGTCTTCTGGAAGATGTTCCTGTGTTCTAAAAAGAGAGAAATGAAGAAAAATTAAGTTTTCAGAATGATGCCCTCTGAAAGGTATACGGAATTGTCACCAAGCAGTGAATACTGAGCTTTTTAACTGCCAAGCTTTTGGACTGACCCTATAAAAATACACACCATTTGAAAGGCAATTGATAAGAACAGATAATACACTTAATCTTAGTCAAAAGGCTGAGAAGCAACAGCAGGCACATGGTTGGGAGGGAATTCTCCAGAACATATACATAGGGTACACAAAAATGTTTGGATATATGTTGGGTATTTTCTTAGTAGTTACCTTACAAAAGACAACTGAGGGAGTACTGAGTTCCTAGCCAGGGGAGCTCTATCACATTCCCCAATGGAATAGCAATAATCCATCAAGTGCAATGACAAAGACCAACAAAGAGGGATAGTCCAACCATGAACCCTTGATACTGATGACTATGCTTATGAGACTGTGTGCCTGAAATATGAACTAGGCCTAGAGTGGCAGGGTGCCTAAGAGTTACCTCCTGAGAGCCTCCATGTTGCTCAAATATGTCTTCTCTCTAAGCCAAACAAGCATGTAAATGCATTACCTTCCCCTCAGCCTGGCACATGACTCCTGGGGATGAGCCTCTCTGGTGCTGAGGGATTACTACCAAGCACCAGCTGGTAATGTAATTAGAAAAAGATCTTGAATAAAAAGGTCAGCTAAGACCAGGAGACTGTCTCACCCTACATGTAGGATCATGTGTTAAAAACTGCTTTTTCATCTGGCATAAAAGGGGGAAATGGCAAAGACAAATGAGTTTATATGATTAAGAGCTCTTCAGAAAAGAGTCAGAGGTCATCAATGGGGCCATGCTTATGCACGCCTCAGCAGGACCCCAGAGACAGCCAAGTAAATACTGGTTCTGCTGAGGGCTAAGGAGCAGACCCACAGTTTCTATAGTCATGACAAATGGCTCTGGAATTCAGCGCTGTTTCAGGTGGCCCTACTTTGGAATTCATGTTCCTGAATGTGATGGAGTTGGACTCCATTGTGACCTTTCTACACATGTCTCTTCTGCCACTTTTACTGAAACAGTGGTTGGTGCTATGGTTGGCATATACTCAGGAGACTTGAATCTCTGGACTGACCACCTGATAGATGGGCCCTGAGCCTCAGCAATCTTGCAACTCCTACCCTCTGGTTCACTGGACTTACCCAGGCCAGCTACCAGGGAGTTGAAGATGGTCAACTACCCCACCGAGAGTACCTACAACTTCAAGCAGGGGAATTGCATCCATCATTCATATGGAATTTAAGCCTACTCTTGATTTAGAGGTGGAGTGAACATCACCATCCCAGGGTCCACAGGATGGAGAAATAGAGTACAAATTAGAGTGGATTTACTGATATTCTATTCTAGAACTATGTGATTAGTAATGGAAGAAAATGTAGCATTGATATGGAGTAAGTGGTCACAGTAGTTGCTGGGGGCAGGGAAGGGGAAGAAGAGATGTGATGTGGGGGCATTTTCAGGACTTGGAGTTGTCCTGAATGATGTTGCAGGGACAGATACTGGACATTACATATCCTGCCATAACCCATTGTGTGGACTGGATGAGAATGTAAACTACAATGTTTACTGTTATCCATGTGGTGCGGCAGTGCTCCGGAGTGTATTCACCAAGTGCAATGAGTGTGCCGCGGTGGTGATGGGGGTTGTTAATGTGGGAGGAATGGGGTAAGGCGGGCTGGGGATATAAGGTAACCTCTTATATTTTTTGAATGCAACATTTTTAAAAAAAATAAAGAGATCATGGGGGGGGGGAAAAGAAAGCACATTAGAGCATACCAGGGGAAAGGCACGGATGTGGGTAGGAAACTTAGGAGAATATTTGTAAAATACATAAAAAAAGAAAAAAAGAAACCAGTTAATTTAAAAAAAAAGAAAGGCAATTGGTTGATTCATACTGGATTTTACTTAAAATTACATTTAGTACTGAAGGAAGTAACTCTTTTTTTAACTTAATTTTTAAAGAAGTTTTAGATTACCGATAAGGGAACCAAAAGTGTCTAAAACTGCAAGCAGGAGAATCACATCTATCAGCCATGAGGGATCTAAATCCCCTTTCGATTTAGAGGTGGAGTGGACATCACCATCCCTCAGTGGTGTTACAGCACCTATTCTCCAGTTCGTTGGACTTGACAGGGAGGTGAAGTTTGACAACCACCACACCAAGGAACCAAGAGAGTCTACAGTTGCAGGCATGAAAGCCTTATTCACCAGTCATGTGGGATCAAAGCCCCCACTCAACTGAGAGGTGGAATGGGCATTGCCACCCCAAGTCCTCAGAAGGGAGGAATAAAATATGAATTAGAGTCGACTTACTGGTATTCTACTTTAGAATTATTGTTACTCTAGCAATGGAAGAATTTGTATCATTGATGTGGAGACAGTGGCCACGGAGTTGCTGAGGGCAGGGAGAGGGAAGAAGAGATGTAATATAGGGACATTTTTGGGTCATGGAGTTGTCCTAAACGATATTGCATGGGGAGATGCAGGACATTATGTATCCTTCATAACCCACTGAATTGACTGGAAGAGAGTGTAAACTACAATGTAAACTAAAATCCATATGGTGTAGCAGTGCTCCAAAATGTGTTCACCAAATGCCATGTATGTGCCACACTGATGAGAGAGGTTGTTGATGTGGGAGGAGTGGTTTGTGGGTGGGGAGTGGGGTATATGGGAATCTCTTATATTTTTTAATGTAACATTTTTTATGATCTATGTGTCTTTAAATATTAAACAATTTAAAAAATGAAAGGAAAAAAATATAGGGGAATCCCATATACTCCAGCCCTACCCCCTCTCATATTTCCCCCTATGAACAGCATCTTATATGAGTTTGGTACATTTGTTATAAATGATGAACAAATATTGAAACATTGCTATTAACCATGGCCTATAGTTTACATTGTGGTTTATATTTTGCCCATTCAGTTTTATAGGTTTTGACAAAATGTATAATGGCACGCATCTGCCATTGCAAAAGCATGCAGAACAATTCTAACAACCTAAAAATGCTCTATGTTCCACCTATTCACCCTTTCCTCAGAACCTAAGGGTACCATTATCATTATGTCAATGTAACAGGGTCTTCGGTTGTTATAATAATAATGTTTAATTTTGTTCATGGTTGCATTTCCCCCTTATGTCTGTTCATTCCTCAATTTTGCCCATCCTACTTCTCACTGAAAGGGGACTTAGATCTAATGGGGCAGATGGAAGGAACAGTTTTGCTTGCAATTGTAGACATTCTTTGCTTTTGGGGATGGGTGGTGTGTTGTCCATCATCATCATTTAGTTAATTGCCCTGGTTTAGTTAGTTGCCCTGGGAATAAACCAGGAGATACAAAAAAGTAGAGTGGTGAGCCCACACTCAAACTGGGTAGAATGTACATATTGGCTGAAACTCTGCTGAGAATAAGGGCTCAACCAGAGTTCTTCATATAAGAGACCAAAGATTTAAGTCTCTGGGGACATATATTTAACAGGCATAGTGATAATTATGGGTTCAAATAAAAAGGGTATAGGAATCATTTATAAGGAAATTATGAATAAGCCTAACTCTGTTACAGTGGGGAAATTGGTTATTATATATTCCAAGGTAAGGCCTACTGACAGGATGCTAATTTCATGGGATTACTGCTTTGCCTATACTTTTAGTATCCAGATGTTTCTAGAGCTCTTGGTAGTATCCCTTTTTGAGGCTTTTTCACTGTGACTATTAGTGAGATCCATCTAAGATTCACTTAGGTGTAACATCTGAAATGATCTCCCAACTCATTTTGAAATCTCTTAAACACACACACACACACACAATATTTCAATATTTATATTTAATGCCTTCTTCTTTTGGTCAACGTCTTTTTCCAAATTCATCATGTTTTTGCTCTTGTTATCAATCATTCAGTGCCAGGAAGGCTTATTTGAAGGATCGGGTCCCATGCCAGAGGGACGATCGTGAGTTTATTTGCAGAGTTTGACTTAGAGAGAGGCCATATTTGAGTAACAGGGAGATTTTCAGGAAGTAACTCTCAGGCAATAGATATTATTAGGTTAAGTTTCAATTTTACAAGAAAAAGGTTCATGAATACAAGTATTAATTTTGAGTGCTTAGTGTATTGGTCTGTTTTCTTTTATTATGCACTGTCTGTGTACTCTAGAGATTCCTGCCACTCTATTAGAGTACATGGCTGGACTCACCAAGATGAGAATTTAAAATTCAGTTGGTTTTTGTGTGGGTCTCCACCCACCCACTAAGAAAACACTCTATCACCACATGAATGCATTCATATTCTTAAAGGCATACTTCAGTCTCATATACCCCACCACTGACACCCTGCAACAGTGACCCTCCCCTAACATAGTTGCAAAAAGAAATTTCCCGTAATTGTATTCTCAACCACAGTCATCAACCTCCCTAGAGTTCACTTGTTCCTTCCTCCAGCCCTCCCCCCAGCTCTATATATAGTCCAACCCCCAACTCCCAACCCTGCTCACATTCAAACTCCATCATCATAGACCCCCATCACCATTACTGCACCATCCATTGCCAAATGTCCCTAAACCAACTATCATAGATTCTACCCAGTTTGAGCATGAACTCACCGCTCTACTTGCTTTGTGTCTCCTGATAAACTGTCTTACAATATCTGCCTCTGTGAGTCTGCTCAATATCCTTAGTTCATGTCAGTGGGATCATGCAATATTGTCCTTTAGTGATGAGCTTACTTCACTCAACTTCAAGATTCATCCATATTGTCACATGTGTCAATACTTCATCCCTTCTTACCCCATCCTATGTATATTCCATATTTTCCTTATCCCCATTCATTCATTGATGGGTACTTGGATTGCTTCCAACTTTGGGCAATTGTGAATAATGCTTTAATGAACATTGGTGTGTATATATGTGATTATGTCCCTGCATTCAATTCTTCTGGGTATATACCCAGAAGTGGGATTGCCGGCTCATTTGGCAATTCTATACTTAACTTCCGGAGGAATGGACATACCACCCTCCATGGTTGTTGCATCATTCTATAGTCCCACCAGCAGTGAGACAGTGTTTCCCTTCTTCCACTTCCTATTCAACACTTGTGGTTTTATAATGTTGTTTTCAATAGCTGCCATTCTAATAGGTGTAAGATGATGTCTCATTTTTTTAATTTGCATTTCCCTAATTGCTAGTAATGTTGAGCATTTTTTTCATGGGCTGTTTAGCCATTTGTGTTTCCTCTTTGGACAAATGTTTGTTCAAATATCTTGCTCTTTTTTTTTTTTCTTTAAGGAGATAACTGTGATTGAATCTAAAACCTAATACATGGGAAACAAGCACTCAAACCTCTGAGCTTCCCTTGACCATTTTTGAAATAAGTTGTCTTTTACTTTTAAATGTAGGATTTCTTTCTATATGCTGACTTTTAGGCCCTTATCAAATAGGTGGTTCCCACATATTTTCTCCCAGTGAATAGGCTGCCTTTTCATTTCTTGACAAATTTCTTTGAAGGAAAAAGTTTTGAATTTTGAGGAGACATCATATATCTGTTTTTCTCCTTTTATTGCTTATGCTTTGAGTGTAAAGTTAATGAAACCATTTATTACTATCAGATCTTGTAGATGCTTCTCTACATGATCTTCTAGGAGCTTTATGGTTTTGGTTCTTATATTTAGGTCTTTGACCCATCTTGAGTTAATATTTGTGTAGGGGTTTAGATGATGATGATCTTTCATTCTTTTTTTTCCTCTTTTTTCTTTTTTTGTCTTTATTTTTTAACATTACATTAAAAAAATATGAGGTCCCCATATACCCCCCACCCCCCTTATCTCACTCCTCCCCCCATAACAACAATCTCCTCCATCATCATGAGACATTCATTGCATTTGGTGAATACATCTCTGAGTACTGCTGTACCTCATGGTCAATGGTCCACATCACAGCCCTCTCCAGGACTTATTTGTTGAAAAAACTATTCTGTCCCAGTTGAGTGGGCTTGGTGGCTTTCTCAAATATCACTTGGCCAGTCATATGAGGGTCTATATCTTTCATTGGTCAGTATGTCTATCCTTGTGTCAATACCATGCAGGACTTTTCTTTTTAATTAAATTTTACTTTTAAAAAACTTTAAATTACATAAATGTTACATAAAAATATAGAGGATTCCCATATGCCCCACCTCCTCCACCTCCCACATTATCCCACATTAACATCCTTCATTAGTGTGGTTCATTTGTTGTGATCAATGAACACATATTGTTGCATTGCTAATAACCATGGACTATAATTTACATTATAATTTATACGCTATCCTGCACAATTTCATAGCTTATGACAAAACATATAATGACCTGTATCTGTCATTGCAATGTCATGTGGAAAATTCCAATATCCCAGAAATGTCCCCATATTACAACTATTCTTTCCTCTCCCTCCCCTCAGAACCTGTGGTGGCCATTGCTATTATATCAATGATTAAAGTTCTTCCATTGCTAGAATAATAATGTCTATAATAGGATAATAATAAATCTACTTTCCTTGATGTTCATTCTCCATTCTTGAGGATTTTGGAATGGTGAAGCCCACTCTATTTGTAAATGATAGGAGACTTAGTTCCCATGTGGCAGACTTATGAAATTATCTTGCAGTTTCAGACCCTCTCTATTCCTTGGGATGGGTGTTGTCCATCATCATCTCCTTGTTAGTTGTCCTGGGTCAGTTCAGTGAACTGGCGACTAGGTGTTGCAATTCTGAGGAGTTTCAGGACACAACTGACACATAAATGGTCCAAAGATTAAATTTCTGGGACATATATTTAACAAGTATAATGGTAATTATAGGTTCAAATAAAAGGGGCAGAGGAGCCACGTGTGTGGAAATTAAACGAGTCTGTTTTGGTGAGCCAAAGGGGTATTGATGCAAAGTACCAGAACTCTGTTTGCTTAAAAAGGGTATTAATTTGGGATAAAAGCCCTCAGTTTCAAGGCTCTAAAGAGTCCAAGGTTTCTTTCTCAATAAAGATGGTTGCCAATCTCTGTGAGGGTTCAGGCTTTCCTCATCTTTTTTATTTTAATTTTTTATTGTTTTTTTTTTTAAGATACATATGTCACAGAAAATGTTCCATTAAAAAATATAAGAGGTTCCCATATACCCCACACCCCCACTCCTCCCATATCAACAAGTTCTTTCATCATTGTGTCACATTCACTGCATTTGTTGAATACATTTTTGAGCACTGCTGCACCACATGGATTATAATTTACATTGTAATTTACACTCACCCCCAAGTACTTTCAGTGGGTTATGGCAGGATATATAATGTCCAGCATCCGTCCTTGCAATATCATTTAGAACAACTCCAAGTCTCAAAAATGCCCCCACATCACATCTCTTCTTCCCTCTCCCTGCCCTCAGCAACTACCATGGCCACTTTCTCCACATCAGTGCTACAATTTCTTCCATTACTAGTCACAATAGCTCTATCCTAGAATACCAATAAGTCCACTCTAATCCATATTTTAAGGCTATGTGGTTCCAGTTTCTTCAAATCTCAGCTTTGGCTGGCAGAGGGCTGTATCTTTCCAATATCAGCTGCTCTGTTCTCTTCACAAAGTCAGCTGTAAACTGTTAATATTAGATGACTGGTTCATCTCTCTTGTAGGGGCTGCAGGATCAAAGCTGACAAACTTCTCTCTGTTCATATCTATGGCACTTTCTTCCGCTGTATATCCTCTTCTTGAGTGAATGTCTATTTATATATTCCACAAAGGGTGCAAGGACTACACCCTGAGAAACCCTAATGACATGGTCAAATCAAGTCCTAATCTTAATTTAATCAAGTAAATATAAAACCTTTGAATTGGGTACAATCAAAGGATATCATATACAGAGGAACAGATCAGTTTACAAACATAATCATTATCCTTTTGAGGGTTCATTAATAATCTCAAACTGCCACAAAGTCTATGTAACACTGGGAAACATAAATCCCAGAGGAAGATCCACTGAAATGTGCTGAATTCCTCAGACTGTCATTCTTATATTATTTGTATGTCTCTAGAGCCTTCAGGGACCCCAATGTTTGAGGTACTGTACTGTTTGCTGAGCAGTCAATGATATCCTGCTGGGATTTGCATATTCATAACCTCTGGAATGACCTCCTGACTCATGTTGAAATATCTTAGTCATAAAATTTCAAATATAATTTTTTGTCAAGATCTTTTTCTGGAAGCATTGCTAGTTGGCACATGTCCCATGCCAGGGTGAAGTTATTGTATTTATATTCTGAATTTGGCTTATTGTGTGGCCATATTTGAGCAACAAGATTTTCAGGAGGCAATATATAATACTAGGTTAAGTTTCAACTTCACAAGGAAAGGTTCATAAGAACAATCATCAAAATCAAGGGCCTAGCATAATGTTCTGTCTTCCTTCCCTAGGCACTGCCCTTGTACTCAAGGTATTCTTGTCATTCTATTAGAGAAAGTTGCAGATTTTCCAGGATGGGAATTTAACATTCTTTCAGTTACTGTGTGCATCTCCACCCACCAAGACAATGCAATGTGAACATGTGAACATATTTATATGCTTTAGTGGCACATTCACCACTCCCCTTGCATTCCCCAGCACCAACACCTGATACCAGTGACCCTCCACTGCCATAATTGTGACATTTTTGTGATGCAAAGCCTCTCTAAAAATGAAGTTAACAAAATAACCAAACAAAACTAATAGGAAAATGGCAGGATATATAATATCCAGCATCTATCCCTGCAATCCATAACCCACTGAAAGTAATGGAGGAAAGTGTATACTACAATGTAAACTATAATCCATGCAGTGCAGCAGTGCTCCAAAATGTATTCACCAAACGCAGTGAATGTGCCACAATGATGAAAGAAGTTGATGTGGGAGGAATGGGGTGGGGTGGGGTGTGGGGTATATGAGAACTTCATTTTTATGATCTATGTATCCTCAAAAACAATAAACATTTTTAAAAATTAATAGGAAAATGAAATAATCATAATTTAAAACATAACAAAGTACAAAATATTTGAAATAACATAAAAAATGCTTTGACATTCTACCTTTCATTACTGTAAGATCTGTTGTGTTCTATGTACCATGACAATTTCTTCTATGTATTCTCCCAGTGACAAACCCTGAACTAGACTAACAAAGAAAAAAGATAGAGGATGCAAATACATAAAATAAAAAGTGAGGAAAGGAATGTCATCACTGATACCACAAAATAAAGAATATCATAAGAGGATACTTTGAGAAATTGTATGCCAACAAGATGCATAACTTAGATGAAATGGAAAAAATTCTAAATCACACAAACAACTGACATTAATGAAAGAGGATATTGATGAACTCAACAGATAAATCACAAGTAACAAGATTGATTTAGTCATCAAAAAGATCTTGACTAAGAAAAGCCAGGGATGAGGTTATTAAATAGTTCTTCTAACAATCATTTCAGAAAGAACTATCCCAGTCTTACTTAAATTCTTCCAAAAAATAGAAGTGGGGAACTCTGCATAACTCATTCTATAATGCCAAAATCATCCTAAGACCTAAAGCTACACGAAGATGTACAAGAAAGGAAAACTACAGACCAATCTTTCTAATGAACCAGGATGCTAAAATCCTCAACAACAAAATACTTACTAATCATAATCAAAAACACATCAAACAAATAATATACATGACCAACTGGATTTCATCCCTGGTGTGCAAGGGGGTTTATACATAAGAAGATCAATCGTTGTGATACAACACATTAACATTTCAGAAGAAAAAAATCACATGATCATCTCTATTGACACAGAAAAAGCATTTGACAAAATACAGCACACTTTAGAAAGTAAACGTCCTCAACATGATAAAGGATAGATATGAAAAACCCACAGCTAATGTCATATTCAATGGTGAAATGCTAAAGGTCTTTCCCTCTTATATCTAGAACAAGACAAATTCTTATTTAACACTGTCACTGCTCTTATTTAACATCACATTAGAAGTACTTGCCCAGGCAGTTAAGCAAGACAAAGATATAAAAGGCATCCAAATTAGAAAGGAAGAAGTAAAAATTTCACTATTTTCTATGACATGATTCTATATATAGAAAGCACTGTGAAAATTACAGAAGATCTTACAGAGTAATAAATGAGTTCAGTAAAGTGGCAGGATATAAGATCGACATGCAAAAATCAATATCACTTCTGTACATCAATAATAAGCAGAGTAAGAAATCAAGATAAATATTCCATTTATAACAGCAACTAAAAGAATTAAATGCCTAGGAATAAACTTAACTAAAGATGTAAAGGACGTGTACACAGGAAAATATGCAACATTTTTAAAGGAAATCAAAGAAGACCTAAACAACTGGAAAATATTCCATGTTCATGTATTGGAAGACTGAATATCAAGATGTCTATCCTACCAAAATTGACTTACAGATTTAATGCAATCCCAATAAAAATTACAACAGCATCTTCTTTATGGAATTAGAAAGCTAATTATGCAGTTATTTGGAAGGGCAAGGGGCCCCAAATAGCCAAAAACATATTGTAAAAGAAAAACAAAATCAGAGTAATCGTACATCCTGACTTTAAAACATACAACAAATACCATGCAGTGATCAAAACTGCATGGTATTGTCACAGGGATAGGCATACTGACCAATGGAACTGAATTTTAAGTTCTGATATATATCCTTACCTACATAGTCAACTGATATTTGATGACAAGACTAACAAGACTATTCAAACTGGAAAGAATGGCCTCTTTAACAAATGGTGCTAAGAGAACTGGATATCCATATCCAAAAGAATGAGAAAGGAACATCTTATCACACCTTATACAAAAATTAACTCAAGATGAATCAAAGATCTAAATATAAGAGCCAAGAAGATAATGATCGTGGAAGATTATGGAAGGACACATCTACAATATCTTGTATTAGGAAATGGTTTCATGAACTTTACACCCAAAGCACTAACAATGAAAGAAAAAAATAGATAAATGGCACATCCTCAAAATTAAAAACTTTTGAGCCTTAAATGCATTTGTCAAGAAAGTAAAAAGGCAGCCTTCTCAATGAGAGAAAATGCTTGGTAATGATATATCTGATAGGGGCCTAAGAACCAGCATAAATAAAGAAATCCTACCCCTCAAAAATAAAAAGACTAACAACCCATTAAAATAAGGGAAGTGATTTGAACAGACATTTATCCACAAAAAGAAATTTAAATGCCTAAAAAGCACATGGAAATATGATCAATATCATCAACTATTAGGAAAATGCAAATCAAAACTGCAAGGAGATAACATCATACACACATTAGACTGGTGGCTATTAAAAAATAAGAATACAAGTGTTGGAGAGGATGTGGAAGAAAAAGAACACATATTCACTGCTGGTGGGAATGTAGGATGGTGCAGACACTGTGAAAGACACTTAGGCATTTCCTCAGGAACCTAACTATACAAATGCCATATAATGCAGCAATACCACTTCTGGCTATACACAGAAATAGTGAAAGCAAAGAAACAAACAAATTTGTGCACACCAATGTTCATAGCAGCATTATTTGATATTTCCAAAAGTTGGAAGCAACACAAATGTCCATCAACAGATGAATGGATAAGTAAACTGTGGTATAGACATACAATAGAATATTACTCAAATGTAAGAAAGAATGCAATATTAACACATGTGATAACATGGATGAAGCTTGAAGACCTTATATTAAGTGAAGTAAGCCAGATACTGAAGGACAAATGTTACATGACTTCACTGATATGACTTAAGTAAATTGAACAGACTCACAGCCAAATCCTGTAAGATAGGCTTGCAAAAGACACAGAGAGAGTAGAGAGTGGTCAGCCAAAGCCATATGGGCAAAATCTATTACAAGGTGGAAAAGTGGGGTTGTGCAGTGGATAGATGTGAAGGTCCTGCAGTGATGACTGGGATTGGCAGTAGTGGTCTGTGACAGGGAGTAGGGTGGGGGTGGGGGGGGTTGGACTATCCATGGAACTTGGAGAAGGGTTGGAGGTGAACTTGGAGATTTGCAGGTCTGGAGTTAAAACTACAATGTTGGTAATGTTCTTTTGGTAAATATACCAATGGAGGGTTACTGGTGTTGGGTGTTGGGTATGGGGGAATTTACAGAATAAGGCACACCTGGGGCATGCTTTTATGAAATATGTTAATGTTCATGTTGTCATAGTATGTTATCTCAGTGGGTAGAGACCCACACAATAAACAAGAAAATATGAAACTCCTATCCTGTGAAACCCTGCTATATTCTTATTTAGAGGCACAAGAATCCCTCAAGAACATAGGAAGTGCCCAATTAAGAATACAGATAAATGAGTCAATCCCTCAATATTACTATTCTTCAAAAATGGAAACTTACTGGTTACCATAAGTTCTGAAGGGAAGGGGAAAGAAGAATAGAATACATGGAATATAGGGCATTTTAAGGCATTAGAATAGTTCTGCATGATCTTTTAGTAACAGATATAGGCTGTTTTAAATTTTGTCAAAACCTATAAAAGACTAAAATACAAACCATGATGTAAAGCAATGACCATGGTTAGTAGCAATACTTTAATATTTGTATCTCAATTGTAACAAGTGTACCATCTGCATTTAAAATGTTATTAATAGGGGATAGTGGAAAAGGAGGGCACAGAGTATATTGGAATCTCCCATACATTTTCTATGTGACTTTTCTGTAATCTTATACTTCTTTGAAGATAAAATGAAAAAAAAAATACCATTCAGTTTTGACCTCTGTAGCTTTGTAGCATGCTTTAAAGTCATGTAGTGCGATTCCCCCAATTTTGTTTTTCATTTTCAATATGTTTTTGGCTTTTTGAGGCTCCTTAACTTTCCAAATAAATTTGATAATCAGCTTTTACAGTCCAGTAAAAACATACTATTGGACCTTTTATTGAGATGGTGATGAATCTGTAAATCAGTTTAGGTAGGGTAGATATCTTAATGATATTTAGTCTTCTAATCCATGAACATGGAATAATCTTCCATTTATTTATGTCTTTCTTGATTTCCTTTAGCAATATTTTTTAGATTTCTGTGTACAAGTCCTTTACATCCTTAGTTAACTTTATTCCTCGGTATGTGACTCTTTTAGTTGCTATTGCAAATGATTTTTTTTTTTCCCTTGACTTCCTCCTCATACTATTCATTATTAGTGTACAAAAAAGTTATGGATTTTGAGATGTTAATCTTAAATCCTGCCACTTTTCTGAACTTGTTTATCAGTTCTAGAAACTTTGTTGTATATTTTTCATGACTTTCTATGTGCAGTATGATACTATCTGTAAAAAGTTAAAGTTTTACTTCTTCCTATCCAATTTGGATGATTTTTTTTTTGGAGGACTAAGTACTGTGCAACTTCTTCTAATAAAGTATTACATAAGAATGGATACAGTGGGTGTCCTTGTCTTGTTCCAAATATTAGTGGGAAAGCCTTTAACTTTTCACCATTGAATATGATATTAGCTTTGAATTTTTCATATATTCCCTTAATCATGGTAGGGAAATTTCCTTCTAATCCTATCTTTGGAAGTGTTTTTTTTATCAAAAAAGGATGCTGTATTTTGTCAAATACCTTTCTGCATACTTAGAGATAATCACATGAATGCTTACCTTTGATTCACTAATATGGTATTCCATTCTATCTATTGGTAAAATAAAACTGTGGATATTGGACATTCTGATTAATTACATAAATTGTATTTAATTTGTAAATCTTAATTGAAATTCTTTAAGTATAATTGAGTTTTATCATCTTCTCACATTTAAATTATTTGTATTTCTTTAACTGTTAAATTGTCTAATAATGCTTCCAAATTTTTGGTTTGTTTATTTTTGGTATTTTGGGATGTACTTATTTATTTAATTGTCTTTTTCTCCCAAGATACATAGATTGCAGAAAGTTACATTAAAAAATATGAGTTTCCCATATACCCCCACACCCTACACCCCACACCCCTACTTTTCCCACATCAACAACCTCTTTCATCATTGTGGCACCTTCATTGCATTTGGTGAATACATTTTGGAGCGCAGCTGCACCACATGGATTATAATTTACATTGTAGTTTATACTCTCCCTCCGTCCATTAGGGGGTTATGGCAGGATATATAATGTCCAGCATCTGTCCCTGCAATATCATTTAGGACAACACCAAGTTCCAAAAATGTCCCCCACATCACGTCTCTTCTTCCCTCTCCCTGATCTCAGCAACTACCGTGGCCACTATCTATAATCAATGATAGAATTTCTTCCATTTCTAGAGTCACAATAGTTCTTTAGTAGAATACTAAATCCATATTTTATTGCTTCATCTTGTGGACCCTGAGATGGTGATGTCCACTCCACATCTAAATTGAGAGGGGATTAGTTCCCACATGGCAGATGGATGTGATTCTCCTGATTGCAGTTGTAGGCACTTTTGGTTTCCTGGAGTGGTGGTTGACCATCTTTACCTCCTTGTTAGCTGATGTGGGTAAATCCAAAGAACCAGAGAGTAGGAGATTCAACTCTGCTGAGGTTCAGGACCCAGCTGGCACATGGCCAGTCCAGAGAGTCAAATCTTCTGAGTATACAACAACTGCAGCACCAATCACAAGTTCAATAAAAGTGATGGAAGAAGCATAGTAGAAGGTCACATCTGAGTCTAACTTCATCACACACAGGAGCACAAATTCCAAAGTATCACTCACTAACAACACACTGAACTCCAGAGCCATTTGCCATCACCATTGAACCTGTGTGTCTCCATAACCCTCAGGAGCACCAGTACCTAGGGTGTATCTACTTTGGCTATCTCTGGGATCCTGCTTAGATGTGTGTAAGTGCGACCCCTTGGATGACTTCATGACTCATTTGGAAGTCTCTTAGTCATGTAAACTCATTTATCTTTATCATTTCCCCCTTTTATTCAAGGTTTTTTTTCTAGTCTCATCACCAGCTGATGATTGGTAGTAATCCCTTGGCACCAGGCAGGCTCATCCCCAGGAATTATGTCCTACTCTGAGAAGAAGGTAATACATTTATATGCTGAGTTTGGCTTAGAGAGCGGCCACATTTGAACAACATGGAGGCTCTCGGGAGGTAACACTTAGGCACCCTGCAGCTCTAGGCCTAATTGAAGTTTCAGGCACACAGGCTAAAAACATATTTATCACTCCAGTGGAGAAAAAACAAACACATTTATCAGTATCAAGTGCTCATTACTGGAACATCCTTCTTCACTGATCTTTACCCTTGCACTTGGGGGATTTTTGCTGTTCCACTGTGGAATGTGACAGAGCTCCCTTGGCTAGTACTCAGCACTCCCTCAGTTGTCATTTGTAATTCTAACTATTATGATAATACACAGTGAATATCCTAACATGTTTTTATACCCTATGTACATGCCCTGGTGATCTCCCTCTCAACCATGTGTCCCCCATCAATAACACCTCACACCGGTTCCCCGCCCCTGCCATAGTTGAACCCCTTTGTGGTCTAAAACATCTTCAAAAATGAAGCCTAATATATTGTCAAATTCAAATAGTAGGAAAATGAGATAGTAATGATAATTTAATGATTAGAAATAGAATACATGCTAATTAAGAAAAATTAAAATAAAACAAAAAATAAATTGGGGTATTAAAAAATGAAAAATATCATAACACTTTGTTTTTTACATTTTGCCTTTCAACACTGTAATAGGTATTGCCCTGTGTGTACAGTGGCAGGGCAATTTCTTCCATTCCTACTTCAGTGTCTACAACCTTTTTTAATTTTTAATTTTGTCTTCAAAAAAGTTTTAGATCACAGTAAAGTCGTGTATACAATATAGGGGATTCCCATATATCCAATATCAAACCCTTTTCCCCCTTTCCCAGCAATGTTATTTTTATATATCCATGTTGTATTTGTTGCAGCTGATGTATAGATATTGAAATACAGATACCAAACATGGTTACATTTTGGTTTATATTATGGTTTACATTTTAGACTACACACTTTTATAAATGTTTGGGGAAATTTAACATGTCCTATATCCATCATTGCACCATCTTGTGGAACACATCAATTGCTCCCCAATTACCCCTGCTTTCATCTACTCTATTCCTCTCTCCCCTTCCACTCAGGGCCCACGGTGACAACCTAGCTTCACTGCCTGAAGGATCACATTCACAGATGCTTGCAACAATGCTGAATGCTTAACCCACTAGACTATCCTCCCTCATTTGGAGTCACCAATTCTTTTGGGAGACACCCTTTCCTATGTTTGAATTTTTCCATGTTGATTTTTATGAGTTCTTGAAGTACCAGGGTAACATCCCTTTTATGCTCTTATATATGATAGTTATTTTAACATCTTGTGATTATTTTGACATTTATATTACATGCAGATTTTTCCACAGTTGAATTTTTTAAAAATTTATATACCCAGATCATTCAGTACTTTTTATACCTTGCTTAGAAAGTCTTTCGTAGCTCATGTTAAAATATTCTTCCACATTTTTTAACATTTAATTTTAAAGCAACTTTTGTTTTTATGTTTCATATTTTAAAATTTTGGTCCAGTTGGAAATTTATTTAGAGGTAAGTTGAGAATGAATTTTAATTGTTTTACTTCATAATTGTTTTTATAAATAGTTGTTTATTATTATTATTAAGTTTTTACAATTTCTGAAACTCAATGTTAATGTAATTTAAACACGTGTTTTTGGAATTATTTCAGTATTCTAATTTATTTAATTTACTTCTTTACTCATGTGCTTTTTAAGATATTGTGTAATTGCATTTGTTCTATAATGCCACTTGTTATCTGATAAGCCTAATATTCCCTCATTACTGTTCTTTCTTAGAATTATGCCAACTCCTGTTTATTTATATTTCTCATTAAATTCAAAATATGCTAGTCTAGGCATAAAACAAAGTTCAATTAGAGCTTCTAATGAATTAATCTTTTAGGAAGTTTAATTTAGAAAGAGTTTATGTTTTTATAGAATTGAAAATGAACATGATAAGTAATTTTTTCAATTGCTGAAGTCTTTCTTTATGCTCTTAGTAATATATTATATTTTCTTCATATAGATTTAACACTTTTCTCAATAAATTTAGCATTTTGGATTTAGTTGTTTTTGCTACTATAAATTGGATCTGGCCTTCTATTTTTATGTTTTTGTAAGGTCTATTGTGAAAAGGTAGGGAATCAGCCACTGTGGAGGAATGTTTGGCAGTTCCAAAAAAGTTAAATATAGCTTGCCATATGACCTGGAAGCATCATTACTGGGTATACACACAGAAGAACTGAGAGCAGTGACATGAACAGACATTTGCACACCAATATTCATAGTAGTATTATTCAACCTTTCCAAAAGATGGAAATACCGCAGGGGTCCATCAATCAATGAATGGATAAACAAACTGTGGCATACACATATAATGGAATATTATGCAACTGTAAGAAGATATGAGGTAGTAAAACATATGACAATATGGTGAACCTGTAGGACATTATGTTGAATTAAGCAAGCCAGACACGAAAAGAAAAATATGGTATGATTGTACTATTATGAAGTAAATATATTGAATAATCTCATGGAGTTAATAACTTGAATATGGGTAACCAGAAATCAAAAGTGGTTAGAGAATGGGAAGCTGAGGGTTAACTAGGAAAGAACTGGTGAAAAAGTAGCGTGGTAATCTTTGGAAATGAATAGAAAAGATGAAAGCACACCATAGTGTTGTTAACTAGCATTGCTACTATATGGGTATCCCAGTGCTTGAAAGGGAAAGTCTAAATTTCATCCATCTGCCCCTTAGCATATAAGCCTGCTCTTAATCAGAAACAGAGAGGGCAAAATCCTCAATATTGAAAAATAAACATAAGGGGACGGGGGGAATGAAACTATGGACTAAAGTATCCATTATTATTCTAGCAAAGGAAGAACTTGTAACATTGATATAAAGACAGTGGCCCCCAGAAGTTCTAAGGGGAGGGAGAGGGAAGAATTTGTAAAATGGGGCATTTTGGGGACATTGAAATTGTCTTGCATGACATTGCAATGATGGACACAAGCCATTATATATTCTGTAAAACCTGTAAAATTATGCGGTGCAAAATATAAACTATAATGTAAACTATAGACCATAACAGTAGCAATACTTCAATATGTGTTCATCAATTGTAACAAATGTACACACTAATGAAAGATGTTTTCAATGGAGGAAAGTGTGGGAGGGGTGGGTGGGGGGAGTATATGGGAATACCCCTATATTTTTAATGCAACTTTTATAGAATATTAAAGCTTCTTTCAAAATAACATTAAAGAAAAGGAAACTTCTAAGACCATAATAGTGCATATATAAGACTGTTTTACTTCAAAACTGAACAAATGCATGTTAATGTTACAAGATGTTAATATCAGAAAAATATCATTGTCCTAAATGAAAGAAACCAGACACAAAGTACTATGTAGTGTATGATTCCATTTATTTAATATATAGATATAGATCAATTTACAAGGATGACATTTTATTAGTGGTTATATAGGGCTGGGGAAGGGTAGAGGGATGAAGAAGTGATTAATAAAGGATGTGGGGCTTATCTTTTTGAAGCGCTGAAACTCTTGTAAATTTTTTGTGTGATGAATACACAACATTGTGATTATACTAAAAGCCATTGATTACACACTTTGGATAGATTCCATAGTATGTGATTATATCTCAATAAAACTGATTTAAAATAAGTTCTAATGCAAGAATAATCAGAAATAGCAGCTATGCACTACAGGGAAAGCAGTGAGAGTTGAGAGGTGATGAATGATTTTTTGTTTGTTTTTGTTTATATTATTGAAATAATGAATATGCTCTAATAATGATTGAAATGATGAGTACACAACTATGTGATTATACCAAATACCCATTGATTGTATACTTTGGATGGATTGTATGCTTTACCAGTAAGTATCAATAAAATTGATTAGTTTGAAAAAAAGAGAATAGGAAATTTTTAAAAATAAGATAACATTTACAGTGTAAATATTAATGACTTAATTGTACATTTTTTGTGAATTTTGCCAATATATATTTGTTTTTACCGCACAACAATCCTGATACAGATTGAATCATTCCCTGAAAATATTCCTGTGACATTTATAGTCCTCCCCTACTTCCAGGCCCTTCCTAACTCTTATTAGAGTTAGGTAATAATACTCCTATGATTTTATCTTTTACAAAATGTCATTTAAATTAAATTTATTATTCCTTTAAGCCTTGCTCTTTTCACTTTACATATACATTTGAAATTTGTTCCTGTTATTGTGTGTATCCATAGTTCATTAATTTTACTGTTGTGTAGTACTTCAATTTATAGATTTATTGCAGTTTGCTTATCAATTATCATTTTCAGAGTTATTTAGGCTTTTCTGATAGAACTTTGCAAGACAAGCATCTTTTAAAAAAGATGAATTAACGACATTTTCAGGGAAACAAACGCTAAGAGTGTATCAGCAGATGTGAAATGCAAGAAACAATAAAGCAAATCTTTTTAAGTTCAGGGAAAGAAATACTACATGTAAATATGGTTTTACACAAATAAATGAAGAATACCAAAACTATAACTATACACATAAATGTATAAGATTTCTCCCATATTAGCTAAATTTATTCATAATATTTGCACAGTTAAAACTAAAATACGCACTTCCTATATAACCTGGCATACTGTGTCAACTTAGTGATTAACTGGGAGGAATTTGAAGATAGCACTTCCAGGACTTCTCATGCTTTGAATGAGTGATTTAAAAGAGATAGATATAATACTTTCTTAATGAATGTCTGGAAGTCAATATATCATATGAATTTGAGGGAATAGAGCAGGCTTGTCTTATTCCTTAAAGAAGAAGAATCTTTTAGTCATAGTGAAAGACATGTATCTTTTTTGAAAAGGTGAATTAATGATATTTTCAGGAAAACAAAAGCTAAAAGAGTATATAGCATGTCTATATGCAAATGTCATTGAGAAAATCTCACATCCCTGACAGCTAGAGGCTAAAGAACAGAAACATCATTCGGAGTTGAATAAAACTTTCCTAGGAATTACCTAGTTTGACACAATAAAGATTGCACTTTGAGATCAAGTTTTTCATATACCTAAGGAGATGATGAGGGGTAGAGATGGCATGCTCCTCACCTACAGTAAGACCCACCATTCAGGCATTTCTTTCAGGAAAAGTGAGAGCTTTAGATCCAGGGAAACACTTATTCACTTATGTAGGGCATGACTTCCATCAATCTGACAAATTTGTTAGAGTTCTGTCCCTGTGAAAGTATGTCAGCAGAGACAAGTTAGGACAGATCCCTAGTGGGAAATTTTCTGGAATGACACAGAATAATTCTCCACAACTGATCTTTGATTCCACAGAGACAAAAAGGGAACTGCATTTTTTTAATTCCCTCCTATATGATCTTCCTTCTTGGTCCAAAACCTTCATTAGGTCTATCAGAATGCATAAACAATTTATGGATATATTACTATGGGAGCTAAAACTAATAAGACTCAGAAGACAGGGAGCAGTTTTTTTGCAGAACACATGGAGACATATTAAAACTAAATAGAAAGCATTGCATTTATTTTCATTGTTTGTGCAGGAAGGCAGTAATGTGAAACTTTTATAGGTATAATTATTGATGAGGATGCTTGAAGTTAAGATTGTTCTTAACTTTTCTGACAAGTACAAATTGTTAGTTTCTTCTGAACTGTAGGGGAAGTTTTTGTGATGTGGATTATAGGAAATTGGTGAAAACTGTAACAACTGCTAAGAAGAATGTATAGAAGAGTGAATGCCTAGAACGATCAGAATATTTGCTCAAAAATCATTGACTAGCAAGTTCACCTTAGAGTTTATAACTATTGTACTCTCCCTCTATTTATTTAACAATTGTATACTTTTCTTCCACATTATCTTAAAATTAGGAAAAGGGAGAAAATATGGTGTTAAAATTCATGGTTTCAATACTTCAGTTAGTGTAGGTTGTTACACAGAAACACAAAAGGTTTAATTTGACTTGACATATAAGGACTGTTATTTATTCATACTGCATTCTGAGCATTTAGAAAATTGCAAAATTTACATGATCGGATCTCTTTTAACTTAAAAACCATTGTGAAGATAATGGTAGGCAATGTATTACTGAAGAGAAGCAGCATATTAATGTTGTAATGAATCCTGAACTCTCTATGACCTAACATGTAAATTTTTACTATGGGTTAGTGTACCATGTAGGGCATTTTTTCAGCATGTAGTCACTTAGAAATCCAGTATTCCAATTTCCTTTTAGTATTGCCATTGTAATGTGCTTTTCCAGGCTTCCTGCAGTAAGGAAAAGTGAGGCTGCTACTAGCACACTGACTCCACACTGACTAGCACACTGAACGTGACATACATCACTTCTGCAAACTAGTCACATGTCCCTTCTTAAACACAAAGTGGAGTAGTGCATTTGGAGCACATACATGGGATTTGGTGATTATTAAATGGATTGAACACACTGCGAAAAAATGATTGCCTATTTGGAATGAATACTACGTCTAGTATATCAATACACGTGAAACCTATATGTGTATGTATATATATTATAATGAATATCAGGCATGACTGTAGAGTAATCTTGGTTAATAGAGTTCTTTGAAGATAGAAGGGACATGACTCAGATGTGCAAGGCATCTGCTGTGTTTCTAATCTGGCTTCTCTTCTTTTATTTGCGTTCTTTCTCTTAGAATTGGAGTATACATGGCTGTATCTCAAGTGGTATGCAATTGGTCTACATTTCCTATTCCAGTTTGAATGTGCCGACTTTCTGCCTTAATTACTAAGACATCATAATCTCTCTCTTTTTTTCTAGCTGTTATTGTTCCTATTATCTAAAGTTCAAATCCATTCAATAAAATATATTTTGGAGAAAAATTGTGGTGTGGATATTTCTGATGGGAAAATATTTCCCCATATATAGTCTATATGGGATATCATGCAAGTTAGCTTTATGTTTGTATTCAGAGAATATAATAGCCATCCTCAGCTCAAGGCTGTAAAAATAATTTTTTCTTAGCATAGCCCAAATTAAAATACAAATGTCTTCTGTGGGTTGTGCAACACAACAGCATCAATTTTGGGAAAACAGTTGCCTTAATAGCTTTCTCTCATTTTTCCAAACACATTCATTTCTGGCTGATTCCGATAATGCACATTATTATTTATTATGGCTACTCTGAGTTCAGTGGCTGGAGTTACATTTATTCATTCTCAAGAAATTTCTTAGCCATAAATCTTTTTATATATTTAATTGACTGGCTTATTGATTACATACACTATACAAGAAGTGTTGCAGATAAATTTTCTATAGAATTTATAATGCAAAGAATTTTCAAAACAATATTTTATGTCAATTATTAAAGTCTCATTGATCAATCATTTGTACATATGCAGAAATTTCTAATTGGAAGGGACTTCAGTTACCTTTTAATTAAATATTGTTATAGTTTATAAAGGAAACATTAAAAATTCCACTAGACAAGGGCATAAATGTACTTATCACAGCATATACTGACTGCATAATCAAGCAACTTTTGAATTAACAGTGCTTGATATTAATATGAATTTTTCATTCCTTTGTCTATTTACATGCTTTGCTACATGACATGATGCTTTTGTCCCAAAGCATCCTCATTGCTTTTTTCACTTCTGCATTTCTAAGTGTATAGATTAAAGGGTTTAACATGGGTGTTATCATCTTATAAAATACTGCCACAAATTTATCAATGGGAAAAGTGCTCATGGGCCTAACGTACACAAATATACAGGGCACGAAGAATAAGACAACTACAGTAATATGTGAGGCGCAGGTGGAGAAAGCCTTCCGTCGCCCTTCAGAGCTGTAAGATTTCAGGGAGCAGAGGATGAGGACATAGGAAGTAATAAGAATAGAAAAACTAAGCAAACACATAAACCCACTGTTGGTGGCAACAAAAGGCCCAATGATGTGCATGTCAGTACAGGAGAGCTTCAGCAGAGGGTAAACTTCACAGGAGAAATGGTCAATGACATTGGGTCCACAGAAAGGTAACCAAATAATGAAAAGGATTTGAATTAGAGCATGAAGAAATCCCCCAACCCAGGTCAGGACCACCAAAAAGACACACATGTACCGATTCATTTTTATCATGTAGTGCAGAGGTCTGCAAATAGCCATATAGCAGTCATAGGCCATCACTGAGAGCAAGATAATCTCAGCTCCACCTATAACATGCTCTACAAAGAGCTGGGCCATGCAGCCATTGAAAGAGATAGTTTTCTTCTCAACAAGTAAGTCAAATATCATTTTGGGGACTGTGTTAGAACAGAAGGCACCATCCTGAAATGATAAGCAAGACAGAAAAAAATACATAGGGGAGCCCAGAGCAGGACTGCTGGCAATTGTCACTATGATGAGTAGGTTGCCTGACATGGTAAGAAAGTACATGGTTATAAACACAACAAACAGGAGTTTCTGCACATCTGGATTCTGCGTCAGGCCAAGGAGGACGAATTCTGTCACATTTTTCACTTGCTCCATGATCCAGTTTTGTATTTGGATAATTGATGTATTTCCAAATGGCATGTGGATTGTGATGTTGGTAGATTAATTTTGATCAAAACAATATAATATCTCTCGGGTAATTTGTTTCTTTAGGATCGATGGTAACACAAACAGACAAACCTTAGACTTAAAGTACAACTACTTTTAGTCATATACAGTGTTGAATACATAACCCCCTTTTACACACACACATACATGCAAACACGGTTTATGGCTGTTTTCATGCAAGAGACATTTCATCCAATCATATACAGCTGTGTACTCTCCTTTTTAAGCCACAGGATTGTCTCAAAAAGAAAAAGAAGAATAAGTAACTGGGCACTTAATGACAAGCAGAGGCCTGAATTCCTGAGCATATGCTTCCCTGTCTAGTTATTTAGCCTGAAGAGTCTAAACTTATCATCTTAGCCTTTTTAGTTTTATCTTGTTTTATGCCAACTATCAAACATCAGGTGAGTTCTATATAAAATTAGGGATGATGCCACATTTAAGACATAATTGAATTGGGTGAACTTGACGCTACAGAAAAATGCACGTGACAGTTATATTTGTGAGCTCGTGTATCATTGAAACAGAATTGCATAAGAATATCATTGATTCCTTATCAGACAACTCTCCAAGAATGATATCTTGAAGAGGATAAAAGAGTCAACTTGATGCGTTGAAATATTCACCAAATTTATTTGTAACTTTAGTTCTTATCATTTGGAGGAAGTTTTGTCACAATAAGCTTCATGGTATTTTGTAATTCAACACTCAATTTAAGGAAGTTATGAAACATTCTCTGGACCTGTCCAGAAAATAGATATTTTAATATTAGGACATAAAAACAACATAATTAATTGGACAAAGCATGTAAAGTAGGATAGATATAATTATATTTTGTTTTCACTGATAAGTAGTTGTGTAATATTGTATATGAGCTCTAGTCTTATTGAGCCAAATTTTTTTCATATATAATGTATGAGAAATAACAAAAGGCATAGAAGAATTGAAGAACATCACTATTTCTTATATCAAAGTTTGTATCCTAAATGTAAAAATATAGTTTTCCACACATCTCCAAATGATTTTTAAAAGATCCAAAAAGAGAAAAGCACATATCCTAATTTTCATGATTAAAATAATTCCTTATTAAAATATAAGAGAAAAATAAACTATGAGTGTATATAAATGAAGTACTCACTGAAAGATGTTTGAAAAATCAACATATTCAGAAAAATTTGCCTGCAGAAATCAATACCGCAAGCAATAAAAAAATATTAGACAATAAAAAATTCAAAAGCGTGTTGGCATTTGAAGATACCCTTAAAGGTGATGAATATTAATAAGCTCAATTAGAAGCATGTAAGTTCAGATCCTGAAAGGTCATTCATATAAACAATATTTTTAAAAATATTATGCATGTTTCAGTGATGGTAATAGAATTTAATCAGCCACTGGTAGGTATTTATCAAAATAATATAAGTTTAGCCTATTATATGTTAATAGGGTAAAAACTAACAAGAAAGAATAGAACTGTATCACAATAAAACATGGATTATAGGTAATAACATAATTAAAATAATAATATTTCATCAGTTGTATCAAATGTACCACAGTAATGCAAGGAGTTAATAATATGAAGTTGTCATACTGGAACTTTGTATTTTCTGCATGATTTTTCTGAAAATGCACAATTTCTCTAAATTTTAAAAAAGCAAGAAAATCTCCTAAATTCAAGTAAGTCTATTTTTGACATCAACACTACATAAAAGGGGAAAAAAGCAAAAAAGTATTGTATTTATTTAAAACTTAAAGCATCAATTTGTTCAAAACCTGAAAAAAAAAATAACTTGTAACTGATCTGTAGATGGGAAAGACATGTTGTACAAATATGCAATCATATGAAAAATAGAAAATATTGATGGATTCAATACAGAATGATAGGGAACAAACTCAAAACATGTTTCCAACAGATGAAAGAAAACTGTTACTAAAGAAATAGCATTTGTAAACAAAGAAAATGTCTATGCACGCTGTTATAAAGAAGAGGCAAAAATAATGAAATGGCAATTTCCATGAAAAAAGTTAGATATCTGAACTACCCTATATTTTGTAAGCTCTCAAAGAAATGCAATTTAAAATGTGAAATATATTTCACTGACAAATTTTTAAAAAATCAAGATGACCTCTATTATCCAGTGCCAGTGAGTATATGTTGGTATTAAATATTCTAGAAATAAACATGACTATGCATAAAAGTACTTTGAAATTGGTTATGCTCTTTGGTCCCTTACTACTTACTCTTAGGAATCTCGTCTTAATAAGAAATATTGGCAAAGCTTATGCATACATATAGTTTATAACATATTTTTTAATAATATTAACAATGTAAAAACACAGTGTCTACAAAGATAAGGAGTCAAATGCAAGATGATGTATAGTTAGAAAATAAATAGAAAACTAATATATTTGTAATAAATAATATTGATGTGCAGAGGAGATTTTAGGAAAATAGTGAGTGGAAAACTGCAAATATAAAATGGCACTTATAATCTCAATTGAGTAAAATGACATATATAATAGAAATGACTCTAAAAATATATTAAAGCCTAAGTTTTTTTTGTAAGTATGGAATAAGGACAAATTTTGTGTTCTTTTGTAAAATCAGTTTTGTGATCCTAGTTTTTTTTACAAAGAGAATATATTGTCTTTATTGTAAATAAAATAATTTAATAAAAGATTTACATTTTTTTTCTTTTATCTGGCTCCATAGTATCTTAAGTGATTCCTTTCATGAGTATATTGTGTATGCTGGTTATTATTCATAAAGATCTGTGATAATACATCATATATTTAAATCTTACTTACCTGCAAACTGAAGATCTTAGTGTCACCCTGATAGAAAATTATCAATAGAGAAGTCATTGGTCTTCTCTTTCTGATATAATAAGACAAGAAATAGGCTCAATCTTTGACAAGGCATCTTAGCTATAAAAAACATGTTTCATGAACCTTCCAATTACTGACCCCTCACTGACTTCTGCTTTTCAAATTGATCCATTTTTACCTTAAGTATAGTAATTATGACTGTTTAGGGAAACTTCCTTTGTAAAGCAGAGTTCATGGGCAGAATATATTTTTAGTCTGTAAATTCACACCAACCTGTAAATGTGGTCAACAAGCATTCCGACTCAGATAATAAATTTCTTTAATCAGAAAATTTCCAAAGCTTTAAGCTTCAGTGGATATTTGGTGGAGAAGCTTAAATTTTTTGACAGATGTCTTTCCAGGAGTCTTCTTCTTGTGTGTTTGCTCTTTTAATCTTTAGTGACTATGTGAAATATAATACAGAGTCACTTGAGATTAGTTCAAACCATATTTAAAACAATAGAAATAGAAAATTATGTTGAAACAGAAAATTCATAGATAGCCAGCATTAAAAACTCTACAGAAAATGCAGTTGTCTTGAAGTAGCAAGTTCCCATTTTCACCTTTTTTTAAGACTGCTCTTAAGAAATTCTGTGCTCAGCCTAGAGTTAGCACCTTTGGTCATTGAGATCCTGGATCCCTATGCATTGGTAATGCAGACTGAAGCTTCTGTTATTTGCAGCTGCTTTTACTTACGTGTTGTGCAGGCTGAGGTATCACTAGAGTCTGTCTTTATCAACATTTTGAAGTGCAGCTTCAGGTAAATTTTTAAATTGATATTACTTAAGGGTGTTCTAAACTTTCAGTTCCCAAAGTATTAGAATTAGCAGCTTTAGCCAAGATGGCAGTCCAACCAGACCATTCTGTGTTCCCTTGTGGCTTTGGAATCTGCAACCATGGTGGGGATGAAATCCATTTAGGCTGGGCTAACGGACTTGCAGTAGTTTGGAAGGGAACTTCGAGTCTAGCACCTAAGACACAGAATGTTCTAGTGTTGATAGTACAAGTCCATGAACTAATCAGAGCCTATAAAGTAGCCCTATTAGTACCTGTCCCAAAGAATTAAAAAGAGGACTAACCATGTGGAAAATCTAGATGAATACAAAACTGCTATTCCAGTGTTTATGTCCTGAGTATAAACGCAAGCAAGTTAGAGATACATGCTGTCTAATATTAAAAATCAGAATCATTTCCAAGTGTAAGAGCTTTGTATTACAACAAGTTTAACCTCCTGATGCTGTCTCTTCTACTTAATAAATTAATTTAGGAAAGTTTTTCAGTCTCCTCATGTCTCAGTTCCCATATCTGTACAGAGAATGATAAGGTACCAATCTCATAGGACTATCCTTGAGTTATATGAGATAACGCATTAATTGTGTTTAGAATGCTCCCTCAGATAGAATAAAGGTTCATTGTTTGATCTTGACACCTTCTTTATAGGAAATGTGAGCTCATGGTGCTACTGACCAGTTTTATTGCAGTATTTGTACCAATTCACAGAGGTAGCTTGATTTATTGTTCTCTATATTTGGTGAGATTCAGGAAGAATGCTGTCAGTAAGAGAGAAGAAATGCCAAGTTTTCTTGTATTCAATAATCATCAATGATTCAATGAATCATAACAATTCAAAAATCTTCTATGAGTGATCAATCTCTCATCAAAATAGCTAACAGTGATGTTGAGATTCCCTGAAAAGGTTATATGAGTTAATGGAAATGTAAATATGATTTTAATTAACAAATAACAAGTACTTCCTAAGTATCAGTCACTTTGATTATATGGCAATTACATTCTCACATAATTTCATGGTGGAGATACTAGTATTTCCATTTTGAATATAAAGAAATTGTTAACTCTGAGCATTACTTGGTTAAGATTTTAATGCTGATAATTAGAAATGCTTGGATTCAAATCCATACTAATTTTGATTTCTAAGTTTGCGATCTGATACATAAATTATTGTCCACAACACGCAAGGATGCTGTATGTGTCTCATCCACTGGATGTGATATGAGAGAAATGCTGATTCAGATTAGCTCTTTGTTCTACTGCCAGCCAGAGAGTATTCCTCAGACATATCCCACATATGGAGCTGATCAGGAAAGAGAAGATGGAGAAATTGGAACATCGTATAACTTCCTTTGCTACCTCTTGAAGTATCTAGAGGAATTGCCTAAGCTCAATCCAGAATGCTTTGATTCTGGGAATTACTTAGAGCTTACAGGATGGAAGGAAAGTGTAAGTAGAAGTACAGCTTTAGGAACAGGGACTTTCTCTACATGAATATCATATGGTAAGATTCTAGAAAATTATAAACATATCTAAATTTGCCAAGGTTGCTATGATAATGTCTCACAATGAGTTGCTTAACAAAAAATATTTATGGAAATCTATAATCTAGATATCAACAAGGACATGATCTCCTTCAAAGTTTGTAGCATTGTAGTGATGGAAGCCTTCAGTTACATGACTATGCCATTGGTAACTTCCTGTGCTTACTCTGACTCTGACATTTGTGATTGTTTCCAAATTTCCTCACTTCATAAGGTCTCCGGGCATGAGAACTAAGACATGGTCTCATTGGTTTTGCCACACCTAAATAGTATATTAAAAAAACCTGTTCACATATGAGTCCTCACCCTGACATATTCAAATATACTGTTTATAATACAAATGGATTTACTCTGCCAAGATCATGGATTAAGATGAAGTATGTATGTGTCTTTTCTGCAGTGCATGATTCAATCCCTCCCTATCACCACCAAAAACCTGAATGTGGATATGATTCCCAATTCATCCACCTACTGATTATATAGCTCCATGCATGTAATTTAACTTATCTAAGCCTGTAAATAAGTCTTAGATAAAATAAGGCAGTTGGAATGTGTACAATAGGTAACAATTGAAATCATCCACAACTATATTTATGGAAAGAAAATACTTGGAAATATATTCTGTGAATTGAATTAAAAAATGTTTGACAGTATATGTACCCACTACTACATCACTCTTGGTTAATATTTATTGAATCCTGAACTATTTGTGTGATCTTTGGCTACTGATTCAATTTTTTTGTGCCTCAGGTTTTTGTTCTGCAAAATAAAAATTTGCAAAATATAGGGACCTTGTATGGATCCAAAGAAACACTAAAAGGGGGATATATTATTGAGACTGAATATGTTTTGTTTTGGAGAAAATTGATCAAGTTTAGTAATCAATGGGCAGAAAATAATACAAGTAGAGAGAGGAGAATGAAAGAGAGCGAGTAAAGATATAGGATAAAAATGGGGTAGTCAATAAAAGCATGTTTGAAAAGGTAGATGTTAATTTTTCACAGATTTCTTTCAGTCAGACTTGGTTTTGTTCTGGTGTAAAGTGGTCATGAATTAGAGGGAAAGTTGAGTACATTCTTAATCTAAAGTAGTAAATGTGGATTGAACATGAATTATACTTAACCGATTATGGTAATGTAATTCTTATTTCCAGTTATGCCATAAGGATAGACAAATAAAATTCCAGCCAATATAACAAGAGAAAAAGAACCTTGAAAGGCTTTTGGAAGATGCTCCCATGTTCTTATAAAGAGAATAATGATGACAATTTTCCTTTTCTGAATAATGTCCTCTGAAAGGGATACTGGAATTTTCACCCAGAAGTGATGGATAGGTTTTTGAACTTGGAAGCTTTTGAATTGACCCAGATAAAATCCACACCATTCAAAAGATAACTGATTGTTTTTTACTGGGTTTTATTTGAAACTGCCTTTACTACTAAAGGACATAACATTATTTCAAGACCTGTAATAACCATATATTATGGGTTATATGATAGTCATTCTAGCAAGAAGTGAACATAAGAGTTCTTTTAGTCAATAGAAATACAATTTCAATTACTTCTTGTATGGGTCCCATTGCATAGATAAATAGGTGGCTTCTCTGTCTTTGAAACCTGTATTAGATCACCATGAGGAATTATCTAATCTTGAAGCTTCTGATCTGTTATTGGAGGAGGTATAGCAAGAAGAATGTTTACAGATGATAGCTCAGATTGCAGGGCCAACACTCCATCCGCCAAGCAACAGCAAGAATGCCTGGAGTTTTACTATATTTTTAAATTGTTTTTTCTTGATTCACTACTCATCCAGTTCCTACAATTCTTTATTCTAGAGTCCTGAGAAAGATGTATCTACCAGTTTTTGCTAGTTTTTCAATGTTCTGTAGGGAACAGAACCCTGGAACACTTCACTCCCCTTTGTTGGTTAATCAGAAGTCTCTCTATATTTAAATTTTTGAGGAAATTCCAACTCTTTTTCTATAGTGGTTTTACCATTTTACATGCTCATCAGCAAGGGCAAGAGTTCTAATTTCTCTACATCCACGGCAATCAATATTTGGATTATCAGAGGGGTAAAGGTTAAAGTAGGGTAGAATGACAGAAATGGGCTTAGATATGCTTAGGAGGCATGGGATGACAATTCAGTGGGCTGGATACATGAGGCCTGAGACACACAAATCATTATCATCCTGGCTGGGAGTAAGCACCAACAAACACATGATACACTATGTGCCAACCACATTGAATATCACTGCTGAATTCATAACATGATCCCTTTAGGCTCAGCAAAAATTGCTAGTCAAAATAGTGCTTGATAATCATATTACCTTAGACTTCCTCCTAGTCCCACAAGGAAGCTAACACCTCCTGCTATAGGTGTGATATTTCAGGAAAGGTGGAAAAGGAGCCAATGAAAATCTGACACAAAGCCCATGGGTTGAAAAGTGTACAAAACATTCTATGTTGGACTTTTTCAGCTACATTGTGATGGGAGGGGGACATGGAAACAACCATTACTCCAGACAGACTTGATCACTCTGCTTGGAGTTGGTGAAGCCCCAGTCTTTTGCAGCAGTCAGTGTTCTTCCCAAAACTTTACTGTTAATATTGTTTGGAACCATAGGACAGTACGCCCTACCTGTCTCCATCTTCTTTTCTGAGTTGGTAGGTGAGTTTATGTTGTGGAAGTTAATGAAGAGGAGTAGACTAAGCCTGGTACAATCATGTAGGTATAAAATAAACAGAAAGAGACATACCCTTTGGCCTTCTACCATCCTATGCCCCCCCCTTCTTTGTTATAACGTGATGATGTTTCAAAAATTTCCAATCTCAGCAAAGGTAGAAGTTAAGTCTGTTGACATGGCCTGAAAATACCTTAAAACCAAAAGCCAGGAATAAGCAGTCCCAGTTGCTTACCAACACAAAAACTCTGTAGAAACAATGCCTGGGACATGCTTTTTGCTCATTGCAGGCCTCCCTTCCTTGGTGGTATAAATTGTGAACTCTTGGGAAGCACAAGTATCTCTTATCTCAGATGTGAAGCTGAGTGTGCTAAGATGCCATCCTCTAACAAGGTTGGAGCTATTGGTCTCACTTGAGAATGGGCTATGGTGTGATCTCTTCCCCTGCTCTTTTGGACATTTTGTGCTGTATAACTAATGAAGTGGCCACTTGCTGAAAATTTCTGTTGTGACTGAGTCACGAGACTGCATATAGGAACTTACTGAATACATGTCAATTTATCTATTTTCAAATTCGTCAAGACTATTTTTTTCTGCCTGCTCAGATCTGTGGAATCCCTCTAGAGAATTTTTCCTGCCAGTATTATACCTTCTATTCGAAAATTTCTAGTTGTTGTTGTTGTTGTTGTTGTTGTTGTTTTTTAATATTTACCTCTTTGTTGATACTCCTTATTTCCTTATTTTGGGAAGATATTCTTCTGGTGCCCTTTGCTTTTTTGCCCATGTTTTACTTTTACACATTAAGCATAAATAGCAAAGTTGAATTATTTCCTTTCTCTATTTTTCTAATGTATCTTCGTGCTTGAAGAGTTTCTATTTTTTCTGTGATTCAGCTATACCTTCTTTTCTCTTTGTATGTCTTATTCTTTTATTTTTATTTTTCAAAGCCTGGGCATTTTTAATATTATAATGTTCTATCTCTGGAAATCATGTGTTAATATATGTTAAGTACTTATAATAGTTCCTGGCATACAGAAAACATAAAATAATTGGATATTAAAAGGAAAAGTAACATTTGATTCTGTTTAAACATCCATTTTGTTGCATATTTGGGCTGATATCTCTTCCAGATAAGAGCAGCCATATTCTAGCCAATTCAGGACGTTTCTGGAACTTCTGGTGATACTTGTCTCTAAATATATTATAAGGTGCCTTCTGTTCTGATCAATTTATTTTCTCATAAGGTTTTCCTTGAATTCCAGACATGAACATTATTCACCTTAGGGAAATTTTTCAGCCTCTGGAAATTTTAGAGGCAGCAAAGTTGGATGGATTTGGAGCTATGGACTCAAAAGAACTAGGATTGAATTATGTCTTAGTAGTTATGTAACCAGCACCCATTTCAAATGATCTCAGTCTTTTTTTAACCTTGGTTAATATGTACAGTATAATGGTAGCAAGTATTTCATAGGGTTACTTATGCACTAGACAAGGGAGTGAGTAGGCATCCTGTTAAGAGCCTGGTACTCAGTATGTACTTAATAAATGTTATTGTCTATATTCCTTTTCTTACTATTTCATCAGTGTCCATTCACTTAATGACTTTAAAATTCTATGAATTGTTTTTACTATTCAATTTTATATAGATACTGTATTTAGATACATGAGTTAAATACTTATTTTTCAGAGTAAAACCAATAACATTAATGCCAGAAAGATGAAATTAGCACTCTGAAAAATTCACCTTAACAGTCAAAATAATTTCCAAATCAAAATCAGCTTTAAGAAGACAACAAAGTGTTAAGTATTTGTACAGGGAAGGAATAAAATGGCTACATAGGGATACCTTTGAGTAGGGCTTTGTGGGCTTGAGGGGGACTACGGATGGAAGGATGGGTCAGATGATGCAAGAAACGGGGGGGGGGCGGTGGGGGGAACATTTGAACATAGGAGATTGTCAGGTATGTGGTTGAAATTACAATGTAGAGAAAACTCTTTAGAAAATATAATATGGAAGGTTACCTGTTTCAGATGCTTAAGGGGGGCATCTGACAGAGGGCAAGCTTCTAGGGTGTGTGTGAGTGCTCATTTTGTCATAGTGGGTTATATCATTGGGTGGAGACCCATACAATGAGAGTGACGGTAAACCCACATCCTGGGGAAGACTGATGTTCTCAAACAAAGGGAATTGCATCTCTTGAGAGAATTGGTGGCTCCAAATGGGTTAGGGCAGTCGAGTATGTCAAGTCCTCAATATTGTTGCAAGTATCTGTGAATATGGTCCTTCCAGTAATGAAGATTGATTGTTACGGTGGGCCTTGGGGGGAAGGGGAAAGAGGTATTGAATAGATGGAATGAGTATAACTGTGGGACAATGGAAGTGTTCCACAAGATCATGCAATGATGGATATAGGATATGTTAAATTCATCAAAAACATATAAAAGTCTAAAGGCTAAAATGTAAACCATAATGTAAAACATAAGATAACTAAAATTTTTAAAAATTGTATAGTCTAAAATATAAATAATAATGTAAACCCAAATGGGACCATGTTTGAAAGCTATTGTTTCATTATCTGTACATCAGCTACAGCAAATATGATATGGACATAAAAAACAATCGTTTGGGAAGGGACAAAGGGTTTGATGTTGGATATGTGGGAGTACCATATATTTTATATGTAAATTACTGTGATCTAAAACTTATGTGAAGACAAACTTAATAATTAGAAAAAAAATAAAAATAAAAGATGTAGACACTGAGGAAGAAATGGAAGAAATTGCCTTGCCACTACACATGCAGGGCAAAACCTATAGCAGTGATGAAAGACAAAATGTCAAAAACAAAGCTTTTTCATTTATTCATTTTTGATACCCCAATTTATTTTTCCTTTATTTAATTTTCCTAAATTAGTATGTATTCTACATCTTTCCTTTAAACCCATCAAATATTCCATTTCACTAATAATGGAACCTGGCAATATATTAGGCTTCATTTTTAAAGAAATTTGGACTTCAGAGAGGTTCAACTATGGCAGGGGAGGAACCCAGGTGTGGGGAGATATTGATGTTTGGGAGAGAGTTCTCCAAGGCATGTACACAGAGTGCATAAAAATGAGTGGATATTTTCATACTGGTTTCAGTTTAACATGGCAACTGAGGGAGTGCCGAGTTCCTAGACAGGGGAGCTCTATCACATTCCCCAATGGAATAGAACAATCCCCCAAGTGCAATGGTAAAGACCAATAAAGACGGAGGGTCCAACAGTGAGCCCTTGATACTGATGGCTACAATTATGAGCCTGTGTGCCTGAAATATGAAATAGGCCTAGAGCTGCAGGGTGTCTAAGAGTTACCTCCTAAGAGCCTCCATGTTGTTCAAATGCGGCCACTCTCTAAGCCAAACTCAGCATGTAAATGCATTACCTTCCCCCCAGCATGGGAAATGACTCCTGAGGATAAGCCTCCCTGGCACCGAGGGATTAGTACCAAGCACCAGCTGATGATGTAACTAGAAAAAGACCTTTAATAAAAGGGTCAACTCATACCAGCAGAATAACTAGGACTACATGTTATGTCAGGTGTTAAAACTGTTTTTTGACTTTGGATAAAAGGGGGAAATGGAAAGGACAAATGAGTTTATATGGCTATTTAGTCTCCAAAAAAGCATTGGGAGGTCATCAGAAGGGTAATGCTTATGCACAACTCAGCAGGGTACCAGAGACAGCCAAAGTATATAGAAACCCAGATACCGGTTCTCCTGAGGGCCACAGAGACCCACAGGTTCTATGGTCATGGCGGATGGCTCTGGAGTTCAGTGCCATGTCAGATGGCCCTACTTTGGAGTTTGTGTTCCTGAGTGTGATGGATTTGAACCCAGATATGACCTTTCTACACATGACTCTTCTGCTATTTTTAAAGACCTGTGGTTGGTGCCAGGGTTGGTGTATAATCAGGAGACCTGAATCTCTGGACCGTCCATGTGACAGCCAAGCCCTGAGCCTCAGCAGACTTGTGCCTCCTTCCCTCTGGTTTATTGGACTTACCGTGGCCAGCCAACAGGGAGTTGAAGGTCAATTACCACACCAGGGAGCCAAGAGTGCCTACAACTGCAAGCAGGAGAATTGCATCCATCATCCATGTGGAACCTAAGCCTCCTCTTGATGTAGAGGAGGACTGGACATAACCATCCCAGGGTACACAGGATGGAGGAATAGAGTATGAAATCGAGTGGACTTACTGGTGTTCTGCTATGGAACTATTGTGATTAGTAATGGAAGAAACTGTAGCATCAATGTGGAGAAAGTGGCCATGGTAGCTGCTGAAGGTAGGAAGAGGGAAGAAGAGATATGGTGTGGGAGCATTTTCAGGATTGGAGTTGTCCTGGGTGGTTCTGCAGGGCCAGATGTTGGACATTGTGTGTCCTGCCATGGCCCACTGTGTGGACTTGGAGAGAGTGTAGACTACAATGTAGAACACTATCCATGTGGTGCAGCAGTGCTCCAAACCAGGTGCAGTGAATGTGCCATGATGATGGAAGTGGTTGTTGATATGGGAGGAGTGAGGTTAGGGGGCTGGGGGTATATGAGGACCTCATATTTTTTAAATGTAACATTTAAAAGAAAATAAAGAAGAAGAAGGAAAAAAATGTAATGATTTTTAATGAAAAGCAAGAAAGCTATAGAATAATAATAAATAATTGTAGGATACCTCATATTTATATAAAATAACATTCAGATAGTTTAAAAACATTCACCTATTTAATCCTCTAAGACTCTTACAAAATATGTATGCTATTTCTGCTTTCCAGAAGATTAACGGATAATTAACCCATTGATAATTTATATAACTTATTTGAGATGAAAGAGCTGGTTAATGCTCCAGACATATGTTTCTTTTTAATATTAATTGTGGTAACGTATATATACATGCAATTTTCTCACTTTAACCACTTTCAGATATGCAACTTAATGGGATTAATTACATACACAGTATTGTGTTATCATCACCACCATCGAATACAAAATTTTTCAACACTCTAAACAGAAGTTCTGTATTCATTAAGCATTAGTTCTCCTTTGTCCCATTCACTCTCCCCAGGGTAGGAATTGAATGCATGTTGTTTGGTACCACATCCTACATTTCAAAGTACTTTCTAATAGTCTTTGGCAATTAATAAGCAAACATATAAATAATCAAGATAACTACAGGGAACTAAAGTGCTGACAAGAAGTGAAATCTTGAGTGAGAGTATCTCAGGGTACCAGGAGACCACATCAGACTATGTATCATGGAAGAACCAACAGCACGAATTGAGGGTTCATCTAACTATGTCCAGGGGTGAGAGGCAATGAGTTAAGAGATGGGTAAAATGGCTTGAAGGAATTTTTAAGGTTGTGGGATGAAGAATTTTTTTTTTTTTACCAAGATGATTTTCATTATCCACTCTCCTCTATTCTGCTTCAAAGATCACCAACAACCTTAATTGTATTATTAATTCAGCTCTAAATTAAAATCAGGACAAAGAGAAATAAAACACATGCACTCAAGCACCACCTTTGCCCAGATTTTGTGTCCTTTCTGGCATTTGTTCTTTGTTACAATTTTTAGTGCAGTCACACTATTGAGTTCCACTTTCCCACTTCATGCTCTTTTAAAATTTTAATTTCTAGGATTTTTTTCCCCATGTAAAAAATGACTTAGAGTAGCTGTGTTAAGCCAATTAGGAGAAAGAAAGCTCTCTGTTTAATCAACCTTAGAGTAACTGTAATGTCTTTGCATAAGGCTTAGCACAATTGCTCCTACTCACTCATATCTGTGTCCCCACATTCACCCATGTGCATTGTTCTTCAGTCACATTGTCCCGATTCAAGACTTCCGAACGTCTCTTCTTGTTTCTAGGAATGTTCCTCTTCCTGATGTACATATGCCAAATCATCCTTATCACTCATCTGGAGTTCACATGCCCCTACTTAAGGAGGATTTCCTTTACCAACTGATTTATTTATATATTTTTAAATATTCTTTTTAACATTTTTTTCAAAGCTATTTAGATTACCCAAATGTTACATAATAATATAGGGGATTCCCATTGACATGCTCCCTACCATTCTTACACTTTCCCACATTAACAACATCCTTCCTTAGTGTGGTACATTTGTTAAAATTGATGAACACATACTGGAGCAATGCCACTAAGAATGGATTATAGTTTAAATTGTAGTTTACACTCTTTCCCTCAGAATTTTGTAAATTATGACAAGGTATACAATGGCCTGTATCTGTCCTTGCAATGTCATTCAGGATGACTCACAAGAACCAAAAATGTCCCCATATTAGAACTATTTTCCCTTTCCTTGCCCCCAGAATTTCCAGAGTCACTGCCTCCACATCAATGACAAAAGTTCTTCCATTGCTAGAATCACAATAAGTTTATAGGAGAATAACACTAAATCTACTCTAGTTCATCATTCATTCCCCAATCCTGAGGATTCCGGGATGGTGGTGCCCACTCCATCTCTAATTGAGAGGGGACTTAGATTCCATGGGGCTGAGAGATGGGATTACCATGCTTGCAATTGCAGACTCTCTCTGTTCATTGGGATGGTGGTAGTCCATCATCATTTCCTTGTTAGTTGTTCTGGATGAGTCCAATGAACAGGAGAGTAGGTGCTGCAACTCTGTTGAGATTCAGAACCCAACTGATACATGGACAGCCCAAAGAATTAAGTCTGTTGGACCTACACCTACCAACTCTAGTACTAATTATATATTCAAATAGAAGGGACAGTAGAGCCATGTGTAGGGAAACCACAACTGAGTCCAACTCTCTCACACTAGGGAACATAAATTCCAAAGTAGGGCCCACTGGCAAGGTACCAAAGTCCTGAGGTATCTGCTAAGACTATAGTGCCTGGATTTCTCCTGAGCACTTTTGAACCCTGCTATTTGGGGTAGTATCAACTTTGGCTGTCAATGAGGTCTTACTGAGATGTGCATAAGCATTATCTCTGTAATGACCTCCCGACTCACTTTGAAGTCTTTAGCTATATAAATTCATTTGTCTTTACTTTTGCCCCCTTTTTGGTAAGGTTTTTTTGTCAGTTGCATTGCTAGTTCACACTTGGTAGTAATCCCTCCATGCCTGGGAGTCAGGTCCTATACTGGGGGGAATTTTTGCATCCATATGCTGAGTTCAGCTTAGAGAGAGGTCACATTTAAGCAACAAGCAGGCTCTCAGGATATAACTCTTAAGCATCCTATAATACTAGGCTAAGCTTCAATTTTAAGAGTAAAGGTTTCTAAGCACAGTTATCAATATCAAGGGTCTGTCAATGGACCATCCTTCACTAGTCATTGCCCTGTAATTGGGGGATTCTTGCTGTTCCATTAGAGAATGTGGCAGAGCTTCCCAGGATGGGAATCTGATATTCTTTTGGTTAGTGTGTTAATCTCCACCCATCGTGACAATGCCCCATGAATATTTAAACACATTTATATACCTTATATGTAGGCCCAGTTAGCTCCCTCTGATGTCTCCCCCATTGTTGAAACCCCACACCAGTGATCCTCCCCTGTCACAGTTGTAACCCTTCTATGATTCAAAGTTTCATAAAAAATGAAGCCACTAAATATTTTAAAAAAATAACAAGAAAATTAAATAATAATTATATTTTTAAAAATCAGAAAGAAAATGCAAAAAATAAATATTTTAAAAATTGGGATAATAAAAATTAATGAAAAATGTTTTTTTTTTAATTTTTTGACATTTTGCCTTCTATCACTGTGAGATCTGTTGCCCTGTATATACAGTGACTTTTTTTTCCCATTTATTCCCTCAATGTCTTACTTTTTTATTTTGCCTTCAAAGAAATTTTAGCTTACAAAAAGTCATGTCCTAAAATACAGGGGACTCCCATATAACTGACTTCCTCCCCCTTTTCCTCTTTCCCATATTAATAACATTTTATATTTGGATGGTACATTTGTTACAACTGCTGTACAGATATTGAAACATAGCTATTAACCATAGTCAATGGTTAATTATGGTTTACCTTTGGACCATACACTTTTATATATTTTGATGAAATTTAATATGGCCTGTATCCATCATTGCAAGATCATGTAACACATATCATTGCCCCCAAAATACCCCCTGTTCCTTCTATTCTATTCCTCCCTCCCCTATCTCCTGGGAATGATGTCAACCACCAGCCTTCACTCCTTGAAGGAAAAGATTCATAGTTATTTACAGCAAACTGAGGGCTTGGCACACTTGTTTGCCCTCTACTATTAGGAACCACCCATGCTCTCAAGAGACTGGGGCCCCTCTATTTGAGAACATAGCAGACCTCCCCAGGATAGAAGTCTACCACCTTGCCACTCATTATGTGAATCTCCACCCACATATAACACACTATGACAAGATGAACACTTGCTCACTACCTAGAGGCCTGCCCCAGCTGTGACCTATCCTGAATGTCCCCACATCCAAAAACATAAGCCAGTAACCCTCTCTTGCCAAAAGAGCATTCCCAACATTATAGTTTCATCCACATACCTGCCAATCCCCAGTATTCACCTGCTCCCTCCCCCAACCGTCCCTCCAGTTCTATGGACAGTCCAACCCACCCTCCCCATCCTACCCCAGATAAACCTGCACCGCCCAACCCAATACTATCACCACACGCCTATCATGCCCATCCACTGAACACCTACACACTTCCACCTTATCATATATTTTTTCCATGTGGTCATTGGCTCACAACCTTCTTCTGCCTTTCTATTTCCTGTAAACCTATTTTCCAGACACTAGCTCTGTGAGTTTACAATTCATTTAAGTCTCTTAGACTAAGTTATAACATTTTTCTTTCACATCTCTCCCTTTTGGTCAAGAGTATTTCTGAAAGCATCACTGATTACAAGTTAGTTTTTGGTTCCCTGTGGCATCAGGAATATTCGTCCCTGAGAGTCTTGTCCTACATATGAGGACAAGTTATAGATTTATGGAGTCAATATCAAGCAAAAGCAGGATCCTTCCTCCTGATGCACCTTTAAAGCCAATTCCTATGTCATTGGGGTTTGAAAGAGAGAGTTTTACTGCTTGTATAAGCAATGGAGCACAGTGGCCTCATGGCCCAAAACTGCCTCCCTGATTTAAAGAACTTCCAAGTTTTATAAAATCAGAGTGCCAATGAATTGGGGTGAAGATGAGCACAGGTTCCTTCATTAATAAACATTAAGGGGCTGAACAGAACAGATGAGGGTGGGGTAGCAAACCAGGGTCAGTCAAAGGCCAATTAGACGGTCTAACATATGGATACTAAACAAGTGGATGTAGTGGTTACCATTCCAATAGAAATCATACACAAGGTTGAGTTCAATCCAGATACCAGCAGAACAGTAAGAATACACAAGGGTGAGGTTAAGTGTAAAGCAACCATAGATGGGTGGGGGCAATCTATTAACCTTTTGCTATTTTACAATATAAAGGCATCTGTGTAATGATTTAATAATCATAATTATCTGTTAATTTTTAACACTTGGCTACAACTCCTATTTCTCTGTTTACAAAATTTCCAATCTTGGGGATGATCTGGTCTTTGGATCTTTCTTCTTCTTTATGCTGAAAAGGAACATCAATATTATGCAGTTTCCACATTTTGACCTCTCTGTTCCATGGTTTGTCTGGCATTACACTAATTCAGAGACATTCTGAGAAATAAATTTAATATGTAAATTAAAAATTATAGGTTTAAATAACCATGTTATATTCAGGAAATGATTTTATAGCTTTTCTTAGATTTAATTTGGAGTGTTGATTTCATCTTTGAATGCTGTGGTTTTTGTTTGTTTGTTTGTTTGTTTGTTGCTGTTTTTGTGCTACCTTCCTGAAGCCTGTGTAACAGTAACCTAGAGAATGACCTCTTGATTTATTTGAAATCTCTTAGCCATTAAAATTTCATTGGCCCATGCGCTGTGCTGATGCGCACAAGGAATGCCCTGCCATGCAGGGGTGTCTCCTGCCTAGGGGAGCCCCATACACAAGGAGTGCACCCCCTAAGGAGAGCTGCCCAATGTGAAAGAAAGTTCAGCCTGCCCAGGAGTGGCTCTGCATACATGGAGAGCTCACGCAGCAAGATCTCAAAACATATATTAGAGATCAACTTAATGAAGTAAAGGAAGAGTTTAACAATATGAAGAAAACACTTGAAGAGGAAATTGTAGACATATGCAAAAATATAACAGATATGATGGCAATGAACACCACAGTTCAAGAAATCAAAAATACACTCGCAGCAAATAGCAGCAGGTTAGAAGAGGCAGAGGAGAGAATTAGTGATGTGGAAGACAGTACATCAGAAATCAAACAGATAGTAGAACTGATCGATAAAAAGATAGAAAAAATCCAGCTAGGACTTAGGGACCTGAATGACAATGCAAAACACACAAACATATGTATTATAGGCATCCCAGAAGGAGAAGAGAAGGTAAAGGGGTCAGAAGGGGTGTTGCAGGAAGTAATGGCTGAAAACTTCCCAAATATGCTGAGAGAGACAGATGCACATATCCAAGAAGCACAATGCACCCCAAACATCATAACCCCAACAGGCCCACCCCAAGACATATACTTGTCAAATTATCCAATGCTCAAGACAAAGAGAAAATTCTAAAAGTAGCAAGAGAAAAGAAAACCATCACATACAAGGGAGGCTCCATAAGATTAAGTGCTGATTTCTCATCTGCAACCATGGAGGCAAGAGGCAGTGGTATGAAATAGACAAGGTACTAAAAGAAAGAAATTTCCAACCAAGAATACTCTACCCAGCTAAACTAGCATTCAAAAATGATGGAGAGTTCAAAATATTCACAGATAAACAGAAATTGAAAGAGTATGCCAACAAGAACCCTGCCCTTCAAGAAATACTAAAGGGAGTTTTGCAGGAAGAAAGTAACAAACAGGACAGGCAGAGGTGGAGGACAGTGTAAGAGCAACAAAAAAGACAAAAGGAGAAGAAAAAAAATGCAAAATATGAAAACACAATTCCAATCAAAATATGGCTAACAAAAATAATTCCTTGAGAGTAATAACACTGAATGTCAACGGATTAAACTCACCTATCAAAAGATTCAGACTGGGACATTGGATAAGGAAATGTGACCCATCTATATGCTGTCTACAAGAGACACAACTTAGACCCAGAGATTCATGGAGGCTGAAAGTGAATGGTTGGAAAATAATCTTACAAGCAAGCAATAATCAAAAAAAGGCAGGAGTAGCTATATTAATATCAGACAAAATAGACTTTAAATGTGAAACAATTGTGAGAGATAAAGAAGGATACTACATATTAGTGAAAGGGACAATCTCTCAAGAAGAACAAACAATCATAAATACTTATGCTCCTAACAGGGGCACCTCCAAATAATTGAGGCAAACACTGGAAAAACTAACAGAAAGAATAGATGCATCTACAATTACAGTGGGAGATTTTAATACACAACTATCAACTCTGGACAGAACATCTCATAAGAGAATCACTAAAGAAACAAAATATTTGAACAGTATATTAGAGGAGCTGTATCTAATAGACATATACAGATCATTACATCCAAATACAGCAGGACATACATTTTTCTCAAGTGCACATGGATCATTCTCCAAGATAGACCATATGCTAGGCCACAAAGAAAGGCTTAATGAATTCAGAAAGATCGAAATCATACAAAATAATATCTCTGACCACAGTGGAGTGAAGCTGGAAATCTGGGAGGGCCAGAAGCCCAGATTTCACACCAAGATATGGAAATTAAACAGTACACTCTTAGAAAAACAGTGGGTCAAAGAGGAAATCTCAAAAGAAATCAATAACTACCTTGAAACAAATGATAACAATAACATGACATAGCAAAACTTATCAGATGAAGCAAAAGCAGTATGGAGAGGGAAATTTATAGCCATAAATTCATACATCAAAAAAGAAGAAAGAGCCAAAATTGAAGAATTAACTGCACATTTGGAGGAATTAGTAAAAAAACAAAAAAGTAACCCCACAGGAAGAAGAAAGAAAGAACAAAGATAAGAGCAGAACTAAATGAAATAGAAAATAAGAAAGTACTTGAAAAGATAAACAAGACCAAGAGCTGGTTCTTTGAGAAGATCAATAAAATTGACAAACCCTTAGTGAGATTAAGAAAGAAAAAAAGAGAGAAGATGCAAATGCACAAAATAAGAAATGAGAAAGGAGATATCACCACTGACCCCACAGAAATAAAGACTATCATAAGAGGATACTTTGAAAAACTATATTCCAACAAAAATGACAATTCAGAGGAAATGGACAAATTCCTAGAAACACATAAGCAGCCTATATTGACGAAAGAAGAAACTGATGATCTCAACAAACCAATCACAAGTAAAGAGATAGAATCGGTCATTAAAAAACTCCCAATTAAGAAGATCCAGGGCCAGACGGCTTCAAGGGTGAATTCTACAAAACATTCCGGAAAGAACTAACACCAATCCTGTTGAAACTATTCCAAAAAATCAAAACAGAAGGAACATTGCCTAACTCCTTCTATGATGCCAACTTTACCCTAGTACCAAAGCCAAACAAAGACACCACAAGACAGGAAAATTCCACACCAATTTCTCTAATGAACCTAGATGCAAAAATACTTAACAAAACACTTGCTAATCATATTCAACAACACATTAAATGAATTATACACCACAACCAAGTGGAATTCATTCCAGGTATACAAGGATGGTCCAACATAAGAAAATCAATCAATGTAATACATCATATAAACAGTTTGAAGGAAAAAAATCACATGATTATTTCTATAGATGCAGAAAAAGCATTTGACAAAATACAGCACCCTTTCTTGATAAAAACACTGCAAAAGTTCAGAATACAAGGAAATTTTCTGAACATGATAAAGAGTATATATGAAAAACCCACAGCCAACATCGTTTACAATGGAGAAATCCTAAAATCCTTCCCTCTAAATTCAGGAACCAGGCAAGGGTGACAACTCTCTCCCCTTCTATTTAACATTGTCTTAGAAGTACTTGCTCAAGCCTGAGGCAAGAACCAGATATAAAATGCATTCAAATTGGAAGGGAAGAAGTCAAAATTTCATTATTTACAGATGACATGATCCTATACATAGAAAACCCTGAGAGGTCTACATCAAGGCTTCTAGAACTCATAAATGAGTTTAGTAAAGTTGCAGATTATAAGACCAATGTGCAAAAATTGGGAAACGGACTTGGCCCAGTGGTTGGGGCGTCCATCTGCCACATGGAAGGTCCGCGGTTCAAACCCCAGGCGTCCTTGATCCATGTGGAGCTGGCCCATGCGCGGTGCTGATGTGCGCAAGGAGTGACCTGACATGCAGGGGTGTCCCCATGTAGGGGAGTCCCACGCACAAGGAGTGTGCCCATAAGGAGAGCCATCCAGTGCGATGGAGAGTGCAGCCTGCCCAGGAATGGCGCCACCCACACTTCCCGTGCCACTGAAGACAACAGAAGTGGACAAAGAAACAAGATGCAGCAAATAGACACAGAGAACAGACAACCGGGGTAGGGGGGGAATTAAATAAAAAAATAAATCTTTTTTTAAAAATGTGCAAAAATCAGTAGCATTTCTGTACACCAATAATGAGCAAGATCAGGAGGAAATCAAGAAACAATTACCATTTACAATAGTAAATAAAAAAATCAAATATTTAGGAATAAATTTAACTAAAGATGTAAAAAATTATACACTGAGAACTACACAAGACTATTCCAGGAAATCAAAGAAGACCTAAATAAATGGAACAATATTCCCTGTTCATGGATAGGAAGACTAAATATTATTAAGATGTCTATCCTACCAAAACTGATCTACACATTCAATGCAATCCCAATAAAAATCAACACAGCCTTCTTTAAGGAACTAGAAAAACTAACTATGAAATTTATTTGGAAAGGAAAGAGGCCCCGAATAGCCAAAGACATATTGAAAAAGAAAAATGAAATTGGAAGAATCACACTACCTGACTTCAAAACATATTACAAAGCTTTAGTAGTGAAAACACCATGGTATTAGCATAAGGAGAGACACACAGACCAATGGAATTGAATTGAAAGTTCTGTTATAGAACTTCATATATATAGCCATATAATATTTGATAAAGCCACCAAACCCTATCAATTGGGAGAGAATGGCCTGCTCAACAAATGGAGCCTGGAGAACTGGATATCCATATGTAGAAGAATGAAAGAGGATTACTATCTCATACCTTATACAAAGAGCAACTCAAGATGGATCAAAGACTAAATGTAAGAGCCAAGACCATAAAGACTTTGTAAAGCAGTGTAGGGAAACATCTACAAGACCTTGTAATAGGAAATGGCTTCATGAATATCACACCAAAAGCACAAGCAGCAAAAGAAAAAATAGATAAATGGGACTTCCTCAAAATTAAAGCCTTCTGCACCTCAAAGGAGTTTGTCAAGAAAGTAAAAAGGGAGGCTACACAATGGGAGAAAATATTTGGCAACCATATATCGGATAAGAGACTTATAACTTGCATATATAAAGAACTCCTATATCTTGAAAATAAAAAGATAAGCAACCCACTTAAAAAATGGGAAAAAGATTTAAACAGACACTTCTCCAAAGAAGAAATACAAATGGCTAAAAAACACATGAAAAAATGCTCCAAATCTTTAGCTATCAGGGAAATGCAAATCAAAACTACAATGAGATACCATCTTATTCCCATAAGATTGGCAGCTATGAAAAAAACAGAGGAATACAAATGCTGGGGACGATGTGGAGAAATGGGAGCACTCATCCACTGCTGGTGGTAATGCAGAAGGATCCAACCATTCTGGAGGACAGCTTGGTGGTTTCTCAAATAACTAACCATAGATTTGCCATATGACCCAGCAATACCACTGCTGGGTATATACCCAACAGAACTGAAAACAAGGACACAAACTGATATATGCACACCAATGTTCATAGCAGCATTGTTCACTATTGCCAAAAGTTGGAATCAACCCAAATGCCCATCAGCAGATGAGTGGATCAATAAAATGTGGTATATACATACAATGGAATACAACTCAACTTTAAGAACAAATACACTACAAACACACATGATAACATGGATGAATCTTGAGAAACTTATGTTGAGTGAAGCCACCCAGGCATTGAAGAACAAATACTACATAACCTCAATGATATGAAATAAGTAAACCAAGCTGCCTCAGAGAGCTAGAGACTGGATGATAGACTTACAAAAATTGGGGGTAGAGGAAGGATGTAAGTGGAAATCTACATGGGTGAAATCTATGATAAGCTGGAGGTAAGTATGTGTACAAGGAAGGGATAAAATGTGGGCATAGGGTTACCTTTGGGTGGGGCTTTGCAGGCTTCAGGGGGGCTAGGGATGGGTGGATGGGTAATATTGCCCAAGAAATTGGGGGGAGGATGGGGCAACATATGAATACAGGAGATTGTCAGGTGTTGGTTGAGAGTATAATGCTGAGAAAACCTTTTCAAAATATAATTAGGAAAGTTACCTGTTTAAGATACTCAAAGGGGATAATCTGATGTAGGACAGACTCCTAGGGAATATATGAATGTTCATTTTACCAGAGTGGGTTATATCATTGGGTAGAGACCCATATAATGAGAGTGAAGGTATACCCACATCCTGGGGAGGAATAAAGCCATCAAATAGAACTGTATCTTTCAAGAGAAAGGATGGCTCCCAGCGCATTAGGGCAGTTGAGCATGTCAAGCCTTCAACACTGTTGCAAGTATCTCTGAACATGGCTCCTCAAGAAATGAAGATTGACTGTCACTTTGGGCCCCAAGGGGAGGGGGAAATAGATATTGAATAGATGGAACCAATGTAACTGTGAGGGCAATAGAAGCATTTCACTAGAGTATGCAAGGATGGATATAAAACATGTCATATTACACCAAAAACACATAGGGGTCGACAGACTAATCATGTAAATCATAATGTAAAACATAGGATAAGTATAAATTTAGAAAATTGTATAGCCTAAAGTATAAACCACAATGTAAACACAAATATTACCTTGTTTGAAAGCTATTGTCTCAGTATCTGTACATCAGTTTCAGTAAATATGGTATGAATATGTTAAAAGATTATTGCTGTGGATGGGAAAAAGTTTTATATTGGATATGTGGGAGTACTGTATATTGTATATATGAATTACTGTGATCTATAACTCTTGTGAAGAGAAGCTTAATAATTAGGAAAAAAGAATAGAAAAATATAGGATGTAGAATTTTTCCAAATTAAAATGTATTCTATATCTAACCTTTAAACTCATTTATACTATTCCATTTTTACTATTAAGGGAACCTGGCATTATATTGGGCTTCACTTTTCAGGAAGTTCTGGATCACAGAGTGGTTCAACAATGGCAGTGGAGGAATACTGTTATGGGATATTTTTGACAGGGGACATATGGTTGACGGGGAGTTATACAGGGCATGTGTCCGGGGTGCATGGAAATGTTTGGATTTATTCATAGTGGAAACAATTAAAAACAGCTGGGGGGGTGCTGGTTTCCTGGCCAAGGGGGGTCTGCCGTAGTCCCTAGGGGAGCAGCGGCAGTCCCCTGGGTGCAACAGCAAGGACCACGAAGGAATGAGGGTCCAACAGTGACCCCCTGATACTAATGACTATGGTTGTGAGCCTATACACCTGACATAAGAACAAGGCCTAGAGCAGCACTATGCCTAAGAGTTCCTTCCTGAGAGCCTTCATGTTACTCAAATGTGGCCAGTCTTGAAGCCAAACTCAACATGTAAATGCACTGCCTTCCCCTCAGCGTGGGACATGGCACCCAGGGATGAGCCTCCCTGGTGCCAAGGGATCACTACCAAGTACCAGCTGATGACGTAACTAGAAAATGACCTTGAATTAAAGGTTCAACTCGGACCAGCAGAATATCCCTGTCTACATATAATAATAGGAGTTAAAAATGTTTTTTGACCTAAATTAAGGGGAAAATGGAAAGGACAAATGAGTTTATATGGCTATGAGTCTCTAAAAAAGAGTCTTGAGTTTTTCAGAAGGATTGCCTTTATGTACACCTGAGCAGAGTCTCAGAGACAAAGTAGATACAACCCCAGGTGTTGGTTCTTCTGAGGGCTAAAGAGACCCACAGGTTTTATGGTCATGGCAGATGGAGTTCAATGCCATGTCATTTGGCCCTTCTTTGGAGTTGGTGTTTTTGCATCATGGAGCTGGACTCAGATGTGATCTCTTTTCACAAGCCTTTCCTGTTACTTTACCAGAATTGTAGTTGGTGCTGGAGTTTAAGATATACCCAGGGGATCTGAATCTCTGGACTGAATATATGATAGTCAGGCCCTGAGCCGCAACAGACTTCAGCTCCTACATTCTGTTTTATTGGACTTATCCCACTCAGCTAGCAGGGAGTTGAAGAAGGTCAACCACCACAGCATGGAGCCAAGAGTGCCTACAACTGAAAGCAGGAGGATTGCATCCAGTATCCATGTGGAATCTAAGCCCCCTCTTGACAGAGATGTGGAATGGACACAACCAATCCAAGGTCCACAGGATGGAGTAAAACAGTAAGGATTAGAGTGGACTTACTGATACTCTATTCATGAACTATTGTGGTTAGTAATCGAGAAAATGTGGCATTGGTGTGGAAAAAGTGGCCATGGTGGCTGCAGGGTGCAGGGAATGGGAGGAAGAGATGAGATGGGGAGGCTTTTTTGGGACTTGGAGTTGTCCTGGGTGGTGCTTCACGGACAACTACGGGACATTGTAGATCCCCCCAGGGCCCACTGGATGGAACGTGGGAGAGTGTGGGCTATGATGTGGATCATTGACTATGGGGTGCAGCAATGCCCAGAGATGTACTTACCAGGTGCAATGGATGTGTCATGATGATGGAAGAGAGTGTTGCTGTGGGGGGAGTGGGGGCTGGGGGCGGTGGGGTTGAATGGGACTTCATATTTTTTGAATGTAATATATTTTAAAAAATGAATAAAAAAAGAAAACAAAATATCAAACAAACAAACAAAAACAAACATGAGTTGTTACACAAGATCACTTTTGACTCCAGAGCTTACTCATGGAATTTTTTACCTCTGCATTTCTGAGAGTGTAGATTAAAGGGTTTAACATGGGTGTTACCATAGTAAAAAATACAGTTACTGCATTATCCATGGGGAAGGTGGTCAAGGGCCGAAGATATACTAATGTACAGGGTATAAAGTATAAGACAACCACAGTAATATGTGAGGCATAGGTGGAGAGAGCCTTCTGCCATGCTTCAAAATTGTGAGATTTTAGGGAACAAAGGATGAGGATATAGGGGTTCATAAGAATTGAATACAATGTTGGCTGCAGAAAAAGTTCCAGAGATGTGAGTGTCAATGCAGGAGAGCTTCAGCAGAGGGTAAAGATGACACCTGAAGTGGTCAATGACATTGGGCCACAGAAAAGTAATGACACAATGAAAAGAATTTGAATCAAGGTGTGAATAAATCCCTCAACCCAGACCACGACCACCAGGAGGCTGTACACCTACAAGTTCATTGTGATCTTGTAGTTCAGGGGCCTACAGATGGCCATGTAGTGGTCATAGGCCAACACTGTGAGCAGCAGGATCTCAACTCCCCCAAGGAAATACTCTGAGAAGACCTGAGTAATGTACCCACCAAAGGAGATAGTTTTCTTCTCAGCAAGTAAGTTAAAGATCATTTTGGGGACTGTGGTAGAAGAGAAGCAGTAATCTTGAAAGGACAAGAAAAACAGATAGTAATACATAAGGATCCCAGGACTGGGCTGGTGGTGATGGTGACTATGATGAGAAGGTTGACTGCCAGGGTGATTAAATCCATGATTGTAAACATAAACATGACGAACAAGAGTGTCGGCTAATTCTGATTTTGTGTCAGGCCCAGCAGGATGAATTCCATTACATTGTTCACTTGCTCCATGATCAAATGATTTTGCATATGGATAATTGGTTTATCTGCCAAAAGCCATGATGGTAGAAAAATTTTGGTCAATAAAATAATATGTCTTTCAGATAATTTGTTTCTTGTAAGATTTATGGAAACCCCAAGCTTACATACCCCAGACTTATAATTTGGTTATATTTTTAAACAGCTACAGTGTGAATTCATAGTCTCCTTCTATACACACACACACATGCAAAACACAGTTTTAGGACTTTCCATTTCAGATACATTTCTTGCAATCATAAATGGCTGGATTTCTCCCAATCACTGTCACAGTATTTTCTTACATAAAAATCAGTAATAAAAAGAGGACTTTTAACTATGAGCAGAGCTTTGAATTCATGAGGGTGTACCTCCCTGCATTCTTTTCTAGTTGTGTAGGCCAATGAGTATAAGCTGCAAATAATTGCTGGATTTAACATGTTTCTAGGTGGCTATCAAATGCCAGATAAGTTCTGTTTGAAAGTAAGAATCATGTAGTCACATTTCTGAATTAACTGAACTGGGTGAATACTTGAGGCTGCAGAAACATACATTATGGTAGTTAGATTTATGAGCTTATGCTTCATTGAAACAAAATTTATAGGAAGATCATGGATTATTTATCAAACACCTCTTAAAAATGATAACCTAAAAGTAAAAACCTGAGAGCTCAATGCCATGCAATATTTCTCAAATTTATTAGTAACTTAAAGATTTATAGTTTAGAGATATCCTATCATAATCAATATCAGGTGTCCTTTGGAATTCAACACTCCACTTAAGGAAGATTATGAAACATCCTCTGAAGCTGTTCACCTGTTCAAAAAACAGAAATTTTAATATGCAGACATAAAAGCACTATAGGTAATTGGTCAAACCATTTTGTCTAAGATAGACATACTATGTTTTTACTGATAAGTAGACAAGTGATATTGTCTATGTTCCTTAGTCTTATTGAGCCCAAAATTTTTCATATGTTTTATAGGGATAATACCAAAGGGCATAGAAGAATTGAAGAACAGCAATATTACTTATGTCGAAGTTTGTATCCTAAAGGCAAAAATAGTCTTTCACACACCTCCAAATTATTTCTAAATAAGCCAAAATTAAAAAAAAACCACATTTATCATAATTTTATGCTTGAAATGTTTCCTTTTTATAATATTAAGAGTAAACTAAATGGACTATGTGTGAATGCAAATTAAACATGTACTCATCTCAACATGTTTGAAAAGAAGTTTAAATACATTAGATAAAATTTGAATGGAGAAATAAATTACCTCACTCAATAGAAAAATATTAGACTTGATAAATTCAAATGCCTATGATTTTTAAAAACTGATGAATAGACATGGTTAAATGAGAAGCAGGTAAGGTCAAACAACACATGACATTAATAAAAATAATATTTAAAGAATATTACATATATTTTACTCAGGTAATAAAAGTTTGTTCAACCACTGGTAGATACTTAAAGTAAGCATTGTAGGGGTCCCCGAAGTAAAGTGCAGGGCTCACACGACATTGCTAGGGAGAATCAGTTTGAGCAGAGAAGTGAGGGTGTGGTCAAACATGTCTGTACCTGCAAGTAAGCAGAAAGGAGCTGATGCTCTGATAAGAGGAAACTCTTAGAAAACCCTCCTTAAAGAACTTCATGCCTGATAGTCCCTGCTCTGAAAACAATGACCTAGTTAACTGCTTTAAATAAAGCTTGTGGTGCCAGCTCGGGCCTTAGCTTTGCCGTCAGCTAGGCCTGGTCCCACCTGGTCCCCTCTAATCTTGCCTTTGTCTCTATGTGTCTTTCTTCAGCTCCTGTTGTCTCCCCTCAAGTTCTCAGTTCACCTGCGCGGGTCGTGGCAAAGCATAGCCTGTATATATGTCAGTAGAAAAAAAAATAATAAAAATTATAGGAATGTATCACAAAAATAGAAAATCCTAATGTAAACCATGTGTTATTGTACAATATATAATTGTGTTATAGTACAATTTTAATAATAATGTCATCTCTTGTAATAAAAGTATCACACAAGCACAAGGTTGAATAACAAGGGGTTATAGTTGAACTGCACATTTTCTTCATGATTAAGTAAACCTACATAGTCTCTAATTTTATTGTGATTCTAGCAATGGAAGAAATTACAACACTGATGTGGAGGCAGTGACCACTGGAGGCTCTGGTGGCAGAGAGAGGGATAAACAGGTATAATGCAGGGGGGCTATTTTGGGACTTGGGAATCGACCTGAATGACAATGCCTCAACAGGTATACATGATTTTATATCTTCCCATAACATGCAGCATTGTGGGGGGGGTGAATGTAAACTACAATGTCAACTATGGTCCATACTCAGTGTCAATGCTCCAGTATGCGTTTATCAATTGCAATGAATGTGCCACTCTAATGAAGGATGCTGTTTATGTGGGAGGGTGTGGGTGGTGTGGGGAGTGGGCATATAAGAATCCCTAAATTTTCTGTGTAACATTTATGTAATCTAAGCATCTTTTAAAAAATAAAAAATACATTATTATAAAAAGAGATCATGGAAAAAATTAAATTTAATTTAAAAAGCAATAAGAAATCCCTAAAACAAAAATAAGTCTTCTCTTAATGTCATAATCAAATGAAGGGGAAAGAAAAGAAGTGCATGTATTAGAAACTTAAAGTATCTATCTGCTCAAAAATAGAAAAAACAGGAGACAAACATGTAACTGATCTCTGGATAGGGGAGGCATGTTATACAAAATACAGTGGTATAAACAGCACAAAACTGAAGGACACAACTGCAGAAAGATGGAACTAACTCGAAACATGTTTACAAGAAAAGTGACAGGCCACTATTATTATTGAAATAGCATTTTCAGATAAAGACAATCTCTATGGAAGCTATTAAAATGAAAAGGTAAAAGTAATGGAAAGATAATTCTCCTGAAAACGGATATCTGAAATACCCTCTAATTCATAAGCTCTCAAAGAAATGCAATTTAAAATGTGACATGCTTTTCACTGGCAAATTAACAAAGTTTTACCAGAGTTCTGTTAACCAGTGCTGGTGACTACATGTTGGTGTTAAATATTCTGGAAATAAATATTCTGGAAGTTCATATAAAAAGAACTTGGATATTGGTGATGTTTCTTGGACCAGTATTCCTTTCTGTTAAGAATGTAACTTAAATAAAAAATATTGTTAAAATTTGTGAAAATATATTGTATTTTACAACTTTTTTCATACTATACAAAATGTGAAGATAACCTAAATGTTAGTTAAATGACTCATGATGTATAGTTATGAAATATCAGGTACACATCAAAGTGATTTGTAAGAATTTCATGTGCACCTGATATTTCATAACTATACAACATAATTCCATGTTCCAAATCAATTAGTGTTTTGTAAGAATTATTGATTTGGAAAGGTGAATTAGGATAATATTGAGTAGAAAAATACAAATATAAAATGGTGTTATATTATGATCACAATTATCTGAAATGACATCTATAAAAGCACTGTCTCTAAAAAAGACTTTAAAGACTAACAGTGTTTATTTGAATTATGGATTATGGATAAATTTTATATTCTTTTTGAAAATCAATGTCATGATCCTAGTTCTCTTATAAATAGAATTCCTTGTCTTTATTATCATTCAAATAATTAAAGTTTTGTTCTTTTTCTATGGTCTGGTTTAATAATATTTCAAATGACAGCTTTTCTGAGTACACTGAATATGCTGGTGATTGCTCATAAAGATGTATGAGAATAGGAACACATATTTAAATCCAACTTACCTGTACACTGAAGCCTCTATTGCCAGCTTGGGAGAAAATTACCATTAAGAAGTCACTGGTTGTATCTAACTCTGAAAACATTTAGACAAGTAACAGCCTCTTTCTACGGTAAGCCATTTTATTTGTAAAGAATATTCCCTACAGAGAGAGCAATCATTTACTCATCTCTAACTGCTACTTAGGAATTTCATCATTTTTAAGTATAATATTCATTTCCCTTGATTTGATGACTTGAAAATGATTATTTTGAGAAATATCCTCAGTAAATATGAGTTTATGGGTTTTGCTGTAAAGGTTCATACCATCCTGTGAATATGGGCCTCAAGCATCCCATGTCAGGGGATAAATTTCTTTAACCAGAAAACTTCCAAAAGCTTTAGGCTCAATAGAAACTGAGGGTGAAAAATGTAATGATTTGAGGATGTCTCTCAATAAACTTCCTTTCTGCATGTTTGTGCTATTGATCTTTAGTGACTATGTGAATTATTCCAGAAATGAGAATCATTCTAACCTTATTCAAATCTTTGAAAATAGTAATTATGTTAAAGTTGAAAAATTAAGGATTGTCAGCATCATGAACTCAGCAGGAAATAACATTTACTTTGGAATAGAAGGTACCTTAATTCTTTAACCTTCTTAGAAAATCTGTGCTCAGCCTGGAGATTACTCCTTTTTTCCTTTGGATCCTGGATGCACATGGTTTGGAAACAGAACCAACAGCATTTGTAATTTGTGGCTTGTGTTTATGTGGCTTTCCATGCTCAGGTATCCTTATAGTCTGTCCTTTTCTACATTTTCAAGTATGATTTCAAGGATGTATTTAAAGATATATAAATTAAGTACAACGAGTTAATGGTGCTCTGAACTTTTAGTTTCCAGAGGATCAGGATTATCATCATCAGCCAAGATGGCACCCAAACTAGTTTATCCTGTTCTCTCTTGTGGCTGTAGTATCAGTAACCATGCCGGGGCAGTGCTGTGTGTGTGTGATATCCAGATAGGCTGGGTAAGCAGACTTTCTAGGGCAGTAGTTTGGAAGTGATTTTGGAGTCTCGGACATAAGGCACAGAATATTCTAGCATTGACAGTATGGGTGCATGAATTAATCAGAACCTTAATAATTGTCGTCTCAAAGAATTAGAGAAAGGTCTAAATGTGTGAAAAAAATATAGGTCAATGTAAAACTGATATTCTACCATAGATGCCCTGAGGATAAATACATGTAGGCTGGAGAGAGTGCTATCTAATATTTTTAAAATGTGAGTCATTCCCAAGAGCAAGAGTTTTGGAGTATAGCAAGTCTAAACTCCTAAGGCTGTCATTTCTACGTAATAACTGCAACTTGGGTAAGTTTCTTTGTCTCTTTACATGTCAGTTTCTGCATCTATACAAAGAAGACAATAATGTATCAACACACACGCCCTAATTAGCCAGAGCTGCCATGCTAAGTACTATACAGTGTGTTGGTTTAATCAATAAGTATTTATTAGAAGTCCAAAATAAAGATATCTGCACGATCATGCTCTCCTTCAGAGTTGGTAGTCATGTGACAGCTCTCTGTCACATGGCTATGCCCTTGGTAGCTTCCTGTGGCTTTCTCTGGCTCTGGCTTCTATGAAACACTCCAAATTTCCTCACTTAATAAGGTCTCCAGTTTTGGGGTCCTATCTTCAGTTTTAAGTCTATCTTAAGTCCTATCTGCAGTTTTGCCACACCAAAATAGGATATTCAAAGATTATGTTCACAAATGAGACCAGACCTTGACTAATCTCAACATATTCAAAGATACTGTTTACAAATGGGTTCATACATCCAGGAATGTGGATTAAGTTTAAGCATATGTCTTAAGCACGCATCTTAAGCACATGAATCTGGATATGATTCCCAATTCTTCACTCTACTAATTATGACTCTCTGTACATGATTTTACTTATACTAGTCTGTAAACTAGCTTCAGATGAAATAAAATAATTGGGAAGAATACCAAAAGATAGCAAATAAATTATCCACTCTGTGTATTTATGGAAAATATTTTCTGAATTTTATTGAAAGATATGTGTTCAATGTTGGCTTATGCACTAACTACTTCACTGTTGGTTATCATTTATTGAGTCCTGGTGAATATGTGTATCTTGGATTAGTCAACTTCCCTGTGCCTCAGTTTTCTCTTCTGCAAAACAAAAGGCTACAAACTCTAGTATTATAGAATCAAGTTAGTCACTAAAGGAGGGATAAGTGATTGGGGGTGAAAGCTTTTTATTATGGAGGATAATTGATTATGTTTAAATGTAAGTGGGAGGGTACTATTTAAGGTTGAAAAAGTAGGGAAAGAAAGAGAAAGATTAAAGATGTGTGATAGAAATGGGGAAATCAATAGAGGTATCCTGCATGTGGCAGACACTGTTAATTGCCCACAGATCTTTGCATGAAAACTGTTTTGTTCTGTTGCTTGGTGGTCACACATTTTAGGGAAAGTGAGTCAATTCCCAATCTAAATGTGTGAGTGTGGATTAAATATGCAGTTGACTACCAATTATGGTAATGTTATCCTCCATTCCATTGATTGATATAAGGATAGGCATGTAATGCAATTTAGCCAATATAATAAAAGTGAAAAACTTCTGGAAAATGTTTGTTCTTATATTGTTCATGAGTGAAAACTTCCTTTTCTGAGCAATGATCTCTAAATGGGGACGCTAGAATTGTCAACCTAAAGTCCCCACTGACCTTTTTATATGGGAAGTCTTTGGGCTGACCCATATAAAAAGTATCCACCATTTGATAGTTGATTGCTTATTATTGGATTTTATTTTAAATTGCCTTTATTACTATTTGATAATGCATGAATAGTGCTTAGAAAATTGCCTGATATAGACCAAAGGCACATTGTTGGCCATTTTCATCTTTTGTATAAGAAATGAGGGCTCATAGTACTCCAAAGATACTCCAAAATAATAACATTATTTTCAGATCTGAAATACCCACACCTCCTGCATTAGATTATAATCATTCCAGCAAGAAATAGAGAGAAGAGTTCACTTATTCAATAGAAATTCAAATTCAAGTAAATGTGATAAGGAAACCCACTGGATAAACAGATGAAGTCTCTGTCTTTGAGTGCTTTATACTATCCCCCTGAGCAGTTATCTAACTGTCTGCCTGAATGAACCCCTCTGTATGATATGTTACTGGAGGAAGCCTAGAAAGAAGCATGAATTTTAGATAGTTGCTCAGATTGTGGAGCCAACACTCAATCTAGAAAGCAGCAGCAAGTATCCGTGAAGCTTTATTGTGTTTTTAAATTGCCTTTTTCCGGATTTGGTAATCACTCAGTTACTGCTAGCTTTTTTTCTAGAGCAAGGAGAAAAATGGCTATGCCAGTTTGTACTAGTTTTTCAATAATTGGTGAAGAAAGAACTATGGAGTATTTCATGCCACTTTGTTGAACGAATTGTAGTCTCTCCATATGTTTAAGTTTTTGATGAACTTCCAAATTGTTTTCTACAGTGGGTGCACCCTTTTACATTCTCACCAGTAATTTCATTGGCTCTAATTTCCCCACATCCATGACAACATTGTTGCTTTCTCTTTTTTTAAGAACGTTTTAGCCATTTTAGTGTGTGTGAAGTGGTACACTATGGTGCTTTTTACTTGCACTTCTTCCTAACTAATCAAGTTGCGCATCTTTGATGCTCATTGACCATAGTACTTCCTCTTTGGGGAAAAATATATTCAAATTCTTTGCCCATTTTTAAATTGGGTGGTTTGATTTTGGCTTTTGAGTTGTGAGTGCATTTTAATATATTCCAGATCAAAGACCCTTGTCAGATATATAATTTGCCAGTAATTTCTTCCAAAGCATAGATTGTCTTTTGAATTTTTGATAATACTCTTGTCCATAAAAGTCTTAAATATTGAAGTTCAGTTTACCTAGTTTTCTTTTGTTGCCTGTGATTTTGTTGTCATATTTGAGAAATCATTGTCTAACCATCAGTGCCCCCATTTCTTCCCTGCATTGTTTAATAGTGTCAATACTGCCTACCAGGTGTGGAAAATGGCATTATTAACTTATAAAAGACCTTCAGTCAGTGGGTGTCATCAGCTCCATCAACTCTGGTATAATATCACAGTGTGGGCATACTTTCTCTTCTTCTTTTTCAACAGGAGGCCCAAGGGATCGAACAGATTTTTGCGTTGTACCATATTAAGTTCCTTCTTTTTTTCTATCTGTATGCATTTTATAGCTATGTAACTTGTGGTTACCATGTGGTTGAAATTTAACTTTATATGTATATATATATATCAGTAATATTTGGTTTGATGCCAAATTTACTTCAATAGCAAACACACATAGTCTTCTTACAAACTTCCATTCCCCCACCTTATTTTTATATTTTTTACCACTTATATCTTTCTACATTGTATGTCCAAATCCTAGATTTATCATTAGTTTTTATATGTTTACATTTTAGCATCTGTGTGAAGTATGAAGTTGGGTTACATACCAAACAATACACCCCAATAATCCTGGCATTTATATTTACCCAAATGGTTAGCTTTTCCACAACTCTTATTTTTTATGTCACATTGAATCACACTCTTGTGTCTTTTCCTTTCAGTCTGAAGAACTTCTTTTATCATTGTTGTAGGACAGATCTGGCAATGTTTTATCTCTCCTTCAGTTTTTGAAAGAAATTCTTGCCAGATAGAAATTACTTGACTGACAGTTACTTTCTTTCAGCATTTTCAGTATTTCAACTGACTGCCTTCTTGCCTCTATGTTGTCTGATGAGAAATGAGCACTACATCTAATTGGGACTCATTTTTTATATAACACATTGCTTTTCTCTTGACAGTTTTCAGAACTCCCAATTTGTCCTTAGCATTTAAAAGGGTAATCAATGTGTGATAGGGTGTATTTTTCATATTTATTCTATTTGGTGTTCTATGGGCTTCTTCACCCATTGGGCATATTCACTATTTAGCTAAATTTGGGCCCTTCCCTGTCACTATCTCTTTGAATATTTCTTCTGCCTCTTACTATCTTTCTTTTACTTCTGGGATTCCCATAATGCATACATTGATATGCCTAATGGTTGTCCAGAGATGTCTTAGGCTATTTTCACTTCTTATAATCTTTTTTCTTTTAATGTCTCAGCCTCACTCATTTCAAGTGTCTTGGCTTCAACTTCCCTGACTTGTCCTTCTTCCAGCTCCAGTCTGCTCTTAAAATCCACTTGGACACTTTTCATTTCAGCTATTGTGGCTTTCAGCTCTAGCATTTCTGTTAGCTTCCCTTTTTAAAATTACTTTTTCTTTACTAAGACTCTCATATCACTAATTCTTGGTTTTCTGATATCCTTTAATTCTTTCTCTGTGTTTTCCTTCATCTCCTTGGGCAATTTTAAGATTACATTATTAAAAGCTTCTTTTCAGTATTCCACTTTCTGGTCTTCTTTGTTGTGTTTTCAGGGTTTATATATTTTTCCTGTAAATTAGCCTTTATTTCCTATTTCTTTGTTTGTTGAGTACCCTTTTGTTGCATTTTGGTATGTACATTTTAATATTTTAAAATGTCAGCTCTAGGATTTATTTCCAGAAATATCTATTTCTTGATTTTGTAACCACCTGATGATAAAACAGAGATTTTCTTGAGCTTCAGCCCTTCTCTCTGGAATGTCTGCTCATGGAGAATGTAGCAGTGCAGGATTTTCTCTGTCTTTCTGAGCCTCTTCTTTGTCTTTGCCTTTGTTTTTTGTTTGGTAGTTGATTTGGAGTTCCCCTGCTTACAGGAGTTTGACTGTCATTCTGTCTCCCAGCATTCAGAGTTCCCTCTTCCAGGTGTTTGAAACCTGCAAGTCTTACCCACGACTCTAGATCTTTAGTTTCTTCCCCTCTTTTCTTTGTGTCAAGCTGCTTTTGCCTGGATGGCAGATTCTGGGAGGATGGTGATCCTGGAGAAGACTTTGCCAAAACACTCTTTCCTACCCAAAACAGGGCCAGAGATCCACAAAAGGGTGCAGACCAGACACACAGTGCCCTGAGGAAGAAAGAGGAAGAATGCCAAGAGCTTCTTGCATGATTGCCCCAAAGCTAAGGTTTCTTGGTTGGCCTAGCATCTGCTGCCCTTCCACTAAGTATTCCCCACAGTGCTGAGGAAGTTCAGCTTTCTTAAGTCTCCACCACTGTCACCACTGTCCATTGTGGTTTAAACAATGGCTGCCTTTAGAGAGAGGCACCTCATACTGTGAAGCTGTTAATCAAATGCTTTGATCAGCATTGGCCATTCCCACACTGGTCTTTTGGAAGAGTACTTTATGTCCCTTTCTGTAATCAGTAATAACCATGGACTGGACCTCATGGTTTCCCTCATGAGAGTGAGGGATGGGCACCAGAAGCCACTTCTTAGAGAAAGCAATTTACTGTACTTTCCATTATTTATCAGTTTCTTCCTCCCTTCTTCCCTTAATGCTGTACAGTGTTCTTCTGTTCTCAGGAGTTTAAAATAGTTGTTTCAGACAATTCTTGCCTGTAAAATAGCAGTTTCGGTGGAAATACTGAGTCTTGGAATTCCCTACTCTGCCATCTTCCCAAAATCACCTCCCATACTTGGTTTTGTGAGAATATTATTTATCCATTCGTGCTATTTATAGATCAAGATAATTGCAAAAGTTTTGTTAATCTGCTCTTTTATTAATATAGTTCTCTGTCAAGATAAAATTAGTCAATGCATTAGTGAAGATAAGCCAAGTAACAAATGAATCCTGAACTCTGCGTGACTTAATATTATCTTTTGTCAGGCAAAATCAAATGAGGGTTGGGGAAACCTGTATGGCAGTTGTCCTCTGAGTAATCCACGTTGCTTCCTTGTGTAGTCTTACCATCCAAATGAATGTCTTCCAGGCTTGGTGCAGGGAAAGAAAGACTGGATAATAGCATACAGTTTCCTAAATTATTCAGCCTAAATGAGGCATGCATCAAGTCTATTAGCTTGTATTTTGCTCCTGCTTAAATACAAGGAGACTACAAATATGGTGCATGCACAAGGATATCTGGTGGCCAGCAAATGGGTAGCCACCATTGAGGAAATTTATTTGCCATTTAGAAAGAATCATTTACTAAACTGTTGAATATTAATCTGTATATAATATATATTTTATCATAAGATATAGGCATGTCTATGTGTAATTTGTGTTAATTCAGTCCTTATAAGTTTCAATGTGAAATTACCAGGATTCCCAAGAGTCTTCATTGGCCTTTATCTGAATCCTCTTCTTTGTTCTGTATTCTTTCTCTTATAATTGCAATGGAAATTTCTGCATCTCAAATATTACCCCATCAGTTGCAATTGGTTTGCTATTTCATATAAAATGTTAAATGTGCAGACTTTCCAAATTGAATACTGAGATAGCAACAACACTTTTTTGTACCTGCTGCTGTTGTTGCTATTATCTAGGGCTCAAAACCATACTTTCAAAGCAGTTTTAGAGGTGAAGTGCTGTGTAGGTTTATTTTGGCAGAAAATATGCTCTATATTTGTCTTGTACATTTGAATACCAGGGCAAAATTGCTCTATAACTGTACCTGGGGTAATTGAATATCCCTCCTTAGCTTCATGCAGAGAAAATAATTTATTTGTAAATTTCCCAGATTACAATGGAAATGATGTCCTGTTAGTTGAGCAGATAGAAATAGATACCATACACTTAAAATTATACATTCTTACTACAAGATCATTATCCTTGCATTAGCCGAATTTGTTGTTAAAATAGAAATACGTTTTGTTTTTATATTATCTACTCATATTAATTGTTACAATAGATCACTCTTTTGCACTAGAGCTTCCTCATGGTATTTCAGTTTTCACCTCTTCACTTCAGAATATATAGATTAAGGGATTTTATGTGAGCATTATCATAGTATAAAACATAGACATTGCTTTATCAAGGGGAGGGTGGTCATGGATGAAAGATATATAGATAAAGAGATACAGAGTACAAAGAATAAGGTGAACACAGTATAATAGGGGACAGTGATGTGAGGACCTTCTGGTGCTCTTCAGAACTTCGAGTTCTGAGGGAGCAAAAATTTGGACATAAGAAGTGACAAGTATTGAAAAAGTGAGTGTACCCACTGTTGGTGACAACAAAGAGTCCAAGGATGTGAGTGTGATTGCAGGAGAGCTTCAAAAGAGGGATAAGACCACAAACGAACTGATCAATGCCTTTGGTGTCACAATAGAGTAACCATACCATCAAACGAATTTGAATCAGAATATGAAGAAATCATATTCTGGAGCAGGACATGGCCATCAAGAGACCACAGATCACCACCAGTTCATTGTGATCATGTAGGGCAGGGTCCTGCATATGACCACATAGTGGTCATAGGCCATCACTGTGAGCAGGTTGATTTCAATTCTCCCAAGGAAATATTCAGCAAAGAACTGAATCATACACCTGCTGAAGGAAATTGTTTTCTTCCAATGAGTAAATCAAATACTATTTTGGCGTCCATGTTGTAAGAGGCACAGGGATCTATGAAAAGCTGAGGAAGCCAAAAACATACACAGTGGATATGAGGGTCGGACTAGTGGCAATGGCCTATTCAATGAGTAGGATGCCTGTTAGAATGAGATAGTAGATCACTGTAAACTTAACAAACAAGAGTTTTTGCATGTCAAGTTTCTGTGTCCAGCTGTGCAGGAAGAATTCTGTCACATTGTTCATTGCACCATGAATTCAATTTGTCATTTGGATAAAAAAAATATCTGCAAATAACAATGAGTTTGCAAAGATGATACATAAATTTTGATCAAATAAATAATATATGTCAGAAATGTTTGTTTCCTGTAGTATTGATAGAAACCTCAGGCAGATAAACCTTAGCCTTAAAATGGGGTCTTATTTTTAGTTGCATATTGAAGCCTAGCCCTCTTCCACAGTCACACACACATACTCACACATATGCAGAACTATACATAAAACATCATGGTTTTATGATTGTTGGCCTGAGAGCTGCAATCCTACATGGACAGATTCTCTCCAACATTGCCAAAGTATTTTTCTTCCATAGAAAAACAGGACTGAAAACAAGTCTTCAAGGAAGAGCAGAGACTTGAATTATGAATATCTCCTGCCCTGTGTTTCTTTATAATTGATCTAGCTAATGAGGTTAAGCTGTAGTTTATCCCTGTGACTTTTACCTTGTTTCAATCCATGTATAAAAGATCATATGATTTCAGATTAGGGATGACGGGATGATGTAAAAGCATTTCAGAAGCAACTATACTGAGAGAACATTTAATGCTCAGTATTATACACCCTGATATTTAGATTGCGAGCTTATATTACTTTGGAATAGCATTGCATAAAAATACCATAGTTCTTTATTGAAAACTTCTGAAAGAAGGATTTCCTGAAAGGGATAAAACAGACAGTATGACGCAATGCAATATTCTGCTAATATATTAGAAACTCTATATGCATGATATGAGGAAATTCTTTCATATTTAGATTTTAGAGGCATTTTGTAAATCAACAGTCAATTGAAGGAAGATTGCAAAATGTTTTCTGCATGTGTTCCCCAAACAAATCATTTGAATGTGAAGTTACAAAATCAATATAATTTTGGCACAAGGATAGAATACTGAGCAAATGAAACAAATTAAGAGTTCTGATATAGATCCTCACATGTATATAGTTAACTGATACTCAAGAAGTCACCAAGCCCCCTGAGCTGGGAGAGAATTGCCTCTTCAACAAATGGTGCTTGGAGAACGGAATATATATATCTAAAAAAAATGAGAGAGGATACTATCTTTTACCTTGTACAAAAATTAACTCAAGAAGGATCAAAGATCGAAATATAAGAGTCAAGACCTTGAAGGTCTTTAAGATATTGTAGGGAAGCACATACAGGATCTTGTAGCAGAAAATAGTTTCATGAACTTTACACCCAGCATGAGCAAGGAAAGAAAAAATAGATCAATGGAACCTCCTCAAAATTAAAAACTTTTGCACCTCAAAGGAGTTTGTGAAGAAAGTAAAAGGGAAGCCTACTCAATGGAAGAAAATATTTGGTAACTATCTGTCTGATAAGGGCCTAAAATCCAGCATATATAAAGAAATCTTACACTTCAAAAATTTTAAAAAAAGCATTTTTAAAAAGCATTTAAAAATGGGCATGTGATCTGAATAGACACTTCTCCAAAGAAGAAATACATATAAATAAAAAGCACATGAAAAGATGCTCAACATCACTATTTGGGAAACGCAAATCAAAAAATATCATTTTACACCCATTAGACTGGTGGCCATTAATAAAGCAGAGGAATATAAGTGTTGGAGAGGGTGTGGAGGAATGGGAACCATTATCCACTGCTAATGGGAATGTAGAATGGTGCAGCCATTGTGGAGGACAGATTGGCAGTTTGTTGGGAAGCTAAATACAGAATTTTAACATGGTCCAGCAATCCCACTGCTGGGTATATACCCAGAAGAATTGAAAGCAGGAGCATGAGCAGATATGCACACCAATGTTCATAGCAGCATTATTGGCTATTGACAAAAGTTGTAAAAAAAACAAAAGTCCATCAACAGATGAATGGATATAGAAAACTCTGGTATATACATACAATGGAATATTACATAATTGTAAGAAGGAATGCAGTATTAAAACATGGAATAACGTGGATGAATCTTGAAGACCTTATATTGAGTGAAGCAAGCAAGGCACTGAAGGACAAATATTATATGACCTCAATTATATGAATTAAACAAATTGAGCAGACTCACAGAACTAGAATCTAGAAGATAGATTTATAGGAGAGAGAAAGGGAATAAAGGGTTATGAGCCATTGCCCATATGGGCAAAATCTATGATAAGGTGAAAGGGTATATTTGGATGGGTATGACAGTGGTGCAGTGATGCTGTTGGGCTGGACAAATATATTAGAAAAAATTTGAATGCAGATATCAATACATGTAAAATAGAAAAGTATTAGATTCGGTATGTACATTCATAATCTTATTGACATTTCAAAATACTATTAAAACAGATGAACACAGATAAGCTTAATAAGAAGCAAATAATTTTAAATCCCAAAGAACATCAATTTAAAGAATATTATGTTTATAGCAGAGGGGGTAATAATGTTTGTCAGTAACTAATAGGCATTTTTTCAAAACAATATGTTCTCTACACATTATAAACAAAAGTAAAATCATATATAATAAAAAAAGAATTGTTTATATTAAACCTTAAAGCACAAATGTGTTCAAAGCCAGAAAAAATAAACGAGATAAATATGTCTGCTAACTGGCTGGGAAAGACTTTGTAAGCAAAATGCAGTGGTAAAAAGCATATGACTGATTCACCTCCATGTAAGATATGGAACTGTATGGTAAATAGTTTCATTTGCGCAAATCATTCTCCCTTACTTGCTATAACTTTCTTCCCCCTTTTTTTCCACTGGAAACAAAGGAATTCTTAACTTATCATTAATTGTCTATGAACAGGGAGCTTCAGATGCATACCGCTTGACCCATACTGAGCTGATACAGAAATAGGTAAGGGTTTGCCTTTTTGTTTCTCTTCCTATATATACTGCTGCATGTCTCTACTCGAATTACAGAGTACTGCTTGGTCTGGTCACCACCCTGTACCACATCTCCCCTTTGTAAGCTTCCTTCTTGAAATACATGATTATATGAACTACCTGTGTCTTCCAGAGGCTTTCTCTGGGCTTCTCAGCAAAGATGCCATCACTTTGAAACCTAACATGGCAGCACTCCAGTTACAATGAGACAACTGGTGAACCAGCCAGGAGCCCAGAGATGTGAAGAAGACTGCAGGTGAGTGAGGAAGAGGAGACTCTATGGGGGGCATCCCAGACTCTGTGGCCCACATCCTCCATGTTGTTGGCATCTTATTTAGACACTTGAGGGCCAGTACATTAGTACCAAGATTCCCCAAAAACACCAAAGGGTGTTTCTTTCTTGGTATGGGAAAGAAAATAAGAGAATGTCAGGAAGGGACTTCAGAAGTAGGCTTGCATAAGGATCAGTGACCTATCAGCAACATGCTGCAGTGGCAAAGGTATGCCAATTAGAGCAAAAGCTAGGTTTAGAAAAGGACATGTGTGCAGCATGACTAACAATGTAGACTTAGTGACCACCAAGATACAAAAACAGGATGCACAGAGAGAAACCTTAGCCTGCCAGATTGTTGAGCTGAAAGGCTGACACTTTTCACAATAGGAAGTTTCCTTGCTTTATATTGCTGTTATAAAATTCCCATGCAATGCTTCTCTAAACCTGAGGAAGAATAACATAACATTATAAGGGTCATCAAGGTTTGCAGGGATAGAGTGTAAGGTAAATGATCCCATTTGTCTAAATCTTGGTATTTTATTTTTAGAATGACAATTGTCCCATAAGAGTGTTGAGTCTCCTTTTATCTCCGTTCTATATGTTCTTGAATCTGATGAAGTCATTGTTGTAGCAGCATCATTACATATAAATACCATTTCTCACTTTGTGGAAAATCCAAACAAATAAAATGAGAAGCTATCTTGGACACACTCCAATTGCAAAACACATGATAAATATTGGGATTTAAAGGGATCAAATGTCCCATGATCTTTGGCTTTACAAGCGATAAATGATAAAGCATATCAGAGAATATACTTTTCTCCTTTAAGTACTGGCATAACTAGTGCAGGGGTTGCTTCACTAGGCTTAATCCTTGCTACAAAGAATGCATAAGACCACAGGAATCATAGTTTAGGGGAAACAGTCAAGTTTGGAAAGCTCTCCTAAGGATGTCACCACAACCATGACCACATCTCCTTACAAGTGAAACACAAAATGGCTTTTAAAAAATACCCTGTAGATATTAAAGCAAGGGGAGTGAGGAAAGCAAAATATATGCAGCTCTTTAGTTGTGCATACTAGCTGTCATTGGTTTGGGCTAAATGGACAGTGACCCAATGGCAGTGGCCTAAATGGCAGTAAATTTAAAAAAAAAAATTGGAATTTTCTCTTTTCCTGCTGCTTCTTTTTCAAGGTAAAATATTACTGTTTAGAATGGAAAGAATTATTGTAATCTAATCCATTCAAGCTTAAAGAAAAGCAAAAACCAAAAAACACCCTGATGAAAACACCGGGGAAAAACTTGTACCTGGTTTTATTCAGTTCATCTTTCCTGTCTGTATTACATTGATGGAGACAGTTATTTCATTTTTTAATTACCAATAAATATATTAAATTCCCATCCTGGACAGTCCTGCTACATTCTCTAATAGAGTGGCAAGAATCTCTAGTATACATAGGCCCTGCCTAATTAAAGAAAACAGACCAATACACCAAGCACTCAATATTAATGCTTGCACTTAGGAACCTTTCCTCAAAAATGTGAGACTTAGTCTAATAATATCTATTGGCTAAGAGTTGCCTCCTGAAAACTTCCTTTTTACTCAAATATGGCCTCTCTCTAAGTCAAACTCAGCAAATAAAGTCACTTACCTTCCCCTCAGCATGGGACAGGACTCCTGGGGATAAGCCTCCTTGGAACTGAGGGAATATTACAAAGCACCAACCAGTGATGCATTTGGAAAATGACCTTGACTAAAAGGGGGCAAATTAAACACAAAAGAGTATTTTGAAGTGAGTTGCAAGGTCATTTCAGTGGTTACCCTTATGCACATCTCAGGCAGGATCTAACAAACTGCCACAGTAAACAAAGTCTCAAACAGGAGTGTTCCTGAGAGCTCTAGAGACATCTAAACACTGTGAACAAAGCACACAATCCCATGAAATCAGCACCTAGTCAGTGGGCCTTACCTTGGAATATATAACCAATTTCCCCACTGTAACAGATTTAAGCTTGTTTTTTTTTTTCATTTTTTTCTTCTTTATTTTCTTTTAAATGTTACATTCAAAAAATATGAGGTCCCCATATACCCCCCACCCACCAACACCACCCCTCCCCATCAACAAACTCTTCCATCATTGTGGCACATCCATTGCACCCAGTGAATACATTATGGAGAACCATTGCAACACATGGACTGTGGTCCACATTGTAGTACACACTCTCCCCCAGTCCACCCAGTGGGCCACGACAGGACACACAATGTCCAGCATCCATCCCTGCAGCACCACCTAAGACAACTCCAAATCTGGAAAATGCCCCCACACTGTATCTCTTCTTCCCTCTACGAACCATCAGCAGCCACTGTGGCCACCCTCTCCACATCACTACTACAATTTCTTCCCTTACTAATCACAACAGTTCCCCAGCAGAATACCAGTAAGTCTACTTTAATCCATAATCTATTCCTCCATCTTGTGGACCTGGGATGGCTATGTCCATTTCCCCCTACATCAAGAAGGGGTTTAGATTCTGCATGGATGGTAGATGCAATTCTCCTGCTTGCAGTTGTAGGCACTCTTGGCTCCCTGGTGTGGTGGTTGACCCTCTTCACCTAACTGTCAGCTGGCCAGGGTAAGTTCAAGAAACCAGAGGGTAGGAGCCACAAGTCTGCTGAGACCCAGGGTCTGGCCAACACATGGGCTTTCCAGAGATTCAGGTCTCCTGAGTATACACCAACCCAAATGCCAACCACAGGTCAGGCAGAAGTAACAGAAGAGGCATGTGTAGAAAGGTTATATCTGAGTCCAACTCCATCACACTCAGGAACATAGACTCCAAAGTAGGGCCGACTGACATGACCCTGAACTCCAGAGCCATCTGCCTGGACCATAAAACCTGTGGGTTGCTGCAGCCCTCAGGAGAACCAACACCTGGGTTTCCATCTACCTTGGCTATCTCTGGTACCCTGCTGAGGCATGCATAAGAGTCTTTTTTGGAGACTCTTACCATATAAACTCACTTGTCCTTTCCATTTCCCCCTTTTTATCTAAAGTCAAAAAGTAGTAGACTGAGATATTTTGCCAGTTTGAGCTGACCTCTTTGTTCATGGTCTTTTTGTAGTTACATCATCAGCTGGTGCTTGGTAGTAATCCCTTGGTGCCAGGGATGCTCATCCCCAGGATTCATGTCCCACACCGGGAGGGGAAGGCAATGCATCTACATGCTGAGTTTGGCTTAGAGAGTGGCCACATTTGAGTAACATGGAGGCTCTCAGGAGGTAACTCTTAGGCACCCCACAGCTATATTTCAGGCACACAGGCTCATAATTGGAGCCATCAGTATCAAGGGCTCATCGTTGGACCATCCATCTTTATTGGTCTTTGCCATTGCACTTGGGGGATTGTTGTTTTTCCATTGGTGAATGTGATAGAGCTCTCTTGGTCAGGAATTCAGCACTCTCTCATCTGTCATTTACAACTGAAACCACTATGAAAATATCCAGACCTTTCTATGTACCCTGTATACATGTCCTGGAGAACTCCCTCCCAATTGTGTGCCCTCCACTAATGACACCCCACACACGTGCTCCTCCCCCACCATAGTTGAACTTCTCTGTAGTCCAAAACTTCTTCAAAAAGGAAGCCCAATATGTCACCAGGTCCCATTAATAGAAAAATGGAATATAGTGATGGGTTTAAAGGTTAGATATAGAATGCATAGAAATTTAGAAAAATTAAATAAAAGAAAAATAAATTGGAGTATCAAAGAAATGAAAAAATGAAAAAGCTTTGTTTCTGACATTTTGCCTTTCATCACTGCTATAGGTGATGCCCTGTATGTACAATGGCAAGGCAATTTCTTCCATTTCTTCCTCAGTGTCTACCTCCTTTCTTTTTTTTTTTTCTGATTATTAAATCTCTTGACATAAGTTTTAGTTCACAGTAATTCACAGATACAATATATGGTACTCCCACATATACAACATCAAACGCTTTGTCACATCCCCAAAAGTGATCTTTTTACATGTTCATATTATATTTGCTACAGCTAATGTACAGATATTGAAACGATAGCTTTCAAACGTGGTTCCATTTGGGTTTACATTATGGTTTATATTTTAGACTATACAATTTTCTAAATTTTTAGTTTTCTTATGTTTTACATTATGGTTTATGTAATTTTTCTACACAAGATTCTTCTAATCATTTATATGAACCTATATTTAGCACTATACCCATTAATTATATGCATGCCTGAGTCCCTAGAAATGCAATCACTGGGTCAAACTGTACAGGCATTTAAATTTTTAATATTCATAATTATTGCAAATATATCATCCTTAACATTGTACCAAATACACTCTTGCCCACAATCTGTGAACAACTCATAAAAACCTATGATATTGGGTAATGTGTTCAGTTTTGGAAACTTAACTTCATTTGTATACCTTAACATTAATTCTTTAAATATAATTGAGTTTTAGCAACTTTTCACACTTAAAAATTATTTGTATTTCTTCATTTGTTAATTTTCTAATAATGCTTTTTACCTATTTTCTTTGATTATCAAGTTTTTCCATATTGATCTTTATGTTGATAATATATTAATGATTATTCCTTTTGATTATATATATTTGTAATTTTCCTTAAAAACTTTCTGTGAAATTTTTATGCTATACAGATTTTTTTCCATATTTTAAATTTTTATATACACACAGACAGATCAGTCAGTATTTTTTTTAGCTTGTTTAAATATACTTTCTGGCTTTATACTTTACAAAATATTCTTCCACATTTTTAGCATGTAATTTTTAAGCAACTTTTTGGCTTTATATTTCATATTTAAAATTTTTGATCGGGTTGGACATTTTCGATCTTGTCCATTTACATGATTTGTTACACAGGATCAGTCTTTGTCTCCAGAGTTTCCTTTTTGCACTTTTGCACTTTTCTCCTCTACATTTATGAAGATATAAATAAAAGATTGAGCATAGGTGTTATCATAGAATAAAATACAGCCACCACTTTATTAAGGGAAAAGGTGGTCATAAGCTGAATGCATACAAATATACAGGGTACAAAAAATAAGACAACTATAGTAGTATGGCAAAGGTGGAAAAAGCCTTCTGGTGTCCTTCTGAGCTGTTAGTTCTGATGGAGCAAATGATGAGGACACAGGAAGTGATAAAAGTAAAATTGAGAGACACATGAAACCATCACTGGTGGCAAAAAAAAGTTCAAAGATGTTTGTGTTAGTGCAGGAGACCATTAGAGGGCAAAGATCACAAAAGAAAATGATAAATTATATTAGGGCCATAGAAAGGCAACTACATAATGAAAAGAATTTAATTCAAGGCATGAAGAAACCTCCCAGCCCAGGACAGGACCACCAGGAGAACACACACTCTCCAGTTCACTGTGATCATGTAGTGCAGGGCCTTGCAGATGGTCACTTAGTGGTCATAGCCATCACCTGGATAGGATGACTTAAATTTTCCCAAAGAAATGCAAAAACTTTAATCATGCACTAAGAAGGAAAAAAATTCCTTCTTAGTGAGTAAGTCAAATATCATTTTTGAGGCCGTGGTAAGAGGGAATGAGCCATCTTAAAAGGACAAAAAAAAAAAAAATACATAGGGTAACTGAGAATTGGGCTGGTGTCAGTAATTACTCTGATAAATACATTGCCTGCCATGGTGAGAGAGTAGATGATTATAAACATGGCAAACAAGAGTTTCTGCACATTTAGGTTTGGTGTCAGGGTGAATAGGATGAATTTTTGTTATGTTTTTTTTACAATTAAGGTTTCTGAATTTTTAGTTTCAAGAGGATTCTGAATAGCAACTTGAGCTAAGGTGGTAGCCAAACCAGTTCAACCTATTCTATCTTGTGACTGCGGCATCTGTGACGATGGTAGGAGGAGATTCAGTTAGGCTGGGTTAGCAGTCTTTCTACTGAGTGGTTAAGGAGTTATCTTGGAGTCTAGGTCATAAATCACAGAATGTACTAGTGATAATAGTATGAGCCCATAAAGTAATCAAAGCATACAAAAGAGCCCTAATAGTACCTATCTTACAGAGTTAAAGAGAGGACTAAGCACGAAAAAAAAATCTAAATCAATGCAAAACTGGAATTCTATTGTTGATGCCCTGAGAATAGACACATGCAAGCTAGAGATACTGCTTTTTAATATTTTTTAAAAAGCAAAAGTTTTGTAATTTAGCAAGTCTAACCTCCTTAGGCTGTCACTTGTATTTAATAACTATGTGAACTTGGGCAAGTTTTTTATGTTCTTTACGTCTCATATCTTTACAGTTTTCACTTCTGTACAATAGAATGATAAGATAACAATCTGTTCATGTGGTTATATGAGATAATGCATGAATTGTGTTTATAAGGCTGCCTGATATAAAGGCCCAATGTTTATAGTTGTCTTCTTCTGTACAGAAAATGAAAGCTGATGAATCTATTGACCAGGTGTATGGCTATTTTTGTATCAATTCATTTATTTTAGTGTGCTTTATCTTTCTCTATACTTTATAGAATTCTGGAAGATTTCTGAAATTGGGAAAGAAAAAGGACAAGTTTCGCTGTACTCAATACTGATTCAAGAGCTATTATAATTCTAAAATCTTCTAGGCATGTTCAATCCCTCTAATAACATAACTGGCAATGATGTTGAGAGTCCCTGAAAAGCTTATAGAAGTTAATGGAGTGTAAATAATATGTAAATTAACAAATAACAGGTCAGGGCTCCACGATCGCGGAACCCCCGCTGCGGCCCTAGTGGCTTGGCTGCGGGATCTTGCGCCGCAATCGCAATCGCGCGTCCCGCTCTGCTGGTAGCTGGCAGGGGGGGGGGCGTTAGGCTCGGGCCCGGGGGCGGGGACCCCGGGGCCGCGCACAGGGGGACGCCACCACTTCTCCGAGGGCACCTTCGCCGGCTGGTTCTACGACCTACGCTATCTGTCCAAGGAGGGTTACCCTTTCCCTACTGCTCCTCCAGTGGATCCATTTCCCAAAATCAAAGTGGATGACTGTGGCAAGACCAAGGGATGCTTTAGATACGGCAAGCCAGGCTGTAATGCGGAGACCTGTGACTACTTGCTTAGCTACCGGATGATAGGGGTTGATGTGGAGTTTGAGCTGAGTGCAGACACATAGTTGGGTCTCGGTTGGATTCTCTTCGGACAAAAAAATGGGTGGTGGTGAAGTCATGGCCTGTGTCCATGATTACAATGGCAGGTTCCGCATACCGCACTTCTATAATGTGGACCAGTAGGCCAAGGAGATTCAGAGAAATCCTGCTAGAAATGAAGGAGTCTTTGAGAACAACCGCGTCGTCTGCAGATTTAAAGGCCCTGTGAATGTTCCCAGAGATGAGACAATTGTTGATCTGCATCTGAGCTGGTATTATCTGCTTGCTTGGGGTCCAGTCATTCAGGGTTCTATCACTCGGCATGATAGACTCACCCCTGCTTCAGAGTGTGTTGTCAGTATTTACAAGTATACAAGTATGAAGACATTTTTATGCCATCAGCTGCCTATCAGACCTTCTCCTCTCCATTTTGTTTGCTTCTCATTGTTGCTCTGACCCTCTACCTACTTATGGGAACCCCGTAGCCACAGCTGCAAAGGCAACAGATTAAATGGATTGGAAAGTCTCTAGGATAAATATATTTGTAAAGAAAGTTCATTAGAATTTTGGCTTCCCTGATTTTTATTTATTTATTTTTTTAAAGAGCAACTCCTGTCATTATGGCATTTTTGGAAGAAAGAACAAGCTTCTTTTCTAGTCGAAGAGGATTGTTTAATAATGACCCTGTACTTTGGGAAGGTTCTTGAAACTTTTCAAAGTACTTTCAATTTTGTTTTCTTATTCGAGCTTCACAAACGTCTCCGAGTTAGCTTGATGAAAATGATTACTGCCGTTTTACTGAGTGGGATTTGAGACCCAGAAAGGCTGCCTTTTTTCCCCCATATACCAGGTAGCCTGGGCCACTTGGCCAAATAACACATAACGAGGCAGAGAATGAACTAGGCATAGAAATCATGCCTCCATAACAACCTTTGCTTTTCCTCCTATAGCACATGACAGTGACTTTGCATACTAGAGAGAACTTTGGTTACTAGTTCACAGTCAGCCTTTTAAGGAGGAGAACTTTCACATTTTATGAAGCATAGGCTTTTTTTTTTTTTCTGAATCAATTACATATTTTTAATAATGTTGAGCATACAGGATTATCAATTCTGAGAGTTATTGAAGCCTTTAAGATAAGGTTGTCAATCTGATGAAATGACTTTAGATTTAAAACTTATGTTTACAAGTGAAAGTAGGAATAACTGTTTTTTTTTAATTATTTATTTATTTTAAAAAATTACATTAAAAAAATATGAGGTCCCATTCAACCCCACCCCCCACTCCCCCCACAGCAACACTCTCTCCCATCATCGTGACACATCCATTGCACCTGGTAAGCACATCTCTGAGCATCACTGCACCCCATAGTCAATGGTCCACATCATAGCCCACACTCTCCCACGTTCCATCCAGTGGGCCCTGGGGGGATCTACAATGTCCCGTAATTGTCCGTGAAGCACCACCCAGGACAGCTCCACGTCCCAAAAACACCTCCACATCTCATCTCTTCCTCCCATTCCCCAAACCCAGCAGCCACCATGGCTACCCTTCCCACACCCATTCCACATTTTCTCTGTGGACATTGGATTGGTTGTGTCCAAAAAAACAGAAAAACAAAAAACAAGCACTTTCTATGTATTAGTCACACTGCTTAGTATAACATCCAATTCTCATAACATCAAATTAGGGATATATTAATATTTGCATTTTGTATATAAGGAAATTAATGCTAACTTTGAGCATCACTTTGACATGATTCAAAGGTTTATAAGCAGTAAAGGTTGATTTTATATCCAGACTGATCTGATTTCTAAACCTGCCTTCTATTCAATGTTATTGTACCTCACAATCACTGCTGCTATGATGTGACTTATCCACAGGATATCATAGTAGAGAAATCCTGACTCAAACTACCTCTTCGTTCTATCACAAGTGCTAGGTAGAGCTTATTCCTCAGGTAAATCCCATGTGTGCAACTGTTAAGGAAAGATAGTGATGTAGAAAATGGAACATCTTTTTAATTTAATTTTCTACTTCTTCCACATCTGGGGAATTTCTAAGCGCCATCCAGGCAACTTTGCATCAGTCATTTCTTGGTGGAAAGAAAATATAAGTAGAAAATCAGATTTAGGCACAGGATCATCATCAACGTTTATGGCATATGGTAAGATTATAGAGAATAATACACTTGACTTAATTTGCCAGTGCTGCTATAATATCGCCACACAATGAGTTGGCTTAAACAATAACAATTTATTGGAAGTCCTTAATGAAGTTATCAACAAGGTCATGCTCTTTCTCAGATTTGGTACTACTGGAGTGATGGTAGCCCTCAGTCACATGATTTTGTACTTGGTAACCTCTTGTGGCTTTATCTATGATTCTCCTATAGGTTCCAAATTTTCTCACTTAATAATGCCTCCAGTAATTCTAGAGCCTCTGGAGGCACCTGACTTTTCTTATTCTCATGGTCCAGTATACCATGGAAGGCCCCCTTTTTGTGCCCACTTACCAACATCTTCTTTATTCTTTTAGTAGGACCATGTATCTTCAAAATTCTACATTTATTTCTTCCAGGATCAATTCCCTTCAGAACCAGCTGTTATTCATGCAGATATTTCACCCAATTCCAACCACAGTGCCAGCCTCACCTGCCCACAACATCAGTAGAATAGCTGGAGGGTCTTACATCCTGTCAGGCAGGGACTATTGCCCCTAGCCAGTAAGAAGAAATAAGTATTAAAACATAGCAGTATTTTAAACAAAATTCATAATCGTTAATCAGTGAGCAGACATATGAGGGAGTGTATTTGTGGGAAGGGGGGAGAAAAATAAAATAATAAAAAGTAAGCTTAAAAAAAAAAACTATCCATGGATTACAAAGAACTTAAAAGATAAGTAATGACTATAGTTAACATATTACTTTCATAAATGCAGATTACTTAATGAGAGTTTATTATAAAATAATGTCATTCATTGAGAAGGAAATTTAGTTGTTTTGTGGCATGTAACATTTTTAAGGATAATTGAAACTATGTTTGATAACATTATTTTGCTGTCTAATACAAGGCCAATCATATTTTATGGACAATGAGGACATTGACAAATCTTTGGAAAATCATAAACAAATCTTTGGAAAATCATATAATTTTCAGAATTTATTTATAATGTGTTATTTATACAAATTCAATAGACAAAGAATTTTTAAATTTGATAGTTCCTATGTAATTTATAACATAAAATTTAACTATTTTTAGCACCTTCTTTTTTTTTACAAGGTTGAAGAGTAGATTTTTTTTTTTTTTGACTCTCCAGGGACCTTCTTAAGAACTCCAAAGACAGTTTGAAATTTTAAAAAAAAATTATTTAGCATTTAATTTTAAAAGTTCAAATATTAAAATTTGCCCAAATGTTGAACACTTGGTTAAACAGGATCACAGGTAATTGTGAAATAATATCTAGTTTTCATTTTAAATTAAATAATGATAAAAGATTTTAAAAGTAAATATAGGACATAACATGATTGTAAAGCATTTTGTTTAAATTAACTACATGATTATGTTAGCATAAAGTATAAAAAGTTATTTTGAAAAAATATAAACTCTTTTCCTTATATGCATTGATTATTTCAATAAAAACTGTAATTTTTTACTAATAACAGACTAATATGCCAAGGAAACGTTTGTATTTTAACAAGAGAAAATCAAATTTTACTTTCACATCAATATACTTTTTGACATTAAGGCTCTTAAAAATTTTATAGATAGATCCATAATATTTTCCCCAAATTTAACCACAAGAATATAATTATTTTCCCTTGAGCCATCTACAACTTCCCATATTTATTGAACTTGCATGCTACATTTTCCTTTCTTCATGCTGTAATAACCAACTGCAACAGTTTGAAGCTTTTTGTGGATCTTAGAAAAAATCAGGTACTTAGAGCTAATCCATTCCTGTGCATGGGAAACCTATTGCAGGTGGCAATTCTTGAATAAATTTCTTCCATTAAGGGCCTTTGATTAGATTGACCAGGGTGGATCTTAATTCACTTACTGGAGTCCTTCATAAATGGAGGACTAAAAGCAACTGATACAGGAAAAAAGAGGGCAGAGACACAGAGAGGCTCCAGAAGTTGGTAAGTCCGGAAGAGAGAAAAGCCACAGGCCTGGAGGAAAAAGGACAGATGAGCAGAGAGATGTTTTGCCTACCATGTGCTTGATTGTCCACGGCTACAACTTGGTGAGACAGCTAGATTTATCTTTTTCCTTTGTATGTTTGCAAGTTTGGATAAATGACTAATTTTTTGAAGAAATGCTTTTGGTATGGCATTTAATTTATCATTAATACTTTGGGAACATCCTTACCTGCAGCATTTGCAGTGTCCCCTATACAAGCTCCCAGTAAGGATTGTTTTAAAGGAATTTTGCAATTAGTTCTTCTTTTTGGCTTATTTGTCACGTAAATTAAAGCATGCATTCTCTTGTCTCTCGGGGCTTCTTTGCATGGATTTCACATTAAAAGGGACTAAGAGAGGTGGGACTGAAGAAGTTTCTTGTCCCTTATTATTAAAGAAAAACTTGCAAGGCTAGGATAAATAGGAGGTGAACAGAGAGGTGTTGGAATAAAGGTCATTAGATGATGGGAAGATAAAAAGAATCCTGATTGAAGCATCTGGTGAAGGATCTGGGTGAATATTAATTCAAGTGATAAGGTGGAGATGTAACTATTGATAAATGAATAATGTAATAAAAGAATGTAATATCACTTTGGTGCCTCACAAGAAGATAAAGTGGTTTGAAACTCTGCATACCCTAGAAAAATGTCTTTAAATTGAATCCATTCCTCTGGATGTGACCCATTGTATGTAGGACTTTCGATTAAGCTAATTCAGTTAAGGTGTGATCCACATCATTTGGGATGTATCTAAATCCTCTTAGAGGAATCCTTTATAAATGAAATGAATATAAACAGTGAGAGAGAAAGCCACAGAAGAATCTGAAATCACCAAAACCTGGAAGAGAAGGGAGAGACTAGCAGATGCTGCCATGTGCTTTGCCATGTGGTACAGGAGTCAAGAATCACCAGCAACTGGTCTTCTGGATGAATGCATCACCTTGAGGATGCCTTGATTTGGAGGTTTTCTTGGCCTCAATGTTTTCTGTCATTACGATGTAGCCTAATGGTTTGAAAAACCTTGTGGGTAAAGACACTGAATAATTCTAATTTTATTTTGTCTTTGGGTTTTCATTTTACAATCTACTCCCATTACAGAAGATCTCTTTTGGGAGACAGCATGTGGGCAATATTATCTCCTGGATACAAAGAATTTCATTTGACAACAGAGACTCAAGTCACGTCCAATTATTAACCTAGGGAATGGCTTGTTTATAAAGAGACCCAGATACTCTATACATAAATTATCTTCTTTATGTCTGAGTTGTCCATATTATTTATGCATATTAATCTTATTTTTTTTTCCTTTTGAGGGCAGTCATAAAAGTATAGAATGCATGGAAAGAAACCAATCTCACTTTAGGGTTGACTTGGTGGGCTCATATGCTTAGTTCCAATGACTGCTATGGGTACCTGTAGAAAGTTCTTTAGCACACTCAAAGTAAGTACCTGTATTTATAAACAATACCTACATGACATTATCTTGGGTAATGCAACATATTTCGTCCAAAATGTAAACTGGACTTGCATGTGAGCATCCCATATTCAGAGATAGTGTGTTTGATGGATAAATTATCACTGGCCAAAATACCCTATAACAATCATTGTATTCTAAGCACAGCTCTTGAAGTTCAAGCATAATTTGCTTTTCTGAAGAAAGCCATAGTGAAGAAACGAACTTATTGGCCCATACTGGTAACACAGAAGAATTTTTTTTCCAGGAGAAAGTGAAAGACAGCAAGCTGCCTGGACAAGTGTAATATTTGTAGAAAAATGGATATAACATTCTCAATAATAGTTATAAATCATACCAGGAAACAAAGATGGGAAAGGCCATGCACATTAATCCAAGAGGAGCTGTGAATTATGGATTCATTGGTAGTTTAAAGACACCAGCCTCTGATCTTGTCAGGAGAAGCACAGGAATGAATTTATGGGTATCTTTTGGTCCTCATAATTTGAAGGAATACATGAAAAGATGGTGTGAATTTTTTAGGTTCTCTCTACCTGCCAAGGCTCCACCATCAACTAAAACTATATGTACCTGATAGTGCAGTTGGTTAGAACTGGAAATCTATTAAATGTGATTAGAATTTATAAGTTGGTAGAAGATGACCATTATTTCAATGTAAGGCTAATTAGGAAATCAAAGTCAGTACAGTCTTCTAGTAGTAAAAGGGCATATGGCAAGGCCACTGTATTAGTCAGCCAAAGGGATGTTGATGCAAAATACCAGAAATTAGTTGGTTTTTATAAAGGGTGTTTATTTGGGGTAGACGCTTATGGTTACCAGGCTACAAAGCACAAGTTACTTCCCTCAACAAAATCTTTTGCCACATATTGGAACAAGATGGCTGCTGACATCTGCCAGGGTTCAGACTTCCTGGTCTCTCTCTTCCCAGGACTTGCTTCCCTCTGGACTGAGTGGTCCTCTCTTCTCTGGGTTGCATTTCTCTCTGGGCTCAGCTGCTGTGCTCACTCCACAAGGCCAGCTCTAGACTATTAGGCAAATGGCTATGTCTCTCTCCCTGAGGCTTCTGCCATGTGTAAGGAGCTGTCTTTATTCCTCTGTGTTCACTTCCTGGACTCCAGCTCAAAACTCCAGCAGCAAAACTCCAACAGCAAAACTACAGCATCAAAAAACTCTGTCCTTTGCCATACCTTTTTTTTTTTTAAAGATTTATTTTTATTTTATTTATCCACCCCTTCCTTGTAGCTTGCTTGCTGTCTGCCCTCTCTTTCCATTTGCTGCATGTTCTTCTGTGTCTGCTTGACTCCCTTTGTTGCATCATCTTGCTGTGCCAGCTCTCTGCAGCTGCAGGCATGGGCCAACAGCTCTCTGTGGGCGCGGGCCAGCTTGCCTTCACAAAGAGCCCTGGGATGTGAACCCAGGGCCTCCCATATGGTAGACGGGAGCCCAATCGATTGAGCCACAGCCTCTTCCTTGCCATGCCTTTTGATTCCCCACTCACCAAGGAGCAGGGACACCTTACTGACGTGGCCCAATCAAAGCCCTAATCATAATTTAATTATGCCCAGGTACAGAGGAGTTTACAAACATAATCCAATATCTATTTTTGGAATTAAGACTATATCAAACTGCTACAGCCACCAAGAAACTCAGATCCAGAATTAACTGAGACTTGACTCTTGATTATGATCCAATCCATGACAATATTTGATAGATAGGTAAAGATCAATTTTATTTAGAAGGACTAGAAAATATGATCACAATTCTAAATGGATTATTTTGTAATAACCATAATGTATTTGACATAATACTGTTATAATTTGTGGGATTAATTTGGCTGATTTCAACAAAATATATAATACTGACATTGATTGACAAATGTATTTGGAAATCAAATTTAAACCTCCACATTATGCTCATCCAATGAAATCAGAATGGACAAAGAAGGAACAAGTGTTAGTTATCCATCAATTAATTGTTGCATTAAATCAATATATTCATATATATATGGAAGATTCATATCTTCCATAAAGTTAAAATTACATTGGTGAGAGGAGACAAAAGAGTTTTCGAACTCATACATGATTTCTGCATTCAGCTCATAATAGTTTGACTCAAAGGAAAGGCAATGCAGAAATAAAGGTAGAGACAGACGAGAGGAGACAAACCTGGGACCAGGGGACTCACAGCTTCTGGAACTGAGAGCCTCAACCCTAGTTTTCCCATCACATTTATTGGGAAACTACCAAGCAGCTGTTTGCTATCTAAATTGCAACATCATTTACAATAACAGAAAACAACTGCAACATCTATAATAGAACAGGTGTAACATTTACAATTAGAAACAGGTAAGTCAGTTTCCCACAACATATGACTAAGAACAATTTGTGCTGGAATATTTGGCAAACTGAAATTCTTCTTTAAAGCAATGTCTATACCTTATATTATGGTACAAATTATTAGCATTTTTATGGTTATCTATTTGATTTTTTTATTATATAAATGATAACAATATGGAGGAGAAAGATGATCATTAGTGATTTAAAATTAGAAGGGCTTGACCATGGTCGAAGGGTGGTCTGTATAGGATACAGTTATTTTACAACTTAAAGAGAAAGCTCTATCCTTATCTCTGAGCACCCCTGATTTTGACCCTAGGCCAGGATAAAAGTAGGAGGAGTTCGGATATGCCATTTAAAATCCACATCTCCTTTGTAAACCCAAGGGTCAATGTTTTTACTGATGGTTTTCATCTGACATAAGTGGTTTGACCAGAGGGACACAAATACCCCACTGGGAACGTATGCCTTGAGCCTTCTTGCGATCAAGGTTTATCATGCAGATTTTGGTAGTTCAACTGAAGGTAGAGCTAGTCTGTGTGTGAATAAGAAGCCCATAGTCATTGTGCCCAGCTGTTTCTTAGATCTCTAGTGCTTACCCAAACTCTACTTCTCTTATTGCACAATTTCTTTTGCCTTAAAATAAAAGCCTTATCTGAGAATGCTCTTTGGAGGCTTGTTAGTCTTTTCAAATATCCAAATGCATGAATCCTTTGCAAGTGATGACTCCATTTAAATTATTTTTAAGATCAGTGGGTCATAATGAGGAGGTGAAGGAGACTGGAGTTACACAACTTTTTATCTTTATCACCTCGCAAAATTTTTCTTTTGCATTGCCTGATCCAGTGAGCACAGGAATGGGATTAAATTTACATACACCCAAGGAAGGTGTAACTGATGCCTAAAACACAATATCCAATGCAATTAAATTTGACAATATGTATTCCCAAGACATTTTACTGTGGGCCATATATTTACCTCATGTAGTCCATTTAAAGATAACCATCAATTTGGTCTACATACCAAATGACAAGAACAATCCTGAGATTTTTCCTATCAAATCATAGGATATTTGTCTGAATGTGTATCCAGATATATGTTAACAATATTGCTCTTTTATATGTCCCTGTGGGTAAACAGTATGTTTAAGATGGAAAATCAAAAGATGGGTAGAAATTTGTGGTCAAAAGTAGTTATAAAGGGAAACAGCGCATATTGCAGCAAAATGAATAGCACCCATGTGTGGTTGATGATACCAAGAGATAATGTAATCATGCTTTGTCCATTATCAATTTATAATAAGTTGCAATACTTGTATCCCTTTCTTTCTCGGATATGGTGCTGATTAAAGGCTCCCTCTGAAAATAAACTGCAGACTTGTTTACCCCAGAAAAGAGAAGTTGTATCCCTGATCATTTCCAAGTTCTGCCTAAAATCTCAACCTGACTTATATAGAGAAAGGTGGTTACTCAATTTATAGGTAGACAGCTATAGTGTTATTTAGTTTTGGAGTTTATAGACTGAGTTATTTTACAATCTGCTTATTTTTTCAGATGACCTATGATAACTACTAGAAATACCAGACAGGGCATATAATGTTGAGAAACAAATCAGTTTGATATACTGTTATGCTGTCTGTATAATAGGAAATAGTCAATTACTAACTGCCAATTGTGTCAGAGCTTCATTAGCTCTGTAGAGTATGCCTATGTAAAAGTAAAGAAAGCAAAAGGAGTAAGAAAAGAAAATGAATAATAGTAATATTGATAGTAAACATAAACAGAGGAATCATGTGAGATCTAGGAGAATGGTACTAGACTCATGTAAGGTATGTAGAGTTATAACAGTAAGAAAAGTAGAATAAATATAATGAGACAGTAAACTGAATATGGGGAGGAATATAGTGTGAATTAAAAGGCCAGTGTGTTCAGGAGAGAGGTAAAGAGAAAAGAAAGGACAATAATATAAAACGTGAATATAAGACAGAAAACAGAACAAAGGTATTAGAAATAAAAAGTCAGAAAAATAGGAGGGCAACCAAAGAGAGGTGAAATGTAAGAGAAACAATCAATGATGGAGGATAGAAATATGTAGAGGAAAGGGGATAGTGTTGGTGGCCAAAATCAGTACACACAGAAAAGAGGAAATTGAGCAAATGTGAAGAACTCCCTGCAGCACCTACTATAAAAAGAATAAAAAACAAGAGAAAGAAAAATGGGAAAAAAAGGAAAAAAGGGAAGGGGGAAGCAAGAAAGAAAAAGAAAAAGAGAAAAAAAGAAAGGAAAAAGGGCTTTTGGGGGGATAGAGAAAGGGAAGAAGAAATATGATGTGGGAACATTTTCATGATTTGGAGTTGTCCTGGGTGGTGTTGCAGGAACAGATGCTGGACATTGTGTGTCCTGCCATGGCCCACTGGGTAGAATGGGGGAGAGTGTAGACTACAATGTAGATCACTATCCATGTGGTACAGCAGTGCTCCAAAATGTATTCACCAGGTGCAGTGAATGTGCCATGATGATGGAAGAGGTTGTTGATGTGGGAAGATTGGGTTAGGGGGGTGGGATGTATATGGGGACCTCTTATTTTTTTAATGTAACATTTAAAAGAAAATAAAGAAGAAAAAAAAAGTGAAGAGAATGAAATTAAGGAAATTAGAAATGGAACCAAAGGACAGCCATGAGGTAGATGAAATTGGGTATGATTTAGTATCGCAATGTTACTGAAATTTCCCCTCTGGAGCTATAAAAATGGCATTTATGGGAAGCCTTATGGCATACGCAGATGGGGCTGTATTTAGGATATAGCATGATCAATCGTCATGGTCATGGGACAAGCAATATTTTGGGATGAAAACTTTTCCTCAAATTGCACAAACCATGGAGATACAACTGCAACAAAATATCTTGTGGTTTAAACAGCACTGATTCCACTTTGCTAGACATTCTGCAAAAACTTTAGTTAATAATCATAGGGTACTAAAATAATTCAACATGATAATCTAGGAGGCTTATCACGATGAAAAAAACTTGCTCATTCAAATAAGAGTACTAGAGGAGATAGCAGGACTATTTACTCAAGTAGCATTGAACAGCTATCTTATCCTGAAGTTCATAATTGTTGTTGACACCCTCTAATATACTACTACATAATTTTCTTCTTTATTGCATTACACTTTAGGCAAAGGGAAAAAGAAAGTGTATAAATTTATAGTTTAAATACCTCAATTAGTAAATATGTTACACTGAGCAGAAAAAAAGCTTAATTTGACTTGATTTTTAATTATTGATATTTGTCCTTTCTGAGAACCTAGATAATTGCAAATAGTGATATGTCCTCTTATTAGCACTAATAAATCTTTGTAAGGATGACATTAGTGAATGCATTAGTAAAGATAAATTGTGTTTCCTTGTGGTAAAAAATGTGAAAATGAATCTTGAAGACTCTGTGGCTTATCTTGTGCAATTTTATTTTCTGTACAGGCAAAATCCACAGAGAATTTGGGGATCATGTAAGGCATTTGTCATGGCCCTTCTTAAACACAAATAATCTGAACATACACATAAGGGTGTTTGAGAATATGGATATTTGGGTATGAGAAATATTTTGGTCACAATTGAGAAAAAGTGATCTCCAATTCAGAATGAATTGTTTACTGTTACATATCAATATGTATTCCATATATGTATGTATGTATGTGTATATGTATGCATATATATATCATGAGCTATAGGCTAGCTATGGCGCAATTTGGGTTAATTCAGTCTTACAAAAATAAAAATGAAACATCAAATTTGGCAGAACATCTGTGTAGAATCATCTGGATCTTCTTCTTTTATCCAGACTTTGTTCTCTTAGTTAGAATTGCCCTATAATTGACCACATCTTAAGTGACTACCAAAATAATTGGAATGATATTGGTCTGTAATTTTCTATTCAAATTTAAATGTGCAGATTTTCTGCTTAGATTACTTGGATAGCATAAATTCTCGGTTTCGTAGGAGCTATATTTTTTCCCCATTAGCTACTGCTCTAATCTATTCAATAAAGGTATTTGAAAGTGAGGTGCTCAGTGGATTTTTTTTTTATGGAAAAATTCTCCACGTATGTTTCTACCTCAAAATATCAAGTGCAGAGTTGCTTTACAGCTGCACCTGAAATAATTTAATATCTTTCTTGACTTTAGGCAGAGAAATTTGTCTGGGCAGAGCCCAATTTACCATGTTGTTTGTGCTTCTTGGCTTGTACAGCTCAAGAGCATAAACTTTGGGGTGATTCCTGCACCAGTGGCTCTTTTTCATCCAAACCCTTTGATTTCTGGGTGATCCTTATCTCCTACATAAATTCCTCTATCCTGATATCACCAGTTGTGATTTCAAAACTCATTTTTTGACAAAATTCTAATGATAAAACTTTTTAATGAATTTTTTATACTTGAGCTATTGGTTACATAAGCTATACTTGAAGATACGCAGATTATTTTATAGAATATATAATGCCATGGATTTTCCAAATATTGTTAAAATTTCATGTCAATTAACCAAAATCCATTGAATATTAATTTGTATATGCAAGTAGTTTTCTAATTGGATAGGACTTAAACCACTATTTAAGATGGAGGAACCATTCACATTTTCTATAACAAGGTGATAATATGTACTTAATTCACATATTCTGACTGTAAGATCATTTCTTCTGAACTCGACACAAATGTTCTTAAAATGTGACTAGAATTTGTGTCATTTTATTTATTTCCCTGAATTGATATATATCACTCTGACTCCAGAGCTTTTTCATTGCATTTTTCACCTCTGCATTTCTGAGTGTGTGATTAATGGGTTTAACATGGATGTTATAATAGCGTAAAACACAATCACCCCCTTTATCAATGGGAAAAGTGCCAATGGGCCAAAGATAAATAAATACACAGAGTACAAAAAGTAAGATGACCACAGTAATATGTGAGGCACAAGTGGAGAGTGCCTTTCTCTGTCCTTCAGAGCTGTGAGTTCTGAGGTTGCAAAGGATGAGGATATAGGAGGTCTTAAGAATAGAAAAAACAAGCAGACACATGAATCCACTGTTGGTGGCAACAAAGAGTCCTAGGATGTGAGTGTCAGTGCAGGAGAGCTTTAGCAGAGGGTAAAAATCACAGAAAAAATGGTCAATGTCATTGGGGCTACAGAACTGTAGCCACATCATAAGAAGGATTTGAATTAGGGCATGAAGAAATCCTCCAGCCCAGCACACAGCAACCAGGAGGCCCCACACTTGCTGGTTCATTGTGATCACATAATGAAGGGGACTGCAGATGGCCATGTAGCGGTCATAGACCACCACTGTGAGCAGGATCACCTCAACTCCACAGATGACATGTTCCACAAAAAGCTGAATCATGCATCCATGGAAGGAGATAGTTTTCTTTTCAGTGAGTAAGTCAATTATCAATTTCGGGGCTATAATAGATGAGAAGGCGCCATCTAATAAGGACAATAGAGAAAGGAAAAACACATGGATGATTGCAGAGTTGGACTGGTGACAATGGTCACTACACTGAGTAGGTTGCTGGCAAGAGTAGGAAGGTAGATGAACATAAACATACCAAACAAGTGTTTCTGCATGTCTGGATTCTGTGACAGCCCGAGCAAGATGAATTCTGTCACATTATTCATTGCTCTATGAATCCAGCATTGCATTTCAGTAATTTATTTATCTGCAAATGGCACAAGGATTGTAATGGCATTGCATAAATTTTGTTCAAGAGAGTAAATACATTTGTTAGATAAAATGTTTCAGTGTAATTGATGGAAATGCTGAGTATTTACATCCTAAATTTAATATTGGGTAAATTTTAAGTCACATACTTTATACATAGGCCACTTCTACACACAAACACAAATGTTATTTTATGACTGTTGCCATGCAAGTCACCTGTACTGAAATCATATATGACTGAATCCTCTTCTAGTCAGTGCCATAATATGTTCTCCCATGCAAACTAGGAATAAAAAAGCACCTGTATCACAGAATAAAAATTAACAAAAGTAATCCATCAAATGACACTGCACAGTAAATGCTAAATTAAAACAAGGGCTATAGTTAATAGTACAACTGTAAAATGTGCTATCATCTATTGTAACAAATATTGCACACCAGTGGTAGCTGTTAATGACAGGGTGGTATATGAGAATCCTGTATTTTTGGCATGATTGTTCTATAAACTCACAACTCTCATAAAGTAAAAAAGGTCCTATAAAGAGTAGAGGTTTGAATTCATGAGAGTCCATTCTCTTGTGTCTCTTCTGTAGTCACACCTGCTGTTGAGGGTAAGTTGTAGAGTTTGCTTTACTTTTATATTTTAAATTTGTTTCAGAATGTCTAAAAACATCTGGCGAGTTTAATTTGAAAATAGGAATGATGTGGACATATTTCCAAATCAACTAAACTAAGTGAATATTTCAAGCAGTAAGATATACCCTGGTAGATTTGTGAATTTATGCTTCACTGAATCAAAATTCTATGAGAATATCATTGACTCTTTATCGACATCCTCTGGAAAAGAATATCAAGAAGAGGATAAAACAGGCAGCATGATGCAATGAAATATTTCTTAAATGTATTTGAAACTCTGGAATTCACTATTTGGGGAACTTCTATCATATGTTAATTTCAGGTACTTTTGCAAATAAAAATTAAATTTAAGGAAATTATGAACCATTCTCTGGATCTGTTAAAAACAACAGGAACTTCTTAAGCAAGAAACAAAAGCACCACAATTTAGTGGTCATTTGTATTATTTAGAAAAGACTATTTATAATATTTTTGCATTTTGTTTTTGCTGACTACTAATCTTTTTGAGCTTAATATATATACTTATATATACACATATATGTGATATATGTTTGTATATGTGTATATATATGTATGTATGTGTGTGTGTGTATATATATATATATATACACGTACATACATATAAAAGGGAAAAGAACAAAGGGCAGAGAATAATATTTTAACCTATGTCAAAATTTGTGACCTAACACTAAAAAGTATAGCTTTCCTCATACTTCCAAATTACTGGTAAAAGAGCAAAGGGAGTAACCAAACACAATAATTTTACCTTGAAATATTTCCTTATATAACATGAATTGAGTAAACAAATGAACTGAAAAACAAAATATATTATCTAAGTACTCAATTCAAGAAGCTAGAAAAACAGCCAATTATATTAAGAAAACAGTTTGAATCAGAAATCAATACAACAGACAAAAAATTAGACCATAAATAATTTCAAATGTTTATTGGTTAGAAAATACCAATGAACTGATGTGCACAGATAAGCTCAATAAGAAGCAAGTATGGACAAATCCTCAAAAGACTGATTTTTAAATATATTAAAGGAATATTAGGTATAGTTTAGTGGAGGAAACAAAAGTTTTTTTCAATAACTAATAAGTGTTTTTTTCAGAACAAATTAAGTCTTTTCCTCCAGCCATCCTGAAATTGTAAATAAAATAAAAAAGGGAATTGTGCATTAAAATATTAAAATAAACCCTAAATTAGTCAAAAAATAAAAAATTAACATAGAGATTGATATGAAGTTGATCTCTCAATGGAGTAGAACTCCGTTGGAGTTAAGCAAAACAAGTAGTATAAAAAGACAAAAATAGTAGATTGAACTATGTGAAGTCATGTAATACACTGGAAAAATAATTGCAACAAATGTCACAGGCAATTATTATAACAGAAATTCCTTTGAAAAATAATAAAAGGTTTCCCATATAATTCCACACCCTGGTGGAACATTTATTGCAGATTATGAGACAGTATCATCAGACTATTACCACCAATCATGGTCCATAGCATACACTTGGCACACTTTTTCCATCCACCTCCATTATCAACACAGTACAGCTTTGGCATTGATGCAAGAATATTATGGTATTGCTGTTAACCACACTCTATAGATCACACCAATTTTAGTTTTCCCATGCTTCTTATTTTGCAAGTTCACAATATATGTAACAAAAATATAGTTTTTAAAAAATAGTATGGGCTGGGGAAAAAATGCATCACATGTAAGATAAGGACTATAGTTGGTAGTTAATATTTTGATAATGCTCTTACATAGTTGTAACAAATGTTTCACAACAAAGCAAAGAGTTGGTGGAGAAGTGATGTGTGAGACCCTTGTGTGATGTTATGTATGTTTGTTTTGTAAGTTCACAATCTTTACTATGCACTTATTGTTTATGCATGTTTATGTATGATGATATACTTCAATAAAAATTAAAAATTAAAAAAATGAAATGGCTCTATACAAAATGACAAAATTAATGAGAAGATAATTCTTAGGAAAAATAGACTTCTAAAAGTACGACATTTCACATAACATCAATACATGCAATTTAAAAATAATCCATTTTAATTGGCAAGTTAGCAGACATTAATGAGAGCTATATTATGCAGTGTTGGTGAGCTGTGTTGGTATAAATGTTTCAGTATTCCTTATTCTTAGAATCTACATCACACAAAAGAATATGGCCAAAGCTATGCATACAGTTTGTGTTTCACATTTTTTAAATAACAGGGAAAAAGTATTAAGACAAACCAAAAGTCTACATCATGGTATAGAGTTAAATGCATTGTGATGATTTGTTATGAAGTATCAGATGGATATTACAGTGATTTGTAAGAAAATAAAGAACATGGAAAAAGCTTTCAATAGAGGAAAAGGTATGATATATAATGGCATATATATTCTGATCTTAAGTCTAAAAGGACATATATTCATAGAAACAGACATAGAGGATATACACTGAAGACTAATAGTCCTTATCTGAAATGTGGGCTTAAGGAGGATTGTTGTTTTCTTCATTTATTAATTTCATGATCTGATTTTTCTGTAAAGAGAATATATTAACTTTGTAATCAGCAATATTATTTAATAAAATAATTTTTATTTGCTTGTCTCATATCTGAGCCATAATGTCACAAGTGAATGCTATTCAAACTAGTCTTAGTATGCCAGTTATTATTCATAAAGCACAGTGACAGTAGAAACTCATGTATAAATATAATTTACCTATAAATTGAAAATGTCATCTGGAGAGAAAAATGCTAATTAAGAAGTCACTGGTTGCATCTATCTCTCTGAATACATTTGGAGAAGAAATAAGTTTATTCCATATTTGTAGAAAATACTTTCTATGGAGTTAGAAATCACTGATCCATCACTAACTGCTACTTTGCATGTTCAGTCACGTTTACTTTAAGTACATTGTTTCTTAACCTCAATTAATGACTTGAAAATGATTGCTAAGGGAAAATTCCTAAGTAAATCTTAGTTTGCAGGGCATGAATATCTTTGCTCTCTAGGCTTGATGTGGGCTATGGGTGGGAGGCTCCTTGTCTCTTCAGAAATAACCTAAGTTGTCTGTCCTGACTTGTGGGTATGGGATGGTAAGAGACTACAGTTCTGCCCTTGGTGATCATGGCAATGACTCCAGTCCCAGGAAACAGTTTAGCAATGCAAACTCTATAAACTAAATATTCAGGGAAAATGTAAACCAAATGTGCTAAAAGCTTATATAGAATGTGCAAGGTCCATGCTAAGAGCTTACCTAGGATGTGGAAGATATATGCTATTTCAAGCCTATTGAGCACTGAAACAAAGAACAATTTAACCCTTCCTTTCTGTATAAAAAGAACTCAAAATTCTTGTTCAGGGCTCGGGTTTGAAACAGAAAGCTCCCGATTCCAGCCGGCCATCCATCAATAAACCATTTTTCCTTCTCAAAATCATTCCTGAATCCCAATCTTTCTATACACAAATAATTGAGCTTCTCTCAAATTCTACAACATTTTGGAGGCTTGTTGGAATTGCAAACGAAGGCCAGAGATGGCAGCATTTTGCTGCCCCTTCCAAATCCCCAAGGAAGCCAGAAGGACTCAGGTGAACCCCAAATCTGGGTGCCCGTGGATTAAATTTAATCCAGAAAAGATGTGGGCTCCACCAGAATCGTCCTGACAAAAATCGATGGCAATGGAAGGTCTGAAGTGAAAGATTTTGAGAATGAAAAAGAACTCCGAACATGGAAAAAGGTAAGACTCCCTGGGTGAGCACAGTCTGGAGAACCCTAGCTTTCATTGCTAGGAAGGGAGGCTAATCACATCCAGAGAGAACCCTAATAGCCCCAGAAAACTGGGATGAAGCCATTCTCTCTATGTCTGGAAAAAGGAGAAAAACTGGGAAAAAGCCTGGTGTTTTGGGTTTGTCTAACTGCATGTTAGAATCTGGTACTGGTCTTATATTCACTGAAGGAGTGGAGGCTTGGTTATAATAGGAAAGGCTGTTTATAGGTTCAAGTCCTGACATCCTGGAAATTGGTCTGGATTTTAAAAAACTTGGTTACAGGAAAATGGATCAGCTTTTCTAGTGAAGCTTGGTCTGGGTGTAAAGTTAAACAGTGCAAAAGGTCTAGCTAGAATCTTTTGTTATGGTGCTGAATTGCGAATGAATTTGCTTTATACCAGATGTTAATGTTAAGTGTTCTTTCTAAGATTTGTGATGGCTGTGAGGGCAGCCATGCTGGAAAAAAAAAACATATATAGAACTTGTGGGTCAGATTATTGCTTCTGCTTGTGTCAGCTCAATGTTGGTGTTGGAGTTGTGTTGCTATGTAAAGTGCTGGAATTTAATTGAGCTGGAACCCTCCCTTGCAATTGGCAAGGGGGTGAATTCATTATGGGGCAAAACTATGGAGTCTGGATATTCGTGGAGCCTGGATGTTTGTGCATGCTCTGCTGCCTTGTCTCTGGTCCACCCCTTTGCTGGGGCTTGGAAGCCATCTGTGTCCATGCCATGCACCTGGGTTTGTTGGAGCTGCCCCAGTCAGGGTGGCTGGGTCCCTGGGAGGAGTGCCAAATTTGAGTAGGTTCTGTCTGCCCATTTTGGCAGAAAGTTGGAAAGGGAGGAGCGGCTTGTACACTTCCAGTGAGTTCACACCTTCTATTCATAAGCCACATTCCTATTTGATTGTTGTGCACCTGACTGCCTGGAAGGGGGAAGGTAAAGGGGATGAAAAGCAGAATCAAAATAAATGCATTAAAGTTCCCTCCCTAGTGTGTCAAGGCCAAAATATATTTGCAATCTGCCCAGGTTCTTTACTTTACCAAATCTCTCTCTCTCTGTAAGACTATAGAAATACTTTGAAATATTTTAGAACTGTAAACTTGTCTTCGAAAGGAGGCTATCAGTTGAAACAGTAGACTTCTAATCCCTTGATAATCTTTTCAATGGTCTGGCTAGGAAGTTCAGGGTTGTGAGACTCCAGAGGAAAAAGCAAAAAAAGAAATGAAATGCCATTTTGAAATCTATGTTTGGCTTTTGTCACTTGCTGGCATCTAAGAATTCATGGTAGAAAGGTAAAAACATAGTTTAAAATGAATCATTAAATGCCAATACTCTCTTGCTGGTGAATTAAATGCATAACTTGCAGATGAGAATTTGTTCCATTACTAAGAAAAGGTGGGACTTCACAGAATTGTTACTAATAAAATTCTTGTAGCTTTATTAACAAAGGTATCCAATTCACCTTAAGGTTAAAAAATTAATAAAAACTGTAACTAAGAGTTAAGATAATTTATATATGCATTTATATTATAAAACAGTGGAAAGATAATAACTGAAATAACTGGGTGGATTTAGCCTGAAACTATTATTGTAAGTGTAAGTTCTAAACTAACCTTACCTTCATTTATTGTTACTTCAAGCCTAGCCTTACCCCTTGCCTTTGCCTATGGTTATTTCATAGCAGCTTCTGCCCCAATAGTCCAGGGAAAGGCAGACTTGGGGACATCCCTGTCTCTTGTCCTACTGGTATTAGTAACCCTGCTTTCTCTCATGAATCCAAGTATAAACTAAATTGCTGTCTGGTGGAATTCTTTTTTTTTCTCTTTTCCTGGTGGAATTCTTAGCCCTTGCGTTTAAATGACCACTGGAGTTTTATTATCTCCAAAGACTGGGGGAAAAAAAGAGGGGGAGGAGGGAAGTCTCCTGCCTTAACTGTGTCAGTGTTCCTAAGAGTGGCAATTCATGAGAGAACCAGTCTGTCTTCCTGAGGCTTTGAATAGCATCAATAAATATATATAAAATTAATCTTGTTGCTTATCCAAAATTCTGCTAAATTCAAGGTAAAATATAAAGTTTTGAAACAAAAGAAAATGGTGCTAAAACATTGAGAACATTTTGGTTACAAGCCATTAGTAAAGAAACAAAATTCTCGTGCAAAACTGCACAGTCATACTGCAAATTAAGAAAAGTTTCAGGGGTCTTTGAAATGTTTTGCAGTCACACTTATTTTGTAAAAAATGGAAGTTTTAAGTAACTAAAATTATATTTTTGTCAAACTATTCATGTCTTCTTATTTACTCAAATTGTTAAGGTTAAATATGCAGTTATATACGTAATATATACTTCTGGAACCCAAATTAAGCTAAATAGCATATAAAATAATGCAAATTATAAATAACATCAATGAGTTGTGTTTCTGTGTCTAACAATTTGTGTCTGCCCATTTCCTCAGTGTATGTCTTCATATATCTGGATGATAATATCAAATTAACAAATGAAAATTCTTAAAAAAGCTCTATTCAAATTGTTAAAAATTAAATATGCAGTTATATATGTGAATAAATATTCTTGGAGACCAAATTAGACTAAATAGGATGGAAAAGTCATATAAAATATCTGATTATAGAAACTATTAGGAAAGAGCCTCCTCTTTGCAAGAGGTTTGAGGGAAGAACTAGGTGTGGCAGATTAAACCTATCTACTAGGCTGAGGAATTAAGGATCAATTTGCCCTGTAATTTCCCAGTTTAAACCTTTGACAGCCATAAAATAAAGGTAGTTAGTGGTTCTATTGACAAATTTCAGTAAGTAAGGAAAAGTCCATAAAAACTATGGAAAAATCTTTCTGGGATTATGATTAAACAAATTAAGTAATTGTGTAATGTGTTTTGAAACCTGGTAGTCAATGTGCTTTTAAAAATTATTCATTTTCATAACTTAAACAAAGAAAATAAGTTTTAGCTTCCTGTAAAGAAAAAAAAGAAAACATTCCTTGCATAAACTATAATGGTTTCAATTTTATTTAGCTTAGGTGTAATCTTCCTGAGCTTATAAAATATCCATTAAATAAATTAATATTATACGTCCAAAATATTTAGAGTAATAAAATTGTAAGTTCATGTTAATAAAATTAAGCTAAAAAGGAAAGATTGTAGATATACTGTCTTAAAAAATAAAGTAAATTTCTTTGACTAGTAATTGTAATTTAATAAGTTTATTTAAACTTAAGTTAACTAGTCAATGTGGTTGTAGTCAATTATAAAGAGTTTGTAAAACATCTCCCAACTGAAAACATTTAAAGAGTTCTAGTTCTAAAAGTCATTGTTAACTAAAAACTTGAATTAGTATTAGTGGCAAAAAACAACTTTGTGATAATAAAACCTGTCTGAAGGCCACTGCTAAGTGCATGTTCAAGTAAACACTAATAAAAAGTTATCTTGATTCTACTGGGAATCTTCTGTTTTCATTTTAACAATGAAAAACAGTTTTTCCCTCTATTACTAAAGTAAAATACCTACTATTATCTTAATGGTAAAATTGTATAACTAAACAGTCATTTGATATATGATGTGTTGCATTAAATTGTTTAAAATATATATAAAAACAAGGAATAAACTTTAACATTGTCAAACTCTTTTGTGCATACAAACCAGGCCTTGAATACATTACAGGTTGCCTCTCCATGTGAGTTATTGGCTAGGCTGGTCACTGACCCCTCAGTTAGAAATATTTGCTATATCAGCCTCTCATTCTGCTCCTGAAGTTGATGGAAACTACATTGCAGTTTCAAGCTCCTGCAGCAGCCAATGATGACTCAGTATAGCCAAATGTACAATAGATATTGCCTCCAGACTGGCCCTGTTCCATAGTACCAGAGAGCACTATGCACCAGGCTGCTATAATACTGGAAACTCTCTCTAGGATCAATGATGCTGAGACTTACTCGCTGTGTGAAGAACATACTAAGTAGAATCATGATACCAGGATACTGTAAGTAAAACTTAAACATAATTGGCATTATGGCCTGCTCCCATAGAGAGATAACATTTAAAGTATTACAATCCTGAAATTTAAAACTATGAATTGCAACTCAGAATCCTTATGCATTAAGTAATACATTAATTAATATTAAAGTGCTATACTTTTATCCTGTACTAAATATATGCCTAACAATTATAACATTATCTTTTCTATTCTGGATCAGGTACAAAATTATAGAAGACATGCTAAATTCCTGGTAACTTTATTTTCTACATAGTTAATAAACATGTCTATAAAATAAGGCAGTGGTCTTAGCCAGGCTCATCCAATTTACTATTCTAGCATACTCTACTGAGTAGCAAAAATGATGCTTGCTTGCTAATAATGGGTCACCTATTAAACAGTCAAAATTACCAGAAATTGTACTATTAAAACCAAAATGTAAAAAAAACTTTATTCTGTAGTTCTGATCTACTCCCACAGCTAAAACCTAAGAAAATTTTCATCTTAGTGAAATAATCCTGAATGAAACCAACTGTCCAAAAGGTGCCAGTTCACCAGGAGCATCTAACAAAACACATGAGTGCCAATTATTAAACAGCCTGACATGTGTCTTCAAAACAAAGCTAAGTATCTATTGCAATTTCTCTCTGAAAATAACTTAGAAAAAATATATATATATATATATTTACTGTTCCCACCAGCTTTTAAAAAGGGGTGCCACCTTTATAAGCACCTAACCTTGTCTACCTCTGTAATCCAATGTCCTCTATTAAAAATGGGCATTCCAAAATTTTATTAAGTTTGTTTCTTTCAGAATGAACATCTTATTAACCATATGAAAACCTCATCCAGCTTCATACAGAATGCCAGATCCAACTTCCTCCAGTTAAAATAATAGTTTTACACTTTTATTAGGTAATGGCTACAGCCCATGGCCATCAGGAAGCAGTTAGAGAAAAGAGATCATCTCCCTTCAGCACCCTCTTAAGATTAAAGGGGTAAACTCTTTAAGGTTAAAACAAAATTAATAGATGGTTCTGGAGCTTAACTGGAAATCCATGTGAGCGCTGGTGGCCCCAGGATGACTGCAGGGGGGCCCCCACCCCAGGATTCTGATGTCCAGAATGAAAACTTCTAAGCTTCTAAAAACAAAGTCCTGGATACTATACTAAAAATTGATTAGTAAAATAATCAATCAAAACAACAAATAGCCACCCACCTCATAGCTCCAACGATAATTATGCCAAAGCTTAGCAAGTTAACTTCAGCAACCTCGGCATAAGGGGGGGAAATGATGTGGGCTATGGGTAGGAAGATCTTTGTCTCTTCAGAGATAACCTAAGCTGTCTCTCCTGACTTGTGAGTGTGAGATGGTTAGAGGTGCAGTCCTGCCCTTCGTGACCATGTCAATGACTCCAGTCCCAGGAAACAGCTTAGCAATGCAAACTCCATAAACTTTAAATATTCAGGGAAAATGCAAACCAAATGTGCTAAAAGCTTATCTAAAATGTACAAGGTCCATGCTAAGAGATTACCTAGGATGTACAAGGTCCAGGCTAAGAGCTTATCTAGGATTCTAATTCAAGCCTATTGAGCACTGAAACAAAGAACAATTTAACTCTTCCTCTCTGTATAAAAGGAACTCAAAATTCTTATTCAGGGCTTGGGTTTGAAAGAAAAAGCTCCCGAATCCAGCCAGCCATCAATAAACCATTTTTCCTTTTCAAAATCATTCCTGAGTCCCAGCCTTTCTGTACACAAATAATTGAACCTCTCTCAAATTCTACAATAGGCTCAGACAAACTGGCAAATGTGGCCACAAGCATCCCAGCTTAGAAAAGTGTTTCTTGATCCAGAACTTCCAAAACTATAGGCTTCAAAAAACTTGATGACTGGAAACATAAACATTGAAGGACACTTCCCATGCCTCCCTGCTGCACATTTGCTTGTTTTCTTGGTGACTAGAAAGAGCATAATAAGTCTGTTGATTCTTGCTGTAACATATTTAATGGCCTGAAAATAGCAAACTATGTTAAGGCAGAATAATTGAGGATTACAAGTAACATGAACTCAGCTGCAAATGACAGCTGTCCTGGAGTAGCAGTTCTCTGATGTCAACTCTTTTAAGCCTTTTCTTATAGAAACCCTGTGCTAAGACTGGAGATAACTGCTTTAGTCCCTCAGAGTCTGAGTGCAAATTGGATGGCAATTTAGAAATAATCAGCATCTATAATCTGTGGCTGTTTATGTGGTGTTACAGATTCAGTAGCCCTCAAAGTCTGTCCTTGTTAACATTTTCATGTATGATTGAAGGTATATATTTAAAAGTATGTTGCACAAGCACCAGAAGAAGTTAGAGATGTTCTGAACTTTCTGCTCCCAGAAGATTAGAATTAGCAGGTTCATCCAAGTTGGCAGCCAAACAAGTTTACCATGTCCTCTCTTGTGGCTTTGGTATTGGGGGTGGGCAGAGAGCCACTGGAGTTAGGAAAGCAGCATCTTATGCCTGCAGTCTGGAAATCATCCTAGATCCTGGGAAGTAGGGCATAGATTAATTTAGTCATAGAAGCAAGTGTGCAAGAGTTTATCAGAGCATTAAAACAATTCTATTACCCTCCCACAAAGCTATCTGGAGGAGTAAAGAAAATAAATTGTGAAAACACCTGGGCCATTAAAACTTCCATTCCAATGTTGATGCCCTGAGGATAGATACATGCAGGCTAGAGAATCTGCTCTCTGATATTAAAATTCTGACAAGTTTATGAGGAAGAACTTGGAATACAATCAACTGCACCTCCTAGGGCTGCCTCTTCTACTTACTACTATGTAAATTTGACAAGGTTCTCAGCTTCTTTATGCCTTGTTTTCATAACTGTACAAAGAGAGTGAGAAGGCACCTATCTCATCAATTAGTGTGAGGTTATAGGAAATTATGCATGTAATGATTAGAATGGCATCTGTTACAAAGTCAACTCTTTGTTGTCTGTTGTCATCTTCTGCATAGGCACAGAGAGCTAATGATGTAACGGTAACTGGCCCTGGCAAAAATTTTCTAGACTCTTACATGCAGCTTGTCTTCATTTCTCTTGTGGATGGCAGGATTGCCAGTAAATGCTGAAATTAACAGAAGAGAAAGTTCGAGTTTAGAAATAGTCAATAATTATTCACAAGTAAAAATAATTGTGAAATCTTTCTAGGAGTGTTTAATCTCCACTCTCAAATACCTAACAGGGAAGTTCAGATTTCCAGATAAGATGTAGGGGATAAAGAAAATGTGAATATCATTAGAACTAATATGTAAATTACACTTTAAAATATCAATGAATTTTCTAAGTATGGTATCTCATCTTAGTCTCATTTAATTACCATCATGAAATTCTTGTTATTTTCATATTTTATTACAATTAGATTTATTTAACATGCTATTCATTATTAAAACAAAAATAAACACCAACTAAATATCTTAGGGATAATGATTGACTGAAAAAACTTGGATAACCAGATTACAAATATTTTCTCAGCTGAATGCATGGATATAAAAATTTCATTTCACATGACTAGTTAGGAGTCAGTATAGCATATTGGGATTTATGGTGTTATAGGGGGAGGAGTGGGGTAAGGGGGATGGGGAATAAATGGGGACCTCATATTTTTTTAATATAACATTAAAAAATAAATAAAGACAAAAAATAAAAATAAAAATAAATAAAAATAAATAAATAGATATAAAATCCTAAAAAAAAAAAGAGTCAGTATACCATAAAAGATATGGAGGAATAGAGCAGCCTTTCTTCTGCCCCACAGATGGAAATTCACACAAAGTTAAAGTGAAGGTCTTTGTTTATATGAAGAAGTCATTGAAAAAAAAAAATCACTATCAGCTAGGCCTCCCTTGTAAAACACATCTAGTGGATGAAGAAAATAAACTCTGTAGGAAGGAGAGTTCCACTTCAATTTCCTCTCGTTCAGCTTCCAATGTGAACTTGATTGCAGTCGTTCGAAGGATCATTTGTGTTGGTGTAATTCACTTGACATTTTGGGTTCAAGTGTTTCCTGAACTTAACAAGATTATAATGGATTTGGATAGGCACCCTCCCCATTCACAGAAAAATCCACCATTAGGAAACTTCTTTAAGCAAGGAGTGAGTGTTCTTGAGGATACAGTGAAAAACACTTACTCATTTATATAAGACATGGATTTAATTAACCAGATTACTTGGTCAGAGTTGTCTATATAAGGGGATATCAGTAAAGACAGTATCAATGTATCCTCTTTTAGTGAGAATTACTTGCATTGGCACAAAACAACTCCAACGACTCTAACTCTAATAACTCCAGCAACTCTATCATCTCTAGCTCAATATCTAACTCTCTCATTGTCATAGAGAGAAGAAGGGTACTAGATTTGTACTCCTATCCATTGTTTTAATTCTGGAGCAAAAACTCTCATTAAACCTTAGCAGGAGCCATAAACATTTTGAGGGGGCTCTAGTTGTGGGAGTTAGAAGTAAAATTTCCAAGAAGACTAGAGGAACTGTATGTTGATCAAATTATTACACATTGAATTTTAATTGGAGCCCATGCACATATTGTTCTTATGGACAGGTAGAAATAAAGGTGAAGAGGGTTTTTAGATATATGGATGAGGAGGCTTGAGATTGAAGTAATGATTCTGTGATGGCCCCTATTTTCCTGACAGGTAGAAGGCATTAGATGAGAGGAGAATTTATGGGATAAGAGTTACAGGAAATTGGTACAAAATTGGAACCTATGCTAAGAAGAATGTATAGAAGAGGAAACCATCAAGAACAGCCAGAAAATTTGCTCAAGAACATTCAAGAAGGTGTTCATGTTGGAGTTCATAATTGTTGCTACACCAAGAGGAAGATTGTATAGTTTTCTTAAGCATTACCTTATATCTTTGGTCAAGGGAAAAGATGCTAATGTATAAATTTATAATTTAAATATTTCAGTTGCTGAAGTGTGGAACACCAAAAAGAGGGAAGTGCTAATTTGACTTTATTTTAAAAAGATTGCTATTTATTTATCCACTCTACACTATTTTGGAATCGCAACAATTGCTGACTCTTAATCTGTATCTAAAATATATTTAACAAAATATTTAGTTGTTGTTATGGAGTAATTTGTACTAATTTGCATCTTACTAATATGGAATTGAATTCACTAAGAGCAGCAGGACTTCTGCCCTAGGCCCTAATCTGGATTCTGTCCCCAGAAATTTTACATGTCAGTTAATTTTTCACCTATGTATTTCTGACTGTGTAGATTAAAAGTTTTAAAATGAGTAATACTATAACATAAAATACATCCACTCCTTTATCAATGGCAAAGGTTATCATAGATCAAAGTTATACAATTATACAGGCATAAAGAATAAGATAGCATAGAAATATGGAAGCCATAGGTGGAGAAAGCCCTCTTCCATGCCTCAGAGCTGTAAGGTCTGAGTCAAAGTATGAGGTCATAGAAGGTGATTAGAATAGAAAAATTGAGCATACATAGCAGTAATGGCTGGTAATAACAAAAAACCCAAAAACTTAAGTATCAATGCAAGAGGCATTCAGCAAAGAGTAAGATCACAGAAGAGTCAATGACATTGGGGTCCCAGAAGGACAATCAGATCATAAAGGATTTTAATCAGGACATAAAGAAGTTCCTCAGCCCCATACCCAGCAACAGGGAGACCACACACCCATTGGTTCATTGTGATCATGTAGTACATGGTCGTGCAGATGGCCATGTAGTGATCATAGGCCATCATCATGAGGAGAATCTCAATGCCCCTAAGGAAATGTCCCCTAAAGACCTGAGTCATGTACACATTTAAGGAGATTGTTTTCTTTTCAGAGAGTAAGTCAAATATAATTTTGGGGCCTTTGTAGGCTACAAGGGGTCATCAAAAAGGACAGGAAAGACAGAAACAGTACATGGGGTAGGTCAAGGCTTAGCTGGTGGCAATGGTCACTACAGTCAGAAGGTTGCCTGCCAGGGAAAGTAGATGACTTCTAGATAAAATATATGGGCCAAAATTAAGCATATAGATTTTATTACAGAATTTCTTAAATAGTGAAAAATGGAGAAAATCCAAATGTATACATAAAAGGGAAAAATTGATTGAATTAGGATATATAATTTAAAATATCAAGTGGACTTTAAAGTATTTTGTAAGAAGAATTAATGATGAGACAGTCATTCTTAATACAATACTCATTTCCAAAGGGGGTGAGAAGGAGCCTAGCTCGTGGGACCATTGCTGTACAATATGAGATTATACACATAAAGCTTGGAATGCAGTCAGGCATAGAGTATACACTTTTTTTCCTGTTGTCATCTTCTGTATAGGAAATGAGAACTCATGTTGTAACAAAGATAGATAGATAGATATTAATATATCAGACACTACACAATATGTATAGATACATTTTTATTTTCTCTTAAGGTAGTTAGGATTCTGGGCAAAAGAAGAAATTAGAGGGAAGCGGACTTGGCCCAGCAGTTAGGGCATTCATCTACCACATGGGAGGTCCATGGTTCAAACCCCGGGCCTCCTTGATCCGTGTGCAGCTGGCCCATGTGCAGTGCTAATGCACGCAAGGAGTTCCCTGCCACGCAGGGGTGTCCCCCATATAGGGGAGCCCCATGCGTAAGGAGTGCACCCCAAAAGGAGAGCTGTCCAGTGTGAAAGAAAGTGTAACCTGCCCAAGAATGGTGCCGCACACACAGAGAGCTGACACAGCAACATGACGCAACAAAAAGAAACACAGATTCCTGTACCGCTGACAACAACAGAAGCAGACAAAGAAGAGGCAGCAAATAGACACAGAGAACAGACAACTGGGGTGGAGGGGAGATAAATAAATAAATAAATAAACAAATAAATAAATCTTTAAAAAAAGTTTAAAAAAAGAAGAAATTAGAAGAGAAGAAAAGTCAAGTGTTTGCATATTCAGTTAAGGTTCTTATAATTTTGAAATCTTTTATGCACGTTTGATCTCTAAACTAAAAAATCTGACAGTGAAATTGAGATTCCCTGAAAAGACTGTGGGAGATAAAGGGGATATGAATACCATGAGAATTAGTAAATTATGAGCACTTTTATGTATCACCTAGAAGAGGAAGATAGAAACTCTGCAGCAAGGAATACTCCCCTTCCATTTCCTCTTCCTCAACCTGTAACGAGCACTTGGTTCTAATCTTCCCAAAAATCATTTGGGTTGAATTAATTCACCTGCCATTTTGGATTCAGGTTGTTCCTGTACTTAAGACAATGAGAGGTGGTGTGAACATACTCCCACCTACAGAAAAATGCACAGATGAAAGTCTTTTGAGCAAGAAATGTATTTCCTTGGGGATCCAGTGAAACACTTATTTACTTATGTAGGGCATGGCTTTTGTCAACATGATTCCTTGGTTTTAGTTCTCTCTGTAAAAGGATGTCTGCATGGACAAATGATACTAACCCTAGTGAGAATTTCCTGGCAATGGCACAGAATAACTCTAAAAACTTCAACTCTGTGTCTAGCTCTTACTCTATGTCTATGTTCTAACTCTAATATTAGTTCTACCTTTATTATTATTTCTACCTTTATCTCAAACTCTAAAGCTAACCCTACCACTAACTTTAATTCTACCTCTGAACTCTATCTTTTATTATCATACAGAACAGAAAGGAACTGAATTTTGTAAAAACCCCATTGTTTTTAATTTCTTGGGTCAAAATCTCATTATGGCTTAAAAGGACCCATAAATATATTTGAAGTGCTCTGATGATGGGCATTGGAAAGAATATTTCTGAGAAGAAAAGAAGGAGCTTAATGTCACTACATATTGACATATTAAAATTATATAGGAGCCCTGCACATGTTTTACATATCGAATAGGAAGAAGTATAGGTGAAAAGGGTTTATAGGTAACAATTATTGATGAAGAGGCTTAAGAATGATTCTGTGATGATCCCTATTTTCTTAACAAGTAGGAGAAGAAATAGTCTTTGGAGACGATAATGTGTAACATTGTCCCCATCTCCTTCCCACCCAGTATTGGCAGCCGGCGCTGCCCCTCCTTCTCTCCTTCTCCGTCTTCCGCCTAGCCGTTATCTAGACAGCCCACACTTTCCCCTTCCCCTCCCTTGCTCCTAACCCCTTAGCGGCCTACTGTCCAGTAACCGCCTACTGTCCAGTAACCGCCTACTGTCCAGTAACCGTCTACACAAGCAACAGCACCCACCGGTACCAATCAAGTCCCTTTACGTATCCCTAGACCCTATAAAACCATGTCCCCTTCTACAATAAATCAGACTTGTGCCTAGACCTCGTCTCCGTGGTGTTTTTGCTTGCACCGCGCGTCCCCCGTGCCTGAGCGGAGAGAGCGAGGGCCCAGCGGCTTTGTGCCGACTCCCCTCCTCTCCTTTAACCATGGGGCAGCCCCCGTCCGGAGAGCTCACCCGGCCATCCGCATCGACCCTCCCGGAGGCCCGCAGCTGCCCACATTTGGCGCCCAACGTGGGGCCCACTCTGACACCTACCCGCCACCCTTCGCTCAAGGTAGGGACTCTTCGGCGTCTCCCATTCAAACCAAAATGGGTGCTTCACTCTCCTCCCATCAGGTCCCGCAGGTTCGGGCCCTGGCTGCCCTCCTGGAAACTAACCAGGTTAGAGTTTCCATCCGCCAGCTTCAGCGCTACTGGGACTTACTTCTCCCGTTCAATCCCTGGCTCATCACCTGCCCACTCTGGAATCCTCAGACTTATGCCCGGCTAATCGAACGAGTAGCCTCAGCCATGGAACATGAGGGCCGGGTCTTTCCCCCCGGCCTCCTCCCCGCTCTTGTAGCCATTCGCGCTTGTTTGCAAGGCGTGCCCGCTCCCGAGGCCAAAGCCTTCCCGTGCGATACCGTGGATGAGTCAGGGGAAGGGCGCGGCCGCCATGACGGCGCTCCCGGTAACGACTCCGATGCCAAATCGCTCTCGGCTCAGTTGGAGGCCGTGCTTGAGCTTGACCCCCCTCGCGCCGCTGATTCTGACTCCGACCAGGATGGCGCAATTCCGCCTTCTTCCTCATGAAACAAAGAAAAGCCCACCCAAGAGGGCGCGCTCCCTCCTTCTTCCTCCCAAAAGAGGAAGAAGCTGCACTCCCCACCCCTTCCTGCTTCTTCACGGAAGGACTATCCGCCGTTGTACCCTCCCCTTCCTGCCTCAGCACCATCTTGCCCCTACCCGGAACCGGCATCATCTTGCCCTTACCCGGGACCGGAAGCGCTTCATCCGCCATCTTCTGATGACGACCTAGATGATGCGTACGAGCGCCCGCCGTCTTATGTGCCGCCGAATAGACACCCCCTCCCGCGCTCTAATAATCTTCTCTTCGAGCCCCCCACTGCTCCAATCGCTGATATGTATCCGCTAAATCCCAATCGTTCTTGAGCAAACCCCCAAATATGGGTTCCCTTCTCCCCAAAAGACGTGCAAACCCTCCGCAGCGCTATCCGAGAGGATGGTCTCGCCAGCCCCCATGCTCAAGACCTCCTTGAACGTATGACCTTTGCCTGCTGTCTCCCCTACGACTGGATATCCCTCGTGAGAGGCATACTTCCCTCGGGGCAGTTTATTGACTGGCGCGCACATTTCGCTGCCGAGAACGAAAAACAAATAGCCGAGAATGCCCGTGACGGCACCCGATATCCTGCCAACGCGTTCCTCGGACTGGGGCGCTACGCCATGCCACAGAGCTACGTCGCCCTCCCTCAAGGCTTCTACATCCAGCTAAGGCAGTGTGCCCTCCGTGCCTTCCGCAACTGCGCCGCCTCCGCACCCGAGCCACTCACCAGACTTTTCCAGAAACCAGAGGAACCGTTCTCCGACTTCATGGCGCGTGTCCAGGCTGCGGCCGAGCGCAAAGTCGTCGGCACGCAGGCCCAGACTGCCTTCATCAAGGACATTGTTCAGGAGGGCACAAACCCAACTTGCAAGGGATCATCAGGCCGCTGAGAGACAAGTCCCTCCACGACTGGGTCCTCGCCTGCTCCGGAGTCAACGCCCAGGCCTCCGCCGTGGCCCAGGCTGTCCTCGCTGCCGTCTCGGCCTCCAACGAATGCTTCCACTGTGGCGAACTCGACCACTTCGCTCGAGACTGCCCCAACAAGCCATGGCCGCCGCCGGACGTGCCCAACATAGGCCATCCACCACGGCCTCCTTCCACTCCGTGCCCGCGGTGTGGAAAAGGATACCACTGGGCCCGTGACTGCCGCGTCCCTAACTCCAGCCGCAAGCCTTTAAACGGCCATGGGGGCAGGCCTCAGCCCCACAACAAAGAGGCCGCAACGACTCAGCGCCCCCGCCCATGAAAGTACTCTGTTCTATTCCCATCGCACCCTCCACCAAGCCTCTTCTCTCTATCCAAGTCTCCGGCCGCTGGCTCACAGGGCTACTCGACACAGGAGCAGAAATTTCCTGCATCCCACTCGACCAGGCCGGGCACCTCCCTCTGACCGATGGCCCCCTAGTGGTGGGAGCCACCGGCCAAGCGTCCTCCCAGCAAGTTGCCCAGGACGTTGTCTGGAGAGACGCAGAAGGTCGACAGGGAACCTTCTGCCCCCTCGTTCTGAAGGAAATCTCGCAAGTTCTTTGGGGCCGTGATATCCTGCATCAGTCGGGAGCCGTTCTCACTGCATCGCCACCACAGCTGCCCCCCCAATAGTTTCGGCCATTGCTCGCGTTCAACCTCCAGCACCCGTTCCTCTGCAATGGGATACAGAGGAGCCCATTTGGGTGGAGCAATGGCCTTTCCCAATTCCTAAACTGGACATTCTTAAGGGGCTTGTTAATGAGCAGCTTCACGCGGGCCACATCGAGCCCTCCACCAGCCCATACAACTCGCCAATTTTCTTCATTCAAAAGAAGAACGGGAAGTCCCGTCTACTTCAAGACTTAAGAGAAATCAACAAACACATCAAGCCTATGGGATCGCCGCAGCCCGGCCTCCCCCACCCTACCGCGGTGCCCCGGCATTGGTTTGTTGCAGTGATAGATATTAAAGACTGCTTTTTCTCCATCCCGTTGCACCTGGACAACTGACCGAAATTCGCCTTCACGGTTCCTCAGACCAACCATCGGGAACCGGCACTGCGATACCACTGGCGCGTTCTGCCTCAGGGCATGCAAAACAGCCCTGCCATTTGCCAGATGTATGTACGCGAAGCCATCCAGCCACTCGTGAAGTACGCTAACATCATCCACTATATGGACGACTTGCTCGTGGCCCATCCCTCAGAGTCAGGCCTGCACGCAGTCCTGGAGCAACTGCTGCACCACCTTCGAGACCTAGATCTCAAAGTCAATACACAGAAGCTAACGGTTCATCCACCCTACCAGTTCCTAGGGTTCTCCATCACTTCCACCGTTGCGCCCCAAACGCCACACATCAGAATTCCTGACCTGCTTACGCTCCTCGAATTACAACAACTCTGCAGACAGATCAATTGGTTGCGCCCAGCGCTGCCGCTTACCACAGAGCAACTCCAGCCCCTGTACCGGCTACTCTGCTCCAACGCTCTGCCATCATCCGCACCCGGAAAGAGGATTTGCCTCACCAACGAGGCCAAAAATGCCCTGGCCCGGGTAAATAGAGCCATCGAACAGTGCCAACTCCAGCGACATGAGCCTGGAAAACCATTGTTAGGCCTAGTCTTACCCACTCGGGGAACACCTACTGGCCTTCTTTGGCAAGACGGACCGCTCCTCTGGGTCCATATGGCAAAGAGCAAGCTCCGAAAGATTGGACCTCAAACCACCCTACTCGTTCAGCTCGCCACCGCCCTAGTCACACAAGCCACCCATCATTATGGGTGCCCACCTGACACCATTGTGTGGCCCTTCACTACCGGGCAAGTCACCACCCTGCTACGCAGCTCCGTTGATATGCAAACTCTTATGGAGCTTTATCATGGCAACTTCGATAACCACTTTCCACAGCATCGGTTACTGCAGGGCCTTCCCCTGCTAGAAATCGCCGCCCCCGGCCATTTCCCTTTTCCGTCCAGCAAGCCTCTTCCAGACAACACCATCATCTTCACAGACGCCTCCAAGACTAAGTTTGCCGCCGTTGTCTTCGCACCCGGCGAGCACCAGCCACGTTCACACGTGCGCCTCCATCAATCCTCTGTGCAAGTGGCCGAACTGCGTGCTGTCATCTTAGCACTCCAAACCCATCCCCACTGTCCACTGAACATCTTTACAGACAGCCTCTACTGCCTACAAGTCTGCCAAGTCATCGCCTTTTCTGCGTTTTTTCCGCCCGACAACTCAGCAAGTGAAAGCATTAACGTCGCTCTCCTGGACCTTCAAGAGCTCATAGAGAACCGCCGACAGCCTTGGTTCATCGCTCACTTCCGCAGCCATTCCAGCTTCCCAGGCCCCTAGCCCACGGCAACCACCTTGCTGATCAGGCCGTTCACCTGCTTCTAGCCAAGACCACCGTCGCGGTCAGAGACCTCATCAATCAGGCCAAGCTGCTGCATGCCAGATTTCACTTCTCAGCAGCTGGCCTCCACAAACTCTTTCCAGACCTCCCAATCCATACCTGCAAACACCTTGTGCAGTCATGCCGAACGTGCGCTCCATTACTGCCCTTGGGGCTGCTCCAACCGCAGGGAGTTAACCCTCGTGGGCTCCGCCCCAATTCCAGATGGCAACTGGACGTCACTCACGTCCCCCAGTTTGGCCGATGGAAATACCTCCACGTGGCCATCGACACCTTCTCTCATCTCTGCTACGCAACCGCGCTCACCGGAGAAACAGCCAAGCATGCCATCCAAGCGCTCAGAGAACCTATTCTTTTCATGGGCGTTCCATGGGACATCAAGACAGACAACGGACCTGCCTACCGGAGCGCCTCCTTTGCCAAATTCCTCAAACTCTACGATATCACCCATCACTTCAGCATTCCCTACAATCCACAGGGACAAGGCCTAGTAGAGCGTGCTCACCAGTCTCTCAAAACCCTCATTCTCAAGACATCTGCCGACCAGCCACGTCGCACCCCTCGCGACGTCGTCACAGAGGCCCTAATCCGACACAACCTGATGACCTTCAATGCCCAAGGCTTTTCACCAGACCACATGCACTGGGGGCCTACCTTCCGGCCCACCCCTGCACCGCTTGTCCTCTGGCGTGACCCGCAGACCACCCAATGGCATGGACCTGCCCCTCTCTTAGCCCAAGGACGGGGATTCGCCTGCGTTTTCCCTGAATCAGAGCCGTAGCCCATCTGGGTCCCAGGACGTTTCATCAAGCCCCACACCGCCGAGGCTTCCGCTAACGCTAACACCAATGATCCTCCTAACGAGTTGCCTACCTAACTTGCCTCCTTCCCATCGCTGTTTCCTTTGTAGTCTTCTTTCTCTCTTTTGTCTCCACAGATGATTCGCCGCAACGCGGGTAGTTCCGTTCTTCCCATTGCTCTCATCGTCATGCTTCCCTTCATCTCCCCGGCCGTTGTCAACTCGCCCCATCAATGCTCCAATTGGACCCTCCAGTGCTGGCAAGAGGTAGCCTTCCTCATCATCAGAAAACTACTGCACACGCCTGAATCCCCACCCCTCACCGTTGGCCCCAATAAAGTCCTCAATCCCCCCACCTTCCCCCCCCTTCCAGCGGCACCCCCCCCCTCGTCCATCACTCCCCAGCTATGGCCCCCCCTACCAAGTATTCCAGTCCCCTTCTCGCGTTAATCTATGCATCCTACTTATCTCTAAATACTTCTCAACCCAACCTCACCAAGAACTGTTGGCTCTGCCTCTCCCCCTCCCTTCCTATCTATGAGCCTGTCGCCGTTAACTTCACGTTCGACGAATCCACTTCAGTATACCCAGCCGAGTGCAACTGGAACACTTCCTCCGTCCCCCTAACCTTTCAATCTGTTTCCTCCACAGGATGCTGTGTTCATTCTCGTCAAGGTTCCCACCCCTCCCTTAGTGCTTGCTCTAGCTACTCCTCTCCCAGCGCTTCCGCCAAGTTCTTAATCCCCCTTAACACCTCCCAGTGGCTTTGCACCTCCACCGGGCTAACCCCCTGTCTCAATGTCGCCACCCTCAACGATACCCATGAGACTTGCCTGCTCATCCTTCTCGCTCCTTGAGTCGTTTACCATTCTGACCACGAATTTTTCTGCCACGTGCTGAGCAGACAAACCTCCCTTCACTTACAAAGGAGAGAGCCTGTCACCGCAGTCCTGACAGTCGCTACCCTCCTAGGTCTTGCAGGGGCAGGCACAGGTATCGCCGCCCTCGCCACACAGTCCTCTGCCCTCTCCTCTCTCAGACAGGCCGTCGATGAAGATATCACCTACCTTCAAAATGCTGTAAAACATCTAAAAAATTCTCTCAATTCTCTCTCTGAGGTAGTCCTCCAGAACCGCCGCGGCCTCAACCTCCTCCTCCTTAAGGAAGGGGGTCTCTGTGCCGCCCTTGGAGAGGAGTGCTGCATATACGCCAACTCCACCGGCTTAGTCGAGGACAACCTGAGAAAGGTCCAAGAGGGATTGGATAAGCACCGCAAAGAGCGAGAAAATGCGAACTATTTTTCCAGTGTTCTCCATACCCTCCTCCCATACCTCCTTCCATTTTTAGGCCCACTCATCATCATCATCTTAGTCCTCACTGTAGGACCCTGGGCCGTCAAAAAAATAGTCCGCCTCACCAAAGACCAAGCCAAGGCAGTATTCAGCTCCTTTGTGCAGGTTCATTATCAACGCCTCGCCACTAAAGAGCCACCACCAAGCCACCCGCCACGCTCCTCCCGCCCCTGCCGCAAACACCGAACCACACACCTGTAACCTCCTGTCTCCCTTTCCTCACTCATCTCCCTCCTTCTCCCCCAATCGGGCGAGGGGTTCAGGAACATCACGACCCCGTTTTGCTGGCAGAGCTCGGTGCGCGCCAGGCGCCGGTGTGCGCCGACCCCAGCAGCAGGCAAATGCGTCCTGGCCAGACGCTGTGTCCTCTGCAGCTGAGAGCAGCTGGGAGGGCCCTCTGCTTCTCACCGCCAGCCGGTCCTCATGGTCTCCCTTCTCCCCTCGTCTTACCCCAGTACCCCGTCCCATACTGCCCCTGCTGCCACCAGTTCACCTCCCCCAAAGCACATACTTTTAAACAAAAGGGAGCAATTGTCCCCATCTCCTTCCCACCCAGTATTGGCAGCCGGCGCTGCCCCTCCTTCTCTCCTTCTCCATCTTCCGCCTAGCCATTATCTAGACAGCCCACACTTTCCCCTTCCCCTCCCTTGCTCCTAACCCCTTAGCCGCCTACTGTCCAGTAACCGCCTACTGTCCAGTAACCGTCTACACAAGCAACAGCACCCGCTGGCACCAATCAAGTCCCTTTACGTATCCCTAGACCCTATAAAACCATGTCCCCTTCTACAATAAATCAGACTTGTGCCTAGACCTCGTCTCCGTGGTGTTTTTGCTTGCACCGCGTGTCCCCCGTGCCTGAGCGGAGAGAGCGAGGGCCCAACGGCTTCGTGCCGACTCCCCTCCTCTCCTTTAACCGTGGGGCAGCCCCCGTCCGGAGAGCTCACCCGGCCATCCGCATCGACCCTCCCGGAGGCCCGCAGCTGCCCACATAACATAACAAGAAATTAGTAAGATATGTGCCATATGATAAGAAGAATGTGTAGAAGTAGGAACTGTCCAAAAACAGCCAGAATATTTGCTCAAGAAGCATTGAAGATGGAGTTGATATTAGAGTTCATATTTGTTGTCACTATGCCCTTTCTATGATTGTAGTCTTTTTTTAGCATTGCCTTCCATATTAGATAAAGTGAAAAGGTGATGTATAAATTTATGGTTTAGATACTTTAGTTGGGGTATTATGTTACACTAAAGCAGAAAGAAGCTCTAATTGTTATTCATTTTATAAGGGTTACTAATTATCCCTTCTACTCTTCTTGAGAAACAAGATAATGGAAAAGGTATGCAAATCTGTTCTTTTATTAATATCTGCAGGTTTTCTAAGACAAATAATAGGGAATGTATTAATAAGAATAAGTTACATTTGTTGTGGTAACAAATGAATCCTGAAATATCATGACTGATCGAATACAATTTTATTTCTTTTTTGTCTTTATTTATTTTTTAATGTTACATGCAAAAAATATGATGTCCCCATATACTCCCCACCTCCCTCACCCTACTACACCCCCATAACAACAACTTCCTCCATCATCATGAGACATTCATTGCACTTGGTGAATACATCTCTGAGCACCATTGCACCTCATGGTCAGTGGTCCACACCATAGCCCACACTCTTCCACAGTCCACCCAGTGGACCATGGAAGGTCATACAATGTCCATTAACTGTCCCTGCAGCACCACCCAGGACAACTCCAACCCCCCAAAATGCCCCCACATCACATCTCTTCCTCCCACTCCCTACCCCCAGCAGCCACCATGGCCACTTTCTCCACACCAATGCCACATTTTCTTCGATTACTCATCACAATAGTTCATGAAGAGAATATCAGTAGGTCCACTCTAATCCATACTCTATCCCTCCATCCTGTGGACCTTAGAATGGTGGTGTCCACTCCACATCTATATCGAGGGGGCTTAGCTTCCACATGGATGCTGGATGCAATTCTCCTGCTTTCAGTTGTAGGCACTCTTGGCTCCCTGGTGTGCTGGTTGCCTTCTTCACCTCCATGTTAGCTGAGTGGGGTAAGCCCAATAAACCAGAGTGTAGGAGTTGCAAGTCTGCTGAGGCTCAGGGTCTGGCAATCACATGGTCAGTCCAGAGATTCAGGTCCCCCAAGTATACACTAAACCCCAGCACCAACTACAGATCTGGTAAAAGTAACAAGAGAGGCATGTGGACCCCCAGGTATTGGTTCTTCTGAGAGCTACAGAGACCCACAGGTTCTATTGTCATGGAAGATGGAGTTCAGTGCCATGTCAGTTGGCCCTTCATTGGAGTTTGTGTTTCTGTGTGATGGAGCTGGACTCAGATGTGATCTTTGTTCACAAGTCTCTCCTGTTACTTTTCCTGGAATTGTAGTTGATGCTGAGGTTTAATTTATACCCAGGGGACCTGAATCTCTGGACTGACCATGCGATAGCCAGGCCCTGAGCCTCAACAGACTTGCAACTCCTACACTCTGGTTTATTGGACTTACCCCATTCAGCTAACATGGAGGTGAAGAAGGTCAACCAGCACACCAGGGAGCCAAGAGTGCCTACAGCTGAAAGCAGAATTGCATCCAGAAATTCTTGGTATATATGTGGAGTAGACACAACCATTCCAAGGTCCACAGGATGGAGGAATAGAGTATGGATTAGAGTGGACATACTGATATCCTATTCATGAACTATTGTGATGAGTAATCAAAGAAAATGTGGCATTGGTGTGGAGAAAGTGGCCGTGGTGGCTGCTGGGGGTAGGGAGTGGGAGGAAGAGATGTGATGTGGGGGCATTTTTGGGGGTTGGAGTAGTCCTGGGTGGTGCTGCAGGGACAGTTACTGGACATTGTATGACCTTCCATGGTCCACTGGGTGGACTGTGGAAGAGTGTGAGCTATGGTGTGGACCACTGACCATGAGGTGCAATGGTGCTCAGAGATGTATTCACCAAGTGCAATGAATGTCTCATGATGATGGAGGAGGTTGTAATGGGGGGAGGAGTGAGGTGAGGGGGGTGGGGGTATATTGGGAGCTCATATTTTTTAATGTAACATTAAAAAATAAAGAGAAAAAATTGAAAAAAAGAGATCACATCTGAGTCCAGCTCCATCACACAGAAACACAAACTCCAAAATAGAGCCAACTGACATAGCACTAAAATCCATCTGCCATGACCATAGAACCTGTGGGTTTCTGTAGCCCTCAGAAGAACAAAAAGCTGGGGTTGTATCTACTTTATCTGTCTCTGGGACTCTGCTGAGGTGTGCATTAGGGTAACCCCTCTGATAACCTCCTGGCTATTTTTAGAGACACATAGCTATTATAAACTCATTTGTCCTTTCCAATTCCCCCTTTTGTTCAGGTCAAAAAGCATTTTTAACTCCTGGTATTATATGTAGACTGAGATATTCTGCTGGTCCGAGTTGACCCTTTTATTCAAGGTTATTTTCTAGTTACATCATCAGCTGGTACTTGGTAGTAATCCCTTGGCACCAGGGAGGCTAATCCCTAGGAGTTATATCCCATGCTGGGGGGAAGGCAACACATTTACATGCTGAGTTTGGCTTCGAGTCTTGCCCTATTTGAGTAACATGGAGGCTCTCAGGAGGTAACTTTTAGGCACCCTGCAGCTCTAGGCCTTGTTCTTATTTCAAGTGCACAGGCTTACAAGCATTGTCATTAGTATCAAGGGCTCATTGTTGGACCTTCCTTTTTTTTTTTTTTTTTTTTGCCATTGCACTTGGGGGATTGTTGCTGTTCCTTTAGGGATTGTGATAGAGATCCCCTGGCTATGAACTCAGCACTCCCTCAGTTATTGTTTTTAATTGTATCCATTATGAAAATATCCAAACATTTTTATGTACCCTGGATATATGCCCTGGAGAACTCCCTGCCAACCATGTGTCCCCTGTCAATAACATCCCACACCAGTATTCCTCCCCTGCCATTGTTGAACCTTTCTGTGATCCAAAACTTCTTTGAGTAGGTCCCATTTATCTATTTGTTCTTTTGCTGTTCGTGTTTTGGGTGTGAAGTTTATGAAGTCATTTCCTATGACAAGTTCCTGTAGATACTTCCCTCCACTGTTTTCCAAGATCTTTATGGTCTTGACTCTTATATTTAGTTCTTTGATGCATCTTGAGTTGATTTTTGTATAAGTTGTGAGATGGTAGTCCTCTTTCATTCTCTGCATATGACTATCCAATTCTCCAGGCACCATTTGTTGAAGAGGCCATTCTCTCCAAGTTGAGTGGGATTGCTGGCCTTGTTGAATCACAGATGACTGTATAATGAGGACCTATATCAGAACTCTTAATTCAGTTCCATTGGCCAGTGAGTCCATCCTTGTGCCAATGTCATGCCATTTTAACTAGTGCAGCTTTTGGTGTTCTTTGAAGTTAGGTAGTGTGATTCTTACAATTTTATTTTTCTTTTGCAATACATCTTTGGCTATTCAGGGTCTTTCATTTCCAAATAAATTTCATAGTTAGTTTTTCTACTTCATTAAAAAATGCTGTGTTGATTTTTATTAGGATGCACTCAATCTGTAGATCAGTTTTGGTAGGATAATCATCTTCATGATTTTTAGTCTTCTTATCCTTGAACAGAGAATATTCTTTCATTTATTTAAGTCTTCTTTGATGTCCCTGAGCAGTATTTTATAGTTCTCTGTGTATCAGTCTTTTATATCTTTAGTGTAATTTACTCCTAGTTATTTGGTTTTTTAATTTACTGCCATAAATGATATTTGTTTCTTAATATCCTCTTCAGATTGCTCATTATTGGTATACAGAAATGCTACTGATTTTTGTGCTTTGATCTTATAACCTGCAACTTTACTAAACTAATTTGTAAGTTCTAGAATCTTTGTGGTAGACTTCTCAGAGATTTCTATATATAGGATCATGTCATCTGCAAGTAGTGAAATTTTGACTTCATCCTTTCCAATTTGGATGCCTTTATGCATGGTTCTTGCCTTAGTGCTCAAGCAAATACTTCTAATGCAATATTAAAGAGAAGGGGTGATAGCGGGAATCCTCGTCTTGTCCCTGATCTTAGAGGGAAACATTTTAGGATTTCACCATTGTAAATTATGTTAGCTGTGGGTTTTTCATATATATCCTTTATCATGTTGAGAAAGTTTCCTTCTTTTCCTATCTTTTGCAGTGTTTTTATCAAGAAAGGGTGCTATATTTTGTCAAATGCTTTTTCTGCATCTATAGATATGATCATGTGATTTTTTCCTTCAATCTGCTTATGGGGTATATTACATTAATTGATTTTCATATGTTGAAGCATCCTTGCACACCAGGAATGAAACCCGCTTGGTGATGGTGTATAATTCATTTAATATGTTGTTGAATATGATTAGCAAGCATTTTATTGAGGATTTTCCCATCAGATTCATTACAGAGATGGGTGTATAATTTTACTGTCTTGTCATGTCTTTCTTGGGCTTTGGTATTAGGGTAATATTGGCATCATAGAATGAGTTAGGCAATGTTCCTTCTCATTCAATTTTTTGTAAGAGTTTAGGCAAGATGGGTATTAGTCCATTCTGGAATCTTTGGTAGAATTCAAATGTGAAGATGTCTGGCCCAGGGATGTTCATAGTTGGGAGGTTTTTAATGACTGTTTCTATCTCTTTACTTGTGATTTGTTTGTTGAGATCATCAATTTCCTCTTTCAGCAATGTAGGCTGGTTTTGTGTTTTCAGGAATTTGTCCATTTCCTCTACACTTTCCTTCTTGTTGGAATATAGTTCTTCCAGATATGCTCTCATGATAGTCTTTATTTCTGTGGGCTCAGTGGTGATATTCCCTTTCTCATTGCTTATTTTGTGTAGTTGGATCTTCTCTCTTTTTTTTCTTTGTTAGTCTAGCTAAAGGTTTAACAGTTTTATTGATCTTCTCAAAGAACCAGCTTTTTTTATATTTTTTCTTACACTTTCTTATTTTCTATTTGATTTAGTTCTGTCTGATCTTTGTTATTTCTTTCTTTCTTCCTTTGGGGTTAGTTTGTTGTTGTTGTTTTTACTAATTCCTCCAACTGTGCAGTTAGGTCTTCAATTTTATCTCTTCTTTTTTGATGCATGAATTTATGGCTATGAATTTGCCTCTTGGTACAACTTTTGCTTCATTCCATTAGTTTTCATATGTTGTGTTATCATTTTCATTAGTTTCAAGGTAGTTACTGATTTCTTTTGAGATTTCCTCCTTGAACCACTGTTTGTCTAATAGTGTGTTGTTTAATTTCCATATCATGATGTGAAATCTGGGTCTCTGACTCTTGCTGATATCCACCTTCATTCCACTGTGCTCAGAGAAATTATTTTGTATGATTTAAATCTTTCTGAATTCATTGAGCCATCCTTTGTGTCCTAGAAAGTGGTCTGTCTTGGAGAATAATCTATGTGTGCTTGAAAAGAAAGTATATCCTGTTGTATTTGGGTGTAATTTTCTGTACATGTCTGTTAGGTACAGCTCCTCTAATATATGATCCAAAGTCTTTATTTCTTTATTGATTCTCTGTTTAGATGCTCTGTCCAATGGTGATAGTGGTGTATTAAAGTCCCCCACTATAATTGTGGAGGCATCCATTCCTTCGCTTAGTTTCTCCTGTGTTTGCCTCACATATTTGGAGGTACTCTGGTTAGGGGCATACATGTTTATGACTGTTCTTTCTTCTTGAAAGATTATCCCTCTCACTAATGTGTAGTGTCCATCTTTGTCTCTCACAATTCTTTTGCCTTTAAAGTCTATTTTGTCCAATATTAATATAGCTATTCATGCCCTTTTTTGGTTATTGTTTGTCTGTAAGATTGTTTTCCAGACATTCACTTTCATACTTCTTGAACCCATGGGTCTTAGATATGTTTCCTGTTGACAGCATATGGATGGGTCATATTTCCTCATCCATTCTTCCAGTCTGCATCTCATAACAAAGTGAGTTTATTCCATTGACATTCAATGTTATTACTTTCAAGGAATTACTTATATTAGCCATATTTTCTTTGGATTTGCCCTTGTTGTATGTTGTTGTTTTTTCTCTTTTTGTCTTTTTAGTTGTTCTTACACTCTCTTCCAACTCTGTTTCTCCTAGTTTTTTCTTTCCTCCTGCAATACTCCCTTTAGTATTTCTTGAAGGGCAGGTTTCTTGTTGACATACTCCCTTAGTTTCTGTATATCTGTGAATATTTTGAACTCTTCATCATTTTTGAATGCTAGCTTTGCTGGATAAAGTATTCTTGGTTAGAAATTATTTTCTTTTAGTACCTTTCCTATGTCATACCACTACCTTCTTGCCTCCATGGTTTCAGATGAGAAACCAGCACTTAGCCTTATAGGGCTGCCCTTGTATGTGGGCTGCCTTGTATGTTCTCTTTTCTCATGCTGCTTTCAGTATTTTCTCCTTGTCTTGAGCATTGGATAATTTGACAAGTATATGTCTTGGTGTAGGCCTATTGGGATTTATGCTGTTTCACATGCTTTGTGCTTCCTGGACTTGTATATCCATCTCCCTCAATAGGTTTGGGAAATTTTCAGCCATTATGTCCTCCAACACCTCTTCTGTCCCCTTTTCCTTCTCTTCCCCTTCTGGGATGCATATAATGTATGTTTGTAGTTTTGCATTCTCATTCAGATCTCTAAGTCCCTGCTGGATTTTTTCTATCTTTTTATCAATCAATTTTACTATCTGTTTGATTTCAGATGTACTGTCTTCCACATCACTAATTCTTTCCTCTGCCTCTTCAAATCTGCTGTTATTTGCTGAGAGTGTATTTTAGATTTCTTGAATTGTGCTGTTCATCACCATCACATTTGGTGTCTTTTTGTGTATGTTTACAATTTCTTCTGTATGCTCTCCAGGTGTTTTCTTAATATTCTTAATCTCTTACTTCACTTCATTAAATTGGTCTATGATATATATTTTGAGAGGTTTTATTAGTTTTTTGATGCTCTACTCCTCTTCCTGGTTTTTCATTGGGCCATATTTTCCTATTTATTGGTATTGTTTGTCTTTTTTTTTTTTTTTGCTGTCTGGTCATCATTTTATCTTGATTTATTCAGTTAGTAAGTTTCTCTGTCTAGTCTCGGGGTTTATTTATGTGCTGTTTTTGTGTGCATGCTAAGTCTTGTCTTTGACACTTTTTTCTTCTTATTCTGTTTCCCTGTGGTTGTCTATGTTCCCTTGAAGGAAAATATTAGGCTAGAGAAAGCAAAAGATGTAAGAAAAGAAAAAGTATAATAGTAGTATTCATAGTAAATTTTAGCAGAAGAACCATGTGAGATCCAGGAGAATGCATATTAAAATCATGTAAGTTGTGTAGAGTAATAACAGTAAAAAATGTAGTATTTACAATAAGATGGTAAACTGAATATGGGGAAGAATATAGTATGAATTAAAAGGTCAATGTGGTCAGGAAAGAGGGAAAGAGAAAAGAAAGCACAATAATATAAAGAATGAATAAAAGATAGAAAACAGAATAAAGATGTTAGAAATAAAAAAGTCAGAAAATTGGAGACTAAACAAAGAGAGGTGGAAGGTAAGTTGATGGAGGATAGAAAGATGTAATGGAAAGGAGACAGCATTGGTATCCAAATCAGTACACACACAAAAGAGGCAACTGAGGATGAGGAAGAACAGCAAATAAGAAACACTGCCTGCAGCACCTAATAGAATAAAAAGGGGAAAAAAGGGAAAAAAAAGAGCAAGGAAAAAAAAAAGGCTGTGGGAGGATAAAGAGAAAGTAAAGACAAGAAAACAAACCATCAAAAAAGACCAGACAAGACCTCAAGCAACAAATCCTCTTTGCAATCGAATAAGCTGCTTAGAAGTCTGGCCTTCCCCCTTTCTCCTTTCCTCACTTCCCTCTCAGGGCTACCATTGGAGATTCAAATGGGACCCTGGTGAACCAACTCACCACAGAATATAATGACTGTTAGTTTCTTGAGAGAGAGCATTCACATCTTGCCAGGAACCCTATGTGTGCTCTTGGAAACCTACAAACCACGTCCTATTTTCCCTCTCCCTTAGGTGTGCCATGGAGGGCTAGTTAATTTTTTGGCTCCACTTTCTCCCAGTCCAAGTTTCCTTATCCCAAGGCATTTAGGTAAATCAGACTCTCTCAGCAGATTCTCCTCTCCTTTCTTCCTAGTCTCCCCCAAGCCAGCCATTGTGCTCCTCCAAGCTCAAAGAAAGGGGGGACAAGAAAATTAACCCTGCACTCCTCAGGCCTCTCTATACCCCTCATCAAAACCCTTCCACTCTCAGAGCTTATCCAAGAATGGAGGGTTAAGGGAATATCAGAGTTTGGGGAGTGCTGGGTTCAGGGAACGTGGGCTTGGGAGAATGCAGGTTCAGTGTACCCAGGTTTGGGGAATGTGGTTATGGGGAATGCAGTATTTGGGGAATGTGAGTTTCAGGGAACATGGGTTTGAGAATCATGTATTTGGGGACCATGGAGCTTGGGAACACTGCCGTGTGACCAGCAAAGTTCAGGTAACACTATGGCTCTGCCCTAGGGGAAGGGTTTTGCCTTCCCACAGCTTCCAGCTTTAGTGTCTGAAACCCACTGTTTTACCTTGAGCAAACCTTATATTTGCCACAGGCTCTCCAGAATGATGTCCAGATACCTCCTCCTTTGTAGGTTCCTAAAACTTCTCATTTAGACAGGATTCTATCCTCCCCTCTCAGCCATTTTTTTTTTTTTTGCAGGAGAGATGATGAGGGTGCACTCACTTGGACACCACCTTGCCCCACTGATTTCATTTTTCCAACATGGTTTACCTCGGTGATTATTCAAATTGTCCTTGAAAAAAATTTTATTCCACTTTTGCAGAGTAGAGGATTCACTGTAATTCATGTAGGCTAATTTGGTCTACAGTATTGTTGATTGTCCCCTAAAACCTTACTAGTTCTCTCTCTAACAGTTATATTTTAATGGAATATCAGAGTTGATGTCACCAATTAAAATTGTGGGTTTGTAAAATAAACACTTGCTTTTAATTGAGGAGGACTAGAGAAGAGATATATTTTTGTATACTTCATTTTTATTTAACCCTTTCTTATTTATATTCTTTAATTAAAATTATCTATATGGATCAAAAATAATATACAGAGTATAAAGAATAAGACAATAACAGTAATATGTGAGATGCAGGTGGAGAGAACCTTCCACTGTCTTTCAGAATTTTTAGATTTTAAGAAGCAAAGGATAAAGATACAGGAAGTAGTAAGAACTGACATACTGCATATACACTGGAAACCACTCTTGGAGGAAATAAACGGCCCAAAGACATATCAGTGCAGGAGAGCTTCACCAGAAGGTAAAGATTGAAGGTGAAATTGTCAATGGCATTGGGACTACAGAGGGGTAACCATAACATAAAAAGAATTTGAATCAGAAAATGAAGAAATCCCCCAGCCCAGGACACTTCCACCAGGAGGTCACTCATTTGCCAGGTCATTGAGGTCATGTAGTACAGGCGGCCTTCAAATGGCCATGAAGCAGCCAAGGCCATCACCATAAGTAGGATTATCTCAGCTCCACCAAGGAAATGATCCATAAAGACCAGTGTCATGTAGATTGTCACATAGCTGTCATAGGCCCTTACCGTGAGCAGGAAATGAATATTACACAACAAGTTGACACAAAAACATTGCACCCAATGAGTTTGCTTAAATAACAAGTCTTTATTGAAATTTCAAAATCCAGGTGACAGTAAGGTTGTGCTTTTTTGGAGTTAGGAGTGTTGTGATATAGCAAGCTTCCAGCCCATGGTAATGTTCTTTGTAGGGTAGATGATCCAATCCCCAATTCACTAGACAGGCACATGAATATGATTCCCAATTTTACTTACTAATTACATGATTCTAAGCATGTCACTTAACTTACTTGAGCCTGTAAACCAGTCTTAAATAAAATAAGATTATTGGAAGTTACAGCAAAAGAGAGCAATTGAAATCATCCAGTGAGTATTTATGCATAGAAAATACTTGTAAATTATTTTCTGAATTAAATTGAGAGAAATTTTTTCTAGTTAAACATGTACATTACTGCACTGGTGGTTATTAGTTATTGACTTCTGACCAATCTATGTGATCTTGGGCAAGTTAGTTAATTTCTCTGTTCTTCATTTTCCTCTTCTGCAAAATACAAGTTTGCAACATACAGGGTTGTTATAGGGAACAAATTAGTCACTAAAATAGGGATGTGGGTTTGAGGGTGAATATTTTTAATATGATGGAAATTTTATCATGTTTAAGTGTCAGTGAGAAAAAGCTAGTAGAGGTGGAGAGAGGAGAGAGATAGATATAGGACAGAAATGGGGACACCAGTGGAGGCATAGATGTAGCACACATTGTTAATTGCACACAGATCTTTTCTGCCAGAACAGTATTGTGTTCTGGTGTCAGGTGCTCATGTATCTAAATGGAGTCTATCTCTATGCCCAGTCTAGCAATGTGAATGTGGGTTAGACATGGATTAATCTAAAGCAATGATGTTAGCAGTATTCTCCTGTACAGTGATTGATGTAAGGATGGATATGGAATGCCATACTAGCCAATACAAGGAGAGAAGACAAAACATTTGGAGGTCTTCTGGAAGATAATGCTGGGTTCTTAAAAGAGAAAAAAAAATTCCTTTTTTGAATAAGCCCTCTGAAAGTGATGTTGGAATTGTCATCAGAAGCGACCATTGGTCTTTTGGACAGGGAAAACTTTGGGCTGATCCAGATAAAAAGTAGACATTATTTTGAAAGGCAATTGCTTGCTTGTTATTGGATTTTTTTGAATCTGATTTTCCTACTGAAGAACATAACATTATATTCAGATATGAAATGTCCATACATCCTGGATTATATCATAATCATTCTAGCATGAAATGAACAGAAGTGATCCTTGGTTCAAAAGAAATTCAAATTCAAGCAAATGTTACAGGGGAATCCCACTGCATAGATATGCAGGTGACTTCTATGACTTTGAGATATAAAATGGACTAAACAAGAATATAAATGAAATAAATACTCATCTCAAGAAGTTAGAAAAAAATTATAGTAGGAAAACTTTGAATGTAGAAATCAATATGTCAGGCAATAAAAATATTAGACTTCATAAATAAATTCAAAAGCTCTTGGTATATTTAAAAGCCCTCTTAAAAGTGATGAACACAAATAAGTTCAATAAAAAGCAGGCAAGGTCAAATCCCAAGCAGATATTAATATAAAAAATATTTTAAAGAACACTATGCATAATCCAGTGGGGAAAATAAAATACTTTTCAGGAAGGTATATGTGTTAATGAAAACTCTTATCTCATTATCATCAAGAAAAATAGGACAGAAAAGGAAAAATATTTGCCTTTATTAAATAAAGTATTGATCTTCTCAAAAATGGAAAAACAGAGATAAACAAGCAACTGATCTCTGGATGGAGAAAACATGTTTAGCAAAAATGCTGTGGTGTAAAACATAGCACAAAACAGTTAGACTCAACTACATAAAGACAGGGAACAAACTCAAAATGTTTTTAGAATAATGGTGACAGAAAATTCTTACTATAGAAATAGCATTTACAAATAAAGAAAAGCATCTACATACATTAGTACAGAGAAATGGCAAAACTAATGTAAAGGTAATTCTCATGAAAAAAGTCAGATATTTGAAAATTCCTCCATTTTATAAGCTATCAAAGAAATGCAATTTAAACTGTGAAATACTTTTAACTTAACAAATTAGCAAGATGTATGGGAGCTACATTATCCAATACTAATGAGTGTGTGTTAAATATTCTGGAAATAAATTTGAATTTATATCATATACAATTGATTGTGTTCTTTGAATCTCTACCCCTTACTTTTAGGAATCTAGTCCAAATTAAATATAGGATCAAACATATGCATACATGATGTGTTTCACAATGTATTTTTAGCTATTGATAATGTGAAGAAAACCCAAATGAATAATTAAAGGAAAACAGTTGAAGAGCTTATGTTGTGTAATTTTGAAATAGCAGCAGGGCATCAAAAGGATTTGTAGGAAGAATTAATGATGTGGAAATGTGATTTCAGTATAATACTAACTGGAAAATTTAAAATATGAAGAAGTATAAATATGATTCCAATTTTATAAAATGATTTATCTACATAGATTTTTTTCTAAAAAGTACACTGAAGATTAATACTTATGTAAATTATGTGATTAAAAGCAAATTTTATGCAATTTTTAAAAATCAGTGTTGTGATTCTAGTTTTTTATAAAGAGAATATACTGCTGTTATAGTAGTAAAATAATTTATTAAAAGTTTTGCTATATTAGTATGGCCTGACTTCATAATAACTCAGTATTTCTTTTATGAGTGGACTGGTTATGATGCTCATTGCCCATAAAGATCTGTGATAGTAGAAAGCCACTGTTTTAGTTTGATAAAGCTCCCAAAAGTAATAAAGTAGAACTGGATTGGCTTTTACAATCAGAATTTATTAACTTGCAAGCTTATGAATTTGAGGACGAAAAAAATGTCCAAATCAAGGCATCATCAGGCAATGTTTTCTTCCCAAAGACTGGCTGCTGGCAATCCTGGACTTCTCTGGTGCATGACAAGACACATAGCAGTGTCTGCTGGACTCTCTTCTCTTCCACGTTTTGTTGCTTCAGCTTCTTGCTTCTATGACTTTCTCTCTCTTCCTTTATATTCATCCAATTTATAAAGAACTCCAGTAGGAGGATTAAGACACACCCTGTATCTCATGGTATTTTGATCTGCATTTCCCTTTTTGATAGTGATGCTGAGCATCTTTTCATGTGAATTTTAGACATTTGTCTTTCCTTTTGGGGAGTGTCTATTAAGGTCATTTTAAATTGAGTTATTTGTCTTTTTTTTATTGCTGATTTTGCCCATTTTTTATTGGGTTGTCTTGTTGTTGAGTTGTAGGATTTCTTTATATATTCTTAATATTAAACTGTTGTAGGATATGTGGTTTCTGAAAATTTTCTCCCACTGAGTGATCTGGCTTTTCAGTTTCTTAACAATCATTTGAAGCACAAAAGTATTTAATTTTGAGGATGTTGCATTTATCTATTTTTCCTTCCCTTGCTTATGCTTTGGCTATAAAGTCTAAGAAAACTCTGCTTCCAACAAGGTATTGATGGTGTTTCTCTACATTATCTTCTAGAAGTTTTATACTCCTGGCTCTCATATTTAGGTCTTTGCTCCATTTTGAGCTGTTATTTGTGTAAGAAGTATTATAGGTATCCTCTTTCAATCTTTTGGATAAGGATATCCAGTTCTCTCAGCAGCTTTTGTTGAAGAGACTGTTCTGCTCCAATTGAGTGGACTTGGTAACCTAGTAAAAAATCAGTTGGCCATAGATGTGATCATCTACTTCTGAGCTCTCAATTCAATTCCACTGATAAATATATCATCTTTATGCCAGTATCATGCTGTTTTGACTACTATAACTTTGTATATGATTTAACACCATGTAATGTTAGTCCTACGACCTCTTTTTTTTTTTTTCAGGGTGTTTTTGGTTCTTCAGCGCCTCTTTTCTTTCTAAATAAATTTCATAATGGACTTTTGCAGACAGTTTGTCAGTCTATTGGGAAGTTAAGGGTAGAATCACCATATGCTTCAACAATCATATGATCCAGCAACCCTGTTACTCAAAAGAACCAAAAGTAGGAATATGAACAGACATTTGTACACCAATGTTTTTTTATTTGTGTATTTGTTTATTTGAGGGTCATTATTTTATTAGTGTATATAGATATAAATCATTCTTTTTTAAAAAATAAACGTAGATTACATAAATATTACATAAAAAATGTGGGGGATTCCCACGTGCCCTGCTCCCTACCCCTCCCTCACTTACCCACATTAACAACATCCTTTATTAGTGTGGTACATTTGTTACAATTGATGAAAACATATTAGAACATTGCCACTGAGTGTGGATTATAGTTTACATTATAGATTGAACTCTCTCCCACACAATTTTGTATGTTATGACAAGATGTAAAATGGCCTGTATATATTATAAAAAAGTCATACAGGACAATTCCATTATCCCCAAAATGCCCCCATATTACACCTATTTCCCTCTCCATCTCAGAACCTCTGGTGCCCCTGTCTCCACATCAATGAAAAAAGTTCTTCCATTGCTAGAAAAACAAAAGTCTATAGTAGAATAGTAATAAGTTTATGCTAGTCCATTGTTTATTCCCCAATCTTGAGGATTCTGGGATGGTGATGCCCACCCCACCTCTAATTCAGAGGGGGTTTAGATCCCTTGGGGGCAGAAAGATGACACTATCCTTCTTGCACTTGTAGACTATCTCTGTTCCTTGAGATGGTAGTTATCCATCATCATTTACTTGTTAGTTTTCCTGGGTTAGTCCACAGGACTGGATAGTAAATTTCACAACTCTGTTGAGATTCAGGGACCAACAGGCACAAAGAAAGCCCCAAAATTTAAGTCTCTTGGACATAAACCTATCAAAATTAGTACTAACTATAAGTTCAAATAGAACGGGCAGAAGAATCATGTGTAGGAAAACCACAACTGAGTCCAACTCTGTCAAACTTAGGAGCATAAATTCCAAGGTAGATCCCACTGGCAGGGCACCTTGCCTAAAGTGTCTGGATGTCTCCAGAGCCTTCAGGAACCTACCATTTGAGGCAATATTTACTGTGGCAGTATATGTGTCCTGTTGAGATGTCCATAAGTGTAACCTCTGAAATGACTTCCCAACTCACTTTGAAGTCTCTTAGTCATATAAATTAATTTGTCTTTACCTTTTCCCCCTTTTGGTCAAGGACTTTTTCCAGTTGCATTGCTACTTAGTGCTTGGTAGTATTCCCTCCATGCCAGGGAGCCTCATCCCTGGGAGTCATGTCCCACACCAGTGGAAAAGTAAATGCATTTATATGCTGAGTTTGGCTTAGAGAGTGGCCACATTTGAGCAAGGAAGATCTCAGTAGATAATTCTTAGGCAACCTATAATATTAGTTTATTTCAGTTTCAAAAGAAAAGATTCATAAGTTCAGTCATTATTATCAAGGGCCCATCAATGATCTGTCCTCCTTCCCTAGCCACTACACTTTTACTTGAGGGTTCTTGATGTCCACTAGAGAATGTGGCAGAGTTCTCCAGGTTGGCAATTTCACATTTTTTGTTATTGTATGGATCTCCACCCACTGTGATAGTGCCCCATGAACACCTGAACTCTTTCATATGCTTTATAGGTATGCCCCAGTTGAATCTCCTCCAATACATCCCCCATCACTGACACTATGCTAGTGATCCTCCCTTGCCACAGTTGTAACCCTTCTGTGATCCCAAACTTCTTCAAAATGACCCAACAAAATAACAAATAAAATTAATAAAAATCGCAATATTAAGTTTTTAAAAATAACATACACTACAAAAAATTGAAAGTAAGAAAATAACCAAATTTTTAAAAACTGTTGTTCTTTCATCACTGTAAGATCTGTTGTCTTGTATGTTCAGTGACATTTTCTTCCATTTATTTCCCCTGTGTTTTATTTTTTTCATTTCTTCTCAAGGAAGTTTTACATTACAGAAAATCACATACAGAATACAGGGAATTCTCAGATACCCCAAATCCTCTCCCTCTTCTCCTTTCCCTATTAATTTAACATTTAACACATGGATGGTGCATTTGTTACAATTGATGTACGAATATTGAAGCATTGCTACCAACAATCATCAATGACTTGCATTATGATTTACATTTCGGAACACACTTTTAGAAATTTTAACAAAATTTAACATGGCCAGTATCTATCATTGGAAAATCATGTAGAACAATTCCAATGTCCCCAAAATGCCCCATGTCCCATCTATTCAATTCCTTCCTCCCCCTCCACTCATGACCCATAGCAAATAGGAAGTTTCACTCCTGGAAGAACAAGACAAATTTACTTGCAACATTAAGGTCTTGACATACTGTTCTGTCCTGCCCAATTATACACTGCCTGTGCTTTCGAGACACTCCCAATCCTCTATTTGAGAACGTAGCAGGACTCCCCAGGACTTCAATCCAACACCTTCCTATTCATTGTGTGGGTCTCCACCCACTGATACAATGCACTATGACAGAACGAATATTCCACAATTCCTAGAAGTCTGTCCCAGGGCATGCCCCATCACATTCAACAACCTAAAGCAGTAGCCATCTCCTTCCATATTTGCCAAAAAAACATTCCCATATAGTTTCAACCAATACCTGAAAATCCCCAGAGTTCACTTGCTCCCTCCCCCAATCCTCATCTCAGTTCCAGGGACTATCGACATGGACTACAAATCCTACCTCCCACTCAGACCAGCACTGCTCAACCTTAGAGCATCACTGCACAACTGCCATGCCCATCCACTGCACAACTACACCTTTCCATTTTATCATACATTTAGCCCATGTGGGCATTGACTCACAGCTCTCTACTTCTCTTCTGTCTCCTGTAAACCTATCTTCCAGACTTTAGCTCTGTAAATCTCCTCAATTTGCTTAACTTGTATCAGTGAGTTCATGCAATGTTTGTCTTTCAGTGCCTAGCTTTTCACTCAACATAAAGTCTTTATGATTCATCTGTATTATTCTGTCAGTTGATACTCAATTCCTTCTTATAGCTGAGTAATATCCCATTGTATGCATATACTAGAGCTTGCTTATCCTTTCATCTGTTAATGGACATTTGGGTTGTTTCCAACTTTCAGCATTAGTGAATAATGCCATTATGAACATTGGTGTGCATATATCTGTTCGTGTCCCTGCTTTCAATTCTTCTGGGTACATACCCAGTAGTGAGATTGCTGGATCATACAGAAGTTCTATAATTAGTTTCCTGAGGAACCAACCACCTGTTCTCCAAAATGTTTGCACCATGCTGCATTCCCACCAGCAGTGGGTAAGTGTTCTCATTCATCTACATCCTCTCCAACAACTCTGTTGTTTAAATAGCTGCCACTCTAAAGGGTGTGAAATGATATCTCATTGTAGTTTTGATTTATATTTCCCTAATAGCTAATGATGTTGAGCATCTTTACATATGCTTTTTAGCCATTTGTATTGCTTCTTTGGAGAAGTGTCTATTCAAATCATTGCCCATTTTTTTTTTAAATTGGGTTGTTTGTCTTTTCATTTTTGAGGCATAAGATTTCTTTATATATACTGGATATTAGGCCCTTATCAGATAAATGGTTATCAAATATTTTTTTCCTATTAAGATGGCTGCCTTTTCTTGACAAACTCATTTGAGATGTAAAAATTTTAATTTTGAGGAGGTCCCATTTACCTATTTTTTTTTTCTTTTATTGCCTGTACTTTGGGTGTAAACTTCATGAAACCATTTCCTACTGCAAGATCTTGTAGATGCTTTCCTACATTTTGTTCAAAGATCTTTATGAACTTTGCTCGTATATTTAAATCTTTGATCCAATTGAGTTAATTTTTTATAAGGTGTGAAAAGATGTTCTTCTCCCAAACTTTTGGATATGGATATACAGTTCTCCAAGCACCATTTGTTGAAGAGGTCATTCTCTCCCAGTTGATTGGGCTTGATGGCCTTGCCAAGTATCAGTGGACTGTAAATGTAAGGATCTATATCAAAATTCTCAATTCAGTTTCATTGGTCAATATGTCTATCCGTGTGCCAATATCATGCAGTTTAGCTTTGTATTTTACTTTAATGTCAGGTACTGTGATTCCTCCAATTTTTTTCTTTTTCAATATGTTTTTGTCTATTCAGGGTCCCTTGTCATTTGAAATCAATTTCATCGTTAACTTTTCCAATTCAGTAAAAAATGCTGTGGTAATTTTTACTGAGATTGCTTTAAATATGTAAATCAGTTTGTGTAGGCTAGAAATCTTAATGACGTTTAGTCTTCCTATGCATGAATAGGAAATAGTCTTGCATTTATTTAAGTCTTCTTTGATTTCCTTTAAGAGAGCTGGGTACTTTTGTGCATATAAATCATTTACATCTTTAGTTAAATTTATTCCTAGGCATTTGATTCTTTTATTTCCTATTATAAAAAGTTTTTTCTTGATTTCCTCTTCAGGTTACAAAGAATTGGTGTACAGAAATGCTACTGATTTTTGCACACTGATCTTATAACTTGCTACTTTACTGAACTCATTTATAAGCTCTAGAAGCTCTGTTGTAGATTTCTCAGGGCTTTCAAGATATAGGATCACGTCATCTGCAAATAGTGAAAATTTTAATTTTTCCTTCCAATTTGTAAATCTTTTATATCTTTCTTGCCTAAGTGCTCAAGCAAAAAATAATTCTAACACAATGTGAAATAAGAACAATGACAGTGAGCATCCTTGCCTTGCTCCAGATCTTAGAGGGAAAAGTTCTAGGATTTCACCATTGAATATGCTTTGGCTGTGGGTTTTCCACATACAACCTTTATCTCATTGAGGTAGTTTCCTTCTATTCCTATCTTTGAAGTGTCATTATCAGAAAAATGTGCTGCATTATCCTGAATGTTTTTTCTGCATCAGTATAGAAGACAATGTGTTTTTTTTTTCTTTCAAACTGTTTCTGTGGTGTATTCATTGATTGATTTTCTTTATGTTGAACTATCCTTGCATACCAAGGATGAAACACACTGGGTCATGGTGGATATAATTCATTGGATTTGTTGTTGAATATGATTAGGAGGTATTTTCTGGAGGATTTTGACATATAGTTTCTTTCGAGAGAATGGTGTATTGTTTTCCTTTCTTGTGGCAACTTTGTTTGTCTTTGGTATTAGGGTGATGTTGGCATCATAGAATGAATTAGACAATGTTCCCTCCACCTCTATTTTATGGAAGAGTTTAAACAGGATTAATGTTAGTTTTTTCTGGGATATTGGGTAGAATTACCCTGTGAAGCCATCTAGTCCTGGGCTCTTCTTACTTGGGAGGTTTTTGATGACTAATTCAATCTCATTACTTGTGATTGGTCTGTTGAGTTCACCAATTTCTTCTTTTGTCATTGTAGGCTACTTGTGCATTTCTAGGAATTTGCTGATATCCTATAAATTATCCATCTTGTTGGCATACACTTTTTTCAAAGTATTCTCTTTTGATACACTTTATTTCTCAGTGATCAGCAGGATATCCCCTTCCTTCTTTCTTATTTTATGCATTTGACAATTCTTTTTTTTCCTTTGTTAGTTTAGCTAAGGTTTTGTCAATTTTATCAATCTTTTCAAAGAACCAGCTTTTGGTTTTGTTTATTTTTTTCTAATGCTTTCTTATGTTCCATTTCATTTATCTCTGCTCTAATCTTTGTTATTCCCTTTTTTTCTACTTCCTTTGAGGTTAGTTTGTTGTTCTTTTTCTAATTCCTCCAGGTGTGCAGATAGGTTTTGATTTTAGCTCTTTCTTCACTTTTAATTTAGGCATTCATAGCTATGTATTTCCCTCTCAGTACTGCTTTTGCTGCATCCCATAGATTTTGATGCATTGTGTTGTCATTTTCATTCATTTCAAATGATTTATTTTGTAATTTCCTCCTGACCCACTGAATGTCTAAGAGTGTGTTTTTAACTTCCATATATTTGTACCTAATCTGCCCCTTACTGATTTCTAGCTTCATTCTATTGTGGTCAGAGAAATTACTTTGTATAATTTCAATCTTAATTAATTGAGAGTTGTTCTGTGGCTTAGCATGTGGTCTATCTTGGAGAATGTTCCATGTACACTCAAGAATGTACAGCCCACTTTTTGGGGATAATGTTCTTTATATATTTATTAAGTCCAGAACCTTTAATGAATTATTCAAGGTCTTTGTTTCTGTATTAATTATCTGCCAAGAGGTTCTGTCTAATGGTGATAGTAGTGTATTAAAGTCTCTCAATGTAATTGTAGTGGCGTCTATTTTTCCACTTAGTTTTTCCAATGTTTGCCTCATGTATTTTGAGGCACACTTGTTAGGTGCATAAACGTTTATGATTTTTTTTCTTCTTGATAGATTACCCCTTTTATTAATAGATAGTGTCCTCCTTTGTGTCTTACAATAATTATGCATTCAAAGTCTTTTTTATCTGATATTAGTATAACCTTTTTGATTGTTACTTGAATGTAAAATTGTTTTCCAACCATTCAATTTTGGCCTCCTTGTATTTCTGGATCTAAGATAAGTTTTTTATAGACATTATATGGATGGGTCATATTTCCTTATCCATTCTTCCAATCTGTGTCTCTTTATCAGAGAGTTTAATCCATTAACATTCAATGATGTTACTGTCAAGGAATTACTTACCTTAGTCTTATTTTCTTTAGATTTATGTATGCCATATGTTGTTTTTACTTCTCTTTTTATCTTTTTAGTTACTCTTATACTCTCCTCCAACTCTTTACATTTTTTCCTTTCAGTCTGCAGAATTCCCTTTAGTGTTTCTTGAAGGGCAGGTTAATTATTGATATACTCTCCTAATTTCTGTTTATCTGTGAATATTTTGAACTCCCTATCATTTTTGAATGTCAGGTTTGCTGTATAGAGAATTTTTGGCTGAAATTTTTTTTTAGCACCTAAACTTTGTCATACCACTGCCTTCTTGCCTCCATGGTTTCAGATGAGAAATCAGTACTTAATCTTATTGAGCTTCGCTCAGATGTGATGGATCTCCTTTCTCTTGCCGCTTTCAGCATTCTCTCTTTGTCTTGACCTTTGGACTGTTTGACAAGTATATGTCTTGGGGTTGACCTGTTAAGATTTATAATGTTTGGGATACACTGCACTTCCTAGACATATACACCATGTCTCTCAAAAGAGTTGGGAAATTTTCAGCCATTATTTCCTCTAACACTCCTTCTGCCCCATTTCCCTATGCTTCTCCCTCTGGAATGTCTACAGTGCATATGTTTATGCATTTTGGGTTGTCATTCAGATCTTAAAATCTCTGCTGGATTTTTTTGCTATCATTTTATCTATCTGTTCTACTATCTGATTTCAGATGTACTGTCTTCTACATTGCTGATTCTTCCCTCTGCCTGTTCAAATATGCTGTTATGTGCTTTCAGTGTATTTTTTACTTCCTGCATTGTGCCACTAATCTCCATCATATCTGTTATATTTTTACATCTATTTACAATTTCAGTATTGTCCCGAGTGTCTTCTTAATATCCTTAATCTCTTCCTTCACTTCATTAAGTTGATTCATGATTTTTTTAACATCTTTGATTAGTTGTTCCACATTTTACATCTCTTCCTGTTTCTTATTTGTTCATTAGACTCACCCATGACTTCCTGTTACTTAGTATTGTTTTTAATTTTTGTTGGTGTTTAGGCATTTGTTAATTTTGATAATCTTTTTCAGTTGGTTAGCTCCTTTTCCTACACTATGGTTTTATGTTGCTGTTTTGTGTGTGTGAGATTGTGTATGTGGTAAATTTTCTTTTTGACATGTTGTTCCTCTTATTCTATTTCTTTGCTGTTGTCTGTGTTCCCTTGAAAAAAATATTAGGACCAGAGAAATGGAAAGAGCTATGAAGGGAAAAAAAATAGTAATAATTATAAAAAAGGTAGAAGAGGAACTGTATAAGACTTAGGAAAATAAATAATTAACACAAGTGAAAAAATCACATGAAGTACAAAGGATAAGAATTAAAAACTGTAATACAAAAAATAAAATGAGAAACAAAATAGAGATAAAAGTAAAGAATGAATTTAAAGTCTAGAATAATGAGGAGAGAGGAAAAAACAAAAGAAAGCATAAAATAAAAACTTGAAGGTGAACAAAAAGTTGTGTAATGTCAGTAAAACAATAGAAAATAGGTGATAGAAAAAAGGAGGAAAGAAAAGAAATAAAATAGATAGAAAAATATAGGTGAAAGAAAATAAGGGAAACAAAAAGGGATACACAACAAACAAGAAACAAAGCAATAGCAACAACAACAACAACAACAACAACCAGCAAGATAGTGGCAGAGTAAGGAACTCTTAGAGTCAGTTCCTGATGCAGGGTAGTTAGTAAACATACAGAGCCATCATGAGATAGCTGAAGCACCTGTTTGGATGATCCAGGAGACAAGAAAGGCATCCTGCCACATCCTTGAAGGAATGGAAGAAGGAGACTGCCCATCTGAAAAGAAGACTCGTAAGTAGAGCACTCCATGCCAGGGAGGCCAGGGCCCATCCTCCACTGGAGGCAAATTGCCTCCAGAGCTGTCCTGTGCCTGGAATTGAAAGCTTCATTTCCCAAAAGCAGGGGAGAAAGAGACATTTAGGCACCAACTTCAGGTACTAATGAATAAATTCAGTGGGCTAAAGTATAATCCTGAGAAAAGCTAGAGTTTGAGCCTGCCCAAGTCAGAAAGAGGATGGTAGATGCCATCTTAACTTTGTGCCTGGCATGAGGAGAGTGGGAAGGACTGAAAATCACAGTCCTGGTAGGGACCAGCTTCTTTCCATCCAGATCAGAGGGAAGCTCTAGCCTAGGCCCCAGTGCCACCTCCAGCAGGGAGGAAGCTGCAAGAATCTGTGCCAGACTCTCCAGAAATTACTGGCCATGCTGCAGAGAATGGTGATTATCTTACTCTGGTGGCACAAGCCATCCCAGGAGTAATTCTGTGGCTGGAATTGGAAGCACCATTTCCAAAAAACAGGGGAGAAGGAGAACATTGACTGCTGATTTCAGCTACTCATCAGTAGACTCAGCTGGCTAAGGTGAAACCCTGGGAACAGCTGGAGTGTGAATCTGCCTAAGACAGATAGAGGCTAGTGGCCACCATTGTGACTCTTCTCCCAGCAGCCTGATGGGAAGCCAGGACCAAAAATCATAGTGATGGTAGGAACCATTTGCTTTCACCCAGTTTGGCCTGCAGCCCTAAACTAGACTTCAGCCCCAACTCTGGAAGGGAAGAACCTGGCAGAGCCTGCATCAGCCTATCCAGGTAACTGAAGATACCTTTGGCTGGCACAGACTGAAGATCAGAAGTCTACCAGGGCAACTGCAGTCATCTTGAACCTGCACTGCATAGATTGCTGCACACACCTGCAGCTCCATCCCTGCCCCACACAGGGGAGAAAGGAGTGTGAAGCTTCATTTTGTCTCCCTGGGAAAGAAATTCTAGACCTACATGATTTGGATTATTCCACACAGCTATTACTCTGTCCCTAACCCTGGCAAAGGAGAAAATTGGGAAAAGCTTCATTGGTCCCTGACACAATGAGGGAAGCTTAAGCCTCCACAGTTTGTAGCACCAATTGCAACCTTGGCTCTTACCGCACAACTAGTAAGAGAGAAAGGGGAGGAAGCCCTAAACTAAAGAGAAAAACTGCATCCAGAATAAATACTCTAGTAAGCCAGATGCCAAGAACCCAACAAAACATTACAAGCCACTTCCAAGAAACAGGAAGCTATGGCCCAGTAAAAGGAATAAACTAAGCCTCCAGATGAAATAAAGGAATTGAGATAACAAATCATATATATTCAAACAAATCTCCTTAATAAATTCAATGAGATGACTAAAGAGATTAGGGATATTAAGAAAACACTAGATAAGCACAAAGAAGAATTTGAAAGCATACATAGAAAAATAGCAAATCTTATGGGAATGAATGGTGTAATAAATGAAATAAAAATATTGGAATCATATAATAGATTTGAGGAGGGAGAAGAAAGGATTGGTGAGCTTGAAGAAATGTCTTCTGAAAGTGAACATATAAAAGAACAAATGAAGAAAAGAATAGGAAAAATTGAACAGGGTCCAGGGAACTAAATGACAGCAAAATTCATGCAAACATGTGAGTCATGGGTGTCCCAGAAGAAGAGAAGGGAAAAGGGGCAGAAGGAGTATTTAAAGAAATAATGGTAGAAAATTTTCCAACCCAGTTGGGGGACATATATATCCATGTCCAGGAAGCACAATGTACTCCCAGCTGAAAATATCCGTATAGACCAACTCCGAGAAACATACTCATCAGAATGCCAAATGCCAAAGGCAAAGAGAGAACTCTGAGAGCAGCAAGAAAAAAGCAATGCATAACATATAAGGGATACCTAATATGATTGAGTGCTGATTTCTTACCAGAAACCATGGAGACAAGAAGACAGTGGTCTGATATATTTAAGATACTACCAGAGAAAAACTTCCACCCAAGAATTTTATATTCAGCAATTCTCTTTTTCAAATATAAAGGCAAGATTACAATATTCACAGATAAACAGAAACAGAGAATTTCTGAGCAAAAGAACAGATTTTCAGGAAATATTAAAGGGTGTGCCAAAGCCTGAAAAGAAAAGAAAGGAGAAAGAGGCCTGGAAGAGAGTCTATAAATGAAGATTTTATCAATAAAAGTAGCTAAAAGTGTCAAAAGAGTGGTGCAAATAAAATATGACAGATAAAACTCAAATAGCCAGGAATAATTTTAACCAATGATGTAAAGAACTTGTATGCAGAAAAATGCAACTCAATGTTAAAAGAAATTTAAAATGTCAAATAACGGAAGATCATCTGATGCTCATGGATTGGAAAACTAAATATCATTAAGATGTCAATTCTCTCCAGTTGATATACAGATTCAATGAGATCCTGATAAAAATTCCATCAGCATTAAAAAAAAAATTGAAAACATGTTCATCAAATTACTTTGGAAGGGTAGGGGTCTTGAATAGACAGAAACATCATACAAAGGAAAAACAAACCCTCATCTCCAGACTTTAAATCATCTTGCCTAGCTATAATGTTAAAAACAGCATGGTACTGGCCTAAAGACAGACACAATAGACCAATGGAAACAAATTTATGGTTCAGAGACAGGCTCTCACATGTATGGTCAAGTGATTTTTGGCTAGCCTGTCAAACCCATACAGCTTGGGCAGAACAGTCCAGTCAACAAATGGTGCTGAAAGAACTGTGTACCCATAGCTCAAAGAAGGAAAGGGGACCCCTATCTCACACCTAATCCAAAAATTAACTCAAAATGGATCAAAACCCTAAAAAATAAAAGCAAAAATCATAAAATTTCTAAAAGAAATTGTGGGAAAATATCTTCAAGACATGGTGGTAGGTGGTGGATTCTTAAAGGAGATAAGAGGACTGAGATGGATTACTGATGTTTTACTGATGTTTAATGTATGTAGAAGTTTTAATTAGGTTTACTGTAAAAGTGTGGAAATGTATAGAGAGAATGGCAACACATAGTAACAGATAATTTGTAAATGGGAATGTGGCTGAAAATGGTAATCTAGATATGTAAATGCCAATTCTCAGAATACTAGAGAATAATCTAGGAACTTAATAGCACAGTAAACCAAGAGATGGATGTGAATTGTGGTTGATGGTACAGATGCAAGAGTGTCCTTTGTGAGCTAGAGCAAATGTATATAGCTATTGCAGGATGTTGGAATGTGGAGAAGCATGGGAAAATACAGCTGAAGTAACCTATGAACTGTGGTTAGCAGTAATAATATAATATTCTTGCATCTATGTGGAAAAAAGAAAAAACAAAAGAAAAAAAAATTAACCAGGAAACCAGCTTTCCCTCTTAGGCCCCTAACGAGCATCTCAGGTTGTAGATGTTCATCTATCAGTCACCCTGTAGCTTGTCCTCCACAGGTGATATACCAAGTTTTAGTGAGTATAGTAAGGGGAATAAAAGAAAATAGAAAAAAATAAGTAAACTTTATAAACTAAAAAACATCAGATCCAAGATATCTTAGAAACAAAATAAAAATGTTTATAAGTTCCAAGTCATAACGTATCAGCTGTGTGCCTGATAACCCAGTGAATCACCCTCTGGATCACTACTCTAAGGAGACCTGGGAATCAAAAAAGCAACCTTGTATAATACAAGATAGGATTTCTTCCAAGGAGCTATGCTGGCTCCACAAGTTGATTGGATTTCAAAGAGCTTTGTACTTTCCACATGTAAAAAGGTCATTAACAGGGAAGGGGGAGGGAAGCAGATGTGGCTCAAGTGATAAGGCTTTCACCAACTATATGGAAGAACCCTGGTGAGATCCCTGGGGCCTTCTGGCTAAAAAGATAAAGATAAAGCAAGCCTGCATGGTAAGCCAATGCCCGCATGATGAGTTGAGTGCCCATGTGTGTGCCCACATGGTGAGCCAATCCCTGTGCAGCAAGCCGGTGCCCACATGGTTAACTGAGTGCCTGCACGAGTGCCTGTATGGTGAGCCAAGTGCCCATGTGGTGAGCCGAGTACCTGTGTGAGTGCCCATGTGATGAGACAGTGCCCACATAGCAAGCCAGTGTCTACACAGTGAGCCAAGTGCCCATACAACAAGCCAAGTGCCCATGCAGGAAGCCAGTGTCCCTGCAAGTAAGTCACACAGCAAGGTAATGACACAACAAAAGAGACAAAGGGGAGAGTCAAGGAAAAGCAGAGCAGACACAGGAAATGAGGTGGCACAATTGACAGGGAATCTCTCTCCCCATCATAGGTCCCCAGGATTGGATCCTGGTGAGTCCTAGAGGAGAAAGATTACAAGAAAAGACAAAAAATAGAAATAGATACAGAGGATCACACAGCAAATGGACAGAGATAGCAAAAATAGTATAGCAGGGGAGGAGAAAGGGGAAATAAATAAATAAATAAATAAATAAAAACATAATCACTTGAAAAGATTCTCAACATCTTTAAAAAAATAGTGAAGAGGTAAAGGGGGAGGATGTTGGGTATATGGGAGACCACTATATTCTGTATATGACTTTACTGTGACCTGAAACATCTTTGAAGACATAATGAAAAAAAAGTAAGACACTGATGAAGAAATGGAAGAACTTGCCACTGTACATTCAGGACAACAGTTACTGCAGTGATGAAAAGCAAAATATCAAAATAAATATTTTTCTTTTTTTTAATTCCCAACTTTTTTCACTTAATTTTAGTTTTAGTTTTTCTAAATTGTTATGTATTTTATTTCTTAGGTTGACATCTAAGATTACTATCTCATTTTGCTATTAGTTGAATTTGGTAATATACTTGAGTTCATTTTTGAAGAAGTTTGGATCACAGAATGGTTACAACTATGGCAAGGGAGGAGGAGCATTGGTGTGGTAATGTGGGGTGTCAGTGATGGGAGATACATGGAACTTCACCTAGGCATACATATAAGGTACAAAAGTATGTTCTAATGTGTCATGAGGCATTGATACATGGCTTCAGACAACAACCCAAATAATACTGAATTCCCATCCTGCAGAGCTCTGCCACATTCTCTAATGGAACAGCAACAATCTGCCAAGTACACGGGCAATGACTGGGGAAGAAGGATGGTCCATTGGTGGGCCCTTGATATTTGAACTATTCTTATGAGCCCTTGGTCTTGAAATTGCAACTTAGCCTAGTGTTGCAGAGCCTCCATGTTGTTCAAATGTGGCCACTTTCTAGGCCAAACTCAGTATATAAATGTGTGTTGGACATGACTCCTGGGGATGAGCCTCCCTATCACTATGGGATTACTACCAAGCACTGGCTGGTGATGCAACTGGAAAGAAGACCTTGAATAAAAGGGGGATATGGTAAAGACAAATAAGTTTATATGGCTAAAGACTTCAAAATGAGTCAAGAGATCATCAGAGGGGTAACCCTTATGCATGTCTCAGCAGGATCTCATAGACAGCCAAAGTAGATACTACCCCTAATAGTGGGGCTCCTGAGCTCCTGCAGTCATTGCAGATAGATCCAGAGTTTGGTACCTTGCCAATGGCCCTACTTTGGAGTTTGTGCTCCCCAGTGTGACAGAGTTGCACTCAGATATGACTTCTCTACACACGTTTCTTCTGTCCCTTTTATTGAACCTATAGTTGGTGCTGGCGTTGGTAGGTGTAGGTCCAAGAGACTTAAGTCTCTGGTCTCTCCAAGTGCCAGCTGGACCCTGAGCCTTAGTGTAGCTGCAACACCTACTCTCCAGTTCATTGGACTCACCCAGGACAACTGAAAAAGAAGTGAGGATGAACAACCAATACACCAAGGAAACAAGAGAGTATGCAACTGCAAGCAAGAAAGTCCCATCCAACAGCCATATGGGATCAAAGTCTCCTCTCAATTAAAAGTGGAGTCGGCATCACCATCCCAGAATCCTCAGGACTGGGGAATAAAATATGGACCAGAGTTGACTTACTGGTGGTCTACTATAGACTGATTGTGATTCTAGCAATGGAAGAAATTATATCATTGATGTGGAGACAGTGGCCACTGGAGTTGCTGAAGGCAGGAAGAGGGAAAAAGGGGTATAATATGAGGGTATTTTCAGGACTTGGAATTGGTTTGAATGACTTTGCAAAGACAGTACATTATATATCCTGCCATAACCTACAGAATGGAGTATGAGAGAGTGTAAACTACAACGTAAATTATAACTCATGCTAAAGGGCAATTCTCGAAATTGTGTTAACAATTGTAATGAAAGTACCACACTAATGAAAGAAGTTGTTAGTGTGGGAAAAGTGGGAGATGTGGGGAGTGGGGCGTATGGGAATCCCCTACATTTTTTTATGCAACATTTTATGTAATCTATGTATCTTTTAAAAATGAATTGTAAATATATATATTTTTAAAAAGCTTGTCAGGCTCCTTCTGCCCCCTTTCCCTTTGCCAGGTTAAGGACCTAACAGTTGGCCAGAGCCCTGCTGATTAAGTGCCTGTCTCCACTCCTTCTCTAATCTAATTCCTCTCTCTCCCTGGGTGGCTAGTATGACAGCCTGCCTGAACAGCCCCCACCCCTCCTCATTGGGTCAGCATCCCCTTTGAAGTTCACAGGGGGCTCAGCTGCCAAACTCACCCCCAAAAACCACTCTCCACCCTCAGTCAGATACCTCTTCCTCCTAGGGAATGCTCCTTCCTAATGCATTGGTAGCTGCTAGTCAGGGGCTCTACTGAGGCTGCTTGCCCTGAGGGCAGGTGCCATTTCCAGCCACTGGGGCAAACAGCTCATGGTTTTCTTTGGACTTCTTTATCTGTCCAGTTCCTTCCTGGATGATGCAGATGTCTTGCCCTTTCTATATACACCGAAAGCAGCTCCCTTGGACAGGTCCTTGTGCTTTCTCCACTCCTTTTTTGTGAAAGAGTCAGGCTTTGCTTACACACCTTGATGCCATTTTCCCAGAAGCTTCCAAAAGTTTATAGTAGCATTATTCACAGCTGCCAAAAGATGGAAACAATCCAAGTGTCTATCACCTAATGAATGAATAAACTAAATGTGTTATATACACAATGAAATGTTACTCAGCTCTAAGAAGAAATGACATCCTGATGCATGCGACAACATAGATGAACCTGAGGATATTATGTTGAGTGAAATAAGCCAGACACAAAAGGACAAATATTGTATGGTCTCACTAATATAAACTAATTATAATGAGCAGACTCTTTGTGTTGAATTCTGAAGTATAGGGTAGAGCAGGGGGAGTTGATGCTTAATTTGTACAGAATTTTTAACAAGCCTGTTTGTAAATGTTTGGAAATGGATAGAGATGATGGTAGTACATTACTGTAATTATGATTAACAGTGATGGATTATGAGTGTGATTGTAGTTAAAGGGAGAAGTTTTTTTATTTTTTTATTGATTTTTAAAAATATTACATTAAAAAAAATATATGAGGACCCATTCAACCCCACCGCCCGCACCCCACCATTCCCCCCCCCCCCCCCAGCAACACTCATTCCCATCATCATGACACATCCATTGCATTTGGTAAGTACATCTCTGGGCACCTCTGCACCTCTTGGTCAATGGTCCACATCATGGCCCATACTGTCCCCCATTCCATCCAGTGGGCCCTGTGAGGATTTACAATGTCCAGTGATTGCCCCTGAAGCACCATCCAGGGCAGCTCCAAGTTGAAGGGAGAAGTTTAAGTTCATGTATATCGCTAGATGGAAAGCTAATGTATGAACAATTGACTGTATAACACAGTGAAGCTTGCTGTGAAGGATGATTATAGTTAATAGTACAAAAGTAAGACTATTCTTTCATAAAATATAACAAATAAGTGTCACTGTTACATTGGGCTAAAATAGGGTGGTAAATGAAAAAAAAAACAACTACTGAAACTATGGAATATAGTTAATAATAAGATTGCAATATTCTTTTATCAATTGTAACAAAGTAACCCTACCAATGTTAAGTGTCAATAACAGGGAAGTATAAGGGATATGGGAATGTTCTACAATTGACTGAGGTGATGAATGTACAACTCTGTGATTATACCAAGAACCAGTGATTGTACACTTGGAATGAAACTGTTACTAAAACAAACAAACAAACAAAAAAGACCCATTCTGGGCCACATCTTAACTGAAACAGCCTTATCAAAGGCCCTTACTAGTAACCTAATCAATTGGACCTATTTAAAATAGGTTTACACCCACAGGAACTGATTAACTTTAAAAGCTTAAATTTCTGGGGTCCATACAAGCTTCAAACCATCACAACCACATTGAAATCCAACATACCTATAAACAGGAGATTCTAGTGTCATCTTGAGAGTAAAATAAATAAGTCACTGCTTATATATCCCTCCATGAATGTGCTTGGGGAAGAAACAGTTTCAATTAAGGACGAGAAATCTTATTAGTAGAGAAGAGTTTGCAGTCACTGACCCATCACTCTCTGCTGCTTTGCAAGTTCATCCATTTTTACCTTAAGCATAGTATTTCATTCCCTCAATTAGTGACTCAGAAATGATTGCTTAGAAAAACTTGCTAATAAATCTGAGCTTATGAACAGTTTATTTTTGCTCTATAGTTTCACAAAACCCTTTTGTAAAAGTGGGTCACAAACACTGCTAACTTAATAATAAATTTCTTAAGTCATAAAAGTTCCTTAGCCTCAATCTTCAATAGAAATTGATGGGGATAAAACTAAACATTGCAGGACATCCCTTACAAAGCCTCCTTCCTGCACATTTGCCAATTTGCTCTTTAGAGACTATATCAAGCGTTCTATAAAAGCCACCTGCGATGAGTTCTAAACTGATTTAAAGTCCTGAAAATAGAAACACATCTTAAGGCAGAAAAAGGGACTGCCAGCACCATAAAATCAGTAGTGAATAAAAGCTGCCCTGGAGTCACAGAACTGGAATTTAGGTCTTTTACGACTTTTCCTAGGACAGTCGAAGTTCAGCCTGGACATACCTCCTATGGTCCATAGAATCCTGGATCCGCATGGCTTGTAAACTCAAAACCAGCAGCATCTACAATTTGTGGCTAGTTATTATTTGGTATTCAAGTTCAAGTTTCCTTAGAGTCTGTCCTTTCAACATTTTTAAATGCTATTTCAAGGAAATATTTAGTTGCATAGTATTTAACTACAACTAGGCTATGATATTCTTAACTTCAGTTCCTAAGTGATTAGAATTAGCAGCTTCAGCCAAGATAACAGCCAAAAGAGTTAATCTTGTCCTCTCCTGTGGTAGTAACATCTGTAGTCATAGTGGATATGAGAACAAGCAAGGCTGGATTAGTGGCTTCTCTATGGCTGATGGTTTGGACGTGATATTGACATTGGTGCATATGACACAGAAATTTCTAGTCATGGTAGTATGAATGAATGAACGAATCAGAGTCTATTAATTGTTACCCTAATAATATCTGTCCCAAAGAGTTATAGAGAGGACAAAACAAGGAAAAATATCTAGGTCAATGAAAAACTGCTCTTCTACTGCTGATGCCCTGAGGACAGATACATGCAGGCTAGACAAACTACTGTCTCATATTAAAAACCCAAGTCATTCCTAAGAGCAAGAGCTTTGGAATACAACAATCCTTGTCTCCTAAAGTTCTCAATTTTGCTTAAATACTATGTGACTTTTGACAATTTCTTAGCCTCTTTATGCCAGTTTCCACATATGTAAAAAGAGTATGGTTACAATACCTAATTTATAGGACTTTGTGGGATTATTGGTGATAGTACATGCATTGTGCTTAGAATGATACAGTAAACTCATCATTTCATTTTGTCATTTTCTTTAATGAAAGAAAAGCTCATGTGTGACCCACCCAGTTTTCTGGGAAGAATTATCTCAACTCATATATGTACAAAAATATAGGAGAGCAAGGTGGGTGATATATACAAACATCTTATGGTGAGTAATTACATATCTTCATTCTTCCTCATAGATGCCAATTTTGTTCCAGTGTCAGGTGACCATGTATTTGAGTAAATGTGGGTCCATCCCCAGGCTATAGATATGTATATGGATTAGATAAAGCTCATATGGTCATTTTATTGCCTTTTCAGTGAGTGATCTAGGGATAAGCATGTGACACAATTCTATATAAGAATTATATAAGAAAGTAAATTCCTATATAATAAGAAAGTAAATTGTATAGAAGTCCCTGAATATATTTCTTTGTTCTTAAAAAAAAAGTCATGAAAAACTTTTTCTTTCATCACCAAGTCCCTCTGCAAGGGATGGTGGAATTGTCACCAGCAAATATCATTAGGTTTTTGAATGGGGGAGTTTTGGGATGGTGAAATTTTGGACTGTCACAGTTAAAAATGTATACAACATTTGAAAGGGTCTTGATAGCTTGTTATTGGACTTTATGTGAAGTTGCTTTTATTGCTGAAGGACTTTTGAAAGGGGGAACCTCTTGCATATTCAATCAGATGGCTGCAGTTCATTTGTGCCCTCTTAGGAAATCCTCTGAAGCATTTCCTAATCTTTAGCAGAATGAGCACCTCCAATAATCAGTTACTGGAAGATGCCTAAAAACAGCCTGGTTGACAGATAGTGGCTCAAGACTATAGAGTTAGCACTCAATCTGGAAATTAGAAGCAAAGAGACCAGTGGATTGAAGTGGGAAGAGATAATCCATACAATAGGCAGAAATAAGAGCAGTGTTCCACATGCCATCACAGGAAATAGATGATAACGATAATATTGATATAATATAGATTTTACCCATCCTTGAACAGTAGCCAATATGGTTTGGAAAAAGCTGTTTAAGATTATGGAAGGATAAAAGGAATCCTGTGTGATACATCTGGTGGAATATCTTGGTAGATATTAATTCAAATCTTGTCTTAGTTTGCCAAAGGTCTGCCAACGCAAACTGCCAGAAATAGATTGGCTTTTATAAAATGGTATTTACTTGTGATAAAAGCTTATAGACCCAGATTCTATGGATATAAACGCATCCTAAATTACATATTATTTTATGCTTATTAATCTTTTTTTCTTTAAATTGAGGGTAATAATTAAACTAATGAATACATGCAAATAGGAACAAATCTCATTTAAGGATTGAGCAGCTGGGCTCATATCTTAACTCCATTGTCTGCTGAAGATACCTGGAAAGCTCTTTGACACACTCAAAATAAGTTGGTGAATAAGACTCGCAATACATAACCATGGGTAATTCAATATTTTGGGGTCCAAAATAGATACTTGAATTGCCACTTAAAAGGGATTTTTTTTTTCTTCAGGAGAATGTGAAATATAGCAAGCACACTGAAAACATATGGTATTTATAGAAAAATGGATAAAACAATCTCAACAATAGTTATAGATTATACTAAGAAACAAAGATGGGAAAGATCATGCACAATGATCCTAGAGGAAATATGAGGTACGCTCATTAAAAGGATTCATAGGGAAGCGGACTTGGCCCAGTGGAGAGGGTGTCCGTCTTCCAAATGGGAGGTCCGTGGTTCAAACCCCGGGACTCCTTGACCTGTGTGGAGCTGGCCCATGCGCTGTGCTGATGCGCGCAAGGAGTGCCCTGCCACGCAGGGGTGTCCCCCGCATAGGGGAGCCCCACGCACAAGGAGTGTGCCCCGCAAGGAGAGCTGCCCAGTGCGGAAGAAAGTGCAGTCTGCCCAGGAACGGTGCTGCACACACACAGAGCTGACACAGCAAGATGATGCAACAAAAAAGGAAACACAGATTCCTGTGCCGCTGACAAGAGCAGCAGCAGCCAAAAAGAAAAAAAAAACACACGCAGCAAAGGACACAGAGAACAGACAACTGGAGTTGGGGGTGGGGGGGAGAAATAAAAAATAAATCTTTAAAAAAAAAGGATTCATAGGTAGCTCAAAGACAATGACATATGATCTTGGCAGAAGAAGAATAGAAATGAATTTATGGGAATATTTTGGTCCTTCTATCCTAGGAGAATGAATGAAGAAATGATGTGAATTATTTAGGTACTTTCTAACTACCAAGACCCCACAATCAACTAAAACTAGGGGTACCCATTTGTGCAGTTGATCAGAATTGGAAATCTATTAAATTTGACTAGGAATATATGAGCTGATGGAAATGGTCATAACTTAAAGCTAAGGCTAATAGAGACTCCATGTCAAACTTTGAGTAAGAAAACTGGGCATATGGCTGGGCCACCAAGAAATGGAGATCCAAAATTAACTGAGACTGCCCTTGATTTATACTCCAATCAATGACAAGTTTTGGTAGGTTGGCAAAGTCCAGTTTTGTTTGTAAGAACAAGAAAATATTGTTATAATTCTAAAGGGATTAATTTATAATAATCTTTATGCATTTTTGAAAGAGTATTATAATTCATAGGATTAACTTGATTAATTTAATCAAAATATATGATAATATTGATATTGATGACCAAATCTAAGGGAAATTAAATTAAAACCTCCACATGATGCTCATCCAATGATATCTGAATAAGCATAAAGCCTTAATTAATAATCCATTAATGGTTACATTAAATAAATATATTCATATCTTTCATAAAGATATTAACAATCCATTTATTGTTAACAATCCATTGTTACTCTAAATCAATGTATTCATAATTTTCAAAAAGCTAAAATTATAGTGAGAGGAAATATAATTAAGAATAAGCTTGTGCTGGAATATTTGGCAAACTGCAATGTTTCTTTAAAGCGATACCCACAATTTATTTGATAGTACAAATTATTAGCATTTTGACAGCTATCAATTAGATTTTTCTCTTCTGTAAATGGCATAAAATATGCAAGAGAAAGAATGATAATTAGTGTTTTAAAATTCAAAAGGCTTGACTATATTTAGAAGGAGGTCTGTTTAGGACATAAAAGATATATATCATTACAACCCAACTCCTAAAAGGCAGTTTATAAAATGCTTTTGCAAACTTCCCATAACTATCCATAAACAAATAGACTAATTTTGCCTTTAACAAAACACATCCCCTTACTTAATAATACCTTCTACAAATTTCTATTAGTGTTCAAGCCTTGTCTTACATATTTCCACCTTGATTTTATGAAAACCAACCATCTTATCTTAGGACAAAACACATTCCCTTAAACAAACTTATGAAATTTTAATTGGCATTGCTGTGAATTCACTTCCACAAATCTTTTACTTCTTTCTATATCCATTTAAGTCTCATATCCCTCATTCTGTTCTGTGAAAAAATAAAATTATTCATTTCAATTTAAGCAAAAACTATTTTTGAGAGGTTTGTAATAATTTATTAGCCAAAAACTTACAATTTTCACCATCTTAAAGATTAAATACATTTAATGCTAATTTATTTCTTAGTATCCTGTAAACCTAGGGAGATTATACCCAAGCTAAATTAAACTGGAAAAATTATAGTTTAGGCAAAGATGTTCTCTTTTCCTTTCTTCCTCCACAGGAGGCTATAGCTTCTTTTTTATTTTTCTTTAAAAAATATTCTAAAATTGTGAATAACCTTAAAAGCAAACTGACTGCCAAATTATGGAAAATATGTTACTATTGTTTAATTTGTTTTAATAATAATTTAGAAAAATATTTCCATAGCTTTCAAGGACTTTTTCTTTACTTACTGAAATATGCCCATTGGATTATTACTGTCATCTCAAAGCTGTTAAAATTTAATTGGGGAATTATAAAACAAACTATATAAAACAAGGTTTATTCTGTAATATCCCCTTTGTCCCTATTATTTTAATTTCCAAGCCTAGTAGACAGAATTCTTTTTAATTTTTTAAAAATTTTATTAGCCTTTTCTTTAAAAGATACATAGATCACAAAAAGTGTTACATTAAAAATATAGGAGGTTCCTATATACTCCACACCCCACCCCACTCCCACTCCTCCTACATTAACAACTTCTTTCATCATTGTGGCACATTCATTGCATTTGGTGACTACATTTTGGAGCACTGCTACACCACATGGATTATAGTTTATGTTGTAGTTTACACTCTCCCCCAGTACATTCAGTGGGTTATGGCAGGATATAATGTCCATCATCTGTCCCTGCAATATCGTTTAGGACAACTCCAAGTAGTAGACAGAATTTAGGCTAAACTCACGTCACCTCTTACTTTCCACACCCAGCTGCCCTCTTAGTTTCCTCCACTGGTTTTAATGAATCTCTAGAATTCAGTTAGTAGAAGGCCCTGGGGGTGTGATAGATGATAGATTCCCATGCCACTGATAATAACAGAAGCGGACAAAGAAGAACACACAACAAAATGGACACAGAGAACAGACAACTGGGCAACTGGAAGGGGGTGGAAGGGGAGAGAAATAAATAAATAAATCTAAAAAAAAAAAAGATTATGGGACAATTCATTATACACATTTTAGTTTCTTTCCTTGGAATAGTTTCTTTATTCAGATTTTATGTGAGTTCTTATCCTGTTTGACTTCTCCAAATTTGGTCTTCAAGAGTACTCATTTACTTATATAAGCACTCATTTAATTTTTAGAAATAGAATAGAGCTCTTTTAACAATTTTCATTTGTTAATTTAATATTATCTTCTGGGGGTATGAAAATATACATTGAACAAACAAACAAACTCAAAAACTGTTAAGACACACCAATAGAAACATAAAGCTCACTAATTTGACTCATAATTCTTACTCCTTTTAAATGACTGTCTCCAAGCTCTCCATCATTTTACATCTCTGATTTTTACTGTATTTAAGATCTCCACTGGAATCAGAGTTGCCTTTAATATGCAAAGTCATTCTTGGAAACAGTTTCATTAGTAACCAGCAACTAGTTAGGAATACTTGAGCAGTATAAATGCAGCTAAGCCCTAATTTAACAGTTTAGACTGACAGGCATCTAACACTAGTATATTCTGGATTACCCTTCGGGAGTAAACTAAGACCCGAGTTTTCAGGGGTTGGAGTTGTCCTGGGTGGTGCTGCAGGGACAGTTACTGGACATTGTATGTCCTCCCATGGCCCACTGGGTGGACTGTGGGAGAGTGTGGGCTATGGTGTGGACCATTGACCATGAAGTGCAGTGGTGCTCAGAGATGTATTCACCAAATGCAATGAATAGCTCATGATGATGGAGGAGGTTGTTGTTATGGGGGAAGGAGTGAGGTGAGGGGGTTGTGGGGTATATGGTGATCTCATATGTTTTGAATGTAACATAAAAAAAAAGTGTAAGCTATTGATTAAAGACTGTAAGTTTATTTTTAACCCCATGATAAAAATTCTGACAAAATAAAATGTGACTAAAACTTAAAATATTGTCAAAATAACATCCCATTTTAACTCTTCCACAGTTTGCACAAGTATTATGAGCTTTCAATTTTGTAATATATTTTTAATTGCCGGCAACTTTTCTTTTTGTTGGGGGCATTGTCCAGTTCAAAGTTACTAAACTTTAATAGCAACAATTTTGTTAATGTGGCTACCCAGATATAATTAGAATCAACATGGAAATAGGACAGAAAATATTAATGTTGCTAAATTTTTCTGCTTCTCTAGTAGTTAAACTAATTCTATTAGCTACGAGACCATAAACACACCAACCAGGTGGCAAGAGGTTCACAGAGTTGCTGCCAGAAGGTTTTCACCATCTTAGTTAACAGTTTTTGCAGCATTTGCTCTACTCCCATCGACATTTTCAGGACATCCCTGTACTCACACGTAGTTCCACATCAGTCAAGCAAGTGGGTGACCACATATTCTTTCCATGGTCCCCACTCATCCTGGATGGCAGGCACCCAACCTACATGGATGTTACAGGCCCATCTGGGATTTCCCCCTTGGATTCTCCTTTCTCTGAGCTCATGCCCACTACTGTCAGTGGTTCTCCAGTGTCCTAGCTATGGCTCACCAATTGTTACAATCCAACTCCTGAAGGGCATTATTTGTGAGGTCATGAGATCAAAGAACACAGCTGGCATTTAGTCAAGCATAAACTTTATTGGGATTTACAGATAGGAGAGAATGTACCCCATGTGAGGACTTAACTGAACATGGAATCAAGCAGTCATTTCCTTGCAAGTCAGGATTCCAAATGCAATTATCCAGGAAGGACTTGTAGAAAGTCTTGTTGTCTGATGGCTTGGACCCCTGTTAACTTCACGCAAAGTCAATGAGCTACTTGCTAGAACTGTATAAATGAAACCACTTTAAGCCTAGTCTAAAAGAATGGTATAGAAAAGGGAGACATTGACAGAGAAAGCACTTCAAGGCCAAAATCATAAAAGATGAAGTCTGGACTTAAGACATCTTGGGCCCAGAGAGTGAACACACAATTTTGTGTGGAAAATGTGAGTTTGCTGAGACATTTGAAGAGGGTCTTCCAGGGTATTATTCAGGGAGAGTTTGTCTGCTCCAGGTTACAGAGAGGGTAAAGCACATTCTCTGGTGGTTGCGAGAGTTAGGTGACCACCCAACTGCTCTAAGTGGGTTGGGTCTATGCCTCAAAGTTTAGGAAGAAATAAACCACCACGCCACTGTTCTGTGGGGGTTTGGCCTATGAACTAAAGCTTAGGGAGTGTGTTGCCACCATTCCACTGTACTGGGAGGTTGAGACTTGGTTCCAGAGATTGGAGAAAGTGTGGCCATTGCCCCAATATACTTGGAGGGTGAGACCAGGAGCTTGGCCACAACCGATGTGAGAGTGAGGCAACTAATTGCTTGAGCCACCTCCATTCCTTGTTTGGTTGTGTCTCTTTTTATGTTTTTCTTATTGTGTCTCTTGCTGCATCAACTTGTGTCAGCTTGCCATGTCTGCCCATCACTCCAGCTCATTGTAGCCTTTAGGAGGCACCAGGAACTGAGCCAGGGACCTCCCATGTGGTAGGTGGGAGCTCAATCACTTGAGTCACATCCACTTCATGATAACCTTGTTTTTTTTAGTTTTACAGGTCTACAGCTGGAGGGAATGTTACTCCAAGAAAGACTACATACCTATAACTGAATTTTATGAGTTTTGTACTGAATATTGCTATTGAAATGGTTAAGGATTTTGAAATACTGTGACATGATAAGTATATTTTGCATATGGAAAGAACGTGATGTTTTGTGATGCAGATGATGGAATGTGACTGTTTGAACTTATATTAAGAACCCAGAAAAGAAAAGGATTATGTTCTTGAACAAATCCATTCCTGTGAATGAACTCCAGGAGATGGTGAGCCTTGTGGTGAAGGCAGGGATCTCAGCATAGATAGGTAACCATCTTCCTTCACCACATATTAGGAGCCCATGTTTACCAGTAGTTGTCTGTGGTGAGAAAGCATCTCTGGTGGTGCCTGATTTGGACATTTCACAGCCTTGGAACTGTATGCTTTTGCCCTAATAAATTTCCTAGTATAAAAGCCAAGACATTTCTAGTACATTGCATCAGCAACCATTTGGCAAATTAAGACAACTCTGAATGTGACCAAGAACCAAACAGCAAGAACACTCCTGAGATATTTTTCTATTGATTGTAGGATATTTGTCTGAAAGTGTGTCCAAAAATATATGTTAACAATGTTGCTGTTATATCCATTCCAGTGGGTTTATGTTTGAGAATGAAAATCCAGTGATGGGTAGAAAAGAGATGTAGTGCCTTCATGATTCAATTTATGGGTAGACACTTATACCTCAATTTAAGATTGGTTGTTATGAATTATGAGCTCAATTTATGATATGCTTATTTTTTCAGATGACTTGTACGAATTTAAAAAATATATATATATATTTATACAGGGCATAGAATTTTAAAAAGCAGAGTTTCTGTGTTGCCACAAATCAATATGATATGCTAAGCTGTCTGTGTAATGGGAAAGAGATGACTAAAAACTGCCAGGTATGTCAGAGCTTCATTTGCTCCATAGAATATGTCATATGGAAAGGTAAAGAGAATGCAATTGAGGAAAATAGAGATGGAACCAAGAGACAGCCCTGAGTTAGATGACCTTGGCTATGATTCAATATCCCTATCTTATGGAAAGCATTATGGCATACTCAGATGGAACTGTATTTAGGATAGAACCACTTAATTGTCCTGCAATACTTTGGGTTGAAAAGTTTTCCAAATTGCACAAACCATGGAAATCCAACTTCAAAGCAAATATCTGGTGGTTTAATCAACACTAATCCCACTTTGCTAGACATTTCTGCAAAGCTTTTATATATTAAGCATGGGTTACTGAGAAAATCCAAAATGTTAATCCTGTAGGCTTATCCAAATGAAAATGATTTTTCACTCATAAAGAAACACTAGAGGGGATAGCAAGAAGATTTGCTCAAGAAGCATTGAAAAAACTAGCTTTAACTGGAGTTCTTAATTGTTGTTAGCACCCTGTAGTGTATGATTGCATAATTTTCTTCTCTATTGCTCTATGTTTTAGGTAAAAGGGGGAAAGTGGTATATAAATATATGGTTTTAAACAGTTCATTTAGCATATTTCCACTGAAGCAGAAAAAGGCTTAGGTTAACTTTACTCATAAGTATCTAGGTACTTGCAAAAGTAATGCTGATGTGTACTTTTCTTAACACATAAAGCTTTGTAAGGATGAAGTTAATCAGTGCATTAATAAGCTAAATTCAATTAAGGGATCTTTTGATCAGATTGCCTTAATTTGAACATATTCACAGCCTTGGAACTGTAAGTTTCTCCATAAAAAATTCCATTATAAAAGCCAACCCATTTCTGGTATCTTGCTCCCATCCACTTTAGCAAACTAAAAGAGCAGGGCATCTGCTTGCACAGTCTGGATCCTCTTCTTTTATCTGGATTCATTTTCTTAGAATTGCCCTGTAAGTTACCACATCTTAAATGACAACCTATTTCAGTGGTATTCAATTGGCCTACGATTTTCTGTTCAAGTTGAATATGCATACTTTCTGCTTTGATTACTCAGATATTATAAACTCTATCTTTTGTAACAGTTATATTTTTCCTACTGGGTAAAGCTCTGATCTATTCAATAAAAGTTATTTTGAAGGTGAAGTTCTGCAATGAGTTTTATTAATTTAAAAAATGTTCTATGTATATATTCAAATTGGGAATATCTTGTTCAAGCATTCTCTATGGCTGTACCTGAAATAATTCAATATACTTTCTTGGCTTTAGGCAGAGAAAATAATTTCTCTGAATGGAACCTAGATTACTATGTAATTGGTGCTTCATGGATTGTACAAAACAGCAACCTTAATTTTGGGATGACTCCTGTCTTAATGATACTCTCTTTTTCCACTGATTTCTGGATGATCCTTGTCTCCCACAAAAATTCATTTACGATGAATGATGTCAGCAATAGGGATTAACGCAGTTAATTTCTCACAAAATTCTAATGATAAACTTTTACATGTATTTTAATTATTTGAGATACTGGTTACATAAATTACACTGAAGATTTACAGATAAATTTTGTTTAGAATATAAATCACCATGGATTTTCCAAACATTGTGGGAAATTCCTGTCAATTAACCAAATATCATTGATTATTAATCTGCATATGCAAAGAATTTTCCAATTGAACTGGACATCAGTCACCATTTATGAAAGAGTAACAATTCAAGATTATAGATAATAAGGGGATAATATGTACTAACCCACATATTCTGACTACAAGACCTTTCTTTTTGCTTTAGACATAATTGTTCTTAAAATAGGAATAGATTTTGTTTTATCTTATTTGTTTACATGAATTTTTACCCAAGATCACTCTTTGGCTCCAGAGCTTTCTCATTGCACTTTTCACCTCAGCATTTCTGAGTGTGTAGATTAAAGGGTTTAACATAGGTGTTATCATGGTATAAAAAACAGCCACTGTTTTATCAATAGTAAAGGTGCCCATGGGCCGAAGATATATAAATATACAGGGTACAAAAAGTAAAATGACTACAGTAATATGTGAGGCACAGGTGGAGAGAGCCTTCCGCCGTCCCTCAGAGCTGTGACTTCTGAGGGTACACAGGATGAGGGCATAGGATATAATAAGAATAGAAAATATGAGCAAGCACATGAACCCACTGTTGGCTGCAATATAGAACCCTAAGACACGAGTATCAGTACAGGAGAGTTTTAGCAGAGGGTAAAAATCACAGAAGAAATGATCAATGACATTGGGGCCACAGAAGGGTAACCACACAATGAAAAGAATTTGAATCAGACCATGAAGAAATCCCCCTGCCCAGGACACTGCAACCAGGAGGCCACACACCTGCCAGTTCATTATGATCATATAGTGCAGGGGCCTGCAGATGGCCACATAACGGTCATAGGCCATCACTGTGAGCAGGATGACCTCAACTCCCCCAAAGAAATGTATTGCAAACACCTGCATCATGCACCCATTGAAGGAAATTGTTTTCTTTTCGGTAAGTAAGTAAAATATAATTTTGGGGGCTGTGGTAGAAGAGAGGTTACTATCTGCTAAGGACAATAAAGACAGAAAAAAATACATAGGTGATCGCAGTGCTGGGCTGGTGGCAATGGTCACAATAATGAGTAGGTTGCCTGCCAGGGTGAGAAAATAAATTAGTGTAAATATGACAAAGAAGAGATCCTGCATGAATGGGTTCTGTTTCAGGCTGAGCAGAATGAATTCTGTCACATTGCTCATTGCTCCATGAATGTCATTTTGTATTTGGATAATTGATTTTTCTGCAAATAGAACAAAAGATTACAATGGTGAAAGATAAAATTTGAGAATATTTTATCTGTCAGATGAAATGTTTTCTATGTATTTAATGGAGATCCTTTTCATAGAAATCCTAAATTTAATGTTGGGTAAATTTTGAGTCACATATTGAATACATAGACCAACTTCTACATATACACATGCTTGGTTTTATGACAGTTGTCATGTCAGGCACCTTTCCTGAAATCATTTAGGACTGAATCTTCTCCTAGTTACTAGTAGAGCAAGTTCTCCCATGACAAACCGGAATAAAAAAGACCCTGTATCACAGAGTAAAAATTAACAAAAGAAAGCCCTGGAACTACACTATACAAACAGTGACCCCTAATTTAAACCATAGACCATCGATAATAGTGCAATTTTAAAAACATGCTACATCAATTGTAACAAATATTCCACACCAATGCAAGGTGCTAATAATAGTATGTTATATTAGAATCATGATTTTAAGAATGATTGTTCCGTAAACCCACAACTTCTCTAATAAAGAGTAAACAATGAATAAAGAAAGGACCTGTAAGGAATAGAGACATGAATTCATGAAAATCTATTCTCCTGTGTCACTTCTCTAGTCACTCATGGTGTTGATGTTAAGTTGCACCATTTGTTTTACTTGATATATTAAACTAGTTTCAGGGTGTCTAGAAAACATCTGGAGAGTTCAATTTGAAATTAGGGATTATGTAATAATATGTCCTAATTAACTGAACAAAGTGAATATTTGAAGCTGTAGTAAGACACATCCTGTTAGATTTGTGAGCTTATGGTACCTTGAATAAAAATCCTATTAATTTAAGAAACTCATAGATCCTTTATCAACCATGTCTGGAAGAAGATATCAATAAAAGGATAAACGGGCAGCATAATACAATGAGGTATTTCCCAAATTTATTGGGAACTCTGGAATTCACTACTTGGAGAAATTCTGTCATATTTTTATTTCAGGGTCTATTTGCAAATCAAAACTCAATTAAAGGAATTTATGAATCATTCTCAGTATCTGTTTCAATTATAGGTACTTCTCAGTCAAGGAAACAAAAGCACAATTTATAGGATGTGTGTTCTTTAGAATAGACAGACTATTAAGACTATTTTTGTTTTCTGTTCACTGACTACTAGGCTGTGTATGAGCCTTAGTATTCCTGAGAAAGCAAAAGCACACAGAAGAATTGAAGAATATTATAACCTATTTCAAAATTCATAACATAAAGATAAAAAATATAGCTTTCTAAACATTTCCAAATTACTGGTGAAAGAACATAAAGGAGACACCACATATCAATATTTTTATTCTTGAAATGTTTGCTTGTGTAACACGAATTAAGTAAAGAAATGAACTGAAAGAGAACACAAATGACTAAGTATTCCACTCAGGAAACTATAATTCAGCCAATTACATTAAGAGAAGAGTTTGAATAAAAAATCAGTCCAACAGAGAAAATTATTAGATGACAAATAACTCCAAAAGCATATTGACTTGCAAAATACTAATAAAACTGATGAATGCAGATAAGCTAAATAAGAAGTAAGTATGGGCAAATCCTCAAAAGACCCCCATTTTAAAAGTATTTAAAAGAATATTAGGTATAATTCAACAGAGACAATTAAAAGTTGTTTTTTCAATAACTGACAAATGTTTTTTTAAAACAAAGTAGGTCCTCCTTCATGCCAGCCAGAAAAATAAAATAAAATAAAAATGGTGTGCTTTAAAATATTAAAATAAACCATACATTAGTGCAAAAATAAAACATAGAGATAAATATGACTTTGATCATGCAATGGAATAGAATTCATTAAACAAAAAAGAAAAAAGTGGTATAAAAGGACAAAAACAATAGATTCAACTACATGAAGTCATAGAACACTGGAAAAATGATCACAAATGTCACAGACACCTTTAAAAATAATGAAAGGGCAAACTTAAAGAGAAGATAATCCTCAGGAAAAAAATTAAATCTCTAAAAATCCTGCATTTCAAATGTCATCAATACATGCAATTTAGAAATGGTGAATATTTTTACTTGGCAAATTAGTTTACATTGATGAAAGCTACAGTATCCCATACTGTGAAATGTGTGTTCCTATAAATTTTTAGCACTCCTTGTTCTAATAATCCATACTAGACACAGATATGACCAAAACTACACATATAGGTTGTATTTCACATTTTTTTAATAATAGGGAAAAATGACAATCAAAATGACTATAGAGTGGATATATTTAAAAGCTTGATGATGTATGTTATGAGTTGTGATATCTCAGGTAGACATTAAAGTGATTTCTAAGAAAATTAATGACATGGAAAGATGTGTTCAATATAATACTGAGTGGAAACAGCATGATGTATAATGACATATATATTATTATCTTAAGTCTAAAAAGATGTATATATGTAGAAACATCTCTAAGAAACACAAAATAAAGACTAATAATGCTTATCTGAATTATGGATTTAAGAAGGATAGTTATTTTCTTTTATACATTTTCTCATCTGATTTTTCTGTAAAGACAAAATGTTGCCTTTATAATTAGCAAGATAATTTAATATAAGAATTTTTATTTTCTTATCTCAGGTGTGGGTCCATAATATTTCAAGTGAATGCAATTCTGAGTAGACTGGGTGTGACAATCATTTGTCATAAAAAATGACCATAGAAACACACTTTTAAATTTAACTTACCTCTAAGTATAGCTCTAGTGTCACCTGGAGAGAAAAGTACTAATTAAGACACTGGTTGTACTTACCTCTTTAAATGCATTTGGGGAAGAAGTAAAACATTCATTCCATATTTGTAGAGACTTCCTGTGGAGCTAACAAACAATAACCCATCTCTAACTGCTGTTTTGCAAATTCTCTACTTTTACTTTGTGTAGTGTTTCTTTACTTCAATTAGTGACTTGAAAATGATTGCCAAGGGACACTTCCTAAGTAAATCTTAGTTTGTGGGGTGTGTTTACCCCGTGAATGTGAGCCAAAAGCATTCCAGATCGGGGAAGAATTTCTTTAACCAGAATTTCGACAACTGTAAGCTTTAAAAGTCTTGATGGGGAGAAATCTAACTATTGAAGGATATGTCTTGCCAAGCCTCTCTGGTGCACATTTGCAAGTTTTGCTTTCTTGGTGATAGGATAAAGTATATTATTCAAATTTCTCGATCTTCGCTTCAGCATAATATAAAGACATAAAAAGAGAAACCTATGTTAATGCAGAATTGAGGATTGCAAACACTATGAACTCAACGACAAATGAAAGTTGCCAAAGAGTAGCAGGTCCCTGAAGTCAGCTCTTTTAAGGTATTTCTTTATAGAAACCCTGTACTAAGACTAGAGAGCTCCTTTGGTCACTCAGAGACAGAATACTAATGGCTTTGCACTTTAGAACTAAATAGCACCTATAATCTGTGGTTCTTTAGATTTATATGGTGTTGCAGGCTCAGGAATCTCCAGAGATTGTTCTTATTAATATTTTCAATGTATGATTTAAGCTATATATTTAAAAGAATATTGCTCAACCACAAGAAGGAGTTAGGGATGCTCTGAAATTTCTGTTCCCGGGGGTGAGAATTAGCAACTTCATCTAAATTGGAAGCTGAACAAGTTTATCCTGCCCTCTCTTGTGGCTGTGACAAAGAGCTGTCAGTAGTAGGACAGTGGCATCTTATGCCTGTGGACTGAAAGTCATCCTAGATTTTGGGAAGTAGGGCATGGATAGAACATAAAAAACTGCTATTCTGCTGTCAATACCCTGAGGCACATGCTGGCTAAAGAAACTGTTCTCTAATATTAAAACTCTGACATCTTTAAGAGGAAGAACTTGGTGTACAATCAACTGTACCTCCTAGGGCTGGCTCTTCTACTTACTACTAGGCAAACTTCGCAAGGTTCTTAGCTTCTTTATGCCTCGTATTCACTAAACAAAGAGGATGGAAAGGGGCCTATCTCATAAATCAGTGTGAGGTTATAAGAAATTATGCATGAAATGCCTATAATGGTGTCTGGAACGGAGTGAACCCTTTGTCATCTGTTGTCATTTTCTGCATATGAACAGAGAGTTCATAATATAGCTGTACCTCATCCTGACAGAAGTGTTCTCACCTCATATGTGTAACTTGTCTTCATTTCTCTTGTGGTGGGTAGGATTGTGGGCAAATGCTGAAATTAGGAGGGAAAAAAAAGGCCATGCTCAGAAGTATTCAACAATTATACACAAGTAATTATAATTCAGAAATCTTCCTAGGAGTCTTTGATCTCCTCTCAAACAGCTAACAGTGAAGTTGAGATTCCCAGATAAATTTGTCGGGGATAAAGGAAATGTGAGTATCATTAGAACTGATACACAATGAGCAATTTTATATATTAGCCAACTTTCTAAATGTGGCATCTGATCTGAGGATCATATGATCTTCTTAATGAAGTTCTTGCTATATTCATTTTATTTAAAAGTAGATTTTGCCACGGGCAAAATTTATAATTAGGAGTTCTCAGGTTTAAATTGAGAGTGATTTTTTCTAATGGTGAGCGCTACTCATGTTATTGTAGTTCACAGACACTGGTGATGTGAGATGTCCATCCTGGATGGGAGAGGAACTTCTGACTAAAACCAGGTCTGGATTGCTTAGGAGTTTTGGTTCTATCACCAGGGGAAAGCAGTGTTTATTCCTCATACAGGTTCGATATTCAATAGCTGAACAGGGAGGAGGTGGAGAGAAGAGAACCTTTTCATAGTGTCCTCCTTTCTTTGATACCTCTGCTGAAAACCTGCCTAAGCAACATCTACGCTTGATTGATTATGGGATTATTTTTGGTTTCAGGGTTGAAGGAAGTTTAAACAGAAGATGAGAATTCTAAACAAGGTCATCCTCTACATGAATGGGGCCATACTAGCATCCTAGATGACTTATACCTGAAAGACATGAAACGGGATAGCTCTGAATTCCAACAAATTCGGATTTGTTGTAGAAGGGAAAAGGAATGCTAGAGTCTGGAATAGTGGCTCCTAAATGTTTGAGTGTGGAACACACCACTTCAGTGATCTATTCACATGGTCCCTCTACAAGGGAGATAAAATTACAGGGAGAACACATTGATATTTGGTAAATATCAAATTAGTTAACCACCACTGGGAAAACTAGTTTCCCTTTCGGAATGAATTCTTTATCAAACTGTTAATCTCTATGTAAATTGTATTTAACACAGCATTTGCTCATTGTTATGGAGTAATCTGTACTAATTCACTTCTTAGGAAGATGGACATGAAGTCACTAAGATTAGGAGAACTCCTTCCCTGGCCCTAATACAGATCCTCTTCTTTTATCTGGTTTCTTTCACTAAGAAATCAGTGTCTAAGTGTCTACCTCCCAAATAGATCACCTTTGCATTGTTTTTCAACTGGTTTGCAATTGTTGTCTATTCAGATTTTAAAATGTAGATTCTCTGTCTTGTTCATCCTGATGTCATTAACATTCTCTTGTACTTGCTGCTTTTGTTATTATTAGCAAAGTCACAAATTCACCCAATAAAACCTATTTTGGCGTGCAGTGGTTTGTATACTGTTTTTTTCTTTTTTTTTAAAGAATTAATTTTTATTTCTTTACCTCTCTCCACCCCCTCATTGTTTGCACTTGCTGTGTCTGTTCATCTTCTTTGTTTCTTTAGGAGGCATCAGGAACTGAACCCAGGACCTCCAAAGTGGGAGGGAGGCACCTGATTACTTAAATAACTCCATTCCCTGTTTTGTTGTATCTGTCATTATGTGTTTCCTCCTATGTCTCTTGTTGCATAATCTTGTACCAGCTTGCCACACCTGCCCATCATGCCAGCTCACTATCTTCTTTAGGAGGCACCAGGAACTGAACCACAGACTTCCCATGTGGTAGGCAGGAGCTTAAACGCTTGAGGCACATTCGCTTCCCAAGTACACTGTTTTGTGACATGGAAAAAAAAGTGTTTTGAAAATATCTTTCAGCTGGAATTAGAAGTATTGTTGCTCTATGGTTGTACCTGGAAGAACTTAATATCTGTAAATAGCTATATGCAGAGAAAATTTATCCTGGGCCTCAGCCAGATAAAAAGAAAATGTGCTCCCTTTAGTTGTGAAATACCACAGCATTCATTTTGGAGTAATTCCTACCTTACTGACTTTTTCTCATTATTCCAGTCCCATATATTTCTGGTAGTCCCTATCTATCAAAATAATAAATCTATTCTGACTTCAGCGGTTGAGATAAAAACTATGAATTTTCAACAAATATTTATCCATCATGACTTTAGTTTAAATATCATTTTAAATACTTGGCATGTAAGAGGAAACATTAAAGATTCCAGATATAAAGGGGATACTATATGAAAACCGTATATTCTGACTGCAAGATTTGCACATAAAGGTGAAGAAAAGTTTTCCACATACAAATTATTCATAAAAGAAAAATGAGAAGAACACATTAACATTGTCCTGGAAGTAATTGCTCCTTTCAGTGTCAACAGAGAAATAAATGAGATAAATGAAACTATATGTGAATTAAGTACTCATCTCAAGAAGTTAGTAAAACTACCTATTATATTAGAATAAAGTTGAATTCAGAAATCAAGATTAATAATAAAAAAATATTAGATTTGTTATATAAAATAAAAACTATTGCTATTCAAAAAGTACAGTTACAACAAATGACATAGTCAAGCTCAGTAAGAAGCAAACAGGGTTAAATCCCACAGGAATCACTTTAAAGCATATTTTAAAATACAGTGGGATAATAAAAGTTTTTGTAGTAACTAATAGGAATTTTCAAAACAAAATAAGTCTTCTCTTCATATTAGCATCAAAAAAATCTAAATTTTTAAAAAATGTGTATTTCATATTAACATTTAAAGCATAAATCTGCTCAAATACAGAAAAACAATGTGATAAATATGTGTTTCTGTTAAGATGAGGAAGAGCATGTTAAGCAAAAATGCAGTTGTATAAAAATAGGATAAATACCATAAATTCAACTACATAAAGTCATGAAACACACTTGAAAATAATTGCCATAATTTTGATTGTCAATATTTCTATATAGACACTTCAATACTATCAAGTGCATGCAATGACAAACGTACATAGAAAAGCATCTAAATACATTAAGATAAATAGTATTATCTGAATTACTGCTTTAATGGCAATTTTGTGGGCTTCTTTCATAAATTTTCTGATCCAATTTTTCTATAGAGAGACTATATTGCAGTTATATTCAGTAAAATAATTTAATAAAAGCAGCTGCATTTTCTTATCTCAGGTCTATGTCCATACTACTTTGAGTGGCTGCTTTTCTAAGTAGACTGAGTGTGACAGTCATTATTCTGAAAAAACAAACAAACAATGATTGTAGAAATAGATTATAAATATGACTTACTTGAAAATTGAAAAACTTAGTATCACGCTGAGAGAAAATTACCAATAATTAAGTGTTGGTTGCATCTACCTCTCTGAATGAATTTGGAGAAGTAACAAGCCATCTTATTTTTAGAGAACATTTTGCATGGACTTAGCAATAAGTGGCCCATCATTAACAACTGGTTTGCAGTTCACCCATTTTTACCTTAAGTATAGTATTTCTTTCCCTCAGTTAGTGGCTTGAAAATGATTGCTAAGAGAGACATTCTAAATAAATCTGAGTTCATGTGCTGAGTTTATTTTTGCTCTATAGGCTCCTACCATCCTCTGAACATGAGCCACAAGCATCCCAGTTCTGATGTGAATTTCTTCAGTCAGGATTTCCAAATAGTAGTCTTTAAAAGAAATTGATGGGGCAATGCCTAATCATTAGAGGATATTTCTCCCCAATCTCCTTCCTGTGCATTTACTGGTCTTTCTTTCTAGGTGACCAGATGACATACACTACACAGGCCACCTGATCAATACTCTAATCTTATTTAAAGTCCAGAAAATAGCAAAGTATGTGAAAGGAGATAAACTAGGGATTGAAGTTCCCTTGAACTCAGCAATAAATTAACATTGCTTTGAAGTAATAGTTCTCTGAATTGAGGATTTGTAAGCTTTTGTTTAGGCACCCAGTAATCTCTTGGGCCTAGCTCCGTTGGTTCCTCAGAATCTGGATTCAATTGAGTTGGAACCTTATTACTGAACAACGTCTGTAACAATTACAGGAAATATGCAAATGGATATTGCTCACAGCAAGTAGTTGGGATGCTCTGTAGTTTCAGCTGTCAGAGAGACAGAATTAACAGCTTCAGACAAGAATGAACTGGACAGCTAAACCAGCTCATTCTGTTCTCTGTGTGACTGTGACCAAGGGAGCCAGAGAGTCAGCTAGGGTAGGTTAGTAGCAACTTAAGCTGTAGTTGGAACTGATCTTAGAGTCTGGGACATGGAGCACATAATGTTTAGTCATGGAAATACAAGTGCATGAACCAGTCAGAGTCTACATAACAGTGCATAAGTTATATGGAGGATTGAGCAATATGACAAGTGAAATACAGGTCAATGAAAACCTGTATTTCTACTATTGATGCCCAGAGGATAAACACATGTAGGTTAAAGAACTGCTCTAAAGTAATAAAAGTGAGAATCACACTTAAGAACAAGAGCTTGGAATACAATAAGCTGCACTTCCTGGGACTGGCCCTTCTACTTGCTGTTTATGAAACCTGGGCAAGTTTCTCAGTTTCTTCATGCCTCATTTCCTGAATATGCAGAAAAGGGATAAGAAGGAACCTATCTCCATGGCCACTATGGTCTGATATGAGATTATGCACGTAATGCTTAGAATGCAGTCAGGCTTAAAATATACTAGTTTTTCTCTGTAGTCCTCTTTTGTCAGGAAATGAGAGTCATGTTGTGATCAACCCAGCTTCTGGCAAGAATTGTCACAACTGTCACAACATGTGCATATATATTTTACTCTTCTTTCTTTTAATGGTTGTTAAGATTCTGTGAATGAAGAGATTAAGTGAGAAGACAAACTAAGATGTGAAACATTCAATAAAAATTCACAGGTCCTTAAAATGCAGAAAACTTTTATGCATGTTTGATGTCTCCATTAAAAATCTGACAGTGAAGTTGAGATTCTCTGAAAAGTTTGTAGGAGATAAAGGAAATATGAATAGCCTGAGAAATAATAAATTAGGAGCACTTTTATGCATAAGCCATCCTTCTAAATGTGGCATTTCATCTGAGTTTCTTGTAATCCCTATAAAGAAGACAATATTACATCAATTTCTTTATAAGGAAATTTGGCCAAATTCAAAAGCTAATAATTATGAGCACTCGTATTTAAGTACAGAGTGATGTGATTTCTAATCCTGATGTGTTATTTTACCACATAAGACATGGGTGCTGTGATGTGTCTACGTACTACATATGATGAAAGAGGAAGTGTTGCATGGGAGAAGAAGATAAGAATGACATCATTGATTATGTCAGAACCAAAACAAGCAATGGGACAGTTGAACACCATGTGAAAGAAAAATTTCTGAAAATTTTTCTAGGTCTAGTGCATACACGGCAAAACATATTTCAAAAACAAATTCAAAATAAATATTTTTCATGTGTCCTAAAGCTAAAAGAACTCATCAGCTCCAGGATCAAATTATAAGACATATTAAACAAAGTCCTTCATGCAGAGGAAAAGCTATTCTAGATGGAAATATGGATCTATGCAAAGGAATAAATGTAGCCAAAAATTGTAACTATATGAGTAATACATAAGGTTTTCTTATATTCATTAAATCTATTTATACTACTATTAACCATTAAGTCATAAGTAAACTCCCCCTGAATATATTTCGTGAATGTGATCTTTTTTATATATTACCTTTTAATTGATGATCAACTGAGAGGACTTAGGTGAATAGATTTCCAGCAGTTCTCACTCTCAGCTGTATGATTTAATAGGCATTGAAATAATAACTCTTTTTGGCATGAGTGCCTAGGACTCAGTATATCATAATACATTTGGAGGATTAGATCCTTTTCTTCCACCCTGTAGATTAGAATCATCAGACATAGTGTGAGGGTTTACATTTGTTGTGGGAAACTGACTTACCTGTTCCTTATAGTAAATGTTACACCTGTTCTGTTGTAGATGTTGCAGTTGTTAGTTGTTGCAGTTGTTCCCTATTATTGTAGATGATGTTGCAGTTCTAATAGCAAACAGCTGCTTGGCAGTTTATAATAAATACAAGGTGAAAACTAGAATTGAGGCTCTCAGTTTCAGAAGCTGTGAATCCCCTGGTCCCATCTTTATCTTCTCTCTTTTGACTCTCTCTCTTTCCCTTTATTTCATAAAGTTCTGCATCACCTTCCCTTTGAGCCAACCTATTGCTGACCTGGTTCTCAGCAACAGGTGCCCAATGTGGGACTCCAAACAGTGGCCCAAAGGGAAGAAGGATCACCTTGAATGAAACTAAAGTGGTTGTGATGGTGCAGAGCCCAAAATGGTTTGGAAAGTCTTTGAAGTCCTCAAGGGTTTGCTTGTATTTCTCCAGGAGATGGAGAACATTTTGTTTGGATGCAAGCTCAATAGATGGAGCGGTGCCATGAATGCCAAGAGACAAGAAAATTTCCTCTGGAACCCAGAACCTTTGGTCATGCAGATAGAGAGATGGACACTGAAAACTACATGGCTGGGTCACAGTCTGAAGATAGAATGGCTTTACATCAAAGTATTTAAACTACAGAAATTGTCTGAGCATGCATCATAAAAAGCAAGTATGAATTGGGGACAGAGAGAGACTAAGAAAAATTGTGAGGAGGAAAACTGAAAAAGAAATGAACTGTAAAAGGAAGCAGTGAAGAAATTCTGTATCAATAGATTTGGAACTGCTTTTGTGTGTGTTCAATGTCAGTGTGTGTGTTGTAATTGTTTCAGTGTGTGTGATTGTTCAGAAAAGGAGACAAAAGAAAAGAGAAATAGAAAGAAAAAAGAAAAAGAGAAAAAGAAAGAGAAAGAGAGAAAGGAAGGATAAAAGAGAGAGAAAGGAAGGATAAAAGAAAGAGAAAGGAAGAAAAAGAGAAAGAAAAAGGAAGGAAAAAATAAAAAAGGAAAAGAGAAAGAAAAAGAGAAAGGAAGGAAAAAGGAGAAAAGAAAGAAAGGAAGGAAAAAGGAGAAAAGAAAGTAAGGAAAAAAAGAGAAAAGAGAGAAAGGAAGGAAAAAAGGGGGAAGAGAGAAAGGAAGGAAAAATGAAGGAAAAAGTGAAAAAGGAAAAGAAAGAAAAAGAGAAAGGAACGATAAGATGAAAGATGTAAAAGTCAAGTGAATATTGAAAAAGGTAAAAAAGTTTGTGGGAATGCTAACTGAAATTTTGTCCTAAAATAAAATGGTTAGTCTTATAAAATCAGAAATGGAGATATGTGGGACAGAACTAGTATGCATATAGCAAGATGTAAAAGTATTGTGGTAGCATTCAGTGAGATAATTTGTTTTGTGAAAGTAAACCAAACCTGAATGAATACAAAAAGTGAAAAAATTGTGTGAATACACTTTGCATTTTTTCAAGGCTCTCTGACCTGGCCTGACGGCAATGAATCTGACTGCATGGAAGAAACCTATGGCAGTGATTCTAAGAAACATCAAACACAATGGTATTCTAAGGACCTGGAATAGGCAAACATTTGGGACAAGCTGTAAGGTCCCTGCTACTCTACTAAATTATTAAATTGTTGTTTAGTTGGGTAAGACAAAACTATACTCTCTGCTGTAATTGATAAAATACAATGTTTTCTCATGTTAATACAATTCGTAATATTTCTGGTATACTAAAAATCTTGTATCCCTCACTGAGATGTGTTAATTAGGAAAGGTACTTCATGAGAGTGGGAGGACATCCAGCAGGCTGCTTTAAAAAATAAAAGAGGGAGATGTGGCCAGAACTAATACTGGCCTATATAGCCTTGCTGGCTGGGAATATTAAGCCCATGAGAAATGAAATTGTATTCATTAAAGGCCTGTTGGAAGTCTTATTTTTTTTGTTGTATAATCTACTGTAGTTATGGATTCTGTATAAAATGCTTGAATACTATCAGAACTTATAATAATACAACATACTGTGAACTTAAGTAACTGATGAACTGTGAAATATAAATATCTTGTTGAATGTATATGTAAATCTCTTGTTTTAAGTTTGAACAATCCTGGGGCTGAATGTATTGAGAAAAATTTTAATGAGTATTCTTCAAACCTAAAAGTGAAAGTATGCAGGAAGCTTTGTTAATAAGTGAAACATCATTTGTGTAGATTGCAAAAAGAAAAAGGGGGAAATGTTGTGGGAAACTGGCTTACCTGTTCCTTATTGTAAATGTTACACCTGTTTTATTTTAGATGTTGCAGTTGTCAGATGTTGCAGTTGTTCCTTATTATTGTAGATGATGTTGCAGTTCTAATAGCAAACAGCTGCTTGGCAGTTTCCAAAAAAAAAAAAAATGAGGTGGAAACTAGAGTCAAGGCTCTCAGTACCAGAAGCTGTGAGTGCCCTGTCCTCATCTTTATCTCCTCTCTAGTGTCTCTCTCTGTCCTTTTATTTCACAGAGTTCTGCATCACCTTCCCTTTAAGACAGCCTATTGCTGAGTTGGTTCTCAGCCTATGTTTATATGGAGAAGTCAATGAGAAAATCACACTCAGCCAGGTCCCCTTTTCAAAATATACCTAGAGGATATAGAGGCTTTATATGGGGTAGGGCTCCCCTTCTATTTTCTATCCCTCAGCCTCTGATGTTGACCTGACAGCTATCTTGCCAAAAATCATTTGGATTAGTGTAATTCATCCTTGGCCCTTTGAATTCAGGATGTCCCTGTACATAAGGAGGTGATGAGGGGTAGTGTAGGCATCTTCCTATCCACAGAGGAAAGCACCATTAGAAAAAGTTATTTGAGCAAGACGTGCTCTTGGTGATCTAGTAAACCACTTGTGTACTTGGCCTTTGTCAACCTGATTTCTTGGTTTTAATTCTCTTTGTAAGAAGATGTCAGCAGATACAAAAGAGGCTAACCCTAAGTGAGAAATTTTTGGCAATAGCACAGAATAACTATAACAATAGCAACTCTATGTCTAACTCTACCTCTAACTGTAGATCTACCTATATCTCTAATATTAGAGTCAACTCTAGCTCTAGCTCTACATTAACCATAACTCTAACACTCATTATTATACAGACAAGAAAACAAATGGGTTTTATGGTCCACTTCCCTTGATTTTTTTTTTCTTCTTGGGCTAAAACCCACATTATGGCTTAACATTTTTAGGGTAGTCTGTTGATGGGTGCTAGAAGTAATATTTCTGAGGAAACAAAAAGGAGCTCTATGTCACATGCATATTGACATATCAAAATTATATAGGAGCACAGCAGGTGTAGTTCAGTGTTTGAGTGCTTGCTTTGCATATATGAGATCCTGGGTTCAATCCCTGGTATCTCTTTAAAAAAATTATATAGGAGCCCTGCACATGTATTTTTTTTTTCTTGGAGCAGACAGGCATGAAAGTGAAAAATGATTATCAATACATTACTGATGCTGAGGCTTGAGGATGAGAAAATGATTCAGTGATGGTCTCTATTTTCCTGAAAAGTAGGATGATTAGTGTCCTTCTGAGATTAGAGGACAGTTTGTAGTAAAAGGACCACAGTAAATTGACACAAAATTGGAGTATATGCTGAGAAGAGTATGTAGAAGTGGGAATTGTCTAAAACGGCTCAAAAATTTTGTCAAGAAGCACTGAAAACCAAGTTCAGATTGGAGTTCATAATTGTTGTTACTATTCCCTTTCTATGATTGTATAACTTCTTTCAGCTTTGCCTTCCATATTAGGTAAAGGGAAAAATCTGATGTCTAAATTTATGGTTTTAATACTTCAATTTGGATAGTTACACTGAAGCAGAGAGAAGCTCTAATTGGATTTTGTTTTGTAAGGATTGCTATTTATCCATTCTACCCTATTAAATAATCAAATATTGCAAAAGCTATGCAAATCTGTTCTCATTAATGTTTACAGATCTTTGCAAAGGCAAATTTAGTCAATGCATTAGTCAGAATAAGTACATTTTCTGTGACAACAAATGAACCCTGAAATGAAATTGAGAATGGTTTTAAATTTTATTTCCTGATCAGGAAAATCCACTGAATATTGGGTGATACTGTAGGACAACTGTCCATCATGTAGATAATCAGTAATCCAGATTGTTTCTTCTGTGTAGTCTTTTGCTTTGATGCAGCCTTCCATGCTTGGTGAAATGGTGTAAAATATAATTGAATAGTAGCACATTTGTTCCTCAATATTTCACACTAATCATGCCACACATCACTTCTGTGAACAAGGAACATGGTCATACTTAAATACAAGGGAGCTGAAAATATGATCCGAACACAAGGATTTTTTTTCTTTACTTTTTATTTTGAAATAATTTCAGACTTACAAAATAGTAGCAAAAGTAATACAGGGATTTTCCATATTCCTCTCATCTAGGTTCCCCTAATGGTAACAGATTTCATAGACACAGTGTAATTATAGAAATTGGGAAACTAATATTTATACAATGTTTTGAAAAGACCTTATAAGACTTTATTCAGACCTATTCAGACAACTAGGATTTTTCCAACCATCCTATTAGTGTCCTTATTCTGGACATTTGCCACATTGCATATAGTTGTGAATCCCCTTTTTTTCTTCCACTCCATGAGAGTTGCTCTCTCTCTGTCTTGATGCTTTGAAGAGTACTGGTCAGTCATTTTGTAGAATGTCTCTCAATTGTGGTTCATATGTTTTCTCATGATTAGATTGAGGTTGTGCATTTTTAGCAAGAATACCACAAGTGATGTGCCCTTCTCAGTGCATCATGTCAGGGAGCATGATGCCTGTGTGGCTTCTTACTGATGACAGTGACCTGGATCACCTGGCAAAGGTGATGTCTGCTTCTCTGTTGTAAGATTACTATTTTTCTTTTTTTAATTAGTAAGTAGCTTATGCAGTGTTACTTTGTTTTATTATTATTGTCTTCTTAAAAAAAGATAAATAGATCACAAAAATTTTACATTAAAGAACATAAGAAGTTCCCATAAAACTCACTCCCCATCCCCCCCAGGCTCCTTCCACATCAAAATTCCCTTTCATCAGTAAGGCACATTCATAGCATTTGGTGAATACACACTAGAGCACTGTGACACTGCATGGACCATAGTTTACATTATAGTTCATACTCTTCCCCAGTCCATCCAGTGGGTTGTGGCAGGATATACAATGTCCTGCATCAGTCCCTGCAATATTGTTCAGGACAACTCCAAGTCCCAAAAATGCCCCATATCACACCTAGAACAAAGATATTTTGTGATCAACAAATGGGCTAGCCACCATTGACAAAACTGATTTCTCATTTGGAATGAATTGTTTACTTAACTATTGAATATTAATGTTTGTAATGTATGTTTAACATAAGATTTAGCATAACTAAGGACTAATGTGTGCTAATTCCTCAGAAATAGCAGTGGTTACTAAGCTCAACTGACTTCTGCCCTGGCTTTGAACTGGATCTTTTTTATTTAATGTGCCTTCTTTTTCTTAGAATTGCAATATATTTACATCTCAGAGGATCCCCCATTTCATTGGTCTGCAGACTGAGGGTTTATTACCCAATCGGGAAGGCATGGCCCAATCCAATGAACAAACTAAAAACCTGGAAGAGAAGAATGACATTGAACAACTAATCAAAGCTCTCCAAACAAATATCATGGGCCAACTTAATGAAGTGAAGGAAGAGATTGAGGATATTAAGAAAACACTTGAATAGCATACAGAAGAAATTGTAGACATATGCAAAAAGATAACAGATATGATGGTGATTAATGGCACACTCCAAGAAATCAAAAATACACTCTCTGCAAATAATAGATTTGAAGAGGCAGAGAAATAGAATTAGTCATGTGGAAGACAGTATATTTGAAATCAAACAGATAGTAGAATTGATAGATAAAAGAAAGAAAAAAATGAGCAGGAACTTAGGGATTAGAATGACAAGAAATGCACAAACATATGCATTTAGGCATCTCAGAAGGAGAAAAGAAAGGAAAGGGGACAGAATGGGTGTTTGAGGAAATAATGGCTGAAAATTTCTCAAACCTATTGAGAGAGATGGATGTACATGGCTAGGAAGTACAACACACCTCAAACAGCACAAATCCCAACAGGCCTACCCCAAGACACTTACTTGACAAATTATCCAATTCTTAAGACAAAGAGAAAATACTGAAGGCAGCAAAAGAAAAGAGAACCATCACACACAAGGGAAACTCCATAAGATTAAGTGCTGATTTCTCATCTGAAACCATGGAGGCAACAAGGCAGTGATATACATAGTCAAGGTACTAAAAGAAAAAAAAAATTTCCAGCCAAGATTACTATCTAGCAAAGCTGGCATTCAGAAATGATGGAGAGTTCAAAATATTCACAGATAAACTGAAACTAAGAGAGTATGCCAAAAAGTAACCTGCCCTTCAAGAAATATTAAAGGGAGTTCTGCAGGAGGAAAGAAAAAAACAGGAGAGACAGAGTTGGAGGAGAGTATAAGAACAACTAAAAAGACAAAAAGAGAAAAAAAACAACATATGACATACACAAATTTTAAAAAATGGCTAAAATAAGTAATTACTTGAGAGTAATAACACTGAACGTCAATGGATTAAATTCACCTGTCCAGAGACACAGATAGGCAGAATGGATAAGGAAATAAGACCCATCTATATGCTGTCTACAAGAATCTCATATTAGATCCAGTTCCTCAAGGAGATTGAAAGTGAATGGCTGGAGAACAATCTTACATGCAAAAAATAACAAAAAAAGGGGCATGAGTAGTTATATTGCTATTGGACAAAATAGACTAAAAATGCAAAATTATTGTGAGAGACAAAGATGAAACATGTAAAAAGATCATTGCTGGGGAAGGGGGAAAAGAGTTTGATGTTGAGTATATGGGAGTCCTCTATATTGTATATGTGACTTTACTGTGATCTAAAACTTTTTGAAGACATAATTAAAAAGAAAATAAAAAGGATGTAGACACTGAAGAAGGAATGGAAGAGATTGCCTTCCACTGTACATACAGGCAATACCTATTACAGTGATGAAAAGCAAAATGTCAAAAACAAAGTTTCATGATATTTGCATTTTTTAATACCCCAAATTATTTTTTACCTTATATTAGTTTTCTAAATTAGTATGTATTCTATTTCTAATCTGTAAACCTATCATTAATATTTCATTTTCCTACTAATTGAGTTTGTCAATATATTAGGCTCCATTTTTTAAGAAGGTTTGAATCACAGAGGGGTTAAATTATAGCAGGCAGGAGAGGGGCACCAGTGTGGGGTGTCATTGATGGGGACACAGAGTTGGGAAGGAGTTCTCCAGGGTGCGCATATATATATATATATATATATGGTATATAAAAATGTTCAGTTATTCTTTGGGTATTGTCATAGAAGGTAGAGTTACACATGACGACTAAAGGTGTGCTGAGTTCTTAGCTGGGGGAGCTCTGTCACATTCCCCAGTGGAAAAGCAACAATTCCCCAAGTGCAAGGGCAAAGACCAGTGAAGCAGGATGGTTCAATGATGAGCCCTTGATAATGACAATTATGCTTATGAACCTCTGTGCTCAAAATTTCAACTAGGCCTAGAGCTGCAGGGTGCGTAAGTGTTACCTTCTTAGAGCTTCCATGTTGCTCAATTGTGGTCACTCTCTAAGCCAAAATCAGCATGCAAATGCATTACTTTCCCCACAAGTTGGACATGACTCCCCAAGATGACCTCCCTGGCACCAAGGGACTACTACCAAATACCACCTTGTGATGCAACTAGAAAAGGACCTTGAATAAAAGGAGGAAATGGTAAAGACAAATGAATTTATATGGCTAAGAGACTTCAAAATGAGTAGGGAGGTCATCAGAGCAGTTGTGCTTACACACATCTCATCAGGATCCCTGTGAGAGCCAAAATAGATACAACCACAGCTAGTGGTGGTCCTGAGGGTTATGGAGACACACAAGTTCTACAGTCATGGAAGATGACTCTAGAGTTTAGTGCCTTGCCAGTAGGCCCTATGTTGGATTTGTGCTCTTGAGTGTGATGGAGTTGGACTCAGATGTGACCTCTCTATACATGCCTCTTCTGTCACTTTTACTGAACATGTGGCTGGTGCTGGTGTTGGTGTTTACTCAGGAGACTTAAATCTCTGGACTCTCCGTGTGCCAACTGGGCCTTGAGCATCAGCAGAGTTGCAACACCTACTCTCTGGTTCATTGGACTTACCCAGGTCAGGAGAAGATGCTCAAACACCACACCAGGGAACTGAGAATGTCTACAACTATAAGTAGGAGAATCCCACCCTTCAGCCAGATAAGGTCTAAGTCCCCTACCGATTTAGAGGTGGAGTGGACATCATCATCCCAGGGTCCTCAGTATGGAGGAATAAAGTACGGACTATAGCAGACTTACTGGTATCCTACTATATAATTATTGTGACTCTATCATTGGAAGAGAGAGTATCATTGATGGAGAGACAGTGGCCATAAGAGTTGCTGAAGGCAAGGAGAGGGAAGAAGAGGTGTGATATGAGGGCATTTTTGGGACGTGGAGTTGTCCTGAATGATAATGCAGGGACAGATGCAAGACATTATATTTCCTGCCAAAACTCACTGAATGGACTGGGGAAGAAAGTAAATTACAATGTAAACTATAACCCATGATGTGTAGCAGTGCTCCAAAATGTGTTCATCAAATGCAATGAATGTGCCACACTCATGAAAGGTTTTTGATATAGGAGGGGTGTGTGGGGGGTGTGGAGTGGGGTATATGGGAACCTCACATTTTTTAATGTAACATTTTTTAAATTCTATGTATCTTTAAAAAAAGACAAAGATATTTTTAAAAACAGATATAATGATATGGCAAATGTGGCCGAATGTTAAAATCGGCATATGTGGGTGCCTGGGGAGAGAGGAATATTGAAGTTCTTTGTATGCAGTTTGTGTTATTTTATTATTATTGTAAGGATACTTAAGTTTGAAAGTATTTAAAAAACAAACAAGACTGCAAGTGTTGGAGAGGATGAAGAGGAATGGAAACCCTCATCCACTGCTGGTTGGAGATGTAGAATGATGCTACCATTGTGGAAAGCAGTATGGTGGTTCCTCAGAAAACTAAACTATAGATCTACCATATGATCTAGCAATTCCTCAGTGAGTATATACCCCGAAGAACTGAAAGCAAGGACACAGACAGATATATGCACACCATTGTTCACAGAGTTATTATTCACTATTGCCAATAGTTGGTAGCCATCCAAATGCCCAACAACAGATGAACTGATGAACAAATTGTGGTTATATATACAATGGAATATTACTCAGCCTTAAGAAGGAATGCAGTATTTATACATGGGATAACGGATGAATCTTGAAGTCCTTATATTGAGTAAAGTAAGCCATGTACTGAAGGACAAATATTACATGACCTCACTGATATGAATTAAGCAAACTGAACAGACATACAGTTCTACAGTCTAGAAGATAGGTTTACAGGACACACAATTGTAGAAGAAGACTCTGAGCCAATGCCCATATGGAAAAAAATCTGTGATAAGGTGTAAGTGTGTAGTTGTGCAGTGGATGGGCAATGCAGTGGGTTGGGCAGTGCTGGTTTGTGAGGGTGGTAGGGGGGATGGGTTGCACTGTCCATGGAACTAGGGTGAGGGTTGGGGAGTGTGAATATGTGGTTGAAACTAAATGTTGGGAATATTCTTTTTACAATATGGTAAGTACAGGGGTACTGGTACAAGGTGTTGGATGTGGGGGGCATTCTGGGTAGGGCTCACCTGGGGCAGGCTTTTAAGGAGTGTGTGAGTGTTCATCTTGTCATAGTTGTGGTGTATCAGTGGGTCGAGACCCACATAATGAGAAGGAAGTTGTTAGGCTCCCATCCAGAGAAGTCCTGCTATTTCTCAAATAGAAGGGTGACAGTATCTCGAGAGTATAGGCAGTGAATAATAGGCAATAACAGGCCAGTATGTCAAGTCCTCAATGTCATTGCAAGTAACTATGAATCATGTTCTTCAAGGAGTGAAACTTGGTGGTTTCCAAGGCCCTTGCAGGGGGAGGAATAGAATATATGGAATGGTGCAATGGAATTGTTCTACATGATCTTGCTATGATGGATATAGACCCTGTTAAATTTCATTAAAATTCATAAAAGTGTGTGGTCTAAAATGTAAACCATAATGTAAATCATTGACCATGTTTGGTAGCAATGCTTCAATAATTGTTCATCAATTGTAATAAATGTACCATCAACATGCAAAATGTTATTAATATGGGAAAGGGTATTAGGGGGAGAATATTGGGTATATGAGAATCTGCTATATTCTGTATGTGACTTTTTTTTGTAACCTAAAACTTCTTTTAAGATAAAATGAAAAAAAAAAAAGACACTAGGGCAATAAGTGGAAGAAAATGTCAGTGTAAATACAAGACAACAGATCTTACAGCAAGGAAAGACATAATGTCAATTTTTAAAATTTGTTTTTCTTATTTCAAATTTATTTTTTAATTTTTGTATTTTAATGTTATTTTAAAACCATCATTACTAATTTATTTTCTTATTAATTGTCTTGGTTATTGTGATGGCTTCATTTTTTAAGAAGTTTTGGATCATGGAAGGTTTACAACTCTGGCAGGAGAGGATCATTGATGTGAGGTGCCAGTGATGAGGGATGTATCAGAGGAAATTCACTTGGGGCACACCTCTAGGGCATATGAATATGTTCAAGTGTTCATGGGGCATTGTCATGATGGATGGAGATTCACACAATAACTCCAAGAATATCGAAACACATCCTGGGGAGTTCTGCTGCATTCTCTAAAGGGACAGCAAGAATCCCCCAAGTACAAGGGTAGTGACTAGTGAAGGAGGATGGACCATTGACAAGTACATGACTGTACTTATGAACCTTTATTTTTGAAATTGAAACTTAGCATATAAATGCAGTACCTTTCCTCAGCATGGGACATGACTCCCAGTGAAGAACCTCCCTGGCTGCAAGGTATTACTACCTAACACCAACTAGGAATGCAACTGGAAAAAGACCTTGACCAAAAAGGGAAAAGGATAAAGAATATGAGTTTTTATGGCTAAGAGACTTCAAAGCATGTATTTTTATGTGACATTTATATAACATAAATATCTTTAAATTTATATATATAAATAAAAAGTAAAAATGATGCTATATACATTAAGCATCAATTTCTATTCTCAACCCATCTTCTTTTTACCAAGAACCTATTTTCTAGAGTTTACCTCTATGTGTTTACTCATCATATTTATTTCATATTAGTGAGACAATACAGTTTATATGCTTATGGATCTGGTTTATTTCACACAACATAATATCCTCTAAATTCATCCATATTGCTATATGCATCTCAATTTCATTTCTTCTTACAGCTGAATAGTGTTCCATTTTATGTATATACTAAACTTTGGTTGATGGACACTTGTTCTGGTTCCATATTTTACCAATTGTGAATAAAATGCTGCTATGAACATTGATATAGAAATGCCAATGTGGTGTTTGTTGTGAGTTACTTTTATGGTATCATTGAGATAAACACATTTTTTTCTCCTTTGATCTCAGATGTCACTCTGGCTTTTAATTTGACCATCAAAACCATGGCAGTCCCAGATTTTGTCTAAAGTGGAGGGGCATTCCTTGTGAATTTTAATATTTTCTGGTCACTGGATATTTTTTCTCCAAAATTAGCTTGCTGAGAAATTGACTTATTTGTTTTAAGTTGAGTGTCAACATTTGAAATGGAGTCTGGAGTGTGGAGATGGCCACAGGCATGTGGATGCACCCAGCTAGATGCTCATATTCCTTCATGTCTTTTGTGATATCTGTGACCAAAGCAGGGCAAAGAGTCAATTGAGTTGAGTTAGCAGGCTCTCCATGGCTGTGGTTAGCAAATGATCTTAGAGTCTTGTACAGGGCGCACAGAATATTCTAGTTACGTAAAAATGGGTGCAAGAGCTTCTTAATGCATATGAAACAATCCTAATAATACATATCTCACAGAGTTGCAGGGGAATGGAGCAATATAAAATTTGAAAACAATGAGTGAGTGAAAACTATTATTATAGTGTTGATATTCTTAGAATAGACAATGCAGACTAGAGAATCTTCTCTCTCATATTAAATATCTTACATGTAAGGTCTAGAGCTATGCAATATATTCCTCCCAGGGCTGCATATTCTACTTACTAAACATGCAGCCATAAGCAAGTTCCTCAACTTCCTTTTGCCTCATTTACCACATTTGTACAAGGGAATGATGAGGTACCTATATCAAAGACTGTTGTGAGTTTACATGAAATAATGTATGTAATGCTTAGAATACCATGTGGCATAGAATAAACTCTTTTTTTTGTCTGTTGCCATCATTCATTATAGAGAATGAGAGCTCATGGAGTGACCATACAGTATTCTTCCAAAAATGTTATTAACTCGTATGTATAACTTATCTTCATTTCTCTTGTGGATGGTAGGATTCTGGGCAAAGGCAGAAATTAGGAGAAAGGAAAGGTTCAGTTCAGTATGATTCTAAAATCTTCTGTTTGATCTCCCTGCTAAAAAAAAAAAAAAATGGCAGTGAGGGTAAGATTTCAGAAAAGTTCATAAAAGATAGATGAATGTGAACACCATAAGAATTAATAAATAGTGAGCACTTTTATGTATTAGTCATTCTGCTATGTGTGATGGCTCATCTGAGCTTCATGTAATCTACATGAGGACGACATTATTTCCATTTTGCATAAAAGGAAATTCGGCCCAGGTTAAACAGCTAACAATCAGTATTGCTCAGATTTAAGTCCCGAGTGGTCAGATTTCTAATCCTGAGCTCTATTTATGACGCTATTTTACCTCATCAGACACTGATGCTGTGATGTTTGTTACCCATGGGGTGCAATGGGAAAGTACTTGTCACTGACTGTTTAGGAGCTTTGGTTCTATCACCAGGAACAGGCAGGGTTTATTCCTCAGACAGAATCTGGGTACAGCAGCTGAACAGGACACAGAGGTTGGAGAAATAGGAACATCTCCTTATTCTTGGTAAACTGCCTAAGCCTAATAGAGAGCTTTGATTTTAGAATTTCTTGATAACTGCAGAGTGGAAGGAAAGACTAACCAGAAGATTAGACTTATGAACAGGCATTCTTTACATAAATGGGCCATGTGAATATCGGAAGCAAATTATACTTGCAAGATATGAAACTGGATGTGACTCTCAATTCCCCCACTTCATAATCATGTGACTCCTGAATGTCAAGTAACTTAACAAAGCCTGTTGAACAGCATTAAATAAAATAGTGTTATTGGGAGAAATATAAAAGATAGCATGTGACAACATCAAACTAATATATTTTGCATCAAAATAATTGGAAAATATTTTCTGATTTAAATTGATAGAAATGTTATTGTGGCCTGCTTAACTATTAGTATAACACAGTTGGTCGTCAGTTTTTGACTCCTGGTCAATCTCTGTCAGAAAAATCTGAAGCAAATTTTTCCAACATCTCCATGCAACAGTTCCTCTTTTGCAAAATAGAAGATTGCAAAAATATGGTTCCATGGGGAAAGAAGATAAGAATGACATCATTCTTCATGTCAGAATGAATGTAAGGAAGGAGAGAATAGAGTCCCATGTGAAAGAAAAATTTTTGAAAGAAAAATTTGTCTAGCTATAAAACATACACTTTAAGAATATCTTACAAAATCAGATGCAAAATAAGATGTTTTCTTGCATATGAAAGCTAAAAGAATTCATCAACACACTCACAATAACAGATAAAAAAGGAGTCAATGCAGAAGAAGAGTGATTCTAGATGGAGATATGGATCTCTACAAAGGAATGATGGCCATCAAAAATGGAAACTGCATGAGTAAACACATGTGATTTATTTCATAGTACTTAAACATATTTAAATATTATTCACTGTTAAAACAAAAATAAACATGGCCTAAATATGGGTTCCTGACTGTTTAATTGTGGTTGACTGAGAGGCCTTAGGATACTGGATTCCTAGCAATTCTACTCATCCAGTTTAGCAATTTTAACAGCATGGATATAATAATTGTTTCAGAAATTCCCAGGAGTCAGTATATCATAATCTAGTTGGGTGAATGAGGCAGACTTATAGTCTATCCTACAGATGGAGGATCATGCAGACATAGATTGCGAATAGATGTTTATATGCAGAAGTCATTGAAAACGTCCCACTCACCGAAGCTCCGTTGTAAATTATACCTATAGGATGAAGATGTGAAACTTTGTACAGAGCAAGGCTTCACTTCCATTATTTCTCCCTCAGCCTCTAACGTGGACTTGGTTGCAACCTTGCCAGAAATCACTTGGACTGCAGTAATTCATGTTGCACTTTGATTTTAGGCTGTTTCTGTACTTATGAATATAGAAGTGGAGTCATTAAATTTTCTGAACTTTGGCAGGAGCTTAAGTTAGGATCCTCTTCTTTAATATAGATACAATCACTTAGAATGGCACTATAAATGCCTACACCTCAAATAAAATGATTTCATTGTGCTGCAACTGGTTTACAATTTTCTCATTAAATTTGAAATTTCAGCTGCTCTGTCATGATTACTCAGTTTTCATCAGCTCTCTTTTATACTGGCTGCTTTTGATCCTGTTAGCCAAGGTTCAAATCCATCCAATAAAACCTATTTTGAAGGTAAAATACTCTGTAGGCTGTTTTTGATAGAAAAAAATGCTCTACAAAAATCTATCTGAGCATAACATGAGTAAGTTTACTCTCTGGCTGTGCCTTGAAGATTTAATACCTTTCCTGATGTTACACAGAGAAAATATGGGTCTTGCCCAAATTACAGTGTGAACGGTTCTCCCTTAATAAATGGTGCAACATTAATTTTGGGTGACTTGCCTTAATGACCTTCATTCTTCCAAACTCATATCTTCCCACATGATCCCAATCTCTCACATAGGAAGTCTGCTCTGACTTCAAAAGTTGGAATTAAAATTATGATTTTCAGCAAAATACATATCCATCATACATATAATTTATTTACTTTTTAAAGTATTAATTTATAAATTAATAGTCTATACCTAGAGCTCTGAAAAAATTGTCCCACTGATTATATTATAAGCCATGGATTTTTCAAACATTGTGAAAAATTTTATGTCAATCAGAATGTCTCCTTGATCAGTAATTTGTAAATGCAAAGAATTTTCTATATAGAAGAGATTTTAGTCACCATTTAAACAAATATCAATATTTCATGAAAAAGGAAACATTATCGCTTCCAGATAGCAAGGGATTAAAACACATTTAATCCACATATTATGACTATAAAATTATTATCTTTTCATCAATCATACTTGCAAAAATAGAAATAGGTTGTGTTTCATCTTTTGTAATCACCTTAATGTTTACTCAAGACCACTCTTTGGGTCAAGAGCTTCCTCATGTCATTTTTAACCTCTGCATTTCTGAGGGTCTAGACTAAAGGTTTTAACATGTGTGTTATTATAGTATAAAATACTGCCATTCCTTTATCAATAGGGAGGGTAAGCATAGGTTGAAGGTACACAAATATACAAGGCACAACAAATAGACAACTAGAGTAATATGAGAGCCACAGATGGAGAGAGAGATCCTCTGTGCTTCAGAGCTGTGAGTTCTGAGTTAGTAAAGAGTGAGGATATGAAAGATGATAAGAATAAAAAAAAAACTAAGCATGCACATGAACGCACTATTGACAGCAACAAAGAGTCCAATGATGTGTGTGTCACTTCAGGTGAGTTTCAGCAAAAGATAAAGATCACATATGAAATAGTCAATGACATTAGGGCCACAGAAGGGCAACCAAAGCACAAAAAGAATTTGAATTAGTGCATGAAGAAATCCCCCAGCCCAGGACATGACCACGAGGCGTTCACACACCTGCTAGTTCGTTGTGATCATGTAGTGCAGGGGCCTGCAGATGGACACATAGCAGTCATATGCCATCACCGTGAGTAGGATGACCTCAACTCCCCCAAGGAAATGCTCTGCAAATCTTGAGGCATGCACCCATTGAAGGAGATTGTATTTTTCAGAATGAGTAATTTAAATACCATTTAGGGAACCATAGTAGAAGATAAGGAGACATGTAAAAAGGAAAAGAAAGATAGGAAAATACATGGGGCATCCCAGGGCTGGACTGATGGCAATGGTCACTACAGGGTGAGAAAGTAGATGAGTGTAAACATGATAATCAAGAGTTCTGCACATCCCAGTGCTGGGTCATTCCAAGCAAGATGAATTCTGTCATGTTGTTCATCACTCCATGAATTCAAGTTCATTTGTTTGTTTGGTTTTTTTTTTTTTTTTTTTTTGGTATAATTGACTTATCTGCAAATAGCACAGGGATTGTAATGGTGATAGATCAATTTTGATCAAGAAAATAATATATCTGCCAGATAGTTTGTTCCCAGATAGTTTGACAGAAATCCTTGAGAAATACACCCCTGACTTAAAGTTGGACTCTATTATTATAATTTACATATTGAACACAGAGCTATTTTCTACACACACATACACAAACAAATAGAGATGGTTTTATTACTGTTGACATGTCAGACACATTTCCTGCAATGGACGGATCCTTTCCAATAACCCCCATAGTATTTTCTGTCATAGAGAATCAGGAATAAAAAGAGGACTTGTAGACAAGGGCAGTGACTTGAATCATAACATTTGCTCCCCTGTGCCCTTTCATCCTTGTTATTTTCACCTTGTTTTAGGGTGGATATAAAGCATCAGGTGATTTAAATTTGAAATAAGGGGTGGTGTAATGACATTTCTGAAATGAGGGAATATTTGAGGAAAATTAAGATACACATTGATATTTTTATTTACTGTTATATTGAAACAGAATTGAATAAGAACACCATAGAAAACTTCTCTAAGGATGTCCTGAAGAGATTACAACAGACAGCACCATGGAAACCAATATTCACCAAACTTATCTGAAACTTTAGAATTCACTATTTGAAGAACTTCAGTCATATTTAGAGTTCAGAAGCATTTTGCAAATCAACATTCAATTTAAGGAAGACTATAAAATATTTTCTAGACAAATTCTGAAAACATACTTTTAAAGTGAGGAAACAAAAACACCATAATTTATTCTGGACAGAGCGTTTACTTCAGAATAGATAGACAATTGTTGTGTTCCCTTTTCACTGATAAGGGGCTGTGTGATGTTTATTTATGGACCTTCATTTATTGAACCTACACTTTTTCATACATAATGTGGGAAAAATTATTAAGGGCATAGATGAATTGAAGAACAATGCTAATACATAAATCAAAGTTGGTGTCATAAAGGTAAAACAGAGTTTTCCTCACATTTCCAGATTATACATGAAAAAAAAAAAGGAGAACACATATTATTATCCTTGAAATAATCACCCATTATGATATCAATAGAGAAATAAGTGAAAAAAAAAAGTGAGGCTATTACTTTGCACATTGCATATATAAATTTGGTTTTATATAATAAGGGCTAAGTACTCATCTCAAGAAGTTAGTAAAATCATCAATTAGATTAAAAGGTTGAATGCAGGAGTCAATTCATTAGATATAAAAAGTTATTAGATTTGATAAATAAAGAACTTACTGGTATTTAACAAATACAATTAAAACAGGAAAACACAGAGAAGCCCAATAAGAAAGTACGGTCAAATCCCAAAGGACATCAAGTTAAAGTAAATTAAAAAATTGTGGAATTAGTGATAATGGTAATAAAAGTTTTTAATAACTAATAAATTTTTTTCAAAATAAAGTAAATCTTTATATTACCATCAGAAAGGGGAAAAACAGAAACTAAAAAAGAGAAATGAATATTGTATATCAGTACCTTAAAATAAAGCATAAATCTGTTCAAATGCAGGAAAACAAAGAGGCGAATATGTATCTGTCCTGGATGGGGAGGGGCATGTTAAGCAAAACTGCAAAGAATAAAACATAGGACAAATATCAATTCAACTACATAAAGTCATGGAACCACACAAAATTAAGTACAATAATTTTTATAGCTATTTCTATAAATACAACTTTATTTTTTTAAAGTGTCTCAAACTGTTATAAAAAATTGGCAAAAGTAATTTTCAGGAAAATAAACCACCAATAAACTCTCTGTTTCATAATCTGCAAAGAAATGCAATTTAAAATGGGAGATAATTTTAATTAGTGAATTCACTAAAATGTATGAGAGCTGTATTATCCAGTGTTGGTGACTTTATATAATAAAGGCTTTATATTTGTCCAGGTCCTTTTATCCCAGTATTCCTTGATCTTACAAATCTATTTTAGATTTTGAAATATGGACCTTGTTTGACATTGATGCAAGAATATTGCAATAATGCTGTTAACTATAGTCCCTAAGTTACATTAATTGTATTTTTCCCTGTATTCTTACCACCTTTTAATAATAATGTACATTTGTTCTAGTTCATAGAATAACATTCTTGTATTTGTACCATTAACCACAGTTCTCATCCAAACCCAAGTTCAATACGTTATAATCCCTAGAACATTCTCTAGCTTTCTTTCAATAGACATTTACGTCCCTAGACTACCCCTTTCAGCCACAATCACATTTATAAATCAGCAGTGTTAGCTGTACTCATTATAATGTGTTACCATCAACTCTATCCATTTCCACACTTTTGCAATCAACCTAATGAGAAATTATACATACCTTAAACATCAGTACTCTTTTTCAGTCTCATCCCATCTCATAGTAACCTATATTCTAGATTTTAATGCCATGTGTTTGTTCATCGTATTTAGTTCATATTCGTGAGACCATTCAATATTTGTCATTTTATGTATGGCTTATTTTACTCAGCATAGTGTCATTTTTTAGGTTCATCCATGTTGTCATAGGTGTCCCAATTTAATTTCTTCCTACAGCAGCTATATCAATGCTAAGACTCAATAATAGGGGAGTAAATGAATTTTTTTCTTATTGGACTAAGGAAAACATTATAAAATTTACTAAGACGATGCCAGCATAACTCTGTGATGAAACTGAGAGCCACAGAGTGTACCCTTGGAATGATTTGTATAAGGCATGGAAGTCTACATAACGGTGAAACAGGGGGGTGGATGATGGACTGGTTAACAGTACAATATGAGAGTATTCTCTCATGAACCATGACAAATGTACAATACTAACACAGGATATTAATAATAGGGGTGGTGATGGAAAAATATATCAGATGTAAGCTCTGGACCATAACTACCAATAATATCTTGATGTTCTTTCAGAATTTGTAATAAGCATTCCATAACAATGCAAGGTTTTGGTGGAAGGGTGATATATGGGAAATATGCATGTTAGGTATGACTGTTTTGTAAGCCCACAATTTCTCTAATAAAAAATATATAAATAGGCCAAAATTAAAATTAGAGGTTTTATTTTCACAACATTTTTTATAATAGTGAAAAAGAAAAAAACCCATGTGTATATAAAGGGGAACAATTTTTAAAATTATGACATATAATTAAAAATATCAGATGGACATTAAAGAGGTTGGTTAGAAGAATTAATTATGTGAAAGGTACTTTCAATATAATACTGAGTGGAAAATTCAAAATAAAAACATTGATATATTAGTTTACCAAGTGGTTATAATGATATATGTGCATAAAAAAGTATCTTAAAACTACATTAAGATAAGTATTTTGTCATAACTTACAAAATGGTGCAAGACAGAGTGTAAAGTATAATGTAAACTGTAGTCCATGGTTAGTAGCAATTCTTCAATATGAGTTTATCAATTGTAACAAACATACACATTAATGAAGGATGTTGTTAATTTGGTAAAGTGTGGAAGGGGAAGGAGGAGGGCATGTAGGAACGCTTTATAATTTTTATGTAGCATTTATGTGATCTAAAGCTTCTTTAAAAATAAAAAAATAATAAAAAAGGAATATATTGTTATTATAAACAGTAAAATAATTTAATAAAAGCAGTTGTATTTTCCTATCTCAGGTCTGTGTCCATAGTACTGAGTGACAGCTTTTCTAAGTAGACTGGGTATGACATGCATGTATAATTATGACTTACTTGTAAACTGAAGAACCTAGTATCACCTCGAGAGAAAAATATCAATAAAGAAGTCACCTGTTGTACCTATCTCTCTGAATGCATTTGGAGAAGTAACAAGTTCAATCCATAACAAGCCATCTTATTTTTAGAGAATATTTGGATTTAGCAACCACGGACCCATCATTAACAACTGCTTTATAGTTCATCTAGTATTATCTTAAATATAGTATTTCTTTTCCTCAATTAGTCACTTGAGAATGATTGCTAAGAGAGACTTCCCAAATAAATCTAGGTTCATGTGCACAGCTTATTTTTGCACTGTTGGCTCACACCACCTTGTAAATGTGGACCACAAGCATCCCAGTTGAGATACAAATTTCTTAGTCAAAACTCCCACATTTCTAGTCTTCAAAAGAAATTGATGTGACAACACCTAATCATTGGAAGATATTTCTCCCCAAGTCTCCTTCCTCCATATTTGCTGATATGAATTCTTTGGTGGCTAGATGAAATATACTATACAAGCTACCTGATCAAAACAGTAACTTGATTTTTAAAGCCCTGGAAATATCAAACTAAGATAGAACAGGTAAATTAGGGATTGCAGGTAACTAGAAGTCTGTAATAAATTAACATTGTATAGAATGTCCTGAAATTCACCCTTTTGAAGTCTTTCCTTAGATACCTAGTGCTCACCTGGAGGCAACTCCTTCGGACTTTGGAGTCTGGATCCTAATGGATTGGAAATTTAGAACCATACAGCATTGGTAATTTCCACTGCTTATATTAAGTGTGTTCTAAGCTCAGAAATCCCCAGAGTCTGTCTTTATCAGCATATTCTCTGATGATTACAGGGAAATCTCTAAACAGGCATTGCTCAGCACAAGAAGTTAGGGATGATCTGACTTTTCTTTTTTTTTTTTTTTTAATTTTTTTATTTTTTATTGACTTTGTAATAATATTACATTAAAAATATATATGTGAGGTCCCATTCAACCCCACCCCCCCACCCCCCCTCTCCCCCCCCCCCCCAACAACACTCGTTCCCATCATCATGACACATCCATTGGATTTGGTAAGTACATCTTTGGGCACCTCTGCACCTCATATACATTGGTTCACATCATGGCCCATACTCTCCTCTATTCCATCAAGTGGGCCCTGTGAGGATTTACAATGTCCGGTGATTACCTCTGAAGCACCATCCAGGGCAGCTCCATGTCCCGAAGACGCCTCCACCTCTCATCTCTTCCTGCCTTTCCCCATACCCTTTGTCCATTATGTCCACTTTTCCCAATCCAATGCCACCTCTTCTATGTGGACATTGGATTGGTTGTGTCCATTGCACCTCTATGTCAAGAGGAGGCTCAGATTCTACCTGGATGCTGGATGCAATCCTCCCATTTTCAGTTGTAATCACTCTAGGCTCCATGGTGTGGTGGTTGTCCTTCTTCAACTCCATCTTAGCTGAGTGTGGTAAGTGATCTGACTTTTCTGCTCTCAGAGGATAAGTATTAATAGCTTCAAGCCAAGATGGCAACCAAACCAGCTTATCCTGTAGTCTCTTGTGGCTGTGGTGTCTGTAACCATGGACTGGGCAGGGGACAGAGAGCTGGCTAGGGTAGGTTACAAGCATCTTATGTCTGTGGATTGAAAGAGATCTTAGCGTCAGGGATGTGGAGCATAAGGTTTAGTCATGAGAGAGCAGGAGCATGGGCCAATCAGAGCCTATATAACAAAGCTAATACCTGTTGCACAAGTTGAAGGGAGGATTGAGAATGATAAAAAGTGAAAACAAATAGGTGGATGAAAATCTAATATTCTAATATTGATGCCCTGAGATAGACACATGAAGGCTGGAGAAACTGCTGTCAACTATTAAACATAAGAATCACACTTAAGAGCAAGAGGTTTGGAGTACAATAAACTGTGCCTCCTGGGAATAGCTCTTCCGCTGATTATCTATGCAAACTTGGACAAATTTATCAGATTCTTTAGGCTTCACGTCCCAGATCTGTACAAGGGGAATGAGAAGGAACCTATCTCATGGTACCATTGTGGGATTATATGAGATTATACATAAAATGCTTAAAATGGAGTCTGGCATAGAGTAAACTCTTTGTTTTCTGTTGTCATCTTGAAATGAGAGGCCATGGTGTGACTGACCTAGGCTCTGGCAAGAATTGTCTCAATTCACATAAAAGTAGTTATTTACTTTTCTCTCATGGTTGTTAGAATTCTGGGCAAATGAAGAAATAAGGAGAAAAGAAAAATCAAACTTTGAAGTATTTAATACAGTTTAACAAACACTTAAAATTCTTTTCTGGGTGTTTGATCTGTCCAATATAAACTCTGATAGTGAAATTGAGATTCCCATAAAGGTTGGAGAAGATAAAGGAAATATGAATATTACTAGAACTAATAAATAATGTGTCCTTTTTAAATCAGAGAGTCTGCTAAGTGTGGTATCTGATCTGAGTCTTTTATAATAACTAGGTAAATAATGTTATTTCTATGTTATATAAAAGGAAATTTAGTCATAATCAAAACTGATAATTCCTAGCATTTGGATTTAAGTCCAAAGTGATCTGATTTCTAATTCTGAGCTCTAATCATTATGTTATTTTACCTCATCAGACCCTGGTGCTGTGATGTGTCTACACACTGGATGTGATGAGAAAGGAAGTTCTGATTCAGTCCAGTTCTGGAAAGCTTAGTTTCTACCATCAGGGTAAGCAGGATTTACCCCTCAGACAAGACCAAAATGCGGCAGCTGAACAGGAAAGAAATGTTGGAGAAAAAGAGAACATCTCCTAATGTTTATTCCTACCTTTGGCTCCATCCTGATGACCAGCTGAAATACAGTATAAACAGCTTTGATTTGGGAATTTCCTCATGGCTACAGGAAATTTAGACTTAATGCAAAGACAGCCTCTACGTGAATGGGCCATGCTTCAATTTACTACTAAACGATTCTAAAAATGTAAATTAACTTACTAAGTCCTGTCAAATAGCCCTAAATAATAATAATATTTATTTGGAGAAACACCAAATGATAACATGTGAAAACATCAAGCTAGTGTGTTTTGAATAGAAAATGCTTGGGAAATATTTTCTTATTTAAATGGAAATAAATGTTTACATAGAAGACATGCCCACTAATATAACATTGTTGGTTGTAATTTTTTAAATCCTGGGCAACCTGTCACCTTGGTAAATTACTCAACTTCTCTTTGCATCAATGTCATCTTCTGCAAAATATATAGTTGGAAAAGAAATGTTTGTATAGAGGAAGAAGAGATGCATGACATCGTTCTTCATGTCAAAACTTCTTTGCAAGAAGACAGTGAAGAACAATGCAAAACAAAAATTTTTGAAATAAATATTTGCCAAGTGAAAATACATAGATAGTAAGGAAATCTTTCAAAAACAAATACAAAATAAGATATTTTCATCCATACAAAAGCAAAAAAAAATCATCAGCAGACACACAGTATGAAATATTAAAAAAGACATATGTACTGGCAGAGGGAAAGTGATCTGATTTGAGGGTGTGTGCATATGTGTATGTGTAGAAAACACCTATGTGTTCATTATGACTAAAAATACAGTCCTATTTTAGGGTTGAGGTTGATCTACTTAGAGTTTCAATCTATAGTACAGGAAGCAAATAATTCTGGCAGATTATTATTTGTTTCATCAAAAATGTATATATCTCCATTGCAATTCCTCTGCTATTTACAGATTTTTTTAAATCTAAATGTGTATTGGATTCATGGTGTGATAAACAATTGTGACAGACTTCATTGTGGTCAGCCTAATACAGAACATAGACATATAGAAACTCTCATTTGCCACATTACACTACTCATCTACTTTCTCACCGTGGTAGGCAACCTACTCATTGGAATGACAATCACCACCACCCATCCCCAAGATCCCCCATGTTTTTTCCTATATTTTTGTCCTTCATAGATAGCTCTTTTACTCCTTCCATGGCCCCCTGAATGATATTTGACTTATTCTCTGAGAGAATAATGATCTCCTTCCATTGGTACCTGACTCAGGTTTGTGCAGAGAATTTCTTTGTGGGAGTTGAGATCATCCTGCTTCTGGTGATGGCCTATGATGCTACGTGGCCATCCTCAGTTCCTACACTACAAGATCACAAAGAACCAGCTGGTGTTGGCCTCTTGATGGTCTTGCCCTGGGCTGTTAGATTTTGGCATAGTCTGATCCACCATGTGATTTATCATGTGGTTACACTTCTGTGGCCTTAAAGCCATTGACCATTTCATGTGTGATCTTTATTATCTGCTGAAGATCTCCTGCACTGACACTCACATCTTTGGAATCATTATGTCACTGACAGTGGGTACACACTCCTTTACAATACTTAGTGCAGTCACCCCTCGGGCTGAAGTGTGGTTTGCTGGCCTGGCGAGGGGCGGCGGCCGCCGTAGGCCTATTCCAAACCGCTGCCCCCATAATAGGGTGGTTGGTCGGGCCCACCGCCACCCCTGAAGGAAGCTCGGCATGGGCGCAGAGTGCCCTCGGGTCTCCCCTTCTCGGCAGCCATGCTTCCGCGGCGGCCCCTCCTCCCGGATGGCGCCACACGATGCCTGTGGGGTGGCACCCTTCTTCTTCTTTCTCCCTGCGCAGGCGCAGGGTGGAAAATTCCAGTCTGCCCTTTTCCCCTCCCCCGACAGCAGCAACAGCCAGGCTTGGGTGGAAAAATCCAGTCTGACCTTTTCCCTCCCCCCGACAGCAGCAACAGCCAGGCGTGGGCGGGAAACTCAAGTCTGCCCTCTACCCCAGCAACAGCAGCCACCAATCCCTAAACCCTGCCACTTCCCCCAGCAACAGCAACAGCCAATCCCTAACCACCACCCCTCCCCCATCCAGTACCGCCCACTGACCTTTCGCCGGCAACCAATCAGAACAGGGCGTGGCTTCGACCAATCAGCCTTCCCCAGCCCCTATAAAACTGTTGCCTCTCCCTCAATAAAGTGGACTTGCGTGTTTACCTTGTCTCCGCGGTTGTTCTTCTGCCATGCGCCCTCCAGTCCTGAGAGCCCCCGACAAGGGCCTGGCCTCCCTTGTCCCCACTTCATCGCCTGCTTCTCCGGGCGACCCCTTCGTCGCCGGCTTCGCCAGGCGACCCCATCAGCCGAACCGCGCAACCCCTGTGAGACCGACCCCTCATCTGCTGCCGGACCGACCGCTTGTTCCAAGTGGGACCGACCCCTCGTCCTAAGCTGGACCAACCCCTCGTCCGCAGCCAGACCCCACCTCTACCGACCAAGCAAACCGTCGCAACTTAGCACTTCCTGTGTATCCTCTCCCTCCACGGAACTCACTGCTCTGAAGAGTATCAGAAGCCTCTCTACCCAGTACCACTCATAATATTACAGTCATCTTATTCTTTTCTTTTCTTTTATTGCTTTTTTTTAAAGATATATAGATCACAAAAAAATGTTATATTAAAAAATGTAAGAAGTTCCCATATATTCCACACCCCACCTCACCCCATTCCTCCCATATCAACAACCTCTTTCATCATTGTGGCACCTTCATTGTATTTGGTGAATACAATTTGGAGCACTGCTGCACCACATGGATTACAGTTTGCATTGTAGTTTACATTCTCCCTCAGTACATTCAGTGGGTTATGGCAGGATATACAATGTCCAATATCTGCTCCTGAAATATCATATAGGACAACTCCAAGTCTTGAAAATGCCCCCACATCACATTTCTTCTTCCCTTCCCTGCCCTCAGCAACTACCGTGGCCACTTTCTCCACATCAATGCTACCATTTCTTCCATTCCTAGTCATGACAATTCTCTAATAGAATACCAGTAAGTCCACTCTAATCCATATTTTATTCCTCCATCCTGTGGACCTTGGGATGGTGATATCCACTCCACCTTTAAATCGAGAGGGGGCTTAGATCCCACATGATGGATGGATGCGATTCTCCTGCTTGCAGTTGTAGGTACTTTTGGTTCCCTGGTGTGGTGGTTGACCATCTTCACCTCCCTGGTAACTGACCTGGGTAAGTCCAATGAATTGGAGAATAGGAGTTGCAACTCTGTGGAGCCTCAGGGCCCACTGGCACATGGCCAGTCCAGAGATTCAAATCTCCTGAGTATCCCAGTATCAACTTTATTCTTTTCACTCTGTATATTTGTTTATGGTCAATCCATGTCCTCCTTACCATGTTTCATGCTATAATAACACCTTCATTAAACCTTTTAATTTACTCCCTCATAAATGCAGAAGTGAAAAATGCCATGAGGAAGCTCTGGAGCCACAGAGTGATCTTTGGTAACATTAATGTGAATGGATAATATAAAAACAAAGTATAATCATATTGTTTTTTAAAGTTTGGCTGATACAAAGAGAAAGATCTTGAAGTCAAATATGGGTTTAAGTACATGCTATCTGAAAATCAACCCGAAATTTTTAATGTTTTCTCTTTCATAAAATACCAATATTTGATGAGATAATGATAAAGTCTTCCAATCAAAAACCTCTTGGCATTTACAAATTATTGATAAAGGAATTTTGCTAATTGATAAAATCGTTTCACATGTTTAGATAACCCATTACTTTATTCAATAGAACAATTCTTTACACAACTTCAAGGATGCTACATATAACCCATAGCACAAGGGATAAAAATATTAAACTAAATTTATGACGGTTAAATATTTTGTTGAAAATTCATCCTTTTAATCCCAACTGCTAGAGTCAGGGAAGAATATATATTTTGAGAGAGAAGGCTCAATCAGAAATGAATGGGTTTGAAGTAATGAAGGAAAGTCATTACAGCAGCACTCATCACAAACCAATGCTGCTGTGTTGCCCAACCCACAGGATATAATTTCCACTGTAATCTAGGCAATTTAGAGAATAAAATTGGTCTGTAGTCAAGGAAGGATATGGAATTATTCCAGGTACAGCTATAGAGAAATCTTGCACATGATATTCAGTTAGAAGACAAATATGGAGATATTTTCTGTCAAAATAAATCTGCACTGTAATTCTCCTCCAAAACTGCTTTGATGGGATGAATTTGAGCCTTAGCTAGTAGGAACAACAGCAGCAGATGGAAAAGAGTTGTTGATATCTCCGTATTCAAGAAGAAAAGTCTGGACATTTAACTTTTTATATGAAATAGCAAACAAATTGCAAATCAGTAAAATGATGTAATATTTGAGATGTTGAAATTTCCATTGTAATTCTAAGAGAAAGAACACAGAAAAAGATTCAAATCAGGACAAGAAAAGAGTCCTGGGTTTCTTAGTAATTTCACAGGGATCCTCATAAGGGCTGAATTAACACTAATTACTCAAAGGTATGCTTTTATCTCATCTTAAATGTATTATATACAGATTAATATTCAAAAGTCTTCTAAATGATTAAATCCAATAAGGAAGTCAGTTTTCTCAGAGGTGGCTGATCCATTTGCTGATCACCAAATAACCACGTGGTTTCACAATATTTTCAGCTCCTTTGTATCTATGTATTAATAGGACTACAATGCAAGCTGGTAAAATGATGTGTGCCTCACTCATGAAAATAATTTAGGAGCTAGGGTAAAACTATCCAGCTCAAAAATGCCCCCACGTCTCATCTCTTCTTCCCTCTACCTGCCCTCGGCAACTACCATGGCCACTTTCTCCATATCAATCCTATAGTTCTTCCATTACTATTCACAATAATTCTGTAGTAGAATACCAGTAAGTTCACTCTAATTCATATTTTATTCTTCCATCTCTTGGACCCTGGGTTGATGATGTCCACTCCACCTCTATATCGAAAGGGGGCTTAGATCCTGCATGGTTGAGGGATGCGATTCTCCTGCTTGGTTCCCTGGTGTGGGGGTTGACCAACATTACTTCCCTGTTAGCTGACCTGTGTAAGTCCATCAGAAATTTTTCCCTGATGCAGCAAGCCTGGAAGACATGTTAAAATGACAGGACCACGCAACAAAGCAAACTGGATTATTAACTACTCAAACCACAATTGCCGTAGAGGATCATACAATAGTCAGTGATTTTGCCTGAACAAGAAAGAAAATTATTTCTTTTAAAGCCATGTCGGTTTTGGAATTCATTTGTTACCACAGCAAAGCACATTTTATCCTTACTAATATATTGGCTACCTTTATCTTTCCACAGATATATAAATATTAATAATAGATTACTAATCTGTTATTAATTTGTGAACAGATTAACAAAATTTATGCTAGTACCTTGATTCACAAATAGTGTAGAATGGATGAATACTATCCTTGCAAAACAAAACATGATTAAAGCCATACTACACTAGCTGAAGAAGTTTAACTATAAATTTATACCTCAGACTTTTATCCCATTACGTAAAATGTAAGGCAATGCTGACATAATATTTTAGTGACAGAAACCCTGCCAAGCAAACAGGTTGACTAAAGTTACAAATGAAGAAGTGAAGACGTGTTTCACTGGATCCTCAAGGACTCTTTTTTGCTCAAAGAAGTTTTCTAGTGGTGAATGTTTTTGTGGGTGGAAAGGATGTCAATCCCTATTCTTCACCATTTTCTTAAGTACTGGACCAGCCTAAAATCAATGTGTCAAGTGAAGTACGCCAAGTGTGTGGATTCCTGGCTTGTTTGCAAATGAGTCCATATCAGAGGCTGAGGGAGAAGGAATAAAATTGGAGCCATCCGCCCTACAGAGTTTCTTTTCTTTCTCCTCAGAGGTATCTTTTACAATGAGACTTGGCTAAGTGTTATTTGTGACCTTCTTAATGACTTCTGCATAAAACATTATCATTCAAAATGCCATATATCAATAAATGCCATATATCAATAAAATGGGGAAAAAAATTGTCCCTAACGCTATTTCCACATGATTCTCCAACCTTAGTGTAGAAGAAAGTGCTCTCTTCTTCCAAATGGGTTAAGATATACTTTCTCTTAGGCACCATTGCAAAAATTAAAATTGCAACATATCTGTGTCTTTAAATCACTCAACTAGAAGATGAGAGCTGCTGGGAATCTTGATTCCTAACTCCTCTACATCAATCATTTATTAAAATGGCTTACTCTCCCAGATAAAGAAATGACATTTATTTTTTATTTTACATTAAATTGCATTTTTAAAAATACAAGGAAAATCTTATAAATTTACTCACGTTTTTACCAGGTTTGGTTCTCTTCATTCATTTATATAGATCCATATTATAACCTAGAATCCCTCTCCTTTCCCCTGAAGGATATCGTTTAAGATATTTTATAATGTAATTCTGAAGCTGATGAATTCTTTTAGCTTTTGTATGCATGAAAACATCAATGTTTGGGGTTTAATTTTGAAAGAACTTCTTCCTGTGTTTAAAATTACAGCTTGACATTTCTTTAGAAGTTTTTTTTTCTTTTACAAGATGTTCTTCCATTTGCTTGCACTGGTTCCCACAAGAACAGTGTCCTTTGAATATTCTTCCTGTACACAAGTTTATTTTTTGCAAACATTGCTAAAAAGGAAACTGAGACACAGAGGTGTTATTTAATTTCTCCAGGATCACAAAGAATTAAAAAAATGATAACCAACTCCTCTATATTAGTGGGTGTGTCTACCATGCAAATATTTTTGCAATTTAATCCAGAAAATATTTTCCAAGCATTATTAATACATAACATATTTGTTTGATGATTTCACAAGCTATATTTTGGTATTTCTCCCAATAACACTATTTCTTTAAGGCTCTTTTACTGGCTCAAGCAAGTTAAGTAATATTGATAGAGTTGTATAATCAGTAAGGAGAGGAATTGTGAAACATATGCAGCTTCATGTCTTAAGGGTATTACCTAGAATGTTAGCATGGCCCATTCATGTAGATGATGTCCATGTTCCTAAATCTAAATTTCAGCATAAACTTTTCTTCAGCCATTCAGACATCAACAAATCCAAGAATCAAAGTATTTGGAATGTCCTTATGGAGCCAAAGGTATGAAAGGAGATAAGAAAAGTTCCTTTCTCTACCCTCATTTTCATGGCCAGCAGCTGCAAAAAGATCTGTCTGAGGAGTTAATCCTATTTCCCCCTCGTGGTAGAACCAAAGCTCCTAAAGAATTCTGAAATGCTCTGTCAGCTCTTTCTTTCCCACAACATCCAGCATGTAAGACACATCAGAGTACCAGCGTCTGATGAGATAAAATAATTTCATGAACAAAGAGTTTAGGATTAGAAATCATATCACTCTGGATTTAAATCAGAGCAATGTTAATTATTAGCTTTTGTCCTTGGCCAAAGTGCCATATGGAGAGTAAGATAATAATAATAATATCTCTCTTATGGGGATTGTATGGGACTCAGATGATTTACCTTATGTAGTAGACTGACTAATTTATGAAAGTGCTTACAATTTATTAGTTCTCATGGTATTAACATTTGTTTTATCTCCTACAACTTTTTCAGGAAATCTCAATTTCGGTGTCATATTTGTTTAATGGAGAGATCAAACACACATAAAATATTTCAGAACTGCAGGCATTTATGAATCTGTATTCAATACTTCAAAACATAGCTGTTCTTCTCTCCTATGTTCTACATTTGATCATAATACAAACATTCCTATGATAAAAGTAGATAAGCTCCATACATGAGTTGACACAATTCTTGTCAGAACCTGAGTTCATCACAACATGAGCTCTCTTTTTCTGTATAAAATATGACAACAGACAACAAAGTGTTTGCTCTATGCCAAATGCCATTTAAGCTTATATGCATTATCCCAAATAGCTCCACTATGATCCCATGGGAAGAGTTTCGCATCATGTCCTTTGCATATATGGGAAAGGAGGCATAATGAAGCTGAGAAATTTTCCAAAGGTCACTTAGACAGTAAGTAAAATAGCCAGACCCAGGAGATGCGGTTTATTGTACTCCAAAGCTCTTGCTCATAAGCATGACTCACACTTTAAATATTTGACAGCAGTGTCTCTAAAATACATGTGCTATCTTCAGGTCAGCAACAAAACAAAGTTTTTCACTAAGCTAGATGTTTCACTTATCTTGATCGGTCCTCCTTATAATTCTGAGACAGCTTTTCTAGGATTGTTTTATGTGTTCTGATAAGCTCATGCATCCTTATTACCAGGACAAGAACATGCTGTGCCCTACTCCCAGATTTTAATATCACCTCCTAACCACAGCCATAGAGAGACTTCTACCTACCCAGTTATTTCTACTCCTTCCACCCAAACCATTGTTGTGACAGATGTTACTACCAAAAGAGACAACAGGACAAAGTGGACTTGCTGCCATTCTGCTGAACCTGCTAATTCTAATCCTCTGAGAATGGAAAGTCCAGAGCTTTCCTTACTCCTTGGCTTGAGCAATATCCATTTAAATATTTCCCCATAATTATGTATGAACATACTGATAAGGACAGACTCCGGGGATATCTGAGCCTAGAGACCACTCGACATAACCAATCACAGAATATAGGTGCTGTTTGTCTCTAAATTTCCAAACCATTTGGATCCTAACTTAAGGGCCAAAGAGCTATTTCCAGGATGAACATTGGTTTATTAAGGAAAAAAAAGTATTAAAAGATCTGAATTCAGGGATCTGCTACTCCAGTGTAACCTTTATTATTGCTAAATATGTTACTTGCTATCCCTAAATTTTCTGCTTTAATGTAGTTTGGTATTTTCAGGTCTATAAATCAGGTTAGTTTTGATTGAGTAATTTCTATAGTATAATTTACCTTGCATCCTAGAACCCAAGAATCAAAAATGTGTTGGAAAAAGAACATGGAGAGATGGCTTCCAATGACAAATTCAATTTCTTTTGAAGCCTAGAGATTTGGAAGTTTTGAATAAAGAAATTCATATCGGATCTGAGATGCTTGTAGTCCACATTCACAGGATGTTGACAAGTAAAAATAAATGCAGTACATTAACTCTTATTTATTTGGGAAGTCACTCTGGACAATTATTTTTAGTGAATAGCTGAGGAAACATATACTATGCCTAATGGACGAACTTGCAAAGCAGCATTTAATGATGGGTAAATGATTGTAAGTCCATGCAAAGTGTTCTCTAAAAATAAGATGCCTTGTCAGAGATTGAACCTGTTACTTATTCAAATGCATTCAGAGAGGTAGGTACAAATGAATTCCTTGTTGATATTTTTCTTTCTAGGTGAAACTAGAGTTCAATTTACAGGTAAATTGTATGTTAACATATTTTCTACTATCTCAGAATTTTATGAATAATGACCATATAGTCATTATTTTATGAATAATGACCATTAACATTTCTTAGAAAATAAGTCACTCAAGTTGTTATAGTCACAGACCTGAAATAAGAAAATAAAACTTCTTTAATTAAATTTTTGTACTTACTACAAAGGCATTATATTCTCTCTATATAATAAATTAGATCAGAAAACTTATGAAAGTCATCCATGAAATTGCCCTTAATACCATAATTCATATAGCACTGTTTATCTTAATAAATGCTTTAGATACCTTTCCATGTACATTTTATAATTTATACAATTGATAGTCTAAGATATATGACATATTATAGCTTACATTTTCCACTCAGTACTATATCAAAAGTTCTTTTCCACATCATTAATTCTTCTTACACTTCACTGTCCACCGGATATTTATAATTCCGTACCCCAATTCGTTTAATAGTTATCTTTGAGTAGACATTTGAGTTGTCTGCATCTTTTCACTATTATAAAAATGTTATGAAATACAAACTACCTGCATAACTTTTGCCCATTTTTTAATATCTAGAATAAATTCTTGGAGTAAGGAATATTCAACTAAGGGACATAACTTATTATTATAAATCCCTTATTACAAAAAGTGAAATTCATTTGCAGAATATTCTAAACCAACATACATTACAAGCCCTAGATTATATCCTTGACAGTTAGCCTGTTAAAATATTTCACATTTTGAAGTTTTTGCTATTTTAAGAAATAGAGTTTCTTTTTCTCTCTATTTTTTAAAAATGTTACATTCAAAAACTACAAGAGGTCTTCATATACCCCCTACACCCCTCACCCCACTCCTCCCACATCAACATAGGACCTCTTTCATCATCATGGGACATTCATTGCATTTGGTGAATACATTTTGGAGAACTGCTGCACCACATGGATAATGATTTACATTGTAGTTTACACTCTCCCCCAGTCTACCCAGTGGGCCATGGCAGGACATACAATGTCCAGCATCTGTCCCTGCAGTACAACCCAGGACAACTCCAAGTCCTGAAAATACCCCTACATCATATCTCTTCTTCCCTCTCCCAACCCTCAGCAGCTACCATGGCCATTTTCTCTACATCATTGCTACCATTTCTTCCATTACTAATTACAATAGTTCCATCATAGAATATCAGTAAGTCCATTCTAATCCATACTCTATTTCTCCATCCTGTGAAACAGTTATGTAAACTCCACCTCTGTATCAAGAGGGAGCTTAGATTCCACATGGATGATCCACGTGGAATATAAGAAATAGAGATTCTTAATGCCTTTTTATTTCCTGAAATTACATTTTCAATAGCATTGCCTTTTTTAGTAAATGACATGAGCAGACTTTTTTGTAAATACTTTTTTACACAAATAGTTGTTGGTTATACTTTTTGCAATTATTTTCAAGTGTATTCCATATCTTATGTAGCTGAAGGTATCATATTTGTTCTAAGTTTTGTACATTTTTGCTTGACAATTTCTTCCTCTTTAGGAAATCAAATACATATTTATCTCATTCTTTTCTAATTTTGAGCAGATTTATGTTTTTATTCAAGAGTTTGATACACGTTATTTTCTTTTTTGTTTTTTTCGTATTTTTGTTGCTAATATAAAGAAAAATCTTATGTTGCTTTGAAAATGTCTAAGAATTATTGAAACTTTTATTACCCCCAGTGCTATAGTTATATTCTTTTCAATATTCTTTAAATTGATGCTTTTTTAGGAATTCACAATACTTGATTCTTATTCACCTTATATGTGTTCATCTCTTTTAGTAGTATATTTTCTAAATAGCAATAAACTTTTGAATTTATTTCTCAAATCCAATATTTTTCTATTTTCCGATGTATCAATTTCTGCATTCAAACTTTATCTAATATAACTGGAAGTATTTCTAATTTCTTGTGATGAGATTAGGTCATTTATAGTCTTTCTTATTTAATTTTTTTTCCTCTTGAGGTTATATTAAGCAAATATTCAAAGAGAATATTAATGTGCATATTTTTTCTTTTATCAATTATTTGGAGAATATTTTTACCATTAGGTTGCAATTTTTTTCATTTTTTATTACCTTTTTTTAAAAAAGGCACATAGATCTCACAAAATGTTATATTAAAAAATATAGGAAGTTCCCATGTACCCCATTCTCTACATTACCCACTTTTCCCACGTCAATGACTTCTTTCATTAGTGTGGTACATTCATTGCATTTGATGAATATATTTTGGAACTTTGCTACACAGCATGGATTATGGTTTGCATTGTAGTTTACACTCTCCCGCAGTCCATTCAGTGGTTATGGCAGGATATGTAATGTCCTACATCTGTCCCTGCAATATCATTCAGAACAACTCCAAGTTCCCAAAATGCCCCCATACCACTCCTCTTTTTCCCTCTCCCTGCTTTCAGCAAGTCCTGTGGCAACCGTCTCCACATTAATGATATAATTTCTTCTATTGTTAGGATCACAAAAATTCTATAGTAGAATACCAGTAAATCTACTCTAATCCTTATTTTATTCCTCCATCCTGAGTATCCTGGGATAGCAGTTGTGAAGTGAAGGGAAAAGATGGGGTACAGGGGTCTTATTGAGTTGGGGTTTCTAGGCTTGAGGGGGGCTAAGTTTGGGAGGATTTGGTCAGATTGTTTAAGGAATGGGGGGATGGGATGGGTTGGGGGGAAAGCAAGTCTCAGGTATGTGGTTCAAACTATAATGTTGAGAACCACTCTTTAGAAAATATAATAAGGAAGGGTTACTGGAGGTTGCAAATTTTGACATAAATACAGCAATGTTTTTCAATTCTTCTATGCCCTTTGTTATTATTCCTACATCATATATGAAAAAGTTTAGGCTCAGTAATACAAAGGCCCATACAAACTTCACATGGCTACTAATCACTGAAAACAGAATACAGAAATACTCTATTCTAAATAATATGCTCCATCCAATGAATAACGGTGCTTTTGTTCCCTCATTTTAAAGTATCTATTGTCAGAACATATTCAGAGAACATTTCATAATCTTCCACAAAATGAGTATTGATTCGCAAAGTACCTCTGAAATCTAAATATAACTGAAGTTCCACAATAGTGCATTCAGAAGTTTCAAATGCATTAGGGATCTAATCCCTAATGCATTGCATCACACTGTCGGTTTTATTCTCTACAGGATACCATGCCTTGAAAGCTACTTTGAAAAAGAATCTGCGGTATTTTTGCACAATTCTCTTTCAATGTCGCAGAAGCTCACAAACTTAACTGTCAGAGTGTATCTTACTGCAGCCTCAAATACCAGCCATTTGTGTTGATTTTAAAATTACTACCTCATCCCTAATTTCACCTTGAAATCACTTGATGTTTTCTATTCACCCTTAAACAAGGTAAAATTAGCAAGGATAACCAAATCTGCAGCTTAGCCTTATCAGCTGGTGTGATGAGAAGGTAAAAGTGGGAAATAGACCTGATAATTCAAGTCTCTGCTCCTCCTTCTTTCTATACTTGTTTTTTTTTTGTTTTGTTTTGTTTTGTTTGTTTGTTTTTGTTGTTTATTTTTAAAGGCAGTGATCAAAAAGGATCCAACCACGTAAAATTGCAGGAGATGTGCCTAGCATTATGACAGTCATAAAAATATGCTTTGTGCATTTGCATTCAGAAGAGGTATTTGCGTTTAGTATGTAACAACTAATATGGACTAATTTATCAGCTTGGGACTTCCAACAGTCTTACAGGAGCAAATAACTGGGAAAGATATATTATTTGCTTGACCAAAATTTTTCTATCACCATTGCAATCCTTGTACTATTTGCAGATAAATCTTTCACCCAAATGACAAATAGGATTCATGAAGCAATGAACAACATGACAGAATTCATCCTGCTTGGCCTGATACAGAACCCAGAGCTGCAGAAACTCTTGTTTGTAGTGTTTTTACAGTTATATATTTAATCACTCTGGCAAGCAACCTACTTATTTTAGTGACGGTTACCACCAGCCCAGCCTTGGGATACCCCATATATTTTTTTCTGTCTTTCTATCTTTCATAGATGTATGTTGCTCTACTACTGTGGTTCACAAAATGATATTGACTTACTTGCTGAGAAAAAAAATTATCTCCTTCAATGGATGCATGATTCAAGTTCTTGCAGAGCATTTCTTTGTGGGAGTTGAAATCATCCTACTTATGGTGATGGCCTATGACCACTACATGGCCATCTGAAGGACCCTGCACTACATGATTACAATGAACTGGTGGGCTTGTGGCCTCCTAGTGGTTGTGTCCTGGACTGGAGGATTTCTTCATGGTCTTATTCAAATCCTTTTCATTGTGTGGTTGCCCTTCTGTGACCCCAATGTCATTGACCATTTCATCTGTGATCTTTACCTTCTATTGAAATTAGCCTTTACTGACATATCTTTGGACTTTTTGCCGTTGCCAACAGAGGGCTACTTTGTATGCTCAGTTTTTCTATTCTTCTCACCTCCTATGTCCTAATCCTTTGCTCCCTCAGAACTTACAGCTCTGAAGGACAACAGAAGGCCCTGTCCACCTATGCCTCCCATATTACTGTGGTCTTCTTATTCTTTGTGCCTTGTATTTTTTAGTACATTCAGCCCATGACCAACTTCCCTATTGATAAAGCAGTGACTGTATTTTACACTATAATAACACCCTTGTTAAGCCCTTTAAACTATACTCTCAGAATTGCAGAAATGAAAATTGTCATGAGGAAGCTCTGGAGTCTAAATGTCATCTTTTGTAATAATATGAATAAACTAACTAAGCAATAGGTCTAGTACTTAAGAAAAAGTTTAAACAAAAATGTCTGATGGATAACTACTTTGTTTAAAATTCATGGTTTTAATGCCAACTGCTAAAGTCACGATGGCCTTATTATTGAGAGAGTTAAGGGCGAACCAAAAATGAATGCATATGAAGATGAGAGAAAGTCATAAGGCAGGACTCATCCAAAATTAATATTACTCTATTGCAAGACTTGAGGAACACGATTTCCATCTGGGAAAATCTGGGAAGGATATTCCATAAATTGTTATTTATGACTAAAGCCAAGGAGGGAAATAAAATTATTCCATTTACAGCCATAGAATAAACTTGCACATGGTATCCCCAGATATAATATATATGTGGAGCAGTTTCTTTCTTTCTCTTTTTTTTTAATTCGGCAAGTGAGTTGTTAAACACTCCTTAGCAGATTCTGACTTCACATTTTCTTTCAAAAATACCTACAGAGCACTTCACCTCAAAAATAAATAAAAATCTTATTAGATGGATTTGTATCTTAACTAATAGGGTCAGAAGTAGCTTATAAAAGAATAAAAGTAATTGGTACAAAAGAAAGACTTTATCATATCTCAGTAATCAAGACAGAGAGTCTGTACTTTCAAATGTTAAAACAAGAAGATAAGCAGTTGCAGACCAATAAAATGGGGAATCCTTTGAGGTATAGACACATTGCAACTCTAAGAGGGTGAATTCAGCTAAAGAAGAGAATCCGTATCAAAGGCAGGACAGAAGTCTGCCAATCTTAGTGAGCCTAAATAGCTCTTAATAAATTAACATATACTTTTCCATAGCCATTCCAAATCATATGTTGAATATATATTACAAACAGATTAATAGTCAAGAAGTAGTAAACAATTTATTCTAAATGAGAAATCAGTTTTCTTAATGGTGGTTAGCTCAATTGTTTATCACCAAATATCCTCATTTCCCATCATATTTTCAGCCCACTTTTATTTAAGATCATGTGCCAAGCTCTCAGAAGTAATGTGTGCCTCATTCAGTGTGAATATTAAGAAGTCAATGTGCTGCTATCCAGTTATCTTTTTTTTCATTTTATTTCATTATATATATTTTTATTAAATTGTCTTTTTTAAGATATATAAATCACAAAATATGATAAATTAAAACATATAAGAGGTTCCCACATGCCATCCACCCCACACCCCCTCTCCTTCCACATCAAAAACCTCCCTCATCATTGTGGCACATTCATTGCATTTGGTGAATACATTTTGGAGCACTGCTGCACTGCATGGATCACAGTTTACATTATACTTTACACTCTCCCCTGTCCATTCAGTGGTTTATGGCATGATATATTATGTCCAGCATCTGTTCCTTCAGTATCGTTTAGGACAACTCAAAGTCCCAAAATTGCCCCCACATCTCAATGCTACTTCCCTCTTTCTGCCCTCAGCAACAACCTTGGCCATGTTCTCCTGATCAATGTTACATTTCCTTCCATTACTAGTCACAATATTTCTCTAGTAGAATACCAGTAAATTCTCTCTAATCCATATTTTATTCCTCCATCCTGTGCATCCTGTGTTGGCAATGTCCACTCCAACTCTAAATCAAGAGGGGGCTGAGATCCATGGTGGATGGATACAAATCTCCTGCTTGGAGATGCAGGCACTCTCAGTTCCCTGGTGTGGTGGTTGACCATCTTCACCTACTTGTTAGCTGACCTGTGCAAGTCCAACAAGCCAAAGTAGAAGCTGCAATTCTGCAGAGGTTCATGGCCCAGCTGGCAAATGGAAGTTCAGAGATTGAAGTCTCCTGGGTATACAACAACCCCAGCACTAACCACAGGTTCAGTAAAGGTGACAAAAGAGGCATGTGTAGAAAGTTCATATCTGAGTCCAACTCCATCATACTCAGGAACACAAATACCCAGGTTTGGTCCATTGACAAGGCACTGAACTCCAGATCAAACCACCATGATTATAGAACTGGTGTGTCTCCATAGACCCATGGAGCACCAGTACATGGAACTGTATCTACTTTGTTAGTCTCTGAGATCCTGCTGAGATGTGCATAAGCATGACCTTTCTGATGACTTTCTGGCCCTTTTTTGAAGACTCTTAGCCATATAAACTCATTTATCTTTACAATTTCCCCCCTTTTCTCAAGGTCTCTTTCTATTTGCAACACCAGTTTGTGACTGGTATTAATTCCTTGGTGCCAGGGAGGCTCATCCCTGGGAGTCATGTCCGATGCAGCATGGAAGGTAATGCATTTATATGCTGAGTTTGGTTTAGAGAGTAGCCACATTTGAGCAACATGGAGGCTCTCAGGAGTTAACTCATATGCACTCTGCAGCTCTAGGCATAGTTCAAATTTCAGGCACACAGGCTCATAAGCATAGCACAAGGGCTCATCATTGGATCATCCTCCTTTTATTTTTAATGTTACATTAAAAAAAATGAGGTCCCCATATAACCCCCTCATACCACTCCTCCCCCCATAACAGCAATCTCCTCTATCATCATGAGACATTCCTTGCATTTGGTGAATACATCTCTGAGCACCGCTGCACCTCATGGTCAATGGTCCACATCATAGCCCGCACTCTCCCACAGTCCACCCAGTGGGCCATGGGAGGACATACAATGTCTGGTAACTGTCCCTGCAGCACCACCCAGGACAACTTCAACCCCCAAAAATGCCCCCACATCACATCTCTTCCTCTCACTCCCTAACCCCAGCAGCCACTATGGCCACTTTCCCCCCAACAATGACACATTTTCTTCGATTACTAATCACAATAGTTCATGAATAGAATATCAGTAAGTCCACTTTAATTCTTACTCTATTCCACCATCCTGTGGGCCTTGGAATGGTTGTGTCCACTCCACCTCTATATCAAGAGGGGGCTTAGATTCCACATGGATGCTGGATGCAATCCTCCTGCTTTCAGTTGTAGGCACTCCTGGCCCCTTGGTGTGGTGGTTGACCTTCTTCACATCCATGTTAGCTGAGTGGTGTAAGTCCAATAAACCAGAGTGTAGGAGTTGCAAGTCTGTTGAGGCTCAGGGCCTGGCTATCGCATGGTCAGTTCAGAGATTCAGGTCCCCTGTGTATACACTAAACCCCAGCACCAACCACAGGTCCGGTAAAAGTAATAGGAGAGGCTTGTGAACAAAGATCACATATGAGTCCAGCTCCATCACACAGAAACACAAACTCCAAAGTAAGGCCAACTGACATGGCACTGAACTCCATCTGCCATGACCATAGAACCTGTGGGTCTCTGTAGCCTTCAGGAGAACCAATACCTGAATTTGTATCTACTTTATCTGTCTCTGGAACTCTGCTGAGGTGTGCATAAGGGCAACCCCTCTATAAACTCCCAGCTCTTTTTGGAGACTCATAACCATATAAACTCATTTGTCCTTGCCATTTCCCCCTTTTATTCAGGTCAAAAAGCATTTTTAACTCCTGGTATTAAATGTAGACTGAGATATTCTGCTGGTCCGAGTTGACCCTTTTATTCAAGTTCATTTTCTAGTTACATCATCAGCTGGTACTTGGTAGTAATCGCTCAGCACCAGGGAGGCTCATCCCTGGGAATCATGCCCCACACTGGGGGGAAGGCAACACTTTTACATGCTGAGTTTGGCTTCGAGACTGGCCACATTTGAGCAACACAGAGCCTCTCAGGAGGTAACTCTTAGGCACCCGGCAGCTCTAGGCCTTGTTCTTATTTCAGGTGCACAGGCTTACAAGCATTGTCATTAGTATCAAGGGCTCATTGTTGGACCTTCCTTCTTGGTTTGGTCTTTGCCATTGTACTTGAGGGATTGTTGCTATTCCTTTAGGGACTGTGATAGAGCTCCCCTGTCTAGGAATTCAGCACTCCCTCAGTTTTGTTTTTAATTGTAACCACTATGAAAATATCCAAATATTTTTATGTACCCTGGATATATGCCCTGGAGAACTCCCTGACAACCATGTGTCCCCTGTCAATAACATCCCACACCAGTATTCCTCTGCTGCCTTTGTTGAACCTCTCTGTGATCCAAAATTTCTGCAAAAGTGAAGCCCAATATATTGTCAGGTTCTATTAATAGTAAATTGGAATATAGTGATGAGTTTAAAGTTTAGATATAGAATACATATTAATTTAGAAAAATTAAGGTAAAAATAAATTGGGATATCAAAAAATTAAAAAATGCAAAAGCTTTGTTTTTGGTGTTTTGCCTTCCATCACTGCAATACGTGTTGCCTTGTATGCAAATTGGCAAGGCAACTTCTTCCATCTTTTCCTCAGTGTCTACATCCTATCTTTTTCTTTTTTTTCCTATTTATTAAGCTTATCTTCACAAAAGTTTTAGATCATAGTAGTTCATATATACAATATACAGTACTCCCACATATCCAACATAAAACCCTTTTCCCTTCCACAGAAATAATCTTTTTACATATTCATACTATATTTACAGAAACTGATGTACATAGCTTTCAAACAAGGTAATATTTGGGTTTACATTGTGGTTTATATTTTAGACTACACAATTTTCTATATTTTTAGTTATCTTATGTTTTACATTATGATTTATATTTTATCTTAGCAGTCCCTATGTATTCTTGGTGTAATTTAACATGTTTTATATCCATCCTTGCGAAATCTTGTGGAACACATCTATTGCCCACACAGTTACATTGGTTCCATCTATTCAATACCTCTTTCCCCCTCTCCAGATCATCCTTCTTTAATGGTCTTTGCCCTCACACTTGGGGGATTGTTGCTGATCCAGTGGGGAATGTGACAATACTTCCCTGGCTAGGAACTCAGCATTCCCTCATTTGTTGTTTGTAACTTTAACTACTATGAAAATACCCAACATATATCTGAACAATTCTATGTACTCTACGTACATCACCTGGAGAGCTCCCTCCCAACCATGTGCCCCCCATCAATAACACTTCACACCCGTGTTCCTCCTCTGCCATAGTTGAACACCTCTGTTTTCCAAAACTTCCTAAAAAATGAAGACTGATATATTAGGCTTCCAGTTATCTTTTATCCTGCTTCACCAGGCATTGAAGACTGCATTAAAGATAGACCAGTATAGTTCTACATGTATCTTCCAGGAGGGACTTGGGACAGAGAGACAGAGAGGCCACTGGGAAAACTTGGAGTCCATGCTCCTACAGCTGGGAACACTGCCCATCCCCCACACTCAAAGCAAACAGCCTTGGTAAAACACATGGCTGAGCAGCCAAAGGAAAGGACATATACCTCACTGGAAGAAGGAGTGTGCAGAGGAAGACTGAGTGAAATTTCTCCTCAGCAAGTTTAAGCAACATAACCCAAAGTTTTTGTTGTTTTGTTTTTGTGGTTTTTAATGAGAAATCTTTATTGATCAGTGTTCCTGATTGTATATTTACTCTGGAAACATAATACAAATGAAACACATTAGAAGGCTCTCTGAATGTACACAGAGGATTAGACTTGGGAATAAGCATAAGCCAAATGATTCTGGAAAGCAAGCAGGAATCAGAATGTGTAGCAACTATCTTTTTGACAGAGTAGTGCAAACAGAAGGCTTATGTTGCTACCCATTCTACTACAAAAGCAGTTCATGCCTATCTTTTTCTCCTTAAGTCAGTTTTCTCTCAATTTTTTTCCATTAATTCTTTTTATTATTTCTTTAAGATACTTAGATTATACAAATGTCACAAAAAATGGGGGATTCCCATATACTCCACTCCCCACACCTCCCACATTTTCCCACATTAACAACATCTTTCATTAGTGAGGTACATTCATTGAAATTGATTAATAAATTTTGGAGCATTGCCACTAAGCATGGATTAAAGTTTACATTGTAGTTTATGTTGTCTCCCATCCAATCAAAAGATCCAGGCAGTGGAAATTGAAGGAGTCGTCTCTGTGGAAAGGTTTGCCAAAGATTGCCATCTTCTGGCCAGCCAGGAAAGTGAACAAATACAGTCTTGTCTCCCCCACTTCTTTCCCAGACACCATAAATCCTGTCTATTCTCCAATAGCAGCTCCCTGAACCTGTTTTGATTGCTTTAATGGGATAATCTTAAAGTTTTAGGAAAAAAAATAAAGTAAAAACCAGAGAAGCTGTGAAATAAAACCACTATTCAAGAGAGAGAAATTGGTCAACAGGGCAAATTCTTCAGCCAATCAATAATCAGATGCTTAGATATTGTCAAAAATAACAGCCATACTAAGAAACAGGAAGTCATGGCAAGTTAAAGGAAAAAAAAAAAAAAAAAAAAAAACAAGAATCCAGACAAGACAAAGTATTGGAAAAAAAACCTAATCAATGATGTTCACACAATTCTCCTTAATTAATTTAAGGAGCTGAAGGAAAACATGACTAAAGAGATAAAGATATGAAGCTGACATTCTGTGAGCATAAAGAACAATGTAAGACTGCCAAAAAAAGTAACGGAGTTTATGGGAATGATAGACAATGGGTGAGATTAAAAATGTATTAGAGGCATATAACAGCAGATTTGAAATGTTAGAAGATGAATAAATGAAATCGAAAATAGAACATTACTTAGCTACAGTGCTAAAAACAGCAAAGTACTGACACGTAGGTAGATTGACCAATGGGATCTAATTGAGTGTTCATAAATAGACCCTCAAATCTACAGTCAAATGATTTTTGACAAGGTTGTCAAACTCACTCAACTGGATCAGAATAGACTTTCTAAAAATTAGTGCTTTGAAAATTGGATACCCATATCTAAAAGAAAGAAAGATGGTCCCTTACACTTTTTATATAAAAATTAATTAAAAATGGATCAATATCCTATAAACAAAAACTATATCCATAAATCTCTTAGAAGAAAATATAGGGAAACATCTTCAAGATCATGTGATTGTTTAAGATTTCTTGGACCTTACCCCCAAAGCACGAGCAACAAAAGAAAACAAAAGCAAACAGATAAATGGGACTGCTTCAGAATTAAACATTTCTGTATTTCAAGTGAATTTGTTAAGAAGGTAAAAAGGTATCCTATTTAATGTGAAAAATCTTTGGAAACCATATATCCGACAAGAGTTTCATTTCCATGTAATATAAAAAGATCACACAGTTTAAAAAACAAAACAACAAAAAACCCAATTTTAAAATGAACAAAAGACTTGAATATACATTTTTCCAAAGTTGAAATACAAATGGCCAAAAGACAAATGAAAAGATGCTCAACAAGAGAATCCCATCTATCAGCCTTATGAGATCGAGGCACCTCTAAATTAAAGGTGGCATAGTCATCACCACCTCAGAATCCTCAGGATTGGGGAATAAAATATGGACTAGAGTGGACTTACAGGTATTCTACTACAGACTTATTGGTATTCTAGCTAATGGAAGAAATTATATCCTTAATGTGGAGACAGTGGCCATGGGAATTGCTGAAGACAGAGAGAAGGAAAAAAGAGGTGCAATATGGGGGCATTTGGGGGACTTGGACTTGCCCTGAGTGACATTGAAACAATAGATACAAGCCATAATATATTCTGTCATAACCTACAGAACTGAGTGGGAGAGAGTGTAAATTACAATGTAAACTATAATCCATGCATAGTGGCAATGCTCCAAATGTGTTTATCAATTGCAATGAATGTACCATGCTAATGAAGGAAGTCGTTAATGTGAGTAAGGGTGGGAGGTGTGGGGAGTGGGGCATATTGGACTCTCTTATATATTTGTGTGTAACATTTTGTGTAATATAATTATCTTTTTAAAAATTAAAAAAAATTGTTTAAAATATAGCTATTAGGGAAATGCAGTTCAAAATTACAATGATATATCATCTCATACCATTACTAAAGAGAATGTAAAGAAATAGAGGCACTCCTGCACTGTTGGTGGGAGTAAAATGGTTCGACCTCTGTGGATGACAGCTGGCAGTTCCTGAGGTAATTAAACATAGAACTGCCATAGGATCAGGCTATTAGGGATATATTCAGAAGAACTGAAAGCAAGGACATGAACACCGAAGTTCATAATGACATTATTCACAGTTGCAAAAAGATGAAAACAACTTAAGTGTCCATCAACAGATGACTGGATAAACATGATGTGGTACATACATCAATGGAATACTATTCATTTGTAAGAAGAAATCAATTGAGGAAGGACATGACAATGTGGAGGAACCTTGGTGACATTATGTTCAGTGAAATAAGTCAGACACAAAAGAACAAATATTGTATAGTCTTACGAATATGAACTAAATACAAAGAATAAATGCATGGAGTTAAAATCCAGAGTAAAGTTTACTAGGAGATAACATGAGGACTAAAAAGGAGTACTGATGTTTAATGTATATATAATTCTTAATTAAGTTGATTATAAATGGGTGGATATGGATAAAGATGATGGTAACATTATAGTGAGTATAACTAACACTGCTGATTTATAAATGATATTGTGGCTGCAAGGGCCAGTGTGGGGACATAAATATAAATGGAAAGAAGGCTAGAGATTAATCTAGGGGCTTCACAACATAGGGAACTCAGTGGTGGAAGAGAATTGTAGTTAATCATACAAGCACAAGAATGTTCTTCTATGAATGATTACAAAGGGATGCCACTATTACAAGATGTTAAGAATATGATGATATATGGGGAAAATGGACTACAGTTAACAGCAATATTGTAATCTTGCATCAGGGCAAAGAAGATACTATTATCAATGTAAGAATCAATATTAAGAGTGTACAGGATTTTTTCTATTGAAATACGGAAAGTTCTAAAATTTTCTGAGGTGATGACATCACAACTATGAATGGAAACTCAGAGCCACTGAGTGTACACTTTGTATGGCATATATATGACATGGGACTGTATAACAGTGAACCCTGGGTGGATGATGGACTGTGGTTAACAGTACAAATATGAGAGCATTCTCTCATGAATTCTGAGAAATGTACAATACTAATACACAGTGTTACTAATAGGGTGGTTTATGGAAAAATATACCAAAGGTAAATTTTGGATCACAGCTAACAGTAATATTTTGATTAAGTTCTTTCATAATTTGTAAGATATGTTCTGCAACAATGAAAAATGGTGGTGGTGAGGTGGTATATGGGAATTCTGCACAATATGTATGATTGTTTTGTAAGCTCACAATTTCCCTAAAAAAATAAAAATATAAAAATGACATAATCATCAGACACATAGGCAGTGTTATTTTTGTTTTAATAATGAATATTATTAAATAGATCTAAGTATTATGAGAAAATCACATATTTACTAATGGAGTTACCATTTTTGATGATCTTCATTCCTTTGCTACATATTTCCATCTAAAATCACTATCCTTCTACCTGAAGACCTCATTATATCTTGTGCTGCCAGTGTGCTGACATTGAATTCTCTTAGTTTTTTTATGCAAGGCAACATCTTTATTTTCTCTTTGCTTTTTGAAAGATATTCTTGTTGCTTATGTATCACAACTTGACATTTTTTTTTTCTTTCACAAATTTCTTTTTCAAATGGTGCCCACTTTTTCCTCGCCTGCATTGGTTCTGGCATAAAGAATGACATCATTCTTATCATCTTCCCTGTATGACCACATATTTTGCAACTTTGTATTTTTCAAAAGAGGAAAATTAAGTACAGAGAAGTTGGGAAATTTGCCTAAGATGACAACTCTGGTTAGCCAGGAGTCAAAATACACCAATTAACAGAATTATACTAATTGGTATGTTAGTCATGCCAACATTTGCCTCAACTAAATTCAGAAAATATATTCCAAACATTTTCTATGCAAATAAACATGTTTGAACTTTTTATGTGCAAACTTTTGTAACTTTCCCAATAACATTATTTTATTTAAGGTTATTTAACAAGCCCTGGTAGGCTAATTGAAACTCACAGGGTCATATGGTTATAAGTGGAAGAATTGGGAATGATATCTTCCAGGTATAATTCATCTGAGATGACAGCTCGGCCCTTCATATACAGTATGTCTCTGTTCTGAAGTCTAATCTACTTAGACTTCCTTTCCACTCTGCAGCCACCAAGAAATTTCCAAAATTAAAGATGCCTCAATTAGGGAAGTGGTTATGGCTCAACAAATAGAGTGTCTGCCTACCATATAGGAGGACCATGGTTTGATTACCAGGGCCTCCTGGCCAATGTGGTGAGCAGACCCAAGCGCAGTGCTGCCACGCACAAGGAGTATTACCCTTATATGGGTGCCCCCAGTGCAAGGAGTGGCCCCTGCACAAGGAGTGCAGCCCACGCAGGAGAGCAGACCTCCCAGGAGTGGTGCCGCCCACACATAGAGATGGCAAAGCAAGATGACACAACATAAAGGAGACAGAGAAGGGACTACATGACCTAGGGAGCTGAGGCAGAGGGAGAGTATGTTCACCTCTCTCCCACTGCAGAAGGATGGGTTCCTAGAGCTGCCTAATGATAAGAATACAACAGAAGAAACACACAGTGAATGGATACAGAGAGCAGGTAAGTTGGGGGGGTGGTGGATGGTGGGAGTGAGAAATAAGGAAAAAAAAAAAGCCTAAATTATGCTTAGGCAAGTTACCAGGATAGGTACCAAGGATTGGAGGATATTAGAGGATGATCTCTTCTCCCCACCCTCTTTTCTGTTCAGCTGTTGAACATCAGATCTGTTTGAAGAAGAAACTCTGCCTTTCCCTGGCAACAGAACCAAAGCTCCTAAGCGATCCAGACCTGGTCTCAGTCAGCAGTTGCTCTTCCATCCATTGTGGTCAACTCACAGTACCAGTTTCTGATAAGCTACAATAACATCATGAATAGGGATCAGGATTAGAAATAAGATCACTCAACACTAAAGTCTGAGCATTAGTAATTAGTTTTTGACCATGGACAAAATTTGCTGTTATATAATATGGAAATCCCAAAAACTTCATCATGGGGATTATATGTGACTCAGATAAGATACCTTACTTAGAAAATTGATTGATACACAAAAATGCTCATTGTGTATTAGCTCTCACAATATTCACATTTTCTTTATACCCTGAAACCTTTCCTGGGAATCTCAAGTCCACCATTAGATATTTTAGCAGAAAGATCTTTACTAGAAAGATTTCAGAATGAAAATGACTTATGAGTAATTATTGAATATTTCTAAACTTGGGTTTCTTTTTGCCTAATTTCAGCATTAGCCCACAATCCTACCACCACAAGAGAAATAATACAAGTTACACATAAGAGTTCAGAATATTTTTGCCAGGACCTGGGTACCATTACACCATGAGCTCTCTGTGCCTCTGCAAAATATGACAAGCAACAACAAAGTTTACTCTATGCCAGATGCCATTCTAAGTATTACATGCATTTTTTCATATAACCCCACAAATCTTATGAGATAGGTTCTTCTCATCCGCTTTGCAATTAGGCATAAAGAGCCTGAGAACCTTTCCCACATTAGCATAGTAATAAGTAGAAGAGCCAGCCCTAGGAGATGTAGTTGAGTGTACTCCAAAGCTCTTCCTCTTAAGAATGTCAGAATTTTGATATTAAAGAGCAGGTTCTCTAGCCACATGTGTCTATTCTCAGGGTATCAACAGTAGTTTTCAGTGACATGATGTTTTCACATTATATCTTGTTCAATCTTCCCTATAACTTTGTGAGACTGATTTTATTATAACTGTTTTGTCTACTCCAATAAGCTCTTGCAACCATTCTCCTGTGATTAAATTAATAGTTGTCCTACATCCCACACTACAGGATCATTTCCCACCCACAGACATAAGATGCTGCTGCCCACCCTAGGTCACAGAAGCCAAGCCACAAGAGAGGACAGGATAAATGTATTTGGCTGCCAACTTGGATGAAGCTGTTCATTCTAACCCTCTGGGAATGGGGAAAATTCAGAGCACCATCCCTAACTCCTTCTTGTGCTTAGCAATATCCTTTAAATATTTACCTGTAATCCTACATGAAAATGTTAATGAGGACAGACTCTGGGGATTCCTGAGCCTGGGAACAAAAACTCAATTTAAATACATAAACATAGCCAACCACAGATCACAGATGTTATTTTGTTCTAAATTACCAACTCATTTATATTCAGACTGAGTGATGAAAGAAGCCACCACAAGTCTTAGCACAGGCTTTCATAAAGAAAGGGTTTTAAAGAGCTGACTTCAGAGACCCGCTACTCCAGGGCAACTTTCATTTGTGGTTGAGTTCATATACTTGTAATCCTTAATTATTCTACTTTAACATAGTTTGAACTTTAACATAGTTTGCTGTTTTCAGGTTTTTAAATCAATCTGGTGCGAAAGTCAAGGCTTTCATAATATTCTTTTCTGGTGATCAAGAAAGCACGACTGGCAAATGTGCAGCAGGGAGACTTGGGGAAAAATATTCTTCAGTGGTTAGATTATTCTCCGTCAAGTTTCCTCAAAGCCTAAGTTTTCAAAGTTCTGAATATAGAAATTCTTATCTGAGTTGGGTTGCTTGTGGCCCACATTCACAGGATGGTGTGAACATATAAAATAAAAATAAACACACCCCAGAAACTAAGTTTTACTTAGGAAATCTCCCTTAAGAAGCATTGTCAAGTCACCAATTGAGTTAAAGAAACACTATACTTAAAGTAAAAAAGGATGAACTTGCAAAGCAGCAGTTAGAGATGGGTCAGTGATCACTAACTCCAAAAAAATTGTTGTTTAAAAATACGGAATGAACTTTTTACTTCTTCCTCAAATGCATTCAGAGAGGAAGGTACAACCAGGGACTTCTTAATTAGTATTTTTCTCTCAAGGTGACTCTAAGTTTCAATTTACAGGTAAGTTATATTTAAACATACATTTCTACTGTCAGAGATTTTTATGATTAATGACTGGCATATAATCTACTCAGAGTAGCATTCACTTGAAATACTATGGACCCATGCCTGAAATAAGAAAATAAAACTTCTTTTATTAAATTATCTTGCTGATGATAAAGGCAATATATTCTCATTAGAGAAAAAGAAGAAAACAACAATCTCCCTCATATAATGGAGATAAACACTATTAGTCTTTAGTGTATGGTTCTTTCTATGTACATAAGTCTTTTAGACAATTGAGTCCATAACATATAGCCATAAAATAACTTGCATTTTCTATTCAGTATTATAGTGAAAACAACTTTCCACGTCATTAATCGACTTACAAATCATTTTAATGTACACCTGATATTGTATAACCATATTTCACAATGCATTTAATTGTACCCCCTATGTAGACATTTGGGTTGTCTTCATTTTTTCCATGTTCTGTTTATAAGAATGTGAAATTCAAACTGCATGCAAAATTTTGGCCAAATTTTTGGCTAGTGTAGATTCTAAATATGAACTAACCAGCCGTGGATAATAAAGCTCTTATCAATGTTTATTAATTTTCCAATTAACAAATTCACTAGTTTTAAAATTTCATGTATTTATTAGGAAATATGAAATGCAGGGTATTTTAGATATCTAATTTTTTCCTGAAGATTATGTTTTCATTAATTTTGCCTTTTCCTTATTTTTAAAAGTTGTTTCTGTAATATGGTTATAATTATTATTGCAATTATTTGTTGTAATCATGAAGATACCAAACTTCATTAAGTTGAATCTATCATTTTGTCCTTTTATACCACTTTATTTTTGTTTAATTATTCTAGCCCATTAAAGATCAGATTCATTTTTATCTCTGTTTTTTTCTGTACATCTTTAAAGTTTATTTTAACATTTTAGTGCACATGATTCTTTAGTTTATTTAACGTTTCAAGCTGACATGAGAAGACTTACTTTGCTTTGAAAAATGCCTCAGTTATTGAAAAAACTTTATTACCTCCACCTCATGTTCATTTAAATACTTTTTAAATTAGGGTCTTTTGAGGATTTGAGCATACTTGCTTTTATTGACCTTGCCTGTGTTTGTCAGATTAATCAGTATTTTTAAACAATATGTTTTATAAATTATTTACCATCTAATATTTTTCTATTGTATTGATTTCTGATTCAAAGTTTTTTCCAAATATAATTAGTTGTTTTTCTAACTTCTTAAATTGACTAATAGTTCATTTGTTTCCTCTCTCAGTTAATTTTTTTACTCTATGTTATAAAAGTAAATCTTTCAAGGATAAAAATAGTGATATACGGTTTCTTCTTTTGGTTTTTCTACCAATAATTTGGAAGTATAAGAAAAGTTATATTTTAAACCATAGTGTACAACATTTGATATAATAATATTCTTCAATTCTTTCTATGTCCTTTGTTCTGTTTCCTTTATTATACATTTAGAAAAAGAGAGGATCAATAAGACTAAGGTCCATATACAGAATGACATGGTTACTAGTAGTCACTGAAAACAGAATTCTAAAAGTCTGTCGATTCTGTAGAACAAGAAAAACCATGGTGCTCTTCTTTCCTCACCTTATTATATACCTATTTTAGTAAAAATCCAGAGAATGCTCCATAAGTTTCTTAAGTTGAGTTTTGATTTGCAAAAGGACCCTGAAATCCAAATATGACAGAAGTTACCCAAATAGTGAAATCCAGGGGTTCAAATAACTATAGGAAATATTGCATTACATCATGCTACCTTGTTTTATTCTCTTTCTGATATCCTACTTCCAGAGGTTGTCAATAAAGAGTCTATAATATTCTTATACAATTTTGATTAAACGTAGCATAAGCTCAGAAATCTACCAGGGCGTATCTTCCTGCAGCTTCACTCACTCACTTAGTTCAGTTGTTTCAGAAATATGACCACATCATCCATAATTTCAAATTATATTCACATGATGTTTTATATTTATCCTGAAACAAGTAAAAACTATCACAGATAAAAAAACTCTGCAACTTCGCTTCAGAAGCATGAGTGACTACAGAAAAAACATCAGAGAATAGACTCTCATGAATTCAAGCTTCTACTTCTCACAACTCCTTTTACATTCCTGTTTTACATGGGAGAACATACTATGATAGTGAATGAGAGAGAATATAGCCATGTATGATTTCAGGAAAGGTGCCTGGTATGTGAACAGACATAAAAACAAATATGTATGAGAGAGAGAGTAGAAGTGGTCTATTAATTCAATAAGTGACTCAAAATTTGCCTAACAATAAGATTAGGATTTTTCTGCTCAGGTTTTCTGTAAATCACAAAGGAAACATTTTGTCTGACATGTATAATATTTTCTTGGTCAAAACTGATCTAATGCCATTGCAGTCCCTGTGCACTTTTGCAGATAAATCAGTTATCCAATTGCAAAAATTAGATTCTTGGAGCAATGAATAATGTGACAGAATTCATCCTGCTCGGCCTGACACAGAACCCAAGCATGCAGAAACTTTTGTTCGTCGTGTTTACAGTCATCTATTTAATCACCCTGGCAGGCAACCTACTGATTGTAGTAACCATCGTCACCAGCCCAGCCCTGAGATCTCCCATGTATTTTTTTCTATCTTTTTTGTCCTTTCTAGATGGCACTTTCTCTTCTATCACAGCCCCCAAAATGATATTTGACTTACTTGCTAAGAAGAAAACTATCTCCTTCAGTGGTTGCATGACTCAGCTCTTTGTGGAGCATGTCCTTGGGGCAGTTGAGATCATCCTGCTCACAGTGATGGCCTATGATCGCTACGTGGCCATCTGCAGACCCCTGCACTACATGATCATAATGAACCAACGAGTATGTGGTCTCCTCGTGGCCATGTCCTGGGCTGGGGGATTTCTTCATGCTCTGATTCAAATGCTTTTTATGGTGTGGGTACCCTTTTGTGGCCCCAATGTCATTGACCATTTTTTCTGTGATTTTTTCCCTCTACTAAAACTCTCCTGCACTGATACTCACATCCTTGGACTCTTTGTTGCTGCCAACAGTGGGTTCATGTGTATGCTCACTTTTTCTATTCTTATCACATCCTATGTCCTAATCCTTTGCTCCCTAAGATCCCACAGTTCTGAAGGACAGCGAAAGGCTCTTTCTACCTGTGCCTCCCATATTACTGTGGTCACCTTATTCTTTGTGCCCTGTATATTCGTGTACCTTCGGCCCATGAGTACTTTCCCCTTTGATAAAGCAGTGGCTGTGTTTTATACTACGATAACACCCATGTTAAACCCTTTAATCTATACCCTCAGAAATGCAGAGGTGAAAAATGCCATGAGGAAGCTCTGGAGCCAAAGTGTTCTCTTGGGTAACAAGTCAGATAAATAGATAAGATAAAACACAAAATCCATTCATATTTTTTAAAAAAGGGGACCTCATATTTTTTGAATGTAACATTTAAAATAAAATTTAGAAAAAAATATATGGTTTTATGGTCAGTATACGTGGATTAAGAACATATTATACCCTTGTTGTCTGGAATCCTAAATGGTTCTGTTTTCATAAATGGTGACCAAAATCCATTCCAATTAGACACTTCTTTGCATTTGCAAGTTGTTAATTGATGGTATTTGATTAATTGACTTGAAATTGTCACAGTGTTTGGAAAACCCATGGCTTTCTATACTCTATACAAAAATTATCTTCAAATCTTCAGGTATAGCTTAAACAGCCCATAGCCCAAGTATTAAATATATTTAAAAGTGTCATGGTTAGTTTCTGTAAAAATGCATTGTATAAATCCAACTGCGGATGTCAGTATAGGCTAGATTTTATGGGACATAGGGATTAACCAAAATCTGTGTTTAGAGGAAAAAGAGAAAGTCATTAAGGTAGAAGTCACTCCAAAAGAAGTCACATCTAAAAGTAATGCTTTTGTGCTGCTCAAACCACAAAGCACAAATTACACAGTAATCCAGACTCTGCCCAGATAAATTCTTTTCTCTGCCTAAAGCCAAGAAGAGATCTTATATTATTCCAGGTTCAGCCATAAAGCAAACTTGCACATGATATTTCCAAATGAAATATATATTTTGAGCACTTTTTCTTTCAAAAGTATCCACACAGAACTTCACCTTCAAAATAACTTTAATGAGTAGATTAGAGCCTTATCCAATAGGAATAAAATCAGCTGATATAAAAGAGAAAGTTTATGATATCTCAGTCATAAAGACAGAAAGTCTGCACATTCAAATTTGAATAGAAAATTCAGATCAATTGAATAGCATTAAAATAGTCATTTGAGATGTGGTCACTTAAGTGCAACTCTAAGAGAGCAAGCCCAAGTAAAAGAAGAGGATCCAGATTGTCCAAGGCACATGTCCTACCAAATTTTGATATTCCATTTCTGTCTTCCTAAGGACTGGATTGACCCAAATTACTCCATTGCCATTCCCATATATCATGATAAATAAATTCATATTCAAAAGTTAAGCAATTCATTCTGAATTGGCGATCACATTTTTTCTATTTTGACCAATCAATTTATTGATCACCAAATACCCTTGTGCTCCAACCATATTTTCAGCTCCCTTTTGTTTAAGAAGGGCCATATGACTTGCTTGCAAAAGTGATATGTGTCATACTCAGCTTGGAACATTTAGGAGCCAGTGTCCTACTACCCAGCTTTGATCTTTCCTCCTGCATCAAGCCTAGAAGAAATGCATTATGATGATAGGACTATACAGACCAAGCCACCTGAATCACTGAAAAATGTTCTATGTGGTCCCCAACCCTCTGTGGAATTTGACTGAAAAAAAAAATTGTGTATGTTAAGCCACAGATATTTCAGGATTCATTTTTACAGCAACAGAATAGTTTTATCCTGACTAATGCATTGACTAAATTCATCAATACAAAGATTTCTAAATACTATAAAAAGAAACACCTGCATTACATTTGCAATTATCTAGGTTTTTCAAATTGTGTAGAATGAATAAATAACAATCCCTGCCAATCAGGTCATATTAAGGTTTTTTCTGCTTCAATGCAACAATTTCACTAACTGAAATATTTAAATAATAAATTTATATACCTCTTTATTCACCTTTGCATAAGATGAAAAGAAATACAGAAGAAAAGTTCGCAATCATACACTGGAGGGTGCCAACAACAATTATGAACTCCAGTAAAAGCTAGATGTCCAATGGATCTTTTTTAAAAATAGGTCCATTTTTAAATTTTTATTTATTCATTTTATTTTGCTCCCCCAAGATGGCACCCTCACCTGCTTGCTCGTTGTTTTTGCTCACTGTCTGCTCATTGTTTGCTCGTTGTCTTGCCCGTTGTTTATGCTTGTTGTTTATGTTTGTTGTCTGCTTGTCCATTGTTTTTGCTCAATGTCCATTGGTTGTCTTCTCTCTGTTTATTTGTCTTCTTTAGGAGGTCGAACCCGAGACCTTCCATGAGTGAGGCAAGGCACTCAACTGCTTGAACTACATCTGCTCCCTGTCAGTGCTTCTTGGGCAAATATTGCTATCCCCACTAGTGCTCCTGGTTGGGAGAGCAAGTCTTTTCAACTGGATAAGCTTCCTGTATCCTCATTTTGGGTTGTCTCAGTACACCACGATCAACACACAAAAATATCTGCAGAATGTCTAGCAAAGTGAAATCAATGCTGATTAAGCCAACAGAAGTTTTGTGGCAGTTGGATCTTCATGGTTTGTCTAACTTAAGGGAAAGCTTTCACCCCAAAATATTGAACATCTCATAAACATGATGATTGAACATGTTCTATCCCAAATACAGTTCCATCTAGGTATGCCATAACACTGATTATAAATGGCCATTGTTTAATTCCAGAAGGGAAATATCAGTTATATTGGGAAAATAAATCAACCTTGTCAATCTACCTCAACGTTATCTTTTGGTTCTATTTCTACTTTCTTTAAATGCATTCCATCTACTTTCACATGTGTTATATTCAAAAGTGCAAATGAAGCTCTACATACCTGGCAGTTAGCAATCATCTGCTTCCCATTATACAGACAGCTTAGCAACATATTATATTGATTTGTGGCAACACAGAACCTCTGCTTTTCAACATTCTATGCCCTGTATGATTTTTTCTGGCAGCCATCACAGTCAACTGAAAAAGAATCCATAAACTCTAAACCCAACTAAATCTACAGCTGTCTACACATAATTGAGTCATCAAGGCACTACTTCTCTTTTTTCTGAATAGCAAGGTGGAGACTTAAGGCAGAGCTAGAAAATCAACAAGAGTTCCATTCCGCTTCTCTGGAGTAAAAAGATGAGCAGGTTATTTTCTGAGTCATTCTTTAATCAGCACTGTATCTGAGAAAAAGGGCTAAGCATACCATCTCTTATTCTAAAGTGGAAATGGAAATGGCATCAATGCACTCCCTCTTGATATCATCACCCACATATGAGTGCCTTTATCTTTGCTGTAATATCTCCTCTTTCCATTTATTGCTACCTTTGACTCATAACACTTCCCCATCATCAGAATTTACACCTCAAACATACTATTTACCCACAAGGCTGGATATAAGAGAAAAATATTAACATTTATCTTTGAATATACTTTGTGGTGGTTTGAAACTGCATGTACCCCAGATAAGCACAGTCTTAAAGTTAATCCATTCCTGTGAGTTTAAAGCCATTGTAAGTAGGTTTTCATGAGGTTACTTCCATTAAGGCATGGCCGAGGTTGGCTCTTAATCTTCTTACTGGATTCCTTTATAAATGAGATAAATCCAGGGAGAGAGAGGAAGAGAGGTAAAGCCACAAAAGCAAGAAGCTGAAAGCAACATAATCTGGAAAAGAAAGGAGAGACTGGCAGGCACTGTCATGTTCCTTGCCATGTGACAGGAGTCTAGAATTGTTGGCAGCTGCTCTGCAGGAAGAAAGCATCACCTGGATGATGCCTTGATTTTGAGGGCATTTTCATGGCCTCAAAACTCTAAGTTTTAAGCTAATAAATTCCCATTGTTCAAAATAATAATAAATTCCCACCGTTAAAGCCAATGCATTTCATGGAATCTGGTTAAGACAAATACCCTACGATTTGATAGGAAAAAAATCTGAGAATTGTTCCTGCAATAGGGTGCATGGACCATATTCGCAGTCATCCTTAAATGGGCTACATGAGGTAAAGTTATGGCCCACCAAAAATATCTTAAGAATATGTACTGTTAAATTTAATTGCATGAATATTGTGTTTGGGGCATCAGTATCACCTTTTATGAGTACACATAAATTTAATCCCATGCTTGTGCTTCACCGGATCAGACAATGCAAATGAAACTCTCTGTTAGGTGGCAAAGACATAAAGTTGTATAATTCCAGACTACTTTACCTCCTCATTTTATCTCAATGATCCTAATAATATTTCTAATGGAGTATCATCTGCAAAGCTTTCATGAGTTTGGGTAATTGAAAGGACAAGTCTCCATATACCATACTCAGGTAAGGTGCTGTTTTTGTGTCTGTTTTTTAAGAAACTTTAAATAACATAAATGTTACATTAAAAGTATGAGGATTCCCATATGCCCCACTCCTATCCTGTCCCACACTTTCCCACATTAAAAACATCCTTCATTAAAGCACTACCACTAACCATGGATTATAGTTTACATTATTATTTACACTCTGACCCATGCAAATTTGTAAGTTATGATAAAATATATAATGGCCTGCATCCGACATTGCAATGTCATGCAGAAAAATTCCAATGTCCTGAATATGCCCCCATATCACACCTATTTTTCTCTCTCCCTTCGCTCTGAACCTCTGGTGGTCACTGCCTCCACATCAATGATAAAAGTTCTTCCATTGCTAGAGTCATAATAAGTCTTTAGTAGAATTATACTAAGTCTAACTTAGTCCGTTGTTCATTGTAGGGATGGTGATGCCCATGCTGCCTCTAACTGCAGGGATGAGGGGGAGTGCAGCTTACCTCCCATGGGACAGACAGATGGAACTCTCTTGCTTGCAGTTGCAGACTCTCTTGTTCCTTGGGATGGGTGTTATTACCATCATCTCATTGTTAATTGTCCTGGGTGAATCTAATGAACTGGAGAATAGGTGTTACAATTCTGTTGAGATTCAGGGCCCAACTGGCATATGGACAGATCAAAGATTTAAATTTCTTGGACCTACACCTATCATCTACCAAGTATAATACTAACTATAGGTAGAAATAGAAGGGATAGAAGAGCTATGTGTAGGGAAACCACAAATAAATCCAACTCTGTCACACTGGGGATCATAAATTCCAAGATAAGACCTGCTGGCAGGGCACCAAATTTCTGAGCTGTGGTCAAACCTTTTTTGTTTTTTATTTTTAAATCACTAACAATCATTCTTCCGAATATTTTGTATATTTATCAAACTGAAAAATTCAAATGGATAATTGTCAAAATGCTAATAATTTGTAACATCAAATAAGGTATGGATATTGCTTTAAAGAAGCATTTCAACTTACTAAATATTCCAGCACAAATTTGTTCCTAATTATGCACAAGTTTGACAACTATTTGCATCTTCTCACCACTGAAATTTTAACTTTGTTAAAATTTAGCTTTGTGAAAGATATGAATATATGGATTTAATGTAAAAATTAATTGACTGATAACTCACACTCATTCTTCCTAGGAACATTCAGATTTCATTAGATGAGCATCATGTGGAAGTTTTAATCCAATTTCCCAATACATTTCATCATCATTATCAGTATTATCGCCCATGTGCTGAAGTCAGTCAAATGAGTCTTATAACAACAGTATTACACCAAATAACAGTTACATTTTTGTCAAATTAAGATCATTACAAAATAAATCCTTTAGAATTGTAATAGGGTTGTTTGGCTTTCCCACAAAACTGGCCTTTGCCCATCTACCAAATTAAAAGAGTATAAATCAAGGTCCAAGTATCAGTTAATTCTGGATCTGAGTTTCTTGGTAGCCTAGATATAAGGACTGTTTCAAACTAAAAGGCTATACTGCTATGGGATCCTTAATTAGGCCTACCATTTAGGTAATGACCATCTTCCACCAGCCAGTAAATTCCTAGTCAAATTTAAAAGATTTCCAGTTCTGACTAACTGCTCTATTGGGTACATCTAGGCTTAGTGGATTATTGGGCCTTCATAGTTAGACAGCACCTTAACAACTCACATCACTTCATGTATTCCTTTAAGCAATGGGAACCAAAAGATTCCCACAAATCTATTCCTGTGCTTCTCATGCCAAGAAATCAGGCCATTGCCTTTGAACTACCTATGAATTCATTTAAGGAGCATACGTCACAGTTTCTCTTGGGTCAATGTGCATGAACGTTCCATCTTTGTACCTTGGTATGCTCTGTGTGTGTGTGTGTGTGTGTGTGTGTGTGTGTGTGTGTGTATATATATATATATTAGAGTGTTTTATCCATTTTTCTACAACTATCATATCTCTCTGGGTTCACTTACTCCCAAAAAAGAATATCTCCTTGGAGTGGCCAATAATGTTTAATAAGTCATTTTCTTTAGTATGGTTCTCCTCAGAAAAGCAAATTTTATGTGAACTCCTAGATTTGTGTCAAAAATTGCCAGCACTATTTTAGGATGTTTTGTCCAATGATAATTTATTCATAAAACATGTTGTCTCTGAACACATATTGCTCAAGGAAATTTGAAGTACCTATTTTGGGGAACAAAATGTTGAATTGAATTGATTTTCCCATTAAATGTCATGTGGATATTTTTTATCATGAGATGTACTTATTTTGAGTGTGTTAAAAAGCTTTCCATAGGCATTCTAAGCAGACATTGGAGCTAAACATATAAGCCCAAAAAAAGCATACATAAAATGAAGTTGGTTTCTCATTCCATGTATTCTTTACTTTGGTTATTGCACTCAATTTTTTAAAAATACATGATCAATCATAACAAAATAATATGAAAAGTCAGACATGCAGCTGAGAGATTATATCCATAGAATCTGGGTCTTTTTCTCAACAGACAATCTCCTATGTTAATAATTGCACACTTACCTGGGACTTTGCTATTGAATAAGGTGCTTTGTATATCCAGGACAAAGTATTTCTCACATATTCTTTCCTAAAAGAGATCTTTGGAAATAGAAGTAAATTGTAAAATGGAAGCCTAAATGACAAAGAAAAATTAGAATTCTTCCAAGTCCTCATGCACAATTTCTCAAATATTCATTCCTAAAAGAGATCTTCTGGAACTGTAGTAACCTATAAAATGGAAACCTAAATGACAAAGAAAAATTAGAATTCTTCCAAGCTTTCATGATCAATTCTTGTTAAACTCAGAAAGTATGCAATTTTAAGATGTTTTTGAAAATACTTTTATTTATTTTTAAAAAATACATATATCACAAAAAACATAAATGAAAAAAAATTTTCCTTATGCTCCATTCCCACACCCCTCCACTCCTCCCACATCAATAACCTCTTTCATGAGTGCAGTACATTCATTGCACTTGATGAATACATTTTGGAGCACTGCTATACAGCATGGATTATAGTTTACATTGTGGTTTATCCACTCCCAGTCCATTCAGTGGGTTATGGCAGGATATATAATGTCCTGTATCTGTCCCTGCAATATCATTCAGGACAACTCCAAGTCCCAAAAATGCCCCCAAATCACACCTCCTTTTCCCTCTCCCTGACTTCAGCAACTTCCATGGCCACACTCTCCACTGAATGATATAATTTCTTCCATTGCTAGAGTCACAATCATTCTGTAGTAGAATACCAGTAAGTCCACTCTAATCCATATTTTATTCCTCCATCCTGAGGACCCTGGGAAGGCGATACCCACTCCACCTCTCAACTGAGAGGGGGCTTCAATTTCACACAGCTTTTGAATGGGTTTCATAAGCCCACAGCTATAGATGCTCTCAGTTTCTTGATGGGGTTGTTGTCCATCCTCACATCCCTGTGTTGCAGCACCTACTCTCCAGTTCATTGTAATTTATGCATCTTAAATCCAAGAGGACCAATCCTGGACCTTCAACTGCAGAAGAATGAAGGAGAGGGGGCTTCATTAGGATAAATTTTACTCTTAAGGATATCTATAAATATATCTATAATAATATTTTTCTCTAGTTCTTAGTCTCTTATGGGCCACCAAAGTAATATTACATTTTTCTATTATGTTATTCATTTACTGGCTCCTTTTACCAACAGTTACTTCTCCTTCTTTCCATGTGAATTAATATTCACACAGACCCTTCATTGAATTCTTCACCCAGGGTTCCTTTTACCTGTCTGTCATCTAAAGACCTTTTACAAACCATTTTGCCAATTAATTGGCTACATCTCAAAGTTGGGCAAAATTTACACCATATCAGTGTTGCTATCATCCAGTTCCTCTGATGCCATGTGGAATACTGCTCTTAATTCAGCCCTTTGAATGGAATGCCTCTTCCCTCTGCAGACCACTGGGCTCTCTGCTTCTACTTTCCACATGGAGTGCTGACCCTGTATTCATGAATTAACCTCTCTGTAAACCATACCGCTTGTTAGACACACTCCAATAAGTGAACATATAGAGATACCCATTCAACTAAGAGTTAGATTACTCCTCAGGGGTATCTAAAGTAAGGCACAAATGAACTGCCAATAGGTATTTGACTATGCAATGATTCCCCTTCCAAATATACTTGATTTATCAAATCCATTTAATAAGGGAATATTCTACTGTTCATTTTGTTACCCTCTGGAATGATTATAATATAAACCAGGATGTATTGGTATTTTCAGTCTAAAATAATATTTATGTCCTCCAATAATAAAAGCAGTTTCACATAAAATTCTATAACAAGCTGACAAGGCTGTTTTAAGTGGTGAATACTTGTTTAGCTGCAATAGTCCAAAAGTTCCCCATCCATAGTTCAATGGTCTCCATTGGGGACAATGACAGCCTCCCTTACAGAGCGCATGGTTCAGAAAAGAAAAAGAGTTTTCATGAATTTCTTTTTAAGAACAGAGAACGATATCCAGGGGACTTCCAGTAGATTTTATTTCTTATCTAATGGGCTAGAAATGTATTACATACCTATTCCTAGATCATTCACTGAAAAGGAGAATAGCACAAAAAGAATAGTTTCAACTAATCCAGATTCATATCTGTAGCCTGAGGATAGACCCAACTTTACACAAATACTTGGTTACCTTACAGTGCAACGTAACTGAATTCTATTAGGGAGCATGAAGGTAGGAAATTACTCTCCATAAGATGCCTGTATAAATTACCCACCCTCTACCTACTGTCCTATACTTTTGTCTTTCCTCTTGTCTTCTCTCCTCTCCCGTCCTCTCTTCTCTTTCTTCCCCTCTTCCTCCTTCTCCACCAATTCTCCTCCTCTTCCTCTTCTTCATTCTTCTCTCTCTCCTCCAACATACTGTTTCACTCTTTAACTTTTAGATTTCTCCCACAGGCTTTTGAAAATGATAGTTTCTCCCATTTTAAAAAAATATCCACCTCTCCCCCATGTTCTTACTCAGTGACTAATTTGATCCTCCTTACAACCCCATAACCATAAGGTAATATCTCTATTTTTCAAAATAATAACTGAAGCACAAAAAAAGTTGCTAACATGCCCCAGATCACAAATTGGTCAAGATTCAACAAATATGGCATAGTATACTAGCAATGAAAATGTATCACACAAGCATTTCTCTCAATTTAAATCTGAAAATGTTTTCCAAGTATTTTCTATGCATAGTATGCCAGCAGATGATTTCACATACTGTATTTCCCGTTAAGCCTACTAATGACCTTATTTTACTTCAGGCTGTTTTACTTAAGGATTACATAAGTTAATTGACCTGTGTAGAATCATGATAAACTGAAAATGGGGAATCATATCTAGGGTAATGTCTTTGGTATATTATTTCTCTAGGACCCTACCATGTTTCATTCAATGGAGAGGTGTCTCTGGTCCTAAGTCTTAATGTCTGCAGTCTTTCCTTATACCCCACTGGAATCAGGAAATTTCAAGAATATAACCTGATCTAGATTGTCCTTAAGCAGTTCCCAAGGATAGGGCTAAAGGTAGGAAAGGAACACATGGAAATGCCTGAGGAGTAAGTTCTTCCTAATCCTAATGGAAGAACCAAAGCACCTAAACATCAGAGCTAACCTGATTCAGCACTTACCCTCTGTAGTAGTTTGATATAATTGATAAATTCCAAAAAGAGATATTGGATTATGCTTGTAATCTGATCTGTACCTGGGCATGACTGAGTTATGATTAGGACATTGAGTCCCCACCCTTTGGTGGCATGGTGAAGAACAGAGTTGAGGGTTTTTAATGTTGAAGCTTTGATTTTGGAGTTTGATGCTGAGGACTTGAATTGGTGCCTTGAGAAGCTAGCATGCAGAGGAAATAGAAGCCAGCTCCAGGGAGGAAGGAACCTTGAAGCAAGAGTAAAGCAAGCCCCAGGAACATAGAAACCCAGGAAACCTGAACCCTTGCAGATTTTGGCAGCCGTCTTGCTCCAAAAGACTTTGGTGAGGGAAGTACTTATGCTTTATGGCCTAGTATCTATAAGCTTCTACCCAAAATAAATACCCTTTATAAAAACCAACCAATTTCTGGTATTTTGCATCAGTACCCCTTTTGCTACCTCACATCAAATTTAGTGGATATGAAGCATCATAGCACTAGTGTCCATGAGGTAAAATAACTTAATAACAAGAGCTCAGGTTTAGAAATCAGATCAGTCCAGACTTAATTCTGAGCACTACCAATTATCAGTTATTTTGCTTTGAACTGTTGTAAAATTTGAGAGAGGTTCAATTATTTGCATATAGAGAGGCCACAACTCAGGAATGATTTTGAGAAGGAAAAATGGTTTATTGACGGACGGCTGGACTCGGGAGCTTTCTGTTTTAATACCGAGCCCAGAATAAGATTTTTGAGTTCCTTTTATACAGAGAAGAAAGGCCAAATGTTCCTTTTGTTTCAGTTCTCAATAGGCTTGAATTAGCATATATATCTTCCACATCTTAGGTAAGCTTTTAGCATGGACCTTAGGTATTCTAGGTAAGCTTTTAGCATATTTTATTTGCATTTCCCCTGAATACTTAACATTTATAGACCTTGCATTGTTAAACTGTTTCCTGGGACTGGAGTCCTTGCCATGGGGCTGCAGCCTTTTACCATCCCACACCCACAAGTCACAGATAGTTTAGGTTATCTCTGAAGAGACAAAGAGCCTCCCACCCATAGCCCACATCAGAACAATTCCTGATCAAAATGAGCATCAGTTTCCCATACTTATAAATGGAAATATTAATATCTCTCTTATAAAGATGATGTGAAATTCAGATGGCATATTACACCTAGGATGATTACATCCTAGGATGATTACACCTAGGATGATGTTACATGGAAAGTGTTCCTTATTGGTTAGTTCTCTTTGTATTCATATTGCCTCTATGTCCTAACAACCTTTTCAGAGATTTTCAAATTCACTGTAGGATATTTAATTGAAGAGGTCAAACACTCATGGAAAGACTTTATAATTATAATGACTTCTGCATCAATAGTCCTTTGTGAAAAACAAGGCATTTCTAATTTCTGTATTTGCCCAAATTTCTTACAAACATAAGAGGAAATAAGACAAGCTATATATGTGAGTTCAGATTATTTGTGCTAGAAACCTGGGCTGATCACACATGAACTCTGCTTTCAGCTACAGAAGATGACAACACTCAATGACTTTACTCTAAAACAGGCATCATTCTAAACACAATGCATGCATTGTCACTGATAACCCACAACAGTCCTATAAATTAGGTACTGTAATCACCCTTTTTACATATGGAAAACAGAGGTCTAAAGAGGCTGAGAAACTGCCCAAGGTCACATAGCTAGTTAATAGAAATGACATCATTAGGAGCAAGGATTGTTGTAATTCAAAACTCTTGCTTTTAGGAATGACTGAGATTTTTAGTATTAGACAACAGTTTGTCTAGCCTGTACCTTTCTATCCTCAGGGCATCAATAGTAGAATAACAGTTTTGTATTGTTCTAGATTTTTCCACTTGCCTGGTGGGTATTATTAAGGTTGTTTTATAGGTTCTGAATACTCTGTGCCTTATTTTCTGACCCCAAGATCACTTCCAAACCACCAGCCACAGAGGAGCTGCTAGTCCAGTCCAGCTGGTCTCACACCCACCATGGTCACAGATGTTACAGCCACAAAAAGAAAGAACAGTTTGAATGGGTTTTGTTGCCATCTTAGCTGAGGCTGCTAATTCTAATCCTCTGTGAACTGAAAGTCAGAGTACCTTTAACTAGTTGTAGTTAAATATTATCCATTTTAATAGCTCTCTGAAATCAAACTTGAAAATGTTGAAAAGGACATTCTGTAAGGATACATGAGCCTGGAACACAACATAATAACCAGCCACAAATTACAGAGGCTGGTGGTTCTGAATTTCCAAACCATATGGATCCAAGATCCCCAAAACCAAAGACTTTCTTAGGAAAATTCTTAAAAGAGCTGAAATCGGCAGCATTTGCTCTAGAGTAGTGGCATCTGGGACATACTATTCTGGAGCAACTTTTATATGCTGCTGAATTCATGGCTCTGCCAAACTTTAGTTTATCTTCCTTAACATGCATTTCCATTTTCAGGGCTTTAAATCAGGTTAGAAGTCATCTCAAGTGGCTTTCATAGGATGCTTCATATAGTTTTAAAAAGCAAACTGCCAAATGTACAGGAAGGAGGCTTTTGACGAGATGTCTTCCAATTGATGGTTTTTCCCCCCCATTATTTTCTATTGAAGACTAAAGTTTTGGAAGTTTTCTGTCTAAAGAACTTCTTTATCTGAGCTGGAGTGCTTGTGACCCACAATCAGAGTATGGTGTGAACCTGTAGAGCAAAAATAAACTCTGTCAACAAACTCATTTACTTAAGAAGTTTCTCTAAGCAATCATTTCTGTGTCACTAATTAAAGGAAAGAAATATAATTAATGTAAGATGAACTTGCAAAGCAGTAGTTAGGTGTGTGTCTGTAATTACAAACATCAGGCAAAGTGTTCTCTACAAATAAGATGTCTTGGCAAAGAGTGAACCTGTTTCTTCTCCAAACTCATTCAGAGAAGTAGGTACAAACAGTGACTTCTTAAGGTGTTTTTCTCTTCAGGTAACACTAGGATCTTCACTTTACAGGTAGAGTTGAATTTCATTGTGACTTTCTACTGTCACACAACTTTAAGAACAATAACCAACATAATCATTGTACTCATAAAAGCAGTACTGAGATATTATGGAGCCAGACCATAGATAGAAAAGTAAAGCCTTTATTAAATTATTTTACTGATAATAAAGGCAATATAATAGGATTATTTAAAAAAAAATAGGATCACAAAACTGATTTTTTAAAAGAATGTAAACATTCTTTCGTGTACTTTTAAGAAACTTTTATATGTGTAGTGTATATGCCATTTATATTTTGTATTTTCCATTCAGTTTTATACTTAGCATCATATTATTTTATTCCATTACCAGGAAATTCTAATTAGGGGTTAATCTCATCTGTCTCTGCTGAATTCCTTTTATAAAGACAGAACTAAAACCAAGCAACTAAGTTGAAAACAGCCAAGGCCTACTTAAGTGATTACTGAATCCCCAAGATCTTTTACTTCTTGCTTCAAGATATTTTCTTGGGTGGGGAAGAAAACTATCCCTGACCCTTATCATCTCCTTAAGTATAGGAAAAGACAAACCCTAATGTAACAAGAGAGTTACAGCACCCCAGGTGATTCCTAGCAATCCTGTTCCCTAAATCCTCTCAGTTAATCATTAAGTTAACAGCTCGCAGTCATAAGGTTATACAATCAGGGATTGAGTTTTTTAATAGTGAATAATATAAACACAGTAAGGTGACATGCAAAACATCTTACATATTTACACATTATTACTTGTGATCTTCATTTCATTCTATCAATCCATATTTCAAATTATCTTTGCCTGAACTACTTTCTTTAATGTATCTTGTTCTGCAAGCCAGCTGATGATGAATTCTCTCTGCTTTTTGAATGGAAGAAAACATCTCTGTTTTGCATTTTGAAAGATCTTCTTGCTGTGTAGATATTATTGCTTAACAAATTTTTCCTATGGTAATTTTTCTTTTAGTGGTGTTCCATGGTCTCCTTGCTTGCATTAATTCTTATATGAAGAATGAAGTCATTCTCATCTTCCTCTCCTGTTCAACCATATATTGTGAAACCTTCCACTTTGCAAAGGACGATATTGAGGCATGAAAAAGTTGAGTAATTCCTGCAGAATAAACATATTGCCCTTACCCACAGATTAATGACAACCATCAGAGTTTTATTAGTGAGGATGACTGCCATGGAAACATTTTTCTCAATTTAATTTTAAAATACTTTCCAAGCATTCTTATGCAAAGTACACTAGCCTGATGATTTCTCATGCTGTCTTTTGGCATTCCTCCCAATAATCCTATTTATTTAAGGCAATTTGACAGGCACTAGTAAGTTAATTGACATTTATAGAGCCATATATTAGTAAGTAGGAGAGCTGGGAAACTTGTGCAGGTTTGTGTCTTTGTATATAATCCTTTAGGATTCCAGCACGGCACATTCATTTGGAAGATAACCCTTTTCCCAAGTCTAAACTTCTGCTTAGAATTTTCTATTCTGCAGCCATCAAGAATTTTTTTTTTTTTAAAGATGTCTATATTAAATTTAGGTAGGTCACCAAGATATAGGTCAAAGGAAGGATAAGAAGTTAGGAGATGTTCTTTTCTCCAACTTCTCTTTCCTTTTCAGCTACTGCAAATCAGATCTACCTGAGGAATAAACTGAGTCTACCCTTGATGTAGAACCAAAGCTCCTAAACAATTCAGAGCTGACTGAGTCAGCACTTCCTCTCCCATCACACTGAGTTTATAAGTCATGTCACAATAACAGTGTCTGTTGAGGTACAATCGCATAATGATAAGAGCTCAGATCTAGAATCTGCACATACAGCCAAGTGCTACTAACTGTTAGGTTTTAATTGCTGCCAAATTTCTTTATATATAAAATGAGAATAATAATATATTTCTCCAGGTGATTATATGAGATTCAGATGAGATAACACTTAGAAAATTGACCAATATATAAAGAGGCTCATTATTTCTTAGTTCTCATGGTATTCACATTTCCTTTATCTCCAAAATATTCTTCAGGAAATCTAACTTCACTGTCAGAATTTTTAGTGGAAAGATCAAACATGCACAAAAAATTTCAGAATAATAGGGACTTGAGGCAGGGCAAGATGGCGTCTGAGTGAGTGCACCTCATAATCTCTCCTGCAAAGAAGTGGCTGAGTAGGGTTGGAGTCCTGCTGGACCAGGCTGTTTCAGGTGTTTGCAGGGCAGGAGGTGTCTGGATGTCAATTTGGTGGGACAGTGACAGAGGAGATTCCCATAAGAGGTCGAATTTTGGGTCTCTTGCATGGAGGTCAGAGGTTGTGGGTGGGACCCTTTCGCCTGAGGCTGGCAGCCAGGCTGCAGTGATTCCTAAAGGTTTTGTTGAGCTGGGGTGTTCCCAAGCCCTGAGAGGGTTGTTTCAGGGGCTTGCAGGGCAGGAGGTGTCCAGATGTCAATTTGGTGAGACTGTGATGGAAGAGATTTTTATGAGAAGTGGAATTTTGGTTTTCTGACATGGAGGTCAGAAGTTGTGGGTGGAGACCCTCCCCCTAGGGCTGGGGGATCCCTGAAGTCTTTCTTGTGCTGTGGTGTTCTCAGACCCCGTGTTAACTGGATGCATGGTTCCCAGGTCTGTGTCCTCAAAACCCTGGTGGTGCTTGCTCCAGAGACTCATAGACCCTGAGTCTGCAAAACCACATACTTCCCATCCCTGAACCCACTGCACCCTGAGGTCTATCTGAGGACCATGATTACCCTAGACTTTGGCATTTTATGTTGTTGTTGTTGTTGCTGTTTTTCTCTCTGTCCTTGAACTAGGAGGAGTGTATGAGCTGACTTGGGAAGAGTCTGGGAGGAAAAGAGAGGTGAATCTGCTGAGAAATCCCAATTTACCTAAAAGGTCCTGGGATAGGAAACTTGGTCTGGGAGAAGAAGGAGTCAGAAAATCAATTAGACCTCTCCTTGCACATGTAAGGGGGAGGGATTGTAGGAGGTGCTATCCAAGGTTCCAATAACATATTTGAGGTTTCTGGTGAGGTGTAGGTGCTCTCATGCTGGAAATAAAGAGTCATAGTCTTCTGTGTTGAGTTGGTTCAACAAGGACCTACTTGAATCTCCAACCTGACTTCTGAGGCAGCTTTCCTGCAGCCCTGGGAGAGAGAGAAGTGAGGAAAGGAGAAAAAGGGAAGTTCAGATCCCTAAGTGTATGATTTAACTGCAAAGAAGATTCATAGCTTGAAATGTTGGTTCTTTTTTTTTTTTTTTTTTTTTTTTGTGGTTGCTGATATTGTATTGTCTTCTGGTATTTTCTCCTGTTTTATCCCCCAAAGACCTTTTTCATTTATTTACATATTTTTTCTCTTTTTCTTTTTCTTGCATATCCCCCCCTTTTCTTTGACCCCCTTTTCTCTTCTTTTTTTTTCTTTTCTCTCTTTTTCTTCTTTTATTATTTTCTTTTCTTTATATAATAGGTGCTGCAGGTAGTGCTTCACATTTGCTGTGATTCCTCATCCTCCATTTCCTCTTTTCTGTGTGTATTGCTTTTGGCCACCTACACTACCCCCTTTCCCCACATCTTTCTAGCCTCCATCATCTACTGTTTCTCTTACATTCCACCTCCCTTTCTTTGGACCCCAAATTGCCTGACTTTTAATTTCAAATACCTTTGTTCTGTTTTCTGTCTTTTATCCATTCGTGATATTACTGTATTTCTTTTCTCTTTCCCTCTCTCATGAAAACACTGGATTTTTAATTCATACTATATTCCTCCCCATATTCAGTTGACCTTCTCATTATAGGTATTCTACTTAATGCTATAACTCTACATAACTTACATGAGTCTAATATCCATTCTCCCAGATCTCACATTGTTGCTCTGTAAACATTTATTACCAATACTACTTTATACATTTTCTTCTCTTATTCATTTTGCTTTCCCTGGTCCTAATATTGTCCTTCAAAGTGAACTTAGCCAACAACAAGATATATAAGAAGAACAAATTGACAAACAGAAGACATAACACTTATGCATGAACAACAACTAATTAATCCCCAAGACTAGACAAAGAAGCTAAGGAACTGATTAAACCCATCAAGATAAAATGATGACCAGAGAGCAACAAAAAACTACAAACCAAATAACCAGGAAAACACGGCTGAATCCAATGAACAAACTAAAAACCAGGAAGGGGATCAGAACATCAGAGAAGTAATTAAAGATCTCAAAACATATATTAGAGATCAACTTAATGAAGTAAAGGAAGAGATTAACAATATGAAGAAAACACTTGGAGAGGAAATTGCAGACATATGCAAAAAGATAACAGAAATGATGGTGATGAACACCACAGTACAAGAAATCAAAAATACACTCTCAGCAAATAAAAACAGATTAGAAGAGGCAGAGGAGAGAATTAGCAACATGGCAGACAGTACATCTGAAATCAAACAGATAGTAGAACTGAACGGTAAAAAGATAGAAAAAATCCAGCTAGGACTTAGGGATCTGAATGACAATGCAAAATGCACAAACATATGTATTATAGGCATCCCAGAAGGAGAAGAGAAGGGAAAGGGGACAGAAGGGGTATTGCAGGAAGTAATGGCTGAAAACTTCCCAAATCTATGGAAAGAGATGGATGTACATGTCCAGGAAGCACAATGCACTCCAAACACCATAAATCCCAACAGGCCCACCCCAAGACATATACTTATCAAATTATCCAAAGCTCAAGACAAAGAGAAAATTCTAAAAGCAGCAAGAGAAAAGAGAACCATCATAAACAAGGGAGGTTCCATAAGATGAAGTGCTGATTCTCATCTGAAACCATGTAGGCAAGAAGGCAATGGTATGATATAGTCAAGGTACTAAAAGAAAAAAAAATTTCCAACCAAGAATACTCTACCCAGCTAAATTAGCATTCAAAAATGATGGAGAGTTCAAAATATTTACAGATAAACAGAAATTAAAAGAGTATGCCAACAAGAACCCTGCCCTTCAAGAAATACTAAAGGCAGTTCTGCAGGAAGAAAGAAAAAAACAGGGCAGACAGAGTTGGAGGAGAGTGTAAGAGTAACAACAGAATAAAAGAGAAGGAAAAAACAAAATATGACAAACAAAAGTCCAAACAAAATATGGCTAACATAAATAATTCCTTGAAAGTAATAACACTGAAAGTCAATGGATTAAACTCACCTATCAAAAGATTCAGACTGGGAAACTGGATAAGGAAATATGATCCATCTATATGCTGTCTACAAGAAACATATCTTAGAACCAGGGATTCATGGAAGTTGAAAGTGAATGGCTGGAAAATGATCTTACAAGCAAATAATAAACAAGAAAAGGCAGGAGTAGCCATATTAATATCAGACATAATGGACTTCAAATGCAAAACAATTGTGAGAGACAAAGAAGGATACTACATATTAGTGAAAGGTATAATCTTTCTAGAAGAATGAACAATCATAACTATTATGCTCCTAACAAGGGCACCTCCAAATACATGAGGCAACACTGGAAAAACTAAGTGAAAGAAGAGATGCCTCTGCAATTATAGTGGAAGACTTTAATACACAACTATCAACTTTGGACAGAACATCTCAAAAGAGAATCAATAAAGAAACAAAAACTTTGAACAGTATATTAGAGGACCTGGACGTAATAGACATACACAGATCATTACACCCAAATACAGCAGGATATACATTTTTCTCAAGTGTACATGGATCATTCTCCAAGATAGACCATACGCAAGGCCACAAAAAAAGGCTCAATTAATTCAGAAAGATCGAAATCATACAAAATAATATCTCTGATCACAGTGGAGTAAAACTAGAACTCTGCAAAGGACAGAGGGCCAGACTTCACACCAAGATATGGAAATTAAACTGCACACTATTAGAAAAACAGTGGGTTAAAGAGGAAATCTCAAAAGAAATTAATAACTACCTTGAAACTAATGAAAATGATAACACAACATATCCAAACTTATGGGATGCAGCAAAAGCAGTACTGGGAGGGAAATTTATAGCCATAAATTCATACATCAAAAAAGAAGAAAGAGCAAAAATTGAAGAACTAACTGCACATTTGGAGGAGTTCATAAAAAAAAAAAACCAATAAAGTAACCCCACAGGAAGAAGAAAGAAAGAAAGAACAAAGATACGAGCAGAAGTAAATGAAATAGAAAATAAGAAAGCACTTGAAAAGATAAACAAAATCAAGAGCTGGTTCTTTGAGAAGATCAATAAAATTGACAAACCCTTAGCTAGACTAACACAGAAAAAAGAGAGAAGATGCAAATAAAATAAGAAAGGAGAAAGGAGATATCACCACCGGCCCCACAGAAATAAAGATTATCATAAGAGGATACTTTGAAAAACTATATTCCAATAAAAATGACAATTCAGAGGAAATGGACAAATTCCTAGAAACACATAAGGAGCCTATACTGAAGAAAGAAGAAATTGATGATCTCAACAAACCAATCATAAGTAAAGAGATAGAATCAGTCATTAAAAGCCTCCCAACTAAGAAGAGCCCAGGGTCAGACAGCTTCACAGGTGAATTCTACAAAGCATTTTGGAAAGAACTGACACCAATCCTGCTGAAACTCTTCCAATAAATTGTAACAGAAGGAACATTACCTAACTCATGCTATGATGCCAACATCACCCTAGTACCAGAGCCAAACAAAGACACCACAAGAAAGGAAAATTACAGACCAATTTCTCTAATGAACCTAAATGCAAAAATCCTCAACAAAATACTTGCTAACGATATTCAACAACACATTGAATGAATTATACACTGTGACCAAATGGAATTCATTCTGGGTATGCAAGTATGTTTCAACATAAGAAAATCAATCAATGTAATACACCATATAAACAGATTGAAGTTTAAAAATCACATGATTATATCTATAGGTGCAGAAAAAGCATTTGACAAAATACAGCACCCTTTCTTGATAAAAACACTGCAAAAGTTCAGAATACAAGGAAATTTTCTGAACATGATAAAGAGTATATATGAAAAACCCACAGTTAACATCATTTACAATGGTGAAATCCTAAAATCCTTCACTTTAAGATCAGGAACAAGACAAGGATGCCAACTATCACCTCTTCTATTTAACATAGTCTTAGAAATACTTGCTCGAGCACTGATGAAAGTACCAGATATAAAAGGCATTCAAAGTGGAAAGGAACAAGACAAGGATGCCCACTATCACCTCTTCAATCTAACATTTTCTTAGAAGTACTTGCTCGAGCACTGAGGCAAGCAACAGATTAAAAGCATTCAAAGTGGAAAGGAAGAAGTCAAAATTTCATTATGTGCAGATGACATGATCCTGTACATAGAAAACCCTGAGAGGTCTACAACAAAGCTTCTACAATACATAAATGAGTTTAGTAAAGTCACAGGTTATAAGATCAATGTGCAAAAATCAGTAGCATTTCTGTACACCAATAATGAGCAAGCTCAGGAGGGAATCAAGAAACAAATACCATTTACAATAGTAAAAAATAAAAATAAAAAATCAAATACCTAGGAAAAAATTTAACTAAAGATGTAAAATACTTATACACAGAGAACTACACAACACTTTTCAAGAAAATCTAAGTAGACCAAAATAATGGAAGAATATTCCCTGTTCATGGACAGGAAGACTAAATATTATTAAGATGTCTATCCTACCAAAACTGATCTACACATTCAATGCAATCCCAATAAAAATCAACGCAGCATTCTTTAAGGAACTAGAAAAACTAACTATGAAATTTATTTGGAAAGGAAAGAGGCCCTGAATAGCCAAAGACATATTGAAAAAGATAAACGAAATTGGAGGAATCACACTACCTGACTTCAAAACATACTACAAAGCTATAGTAGTGAAAACAGCATGGTATTGGCACAAAGAGAGACACACAGACCAATGGACCTGAATTGAGAGTTCTGATATAGATCCTCATATATAAAGTCATATAATATTTGATAAAGCCACCAAACCCTCTCAACTGGGAGAGAATGGCCTATTCAACAAATGGTGCCTGGAGAACTGGATATCTAAATTTAAAAGAATGAAAGAGGATTACCATCTCACACCTTATACAAAAATAAACCTAAGATTTATCAAAGACCAAAATATAAGAGCCAAGTCCATAAAGACTTTGGAAAGCAGTGTAGGGAAGTATATACAAGACCTTGTTATAGGAAGTGGCTTCATGAACTTCACACCAAAAGCACGAGCAGCTAAAGAAAAAATAGATAAATGGGACTTCCTCAAATTTAAAGGCATTTTGCACCTCAAAGGAGTTTGTCATGAAAGTGAAAAGACAGCCTACACAATGGGAGAAAATATTTGGTACCCATATATCTGATAGGAGACTTATATCTGCATATATAAAAAAACTCCTATTTTGAAAAAAAAAAAGGCAAACAACCCATTTAAAAAATGGGAAAAAGATTTAAACAGACACTTCTCCAAAGAAGAAATACAAATGGCTAAAAAGCATATGAAAAAATGCTCCAAATCACTAGCTATCAGGGAAATGCAAATCAAAACTACAATGAGGTAACATCTTACTCCCATAAGATTGGCAGCTTGAAAAAAACAGAAGACTACAAATGCTGGAGAGAATGTGGAGGAATGGGAACACGTCCACTGCTGGTGAGAATGCAGAAGGATCCAACCATTCTGGAGTACACTTTGGTGATTTCTTAAAAAACTAGCCATAGATTTGCCATATGACCCAGCAATTCCACTGCTGGGTATATACCCAGTAGAACTGAAAACAAGGACACAAACTGATATATGCACACCAACGTTCATAGCAGCATTGTTCACTATTGCCAAAAGTTGGAATCCACCCAAATGCCCATCAACAAATGAATGGATAAATAAAATATGGTATATATGTACAATGGAATACTACTCATCTTTAAGAATGAATACACTACAAACATATGTGATAACATGGAAGAATCTTGAGAACATTATGTTGAGTGAAGCAACTCAGGCATTGAAGGACAAATACTACATGACCTCTATGATATGAAATAAGTAAACCAAGCTGCCTCAGAGAGCTAGAGACTAGATGATAGGCTTAAAGGAAATTGGGGGTTAGAGGAAGGATGTAAGGTGACACCTACATGGGTGAAATCTATGATAAGCTGGAGGTAAGTATTTGTACAAGGAAGGGACTTTGTGGCCTTCAGAGGGGATAGGGATGGGAGGATAGGTAATATTGTCCAAAAATTTGGGGGAGGGTTGGGAAACATATGAACATAGGAGATTGTCAGGTATTTGCTTGCGAGTATAATGCTGAGAAAACATTTTTAAAAATATGTTAAGGAAGGTTACCTGTTTAAATGCTTGAAGGGAATAATCTGATGTAGGACAGGCTCCTAGGGAATATGTAAATGCTCATTTTGCCATAGTGGGTTATACCACTGGATAGATATCCTCATAATGAGAGTGAAGGTAAACCCACATCTTGGGGAACACTGATACCCTCAAATAGAGGGAATTGTAACTGTCAAGAGAAATGGTGCCTCCTAGTGCATTAGGGCTGTTGAGCATGTCAAGCCGTCAACACTGTTGCAAGTATCTCTGAATATGGCCCTTTAAGTAATGAAGATTGACTGTCACTGTGTGCCCTAAGGGGAGTGGGGAAGAGGTATTTAATAAATGGAACCAATGTAACTGTGTGGGCAATAGAAGTGTTCCACAAGAGTGCACAAGGATGGATATAAGACATGTAAAATTACACCAAAAATATATAGGGGCTTATAGGCTAAAATGTAAATCATAAATATAAAACATAAGATAACTAAAAATTTAGAAAATTGTATAGTTTAAAATATAAACCACAATGTAAACACAAATGTTACCTTGTTTGAAAACTATTTTCTCAATATTTGTACATCAGTTTCAGTAAATATAGTATGGCTATGTAAAAAGATTATTGCTGTGGAAGAAAAAAGGTTTTATGTTGGATATGTGGCAGTACTGTATATTGTATATATGAATTACTGTGATCTAAAAGTTTCGTGAAGATAAGCTTAATAATTAGAAGAAAGAAAAGAAAAAGATGGGATGTAGACACTGAGGAAAAGAAGGAAGCAGTTGCCTTGACAATTTGCATACAGGGCAACATTTATTGCATAGATGGAAGACAAAATATCAAAAACAAAGCTTTAGCATTTTTTAATTTTTGATACCCCAATTTATTTTTACCTTAATTTTTTCTAAATTAATATGTATTCTATATCTAACCTTTAAACACATCAATATATTCCATTTTACTATTAATGGAACCTGGCATTATATTGGGCTTCACTTTTGAAGAAGTTTTGGATCACAGAGAGGTTCAACAATAGCAGGGGAGGAATACTGGTGTGGGATGGTATTGACAGGGGACATATGTTTGGCAGGGAGTTCTCCAGGGCATATATCTAGGGTACATAAAAATGTTTAGATATTTTCATAGTGGATACAATTAAAAACAACAACTGAGGGAGTGCTGAGTTCCTAGCCAGGGGATCTTTATCATAGTCCCTAAAGGAACAGCAACAACCCCCCAAGTGCAATGGCAAAGACCAAAAAAGAAGGAAGGTCCAACAATGAGCCCTTGATACTAATGACAATGCTTATGAGCCTGTGCACCTGAAATACAAACAAGGCCTACAGGTGTAGGGTGCCTAAGAGTTACCTGTTGAGAGCTTCCATATTGCTCAAATGTGGCCAGTCTCAAAGCCAAACTCAGCATGTAAATGTGTTGCCTTCCTCCAAGTGTGGGACATGACTCCCAGGGATGAGCCTCCCTGGCACCGAGGGATTACTACCAAGTACCAGCTGATGATGTAACTAGAAAATGAACTTGAATAAAATGGTCAATTCAGACCAATAGAATATCTCTACCTACATATAATACCAGGAGTTAAAAATGCTTTTTGATCTGAATCAAATGGGGAAATGGAAAGGACAAATGAGTTTATATGGCTATGAATCTCCCAAAAGACCTGGGAGGTTATCAGAATGGTTGCCCTTATGTATACCTCAGCAGAGTCCCAGAGACTGATAAAGTAGATACAACCCTGGGTATTGGTTCCTCTGAGGGTTACAGAGACCCACAGGTTCTATGGTCATGGCAGATGGAGTTCAGTGCCATGTCAGTTGGCCTTACTTTGGAATTTGTGTTTCTGTGTGATGGAGCTGGACTCAGATGTGATCTCTGTTCAAAAGCCTCTCCTGTTACTTTTACCGGAACTTTAGTTGGTGCTGGGGTTATATATATACACCCAGGGGACCTGAATCTCTGAACTGACCATGTGATAGCCATGCCCTGAGCCTCAACAGACTTCAACTCCTACACTATGGTTTATTGGACCTACTCCACTCAGCTAACATGGAGTTGAAGTTCAACCACCACACCAGGGAGCTAAGAGTGCCTACAAATGAAAGCAGGAGGATTGCATCCAGTATCTATGTGGAATCTAAGCTCCCTCTTGATATAGATGTGGAGTGGACACAAACATTCCAAGGTCCACAGGATGGAGGAATAGTTTATGGATTAGAGTGGAATTACTGATATTCTATTCATGAACTATTGTGATTAGTAGTCAAAGAAAATGTGGCACTGGTGTGGAGAAAATGGCCATGGTGGCTGCTGGGGGTAGGGAATGGGAGTAAGAGATGTGATGTGGGGGCATTTTTGTGATTTGGAGTTGTCCTGAGTAGTGCTGCATGGACAGTTATCAGACATTGTATGTCCTCCCATGGCCCACTGTGTGGAATGTGGGAGAATGAGGGCTCTGCTGTGGACCATTGACCATGAGGTGCAGTGGTGCTCAGAGATGTATGTCCTCCCATGGCCCACTGGGTGGAATGTGGGAGAATGAGGGCTATGATGTAGACCATTGACCATGAGGTGTAGTGGTGCTCAGAGATGTATTCACCAAATGCAATGATGATGGAGGAGATTGTTTTTATGGGGGGAGGAGTGGTGTAAGGGAGGTGGGGGTTATATGGGGACCTCATATTTTTTTAATGTAATATTAAAAAAATAAATAAAGATGAAAAAATAAATAAAAATCACCCTAAGGTGACAAAACAAGTTAGCTTTTGGGGAGTGGATGTGGCACAAGTGGTTGAACCCCTGCTTCACACATATGGGGTCTGAGTTCAATCTTTGGCATCTCCTTATAAAATAAAAAATAATTAACTCTCATCTCTCATCTTGATCAATACCTGTCTTGACTCTCTGAGAAATAAGTTTATATATTAGTTCAGGGATTCAGTAGTTCAGTGGTAATGCTGCGAGCACATCTGTTGTAGTAGAAACAAGGTTTCAGTTGGTTAGAATTAGATCTTCCAAACTTGCAAAATAAAGTGTCTCTGAGTCTTCAGTTTACTATAGATTGACAACCATGGCAGTGGACCTAGTATTTCCTTGCAGATCCTGCATTTTAATGCACTGTCCCTATGGATCTCGGTTTAGAGGTAAAGAAATCCAAATGTCGTTTTTCTCCTCCCTCCAGTGCTGACTTGTCTAGAGTGCAATAAAGGTCAGAAGCTCAAACTCCAATTACTTTTCCTATTCTCAGTTCTCTTCAATATGTCCTCCAGTCAGTCAAAAGTGTGCTTCCCACTTCATCCCTGGAAATTATCATGAGTCACTGGTTCTCTATTGTTCAGTAAACCTGCAGGGCATCCTCCATTTGATTTCAGTCTGAGAATCATTCTTAAGATGATGGTTTCTTCTCCTTGATGCCTTATGGGATCCCACCCTTTCCAAATGCTTGCCCAACAACCATTTTCTTGGTTTCACCCTCTTCAAGCATCTGGGTGTTGACCAAGTTCCAGACCTCTCCCTCCAAGAGTGTTAGCGTGATTGCCACACCTTACCCAATTTTTGGGTTAGAGTCTTAATGTCCCTAGTACAGTGATGTGAAGACAACCCTCCCCCCTAATATTTGCCAAATGGGCTCAACCCACTCAGAACAAAGATTTGACCACCTGGCCTTCCTAACCTTTGGCATACAGGTTCAACCTTCTCAGAGCAATGAGATGACCCCCTGGCCTTCCCTAATCCATGGGGGACAGTCGACCCCTCTCAGACCTGTGGGGTTCTGAGCTTAACTGCCTTAATCCTTGGGGAATGTCCTCCACCCTCTCTGTACCCTGAGGTGGTAAAACTCTCCCAGAACACTGGGTGGGAACACCCATCCTCTTCAACTGCTGGGAAAAATTCACCATCTTTGTACACATGGGTGGGTTTCTAATCTTGACCCAAGGTGATGTCCTAATTCCAGATCTCAGCTTCCATGGTTGTTCTCTTAAAGTTGTTTCTTCTCCAGTCTCTCCTTTTCATGTCCTTTGAAGCCCAAGCTGACAGTGGTTTTGTTCATACAATTCTCTCTCAAAAAACTTGCTAGTTTAGCATGCAAGAAGCAGGCATTCAAGCCATCAGACAGTAAGAATTTCCACAAATCTTTCCTAGATAACTGCATCTTCAATCTTGATTTACCAGTTCCACGTTTAGTTAAGTCCTCTGGTGGAGCACTTTCATCTGATATCTTCATTTCCAGAAGCTTGGAATTTCCAGAATCATTTTCTGTTTTCTTTGTACCTGACAATTCAGTCCTCAACATCTCTCTCTCAACTAGCAAGCAGAAGCCAAGCCGACTTCTCTGGGTTTACTTTGGAAATTTCTTCAGCTAAATGCCCAGGCTCACCATTTTCAAATTCTGCCTTCCATAAAACACCAGGAGTTAATCTTCCTAAGTTCTCTGCAACTTAAAAACACAGATCACCTTTTCTCACAGATCCAGTAATAGTTTCATCATTTACATCTAAGGTATCATAAAAAGTTTCTTTAGCATCCATATTAATCAACAGTCTCTGCAAAGGTGTCTAGGTCTCTTCCACCAAGCATTTAACAACTCTTCCAAAAAAATCCCCTTACCCATTTATAAAACCATTCTGGCATTTCAGTAATTGCACAAGCACTTCCCCACTCCTTGGTACCACCAATATTGAATTCCAAGATTCAAATAAATTTTGAGAATATTGAATTCCACCAAGCTACCCATTTTATTCTCTTCCTGGCATCCTTATTCCAGAAGTGTTCCACAAAATATCTATTACATTCTATTACAATTCTATTCTAAAATAGTATATCACAGTATACTGCCAGGCTGTATCTACTGCACCTTTGAATATTTACACAGATCATTTAATTCTTTTTTTTTCATCATTTGACAAACATTTATTTAGCAATTACTAAATTACATTACTAAATTATGTTGAGAGAAGGAACAATGTCTAGAAGGGGCAGAAGAACCATGTGTAGGAAAAACACAACTGAGTCCAACTCTGTCATACTAGGAAGCATTAATTCCCAAGTACAGCCCAATGGAAGACACCAAACTACTGAGCTGTCTGTACTGACTATAGTGTCTAGATTAGTTTCCAGAGCCCTCAGGAGCCCTGCTATGTAAGGCAATTTTTACTTTGGAAGTCAATGAGATCCTGCTGAGACATGTGTATGCATAATTTCTGAAATGAACTCCCTACTTACTTCGAAGTCTTTCAGCTATATAAACTCATTTGTCTTCACACTTCCCCCTGTTCGTCAGTCTTTTTCCAGTTGCATTGCTAGTTGGTGCTTGGAATTAATCTCTTGGTACCAGGCAAGCTTATTCTCAGGAGTTATGTCCCATGCTGGGGGAAAGTAATGCATTTATATGTTCAGTCTGGCTTAGAGAGAGGGCACATTTGAGCAACAAGGAGGTTCTAAAGTGGTAAGTCTTAGGCACCCTATAATACTAAACTATCTTTCAATTTCAAAAGTAAATATGGATAAGTAGTCATCAATAGCAAGGGCTCATCAGTGGCCCATCCTCCCTCACTAGTCACTGTCCCTGTACTTGAGGAATTCTTGCTGTCCTATAAGAGAATGTGTAAAAGCTACTCAGGATGGGAATTCAATATTCTTTTGGTTATTGTGTGAATCTCCACCCTCCATGACAGTGCTCCATGAACACCTGACTACATTCATATGCCTTATAAGTATGCCCCAGGTGAACCTCCTCCTATACATCCCCCATTATTGACACTCTGCACCCATGATCCTCCCCTGCCACAGTTGTAATGCTTCTGTGATCCAAAACTTCTTAAAAAATGAAGCCAACAAAATAACCAAATATTATTAATTAGAAAATGAAATGATAATAGTTTTAAAAATAACAAATAAAATACAATTTTTTATAAAATTGGAATAACAATATTTAAAAATCTATATATATATTTTAAAATGACCTTATGTCTTTTATTACTGTAAGATCTGTTGTCCTGTATTTGCAGTGACATTTTCTTCTTTTTATTCTCCCAGTGTCTTAATTTTTCATTTTGTCTTCAAAGAAAAATTTAGGTCAAAGCAAAGTCACATACAGAATATAGAGGACTCCTATATACCCAACATCTTCTCTCTTATCCCCCTTTCTCCACTGATAACACTTTACATGTGGATGGTACCATTTGTTCCAATTATACATATATTGACACATTGCTACTAACCATGGTCAGTGATTTATATTATGGTTTACATTTTGGACCATACATTATAAATTTTAATGAAATTTAACATGGCCTGTATCCATCAGTGCAAAATCATTTAGAACACTTTCATTGCTCTGTAAATGCCCCACGTTCCATCCATTGTAATCCCCCCCCTTCCCTCAGGACCCACTGCAACCACCAAGCTTCATTCCTTGAAGAACAAGACTCATAGTAATTTGCAAAAACATTGAGGGCTTGACATACTGGCCTGTCCTCCCCTATTAGTCATTGCCTATGCTTTCAAGAGACTCCTGCCCCTCTATTGGAGAATACAGCAGAACTCCCAAGGATAAGAGTCCAAAAGCCTCCTGTTCATTATGTGAATGTCTATCCACTGATACTACACACTCCTTAAAAGCCTGCCCCAGGTGCTCCCTGTCCTGCATGCTCTCCACATCGAAAACTTTAAACCAGTAACCCTTCCCTGCTGTATTTGAGTAAAGATCATTCCCAATGTTGTAGTTTCAACAACATACCCCCAAATCCCCAGAGTTCACCTGCTCCCTCCCCTACCTACCCCCATTTCCCTGGACAGTCCAACCAAGCCTCCCCACCTTACCCCCCCTCAAAAACCAGTACCATCCCACCCAATAGCATCACTGCACCACTGTCATGTCCATCCACTACACAACTACACCCTTGCACAATATCATAGATTTTGCCTGTATGGACATTGGCTCACAACCTTCTTTTCCCTTTCTGTCTCTGGTAGATCTTTCTTAAAGACTCTAGATGTGTGATTTTGCTCAATTTGCTTAATTAATATCAGTAAGGTCATGTTATATTTGTCCTTCAGTGCCTTGCTTCACTCAACATAAGACCTTCAAGATTCATCCATGTTATCCCATGCATTAATACTGCATTTCTCCTTCCAGCTGCACTTAATTCTGAGATAGACTCAATCATACCTAATTTCAAATTGAATTCACCCTATGCTTTACAGTCACCCTAAAAATAAAAATAAAAAAAAATCAAGTATAACAAACTACAGTTTGGTCTTATCAGCATAAGTGACCAGAGAAGAGACATAGGGGAATGGACTCTCATTGAATTTAAGCCTCTACCCCTCCTTAGAGTTCCCTTTTAATTATCATTTCCCATGGAAGGGCATATTACGACAATGATTGAGAGAGGATTCATCTATTTAAGACTGTAGGAAAGGTGCCTGTCATGCCAAAAGTAAAAAAAAATCATTTATGTGTTTGCATAAGTGTGTGTATGTAGAAGAGGATTATGTCTTCACATTGTGACTAAAATATACCCCATGTCCATGGTTTCTCTGCAGTGGGTTTCAATCAATATTATGAGAAACAAATTATCTGACATCACATCGTTTCTTGATCAAAACCAATTGTAATCCTTGTGCAATTTGCATCAATTATTCAAAGGAAAAATTGGGTTGTTGGAACCAATGAACAATGAGACAGATTCATCCTTTTACCTTGACATTGAACCCAGTCGGGCAGAAACTATTGTTCATCATATTTACAGTCAAGTGCTGCGGTCACCCCTCGGGCTGAAGCGTGGTTTGCTGGCCTGGCGGGGGAGCGGCCGCGGTAGGCCAAGCCGCTGCCCCCATAAGAGGGTGGCTGGTCGGACTCACCGCCACCCCTGAAGGGAGCTCGGCATGGGCGCAGAGTGCCCTTGGGTCTCCCCTTCTCAGCAGCCATGATTCCGCGGCCGCCCCTCCTCCCAGATAGCGACACAAGATGCCTTCTTTCTCCCTGCTCAGGCGCAGGGCGGAAAATTCCAGTCTGCCCTTTTCCCCTCCCCCGACAGCAGCAACAGCCAGGCGTGGGTGGAAAAATCCAGTCTGCCCTTTTCCCCTCCCCCGACAGCAGCAACAGCCAGGCATGGGTGGGAAACTCAAGTCTGCCCTCCACCCCAGCAACAGCAGCCACCAATCCCTAAACCCTGCCCCTTCCCCCAGCAACAGCGACAGCCAATCCCTAACCACAACCCCTCCCCCGTCCAGTACCGCCCACTGACCTTTCGCTGGCAACCAATCAGAACAGGGCGTGGCTTTGACCAATCAGCCTTCCCCAGCCCCTATAAAACTGTTGCCTCTCCCTCAGTAAAGTGGACCTGCGTGTTTACCTCGTCTCCGCGGTAGTTCTTCTGCCGTGTGCCCTCCAGTCCTGAGAGACCCCGACAAGGGCCTGGCCTCCCTTGTCCCCAGTTCGTGGCCTGCTTCTCTGGGCGACCCCTTTGTCGCCTGCTTCTCCGGGCGACCCCTTCGTCGCCGGCTTCGCCGGGCGACCCCGTCAGCCGAACCGCGCAACCCCTTGTGAGACCGATCCCTCGTCTGCTGCCGGACCGACCCCTCGTCCCAGGTGGGACTGACCCCTCGTCCCAAGCGGGACTGACCCCTTGTCCAGAGCTGGACCGACCCCTCGTCCGCAGCCAGACCCCACCTCTAACGACCGAGCAAGCTGCCGCAGCTGGCGCCCAACGTGGGGCAAGGCAACCCCACCACAGCCTCACTCCATAACCTGGCGGCCCCCCCTCCTCTCTTCTCACCTTGGGACTTCTCTCGTGCAACATTGCTGCTACCTGAGCCTTGGCTACCTCATATGATCCACGGCGGTCTGGGAGAATCGCTGGATGGCTTTCTCCTTCCATGTCGGGGGCTTATACCGAACCGCTATGATTAAGAGGAGCCTTGGATTTCTCGGGAGCGCGCGCTTGCACGTCTGAAGTAATCCTACCACAGCCCTACCCCCTCCTCTCTTCTCACCTTGGGACTTCTCTCATGCAACATTGCTGCTACCTGAGCCTTGGCTACCTCATACGATCCACGGCAGTCTGGGAGAATCGCTGGATGGCTTTCTCCTTCCATGTCAGGGGCTTATACCGACCCGCTATGATTAAGAGGAGCCTTGGATTTATCGGGAGCATGCGCTTGCACGTCTGAAGTAACCCTACCATAGCCCTACGCACTCCTCTCTTCTCACCCCTATCTTTTCGCTCTGCATTGCTGCTCCTGAACCTTGGTGACCTCATACGATCCACAGCGGTCTGGGAGAATCGCTGGATGGCTTTCTCCTTCCATGTCAGGGGCTTATACTGACCCGCTATGATTAAGAGGCGCCAATAAAACTCTCAGGAGCGCGTGCCTGAGCACCTCCACCCCTGCCTTCACCTCTGCCTCCTCCCCTCCATGCTTGCTCCCCTTTGCCTTGCTCCACTGCTCGTCGTCCCACCCTCCCCTCGTCGGGGCCTTCTCTTGGCCCGCGACCACCGTCGGAGCCCCACCGGCTCTGACCCCTCGTCTCACCGCGCACATCGGCTCCCATCGCCACGCTCTCAAGGTAAGGGCCCCTTTTCTTATCGGCTCCAAAAGGCCATTAGCAATGGGTAACATCCTATCTGTTAAGCAAGCCCCACAAGTTCGGGCCCTCGCCGGTCTCCTAGACACTCACCGGTGTAAGATCTCTTTGAAACAGCTCCAAGTATATTGGGACCTTCTTCTCCTCTTTAATCCGTGGCTTACCATGTGTCAGCTTTGGGACCCAGACACCTATACTCGCCTTATAGATAGGGTCACTTCTGCTGTGGAGCAGGAAGGTAAAAGATTCCCTCCTGGCTTATTACAGGCAACATAAAGTCCAGAAAAAATCTTGAAGGGTATAATCTATGCTATGCTATATAAAAAAGGATTTAAAAGCAGCTATACCAAGAAAGTAAAAGTTATAAGTCAACTGTAAATAAATTATATATTTCTGTTAATGTGTTGTAATTGTTCTGTGTTTGTCTGTCTGTTCGTTCAATGTCAACGTATATTGTGATACCTCCGGATGGTAAATATAAATTACTAGAAATCTTTAAAAGAGCTCTATTCAAATGGCCAAAAATTAAATAAGCGCTTATATTAATAATTAAGTTTATTATATTAATACATAAGTTTAAATGTTAATAAGATATCTACAATTTAAAAAAAAAATTGTAAGTCTTAATTAACAAAATTAACTGTATGTCTTCATAAAAAGTTGTTCTTGCCTAGATTAAAATGAATAACTTATTTTTCTTCACAGGATAATATGAAGAATGTAAAACTTATATGAATATTAAAAAGGTTAAAAGTTTTTAAAAATGCTAACGGAAATGTAATAAGTTTTGCAAAAAGATGTATTTTGTCCTAAAGTAGGATGGCTAATTTTTCATAAACTCTTAAAACTTAATTTGCATGCGGCAAGTGTTAAAGGTATTGTGATAACTTTATGTAAGGGAATATATTCTGTAAAAATAAAATTTATCTTCAATAGTTTACATTAAGGTATTAAATGGCTAATTCCAAAAGGTCATTCTTAAATATATATATATAAAACTGAATTGATGATAATAATAATAAAAGGTAATTTTATAACAGGAAAGATTAACAGCAACCAAGCTCCCCTGCCAACTTGCTTTTAGGAAATGGTTTCTAATATTGCATGCTACTAAGTATTTAAAGAAAAGTTATTCTTAAGGAAACAGAAGATGATTTTGTCTTTGCAGCCATTGTCTATTTAGCAACACCCCTCGCTATCGGCCTAGCCACTGTTGCGCCGGACGATTGGAACCTTAAACAAAGACTCCTCCTCACTGTCATCTTCCTATCTATCATTGCTATATTTACTGCCCTCATTCTCCTTCGTTTATAAAGCAGTCTCCTACAAACCACAAAGCTTCTGTCTTAAACATACCATTCTCAACCCTATCCTCTAAATGATCTTCTCACTTCCCCCACAGCCTTTAATACTTTATTTCTTCCTCATAACCTTTGCTTTCTTGATAATATTTTCCGCCATCTGTCTAGCCGCTACCGCCCCAGAAGATTGGAACCTCGGCCAACGAATTTTACTCTCCATCACCTTTCTGTTTATTATCCTCTTTTATGCTTTACTCCTTATCTTCCTCCCATAATGATTTCACCAAGCCTCCTCTTGTCCAAAACCATCACCCTTCTTTTCCTCACACTCCCCATTGCACTCACCAACCCCAGCCATCAGCCTTTTAATTGGACAGTAAGCCTCTGGCAGGAAAAAGTAATCCTCTCCTACAATGTCTTCGTTGCCAAGGAGAGATCAACTACCTGCAACACGCTGTCATCCTGGACTTCTAACAGCAGATGGATCTTATAGCCGCCAAGATCAACAAGAATTGGACATTGGCCACCCTTGCTTGCAATGGCAAGATACCGCCCCCCAAATTGTACATTTATATCCCCGTCATACTCACCTCCCTCTTCAGCCCCGCTTCCCTCATTGCTTACTGCCTCTTGGGCCTCGGCTACTTGTTGCTGCTGCCATCCTGGCCTTTATTTGAAAAGAAGGGGGAAATGCGGTCACCCCTCGGGCTGAAGCGTGGTTTGCTGGCCTGGCGGGGGAGCGGCCGCGGTAGGCCAAGCCGCTGCCCCCATAATAGGGTGGCTGGTCGGACTCACCGCCACCCCTGAAGGGAGCTCGGCATGGGTGCAGAGTGCCCTCGGGTCTCCCCTTTTCGGCAGCCATGCTTCCGCGGCCGCCCCTCCTCCCAGATAGCGACACAAGATGCCTTCTTTCTCCTTGCGCAGGCGCGGGGTGGAAAATTCCATTCTGCCCTTTTCCCCTCCCCCAACAGCAGCAACAGCCAGGCGTGGGCGGGAAACTCAAGTCTGCCCTCCACCCCAGCAACAGCAGCCACCAATCCCTAAACCCTGCCCCTTCCCCCAGCAACAGTGACAGCCAGTCCCTAACCACCACCCCTCCCCCGTCCAGTACCGCCCACTGACCTTTCGCTGGCAACCAATCAGAACAGGGCGTGGCTTTGACCAATCAGCCTTCCCCAGCCCCTATAAAACTGTTGCCTCTCCCTCAGTAAAGTGGACCTGCGTGTTTACCTCGTCTCCGCGGTAGTTCTTCTGCCGTGCGCCCTCCAGTCCTGAGAGCCCCCGACAAGGGCCTGGCCTCCCTTGTCCCCAGTTCATCGCCGGCTTCTCTGGGCGACCCCTTCGTCGCCTGCTTCTCCGGGCAACCCCTTCATCGCCGGCTTCGCCGGGCGACGCCGTCAGCCGAACCGCGCAACCCCTTGTGAGACCGATCCCTCGTCTGCTGCCGGACCGACCCCTCATCCCAGGTGGGACCGACCCCTCATCCCAAGCGGGACCGACCCCTCGTCCAGAGCTGGACCGACCCCTCGTCCTCAGCCAGACCCCACCTCTACCGACCGAGCAAGCTGCCGCAGTTGGCGCCCAACGTGGGGCAAGGCAACTCCACCACAGCCTCACTCCATAACCTGGCGACCCCCCCCTCCTCTCTTCTCACCTTGGGACTTCTCTCGTGCAACATTGCTGCTACCTGAGCCTTGGCTACCTCATACGATCCACGGCGGTCTGGGAGAATCACTGGATGGCTTTCTCCTTCCATGTCGGGGGCTTATACCGACCCGCTATGATTAAGAGGAGCCTTGGATTTCTTGGGAGCGTGCGCTTGCACGTCTGAAGTAACCCTACCACAGCCCCATGCCCTCCTCTCTTCTCACCCCTATCTTTTCGCTCTGCATTGCTGCTCCTGAACCTTGGTGACCTCATACGATCCACGGCGGTCTGGGAGAATCACTGGATGGCTTTCTCCTTCCATGTCGGGGGCTTATACCGACCCGCTATGATTAAGAGGCGCCAATAAAACTCTCAGGAGCGCGTGCCTGAGCACCTCCACCCCTGCCTTCACCTCTGCCTCCTCCCCTCTGCGCTTGCTCCCCTTTGCCTTGCTCCACTGCTCGTCGTTCCGCCCTCCCCTCATCAGGGCCTTCTCTTGGCCCGCGACCACCGTTGGAGTCCCACCGGCTCCGACCCCTCGTCTCACCGTGCACCTCGGCTCCCATCACCGTGCTCTCAAGGTAAGGGCCCCTTTTCTTATCGGCTCCAAAAGGTCACTAGCAATGGGTAACATCCTATCTGCTAAGCAAGCCCCACAAGTTCAGGCCCTCGCCGGTCTCCTAGACACTCACTGGTGTAAGATCTCTTTGAAACAGCCCCAAGTCTTCTGTAACCGCGGCCTCCCATGCCGCCATCGCTCTCAAGCAGCTCCAGCCCCGCTAAACGGCCCGCAACCCGCTTTCCCTGGCCCACGGCCTGCGTTCTAGCATCTAATAACCTTTCTGCTTTTGCCTCCCCATGCTTCTGCGGAGCTTCCTCCTGTCTCAACCTCACTCCTCTTCTCAGCCATCCAAAGCGTCCTTTCTCGTCCCCCGCCCCCCTCCTTTTTTGCTTGAACCCCCATTGCGTTGCAGATTGGGCCGCCCCATGTTGGCCCGCCCCATTAACATCGGCCTCTCTCGCGCCCGTGGAGACTTTGGCCTTCTTGTTGTCCTCGCCTACGTCTCCACCACTCCCAACGCTGCCGCCACCACCGTCGCTGGTGTCCTGACGCGACTTGTCCTCACCGCTGCGATCCTCCAGACCATCACACAGTCTGCCTCTGCCGCTCTTCGCCACCAAGGAGAGATCAACTACCTGTAGCGCACTGTCACTCTGGACTTTTAACAACAGATGGATCTTATAGTCGCCGAGATCAACAAGAATTGGACATTGGCCACCCTTGCTTGCAACGGCAAGATACTGCCCCCTAAATTGTACATTTATATCCCCATCATACTCACCTCCCTCTTCAGCCCCACTTCCCTCATTGCTTACTGCCTCTTGGGCCTCGGCTACTTGTTGCTGCTGCCATCCTGGCCCTTATTTGAAAAGAAGGGGGAAATGCAGTCACCCCTCGGGCTGAAGTGTGGTTTGCTGGCCTGGCGAGGGGAGCGGCCGTGGTAGGCCTAATTCCGCTGCGCCCATAATAGGGTGGTTGGTCGGGCCCACCGCCACCCCTGAAGGAAGCTCGGCATGGGCGCAGAGTGCCCTTGGGTCTCCCCTTCTCGGCAGCCATGCTTCCGTGGCCGCCCCTCCTCCCGGATAGCGCCACACGATGCCTGTGGGGCGGCACCCTTCTTCTTCTTTCTCCCTGCGCAGGCGCAGGGCGGAAAATTCCAGTCTGCCCTTTTCCCCTCCCCCGACAGCAGCAACAGCCAGGCGTGGGTGGAAAAATCCAGTCTGCCCTTTTCCCCTCCCCCGACAGCAGCAACAGCCAGGCGTGGGCGGGAAACTCAAGTCTGCCCTCCACCCCAGCAACAGCAGCCACCAATCCCTAAACCCTGCCCCTTCCCCCAGCAACAGCGACAGCCAATCTCTAACCACCACCCCTCCCCCATCCAGTACAGCCCACTGACCTTTCGTTGGCAACCAATCAGAACAGGGCGTGGCTTCGACCAATCAGCCTTCCCCAGCCCCTATAAAACTGTTGCCTCTCCCTCAATAAAGTGGACTTGCGTGTTTACCTTGTCTCCGCGGTAGTTCTTCTGCTGTGCACCCTCCAGTCCTGAGAGCCCCCGACAAGGGCCTGGCCTCCCTTGTCCCCAGTTCGTCGCCTGCTTCTCCGGGCGACCCCCTCGTCACCGGCTTTGCCGGGCGACCCCGTCAGCCGAACCGCGCAACCCCTTTTGAGACCGATCCCTCGTCTGCTGCTGGACCGACCCCTCGTCCCAAGTGGGACCGACCCCTCATCCCAAGCGAGAGTGACCCCTCGTCCAGAGCTGGACCGATCCCTCGTCCGCAGCCAGACCCCACCTCTACTGACCGAGCAAGCCGCCGCAAAGTGCTTTCTCATTCTGGCAGGAAATCTACTTATTGTAGTGACTGTAGTCAACAGCCCATCCCTGGGATTCTGCAAGGTTTTTTGTTTCATTTGTACATTGTTTCTTTACTTCTTCCATAGTCCCAAAAACGATATTTGACTTATACACTGAGAACACTATTTCCTTCAGAAAGTGCATGATTTAGCTCTTCATGGAGCATTTCCTTGGTGAAGCTGAGATCCAGCTCATGGTAATGGCTTATGATCACTACATGACCATCTGCAGGCCTCTCCACTACATGATCATGATGAACCAGCCGGTGTGTAGTCTCCTGGGGTTCACGTCTTGGGCTGAGGGATTTTTTCATGCCCTGATTCAAATTAGTTTTATGCTGTCATTGTCCTTCTGAGGCCCCAAAATCATTGACTATTTTTTTCTGAAACCTTTAACTTCTGAAATTCTCCTGCATTGACACTCATGTCTTTGTACATTTTGTTGTCACCAACAGTGGATTCATGTTCATGCTCAGTTTTTCTATTCTTATTATCTGCTATGTCTTCATCCTTTACTCCCTCAGAACTCATATCTCTGAATTACAACAGAAGAGTCTCTCCACTTCTACCTGTTCCTCACAGATTACCCAAGCATTTCATAACAAACATTCAACAGATCAGGATTCAATAAATAAATTTCTTAAGCCTGATAAAAGGCATCTATGAAAACCCACAGCTAATATTTTATATAACTGTAAAAGACACAAAACTTTCTTTATAAAATCAAGAATAGGGTAAGACTCAGCTAAAGCCACTTCAGTTTGACATTGTGCTGGTAGTGTTAACCATGGCCATTAGATAAGAAAAAGGTATAATAAAGGCATACAAACTGAAAAGGAAGAAATAAAATTATCTCTATTCACAGATGACATGATCTTATATACAGAAAATCTTAAAGATACATGCAAAACACTGAGATCCAATATTTGAATTAAGCAATGTTCCAAGGTCATGCAAGATTTTTACTGAAAACTACAGAACATTTTTGGAAGATATTAAAGATTTAAATAAATTGAAAAACATCTTTCATTAATGGATTAAAAGACAAAATAATTAAGATGACAGTAATTCCCAAAGTAGTCTCCAAATTCAATTCAATGTCCATCAAAATCTCTACAGCCTTTTTTGAAAAAATTGAAAAGCTTGTTGTAAAATTAGCATGGAATTCAAGGTACTCCGAGCAGACGAAAAAGTTTGAGAAAAAAGAGTCAAGTTGGGAAACCTACATTTCCAGATCTCAAAATTTATAATAAAGCTACAGTAATCAAAACTATACGGGACAATCACAAGAATGAACATTGTATATATATACAAGAGGAATAAAATTAAGAGTTTGAAAATAAATATGTATCTCTGGTGAAATGATTTTGGAAAATGATGCCAGGATTTTTCAATGGGAAATTAATAGTCTCTTTCATAAATGGAGCTGGGACCAAGGATAATCACATAAAAGAAGAATGATATATGCCCTTTACATCACAACACATGCAAAAATTAATTCCAAATGAGACAAAGACACACACTTTAAAGTTAAAACTAAAAACTCTTAGACAGCAACTTAGGAGCAAACTTGCATAACCTTGGGTTGAAAAGTGGTCTTAAATAGGACAACAAAAACACAGGCAACAAAACAAAAATAGATAAATTTCACTTGATCAATGTAAAAACTTTTGTGAATTAAAGAACATTAACAAGTAATTGAAAAGAAAACTAATATAATGGGAGAAAATAAAAAGTGCATATCTGATAAAGGTCTTAGTATCCAGAATACATTAAAACTTTTCCAACTCACAACAAAACACAGACAACCTAATTTAAAATGGGCAATGCACTTGCCCATTTCTTCAAGAAAGATGTACAAAAGGTCAATGATCAGGTTAAATGATGCTCAATATAATTAGTCAGTAAGGAATTCAAGGTAAAACCACTATAGTATAGCACTTCATAACCACTATAATGGCTAAATTATTTTTAAACTGCAAACTGAAATAACTTAATATTTTATCTACCTTAAAACCAGGTAAAAAATCAAAAGGATAACAAACTGCTATGAAGCTTCATTAGTAGGAGTGATTATACAGAAATGCAGTACAGTAGACCCATAATTTAAGTCTATGCTCTTCTGTACACACGTCATTTTAAAGATTTTTAAATCCTTTATACCTCTGCCACACCCTTTAATCTACACTTTCAGAAATGCAGAGGTATAAAATAACATTAGGAAGCTCTGGAGCCAAAGAGCTTGGGTAACAATGTGAATAAACAAAATCTATCCGTATGTTAACAACAACTATGGCTAATAAAAAGTAAAATAGCCTTGTAATCAGAATTTGTGTGGTTAAGTATACTCCATCCTCCTGCTTTCTGTAATCGTTTATCTATCTTCTTTAATAAAATATCAATATTTGATTAACAATGATTACCCTTTCCCCTATTTAGAAACTTCTTTGAATTTAAACATTGTTCATTAGAGTGACATTTTAAAATGGTACAACATTTTCAAAATGTTTGGAAAATTCATGGTTTTATTTATTCTGTGAAATAATTTTAAAAATCTAAATATTGATTAATAAAAATTATGCTAAGTGTTTAAAAATAGTTGAACAGAAAGGTAATAATTATTTGTTGAAAATTAAGTTATAATGCCAACCGCTAAAGTCATTGTTGACTTGTTTTTGTGAGAAATAAGGATCAACCACAAATGAATGGATTTGAAGGAATGAAAGATATTTGAAAGACCAGTCTCACCTCAAAATTTATCTTGTTATTGTTGCATAACTAGAGAGATTGGTGATTTTTTTCCAGATTAATTTTTTTTTCTGACTAAATCCAAGGAAGAATATAAAATTATTCCAGGTATAGCTCAAGCTACCTTGCTCATGACAGTCCCAGATAGAAGATATATGTGGAACATTTTTCTTTCAAAAACACCTACAATAACACTTCACCTCCAAAATAAATTTTATTGGATTCAACTGTGTCTCAACTAACAGGAAAAAAAGAGGAGCTGGAACAAAAGAAAGAGTTGATCAGAAGTAACTAATTATGACTGAGTGTTTACATGCAAAAATGAAGAAATTGGGAACCCTTTGCACCCCGTGAAATAGGGAATCATTCGAAATGTAGACACATAGAATGAACTGTAAGAGAAATAATTCAGATAAAGAAGATCCAGATAAAAACCAAAGCAGATATTCTGCTGATCTGATTGACTTCACTTCTTTTCCCTAAGAAATGAATTAAGACATTTTATTCATAGACATGCCTAAATCTTATGTTTAATATATATTTTAAAAATATTAGTAAAAAATTCATTTCAAGTCAAAAATCATTTTTCTCAATGGTGCATAAACCTTTTTCTGATAACCAAAAATCTACATGATTGCATCATATTTTCAACCCACTTATACTTAAATAGGATGATGACATAAGCTCACAGAAATGATGTGTGCTATATTCAGCCCAAAGCATTTAGAAGCCAATGTGTTAGTCTCCAGCTTTTTCCCTGCTTCGGTAAGCTTGGAAGTCCTAAATTGAAATGGAAAGACTGTACAAAGGAAGCATCCTGGATTACTGAGTATTTACATGGAAGACTGGTTCCCTACAGGATCACTCAAACCTTAGTGTACTTTCCCTGATCAGGAAATAAAATTGCATGTGTTGAGACTCAGATTTCAGGATTCATTTGTTACTACAGTAAAACACAGCTAATTCTGATTAATGCACTAACTTATATTTATAATGATTTTTAACAACAATAGAAGAACAGATTAGCAAAACTTTTGTGATTATCTTGATTTTCAAATACATTAGAATGGATAAATAGCAAGCATTACAAATCTAGTCCAATTAGAGTTCTCACTGCATGAAGTACCTGGCTATATCAACTGACATATTTAAACCATAAATTTATATGTCACCTTTTTCTGTTTACCTAAAATAGAAGGCAGACTTTAAAAACTGCACATTAATAGATTAGGGGGTAAAAACAATTATGAATCTCAAATATGAACTAGGTCTTCAATAATTCTTGAGCAAATTTCCTGACTTCAACAGAATTACCTAATATTTACATTTCCTCAGTATATGTTCCAATTTCCTACAATTTTTATGCCACAAATTTGCCATTCTTCCCAGAAGAATATGCTCTCTACTTGTAAGGAAAATAGGGACCATCATAGAAACATTCTCAATATCAAAAATACTCATCAATACTTGTATCTATAAATCTTCTTCAACTTTATGGCTTCCTGCTTAACGAGTAAAACACATGCAAAGATTTAAATTTAATTTTAGTATTTAAACAAGCATTGGCATAAACCTCATTCTTATATCTTCAAAACTTTTACTTTTAGCTTCCATGACCAAAGTCTCACCCAAAATGCTTATGGGTCTTATTAAATCTTAGTGAGAATTTTGACATGAGGATAAAGAAAAAATAGGTTAAGGGATTAAAAATCTTTACCTTTTTGTCCATATGACAGTCAGAGTTAGAGTAGAGTTAGAGTAGACTTAGATTAGGAGTTGGAGCTGGAGTTGGCCTTAGAGATAGAGAAGGGGCTAGATTTGGAATTAGAGCTGGAGTAGAATGAGAGCTCAAGATAGAATTAGAGTTAATTTTATATTGTGCCATTGCCAATCATCAAATTTAAATGGAAGGGTAAAGGTTTCCAAATAGTCAAAGTCATATTGAAAAGAAGAACAAAGTTGAACTCACATTTCCCTATCTTATAAGAAAAACAAGTCCAAAGCAAACAAACAAACAAAAAACAACAATAAACAAGGTGCTTGCACAAGGAAAGACATATGGACAAGGCATTGAATCGAGAGCTCAGAAATCACCCCTCATATTTAAAACTCACAGATTCTTGACAAGGGTGTCAAGCCCATTCAGTAAGTAAAAAATAGCCTTTTCAATAAATGGTGCTCAAAAAACTGGATGGCCATGTGCAAAAGTATGAAGGTGAATGCCTTCTGAACACAAAATACAAAAATCAATTCAAAATGGGAAGTAACCTAAATATAAGAAGCAGAACTATAAACTTCCAAGAAGAAAATATAGGGAAGCATCTCTAAGATTGTTAGTCAATGGTTTCCTAGACTTTACACCAAAAGCACAGGCAACAGAAGAAAAAATAAATATATGGGACCTCATCAACTGAAAATATTTGTGTCTCAAAGGAATATACCATGAAAGTAAAAAGACAATCTACTCAATGAGAGAAAATAATTGGAAATCATGTATCAGATGAGAGTTTAATATCCAGAATATATAAAGAAATCTACAATTCAACAATAAAAAGACAAGCAATCTATTTTATAAATTATCAGAAGACATTTATAAATAGTCCTCCACAAAAGATATACAAATAGTTAAAATGTACCTGAAAAAATTGCTAAACATTTTTAGCTATATTAGGGAAATACAAATCAAATCCACAATGAGATACCATTTCACATCCATTAGAATGGCTATTTAAAGGGAAAAATTAGAAAAGTAAAAGTGTTGGAGATGATATAGAGAAATAGAAACACTTGTTCCCTGCTGGTGGAAATGTAAAATGGTGCAACTCTTTTAGAAGAAAATTTGGTGTTTCCTCAGAAATATAAGTATAGAATTAAGATATGACTCAGCAATCCAACTTCTAATTATATACCTAAAAGTTTTGAAAACATGGATTGTAACAGTTATTTGCATACCAGTGTTCATAACAGCACTTTTTACAATTGCCAAAAGATGAGCACAACTGTAGTGTCCATTAACCAATGAAAGCATAAACAAAATGTAGTATTAACATACAATGGAAATTATTCAGTCCTAAAAAGGAATGAAGTTCTGACACATGTGACAACATGGACAAACCTTGCAGACTTCATGTTGAGTGAAATAATTCAGACACAAAAGACAAATATTGTATGACCTCACTCACAAAAATAATTAGATTAAAGAAAGTTATATTTTCAAAATCTACAATGCAGGTTGCCAGATGCCAAAGTGAGAATGAAGAGTTACTGCTTAAATTGTAGAGTTTCTCTTTGAGTTAATCATAAGCTTTGGTTATGAATGGTGGCAATGGTAGCACAGTATTGTGAACACATTTAACAGCACTGGATGACATATGTGAATATGGTTAAATGGGGAAATTTCTGTTGTATATATTTCTAGAATATAGTTTTTAAAAACAGGAATATACAACTCAGTGAAATTTATTGTAAATGGTGAACTATAGTTTCATAGTACAATTATAAAAATATTCTTTCATGAATTTGAACCATGTACTATACTAAGAAAGTTGTTAATAATGGGAAGATATGTGGGAAATGTATTGTATGCATGATTTTCCTGTAAACCTATAACTTCTCTAGTTAAAAATAATAAATGGTTACAGTCACTGAGACTATTTAGGCAGTGTGTATTTTTGTTTAAACAATGAATAATATTTCAATAGATTTAAATAGTATGAGGAAAATATTACATATTTTTTCATGCAGTTACCCTTTATGGTGATTTTCATTTCTTTGTATAGATCCATACTTCCCTCTGCCTGAAGGACACTTATTTTATCTTGTACTATGAGTTTCCAGTTAAGGAATTCTTTTAGCTGTTGTGTGCATGAAAGCATTGTTATTCTGTGTTTGATTTTAACAGTTATTCTTACTGTGAATGTATTATAGTTTGACAAATTTTTTTTCCAGAGACTTTTCTTTCACATGGTGTTCCATATCTCCTAGCTTCCATTGATTCTTACATGAAGAATCTTATTTTCTTCATACCACCGTATTTCTTTACCATCTTCTACTTTGCAGAAGAGGCAACTAGGGCTCAGAGAATTTGAATAATTTACCTAAGATGACAGCATTTAAAAAATGACAGCAAACAGTGTTATATTATTAGATGGATCTAAGCATTTTCTATGCAAAATACAGTAACTTGAAGGTTTCATGTTATTTTTATCTTTCTACCATAATGCATTTTATTTTAAAATGTTTGACAGCTCCTTGAAAGTAAATTGACATTCATAGAAAACATGATTACTTAGGAGAAGAATTGAGAATCATATCCAGTTTCACATCTTTCAAGCAAAATTCATCTAGGATGCCTTCATTATCAATTTTGTGGTGGATGGATATCCCTGTTCATAAGAAGAAATTTTTTCTTAGTCTTTCTTTCCATACTGCAGTCATCAAGAAATTCCAAAATCAAAGATGTCTGGATTATGCTTAGACTGGTTGCCAAGATAGGTGCCAATGTTAAGAAAGGAAATTAGGAGATATCGTCTCTTTCCATTCTCTCTTTCCTATTCTGCTGCTGTGCAAAGGATCTATCTAAAGAGCAAATCCTGTCTGTCCCAATTAATAGAACCAAGCTCCTAAACTATCCAGACCTGGAGTGAGGGCAGCACTTCCTCTCCCATTACATGCAATGGGTAAGACACAACACAGCACCATGTCTGATGAGATACAATAACACAATATTTAGAACTTAGGTTTGGAAGTCAGATCACTCTCAACTTACATGTGAGAGTACCAACTACTAAGTTATTTTATCTAGGCCAAATATTCCTTTATATAAAGTGGGAAAAATAATGTCTTCTTAATGTATATTATATGAAACTCAGATGAGATAGGACACTAGCAAATTGACTGATATATAAAAGTGCTCATTGTTTATTATTTGTCATTCAATTCATATGTCCTTTAAGTCCTACAACCTTTCCTGTGAATCTTGACTTCACTATCATTTAATGGAGAGATCAAACATTCATAGGAAAATTTCAAAAGTATAATTACTTATGAATCAGTATTGAATACTTCTAAACTTGGCCTTTCCTTTCCCTTAGTTTCTGCATTTCCCCAAATCCCATCATCCATAAGAGCCTTGAAGACATGCTCCATATATGTCAAAGAAAAATTTTGTCAGTCCTGGGGAATTGTCACACCATGAGCTCTCATTTCCTATACATAAAATGAAAACATACAAGATGTTGTTGACTCTATACCAGGTGCCATTCCTAATCATTAAATGCATTATCTCACATAACCCACAACAGTGTAATAAGATAGGTCCCTTCTTGGTATGTATGTGAGAAATGTTACAAAAGATGAGAAACTTGCTAGGTCTCATGGTTAATCTGTAGAAGATTCAGCCTTAGGAGGTACATTTTCATGAATTCCAAAGCTCTTCCTCTTAAGTATGTCATATTTTTGATATTAGAGAGCAGGTTCTCTAACTTGCATGTGTCTATCCTCAGGGCATCAATAGTAAAATAACAGCTTTCAATGACCTAAATGTTTTCACATTTTACCTTGCTCAATTCTCTGTATAACTTTGTGAGACAGGTATTATTAGAATCGTTATATAATTTCTGATAAGTTCTGGATCCTTTCTCCCATGAGTAGAACATTCTGTGCCATATATCACAGGCTCAACTATGATCATAGAGACACTGCTAACCCAACCCAGTTGACTTTGTTCCCTTTTTTCACACAGATGTCACAGCCACAAGAGACAACAGGATGATATCGTTTGGTTTTTTGTTTTTGTTTTTGTTTTGGCTGAAGCAGCTTATTCTCATCTTCTGAAAACTGAAAGTTTATAGCATCCCTAACTCCTTCTTGCACTTAAGTAATCTACATTTACATATTTACCTGAAATCATACACAAAAATGCCAGTAAGGACAGGCTGTGTTTTCCTGAGCCTGGAACACTACATAAACATAAGCAACTGTAGATAAGAGATGCTCTTGCTTCTAAATTGCCAACCCATGTCATTCCAGACACTGAAGAACCAAAGGATGTATCTCCAGCTGTGCAAGGTTTTCTAAGAAATCTTAAATGGTCTTACTTCAGGGATCTGTTATACCAAGGCAACTTTCATTTTTTGCTGAGTTCAGGTTCTTGCAATTCTTCATTTTTTACTTTAACATAGTTTGCTTTTTTCAGGTCTTTAAAAATGGTTACAGCAAAAGTCAAAAGCATTTTAGGATATACTTTATCTAGTCATCTAGTCATCAAGAAAGCAAAACTGGCAAATTTGATATCATAATAATGATTTTATTCTATAACTCTATATCATTTGTTATTTTTCCTATAATATATGTTTATAACACTTAGGCTCTTTAAGAATGAGGCACCAACATCAAATCGCTACAAGTCAGTAAAAGCATAATACAAAATTATTTGGTCTATTCTAAGGAACACTTGTCCCAAAAATTGTGGTGCTTTTGTTTCTTTGATTTAGATATATCTGTTTTCTTAATAGATCCAGAGAGTGCTTTATAAATTCATTGTACTGAATTTTGGCTTGCCAAAAGATACTAGATTCAAAATATGACATAAGTTCCACAAACAGTGAATTCCAAAATTCCAAATAAACTCTGGGAATACTGAATTACATCATGCTGCCTGTTTTATCCTCTTCCTGACATCCTTTTTTTTTCAGAGATGTTCCATTAAGAATCTATTATATTCTATTGACATTTTATTCTGAACTAGCATAAGCTCAAAATATACTACTAGAGTGTATCTATTTAAACTTCAAATATTCTAATAGTAGATTTAATTTTGAAATAAACTCCATCATCCATAATTTCAAATTGAATTCACTTGAAGCTTTATAGTTACCCTGAAAAAAGTAAAAATCATCATGTATAACAAACTACAGTTTGGTCTTATCAGCATGAGTAAAAAGAGAAGAGACACAGGGGAATGGACTTTCATTAAATTTAAGTCTCTACTCCTCCTTACACGTCTCTTTTAATTCCTATTTTCCAAGAAAGAACATATGGTGACAGTGATTGAGAGAGCTATGTAAGATTACAGGAAAGGTGCCTGGCATGTCTAAAATCATAAAATCATGTTTGTGTTTGTATGTCTGTATGTGACTATGTGTAAAAGAGAACTATGTATTCAAAAGGTGACTAAAATATCCCCATGTCTATGGTTTCTCTGCTTTGAATTTCCATCAATAGTATAGGAAATTATCTGAAAGAGAGATCATTTCTTGATCAAATGGGGTCCACCACCATTGCATTCCCTGTGCTATTTGCAAATAAATCAATTATTTAAAGGCAAAATTGGATTTATGAAGCCAGTGAACAATTTGATGGAATTTATCCTGCTTGGCTTGACACTGAAACCAGATATGCAGAAACTATTATTTTTCATGTTTATAGACATCTACTTTCTCACTCTAACAGGAAAACTACTCATTATAGAATTCATGTGCATGCTCAGTTTTTCTATTCTTCTCACCTCCTACACCTCCATCCTTTGCTCCCTTAGAACGCACAGATCTGAAGGATGGCAGAAGGCTTTTCAACCTGTGCCTCATGTATTGTGGTTGTCTTATTCTTTGTGTCCTGTATAGTTGTGTACCTTTGTCCATGACCATCTTTCCCAATGATAAAACAATGGCCATGTTTTATCCTATGATAACACCCATATTAAACCCTTTATTCTACATCCTCAGAAATGCAGAGGTAAAAAATGCAATGAGGAAGTTCTGGTGCCAAAGAGTGTTGTTGGGTAAAAATTCAGGTATATTGACAAGATAAACAAAATCTGATGTTTTAAATACATGTGTGTTGAAAGCAAATGAATTTGGTAATAATCCCAACTGTTCAGTTTTTTGGACGAGTTTGAAACAAGAATGATATTAGATATTCTTTAAATCAGGGGTTCTTAATCTTTTTTGTTCCACAGACCTCTTTGCCAGTCATGTGAAAACCACAGACCCTTACAAGTCAACAATATGTTGTGTATTATTTAATAAATACATCACAGCTGCATCAAAATGTCCCCCCAAGAATAATATTTTTTTGAATTTCAATTCAAGTTCATAGCCCCCTGGTTAAGAACTCCTGCTTTAAATGATTGGTAGAATTCAACTGTGAATTCAGCCAGTCATGGACTTTTGATTTGACGGTTGTTTTTTTTTTTTTTTTTGGTAACTGTTCCAATTTCTTTGCTTCTGATTGGTTTATTGAAGGCTTTATTTGGTCTACAATCTGTCAGTTTTTCATGTATTTCTAGGAATTTGTCCATTTCATCTACATTATCAAGTTTGTTGGCACACAGTTGTTCATTGTATCCATTTATGATCTCTTTTATTCTTGTGGGGTCAGTGGTAATATCTATCCTCTCATTTCTTATTTTATTTATTTGCATCTTTTCTCTTGATTTCATTCTTAGTTTAGCTATGCTTTTGTCAATTTTGTTGATTTTCTTGAAGAACAAACTTTTAGCTTTGCTGTTTGTCTCATTTTTTTTATTCTCCATTTCATTTATTTCTGCTCTACTCTGTTATTTCTTTCCTTCTGCTTGCTTTAGGATTAGTTTGCTAATTTTTTTCCTTGTTCCTCCAGTTTTGCAGTTAGATCTTTAATTTTAGCTCTTTCTTCTTTTTAATGTAAGCGTTAAGGGCTATAAATTTCCCTCTCAGCTCTCCATTCATTCTATGCCATAAGTTTTGATTGTTTTGGATGTGTTTTCATTAGTCTCAAGATATTTACTGATTTCTCTTGCAATTTCTTCTTTGACACATTGATTATTTAAGAGTGCATTGTTTTATCTCCATATATTTGTGAATTTTCCCTTTTTCTGCTTGGTGCTGATTTTCAGGCTCATTCCAATATCATCAGAGAAAGTAATTTGCAATTTGAAGAAATGCTCCTTCATTGTTGGTGGAAGCATAAAATGGTCCAGTTTCTTTGGAAGAGAGTTTTCTTATTCCCCAGTAAGCTAAATATAGAACTGCCATATGATCCTGTCATAATTTGGTGAGCTACTTTTTGTCTGTTATTTTATTTTTTTAATTGAAATAAAGTTAAAAAATTCAACTATAAAAATGGGCAAAAGACTTGAACAGGCTTCTAGCCAAAGAAGATATACAAATGACCAGAAAGCAAATGAAAAGTTGCACCACATATGCTTTCAGTGGAATGCAAATCAAAACCACAATGAGATACTGTTCCAGACTTATTATAATGGCTTCTTTAAAAAAATAAATAAATAAAATAAAATAAGTAAAATACAGCAAAAAAGAAAAAAACAAAGGAAAAAAAGGAGAAAATAGAAAAATGGACAAAAATGAAAAACAAGAAAAAAGACAAAAAGACAAAACAAAACAGAACAAAACAAAGTGGAAAATATCAGTTGTTGGAAAGGATGCAGAGAAATAGGAATGCTAAATTTTTCTGGTAGGAATGTAAAATGGTGCAGCTTCTGTGGAAGGTATTATGGTAGTTCCTCCGAAAGAAAAGTAAAGAACTACCATATGACCAGCCAATCATATTCTTAGATGTGTACCCCAAAGAAAAGAAAGCAGGGACTCAAAGAGATATTGGCACACAAATGTTCATAGCAGCATTATTCAAAATTGCTAAAAGATGGACAACATGAAGACATCAATCTCAATGGATAAACAAAATGTGTTACATACATGCAATGGAAATATTATTCAGCCATAAGAAGGAACGGACTCCTGAAAAAGGTGACAACAGGGATGAACCTTGAAGATATTATGTTGAGTCAAATAAGTCAGGCACAAAAGAACAGATATTGTTTGATTTTACTGATTTGAAACAATTACAAGAGCAAATTATTTGAGCCAGAATCTAGAAAATAAGTATCAGGGAATGGGGTGGGATTAGGGAATGGGAAGTTAAGGCTTAAAATGTACAGGTGCTGCAGGGACAAAAGCTGGAAATTGTGTGTCCTGCCATGGCCCACTGGATGGAATGGGAGACAGTGAATACTACTATGTAGACCACTGTTCATGTGGTGCAGCAGTGCTCCAAAATGTATTCACCAAATGCCGTGAGTGTGCCACAATGATGGAAAAGATTGCTGATGTGAGATGAGTGGGGTAGGGGGGTGGGGAGTATATGGGGACATCATATTTTTTAATGTATCATTTAAAAGAAAATAGTGGGGAGTGGGAAGAAAACATGTGATGTGGGTGCATTTTCAGGACTTGGAGTTGTCCTGGGTGGTATTGCAGGGACAGTTACTGGACATTATATGTCCTCTCATGGCCCACTGGGTGGACTGGGGAGAGTGTAAACTATAATGTGGACCATAGACCATGTGGTGCAGCAGTGCTCAGAGATGTAGTCACCAAGTGCAATGAATGTCCCATGATGTTGGAGGAGGTTGTGGTTATGGGTGGCGTGGGATGAGGGGGGTGGGGGGCATATGGAGACCCCATATTTTTTTAATGTAACATGAATAAATAAATAAAGACAAAAAAAGGAAAATAAAGAAGAAAAACATGTACAGGTTTCCTATTTGGAATGATGTACGTATTATTGTAATGGATGGTAGTGGTGGAAGCCCAACATTCTGAGTATGAAAAAAAGCATAAATTTAAGATTGTCTATATGATAACAGAATTTTTTAAAAAGTATGAAACAATGCTATACAAACACTGAACCCTATATTTAAACCATGGACTTTAGATAATAGTTCAGTCATAAAAATGTACTATCATCAATTGTAGTAAATGTTCGACACCAATGCAAGGCATTAGTGGTAGGATAGTATAAGAGAATCCTGTATATTGTGCACAATTGCTCTGTAAACCCATAACTTCTGTAACAAAATAGAATAAATAATGAAATTTAAAAATTTATTGCGTTTGGGTTTTCTTTGATATCCAGAATAAAGCTGTCCCCTGCCACAATGGGTCACTCTTTTTTAACATCAAATTTTTCATTATTGTTTAACTTTCTCTTCTGTCTGAATTCATCTTGATTATTGATTTGTTCATTACTTATTGAAAATCTTTCACCAACGGAAAATATTTTAAAATGGAGGATCTTTCACAGCAATTTTGGGATTGCACATTATAGACAAACTTTGTCCAGTAGATTTTCTGTGCCTTAGTTTTAGATTCTTTTGTTCAGTCAACGAGCTGAGAATTTGTACCAATAGGGATTCATGTTGTGAGCACTAGGCTGCTCTTTGTCCAAAAACTTCATAAGGATTCAGTCATCCCATTGCTGATCCCATATGGCTAACCCCAAATTAAGACCATGACAAGGGAGGAATTTGAGGTCAAGACTAACAAAATCTTATAATTAGGCTGTTCTTCTGATAAGGCATTTTGCAAATACCATTACCATTTTTCTTTTATAACAAAGGGGAAAGTAACTTTTTAACCCACATTTTTATTAATCTTTCTTATGTCTTGTTTGCCTGTTCTACTCCTATTACCCACCCGGTTCCTATAGGTCAGTGTTTACTCCTGCTGTTACACATACCCAAACTTGGGCTTATGCAGAAACAAAACCGGCTATGAGAATTAGAAGAGACCCAGACTAGTCTATGAGAATGTATGTGTAGTGTAGTATAAAGGTATTCAGTAGGCTTGGGTTTACTTGGTTGCTGTGGGGTGCGTGGCTTAATACTTATCTGAACAACTCTGCTGAATTCCCTGTTCCCCTGTGTATGCCCTATTTTCAATCCCTAGAACTGGGAAGAGAAAACTCTGCCAAGCTCTGGGACAGTGAAGGGAGGCATTCCTCAAAGGCTCTGAGACTGGCTGGGAACTTCTGCCTAAGAGTTAGGCCTTAACACCTAAATCCCTGGAGTTAAGTTTTGGCATCTTTAGCCAGCTTTTGTGAGAACTGCTTTTGATTGAACCACTACAGAAGGAAAAGGGTACAGATCTCTAGCCCCCCAGGACACACCAAGTGTCCTTCAAGAGCAGGTTGACTTCCCAGCTACACACCATAGGAAGGTAATCTATCCTCTTTTCTAACTCGTTTTTCTTTCTCAGTTAATTTCATTTCACTTTTCCAACAGCCATAAACCATACCACTATTTTCCATAATCTCAGGGCCCCTCAGGAAAAAGACACACCTTTGTGATTTCAGGCAGTCATAGGCCAAGAAATCAAGGCATTGAGTGTGCTAAGTCCAGACAAATTATATTTACACATCAAAATTTGAAGAAATAATATATTCCCTTGGGTTTTAAACACTGTATTAGAGATAAAGAAAAAACAAAAGCTCTTTTTCAAAGTTCTAAAAAGAAATATAGGTTCTGGAACCACACTTCATGAGTCCAAATACTACTTCAGCATGGGGGAATGGAGAATTATTCTTTATTGATTGCAGATCTTTATATTGGGTGTTTTAAAATTTTTGGTAATGTATAGTAGTGATGGTAGCACAGCATTGTGAATGTAATTATTACCATTAAATTGTATACTTGAAAGTGGCTCAAGAAGAAAATTTGTATTTGTATATATATGCTTTTTATTGCAATTTTATTTCTTTTAGTTTTGTATTTTTTTCACATTTTTATTAAAGTTAATAGTTAATAAAAAACATTACATTAAAAAACATAATAGGCTCCCATCATTTTTGTAAATTGTATTTTTGAAGATATATACATCACAAAAAATGTTACATTAAAAAACATAAGAGGTTCCCATATACCCTCCATTGCCCCACCACATTCCTCCCACACCAACGTCCCCCATCACTGTGGCAAACTCATCGCACTTGGTGAACACATTTTGGAGCACTGCTGCAGCATATAGATAATAGTTAATCTCTGTAGTTCACTCTCTCTTCCAGTACATTCAGTGGGTTCTAGAAGAATATTAAATTCCAGCATCTGACCCTGCAGTATCATTTAGGACAACTCAAAGCCCCAAAAATGCCCCCACATGACATTTCTTCTTCCCTCTCCCTGCCCTCAGCAACTACTGGGCCATTTTCTCCATCTCAGTGCTACAAATTCTTCTATTACTAGTCACAACAGTTTTATAGTAGAATATCAGTAAGTCCACTCTAATCCATATTTTATTCCTGCATTCTGTGGATCCTGTGATGGTGATGTTCTCTCCACTTCTGTATCAAGAGGTGGTTTAGATTCCACACGGATGACGGATTCAATTCTTTTGCTTGCGGTTGTAAGCGCTCTTGATTCCCTGGTCTGGTGGTTGACCATCTTCACCTCCCTGATGCTTACATGTGTGAAGTCTATGATAACCTGGAGGTAAGTATTTGTACAGGAAAGGGATAAGATGAGAGCATAGGGATACATTTTGGTGGGGCTTTGCAGGCTTGAAGGGGGGCTACGGTTGAGAGGATGGGTCAGATGGCCCAAGGAATTGGGGGAAGAACTGGGGGAAACAGTTGAATATGGGAGACTGTCTGGTATATGGTTGAAACTATAATGTTGAGAAAACTCTTTAGAAAATATTATAAGGAAGGATTACATGTTTAGAGTGATTAAGGGGGGATTCTGGAACAGGGGCAGGCTTCTAGGGAGTATATGGGTGCTCATTTTGTCATAATGTGTTATATCATTGGGTGGAGACCCATACAATGAGTGTGAAGGTGTACCCACATCCTGGGGAGATGTGATGTTCTTAAACAGAGGGAATTGTATCTCTCAAGTGAATCACTGGCTCCCAGTGGGTTAGAGCCCTCTAGTTAATGTCAAGCCCTCAGCATTGTTGCAAGTATCTGTAAATCTTGTTCCTCAAGTAGTGAAGATTGATTGTAATTGTGGGCCCTGAGGGGAGGGGGAGAGAGGTCTAGAATAAATGGAAGCAGGATAACTGTAGAGCAATGGAAGTGCTCCACAAGATCGTGTAATGATGGGTATAGGACAAGTTAACTTACACCAAAAGTGTATACAAGCCTATAAGCTAAAATGTAAATCACAATGTAAAACATAAGGTAACTAAAAATTTAGAAATTTGTACAGTCTAAAATATAAACCATAATGAAACCAAAATAGAATCATGTTTGATAGCTATATTTCAAAGTCTGTACATCAGCTGCAGCAAATATATCATAAACATTTAAAAAGATCATTGCTGGGGAAAGGGGGAAAGGGTTTGATGTTGGATATATGGGAATCCCCTATATTGTATATGTGAATTACTGTGATCTAAAATATTTTTGAAGACAAAAATTAGAAAAAAAAGAAGTGATGTAGACACATAGGAAGAAATGAAAGAAACTGCCTTGCTACTGTACATACATGGCAACACCTACTATAGTGATGAAAAGCAAAATGTTAAAAACAAAGCTTTATAATATTTTTAATTTTCTGTATGTATATATATATATGTTTATGAAAAAAATAAAAAGTAAATATCCAAACTTAGGCTTTCACTACCTTTTTGACATTGAAGAAGTTACTTAAATTATCCAAACTCCAACTACTCTTCTGCAAGAGGGAATAAAAATGTGTATTTAATTAATTTCTGAGAGCATTAAAAAAGATGATGCTTTCAAAGTATCTAAATATTATAATATATAAATACTAGCTTTTATTATAATTATTAATTATTGTGATAGTCTCCTTCTTTTATTAAAAAAATCCTTAAATTTTGTGTATTTTTGTTAACCTGAATTTGATTTAGGTGATATTTGGTCTTATATGGTGAATTTTTCAGTGTTCCTTTCATCCATCTTGCAGTAATTTTTATTAGACTTATTCTGGGAAATACATGCATTTCTCCTAGTCCCTTTATATAATATCTAATTACAATTAAATAAAAAATCAAAATAACACATTCTTAAAAAGTCAGATAGGATGTGGTCACTGATGAAGTGAAGTAAGCAACGAAAATAGTGAGATTTACTAAGCATGTACTGAGTAACCATCATTTTACTGGATGCCTTATACACATTACCTCATTTACAATTAAAATAACCATATGTGGGAGTGGGTGGAGCTCAGTGGTTGAGCACTTGTTTCCCATGTACAAAGTCTCAGGTTCAATCTGTGGTATCTCTTAAAAAAAACCAGCAACAACCAAAATGAAAACCAAACTGTCATTGGGGAGTGAATGCAGCTCAGTGGTTGAGCACCTGCTTTCCATGTATGAGGTCCTGGGTTCAATCCCCAGTACCTCTTCAAAAAAATAATAACCCTATGAAGTTTTAATGCACATATAAACCAAGATTAAAAGAAGCTTGAGATAACTTGAAATGCATGCCTGTTGCATAAACTAGTAACATGGAATTCAACCCCAGTTCTCCCTGTTCTGATATCCAGATCCTCAAATCCTCCTCATCATCTGAATATTTGTTGCCTAGGAAATTTCAGGAGACTGGATAATACCCCTAAGGTGAAAAATATCCTTGCCTGAAGCTCAAAGAAAGTTATGTGACATAGGAAAAATTAGATGAAGATATTAGCCCAACTGGTACATATGCTCAAAGAACAAAAGAACACCATAGACGAAGAACCAAAGGAAACCAGAAGAATCATGTTCCACCAAAATAGAGAAGATCAATAAGTCAAAAATTTTAAAATGGGACAAACTGAAATTCTGGAGTGGAAAGTACAATACTGGCAAAACAACAACAATAACAACAACAAAAACATTAGAAGTGTTCAACAACAGATTTGAAAAGGTAAAATAGAGAATCAGTGAATTTGAAAATAGATCAATTGATATTTTTCCATTGGAACAATAGAAAGAAAAGAGGATGAAGAAAAATTAACAGAGCCTTCAAGATAGTGAAAGAGCATCAAGTTTACCAACATATGATTAATGGGAAATCCAGAAGAATAGGAGAGAACGAAAGGGACAGAAAGAACATTTTAAATAATGGCTGAAAGCTCCTTAAATTTCATCAACATTGTGAATCTAAACCTCTAAGAAATTCAAGATACTCCAAACAGGATAAACTCAAAGAGATCCACAATGTGCATCCTTATAATCAAGGTTCCAAAAGCCCAAGTAAAGAGAAACACTTGAATGGAGGGAGAATCAACTTGTCAGTTACAAGGGAAATTCAGTTATATTAATGAATAATTTCTCTTTAGAAAGGTAGGAGACGACAAGGCAGAGGGATTGCATGTTTAAAGTACTGAAAAAAGACAACTGTCAACCAAAATTCTGTATCTGGCAAAACTACACTTCAAGTCTATAAGAGAAATTGGTGTATTTCCAGGAAAACAATGCCTGAGGGTGTTCACTGTTAATAGCACTGATATGTAATAAAAGCTAAAGGGATTCCTTCAGGCTGAAATAATAAGACACTAGAAAGAAACTATATAACATTTGGAGAAATAATGAATACCAGTACCTACTTATATAAATTTACAAGCCAGTATCATCGTTTTTGGATTTGTAACTACTTTTTTGCTATATGATTTGAAAGGCATTACAAGAAGTACTAACAAAAAGAGAGATGAAGTAGCTATATAAATATTAGACAAAATATACTTTAAGGGAAAAAAATCTTATCCCAAGAGAAAAATGCCATTATATAATGTAAAGGCATCAATCCTTCAAGATGATATAAAATTTATAAAAATGTGACCATAAAAATAAAGTCCTAAGATTTCCAGTAACATAACGTCTGAGTAGGTAGTCAGAGCTCAACTCTCTCACAAAAACAAAGGAGGAGAGGCAAAACATACATGAGGGAACTGCTTTGGGAATCTGCAGGCCAGGAGAATGCTGCACATCATCTAGGGGAAGTGACAGATAGACAAAGAGACTAAGGGAAAACCATGAGTTACTCACCCAGGTAGTTGGGAAGGGCATATATGATCCCTCCCACCCAGAAGGCAAATAGCTTCAGTAAACCCCTGGCTCACTGCAGCCAACTGAGTAGGGGAAGAACATTCTGGGAGGAAGAATGGTCTGACTGAGAGCAGAAAGTGGTTTCTTTTCAGTGAGATTAGCCAGCTAGTTTTGAATCTCAAGAAAGACTTTAGCCAGTACTAAAACAGCCCCAGGGAGAGGGGAGGGGTATCTGATCAAGCAGGCTGTCTCATCTAGCCACCATCCTGTTTAAAAGAGGAACTAGATCAATGAGGTAGGTGGAGACAGGCAACTAACCCGTCCAAGAGAATGGAAAGCCAGGAGAGATAGCAAGCAAACTGTTAGAAGTCCAATTTACCTAAGGGAAGGCCAGGGAGAGCTGGATAAGCATTCAGATGTCTACTTAACCTGTGAAATGGGTTTAGTTCATGTAGGAATGCCTACCTCACGTATACTAGGTCCCTGGTTCAATTCCAGGTCCCAGAGTGGGACCCACCAGGTTTTTAGGCACCAACCTGGCACCTCGGCAAGGAACATATATATACTAAGATTTTTTTGTTTTAGGCTTTTTGATCTGTCATGTTATATTTTATATTATTACTACTTTTATTTTACTTTATTATTATTTATTTTATTAACTAAAACTGTGTACCTTCCCTGTAGAAGGCAAGCTCCAAAGTGATTGATTGATGAACACCAGCAGCCTGAGATAGTTTCTAGGGGCCTAAGAGGGAAGCCTGTTTTTCCTGGGTTGCCTTTTATTTTGTTTGTTGTTTTTTCTCTTTCTTGTTTCCAGTTTTCATTTTTCTTCTTTTTTTCACCTTAGTTTCTTTATTTCTGTTCTTTCTCCCATTTTTTCCCTCTTTCTTTGCTTTTCTTTCAATCCACCTTCTCTTGGTTTGTCTTCTTTTTTTTTTTTTCCTTTTCTCATTTTTCTGGTCTTTTATTTTATTCTTTTTTTCCCCCTGTTTCATTCTTTTAGTCCAGATCTGTTATTCTTATTCCTTTTCATTTTTTAATGATTTTTTAAACTATTTTTTTACTATTTTTCCTGATTCTTTTATGGTTCATTTTCTATGTATTTTTTATTATTACTTTTATTCTTTTGCTTTTCTTCTCTCTTTCCTTTTCTATGGTCTTAAAAAATTTTAAAGGGAACATAGACAACTACAAGGATGTAGAATAAGTGGAACCAAGTGTCAAAGCAGAAACACCACAAAGTAAAACAAAATAAATAACTAGAATAGGAAAAGAAGTTAACCATCTGAATAAGCCCATCAAAGGAAAAGATTCCTAGACACCAAGAAAAAAATTATACACCATACTAAGAAACAGGAATACATGGCCCAGTCTAATGAATAAACTACAAATCAGAAAGAGATACAGAATGTGGAACAATAATCAAGGATGTCCAAACAAATATCATGAATCAATTTAGTGAAGTGAAAGAAAAGGGGATATTAAGAAGACATTGGGAGAAAATACGGAAGAAATTGTAAATATACATAAAAAGATAATAGATCTAATGGAAATGAATGGTGCAATGCAAAACATGAAAAACATGATGGAAGCAAGTAACAGCAGATTTTAAGAAGCAGAGGAAAAAATTGTGACGTCAAAGATAGTACACCTGAAATTGGAAAGATAGTAGAAAAGATAGATTAAACAGTAGAAAAAAAATTATCAGGGGCTGAAGGAATTTAGTGACAACAAGAAATGTCAAAATATATGCAGTTTAGGCATCCTAAAGGGAGAAGTGAAGGGAAAGGGGCCAGAAAGAGAGTTCAAGGAACTAATAGCTGAAAATTTTCCAACTCTTTTGAGAGACATGGAGATGCATGTCCAGGAAGAGCTGAACACTTCAAACAGTTTAAATCCTAACATGCCTAATGCATGACCTATACTTGTCAACTTGTCCAATGCTCATGAATAGAATATCCTATTCTAGATATTTATTTTGTTTTGCTTTGTGGTGTTTCTGCTTTGACACTTGGTTCCACTTATTCAATGCTGAAGCAGCAAGAGAAAAGAGATCTATTACATACAAGGAGAACTTGGCAAGGTTAAATGTTGGTTTCTTGACTGAAACAATGAAGCCAAGTATGCAATGGTATGACATAGTTATGGTGCTAAAAGAAAAAAAAAAAAGCCAAGAATTTGTTATCCAGCAAAGGTAGCATTAAACAATGAGGGAGAGTTCAAAATATTCACATATAAACAGAAATTAAGGGAGTTTGTAAATAAGAAACCTGCTCTTCCAAAACTAAAAGGAATTCTGCAGGTTGAAAGGTGAATACAGGAGAGAGTGTGTTGTAGGAGAGTATAGAAAGGAAGGCTATTAGTAAGAATAACAAAATGATAAGAAGAAAAATAAAATATGACATATATAAACTTAAAGAAAATATGACTAATGTAAGAAATGCCATGACAGTAGTAACATTGAATGTTAATTGATTGAACTCTCCAATCAAAAGACACAGATGGGCAGAATGGATAAGGAAATATAACCTACCTGTATACTATGTACAAGAAACTCACCTTAAACCCAGAAATGCAAGGAGGATGCAACAGAATGATTGGAAAATGATTTTACATGCAAATAATAATCAAAAAATGGTGGGAGTGGCAAAAAAAGACTGTAAATGCAAAACTATTGAAAGAGACAAAGAAGAACACTATCTATTAATAAAAGGGGTACTACATCAAGAAGAAAGAACAATCATAAACATTTAGGTATCAAATCCAAAAATACATGAGGTAAATATTAGAAAACTAAGTAGAGAAATATATGCCTCTACAATTGCAGTGTGAGACTTTAATACACCATTACCAGCATTAAACATAATATATTGATGGAGGATCAATAAAGAAACAGACACCTTGAATAATAATTAGAAGATATAGAACTAATAGACATACAGAACATTACAACTGAATAAAATGGGATATACTTTCTTCCTGACCACATATTGGTCATTCTCCAAGATGCATCACATGCTAGGTCACAGAACAAGTTTCCACAAAATCATAAAGATTGAAATTATACAAAGTACTTTCTCTGACTACAATGGAATGAAGATGGAAATTAATAAAGTGTAGAGAACCAGAATAGGTACAAAGATATGGAAGTTAAATAACACATTCATAGATAATCAATGGGTCAAGGGGTAATTTGCAAAAGAAATCTCTAACTACCTGGAAAAGAATGAAATTGATTATAGAACAAATCAAAACATATATGATACAGCAAAAGCAGTGCTGAGAGGGAAATGTATATCCATCTATGTCTATATTAAAAAGGAAGAAAGAGCTAAAAGCAAATACTTAACTGCACACATGGAGAATCTAGAAAAAAAACCCTGGTGCCAAAAAAATGTTAAGATTCCAATCTCCAGGTTCAACCAACATTTATTATCCTCTACATACCAAATATTTGATGTGTATGTGAGTTGGTTTGTAAATTATGGACGGAGAGAATTCAAGTCTTAGGTAAAAATATAAAGTCCTCATTAAATTAATGGTGGAGACTGGAAAACTTCTGGGCCTTGTGATACTTTTAGTATTCATGTCATATATGAGTACACATATGATAAAAAAAGAATGAATGCTATGAATTAATAAATTCCTTTTCTTTACACTAAAAAAAAAAAAGAAAAAAAACTAGTAAAATAATCTCAAGGCAAACAAAAATAGGGAAATAACAAAGATTAAAGCAGAGCTAAATGAAATTGAGAATTAAAAAAAATAACTAGAAGAGATTAACAGAGCCAAAAGATTGTTTATTGAGATAAATGAAATTGACACATCCTTAGCTAGACTAAAAAAGAAACAATGAGCGAAGATGCAAATAAATAAAACTTAAAATGAGGGAGGGTATATCAACAATAACGCTGCAGAACTAGAGTATCATATGAGGATACTTTCAAAAATTTTATGCCAACAAGATGGATAACTTAGATGATATGGACAAATTTCTAGAAACACAAAAGCAGTCTATATTAATAAAAGAAATTGATGAATTCAACAGACCAATCACAAGTAGAGAGATTAAGTTTGTCATAAAAAACCTCCAAACTAAGAAAATTCCGGAAGAGATAGCTTCACAGGTATATTCTACCAATCATTCTGGAAAGAGCTATCACCAATCCTGCTTAAGTTCTTAAAAAAAAAAAAAAAAAAGGAAGTGGGAGGAACATTGCCTAACTCATTCTATGATGCCAATATCACCTTAATACCAAAACCAAAGACATCACAAGAAAGGAAAAGTACAGACCAATCTTTCTAATGAATCTGGAAGCTAAAATCCTTGGTGTGCAGGAATATTTCAACATAAGAAAATCCATGTTTTACACCACATTGAAAGATCAAAAGAAAAAAAGTCACATGATCATCTCTATTGATGCAGAAAAAACATTTGTTAAAATACAGTTTCCTTTCTTGAAATAAAAACACTGTAAAAGGTATAAATAGAAGGAAACTTCCTCAACATGATAAAAGGTATATATGAAAATCCACAGCTAACACCATACTCCATGGTGAAATGCTAAAGGCTTTCCTTCTAGAATATGGAACAATACAAGGATACCCATTTTCATTGCTTGCAATTAACATCATTTGATAGTAGTTGACTGAGCACTGAGGCAATAAAAAGACATAATAGGCATCCAAATTGTAGAGGAAAGAGGAAAATTTCACTACTTGCAGATAACATGATCCTATACATAGAAAGCCTCAATAAACCTACAACAAAGTTTCTAGAAATGATAACCAAGTTCAGTAAAGTGCAGGATAGAACATCAAATGCAAAGATCAGTAGGATTTCTGTACTTCAATAATAAGCAATCTGAGAAGTAAGTCAAGAAAAAAATTTCATTTAAAATAGAACTAAAAGAACCAAATACTTAGGAATAAACTTAACGAAAAAGGCAAAGGATTTGTACACAGAAAACTTCACAACATTATTAAAAGAAATCAAAGAAGACCTAAACAAAAGGAAGAATATCCCCTGTTCATGGTTTTGAAGACTAAACATCATTAAGATATCTTTCCCACCCAAACTGATTTGTAGATTTAATGAAATTACTTTAAAAATTGCAAAGGCAATTTTTACTAAATTGGAAAAGCTAACTATGAAATTTATTTGGAAGGGCAAAGGGCCCAAGGAGTCAGAAACATATTGAAAAATAAAAATAAAATGGGAGAAATCATGCTAACTGTATTTAAAGCATGCTACAAAGCTACTATGGTCAAAACTGTATGGTATTGGCACATATATAGAAATAAAGACCAGTTGAACTGGATAAAAGTTATGATATAGATCATTGCATATATGGACAACTGAAATTAAGCAAGGCCACCAAACCCACTCAACTGGAACAGAATGGCCTCTTCACCAAATTTTTCTTGGAGAACTAGTTATGCAGATCCAAAAGAATGAGAGAGGATCACAATCTCATGCCCTATATAAAATATTAACTCAAGATGGATCAAGGACCTAAATATAAGAGCCAACAACATACAGCTCCTAAAAGATAATGTAGGGAAGCATCTATGAGATCTTATAGTAGAAAATGTTTTCATAAAATTTATACATAAACCATGAGCTATGAAACAAAAAATGGACAAATGGGGCCTCCTCAAAATTAGAAAAATATATATTCTTCAAAGGAGTTTGTCAAGAAAGTGAAAATGCAACCTACTCAATAGGAGAAATTAATTGGGAACAATTTATCCAATAAGGTCCTAACATCAAGCATATATAAAGAAATCCTACATCTCTAAAATAAAAAGACAAGTAACCCCATTAAAAATAGGCAAGAGATTTGAACAGACTCTTCTCCGAAGAAGAAATATAAATGACTATAAAGCACATACTAAGACACTCAACATCACTACCTATCAGGGAAATGCAAATCAAATCAAAACTGCAATTAAATATCATCTTACACCTAACAGACTGGTGGCAATTAAAAAAAAAAACCTGACAACTACAATTGTTGGAGAGGATGTAGAGGAAAGATACTCATTCAGTGCTGGTGGGAATGCAGAATGGTGTAGCAATTGTGGAGGACAGTTTGGCTGTTCCTCTGGATGCTAACTATGGGACTGCCATATAACCTAGCAACACTACTTCTGGGTTCATATCCAGAATAATTGAAGGCAGGGTGTGGCACTTTGAGACTATTTATGAAAGACTATGTTTGTAAAAATAGAAAAAAATATGTTTGCAAATTAATCTATTCCTCCAGATGTGACAACCTATGAATGCATTAGATTCAGCTGACTTTTCATTAAATTACCTTTTAAGAGTAGGGTTTTGATGTGGAGACAGTGGTCACCAGGGTTGCTGAAGGCAGGGAGAGGGAAAAAGATATATAATGTGGGAGCCTTTTCAGGACTTGGAATTGTCCTGAATGAAATTGCAAAGACAGATACAAGACATTATATATCCTGCTATAAAATGCTGAATGGAATGGAAGAGAATGTAAACTACAATGTAAATCATAATCCATGCTGTGTAACAATGCTCTAAAATGTGTTCATCAATTTCAAAGAATGTACCACACTAAAGAAAGAAATTGTTAATGTGGGAAAATGGGATGTGTGGGGAGTGGAGCATATAGGAATGCCCTATATTTCTTATGTAACATTTAAAATAATCTATGTATCTTCTAAAAATAAATAAACACTTAAATATATTCTGAATTAAGAAAATTACATAAAAGAAAAGAAAAAAGAGTAGGGCTTTGATTAGAGCACTTTAGAAGGACAAGTAGATTTCCAAACTAAATGTGGAGAATGCAGCCTGACTTCTCTTTGCAGTTTATAGTAAAATGCTAGGTGAAAGAGATAAGCTGAGATCTGAATTGTTAGGAATGAAGAAAACAGAAACTGATTTCAGAAATTCTAAGCCTCTGGAAATCAAGCCCCCAGAAGATAGTGCCCCATTTAAGGAATTAAGTAAACTTGGAACTTAAAAGTAAGAAATGAAAATTCAATTATTCAGGAAAGACTTGTGGAAAATCTTACTGTCTGAGAGCTTGGAACCCTGCTTCCTTTATGCTAAACCAACAAGCTTTTTGCAAGATCTATATGAACAAAACCATTGTCAGCCTTGACTAAAAGAGACATGAAGGGGAGACATGGAAGTGAAAACAGATTTAAGATGAAAACCATCGAAGTTGAGGTCTGGAATTAAGACACCTACTTGGGCTGAGAGAGAAATCCCACCTGTGTAAAGAGAGGGTGACTTTACCCCAGCATGCAAAGAGAGTGGATATTCAGGCTCACTGTTCAGGAGGCATTTTGCTGACACAAGCTACAGAGAGGGTAGAATGTCTTCCTCAAGGGTTGCAGGAAGTGAGGTGACCACCTCAGTGCAGATGAGGGAAGGCCAGATCACCACCTCACTCTTCTGAGGAGATTGGGCCTGTACGCCGGAGATTAGGGAGAACGTTCCCACCACCTCATTGTACTAATAGGGTTTAAGTGTGGGCATCATCCCAATGTTCTTAGAGAGTGAATTCTGGAGCTTGGTCACCACCCAGATGCTTTGGTGAGAGTGGAACCAAGAAATTGGTCAAGCCTGTGGAAAGGGTGGGGCCACAAACAGCCCCAAGAAGAAGAAAACATCATCTTAAAAATAACTTTCAGACTTTGAAATTTAATGGAGTATGCCCTGCAGGTTTGGTGTTTGTTTGTTTTTTTTAACAACTGGGGACATGTGATGCATGTTTCCCTTCCAAATTCTCCTTGTGGTAATGGAAATGTTTATCTTATGTCTGTCCATCTATACATTGGAAACAGGTAAGTTGTTTTCTACGTTTCATGTGTCTATAGCCAAAAGTGATTTTTCCCCCAAGACAAACTGTATTTCTATAACTGTTATGTGATTTGTACTTAGCATTGCTAATTGAAAGGATTTAAGGTTTTTGAATATTTTAATATCCTTTTGTTACTCAGAGGGTGGAGTGTGTCAGTTTGAGATTATTTATGAATCCCAAAATGAGAAATATTATGTTTGTAAACTAATCTATTCATCTGGGTGTAATAACTTTTGAATGCATTAGATTTAGCTTACATGTCTTCATTTAATTACCTTTTAAGAAGAGGGCTTTGATTTGACCACACCAGAAGGGCATGACTCAGACTGAGTCACCGCCCCCTTGGTGGATCGATATAAATGGACCCTCACTCAAGAAGACACACAGGAAAAGAAAGAGCTCTGTCAAGTTTGATCCTATATCCCTGTGGAGGGATAAGCCATCCACCTGAGGGTTTGCATCTGAACAGAACAGAGCAGCTGAGAGAACCAAAAAGAAACAAGCTCTATGCCAGAAACTGATATTGAAGCCCTGAGAGACCAAGCAGACATCACCTGCAACATGTAGCCACTGACTTTTGTGTGAAAGCAGTCTTGAGCTGGACTCTTCAGAGTCCTTTAACTATGAGCTTTTACCCCAAATAAGAACTCTTTATAAAAGCCAACAGATTTCTGGTACTTTGTATATTTGACAGACTAGTGCACAGGGACATGAACAGATATGGGTACACCAGTGTTCATAGTGATGTTATTTTTGCCAAATGTTGGAAGCTATCCAAGTGAGCATCAATAGATGAATGGATAAGCAAATAGTTCTATATACATGCAATGGAATATTACTTAGCTGTAAGAAGGAATGCCCTAATATTTTCATTTTTTAGTGTTTTTAGAAATGCAGCATTACCACATGGGACAACATGGTAGATTTTCTTTCTTCTTTATTTTCTTTTAAATGTTAGATTCAAAAAATATGAGGTCCCCATATACCCACACCCCACCCACCCCAACCCTCCCACGTCAACAACCTCTTGCATCATTGTAGCACATCCACTGTACCTGGTGAATACATACTGGAGCAGTGCTGCACCCCATGGACAGTGGTCCACATTGTAGTCCACACTCTCCCCCAGTCCACCCAGTGGGCCATGACAGGACACACAATGTCCAGCATCCATCCCTGCAGCACCACCTAGGACAACTCCAAATCCTAAAAATGCACCCACATCATATCTCTTCTTCCCTCTCCCTACCATAAACAGCCACCGTAGCCATCCTCTCCACATCACTACTGCAATTTCTTCCCTTATGAATCACAATAGTTCCCCAGCAGAACACCAGTAAATCCACTCTAATCCATTTTCTATTCTTCCATCTTGTGGATCCTGGGATGGTTATGTCCAGTCCCCCTCTACATCAAGAGGGGGATTAGATTCCACATGGAAGATGGATGACATTCTCCTGCTTGCAGCTGTAGGAACTCTTGGCTCCCTGGTGTGGTGGTTGAACCTCTTTACCTCCCTGTCAGCTGGCCAGTGTAAGTCCAAGAAACCTTATGTTGCATGTATTGAAGGATAAATATTAAATGACCTCACAGATATGAAGTAAGCAAATTTGAGAAGACTCACAGAACTAGAATCTGGAAGGTACATATCAGGAACAGAAAGAGAGTAGAGGGTGGTGAACCAATGCTCAATATGAGCAAAATTTGATAAGGTGGGAGGAGGTGGTTGGCCAGTGGATGGGGGTAATAGTAGTGCAGTGATCTGATTGGATCAATGGTGCTGGATTGTGATGGGGAAGAGAGTGGGAGTGTGTGGGACTTTGCATAGCACATATGGTGAGGGTGGGTTACTGTTACAGACTATCAGGGGTGGGGTGATATGTGGAATAAGGTTTACCTGGGGCATGCGTCTATGGAATATGAAAGTGTTCATCTTGTCATCATGTGTTATCTCAGTGGGTGGGAGACTAACACAATAAATGAAACACTAAAGTTCCATCCCAGGGAGTCCTTCTCAATTAGAAGAGCAAGAATTTTTGTCAAAATACTGAGTGTCTAATAAAAGAAAACAGATCAATATGTCAAGTCCTCAATATTATTGCATGTAATTATGAATCTTATACTTCAAAAAATGAAACTTAGTGATTACCATAGTTTTTGAGGGGTGGGGAAGAAGGAATCGAATAGATGGATCATAGTCTATTTTTAGGGTGTTGGAAATGTTCTGCATGATCTTGCAGTGATGGATACAGGCCATTATACATTGTGTCATAACCTATAAAAACATTTATGCAAAATATGAATCATAATGTAAACCATCAATGTATATTCATCAATTGTGACAAGTGTACCATACTCATGTAAGACATTATTAATAGAGGTGGAGGGGGTTAGGTATATGGAAATTCCCTATATTTTCTTTGTGACTTTTCTCTAACCTAAATCTTTCTTGAAAATAAAGTGAAAAGAATAAGACATTGGGGAAATATATGGAAGACATTCTCACTATACATAAATGATAACAGATCTTACAGTAATGAAAGACACAATGAAACATATCTATTTTACATTTATTTTTAATTTTTGTATTTTATTTGTTATTGTTATTTTGTTTTCTCATCTTTATTTATTGATTTTTTGCTTTGTTTTTGAAGAGGTTTTTGGTTTGCAAAATGGTCACAAATGTGGCAGGGATGAATCACTGATGTGGGTGTCAGTGATGGTGGGATATGTGGAAGCTGGAACATATCTCTATGGTTTATGAATATGTTCAAGTGGTCATGGGCTATGGTTTTGGTGGCTGAAAACCTACACAATAACCAAAAGAATATCATATTGCCATTCTGAGCAGTTCTGCCACATCCTCTAATAGAGTGGCAGGTATCCCCAGAGTATCAGGGCAGTGTCTAGTGAAAAAGAACAGACCAAATGCCAGGTCCTTGATATTTGTTGGAAACTGAGGCACAGTGGCCTCTCAAGGAGAGACGTGCTTGCTGTCTCCATGACTACGCTTGCAACCTAAGGAATGCAGTGATTTGGGAGTTCCCAGCAAATGGGCTGAAGCTGTTAAAGGCTGAAGGAAAAGATGAGCTCATACCTTTTGTAATGTATAGAACACTTAGACTTTGCACCTTGAGATAAGATTTTTTTAATAAGAAAATTCTTTAGACTATAGGTAATGTTGATGGTTAATATGTGTTGCAACTTGATGTCACGTACACTATGTTAATGCTAATGTTTATGCTTAATGGCACGTAGGCTGCTGTGGGCCTGCTTGTAGACATGTACACTGTGGTATATAAGAGCCCCTTGTAATAAATAAAGTTGTCTGATGAGTCTCTACTCGCAGATCCCCTGATCCCAGCTCTCTCGTTCTTTTACTCTCTTGCTCTTTCTCCTGGTTTCCTTCCCCCTTTTCTCTTTCTTTCTTTCCCGATACCCTCGGACCACTGATTAAGACTCTGACAGAGGGAAACGGACTTGGCCCAGTGGTTAGGGAGTCCGTCTACCACATGGGAGGTCCGCGGTTCAAACCCTGGGCCTCCTTGACTTGTGTGGAGCTGGCCCACGCGCAGTGCTGATGCGCGCAAGGAGTGCCCTGCCATGCAGGGGTGTCCCCCGCGTAGGGGAGCCCCACGCGCAAGGAATGCGCCTTTAAGGAGAGCCGCCCAGCGTGAAAGAAAGAGCAGCCTGCCCAGGAATGGTGCCACTCACACTTCCCGTGCCACTGACGACAACAGAAGCAGACAAAGAAACAAGACAATAGACAGAGAACAGACAACCGGGGGAGGGGGGGAATTAAATAAATAAATAAATCTTAAAAAAAAAAAGACTCTGACAGATATTGGTGGTTGTACCTATGAAACTTGTTCTTGGGAAATTGAAACTTAGCCTAGTATTATATGTTGCCTAAGAGCTACCTCCTGAAAGCCTCCTTGTTGCTCAAATGTGTCTCTTTCTAAGCAAATTTCACCAATAAACATATCTTCCTTCCAGTGTAGGACATGACTCCCAGAGATGAGCCTTCCTGGCACCAAGGATTATTACAAAGCACCAAATAATGAAACATTTATAAAAATGCATAGACCAAAAGGGGGAAATATTAAATACAAATGAGGTTTTATGGCTAAAAAATTCAAAGTGAGTTGGGGATAATTTTAGAGATTACTATTATGCACATCTTAGGAGAATCTCATAAACTGCCACAGTAAATGATGCCTCAAGCAAGGGGACTCCTGAGAGCTCTTGAGACATCTGGACACTATAGACAAGTCAGACAATCTCAAGAATTCAGAACCCTGTCAGTAGGTCTTATTTTGGAATACATGTTCAGTAGTGTAACAGAAGTAGACTCACTTATAATTTCCCCACAAGTGATTCTTCTGCCCCCTTTTATTTGAACCTATAATTAGCACTATACTCATTAAATATATATCCCAGGGACTTAAATCTTTGGTATTTTCATATGGTGGTTGAACCCTGAATCTCAGCAGAGTTGTAACACTTACTCTTCTGTTCACTGGGTTCACACAGGACAACTAACAAAAGGATGATGGTGGAAGATTCCCATCCCCCAAAAACAGAAAGTATGTACAGTTTCAAAACAAGACAGCTTCATCTATCTGCCCCATGGATCTAAGCCCCCATATAGTCAAAACACAGTGGGCATCACCACCCCCAAATCCTCAAGAGAGAGGAATGAACAAACATAAAAGGGTAAGGGAGCTATGGACTAAAGTGAAATACTTATTATTCTGACAATGGAAGAACTTGTAACATTGATGTGAAAACAGTGGCCACCAGAAGTTCTAAGGGGAGTGAGAGGTAAGAATTGGTGCAACATGGGCATTTTTTGGACATTGGAATTGCCCTACATGGTAGATACAGGGCATTATGTATTCTCTTAAAACCTAAAAAAAATTTGCAGTACAGAGTGTAAACTATAATGTAAACTATAGACCTTGGTTAGTAGCAATGCTTCATTATGTGTTCATCAATTATAACAAATGTAAAGTAACACTAATGAAACACTAATGAAAGATGTTATTTGGGGAAGGGGAGATGGGAGGGGTGGGATATATGGGAATTCCCCTATATTTTTGATGTAATATTTATGTAATCTAAAGCTTCTTTCAAAATAAAATTTTTAAAAAGAGACTTAAAATACATGAAGAAAAACAGATTTAAAATAGTGTTATAATTGGATTTGAATTTGCATTTGTAGTTGGAGTTAGACATAGAGCAAAGGCTCAAATTGGATCTGGAGGAGGCGGGGCAAGATGGCATCTGAGTGAGTACACATTATGGTCTCTCCTGCGAAAAGGCAGCTGAGTGGGGTTGGAGTCTTGCCAGAGTGGCCTCTCTTGGGGGCTTGCAGAGCAGAGGGTGTGTGGACATCGATTTGGAGAGAGAGTGGCAGAGGTGGTGCTTGATAAAGGTAGAATTGCAGCTTACAAGTACAGAGGTCAGAAGCTGTGGGCTGGCAGGACCTTTCCCCCTGGGGCTGGCGGCCCAGGTGTTTCCTGAGAACTGTCAGTTGTGTGGTGGCATTCCTGGGCACTGTGGTCCCTGGATGCATGGTCCCCAGGTCAGTGTTCCCTGAGTCACCATAGCCCATGTTCCACGGACCTATGTGCCCTGGATCTGCAGAGTCCCAGACTTCCCTTTCCCAAGTCCAGCACTCCCGAAGTTCTGGGATTGCCTTAGCCCTCCAGTTTTGGACTGACTCAGTGGGTAGGAGGCATTCAGTGTGTGTGTGTGGGGTGGCATGTAGTAGGGGAGCCTGGCTAGTGTGGGTTCGATTTTCTGGTGTTTCCCCCTCCCCCCCTTTTTTATTCTCTTTTTCTCTTTTCTTGCACTTGGAGGAACATATCGGCTGGTTTGGCGAATCTGCTGAGAAAGCCTGATTCACCTAAATACCCTGGGATAGGAAATTTGGCCAGGGAGAAGGTGGAGCCAGAAAATCAACAATCCCTCTCGCAGCACACCTAAAAGAGAGGGACTGTAGGAGCTGCTTTCCAAGCCTCCAATAGCGTACTTGGGGTTCTTGGTGAGGTGTGGGTGTTCTCTCTCTGTAAATTAAGTGTCATTATTTTCTGTGCAGAGTTGAATCAACAAGGACACACTCGAATCTCCTACCGGACCTCTCAGGCAGCTTTCCTGCTGCTTGGGAGGAAGGGAGAAAAGGGGGAACATCAGATTCCTAAGCGTTTTACTTAGCTACAAACAGGATTCTCAGCTTCAAACTTTCCCTAGTATTTCATTGGTTTTTCCTTTTTTTTCCTTCCTCTTTATCCCCCCCAAGGCCCTTTATTCTTTCTTTTTTCTTTCTTCCTCTTATTCTTTTTCCTGCTTACTTCCCCATTCCCTTTTGTCCTTTTTTCCCCCTTTTTCTTTCTTTATCTGCTTTCTCATTCTTCTCACACTAGGTGCTGCAGGGAGAGCTTCACATTTGTTTGTTGTATTTCCTCATCCTCCATTTACTCTTTTCTGTGTGTATTGATTTTGACCACCAACATTATTCCCTTTCCTCTACATCTATCCTCCATCATTGATTGTTTCTCTTACATTGCACCTCTCTTTGTTAGCCCCCCTATTTTTCTGACTTTTTTATTACCAATACCTTTGTTCTGTTTTCTGCCTTATATTCACTCTTTATATTATTGTTCTCTCTTTTCTCTTTCCCTCTCTCCTGAATACACAGGCCTTTTAATTCACACTGTATTCTTACCCATATTCAGATTTTTATCTACTCTGCTTTTCTTACTGTTTTAATTCTACATACCTTACATGAGTCTAATATCCATTCTCCTTTATCTCATATGATTCCTCTGTTGATATTTGCTATCAATACTACTATTATTCATTTTCTTTTCTTATTCCTTTTGCTTTCTCTGGCCTAATATTTTCCTTTAAGTGAACTTAGCCAACAACAAGTAATTGGAATAAGAAGAACAAAGTGACAAAGAGAAACCTTAACATGCACATAAAAACAACAACTAAGTAAACTCCAAACTAGACAAAGAAGCTAAGCAACTGATTAAACCAGCCAAGATAAAAGGATGACCAGACAGCAAAAAAAACTACAAACCAAATCAATAATCAGGAAAACATGCCCCAATCCAATGAACAAACTAAAAACCAGGAAGAGGAGCAGAACACCAAACAAGTAATTAAAGATCTCAAAACATATATTAGGTACCAATTTGATGAGGTGAAGGAAGAGATTAAGAATATGAAGAAAACAATTGGAGAGAATACAGAAGAAATTGCAATCATATTCAAAAATATAACAGATATGATGCTGATGAACAGCACAATTCAAAAAATCAAAAAATACACTCTCAGCAAATTACAGCAGACTCGAAGAGGCAGAGGAGAGATAAAATCATGTGGAAGACAGTACATCTGAAATCAAACAGATAGTAGAACTGGTTGAAAAAAAGAAAGAAAAAAATCCAGCAGGGGCTTAGGGACCTGAATGATAATGCAAAACATGCAAATATATGTACTATAGGCATCCCAGAAGGAGAAGAAAGGGGAAAGGGGACAGAGCGGGTGTTGGAAGAAATAATGGCTGGAAACTTACCAAACCTATTGAGGGAGATGGATTTACATGTCCAGGAAGCATAATGCACCCTAAACAGCATAAACCCCAATAGACCTACCCCAAGATATATACTTGTCAAGTTATCCAATGTTCAAGACAAAGAGAAAATACTAAAAGCAGCAAGAGAAAAGAGAACCATCACATACAAAGGAGGCTCCATAAGATTAAATGCTGATTTCTCATATGAAACCATTGGGGCAAGAAGACATATACATAGTCAAGGTACTAAAAGGAAAAAAAAAAAATCCAATTGAGAATACTCTATCCAGCAAAGTTAGCATTCAAAAATGATGGAGAGTTCAAAATATTCACAGATAAACAAAAACTAAGAGAGTACGCCAACAAAAATCCTGCCCTTCAAGAAACACTAAAGGGAGTTCTGCAGTAAGAAAGAAAAATAAAATAAAATAAAAGAGACATAGTTGGAGGAGAGTGTAAGAGCAACTAAAAAGACAAAAGAAGAAAAAGAAAATCAAACAGAGTATGGCAAACACAATTCCAAAGAAGATATGTCTAATATAAGTAATTCCTTGAAAGTAATAACACTGAATGTCTATGGATTAAAGTCACCTGTCAAGAGACTCAGACTGGAAGATTGGATAAGGAAATATGACCCATCTATATGCTGTCTGCAAGAAACACATCTTAGACCTAGGGATTCAAGGAGATTGAAAGTGAATGGCTAGAAAACAATCTTACAAGCAAACAATAATGAAAAAAGGGCAGGAGTAGCTATATTACTATCAGACAAAATAGACTTTAAATGCAAAAGAGTTGTGAGAGACAAAAATGGACACTACATATTAGTGAAAGGGATAATCTTTCAAGAAGAATGAACAATCATAAACATTTATTCTCCGAACAAGGGTGGCTCCAAATAGTGAGGCAAACACTAGAAAAACTAAGTGAAGGAATAGATGCCTCTACAATTATAGTGGGAGTCTTTAATACACCATTGTCAACTTTGGACAGAACATCTCAAAAGAGAATTAATTAAAAAACAAAGTCTTAACAATATATTAGAGGAGCTGGACCTAATGGACATATACAGAACATTACACCCAAATACACCAGGATATACATTCTTCTCAAGTCCACACGGATCATTCTCCAAGATAAACCACATGCTAGGCCATAGAAAAAGTCTCAATGAATTCAGAAAGCTAGAAATCATACAAAATAATTTCTTCGACCACAGTGGAATGAAGCTGGAAATTTGCAAGAGCCAGAGACCCAGATTTGGTACGAAGATTTGGATGTTAAACAACACACTCTTAGAAAAACTGTGGGTCAAGGAAGAAATATCAAAAGAAATTAATAACTACCTTGAAACTAATGATAATGATAACACAACATATCCAAACTTATGGGATGCAGCAAAAGCAGTACTGAGAGGGAAATTTATAGCCATAAATTCATACATCAAAAAAAGAAGAAAGAGCAAAAATTGAAGAACTAACTGCACACTTGGAGGGATTAGTTAAAAAATGACAAACTAATCCCAAAGGAAGAAGAAAGAAAGAAAGGATAAAGATCAGAGCAGTACTAATTGAAATAGAAAATAAGAAAGCACTTGAAAAAGTAAACAAAACCGAGAGCTGGTTCTTTGAGAAAATCAATGAAATTGACAAACCCTTAGGTAGGTTAACAAAGAAAAAAAGAGAGAATATGCAAATAAAATAAGAAATGCGAAAGGAGATATCACCACTGACCCCACAGAAATAAAGACTGTCATAAGAGGATACTTTGAAAAACTATATTCCAACAAAAATGAGAATTCAGAGGAAATGGATAAATTCCTAGAAACACATAAGCAGCCTACATTGACAAAAGAAGAAGTTGATGATCTCAACAAACCAATCACAATTAAAGAGATAGAATCAGTAATTAGAAACCTCCCAAATAAAAAGAGCCCTGGGCCAGAAGTCTTCACAGGTGCATTCTACAAAACATTCCACAAAGAACTAACACCACTCTTGCTTAAACTCTTCCAAAAAATTGAAACAGAAGGAACATTGCCTAACTCATTCTTTGATGCCAACATTACCCTAGTACTAAAACCAAACAAAGACACCACAAGAAAGAAAAATTACAGAACAATTTCTCTAATGAACCTTGATGTGAAAATCCTCAAAAAAATACTTGCTAATTGTATTCAACAATGCATTAAACAAATTATACACCATGACCAAGTGGGGTTCATTCCTGGTATGCAATGATGGTTCAACGTAAGAAAATCAATTAATGTAATACACCATATAAACAGATTGAAGGAAAAAATCACATGATCATATCTATAGATGCAGAAAAAACATTTGACAAAATACAGCACCCTTTCATGATAAAAACACTGCAAAAATCGGAATAGAAGGAAACTTTCTGAACATGATAAAGAATATATATGAAAAACCCACAGCTAACATCATTTAAAATGTGAAGTCCTAAAATCCTACACTCTATGATCAGGAACAAGACAAGGATGCCAACTATTACCCCTCCTATTTAACATAGTCTTAGAAGTACTTCCTCAAACACTGAGGCAAGAACCAGACATAAAACACATCCAAATTGGAAAGGAAGAGATCAAAATTTCATTATTTGCAAATGATATGATCCTGTACATAGAAAATCCTGAGAAGTCTACAACAAAGGTTCTAGAACTTACAAATGAGTTCATTAAAGTTGCAGGTTACAAGATGAATGCCCAAAAATTCAGTAGCACTTCTGTACTCATACAATGAGTAATCTCAGGAGGAAATCAGGAACCAAATACCATTCACAATAGTAAATAAAAAAATCAAATATTTAGGAATAAATTGAACTAAAGAGGTAAAAGACTTATACACAGAAAATTACACAACACTATTCAAGGAAATAAAAGAAGACCTAAATAAATGTAATAATATTCTCTGTTCATGGATAGGAAGACTAAATATTATTAAGTTGTCTATCCTACCCAAACTGATCTACAGATTCAATGCAATCCCAATAAAAATCAATACATCATTCTTTAATGAACAAGAGAAATTAACTATGAAATTTATTTGGAAAAGAAAGAGGCCCCAAATAGCCAAAGATACATTGAAAAAGAAAAATGGAATTGGAGGAATCACATTCCCTGACTTCAAAACATACTACAAAGCTACAAGAGTGAAAACAGCATGGTATTGGCACAAAGTAGACACATTGACCAATGGAATGGAATTGAGAGTTCTGATATAGATCCTCAAATATACAGCCATGTGGTATTTGACAAGACCACCAAACCCTATCAACTGGAAGAGAATGACTTCTTCAATAAATGGTTCCTGGTGAACTGAATTTCCATATATAAAAGAATGAAAGAGGAACACCAACTTACACCTTATACAAAAATCAACCCAAGATGGATCAAAGACCTAAATATAAGACCCAAGACCATAAAGACCTTGGAAAGCAAAGTAAGGAAGCATCTACAGGACCTTGTAATAGGAAACGGCTTCATGACTTTCACACAAGCTGCAAAAGAACAAATAGATAAATGGGACTTCCTCAAAATTAAAGCCTTCTGCAGCTCAAAGGAGTTTGTCAGGAAAGTGAAAAGAGAGCTTACACAATGGAAGAATATATTTGGTAACCATATATCTGATAGAGGACTTATATCTTGCGTATATAAAGAACTCCTATATCTTGAAAATAAAAAGACAAACAGCCCATTTAAAAAATGGAAAAAAGAGTTGCACAGACACTTCTCCAAAGAAGATATACAAATTGCTAAAAAAACACATGAAAAAATGCTCTAATGCAAATCAAAACAACAATGAGATACCATCTTACTCCCATAAGAATGGCAGCTATCAAAAAATCAGAAGACTACAATTGTTGGAGAGGATGTGGAGGAATGGGAACACTCATCCACTGCTGGTGGAAATGCAGAAGGATCCAGTCATGCTGGAGAACAGTTTGTCAGTTTCTCAAAAAAACTAGCTATAGATTTGCCATATGACCCAGCAATTCCACTCCTGGGTATATACCCAGAAGATCTGAAAACAAGGACGCAAAGAGATATATACACACCAATGTTCATAGGAGCACTATTCACTATTGCCAAAAGTTGGAATCAACCCAAATGCCCAAAAAGGGATGAATGGATAAATAAAATGTGGTATATATATACAATGGAATACTACTCATGTATAAGAACAAATACAGTACAAACACATGCAATAACATGGATGAGTCTTGAGAACCTTATGTTGAATGAAGCAACCCCAGCATTGAAGGACAAATACTACATGACCTCTCTCATATGGAATAAGTAAACCAAGCTGTCTCAGGGAGCTAGAGACTGGATGATGAACTTTAAGGTAGTTGGACGGTGAGGAAGGTTGTGAACTGGCAGCTACCTGGGTGAAGTCTATGGTAAGCTGGAGGTAAGTATTTGTACAGGGAATGGATAAATTGGGGGTATAGGGCTAATTTTGGATAAGGCTGTGTTGCCTTTAGGGGTGCTAAGGATGGGAGTTTGGGCCAGATTGCCCAAGAAATTGGAGAGAGGGTGAGGGGAACATTTGATCATGGGAGATTGTCAGGTATGTGGTTGAAATTGTGGTGCGGAAAATTCTCCTTAGAAAATGTAACATGGAAGGTTGCATGTTTGGGATGCTTAAGGGGCAGGGGGCATCTGACACAAGGCAAGCTTCTGGGGAGTGAGTGAGTGCTCATTTTGCCATACTGGATTATATCATTGGGTAGAGACCCTTACAATGAGAGTGAAGGTATACCCACATCCTGGGGAGGGAATTGTATCTCTAGAGAGAATCAGTGGCTCGCAATGGGTTAGGGCATTGGAGTATGTCAAGCCCTCAACATTTTGGCAAGTATGTCTGAATATGGTCCTTCAAGTAATGAAGATTGATTGTCATGGTGAGCCCTGAGGGGAGGGGGAAAGAGGTGTTGAATACATGGAATCAGGGTAACTGTGGGGCAATGGAAGTGTTCCACAGGATCATGCCATGATGGATATAGGTCATGTTAAATTACACCAAAAATGTATAAAAGTCTGTATGCTAAAATGTAAACCACAATGTAAAACATAAGATAAATAAAATTTAGAAAATTGTATGCACTAAAATATAAACCTTGATGTAAACCTAAATGGAACCATGTTTGAAAGCTATTGTTTCAATATCTGTACATTAGCTGCAGCAAATATAATATGAACATGTAAAAAGATCACTGTTGGGAAAGGTACAAAGGGTTTGATTTGGATATGTGGGAGTACCATATATTGTATATGTGAATTACAGTGACCTAAAACTTATGTCAAGAGAAACTTAATAATCAGGGGGAAAAAAGAAAGAAAGGAGGTAGACACTGAGGAAATAATGGAAGAAATTGCCTTGCCACTGTACATACAGAGTAACACCTGTAGCAATGATGAAAGGCAAAATGTCAAAAACAAAGCTTTTTCACTTTTTCATTTCTTTGATACCCCAATTTTTTTTCCTTTACTTAATTTTTCTAAATTTCTATGTATTCTGTATCAAACTTTTAAACTCATCACTGTATTCCATTTTTATATTAATGGAAACCTGGGCTTCCTTTCTGAAGAAGTTTTGGACTACAGAGAGGTTCAACTGTGGTGGAGGAGGAGCATTTGTGTGGGTTGTCATTAGTAGGGGGCACACGATTGGGAGGGAGTTCTCCAGTGCATGTATACAGGATATATAGAAAGTTTGGATATTTTCATAGTGGTTTCAGTTGGAAACAACAGATGAGAGCATGCTGAGTTCCTGACCAGGGGAGCTCTATCACATTCCCAATGGAACAGCAACAATCCCCTAAGTGCAATTGCAAAGACCAATAAAGATAGATGGTTAAATGATGAGCCCTTGATACTGATGGTTCCAATTATGAGCCTCTGTCCCTGAAATATGAACTAGACCTATAGTTGTGGGGTGCCTAAGAGTTTCCTCCCGAGAGCCTCCATGTTGCTCAAATGTGGGCACTCTCTAAGCCAAACTCAGCATGTAAATGCATTGCCTTCCCCCCAGCATGGGACATGACTCCCGGGGATGAGCTTCCCTGGCACTGAGGGATTACTACCAAGCACCAACTGATGATGTAACTACAAAAAGACCATGAACAAAGAGGTCAACTCAGACCAGCAGAATATCTCTGTCTACATGTAATATCAGGTGTTAAAAACTGCATTTTGACCTTCAAGAAAAGGGAGAAATGGAAAGAACAAATGATTTTATATGGCTATGAGTCTCCAAAAAAAGCTGGGAGATCATCAGGGGGTAATGCTTATGCATGCTCCAGCAGGGTACCAGAGACAGTCAAGGTAGATGGAATCCCATGTGCTGGTCCTCCTGAGGGCTGCAGTGACTCACAGGTTCTATGGTCAAGGCAGATGGCTCTGGAGTTCAGGGCCATGTTAGTTGGCCCTACTTTAGAGTTTGTATTTCTGAGTTTGATGGAGTTGGACTCAGATATAACCTTTCTACACATGCCTCTTCTGTTACTTTTACCGGACATGTGGTTGGCATTTGGGTTGGTGTATACTCAGGAGACCTGAAACTCTGAATTGTCCATGTGACAGCCAGGCCCTGGGCCTCAGTAGTCTTGTAGTTCCTACCCTCTGGTTTCTTGGACTTGCCCTGGCCAGCTGACAGGGAGATGAATAGGGTCAACCACCACACCAGGGAGCCAAGAGTGCCTACAGCTGCCAGCAGGAGAATTGCATCCATCATCCATGTGGAATCTAAACACCCTCTTGATTTAGAGGGGGACTGGACATAGCCTTCCAATGTCCACATGATGGAGGAATAGAGTATGGATTAGAGTGGACTTACTGGTGTTCGGCTGGGGAACTATTGTGATTAGTAAGGGAGGAAATTGTAGTAGTGATGTGGAGAGGGTGGCCACAGTGGCTGCTGATGGTTGGTAGAGGGAAGAAGAGATATGGTGTGGGGGCATTTTCAGGATTTTGAGTTGTCCTAGGTGGTGCTGCAGGGATGGATGCTGGACGCTGTATGTCCTGTCGTGGCCCACTGGATGGACTGTGGGAGAGTGTGGGCTACAATGTGGACCACTGTCCGTGTGCTGCAGCCGTTCTCCAGAATGTATTCACTGGGTGTAGTGGATGTGTCACAACGATGTAAGAGTTTGTTGATGTGGTAGGGGTGGCATGGATGGGATGGGGTGGGGGGTATATGGAGACCTCATATTTTTTTGAATGTATCATTTAAAAGAAAATAAAGAAAAAAAGGAAAAAAAAAACCAAATTGGATCTGGAGCTGCAGGAGAATGACAACTTTAGTTAGGGTTAGGGTTAGAGTCATTATTAGATAGACTTAGTGTTATTTGGTACTATTGAAAATCATCTGATTTACATGAAAAGATAAGGGATCCCAATTTCCCAAAGCCATCTTGAAAAGAAGAATGGTTTTGGGGGGCTCACAGTTTCAGATCTTAAAAACAAAACCACAATAATCAAAACAGCATGGTACTGGCATAGGGACAGACCTACTGACCAATGGAATTTAATTGAGAGCTCAGATATTACCCTTCATATTTGTGACCAACTGATTTTTGACAAGGGCACCAAGTCTACTCAGCGGGGAAAGATACGTGCCTTCAACAAATGGTGCTCATAAAACTGGGTGTCCATGTGGAAAAGTGTAAATGTGGATCCTTACTGCACACCATATACACAAGCAAATACAAAATGGATCAGAGACCTCAATAAATTAAAAGAGCTAAAAACCTCCTGGTAATAACTTAGGAAAGTATCTTTAGAAACTGTGTTACTCAATGGTTTCTAATACTTTAAACCTGAAGCATATACAATAGAGGGAAAAATAGATAAATGAGACATCAAAAGTTAAAATGTTTGTGTCTTAAAGGACTTTATTATAAACATTTAAAGACAATCTACTCAATGGGAGAAAATAATTGGAAATCACATGTTTGGTAAGGGTTTAATATCCATAATATATAATGAAATCCTACAATTAACAATAAAAATATAAACAATTCAATAAAAATGAGCAAAATACTTGACTATTTCTTGAAAAAGCATATGCAAATGGTTAAAAAGTATATGAAAGTATTCTAAACAGTATTAGCTATTAGAGAAATATAAATTAAAACCACAAGAGATACTATTTCATACCCACTGGAGGCTAGCACTAAAAAACAAAACAAAAGAGGAAATTATAAGTGTTGGAGAGGATGCAGAGAAATAGGAACACTCATTCATTGTTGGAGGTGATATAAAATGTTGCATTGGCTGTGACAGGCAGTGTGGTGGTTTCTTAAAAATTAAGTGATGAATTACCATGTGACCCAGAAATCCCATTTCTATGTGAAAGCAAAGAGTAGAGCAGATATTGTACAACAATGTTCATAATGTTTTCACAATTGCCAAATATGCAAGCAACCCAAGTGTCCATCAACCAATGAATGTAAAAATAAAATGTGGTATATTCATACAATAGAATGATATTCAGCCCTAAAAAGGGAATCAATTTCTGATACATGTGATAACATGGATGACACTTATAGACATAATGTTGTGTGAAATAAACAAAAGGACAAATATTGTATGACTTCACTCCTATAAATAAAATAATTAGAATAAAAATCTATACACTTAGAATCTAGAATACAGATTATCAGGGGACAGAATAGGAATGTAAAGTAATTACTTAAATTGTATCGAATATCTACCTGGGTTTGTTATGCAGTTTTGGTAAAGAATGGTGGTGATGGCTGCACAACTTTGAGAATGTAATTAACAGCACTGGATTATATGTGTGAATGTGATTAAAAGGGGAAAGTTTAGTTGTATATGTTTCTAGAATAAAAAATAAAAAAATAGACTCTATAGCACAGTGAACTTTATTGTAAATGATGGAATATGGTTAAAAGTGCAATTATAAAAATATTCTTTCATGACTTATAACAAATGTACCACACAGCAGGGAATGAAGGTAATCATAAATATTAAGTACATAACATTTCCTTTGTATAGACCCATATTCCCATCTAGAATCACTTTCCTTCTGTTTGAAGGACTCCTATTATATCTTGTATTGTGAGTATACAGATGAGGAATGCTTTTAGTTGTTGTATATATGCAAACATCTTTATCTTGTATTTGTTTTTAAAAGATATCCTTGCAGTGTGTTATAGCTTTACACATTTTTCTTTCAGATACTTTTTTTCCCATGGTATGCCACTGTCTCCTTGTTTGTATGTATTGGTTTGAAATGAAGGAAGATGTCATTCTTATCTTCTTCCCCCATACATCTATATTGTATTAGTCAGCCAAAGTGGTGCTTATGCAAAGAACCAGAAATCTGTTGGTTTTTATAAAGGAGTATTTATTTGGGGTAAATGTTATAGTCACAAGGCCCTAAAGAGTCCACTTCAAAGTACCATAATAGATACTTTCTCACAGTCTGTTACTATGTGTTGATGTAAGATGGCAGGTGATGTCTGCAAGGGTTCAGGCTTCCTTCTCCTCCCAAGGCTCCATGGTCCCAGCTTCTTCCAGTCTCAGCTGAAGGCTGGGATGAGTCTTGTCTCTCTGCCGGGCCCATTTGTCTCTGGGCTCAGCTGTTCTGCTCTCTCCACAAGAACAATTGTAAACTATCAGGGAAGTGGCTTGTTCCTCTTCCCGGGGCATCTGCCATGTCTAAAGGATCCTTCTTTCTATCCCAATGTATCTGCTTCTCTGTGTGCTTACTTCCTGGGCTCCAGGGGGGAAAAAAAAACACAAATGCCAACATCCCTCCTTTGCCTATGTTTTTCTCTGTAAGTCCCTGTCCACCTGGAAGGGGAGGAGGGGTGGAGAAAGGCGGCAACACACCATGGAGACAGGTACTCAACATCCCACTGACATGGCCCAATTAAAAGCCCTAATAATCATAATATAATCAAGGAAAATGAAATCTCTTAAGTTAATACAATCTAATACACCCAGAGGAACAGACCACTTTATAAACATAATCTAGTATCTATTTTTGGAATTCATAAACAATACCAAACTGCTACACATATTTTGTCAAACATCTACTTTGCAGAAATTGCAACTGGAGCACAGAGAAGTTGACCTATATACCCAGTATAGCTATTTAACAGGACTTGGTAATATAATTGATAGTCATAGAGTCATATGATTACTAGGAAGAATTGTGAATAATATCCAGTTAAATGTCTTTCAGGTATAATACATCTAAGATACTATTAATATGCATCATCCATTCATGTAAAAGACATCCCTGTTCAGAAGTCTAATCTTGCTTAGACTTTCCTTTCACTCTTCAGGCATCAAGAAATTACAAAATCAAAATCCTATTTTTCCTGTTCAGCTGTACCACAAAGGATTTATATAAAAGTTAAACCTGCCTCAACCTTGTAGGTGAATCAAGGCTCATAAACTATGCAGTCCTAGTCTGAGGCAGCTCTTCCTCCCCTATGACATTCAGACACATCATAGCATCAAGGTAAGATATGATAAAATAACATAATATTTAGGGCTCATGATTAGAAATCCCACGACTCTGTACTCACATCTGAGCATTATTAATTACTAAATATTTGATATTGGCCAAATTTTCTTTTATATTAAACAGAAAAAAATAAACTCTTCCTAAATGTGATTATATAAGTCTCAGATGACATAGGACACTAGAAAATTGACTGATATATGAAAGTGCTTATTATTTATTAGCTCTCAGGAAATTCACATTTTTTTTATATCCTACAACTTTTTCTGGGAATTTCAAATTCACTTTCAAATGTCTTAGTGGAGAGGTCAAAGACTTATAAGAATATTTCACAATGATAATCACTTATAAATCTATATTGAATACTTCTAAACTTGGCTTTTCCTTAGTTGTAATTTATGCATTTTTTTCAAAATTCTATCATCCACAAGAGAATGAAGACAAGCTACATATATGTTGAAGAAAATTTTTGCCAAAATCTATGTATGGTCCATCATGAGCTCTTTTTTTTTTTTGGTTTTTAATTTTATTTTACTCAGAGGATAACCATAACATGAGCTCTTATATCCTATACATAAGAGGAAAACAGACAAGGATTTACTCTATGCCAGGTACCATTCTAATTGTTATATGTATTTTCTCATAAAACTCCACAATAGTCTTATGAAATAGGTCCCTTCTCATCCCCTTGGTACAAATGTAGAAAATGATGCAAAAGATGAGTAACTTGTCTCAGTTGCAACAGTTAATCAGTAGAAGATCCAGCCCTAAGAGGTACAGTTTCTTGAACTCTGAAGCTCTTCCTCTTAAGCATGGTCAAATTTTTAATATTAGACATCAATTTTTCTATTCTGCATATGTTTATCCTCATGGTGTCAACAGTAGAATAGCAATGCCAGATGACCTAAAGGTTTTCACATTTTATCTTGCTCAATATTCTCATAATTTTGTGAGCCAAGTATCTGAAAAGCTCTTGACCCATTCTCCCATAGTAGATTATCCTGTGTCCAACATCTTCTAAGATCTCTTCCTCACCACAATCATAGAGAGACCTCTAGCACACCCCAGTTGGCTTTGCCACTTCTTCCACCATTTGGTCATAGAAAACACACCTACGAGTTTGAACAGGATGTTTGGCTACCATCTTGGCTGAAGCTGCTAATTCTAATCTTCTGGGAACTGAAAGTTCAGAGCATTCCTAACTCTTCTTTGTGCTTGAGCAATCTACATTTAAATATTTACAGCAATTATACATGAAAATGTCAATAAGAACAGACTCTGGGGATTCCTAAGCCTGGAAAACCACATAAACATAACCAGCCATAACTAAGATTATGTTGGTTTCTAAATTAGCAATCCATATTGTTCCAGACACTGAAGGACCAAAGAAGGCATCTCAAGCTGAGTGCAGACTTCCTAAAAAAAAACTTAAAATAGTTTATATCAGTGTTTCTCAATGCCACAACAACTTTCATTTGTTGCTGAGTTCAAGGTTCTTGCAATCCTTCATTTTTCTGCTTTAACATAGATTGCTATTTTCAGGTCTTTAAAAATGACTACAGCAAAGATAAACAGACTTTTATAATATATACTTTATCTAGTCACCAAGAAAGCAAGCCTGGTAAATGTACAACATAGGCTTGGGAAGAGAAGTCCTTCAATGATTGTTTTCCTCCATCAAGTTCTTTGAAGCTTACAATTTTTGGAAGTTCTGGATAAAGTATTTCTTATCTGAGCTGAGATGCTTGTGGTCCACATTCACAGGTTGGCGTAAGCCTAAAGAGCAAAGATAAATTTACCCCACAAACTAAGATTTACTAAGGAAGTCTCCTTTTACAATCATTTGCAAGTTTCTAATTGAGGTAAAGAAATGCTATCCTTAAGGTAAAAGTGGATAAACTTTCAAAGCAGTAGTTAGTGATGGATCAGTGATTGATACCTCAGTAGAAAGTGTTCTCTACAAATAAGATGACTTTTCATCCAATGAACTTGTTGCCGCTTCTACCTTCATAGAGAGAGGTAGGTACAGTGACTTCTTTTTTCATTAAAGAAGGTCGGGCTGTGGTATCTTTGCTACAATTGATGACAGCCAATTTTTGTAATTGTATTATTAACTATAGTCCAAGGTTTAATTGAAGGTTCTCTGTATAGTGCAGTTCTGTGGATATTTGTTTTTACGTTTTAGTCTGCCACATATATACAACTCCTTTTAGCCATATCCAGATACATATTTCAGTGCTATTAATTACATTTATGATGTTGGACTTTACTAGTATTTTTTTCTCTCAAGATGACACCAGAGTTTCATTTACATATAAACTGTATTTAGACAGGTATATGTACTATCACAGAGTTTTATGGATAATGACTGGCATACCCAATTACTCAGAATAGCAGTCACTAGAGATATTGGACCAAGACTTGAGATAAGAAAATAAAACTTATTTTATTAATTTATTTTCCTTATGCAAAGGTTATATATCTACGTATAGAAAAATCAGATCAGAAAACTTATAAAAGAAGGAAAAAATGCTCTTTATGTCATAATACAGAAGTACTATTTGTCTTTAGTGAATGTTTTTTAGAAACTTTTCTATGTATACATGTCTTTTAGACACCAGATCCTAATATATATATGCCTTGTTATATCTTGCATTTTCTACTAAGTAAGATATGAAAACATCTTTCCACATCATTAATCTTACGAATCACTTTAATGTTCATGCAATGTTTCATAACAATACATCATATTCATTTAAATGTCCCTACTTATCTACACATTTGATTACCTTCCATTTTCACTATTAATTACAAAAATCATGGAATAACAACTCTCTGTATAACTTAGGCCATTTTTTTTTGTCTAGAGTTGATTATAAGAAGAAAGAGTACTAAAAAGTTTATTCCAACACACTTCTGCAGATACTTGATGATATAGTGCTCATAAATTTTTGCCTACTTAAGCAATTTTTAAATTACATTTGTTTGATGGCTTATGAAATACAGGATTTTGTTAGATGTCTAATTTTTTTCCTGAGAATTACTTTTAAGTTAAATTTAACTTTTCATAAAGCTGTGAGTGAATTAATATTTTTTACACTCAATATGCTTTGAATTTAGTTATTGTCTAATATTTTGTCTGTTGTACTGATTTCTTATTTACATTTTTTCCTAATATAATTTGTTGTTTTTCAAGCTTCTTGGATTTAATACTTAGTTTATTTATCTTCTCTCTCAGTTAATTTATTTACTCATTTAAAGTTACACAAGCAAATATTTCAAGGATAAATTATTGATATTTGGTCTTTCATTTTTGTTTTTTTTATTAATAATTTAGAAGTGTACAGAAATCTATGATTTTTAGGTTCAGGTGATACCTTTTTCATAAGTCGTAATATTCCTCAATCCTCTATGCCCTTTGTTATTTTCCTTATATTAAATATATTAAAAAGTTAGTCTCAGTGGGGTTAAGGTCCATTCACAACATAATATGGCTACAAGTTTGTGAAAAAAGAATATTAAAACGGTCTGCCTATTTTAAAGTATATGTGTGACCAAGAAATTGTGGTGCTTTGTTTCCTTGCCTTAGAAGTATCTATTTTTTTTTAATCAGGTCAAGGGAATATTTCATAAATTTCTGGAAAGAATATTGAAATCCAAATATGACAGAAATTCAACAAATAGGAATTCCAAAGTTTCATATAATTTGAGGGAATATTGGATTGTATCATGCTGCTTGTTTTTTCCTCTTCCTGATATCCTTTCCAGAGGTCGTCAAAAAAGAATCTATGATATACAATTTTATTTCATTGTAGCATAAGCTCACAAATCTAACTGCCAGTGTGTATCTTACTGCAGCTTCAAATTTGCAGTTGATTCAGGAAAAATCACTGCATCATTCCTAATTTCAAATTAAACTCATCCGATGTTTTATAGACACTATGTAATAAGTTAAAAATTATCAAGGATAACAAGCTCTGCTCTTTAGTCTGTCATCATGAGTGACTAGAGAAGAGATACAGGAGAACATGTTCTCATGAATTCAAGATTCTACTCCTTACAAGTTCATTTATGCGTCAGTTTTCCATGGGAGAATATATTAGTATAGTGTCTGGTAAAGGATTCCATCATATATGATTGCAGGAAAAGTGACCAAAATGTCAACACTCATAAAACCATGTGTCTCTCTGTATGTCTGTGTGTGGAGGAGTGGAAAGGAGGGCTATATTTTCAATATGTGACTAAAAGTATAGCCCAACTTTAAATCTTGGATTTGTCTACTCAGGGTTTCCCATGCATCTTAGAGAAAACAAATTACCTGGTATATCTTACTTGCTTTATCAAAATTTATTTGACACCATTTCAATTCCTTTGCTATTTTCAGATAAATCATTGATCCAAATGCAAAAGTGGATTCAGAGAACAATGAACAATGTGACAGAATTCATTCTGCTCGGCCTAACTCAGAACCCAGAGGTGCAGAAATTCTTGTTTGTCATGTTTACAGTCATGTATTTAATCACCCTGGGGGGCAACCTTATCATTGTAGTAACCGTCTCCACCAGCACAGACCTGGGCTCCCCCATGTATTTTTTTTTGTCTTTTTTGTCTTTACTAGATATCTCCTTCTCTTCTACCACAGTCCCAAAAATGATATTTGACTTACTTGCTGAGAAGAAAACTATCTCCTTCAGTGGTTGCATGACTCAAGTCTTTATGGAGCATTTTTTTGGGGGAGCTGAGATAACCCTGATAACCGTGATGGCTTTTGACCGCTATGTGGCCATCTGTAGGCCCCTCCACTACATGATCATAATGAACCGACAGGTGTGTGGTCTCCTGGTGATCATGTCCTGGGCTGGGGGATTTCTTCATGCTCTGATCCAAACGCTTTTCATTGTGTGGTTGCCCTTCTGTGGCCCAAATGTCATTGACGATTTCTTCTGTGATCTTAACCCTCTGCTGAAGCTCTCCTGCACTGACACTCACATCTTTGGCCTCTTTGTTGCTGCCAACAGTGGATTCATGTGCATGCTCATTTTTTCTATTGTTATTACTTCCTATATCCTCATCCTTTGCTCCCTGAGATCTCACAGCTCTGAAGCTCGGCGGAAGGCTCTCTCCACCTGTGCCTCACATATTACCGTAGTTGTCTTATTATTTGTACCCTGCATGATTGTATACCTTCGGCCCACGAGCACATTCCCCATTGATAAAGCAGTGGCTCTATTTTTTGCTATGATAACACCCATGCTAAACCCTTTAATCTACACACTCAAAAATGCAGAGGTGAAAAGAGCTATGAGGAAGCTCTGGGGCCAAAGAGTGATCTTGTTTAACAATTCAGTCAAATAGACAAGATAAAACAAAATCTATTACATTCTTAAACAGGTTTGTCCAATGCAAAAGATAATGGCCTTGTGTCCAGAATATGTAAGTCAAAGTATTTTGTATCCCAGGTTATCTGGAATTTTGAAGGGTTCCTTTTTCTTAAATATTGTTTCTTAATAATATTTATTTAAATGGTGAATAATCTTTCAACCAACTGGAAATAATTTTGCATATACAAATTAATGGAATATTAAAACCTGACACAGAATGGTCGCAAGTTTTGGAAAATCCATGATTTATTTATTCCTTAGAATATTTTTCTGCAAATATTCAACTATTCCTTACTTAACCAATAGCCCAAGTATTTAAAATATTATGGCTAAAATTTTGTGAAAATGCATTGTTTTAATCCCAACTGCTGACATCAGACTAGACTTATTATTGTGGGAGATAGGGATCAGCAAAAAATAACTGGGTTGAAGGAATGAAAGAAAGTCAGTAAACAGGTGTCATCCCAAAATTGATGCTGTTATGTTGCACAATCAATGGAACAGCAATTATATAGTCACCTGGGCTCTGCCCAGATAAATTTTTTTTCTCTTCCTAAAGCCAAGTCTTACAGCAACCTTGCATTGGATATTCCCAGGAATATCTTCCCAGGAAGACTGTGAGAGAGAGAGACAAGTCTTCCTGACTGAGAGAGAGAGAGAGAGAATTTTTAGTAAAAAATACCCACTTTGCACGTCACCACCAAAAATCTATTTATAGATGTTTTTGAGCCTCCTCTAACAGGAACAAAAGTTTCTGGTGCAAAAGAGAAAGTTTATGATATTGAATAATCAAGGATGAAAGTCTGCTATTTCAAATTTAAATTAAAATTGTGTACCAAAGAAATGGGTAGACATTTAAGATATAGTCACAAAGCTGTTCTAAGACAAAGAATCCATATAGAAGAAAAATTGCAGGTTTGGACAAGGGCAGATGTCCTGCCAAAATTTGACATTTCATTTCTAGATTTGTATGATTGAATTAATTAGAATTATTCCACAACTAATATATAAATTCATAAACAGTTGATTCCAAATAGATCTCTTTTCTCAATTGTGATCAATCCACTTGCTGATGAACAAATATATATGTACCCCAAACATATTTTCATACCTCTTGTATTTAAGAAGGTCTGTGATGTGACTAGCTTGCAAAAATCAAGTGTGTCACACTGAGGCTGAAACATTTAGCAGCTACATGCTCTGATCCAGCGATCCTAGCAAAAATGTGCTAAAATGGCAGGACTACACAGAGGAAGTAACCTAGATTATGGAGTGTGTACAGGAAGGACAATACACTTCATGATTCACCGACCCTTAGTGGATTTTGTCTCAACAAGAAATAATATTGTATATGTTAAGCCATAGAGATTTCAGGATTCACTTGTTATCACACACCAAAAACGCATCTTATCCTGTCTAATGCATTGACTAACATTATCTTTACTAAAATTTATAAGTATCAAGAAAAGAACAGATTAGCATAACTTTTGCAATTTTCTATAATATCAGTAGTTTAAAATGGATAGATAGCAGCACTTACAAGTTAAGTTAAAACAAATTAATCCTTTTTCTGCTTCAATGTAATATTCACTAACTGAAGTATTTAAACACCATCTTCATACACCATTTTTTTTCCTTTTGCCTAAATGTAAGGAATTGCTGAGGGAAATTATACCATCATACACTAGATGATGCCAACAAGTATAAACTCCAATATGAGAAAGATCTTCAAAGTTTTTGGAGCACATATTCTGGCTAGTGAAGATAGTCATTCTGCTATACATATTTCTCAGTATATGTTCCAATTTGCATTAATTTTCTATAATCCTTATCCCACATATTTTCCTTTCAAATTAGGAAAAGCTCATGCTTTCTACCTGTCAGGAAAATAGAAAACATCACAGAATCTTTCTGTCAACTTCAAGTCTTCCCTTTTCACATAAGTACCTTCCTGCCCAAATTATTAAAATGTATGCTAGGGCTCCTATTACTTTTTAATATGTCCATGTGTGTTCTGCATTAAACTGCTTTCACTCTCTTCTGCTTTCAGTGTTTCCAGAGAATTGGAGTGATAAAATTATTTTGCACCTTAGGTCTCTTTATATCATCTGCTATAAGCTTTAAACCCATGTTCAGACCACAGCCAACATGGCCAACCTCTACCAGTTTTACCTCAGTTCTAGAGCTAGCCTTCTATTACCCTAATACACATACATACATATGTATATGTTTATTTAAATGCATTTTGTTATGGTTGCAAAATTCACTTCTAGAATGTAGGCATAGAGAAATGACTTCACTCTTACATTTCTTTTTAAAAATTATATTTTTTGATTGGAAACAATGTTTAAGTAGAACTCAGTCCTATGTTTGACATTGAAGCTGCTTTAATCATTCCAACAAATGTGATCCTAACCTGGAAAAACAAAACAGCTTCTTCCAGGTACACATATATAATAAAGAACAAAATGGAAAATAATTGGGCAACTTTTGTTATACTTTTTTTTATTATAACCTAACAGACTTAAATCCAGCAACTTATATACTTTCTCTATCACTCCAAAAATAGTTAATGGAACTAGGGGAGGGTCCACAGACATAAATGTCACAAAAGGTAGGTGGAATTGCTCCCAGGATGAATATTCCTTGTTTCCTTATATTTCAGAGCCTTATTTTCTTGCATCCTTCTGCCTAATGTAAACAAATTGAGTTTCATCAACTGTGTAAGAGGAGAAATATACTGTTTTAGTTCTAGTCCATGAGTACAGGTAGTCAGATAATTCACTATTAAGACCCTATTTGTTGGGGGAAGATTTAACTACTTCCAGTTGTTTGGTTTTAAAAGCCTTTTGTTATTACTGGTTAATATTGACTTTTTTGCTAAGATCTGGGAGTAAAGACCACATTAGAAATATGTCTTGACAGTGTTCCTAAACTACTTATATGCTTCAGTAATTTCTGTTGAGGATGAATGTCTGGTATATTTTATAGAGGAGTATGTGTTTACAGTGAAATAAGATCCCAAGGACATTCAATTAAATGAATATTTAGTTTAGATATCAATACCCTATGCTACATGTGATAAATAAAAATTTAGCTCTTCGTTTTAAAATCTGAGAGTAACCAAGCATTTTAAAAAGACGTCATGTCCTTTTTGGGGTTTGGATGGGTATGATCCCCTTGGCTGATGAAGGCCATGAATCCTGACTTTTGGAGCCCAGGACTTGAAATCAGTGCTAGCCCAGTACCTCTTGAACACAGAGCCAGCAAACAAAACACCAAAAGGGTCACAGAAGGACAATCACATAATGTCCCTGTGCCTAAGTGAGTGACAAGCAGATGTGGGTGTTTAGCAACCTTCTTTTTATAAAGTTTGCATTTCTGCAACTCCATTGTAATCTATGACTTTTTCTCTGACTTAACCACAGTTAAACCCTGTCCTGTACTTACACTCATGACACTGAAATCATAAAAATCATTCTCATTCTCACTGACTCATTCTCACTGTTGGTATCCCTAATCAAAATCACTGTGTCTTATGGGTCCATTCTGTCAGCATGAAAATAAATTCCACTTCAGGAAAGCACAAGCTTTTTCTACTTGTGTCTCCTAAATCCTGGGAATCACTATCTTTGATTGTATTGCCATTTTTATTATTTAAAACTAAAGAAATTCTACTCCTTGGGAAAGGATCAAGTGGCCTTTGTGTTTTATACCATGCTGATCCCCAAGCTGAATCCACTCATTTATAGTCTTAGGAACAAAGAAGTGAAAAATGTGCTCATTACAGTCATGCAGAAGAGAGAAGTCTCCCAGCAATTGAAATGACTATGATGCTGAATATTTGAGATCATCGTTTCTTTCTTTCCTATTTAGATATTAGTTGGTTTCTCTCTAAATACATTAGCCTCCTTTAATTAGTTTGTATTGCCTTTCAGCCATCATCTACTTGACCACAAATACTCTGAATCATTTCTAATCTGTTTTTAGAAATCTACATAGTAATTGGAAGTCATGAAATATGCATTAAACCTGTGATTTAAGTATGTGATTTCCTAAATAAATTAGTTTCTAAATAATTCTAAATACTTATTTAGATAATTCTAAATACATAAAATTATTATAAATATTAAATCAGATGTTGACTTAAAATTTTTATTGTAGTAATTAATTTTGGCCACTATCATTGTATTCTTAAATTCTTGCAAAATTCTGATTACCCAATGCCTTTTGTTAAGGTAATATTCCCTAAAGTTTTATAAATACTTTTGGCTTATTGTTTTCACAGACAAAGCAAATGGAAAAATAGCACTTCTGTATTTGGTCTAAAAGAAACAGAATATATTGTGATAGAATTCAGTTATTAAAAATATGTGCCTGAACATTGAAGACAATATAGAAAAAATTTTAAATCTTCAAGAAAATAGAAAAATCATCCCCATTTTTTGAGTTTTTTTTTTTTATGGTCTCCTGACTAAACATGTATGTATATTATATTATACATATTCCTTAAAACTAATTGTTATTTTCTATTTCACTTTTGCAGCTTTTGGCTTCTACTCATCTCTAAAATATTTGCTATAAATAAATAAATAAATAAATCTTTAAAAAAAATAAAATATGTGCTAAATCTTTAGTCATTTGAATTTGTGAGACAAATATATTCTTGGCATATAGACGAAATAAAGGCTATCATCTTGCAATATTTTGTGACCTGAAAGTTTATAAACTAATGAGGTTATTATTTGCATGAAATAAGTTCTCTTTTATGTCTACTTGCTTATAATATGAAACCTCACCATTTTTTGATAATACAAGCCTCAGTAGTTAGTATTCCTTTGTTTCATTTCAGTATGATTTAAAAAAAAAAAATTCCTTTCTCCTGGTATCTATAAGTTTGTTTTAGCCATAAAAAAATAATAAATCTTCAGATAAATATTTTGCTGTTTTTAAAAAAAAATAGTAAAGAAAATTTGTAAAGCTAAGAATTGATAATAAATCCAAATTTTGGGACATCTCATAAATTTTATTCAGATAGCTTGATAAAATTTCCATTAAAATTCCTTTATGTTTTCTGGAATTGCCATTTTAATTTTATCTGCTATTCAATATGTATTTAGAAATATGCTTTCTTCCTTTCCCAAATATTTTATTTATTTAAATTATATTAAATAAGTTTTTATATTAAATATATATTATTAAATATATGTTTTACATTTAAGTGATTTGTATTCTTTTAAATTATGTTAAGGTTTTCTTTATAGAATTATATATGATTAATTTCCAAAATGGGTTTTGAATAATTCAAATATGTCCAACTGCTTTTTAATGGTTTCAATGTTTAACAACTTTTCATCAATTTGTCACTATTCATTAATTTATTCAAATAATTAAAATGTGCTAATTTTCTTGTATGTATTGAATTTCCATACAAATTTTAACTTAAATGCAATACCCATATAACTTATTTTATTTTTATTTATTTGTGTTTTTTTAATTATTTTTATTTTTTGTCTATTTTTTTAATGATACATTAAAAAAAATTTGAGGTCCTCATATACCCTCTACCTCCCCACTCCATTCATCTCACATCAACAATACCCCCATCATCATGGGACATTCATTGCACTTGGTGAATACATTTCTGAGCACTGCTGCACCACATGGATAATGGTTTACATTATAGTTTACACTTTGCCCCGGTCTTCCCAGTGGGCCATTGTAGGACATACAGTGTCCAGCAACTGTCCCTGTAGTACCACCCAGGACAACTCCAGGTCCTGAAAATGCCCCCACATCATGTCTCTTCTTCCCTCTCCCTACTCTCAGCAGCTACTGTGGCCACTTTCTTCACATCAATTCTACATTTTCTTCCATTACTAATCACAATATTTCCATAGTAGAATATCAGTTAAGTCCACTCTAACCCATACTCTATTTCTCCATCTTGTGGACCCTGGGATGGTTATGTCCACTCTACCTCTATATCGAGAGATGTCTTAGATTCCATATGAATGATGGATGCAATTGTCCTGCTTGCAGTTGTAGGTACTCTTGGCAGGTGTGGCAGTTGACCTTCTTCACCTCCCTGTTAACTAGCTGGGGTAAGTTCAATAAACCAGAGGGTAGGAGTTGCAAGGCTGTTGAGGCTCAGGGCCTGGCTAGCACATGGACAGTCGAGAGTTTCAGGTCCCCTGAGTATATACCAAACCCCAGCACCAACCACAGGTCCGGTAAAAGTAACAGGAGAGGCTTGTGAACAAAGATCATATCTCAGTCCAACTCCATCACACTCAGGAACACAAACTTCAAAATGTTTGCTCTGAACTCTATTTTGTCTAGAATATATATTGCATTCCTTTTTCATTTGTTTGCAATTAGAGACGTCTTTGCTAAACATTTAATTTTTTATTTATTTATAAACTATATATTTTAGCGAAACTATATTTTGACTAATTTCCCAACTTATATATGCATTGTCTTTTCTTATAAGCACTGTCTAGTCATTTTTATGAATATTGCTGGCCTTACTTTTAATTATGTACATTTCTTTGATTTAGAAAATGTACCCTATTTGTTGATATTGACAATGATGGCCAATAGATTCTCTAATTTTTCAGACAATAGTAAATTCAGGGTAAGTTTATGTATTAATTTAAAAGAGACTATCTATCATCAAATATTTTCAAATGTATTTGTGATATTCTGAAATAAATGTAATAATAAAACTTTGAAAATTTGAATACTATTTGCATGGTCTCTCATTTTTATATATACCGTTTCATATCACAGTTTAACGGATTTTAGGTAATATTTAATCTGAAGTGATTTTTAAGATAAAGTCTTTTTGCTCATGGTGGTTTGTCAAAATTATGCATATTGTAAAAGTTGACCTCTTTAAATGATGTTAAATTTAAAAAGACTGGCATAGGGAGTGGGTGTGAGCACCTGCCATCCAAAACGGAGGTCCAGGTTCGATTCCAAGTGTCTCTTGAAAGAACCAAACAACAAGCCAAATAAATGAAAAAAAAACAACCCAAGGAAGCCAATATGGTTCAGTGGTTGAACAGCAGCTTTTCCCGTATGTGATGTCCAGATTTCAGCATCCGGTACCTGAGGGGGGGAAAAAAAAAAAGACTGGATTAGAGTATGGCAAAATATGAACAGTAGTTTTCACTTGCAAATGATTGGTGTTCAATAATAATGGTTAAAATTGATTATATTTACTGTGCACATATGGAGTTCCAGCCGATATTCACAGGGCTTTAGGTATATGATTGAAATAGTTTATCTTCACAAGATATCTCTTACATTGTTCTTTAAATGTCTAAAATTTAATCTAAGGTAATGGAAAGCCATTTGAAGTCATTCTCCTAGTGGTTCAGCAAAAACTTAAGAGTACTCCTCTAATTTTCTCTATGTTGTACTTCTTACATCCTGCCCATCAGGATATCATATTTATTCTACATACAGAATGTGTTTGGAGTGTGATTAATTCTCAACGTCTTCTCTGCTAACACCCTGGGCAAAACACCCATTATCTGAGGTTTTAAATTATACCCCAAACCTAGATTTTCTCCATGTTTTTGGCCTTATATCCCCTGCATCTATCTTAATGTAAGACCAGAGTAAATTACCATTAAAAATTGTTAAATCATGTCACTTGCCTTCACAAAATCTACAAAACTTCCTATCACACTAAGGGTAAAATCAGAATATTATAAGAGCCTCCAGACACAACATAATCTTGCCCCTTTTCTTTACTTCTATGTAAGCATCCTTTATATTTGTAACTCTCATGCTCACTTTGGAATGGCCACCCCGAATTCCTCATGCTACCTTATATATATTATACCTGATGTTTCCTGGACTCTTTCCATTTTTTTCTTCATCCTGAAATTCCCTTTGTACAGATAATTGTATGGATCTTTTCTCATTTTCTTTCTCATAAGACTACCACTTACCATGCTTTTTTTTTCCTCAGAAAGAATGTTTATTTTCAAATTATTTCAAATGACAGATAAAAGCTATTTTCCCTTTTAACTGCCCACCTCTTTTGTGCTATCATTTTACAAAGTATTCGATAGAATGTCCCCTTCTATTAACAAATAATATTTATTTATTTGTTAATTACTTATTAAAAAATAATAAATTGACGGCTGAATGATGTGGATTTTCTGAATCCCCCACACTGTTCCCACAAATAAATTTATTTTTAAACTGAACATTTAACTTTCGATATATATATATATATATATAATAGAAGTTGTGAACTTACAAAAAATCATACATATGTGCAAAATTCCCATAAAACACTCTCAACAAAACACCTCACCATTGTGGAACATTTATTACAGATTATGAGATAGTATTATCAGATTATTGCCACTAACTATGGTCCATAGTGTACATTTGGCATATTTTTCCCATACTCTCCTATTATTAATGCAGTACATCTTTGGCATTGATGAAAGAATATTCCAGTATTGCTGTTAAATATAGTCCATAGGTTACAATAATTGTATTTTTCCCATGCTTTTCCATATTCTTACCATCCTTCTTTAGTAACGTACTTCCATTCTAATTCATAGAAAGACATTCTTTCATTTGTACCATCAACAACAGTTTTCATCCACCTCTGGGTTCATTGTGTTATTCAGTCCCTAAACTACACTCTAGCTTTCTTTCAGTTGACATTTACAGCCCTAGTTACCCTTGTCAACCACAATCCCCTTTGTGAACCAGCTACATTATTTTGACTCACTATGTGTTACCATCAACTCTATCAATTTCCGTACTTTTACAGTCAAATTAATTAAAACTTCTACATAAGCTAAGTATCAATACACCTTCTCAGCCCTCCTTTTATTTCCTAATAACCTATACTCTAGGTTTTAACTACCTGTTTTTATTTGTATTTAGTTCATGTTTCTGAGCCCAGGCAATATTTGTCGTTTTGTGTCTGGCTTATTTCACTTAACATATTGTGATTGAGATTCATCAATGTAATCATATTTGTCCCAATTTCATTTTTTCTTATTGCAGCATAGTATCCCATCATATGTATATACCACATTTTAATTATCCATTCATTGAGTAATGGACAATTGGGGTGTTTCCATCATTTGGCAATTGTGAATAACACCATTATGAAATTGGTGTGCAAATGTCTCTTTGCATCACAGTTTTCAGTTCTTCTGGATATATTTCTAGCAAAGGATTTGCTGGATCATATGGCAGTTCTATATTTAGCTTCCTGACGACCTGCAACTCTGTTACCACAGAGGTTACACCATTTTATGTCCCCACAAACAGTAAGAGAGTGTTCCTACTTCTCCATAATCTCTCCAGCTGTTATTGTTTTGTTTTGTTTTGTTTTAATAATGACTCTCCTATGAGGTGTAAGATGATATCTCACTGTCATTTTGATATGCATTTTCCTAATAGCTAGTTATATTGAATATTTTGTTATGTGCTTGTGACCATTTATATTTCCTCTTTGGAGAAGTGTCTATTTAAGTCCTTTGTCATTTTTAAATTGGATTAATTGTTCTTTTATTCTTGAGTTGTATGATCTCTTTATGTAGAATGGAAATCAAACCCTTATCAGATATGTGGTTTCCAAATATATTCTCCCATTGAGTGAGCTGCCTTTCACTTTCTTGATGAATTCCTTTGAATCACAAAAGCATTTAAATTGGAGGAGGTCCCATTTATCCATGTTTTCTTTCATTGCTAGTGCTTTTTTTCAGTGTAAGGTATAAGAACCCACCACACAGCTCTAGGTAGGTTTTGAAGGTGTTTTCCTACATTTTCTTCTAGGACCTTTGTGGTTCTACCTTCTATATTTTAGTATTTGATCCATTTTGAGTTCATTTTTAAATAAGGATTGAAAGGTCCCTCTTCCTTTCTTTTGGCTATGGATATCTTATTCGCTAAGCAAAATTTGATGAATAGACTATTCTGAGATAGCAGGGTAGGTTTGAGAGCTTTGTCAAAAATCACTTGACCATAGATGTCATATATACCTTGTCTTAAGTCACCTGTCATTCCTTGATCTCAGTTACTCAAAAAACATCATACCTAAAACCTTAGTGAACCTACAGACTTTCATCAGGTGTATTTCATTCATTGGCTGCATTACTCAGATGAATTTTTTGGACTTCTTTTGTGCCACTGAATTTTTCTTTCTTGCTTTAGTGTTGCAATTTGCAAACCTCTTCAGTACTCAGTTTTTATGTCAATGAGACTCTACTGTGTCTTCAACACTTGGTCATATATGATTGATTGGCTTTACTGAATCATTTGTTAGTATTCTTTACATGAACAACTCACATTTCTGCAATCCAGTGTAATCTATCACTTTTTCTATGACTTAACATCAATTTTAGCCCTGCCCTGCGCTGACACTTGTGACACTGAAATCATAACCAAAGATTATGTTTAGATATAACACTTGTCTCCTTACAATACCTGTGTCTTTCTTGGTCCATTCTTTCTTGCATTCTGTGAATTAATTCCGCTTTAGGAAATCACAATGCCTTCTCAAAATATGCCGCACACTTCTTAGGAGTCATTGTCTTTTAAAGGATTCCAATTTTTAAGTATTTAAAGTCAAAGAAGTCATACTTCTTGGGAAAGGACCAAGGGGCTTCTGTGTTTTATACTATGGTTATCCCCATTATGAATCCACTATTTTATAATCTTAGGAATAAAGTGTTGAAAAATGCTCTCATTATAGTCAAGCAGAAGAGAAAGTGCTCTAGGCAATTGAAATGGCATTAATGCTCAACATTTAAATGCATCTTTTCTTTCTTTCTTGTTTGAGAATTTATTCTCTAAATCTGGTGGCATTCTTTAATTAGATTCAATTTCTTTTGAGTCATCTTCTACTTGATCAAATATTATCTAGAACATTTCCAAGAATATGTTTTTAGAAGTTCACATAGTAATTGGAAGCCATGAAATCTGTGTTAAACCTGTGGGTTTAAATGTATGTGTTTTAAGGGGAAATAATGTAAAACAACGGTAGCAGCAAAAACTCTGTTGTTAACCTTCAAATTTCGTCATAGATATCACCACACATATTACAGTTTCAGTGAATTTTATTACAAAAAGCACTTTCAGAAGTCATTTACTCTGTAAAGAAGAAATATAGTACAGTTTTAAAGAGTGCTGCTTTGACTAAAAATTCCAGAGTATAGATTCTAGATCTGCCATATTTTCAGCTGTATATCCCTTTATAAGACACTAAAATTTTAAATCTAGTCTCCTCAACTGTACAAAAGAAATAATTCTAAATCCACAAAGTCTTAAAGATTAAATCAGATGATGGATAGAAATAATTTAATGCAGTACTAATAAATTTTGTCCAGGATTATCAGAATGCTTGCATATATTAAATACGCAATAGTTTTTGTGTGGAAATGTACACTGGTGTTTTATAAATGTTTTGGCTAATATTATTCACTACTATTAAATAGCTTAGAGATAAGTAAAATATTGTGATAGAATTGTAGAGAAAAACATATGTTAAAATTGAAATAAGTTTGTAAATATTTAAATTATTAAAGAAAAATTTAAAAACCTAACCTTTTTTGAGAGTTTTACTTCATCTTCTAGAATAAATTTATGTATATGTATGAATATTTTAAATACATATATAATTTTTGGCACTTTCTCTTGCTATTTGGCAGATTTTTCTTTTCCACTAGTCAGTATAAGCTTTGTTAATTCTCTGTTATTACACTGTTTTTATACTGTGGAGAAGAATGTTTTTTTGTTTCGTCAGCAAAATCAAGAACCTTATCTTGGAATGCTTTAAGCAATTAACTTTTGTAAATTCATTAGGTTAAATATCTGTATGCAATTTTATATCTTATGTGTCAACCCACTAACCATTTCAAAACCCTAACTTTTTGTGATTAATCAACAAGCTGTAGTAATCATTATTTCTTTCATTAATTTTAGTATGATTAAAAATTCATTTCTTTTCTCTTGATTTCTATAAGTTTAAGGTCTACAAAAAGTTTGAGTTAAATGATTGGCTCATTTGTTTTAAGAAATTTAATAAAGAAGATTTGGAAAGCTAAGGATTGATCATGAATCCAAATTTTGTGACATTGCATAAATTTTAGTCACCTTGATAGCTAATATTTCCTTTTATTTTATTTTTATTTTTTTAAAGATTTATTTATTTATTTAATTCCCCCCCCTCCCCTGGTTGTCTGTTCTTGGTGTCTATTTGCTGCGTCTTGTTTCTTTGTCCGCTTCTGTTGTCGTCAGCGGCATGGGAAGTGTGGGTGGCGCCATTTCTGGGCAGGCTGCTCTTTCTTTTTCACGCTGGGCGGCTCTCCTCACGGGCGCACTCCTTGCTCGTGGGGGCTACGCGGGGGACACCCTTGCGTGGCACGGCACTCCTTGCTCGCATCAGCGCTGCGCCTGGCCAGCTCCACACGGGTCAAGGAGGCCCGGGGTTTGAACCGCGGACCTCCCATATGGTAGACGGACGCCCTAACCACTGGGCCAAAGTCCGTTTCCCTAATATTTCCTTTTAAAATGCAGGTACATAATCTGAAATTGCAATTTTAATTTTTTGTACTACTCAATATATAATTGAGAAAATGTTTTCTCCCTTTTCCCATATTTGAGTATGTGTAAACATAAACAATGGTTACTAGACATATTTTTCCTGTGAAGTTGTTATTATTTGAACTGATATTAAGGTTTTCTTTGTAGAATTATATTTGTATATCTTCATAAATGATTTTTGTGATATTAAAATAAATTTAAAACTGTTTAAGCATTAAAATTTTAATGAATTATCACTATTCTTTATTGTTTATTTATTTATTCTAATAATTAAGGTATGTGTTATTTTACTCTATATTCCTCTACATATATGAGAAAGTTTAACTTATGTGTAATATTCTGTATAAATTACTGTATTAGATTTAATTTTGTAATGAATTCTGTTTTGTAGAACTTATATTTACTGCAATTACTATTTCTTTTGTTAGCATTTTAAAGGATATAGCAATGCTATAAATTTAAGTATTTTTTATCTACTTAAAACTTCTTTATTAAAAAGAAAAAAAGCAATGATATATGAGGAGACTGAGTTCCTTTAATATTGTGTTCTGCTAATCTGAAAATTTTTATATAAATTAAAGATATATATACTGCAAAAAAAGTCTATTATTTTTATGAAAGCAAGACAAAATTCAGATATCATACAATATAAAAATTTACAAATTTGATAATTCATAAATTAAAGCTTTCGTAAGGAAAAATAAAGCATAAAAAATAAAATAAAATTTTGTTTCTATGTCTAAGAGATTTAAAATGGAGTCAGGAGGCCATTCTGGAAGTTACGGTTGTCTTAGTTTGCCAAAGGCTGCCAATGCAAACACCAGAAATGTGTTGGCTTTTATAAAGGGAATTTCTTTTATGTAAAATCTTTTAGTTCTGAGGTTGTGAAAATGTCCAAATCAAGGCATCATCAGAGAGGCTTTCTCACCAAAGGTCTGTTGTGTGAAACTTCCCCCACTATGTCAATACCCAATGAACATCCTAACATATCTATATACCCTATATGCATACCCCGGAGAACTCCTTCCCACCCATGCATCCCCCATCAACGACACCCCCCATCAATGCTCCTCCCCTGCCACAGTTGAACCCCTCTCTGACACAAAACTTCTTCAAAATAAAGTCTAATATATTGCCAAATTCACTTAATAGAAAAATGAAGTCATAATAATAGGTTCAAAGATTAAAAATAGAATACATAATAATTTTTTAAAAATTAAAATAAAGTAAAAAATAAATTGGGGTATTGAAAAAATGAAAAAAATAAAAAATTGTTGATGTTTTGCCCTTCATCACTGTAATAGGTATTGCCCTATATGCACAGTGACCAGGTAATCTCTTCCATTTCTTCCTCAGTGCCTACATTCTTTCCTTTGTTTTTTATTATGTCTTCAAAAAGTTTTAGGTCACAGTAGATTTAATCTTTTTTGTCACATATTTCCCATTTCCAATTCTTATTTAGCATTAGTATTATTCTGAAAAAGAAGTTAATAGGAAGTAGATGACTCTGTTTATATGTACACTTTAAAATCATAGCCACAATAAAGTGAATACACCCTTCAATTGAATACAGGGCTTACTCAATAAGAGCAGGAAATAAGCAGGATTGATTTGAATTTTATCAATACTTCATAGTACTTACTTTGTACTAGGGACTGGAGAAACTAACAAAATATAGCAGGATCTCTAGAAACCAAATATCAATTGAAAAGATGGCTAAATGAACAAATGTTTATTCTTACACATGCACATATAAGCATAAAAATTGAATGTATTCTATTTTTAGATGACACCAAGAAAAGATTACATCTTCAAGGCAAAGAAATTGGGGAAAGACTTAAAGAGGATATAATGCATGGATAGGACTTGAAAGATTCTATTGGAGTTCTGAGGCAGACAAGTTGGAAGAAAGCATTTGGAAATAGTACCTTGTGAGGTAGAATCAAGGGCATAGAGAAACTCAAAAGATGTCTTACTTGATCAAGACATCGCTAAAGAGTCCACAGATAATTACAAAATATACAGGATTTTGAAACCCCGTATTTAATATGGCAAAGTCCCAATAGGGAGTATTAAATTTATGGTTTGAAGGGGGGAAGATTTTTTTTTTCAAAAAGGTAGATATAAGACTATACTTTCATGGATCATTTCTATAGTTCATTAAAAAGGTAGATATTCTTCTTAACTCTATGAAGTAGAAGCAATTCTGTATGTTCAGATAGAAATGGAAACATTTAAATCCTTGAAATTTGTATAATAGAATGGTTTGTAATTGGTTTTCAACAATTGTGGTCATAAAGTGATTGAAAATGTCTTTCGAGGTAACTGTGTATTCAGAGGAAACCAAAGGAATGACTGAATTTTCAAAATAAAGACAGTATTTACAACATAAGTCCTAGATATTTATGTTCCTGTATGCATACACAATTCTACAAATAAATGCATGCCTATGAAAATGAGTCATCTCTTATTTTTGGCATAATCTTGTTATGTATAGATTGTGTATATATGTTTTGTAGGTACTTGAGCATAGACTCAGCGGTCTTAAAGTTATCTCAGTCAAGTTGTCCGATGTCCTGAATCCTTAGTATCTATGTTACCAAGGGAGTGCCATAATTTCTGTCTGCACACTTAAGAAGATTCCAATGATAATCAAATGCATAATGATAGTAGTTTAACACATACTGAGCCCTTATTCTCTGCTTAACTCTCTTTTAGGTGCTTTGCATGTATTATTTCATTTAACCATTCCATCATTCCTGTGAACTAGTTACTACTCTCGCACCATGCTATGCATGAGGAGAATGAGGCACAGATCGGTGAAGTGAATTGCATATACCCTCTCAACTGAGCTGCATAAGATCTCTCAACTCTTATTTATTGTCATTATAATCCCTCCTAAAATCCCTCCTAAAGTCCTGGAGGACTTGGAAAGGAACTTGGTAACTCCCTTTCCCGATATACTTGATGAAAACAGGACTAAGACTTGGGCTTCTCACTCCTCATTCCTTTTCTATCCTTCCTTTATCCCTGGATTTCTTATTTTAGGCAATTTATTTTACTAGTTCACAGAATTATTGCATTTGAAAAGTCCTGGATTCATTAAAAATATAACAATCTAAAATATATTTTATTACTCAATATTATTTGAAAGAAGATATTTTGCATAACAATCTTTTCATGACTTGCAACTACTCATTTCTTAAATGTCTTCTTTTGAGTAAGATTCTGTCCTGTTTCTGGAACCAATTTGTTTCCTTTATTGCAAACTTTCCTCTCCAGAGTATAGAAAATGTTGGTTATGTTTACCAGCGTATATCCAGCTTCTGGTATGTACTAAATTATCAAAAATATATTTTTGAAATGAAGAAAAAATAAAAACAAAGTAAAAGAGAATGAATGAAAAGATGAATGATAGGCAAATTCTACTTGTTAGTATAACTGTAGCTGTCTCTAGGATTCCTCATTACTCCATTTCTTCCTGTGTTGCTGCTTTTAATCTGTTAAGGACTAGATGAAATTAGCAAACCTACTAACTGTGCAAACTCTAAGAACAAAGAGGCATTGGATGTGGCCTAAGGTATCTCAATGAAAAAGACTTGTAACTTTAACTTGTCTAGATGTTATTTATTAGTAACAGCTTCCTGAAATATATATTACTACATAAATCAATTCCTATAAATATAAAAACATTGTATGTTTCACAGCTATTAATAATAGTAACTATTATATGGATTGCTTCCTAGTGGTGCAAACATCATCTTAAATGCTTCGTAGACCATTATTTCATTTAATTCTCAAAAAAATCTCCACAGAACTGGTGCATCTTATACATAATGAAAGTACCCAAGACCCTTCAGCATGGAAGTGGTAAAGCTAAAATTTGCAATTCATGTGCTCCATGACAGTTTTGTTGTTGTTGTTCTTGTTGTTCTTGTACACAGTGGCTGTCCTTTAGAATGAAGTGTAAAAAGATTGCATCAGGATGACACAAAAAAGTCCAGGCTGCCTTTCCTCATAGGCTAGAGCAGAAGCACATAAAACAACATCCTCCAGTGCTCTCTTGCGTTTTCAATCAAGTTGTTCATTGTTAGTTGTGGAACAACACAAGAATCAGATATTTTGGAAGCAGATGAAATGTGAGTTAGCTTCCAAGTATAAATAGACTTTGAGAAGAATATGAACAGGTCAAATAGAATTCCATCTGAGAAAAGTCAAGAGTATCTGATTTACTCCACAGACTGAGTTTGATATTTTTATATCATCTGGAGAATATTTTCCCCTGTAGCAGAAGATAATATTTCCAGTGGTAGAAAACTGATATATTCATAATAGAAACTTAGATCAAGATTTATGCTCCTTTCTTGTTTTGTGTTTCCATTCCTGAGACATATAGGGCATTTGATTTTGTCTTTAGGTGAAAGGATTGTACTTTAAGGGGAATGTGGGTGAAAATTTGATTTTTGTCTCATACACTGATGCAATTCTTAAGAACATTTAAGCCCATCACTCCACATGCTTCTGGGCGCTTGTTAAAATTTATAAATCAATATATCTTAGATACTGAAGTACCAGACTTGATCTGGAAAAAATTTATGAGAAGAAATCTGTCATCAGTTGATATTGGCAATAGTCTGGGAACATTTACAAGAATTCATAATAAGAGCAGAAGGCAAAGAGAAAAAAGAAAAATATATTAATTAGGTTTAAGAAGCCAAATGTATTGAAATATTTACACTCCTCAAAGATTAGGTGTTGTCAACTGAGAAATAGCAAACTAGACTGCAAGGCAACAAAGGCATTAATTAGAATTGCAATTCAGGGAGCACAGATTCCAGTAGTAACTCAAATGGGTTCTGTCTTGGTGCTTCAGTGCAAGGATTTTTAAAGAAAAAGAAAAAGATGACATAAACTGTGATTGGTGGATATCAGGGGTATTCCAAATGTTCTTCAGGTTATATAGCTTACTGAGTTCCCTATATTGTTTGTTTTTCATGGCAAAATGTTTTTATGATTTTCAGGAATATTGTTGCTTGAGGCTTTACATACTTTGGCAGTTTGTGATATCTGGCTGAGATTTGCAAAAGTAACCTCTGGAATGACCTCTGGACTCCATTTAAAATCTCTTTACAATACTAAATATATGTTTTTTATTTCTTTTTACATTTCCCTTTTTGATCAAGTCTTTCTCTGATAGCATCACTGATCAATAGTTGGTATTAATCCCTTGGCAACAGGGAGGATCATCCCTGGGGGTCATATCCCAAGTAGAGGAAAAGGTAGTGAGTTTATTTGCAGTTTGGTTTAGAGAGTGGCACATTTGTGCAACAAGGTATTCAAGGGATGATTCTTAGGAATTAATTTTAATTAGGCTTAGTTTCATCATTACAGAAGTAAGTTTCATAGTGCAAGCTTCAATATCAAGGCAAATTTTGGTGCATTAAAATGACTTAGGAGGTAGTTATGACTCTTAATCTGTTAGTACCCTTTCTGATGAGGTTGGAGTGTATCTTTATGGAGATATCTTTACCAATATACATAACCACCAGACTAAAAAGTGGTTTTGAACATCATTGTTTTGCTGGAGCATGCTGTGAAAGGATTGTTTTACCAAGATTTCATCTTTTTAAAAAGTTTTAATAGTTCATGACAATAGGCTAGTATATTTCTTTTTAGGAGGTGGGGATCAGATATTCCAGAGTTTATTTTCATAGGTCTTTCTGTTATAATTTCAAATGGAGATAACTTACATTTGTTGAGTGTGCCTTAGAATTAATGACTATAGGTAAGGCTTTTGGCCATGGTAGATTGAGGGATTCCATTAATTCAGCTAACTGAGTATTAATTATACTATCTTGAGAATAGGGGCAATAGGCACAATGAAATTGTTGCAGAAGAGGTCATATTTTTAATATTGTTTTCATAATTTGCCTTGTAAAGTGGATTCCTCAGTCACTGTGAAGGTCCAAGAGAATTCTTCAATTTGGGATTTTTTCAAATACCTTTGTGTTGGTAGCAATAGCAGCTTGTCTACAGGGAAAGGCTTCCGCCCAAAGGGAGTACATATAAACCATGAAAACATATTTATAACATTGTGATGGAGTAATTGAATAAAATCCAATTGTTAAATTTCAAAAGATCCAGTTGGTAAGTGAAAATTTCCTTGAGAGCTAGGGAAAGGTTTTCCTGGATTAGGTTTGGGACAAATTAAACAGTTGTGACATGTTTTCATAGTTCTTTTAGGGCATGGTTTCCAGAAATACTGTTTTCCTTAGCTTACCATTTTATCAGTATTCCAGGGAGATGTATTATGAATAATTTACAAAGCTGTTTCCTGGTGGCCATTAGGGAAAATGACTGGTTTGTTATTAGGGCCAAATCATGATTTAATTGCAGGCCTACAGAAGCAGCCAGAAGTTTTCCTTTTTTTCAAGTTTCCTCATCAACAGTAGTTTGCTGAACCTCATGGAGTAATATTCTTATGTTTCCAATAGAATTGTTTGGTTTAAAAGTCATTATAGAAACAGGAATAGGGTTAAATTTTATTGCTGCACTTTTTGCAGCTGTATCTGCCATATGGTTGCCAGTGCTTTCCTCTGTATTTTCCTGTTAATTACTAGGAATTTTTGTTTTAATTATAGCCAAAACCTTTGGTAGAGTGTAGCATCTAGTAGTTCCATGACATAAGAACTGGTTTATTTTCTCCACTGAAGTTTAAAACAAAACAAAACAAAACAAAACAAAACATCTCTGGGTTTCTATAACATCCTCAAATCATGAACATACCCAAAGGCATACTGACTATCAGTATATATATTTGCTCTTTTTCCTTCTGCAAGTACACATTTCTTATGAAGGCAAAAAGTTCGGCTTATTGGGATGATGTGGCATTATAAAAGGAATTTACTTCTGTTATTTCATGGCTAGAAGTAATGGAATATCTAAAAGGATAGATTCAGATTTTAAAGTAGTAATCATCTGTTTATCAGATAACATGTGCATAATCAATTGGCATTTCTTGTAAATCAATTAAAGTTAGGCAGTGATGAAGAGTTTTGTCAGAAATAGTAGGAAGTAAGTTGTTTGGCACAACAAAAAAGAAGCCATTCAGAGAAGAAAGTAAGAGAATTTCCTAAGAAGTTCTGTTAGTAGAGGGCTTCAACAGAATGAAGAGTATAAATAGTGAAGAGAGATTCCTTAATTAATTCCTCAATTGATTCTAAAAGCTTTGCCTTTATAGCCATGACCCTCATGCAAAGGGGTAGTCCCTTGGCTGTGGTATCCAATTGCTGGCTACAATATCCTAGAAGTCTATGTTGGTCTCTATGCTTGTGTAAGGAAACCTTTTCATTTCCCTTCTCATCTATGGACAAGGAGATAAAAGAGTCATTTCTAATTAGGATGTCCCAGAGTGAGTGTGTCAGAAAACTGCTTTATTTCTTTGAAGGAAGTATGACTAGTTTCACCCCGAATAAAAAGCTCAATTTGCTTAATTTTAAACAAGGTATAGAAAGGTTGAGCCATCAAAGAAAAGTTAGGAATTCAATTCCTACAATATCTTGCAATGTCTGAAAATCCTCTTAAATGAAATTTGGTCTTGTAAGGAGGGAAGGTTAGAATGCTTTTGGTTTCGTCTAGTCTAGGAGTCTAGTGGGCAGAGCTAGATGGCAGAGGAAGTATGCAGTCTGTATCTGTAGACTGTGTGGACTATACCTGGTCTAGAATAGTATATAAAAGAGGATGGTGTTTAAATTTATTTCTTTGACTGAAATATAACAAATATATATGGGACTTAATTCCCTATTCTGGTCTGTTTTACAGTGTGCTTTTCATGGGATATGTGTTTTCTCTGGCAGGGAGGCTATGGTCTAGTTGCTTGGCCTGTGGCCAGGTAGTCTTTAGTTGCAGGAAAATTTTCTTGAGGGTGGTGAGTGATTGTGTGTTGATCTGGCCCATCTGTGACCAACTTATCCTTTAATCTTTGTCTTGGGAAGCCGAGGCTTCTCATCAAAAGGTGGCAAGTGTGCCCATATGATGCAAATCAAAATAATCCTTTGATTGTTCACAGTCAGAACACAAGTCAAATTGAGTTTTAGGAAGGTGGGCCTCCACTGAAAACTGTTCAGTACCAAAGAGGGAATTATTTACATTTGAGAACTCACCAATCAAAGAAATTTTCCTTATATACCAAAGAGGGCACACAAAAAGACTGCTGCCATCAGCTCAAATCAGAAGAACAAGGTTCAAATATACAAAAGGACCACTTATACCAGCCCAAACCAAAAGAACCCAAGTCCAAATGCTCTTTACCAGAAGACACTCAAAGAAAGGCTGGGACTTCAACCAAAAAGCAGGGTGTTTGGAATCGAGAGAACTCACCAACAGGAATATAATCCTTCAGGAGACTGCAGAGTTTAAGGGGCTCTTGCATATTCCTGTGTTTTAATCCAGTGGCAGCTCCTGACTTAGGTTGTTGATTGCCTCAGATCCTATTTCTAACACCATGTAATAACAAACTAAGTAACAAGACAACAAAGGTGATTATTTGGGAACTTAGAATTCAAATTCAGGAGCATGGATTCAGGTAGCAATGCAAATTGTGCCCATCTTGGCACTTCCAGGCAAGGATTTATAGAGAAAAATATGAAAGATTATAAAAGTAGTTAGCTATTGGTGGGTATTTGGGGTGCTTCAAATGTCCTTCATGTTATATAGTTTACTGAGTTCCTTATTTTGTGGTTGTTTATTATGTCCCTGTTTCCTTAGCGTTTTGAGGAACATTGTTGTTTAAGGCTTTTCATACTTTGGAAGTTTGTGATATCAGGCTGAGATTTGAAAAAGAGTAATCTACAGAGTCATATTCTGACTCCATTTAAATCTCTTAACAAAAATAGCTGTTTTGTTTTATTTCTTTTGACAGATTAATGTGAAATTATGAATCAATGGAAGAATGTTAACAAAGGACTAGACTGGTTAACTGAAACTGAACCTTAGATTCAAAGTGGCTATCCTTAATTAGACAGGGTGATTGTGGAAAGATCTCAGACAAGACTCAGGTATCTCACAAAAACAAGGGAGGAAAGAGCAAAATGTCAGCTGAGGGGCCTGCTTTGGGGTCAGCAGACCAAGACTGTGCTTCACAACTCAGCAATGAGCTTAGAGGAGATCAGATTCTTTCCCTGTGTTCGCTGTTGTAAGGGAAAATGGAGGGCAGAGTCGGGGGATTTTCTTTAATGAATTCAACCAGCAGAGTTGGCTTAAAATCTCAGCTCTGGCCAAAAAATAACAAAGGAAACAGAAATATAAACCTCCATGAGAATGTGTACCAGTAAGCACCATCTGTTGACTGGTCTGGAAATTGCATGGACAAAAGCCATAATTGGGTCTCTCTGTTCTTTAACTGCTGGGAGAAAATCTGCACCACATTAATAAACCCTTGGCATGATTTTAATAACTTAATCTGGACAATTATAAAGTCTTAGGATATGTTGAACCAAATATCAAAGAAGAGCTGTGAAAAAATAATTACATTAGGCAAGAGAAAGAAATTGGCCATCAGAGTAAATTCACCAACATATTCGGATGACTAGACATCAGCAAAAAATTGCAAGCTATACTAGGAAACAGGAAAAGATGGCCCAGTCAAAGTAACAAACCAAATACCCTGAAGAGAAATAGAATTCAAGACAATTAATCAAGGATAATCACACAACTCTCCTAATTTTAAATCAATTTAAATTTTCTAAGAAAATATGAATAGAGAGATAAAAGATATAAAGAAGACACTGAGTGAGCATAAAGAACAATTTGAAAGCCTGCAAAGAAAAGCAACAGACCGTATGGGAATGAATGACATAATGGATAAGATGTAAGAGAAAGAAGGACACTATATATTAATAAAAGGGGTAGTCTATCATGAAGAAAGAACAATCATAAACATGTATGCACCTAACAAGGTCTCCTCAAAATGCATGGAGGAAAACATTGGGAAACCTAAGTTTAGAAAAAGCCTCTAAATTACAACTGTGTCCCCGTCTCCTTCCCGCCCAGTATTGGCAGCCGGCGCTGCCCCTCCTTCTCTCCTTCTCCGTCTTCCGCCTAGCCGTTATCTAGACAGCCCACACTTTCCCCTTCCCCTCCCTTGCTCCTAACCCCTTAGCCAGCTTACTGTCCAGTAACCGCCTACTGTCCAGTAACCGCCTACTGTCCAGTAACCGTCTACGCAAGCAACAGCACCCGCCGGCACCAATCAAGTCCCTTTACGTATCCCTAGACCCTATAAAACCATGTCCCCTTCTACAATAAAGCAGACTTGTGCCCAGACCTCGTCTCCGTGGTGTTTTTGTTTGCACCGCACATCCCCCGTGCCTGAGTGGAGAGAGCAAGGGCCCAACGGCTTCGTGCCGACCCCCCTCCTCTCCTTTGACCGTGGGGCAGCCCCCGTCCGGAGAGCTCGCCCGGCCATCCGCATCGACCCTCCTGGAGGCCCGCAGCTGCCCACACAACTGCAAGCAGGAGAATTGCATCCATTATCCATGTGTGATCTAAGCCCCTTCTTGGTATAGAGGTGGAGTGGACTGCACCCATCCCAGGGCCCACAAGATGGAGGAATAAAATATGGATTAGAGTGGACTTACTGATATTCTACCATAGAACTATTGTGACTAGTAATGGAATAAATTGTAGCATTGATGTGGAGAAAGTGGCCACAGTAAATGCTGAGGGCAGGGAGAGGGAAGAAGAGATGTGACGTGGGGGCATTTTTGGGACTTGGAGTTGTCCTAAATGATATTGCAGGGTCAGATGCTGGACATTATATATCCTGCCAAAAACCACTGAATGTACTGGTGGAGAGTGTAAACTATTTTCTGTGCAGTGCAGCAGTTCTCAAAAATGTATTTACCAAATGCAATGAATGTGCCACAATGATCAAAGAGGTTGTTGGTATGGGAGGAGTAGAGTGTCAGGGGTGTGGGGTATATGGGAACGTCTTATGTTTTTTAATGTAACATTTTTTGTGATCTATGTATCTTCAAAAACTACAATTAAAATGATGGGGTGGGGGATGGGCAGTGGGGTATATGGGAACATCTTAAGTATTTTAATGTAACTTTTTGTATGATCTATTAATTTTTAAAAAGATAAAGAAATAAAATTAATTGAAAAATAAAGTTATAGTTTAATACATTAGTATCACCATTAGACAGAACATCTCAAAAGAGGATCAGTAAAGAAACAGAGATCTTGACCAATACATTAAAGGATCTAGACCTAAAAGATTTATATTGAACATTACACCCAAATACAGCAGGATATACATTCTTCTTGAATGCACATGGCTCATTCTCTAGGATAGACCAATGTACTTGGTCACAGAAAAACTCTCAATGAATACAGAAAGATTGAAATTTTACAAAGTAATTTCTCTATAACAATAAAATGAAGGTGGAAATTGATAAGGGGCAAAGAACCAGATTAGGCACAAAGATATGGAAGTTAAACAAAATATAGACAACAATGGTCAAGGAGGGAATAGAAAAAGTAATCAGTAACTACCTTGAAACGAATGAAAATTACAACTCAACATACTAAAAACTATGAGATGCAGTAAAAGCAGTGGTGAGAAGGAAATTTATAGCCATAAATGCTTGCATTAAAAAGAAGAGACTAGGGAAGCAGCTGTGGCTCAATCAATTGCATTCCTGTCTACCATATGGGAGGCCCCAGGTTCATGTCCTGGAGCCTCCTTGTGAAGGCAGATTTGCCTGCATGCTGCAGAGAGCCACCCAGCCTGCAGACACCGTGGAGAGCCAACTCAGCAAGGTGATGCAACAGAAAAAGGGAAACAAGCAAAAACACAGAAGAGCATGCAGCAAATGGACACAAAGAACAGAGAACATGCAAGCCACAAGGGGGGAGGGAAAATACAATAAATAAAATTTTAAAGGGGGGATAAAATGAAAGACATAACTGCACACCTGGAAGAATTAGAAAAATAGCAACAAACCAATCACAAAGGAAGAAGAAAGAAAGAAATAACAAAGATCAGAGCAGAGCTAAATGAAATTGAAAATAAGAAAGAAGTAGAAAAATTTTACAAAATCAAAATTTGGTTCTTTTAGAAGATTAATAAAACTGACAAACCTCTAGCTAGACTAAAAAAGGAAAAAGGAGAGAAAATGCTAATAAATATATAAGAAATGAGGAAGAGAATATCACCACTGATAATAAAGAATATAAATAGGGTATAAAGAGTATCAATAGAGGATATTTGAAAAATTGTTCTCAGAAGATGGATAATTTAGATGAAATGGACAAATTCCTAGAAACACCCAAGCTGCCTATATTGACAAAAGAAGAAATTGATGAGCTCAACAGACCAATCACAAGTAATGAGATTGAATTAGTCATCAAAAACATCCCAACTAAGAAGAGACCATGATCAGATGGCTTCACAAGTGAATTATACCAAACATTCCGGAAAAACTAACACCAATCCTGCTTAAACTCTTCCTAAAATTAGAGGGAATATTGCCTAACTCATTCTATGATGCCAACACCACTCTAATATCAAAGCCACACAAAGATGCCACACTAAAAAAATGCTATAGACCAGTTACTCTAATGAACAAAGATGCTAAAATCCTCAACAAAATACTTGCTAATTGTATTTAACAACACCTCAAATGAATTATACACCATGGCCAAGTGGGTTTCATCCCTGATAAGCAAGAATAGTTCAACAAAAGAAAATCAATCAATATTGTACATCACACAGAGAAAAAAATCACATGATCATCTCTATAAATGCCGAAAAAGCATACCAAAAAATATAGCACCATTTCCTGATAAGAACACTTCAAAAGATAGGAATGGAAGGAAATTATCTCAACACAATGAAGGGTATATATGAAAGACCCACAGCTAACATCATATTCAATGGTGAAACGTTAAAAGCTTTCCCTCTTAGATCTGGAACAAGACAAGGATGCCCACTGCCACCGTTTTTATTTAACACAGTGTTAGGAGTACTTACTTGACCACTTAGGCAAGGCAAAGAGATAAAAGGCATCCATATTGAAAAGGAAGAGGTGAAAATTTCACTAATTGCAAATGGCATGATCCTATACATGAAAAACCCTGAGATATCTCCAACAAAGCTTCTAGAGGTGATAAATGAGTTCAGGAAAGTTTCAGGATATAAGATCAATGCACAAAATTTGATTGCTTTTCTGTACACCAATAATGAGCAATCTGAGGAGTAAATCAAGAAAAAAAATCCATTTACAATATCAACTAAAGTAATCGAATACCTAGAAATAAACTTAAGTAAAGATGTAAAGGACCTGTACTGAGAAAACTGCACAACATTTTTAAAAGAAATCAAAAAGACATAAATAAATGGAAGAACGTTCCCTGCTCATGGATAGGAAGATTAAACATCATTAAGTTGTCTATCCTACCCAAGCTGATTAACAGATTTAATGCAATCCCAATAAAAATTACTACAGCATTTTAACTGAATTGTAAATTCAGTTATGCTATGAAATTTATTTGGAAGGACAAGAGACCCGAATAGCTAAAGTCATTTTGAAAAAGAAAAATGAAATTGGAGAAATCAAGCCACCTGACATTAAAACACATTATGTATCCTGCCATAATCCAATGAATGGACTGAGGGAGAGTGTAAAGTACAATGTAAACTATAATCCATGTGTGCAGCAGTGCTCCAAAATATATTCACTAAATGCAATGAATGTGCCACAATGATAAAAGAGGTTGTTAATGTGGGAGGAGTGGAATGGAGTGGGGTGTGAAGTATACAGGAACCTCATATTTTTTAATGTAACATTTTTTATGATCTATATATCTTTTTTAAAAAATTAAAAAACACATTACAAAGCTAGAGTGGTCGAAATTGCACCCTATGGGCACAAGGATAGATATAGTGATCTACGGAACAGAACAGACTTCTTATATAGATCCTCACATATATGGTCAAATGATATTAAGTGTGCCACCAACCACACTCAACTGGGAGATAATGGCCTCCTCAACAAACGGTGCTTGGAGAACTGGATATCCATATTTGAAAGAATGGGAGAGGATCACCATCTTATGCCCTATACAAAAATAACTCAAGATGGATCAAAGATCTAAAGATAAGAGCCAAGATCGTAAAGATCCTAGAAGATAATGTAGGGAAGAATCTATAAGATATTCTAGTAGGGAATACTTTAATAAACTTTACACCCAAAACATGAGCAACAACAACAACAAAAATAGATAAATAGGGTCTCCTCAAAATTAAAAACCTTTGCACTTCAATGGAGTTTATAAATAAAATGAAAAGACAATCTACTCTGTGGAAGAATATGCTTGGTAACCAACTATCCCATAGGCACCTAATATATAGCATATATAAAGAAACCCTACATCTCTAAAATAATAAGACCAACAACCAATTTGAAAAATGGGCAAGTGATTTGAACAAACAGTTCTCCATGGAAGAAATACAAATAGCTAAAAAGCACAAGAAAAGATACTCAACATCACTAGCTATTAGGGAAATGCAAATCAAATCTACAAAAAGATATCATAGTACATCCATTAGATTAGTGGCTATTAAAAAAGGGGGGGGCTACAAATATTGGAGAGGATATGGAGGAAAGGGAAAACATCCTCTGCTGGTGAGAATGTATAGTAGTGAAACCATTGGAGGACAGTTTAGTGGACCCACAGAAAGCTAACTGTAGAACTGATCCAGGAACCTCAGCTGGGTATATATTCAGATGAAAGCAGGGACATGAACAGATTTATGCACACAAATTTTCATAGCAGCATTATTCACCGTTGCCAAAAGTTGGAAGGAACACAATGATCATCAAGAGATGAATGGACAAATAAATTGTATATACATACAAAGGAATATTACTCAGCTGTAATAAGGAATGCAATATTAACACACAGTATAACATGGGAATCTTGAAGACTTTATGTTGAGTGAAGTAATTCGGGTACTGAACAAAAAAAGTACTAAATGACCTCACTGATATGAATTAATCAAATTTAGCAGACTCACAGAGCTAGAGTCTGGAGGATAGGTTTACAGAAAGCTGAAAGGAAGTAGAGGTTTGTTAGCCTATATCCATATGGGAAAAATCTATGATAAGGTAGAAGGGAGTAGTTGTGCAGTGGATGGGTATGATTTGAGTACAGTGAGCTATTGTGTTCAGCAGTGCTGGCTTATGAGGGGAGTAGGGTGGAGATTGAGTTAGGCTATCCAAGTACCTTGGAGGAATGTTGTGGGAACAGTGGGTGAACAGTAGGGATTTGCAGGTTTGTTTTTAAAACTGCAAGTTGGAAATATTCTTCAGGCAAATATGGCGGGGGAAGATTACTGGTGTAGCCCATTGGACATGTGGTGGGGATGCATCTAGGAGAGGGTGCTCTGGGCAGGTTACTACGGAATATGTAAGTTTTCATCTTGTCATAGTGTGTTACATCAGTGTGTGGAGACCAGACAACAAACTAACAAAAAATATTAAACTACCATCTTGGGGATTCATGCTATATTTTCAATTAGAAGATCAAGAATCCCGTGAGAACATAGGCAGTGCCTAATAAAAGAAAACAGGCCAATGTTATTGCAAATAGCTATGAATCTTATTCTTCAAAAATTGAAACTTAGTGACTACCATAGGTCCTGGTGGGGGGAGGGAAGAATAGAATAGATGTAACATAGGGCATTTTTAGAGCATTAGAATTATTTTTGCATGATCTCACAATCATGGATACAGGCCATTTAAAATTTTATCAAAATTTATAAAAGTATATAGTCAAAAATGTAAACCATTGACCATGATCAGTAGCAATGCTTCAGTATTTGTATATCAATTATAACAAATATACCATCCATGTGTAAAATGTTATTAATAGGTATATTAGTCAGCCAAAGGGGTACTTAAGCAAAATACCAAAAATCAGTTGGTTTTTATAAAGGGTATTTATTTGTGGTAGAAGATTACAGTTACTAGGCCATAAAGCATAAGTTACTTCCCTTAACAAAGAATTCTGCCACATGTTGGAGCGAGATGGCTGCCGACATCTGCTCCAGATGGGAGCCTTCCTGGATTCCACTCTTCCCAGGGTTCATTTCTCTCAGGGCTCAGTGCCTGTGTTTTTTCCATGAGGTCAGCTATAGATGATGAGGCTCTTTAGACTTTGCCTCTCTCCACAAGGCCAGTGGTAGACTATTAGACCAACAGTTTGTTTCTCTCCCCAGGGCCTTCTCCCTTTCCTCACCACCAAGCTCCTCTGTGTGCTTACTTCCCAGAGCTCCAGCTCAAGACTCTAACATCAAAACTTCAACTCCAAATCTCTAAGTAACTCTGCCATGTAGTTTTATCTATGAGCCCCAGCTCACCAAGGTGGGGTGGGATACAACATCCTATTGATGTGGCCCAATCAAAGCCCTAATTATAATTTAACCATGCTCAGGTACAGACTAGTTTGCAAACATAATCTGATATCTATTTTTGGAATTCATAAGCCATAATAAGCTGATACAATAGGTGAAAAGGGGAAATGGGGGAGGGTATTGGGTATATAGGAATGATTTTTTGTAATCTAGAGCTTTTTTGAAGATAAAATGAAAAAAAAGAGAGACTGGGGACTATATGGAAGAAAATCTCATGGTACATATAAGAAAACAGAACTTAGTGAAATGAAAGACATCTAAAAATATTTTTTCTATTATTTAAAATTATTTTATTTTATTTTTAAAAATTCATATTTTATGTTTTTTTAACCCCCCACCCCCATGACTTGCTTGCTGTCTGCTCTCTGTGTCCATTTGTTGTGCATTCTTCTGTGTGTCTGTATTTTTATTTTTATTTATCCCCCTCCCCCCTTTCAGCTTGCTTATTGTCTGCTCTCTGTGTCCATTCACTGCATGCTCTTCTGTGTTTTTACTTGTCTCCCTTTTTGTTGTATCACCTTGCTGAGTTGGCTCTCATCAGTGCTTGCAGGCCAGCAACACTCCACAGTGCTTGTGGGTTGATGGCTCTCTGTGGCATGCGGTTGAGCCTACCTTCACAAGGAGGCCCTGGGACATGAACCCAGGGTCTCCCATATGGTAGATGGAAGCCCAACTGTTTGAGTCACAACTGCTTCCCTTTATATGATATTTTTAAAACTACCATTATTTCATTTTATTATTATTTTTATTTGGTTAATTTCTTGGCTTCATCTTTGGAGAGGTTTTGGATAACAAAAGGTCACAACTGTGGCAGGGTAGGAACATTGGTGTAGGATGCTGGTGATTGGGGGATGCAAGGGAGGGGTTTCATCTGGGGCATGTCTTAAAGCATATGCATATGTTCAAGTTTTCTTGGGGCATTCTCATGGTGGGTGGAGATCCACACATAACACAAAGAATATCAAATTCCCATTCTGGGGAGTTGTGTTACATTCTCTAATGGGACTGCAAGAATCCCCCGAGTACAACAGTAGTGCCTAGTGAGGGAGGATGAACCTTTGCACAAGGACCTTGATATTGATAATTGCACTTATGAACCTTTTCTTTAGTATTTGAACTTAGCCTAGTGTTATGTGTTAGCTAAGAGTTATCTCCTAAGGGACTCTCTTTCTTGCTCAAATGTGGAAATGTGTGACTTCTCTCTAAACCAAACTCACCAAAGAAATATACAGCCTTCCCCCCACCCCATGGGTAATGGGTCTGGGAGATGGGCCCCTGGCACTGAGGGATCATTACCAAGTGCCCACTAGCAGTGCACCTGGAAAGACCTTGACCCTAAGGGTAAATACAAATGAGTTTTTACGACTAAGACATATCAAAGTGAGTCAGGAGGTCATTCCAGAGGTTATGCTTATGCATGTCACAGCAGGATCTCATTGATTGCCACAGTAATTATAGCCTCAAATAAAAGCATTCCTGGAGGCTCTAGAGTCATCCAGACACTAAAGGTAGGGCAGACAGCTCAGGATTTGGGTACCAGAGGGCCTTACCTAGGAAATTATGGTCCCCAGTGTGACAAAGTTAGACTTAATTGTGGTTTCCCTAACATATGACTCTTCTGCCCCTTCTATTTGAACTTTTAGATAGTACTAGACTTGATAGTTATATGTTCAAGAGACTTAAATTTTTGGTCTGCCCATGTGCCAGTTGGGCTCTGAATCTCAGCAGAGTTGCAACACTTACTCTCCAGTTCATTGGACTCAACCAGCACAATTAACAAGGGATGATGATGATGAACAATGCCCATCCCAAGGAACAGAGAGAGTCACCAACTGCAAGCAAGGTAGTTCCATCCATCTGCCCCATGGGATCTAAGACCCCTTTCATTTAGAGGCAGAGTGGACATCTCCATCCCAAAATGCTTAGGACTAGGAATTGAAAAATGGACTAAAGGAGACTTACTATTATCATACTATAGACTTATTCTAGCAATGGAAGAACTTTCATCATTGATGTGGAGGTAGTGGCCACCAGAGGTTCTGAGGGGAGAGAGGGAAAGTAGGTTTAATATTGGGGCATTTTCAGAACATTGGAATTGTCCTGAATGCATTGCAATGACAGATACAGACCATTACATATTTTGCCATTACTTACAAAATTGTGAGCGTCAGGGTATATGTAAACTATAATGTAAACTATAATCCATGGTTGAGGCAATACTTCAATCTGTGTTCATCAATTGAAACAAATGTAACACACTAATGAAGGATGTTGTTAATGTAGAAAACTGGGGAGGGGAGGGAGTGAAGAATGTGGGAATCCCCTGTATTTTCAATGTAACATTTATGCAATCTGAAAATTCTTCAAAATAAATGAATAAAGTGACCATAGTAGCTGCTGAGGGTAGGGAGAGGGAAGAAGAGATATGATGTGAGGGCATTTTCAGAACTTGGAGTTGTCCTGTGTGGTACTGCAGGGACAGTTGCTGGATATTGTATGCCCTGCCATGGCCCACTGGGTGGACTGGGTGAGAGTGTAAACTACAATGTAAACCATTATCCACGTGGTGCAGGAGTGCTCTAAAATATATTCACCAAATGCAATGAATGTGCCATGATGATGAAAGAGGTTGTTGATGTGGGAGGAATGGGGTGAGGGGGATGGGGAGTATTTGGGGACCTCATATTTTTTTAATGTAATACTAAAAAAATAAAGACCAAAAATAAGTAATTAGGAGTTACACAGTTAATAAGAGGTGTTGTTTTCTCTAAAGACCAGGTATTGAAACACTAAACCACCTCTTTCTTATGTTATATTAGTTTAGTAGTTGCTAGTGGTTGCCTTTGCTTACTTTTTGGTTATAACTACTTAATTCAAAATCCATATGATATTACAGAGGAATTCAGCTGTTGCCCACAGATGGGTACCTTATACATATGGGTCCAGAAAAATGTTTCCAAGAATCAAATCATCTGCTGGAAAATTCCTGTGATCTTATATTTGCAGTCAATCCAGATTATGAGCATAAAAACATTCCAATTTATCCCCATCCAAGATCAGGAGAGTTACCTGGAACTTCCACTGTCACAATGAATGAAGGTGCACACCGCGAATCAAGAAAATTATATCTGCTCCTTCTCCCCAGGGTTCTTGATTCTTTCAGCATCTCAGAGATTCATCTCATTGAAAGACTCTGCAAAAGCAATTAACAATGTGTTGACTGTTTTAGTAGAGTGTTTCTCAAAGCAAAAGAAGAGAAAAAGTTTTTAAAAGGTGATGATAATAACTATATATTTAGAACATACTCTTTGGAACATAGCTTCCTAGAAATTTTGTTTGTCAAATGACTCTAAGATGTAGGTCTTGTAATTTCCATTATGTACAAGAAAATATATTCAATTGACTTAATTATTTTGCCCAAGGTAATCTAAAAATTTTATGCTGGTTAGGACTTGAATCCAATATACTCAATTTATAAAATTCATAGTATTTCCCCTATACCACACACATTTTAGAAAATGCATAAGCCAGCTATGATTATATTGCTTTACATATGGTTGTCACTTATCCTCAGTGTCTGTACAGATAGATTTCACAAAAGCATATGCATCATCAAATAAGTACCCAATTCTGGAGTATAAAAAAAGTATTCATATTAATTAATGTTTCCCAAAGCTCGTCAAGTTTCTCCATTACTTATCACAATGATACTTATTGAATACTTAGCATAGGTTCAAAACTCTTCTCACTGCTTTACAATTTTCACCTCATTTTATCAATCATGATAATCTTGTGAAGTAAAGGTATTTATCATTCCCATTTACAGATGAGTTACCAGAGGCATAGAAATGTTTTTACGTACATTAGACAAGTTGCAAATGTGAAGGTTTTTGAAGACAAGGCTCAAAACCAGTTCTTCTAATGCTCTTCACCTGTCTCCAAATTTATCCAGCATTAACTGCCTCTAGATGCTTGGCCAAGCACTTAGGACAAGCAGTAGAACTAAGGTCAAGTCCCTGCCTGCAAAAAGGGAACATTTCATAGAATGAAAACCATTTTTTCTTAACAAGTAAATGTAATAGTTTATCAGCAAATTATCATATGTGATCATGAGGAACAGCACAGAGAAGAGACTGTACTAGGGGGAGAGAAGAAGTCTTGTGTATGTCATGAAAGGTTTGGAATGGGAGGGGGAAACATGCTTCTGCCCTTAAAAGAATGAGTGGACTCTGGCCATCTGGTAGGAAGGCTTTTTCTGAGAAAGGAGACTGCAATGATCAAGGATGAAGCAAGGAATGGAATGGAGGGTGGGGGAACTGGTGGGAGTTTCATAGGTCTGTCTGTCCTGTTGAGTATTTGGGAACAATAGAGATGAAGTTAGATGAGATCACAGATATTTTTATATCACTCTCAGAACATTCCTGGAGATAATGGTTTAATGCAGGTCGATATTAACACTTTTGAAATTTCAGGTTTTATGACAGAAATTTCAATAGTCTTAGGGGGAAGATTCCAGCACTGCCCAAATCAGTACATTGACAACCAGCCTCAATAGTGAGTGCATAAACTATCTCCTCCACCTCTGTGCCAGGATCAGAAAAGTTCCCTCTTCTCTTCACATTTCCACAATGAAACCCTAGATGGCAGATGCTGGCATGTTATTTTCATCAGTGGGCTCATCCTGTATGTCATATTACTGAAGCACCTGGGGGCATCATGGCCTAGACCATAACTGAGAAACTCAATTATGCCACAAATGTATGAAATGGATCAGGTTAGTCTTAGGTGCTAATCGCAGAATTAGTAATAATGAAGTGGAGATTGTGAAGGAGGAAGAAGGAGAAAAAAGATGTGTCCTAGTCCAGGAATGTTATTTTACATGCATTATTTTACATGTGTTATTTCCTCTCAATAACAATTATGGGGTAGATTTCATTATTCCCATTTCACAATTATGGAAAGGGGTGCAGTTGGGAAAAATAATTAAAAACAAAATCTTTTCCCAGTCCAGAAAACCTCTCCAAAAAATTAGCAATAGAGAAATAATCTTGTTGAATAATCACTGAACCAGAATGTGATGCATTTTAGATAATATGCAATGAGATTGCAAAGACAAAAGTAGCTCAGCCTTTCTATGAGGTCAAGGGGTACAACCGATAACATACACACTCTCAAGATAGCATGGGGTTAGGTTTAGACTTTGGAGCCAAGAACCCCCTGATAGTCATGCTACTTTCCTCCCAGGAAACTGGGAGATCGGGGTGATATCTTCTTTGATTACAGTTCAGAATCACAAAGAGAGAATTTATAACTACAGATTTCTAAAGTAAATATTAAAAGATTGGAGGAAGGAGAAAGTATCTTCCATGATCTTTAAGAATGAAGCACTTTATTATTGTTTTTAATTTGCACTTGCCCTTGTTGTGCTCAAAAAGAAAGAGGTGGGTGGATAGAAAGGAGCAAGGAGAGGATTTGCACTTAGGGTGATTTGAAGCTTGGGCTAATGCAAATATTTGGTCTCAAAGTTGTTTGGGTCTATTCAGATCTGCTACTCTCCTTTTATAGAATTGAACATGTAGACAATTTAGAAATCCTCCCCCTCAAGTAATAAAATCAAAACAAAACAACCCCCCCCCCCCACATGAATCAAGGTCAGAAGTCAGATCCTGACAGTCTCCACTTATCAGCCCTTCCCCAAATAACAACAATGGGATCACGTCAGCTGACCTCCTGGAAATAATTTTCAAGTTCCTCAATTATTTCTTCAGGAAACATAGTTGAGCTTTTACTATGTACGAGTTACTTCCTCTAGTGCTTGATGGAAGTTACTTTTCACAACCCTCTGAGATATCAGTAGCATTACAAGGTTTTTTGTTAAAAAACAGCTGCATTTAATGTTATTATTAAAAAAATAAAAAGCTCATAGAGGACAAATATTGAGAGAATAATTTTACTGTATGACCATTTAAACCAGTGTTTTAGAAAAAGCATTAAAAATTCAGCACTAAAGGAGCGGGTCTTATTTCATTTCTCATTACTCTCCCAAGAGGTCATTCTGTTTTATAGGAAAATGGATAGGATTTTCTGGAGAAACAAAATGACCGCAGGGGACACAAAGCAAATCCGACGGAAAAGGCACCCTGTGCCTCTGACCCTGTCCTGTGCTTTTTCTACTACAGGATACTCCACCTAAGATGTCTCCTGCTGCGGCATAATTCCTCCGTTTTAGATTTTGCTGATAGTTACATCTTAAAGAGAAGGGAAAAATTACCTCTGACCTCCTGACCTTCCAACCTAATCTTTCGGAAAAATGTTTGGCAATCTACTGAGAGGGGAGCATAGGCAGAAATGAGACAGCTTTGCAACAAAATGAACATTTATATCTCAGGGAATCTCTTGGCTGGAAATGTCTGATTTCTTCACATAAACTTCACACAAGCATATGTGCCCACATACTTGACTGGGATACAGCAACTGTGCTGATTTCTTCCATCATCATCATGTGTAGCCCCAAGGATCTTCATATTCAAAATCCTTGTGCTTGCTATTCATTCTGTCCTTCACTGTATATCCATTCAACTTTTTGAATGAAGTGTCCCTTTCTCAGTTTGGTCTTCTTTAACCACACTCTTCAAAAATTTCCTTCCCTCTCCCCAAGCATTCCCTATCCTCCTTCCTTGCTTTATTCTTCTACAAAGCATTTACCTTCTCTGTTTCCACCTGCCAGGAGGGGAGCTCAAAAGGCCAGATTTTTTTTTTGCCTTGCTCACTGTTGGATACCAATGGTTAAAATAGCATCTAGCTCAGAATAAGCATAGATGATATTTGCTGAATCTATGAATGGACTGCCCTAATTCTAGAGAAGCATCTCAGTGAAATCCAAATTCAGATATGCTGTAAGGATGACATTTAACTCATAAAGGACCTGCTTATTATCCCACCTGACTTGTTAGAACTAGAAATAACTAATCACTTAATGCTCTTCACAGGCAAGTTCAAGAAAAAAAATAAGAGAAACTAGTTATATAATACATTCTTACTACTGAAATATTTGAACCTCAGATTGTCTTGGAATAGAAACCATTTCTTGGAAATCTGAGGTGTGCATGATTTGAGGGGTCACACCAGAAATAGCTGTGCTGTAGTGGAGACAGCATGTATCAGGCAGAAGAAATAGATTCAAATCTGTCTCTCCACTCACCATCTGTGTGAACTTTTAGAATTGATTTAATCTCATTAAGCCTCAGTGGTCTCCATGTAAAAAAATATATAAAATAGCCAAAAAAAAAAAAAAAAGTAAACTGAAAGAACTTTAAAATTTTTCATGATTTATTTTGAACATGATTAAATAAATTTCTCTTTCTATAGTCTGCCATCCTCATGGGTAGTTGAGACATCCACAAAAATTTATTCCTTTGTAAATATTTATCAATGACTAATCTTTTAATTTCTGTGCCAATTACACCATTTTTCAGTTCTTTCTCACCTCTAAAAATAGGGAATCCTGACTCTCTACACTCTCAATAGTTTCAGAAAACAGTTAGAATGAAGGTGAGGTATGAAAATGAGGTTTTGTACCTCCTTTCATATAAATATATATAAATGACTGTAGAATTATTAATACTATGGAAATAAAAAATATTTATGCCACCAGTAACACCTGAATAACACATTTACCTAGAATTTGCAGCAAAAGCATCATTCTAACATGTCTACATTAAAATCAGCTAGTATCAGAAACTTTTATACCAGGTATTAAATCCCAAGTATACTGGATTCATGGAATTCCTCATGGTTTTATAGCTTCAGGGAACAGTTAACAAGGCAATTAAACAAGACTATTCATTGAGAAAGTCAAGTCAATCTTATTTAATAAGATTCAAAAAGTTTTGTTTAGAGACTGATTCTCTATTGAAAAATGCACAGTCATAATTGTTTTTCACATTATATATTGAGTTTTAGTGAATCCAAATGAAAATATAAAATATCCATGTATACTGCACATATATATCCATATATATATATATACATTTGACACTGGCTGATATTTTCCATTTTCCACCACAGATCTGTTTCCAATCCTTTCCCATCTGTTTTTCTGATTCAGGAGACCAACTTGTATGGACTGTTATCAATTATTTTTGACACATACAGGCAGGAATTGAAAGGAAAGAAAAGCCTGAGGTCAGAGTACTTAATCCAAGGCTCTTTCCCTGCAATGTCATTGAAAGCCACATTCACCCCTTGACCAAAGCCACAATATTGCTGAGGGCAGTAGGACCAATACTGTGCCCTCAGCACAAAATTTCTCTTTTCTGTTTTGATTCTGGTAATTGCTCTTTCCCCTTGTCCCTCCAGGTTTAGATGTGGTGTCTCTGTAGTAAGGACAATTACATCTTTTTTAGTTTCCCATACTCTGTTCATATCTTGTAAAGGGTCCTTTTAATGGTGCTTCTTAAATTGCCCAATTTGTGTGGTGTGTGTTTACTGTCAGACCTTGACTCTTATGATATAGTGAATGGTATTAGGAATAACCCTAGAATCAATCCCTCAAAAAGAGTATCTAGGATTAATTTGCTCACATATTTAAGGAGTATTCAGATAAGTCTCTAGGTGGGGAAATAAGAAACTGTTAATCCATGGAATTATAGTGTTATCATGATAATTTATTATCAGTGATTTCATTTCATGAAGTATAGGCAGAGATATAGGATAGTGAAAAATCTGTGGATCCTGGTACAGAATTATTACTATGATAATGTTGATCATGAAAATCAGAGGTGTTTTGAATTGAAAACCACTAATACCCTATTGTAAATTGGAAAGGGCAATTGGAAGACTTTACTTGCAACTTTGAAGGAGTTTCAAAGTGCTGGTAGTCCATTTGGAAAGATTCATTTGTGGTCCAAGTCAGGATCTGATTGTAAAAATAACAAAGTTGCTATACCCATTAAATGCTAAACATTACCAGAGATTCTGTGTCAAGCTGAGAGAATTGGTGAGAGGATGAGTTGGGACCATAAAACATGCCACAGGAATATTGGGCAGTTAATTGTAAGACTAATAATAAAAATTCCTTCTGAGAAGGGAGTCTCTAACTTCCCCTTAGATAAGGGAACCAGCTGTACTGTAGATAAAAGTTTCTGGTATTTTTGTTTTCCCCTTATGCATTGAAATATATATATATTTCAATATATAAATATATATATATATGGAAAAGTTACCTATTTTACAACAACTGTAGTTTGCCTCCAAGTTACCAGTATCTTACTTTAATCTTCTCTTTTTAATACATGTATGCTACCTAAGTTTGTCTCTGTTCTTTTTCATAAGTTAATACAACTTTTAAGGATTCTGTTTTTATAAATACTGCCAGCATACTTAGTAGCCAGTCCCTGTTTGGCATATATAGTAGATTTGGCTTAATATAGTTTCTTTCTTGCTTAAGCATGTAAACAAAATTGACGTAGTGCTATGAAGTCAATTAAAAGGTGCATGTTATAAACACAGAAGAAAGAGGAACTTACCACATCTAACAAGGACCTCTGAAAATTTTCATACTGTTGAAAAGTCTCAACTGTGTGTAGATTTCAGTTCTACGACTCCTATAAGTTGATCACACTGTCTTGAAAAAAATGACTAAAACTTTTTGCATCTATATATGTAAATATAAATTTATTACTTGATGTAATTAAGCTAATTTTCCCTAACAGGAAAAGTCTATCAATGATTTCACTTAGGAAGTTGCCTGATAAACTTATGTAATTCTTCTCAACATCTAATCTGAACAATCCACAGTGCCTGAGAAATAAGAGTCAAGTATCTCATAGATGAGATGAAGAAATCTAACCAGTACTTAGAGGATATATATGTTATAACCAATGACCTGATTGACATTTGTATTTATTTCAGATTAACCTAATATTTTACATAACTAAGCAGAATGATTGATTCCCATCCACCGGTGACTATGTCTGTTTCAAAGCCTTCCCCTTGTCAATTAATGGATCTAGAATAAAGTGGGTTTTGCTCAGGGCAAAAAACTAGAAATATTGCCATTTTATACTTTTCCTCATTCTTTACAACTAAATCAAGGGTAAATCCTCACTGTTTCACTTCGATCGATTTTTCTTTCTCTCTTCCACATTAACTATCTTCATCCTAACAACACTAACCAGTGCCACTGTCATCTCTTCTCATTGAACTGTTACTCTTATCTGTCTTTTGTTTCCTGGTTCCATGTTCTTTGTGCCATCCAAAGTCATTTTAAATTATATATCAGATCATAGTACATTTCTGCTTAAAATGCCCCAATATTATAAGCAGAATAACACCCAAACTCCTTACCATCATCTAAAATCATGCTAGTCAAAATGTGTTTCAAAAAACCAGCAAAACCGGACATTGTATGTCCTCCCATGGCCCACTGGATGGAATGTGGGAGAGTGTGGGCTATGGTGTGGACCACAGGCCATGGGGTGCAGCGATGCCCAGAGATGTACTCACCAGATGCAATGGATGTGTCATGGTGATGGGGGAGAGTGTTACTGTGGGGGGAGTGGTGAGGTGGGGGCGATGGGGGTGAATGGGGACCTCATATTTTTTGAATGTAATATTTTTTAAAAAATGAATAAATTGAGTAGAATTTGGAAAAAAAAAAAAAACAGCAAAACGGGTGTCCATTGTATGTCTTTTCCAAATGAAGACTCTTAGGCTGTAACCCAGATTAACTGAATTAGTGTGACATTTTAACCAGAAACCTATGTGATTCCTTAGCATATTCAAGTTTGAGAAGCACTAATCTAGAAGGTTCTACATAATTTATTCCAGCATACCTTTTGTTTTCAATTCATATTCATACATACAAATACACATATATCTTATGCACATTTAATACAAAAAAGTGATCTAAGCAAAGTTCACAGTTCAATGAATTTTCACAAAATAACACATTCTTGTAACCTACACACAGATTTAAAACAAACAAATGAAAAAGAACTTTACCAGCATACTGGAAGTCATCTTCATTCCCTCTTGCAGTCACTTCCACCCCTCACCAAAGGTAGTCACTACCTTGACTTTTAACACCACAGGGTAATTTTATCAATTTTTTAACTTTATATAAAGGAAATCATGTAATATTCACTCTTTTTTTTTTTGTTTTTTTTTAATGAAAGATCATGTTTCTGACATTCATTTATAGATTTACATTTCATAATTATTTTACTTCTCATTTTTTGTCTAGTATTCCATTGTGGGATATAGCACACTGTTACTTTTTTTTTTTACAATTAAATTTGGCTTTATTATTATTAATTTTTAACACTCTAATTTTCTGTTTTTTCCATTTTTAAATTTTATTGATACAATTAATATAGCATAAATACATCAAAAGAGTACAATCAATGGTATTTAGTGTAACCACTTATTGGTGCATTCATCAGCCCAATCACTCCAAGAGCATTTTCAGTATTCCAATAATAATAAACCGACAAAACTCATCACATCTCAATCTGTCTTACCTTGTGTACATAGCTGCCATTCATTTTCCTTTCACTAGTATATTTGTATTTTTATTTTGTAAAAATAGTCTTATATATAGAAGACCATCCATATTCACATTTACATGAGATTTTTACTATCTTATACAGTTCCATGCTATAGTTTTTAGCTTTCCTTCTAGTAATATACATGACCTTAGACTTTCCTATACAAACATTGTTGGAACCATGCAATAGCACTGCTAGTAATAACAGTGAGGACAGTGGCGATCCTTGTCTTGTTCCTGATCTCAGCAGGAAATCTTTCAGTCTTTCACCATTGAGTATTATACTAGCTGTAGGTTTTTCATATATGCACTTTACCATAGTGAGAAAAGTTTCTTCTATTCCTATCTTTTGGAGTGCTTTATTAAAAAAGTGCTGTGTTTTGTCAAATGCCTTTTCTGCATCAATTGATAGGTTCATGCGAATTTTTTCTTCAGTTTATCACGTGGATTATTAACTAATTGATTTTCTTGTGTTGAACCACCCTTGCATACCTGGGATAAAACCCACTTGATCATGGTGTATAATTATTTTAATGTGCTTTTGGATTATGTTTGCAAGTATTTTATTGAGGATTTTTGCATCTATAATTCATTAGAGATATTGGTCTGTAATTTTCAATTTTAATAATATCTTTTTTTCTTTATTTTCTTTTAAATGTTACATTAAAAAATTATGAGGTCCCCACACACCACCCACACCACCCCTTCCCCATCAACAAACTCTTCCATCATTGTGGCACATCCAGTGCACCCAGCGAATACATTCTGGAGGACCGCTGAAGCACACAGACAGTGGTCCACATTGTAGTCCACACTCTCCCCCAGTCCACCGAGTGGATCATGACAGAACACACAAAGTCCAGCATCCGTCCCTGCAGCGTCACCTAGGACAACTCCAAATCCTGAAAATGCCCCCACACCATATCTCTTTTCTCTCCCGACCATCAGCAGCCACCATGGCCACCCTCGCCACATCACTACTACAATTTCTTCCCTTACTAATCACAATAGTTCCCCAGAAGAACACCAGTTAAGTCCACTCTAATCCATACTCTGTTCCTCCATCTTGTGGGCCTGGGATGGTTATGTCCAGTCCCCCTCTACATCAAGAGGGGGTTTAGATCCCACATGGATGATGGATGCAATTCTCATGCTTGCAGCTGTAGACACTCTTGGCTCGCTGGTGTGGTGGTTGACCTCTTCACCTCCCTGTCATCTGGCCATGGTAAGTCCAAGAAATCAGAGGGTAGGAGCTGCAAGTTTGTTGAGCCCCAGGGCCTGGCCGTCACATGGACAGTTCAGAGATCCAGATCTCCTGAGCATACACCAACTCAAACGCCAACCACAGGTCCAGTAAAAGTGACAGAAGAGGCATGTGTAGAAAGGTTATATCTGATTCCAACTCCATCACACTCAGGAACACAAACTCCAAAGTAGGGCTAACAGACATGGCCATGGACTCCAGAGCCATCCGCCCTGACCACATAAGCAAATGGGTGAGGAAAAAGTACATGGAAGTTTGGACCTGGGAACTAATCTGATTAGTAAAATCATCCCAGAGTTGTGGTCAGGGTGATGAGGCAAATCAGTAGAAATAACACAAAAAAGGATAGAGTGCATCTCTGGATGGCTGACTAGTAAAAGAAGAAAATCCTTGGTTACTTCAGTGCCATTGCATTTGGGAACTATCTTCATCTTCATATTTTCTTTTAAAGAAGAATTTGCCAGATATAAAAGAAAAGAAAGAAATAATATGCAGGACAAGAATAGGCAAAATCAATGAGCATTAAAGCACACTGGTTTTAAAAGGAGAGGACCAAAAGGATTTCCCTTAGAGTTAGAAGAGTTATGATAGGTGACATCATGGTTTGAGGTGCTGATCAAGGTGGGTAATGCATTTGAAAAGCAGTTTTGAGGTCCAGCACCATATTCTGCTGCATGAGTTGTAACTCCCAGCTTAACTCTGCTAGCACAGATGGTATTTGCCGTAACACATTAGTGTCCTTAGTAAGACCATGGAATCTGGGCTCCTGATACTCAAGCATACCCCCCACCCATAGTCAGATCATGACACAATAGTTGAGGGAATGGGTTCAGTGAGTGATTCTGGCTCAACTAAACAATATTGCTACCAAAGGCAAACCTCTCATAAGTTGGAAGTATATCTTTCCTGAGGGTCTTAAGTCTCAGTCTGGGCTATATATTCATACTCTATTCAGTTTCTTTCATTTTCAACTTCTCTAACAGCAGTGGATCACTCCCAGTCCCTTGGTATCCTGTCCATTCCAGCTCCTTCATACTTGGTTAACAACTGAAAATCTGGACTGTTTCTTCATGTAATTCCTATCGTTTATCTCACAACTTTCCTCTTATCTCACAAAAGTCCTCATTTATCCCCCGGCCATTCCTAAACAACTTACATCCAAACCATGAAGAGGTCTGCTCAGAATTCAAACTATTTTATAGCGAATCTGGAAAACCACTTGTGAACAGTTCCTCTTCTACCAGTCAGGTCGAAGATAAAATAATCTCTTCTCCAAGCTACTGCAATGTTCTCCCTTCTTCAATACCTCAAATAATTTATTCAGTCAGCACCAGTCAGTGATCTTTCATAAACATAAAATATCATGTTGCTGATGAAAATGGCCCAAGTCTTTCCATCATTTTTTAATGATGATTTCCAATTATGTGACAGTCTTAAAAGTGTGGATGTTATGCCCCTCCAGATGCGAATTATATAATGTTCTATTTTGTGTCTGCCTATTCATTTAATTTAAAGCAGTCATTTCTTGCTGGCAAAGTAAGTTCATAAATTGAAAAAGTATTATGGTGCGTTTCTGTATAAATGAATATCAGAAAATTCCTAAATTAAAATATGGACTAGATTGTACTTACTGATATTCTATTATAAAACTATTGTGATCAGTAACAGAAGAAATTTTAGCATCAAGGTGGAGAAAGTGGCCATGGTAGTTGCTGAAGGCAGGGAAATGGTAGAAGAGATGTGATGTGGGGGCATTTTTGGGATTTTGAGTTGTCCTAAATGATATTGCAGGGTCAGATGCTGGACTTTATATATCCTGCCATAACCCAATGAATGTACTGGGGGAGAGTGTGAACTACTATCTATGTAGTACAGCAATGTCCCAAAATGTGTTCACTGAGTGCAATGAATGTGCCACAATCATGGGGGAGGTTGTTGGTGTTGGAGGAATGGGGTGAGTGGGTAGGGGGTATACAGGAACCTCTTATATTTTTAATGTAATACTTTTTTGTCTGTATATATATTAAAAAAATATAATTCACAAAAATGATGTGGTGGGGTAGGGAATGGGTTATATGGGAACCTCTTATGTTTTTTTGTTTTTTTCTTGTTTTTTAATGCAACGTTCCTTGTGATCTATTAACTTTAATTTTAAAAAAATACAAGCAATAAAAAAAGAAAATAATAAAAAAGAGATTTCCTCAAATAAGAGCCATCATCCTGTTTTAAGGATAATCAAATCTTTAAGTATTTATTTATTACGCAAACAAGGGACCTCCACATTAACAGGTCAAGCAATAAGGGCCACCAATTCTAATTTGCTACAAGGAATTTCTATTCCATAGCAATATTTCAAGCAGCAAGATTTTATTTTACTTCTTCTTTATTATTTTTTTTTGTATAAGATATCAGGAAATAAAAACACAAACATTCCAACGGAGCAATCTTTCCAACTCAGTGTGAGAAAACTATTATATTAATGCTCAAATATTCAAATTTCATGGGTTGGTAGTAAGGCACATTTTAATATTGACATACAGCCTTATCTCTAATGATTTTCTCACAACTTAACCCATAATTTGAAGGTTTGCCAAAATTTGGGACTATACTTTGACCTGAAACAGTGAGTATACCAGACAAGTGAACACATCTGTTGGTTTTTTATTTTTATTTTTATTTTTTTTTTTAATTTTTTAATTTTTTATTGACTTTGTAATAATATTACATTAAAAATATATATGTGAGGTCCCATTCAACCCCACCCCCCCCACCCCCCCCTCTCCCCCCCCCCAACAACACTCGTTCCCATCATCATGACACATCCATTGGATTTGGTAAGTACATCTTTGGGCACCTCTGCACCTCATATACATTGGTTCACATCATGGCCCATACTCTCCTCTATTCCATCATGTAGGCCCTGTGAGGATTTACAATGTCCGGTGATTACCTCTGAAGCACCATCCAGGGCAGCTCCATGTCCCGAAGACGCCTCCACCTCTCATCTCTTCCTGCCTTTCCCCATACCCTTTGTCCATTATGTCCACTTTTCCCAATCCAATGCCACCTCTTCTATGTGGACACTGGATTGGTTGTGTCCATTGCACCTTTATGTCAAGAGGAGGCTCAGATTCCACCTGGATGCTGGATGCAATCCTCCCATTTTCAGTTGTAATCACTCTAGGCTCCATGGTGTGGTGGTTGTCCTTCTTCACCTCCATCTTAGCTGAGTGTGGTAAGTCCAATAAATCAGATTGTAGGTGCTGTAGTCTGTTGAGGCTCAGGATCTGGCTATCACATTGTCAGTCCAGAGATTCAAATCCCCTAAATATATCTTAAACCCCAACATTAACTGCACCTCCAGCACATTAGCATGAAAGTCTTATGAAGGGAGATCCCATCTGAGTCCAGATTCATCACACATAAACACCATTTCCAAAGAGGGGCCATCTGCCCTGGTAGTTAACCCCATCGGCCATGACCATAACTCCCATGGGTCTCTTTAGCCCTCAAAGGAACCAATATCTGGGGGTTGTATCTGCTTTATCTGTCTCTCTGACTCTGCTCAGTTGTGCATGAGGGCAAACCTTCTGCCAGCCTCCAGACTCTTTTTTAGAAACTCGTAGCCATATAAACTCATTTCTCCTTTCCATTTCCCCCTTACTTTAGGTCAAACAGCATTTTAAAGTCATGGTATTTTATGTAGACGTGGATATTCTGCTGATCCGCATTGAACCTTCCGTATAAGGTCATTTTCCAGTTGCATCATCAGTTGGTAGTTGATAGTGGTCCCTCGTTGCCAGGGAGGCTCATCCCCGGGTGTCATGTCCCACGCTGGGGGGAAGGCATTGCATTTACATGCTGAGTTTGGCTTCGAGACTGGCCACATTTGAGTATCTGTTGGTTTTTTAATCCTCTAACTAATGCGATGACAGATAAAATACAATTATTCTTATACTACTTTCAGGCCAACACCTAATCATTAACTTTATGAATGATCCTCATTCTTGGACCTGACTTTGAGTAAAAGCAGTTTGGTAAAATAAACTCAATGGGTCAATCTTGTTCAACACAAATCCATAATGTTCATCATTAAAAGGACTCTCAAATTGGACCAGTATTTATTCTGTCTTCCACTGGTTATGTCATTCTCATGCTATTAAGACTAATTCATATCCTTCCTCTCTCATCAACCATGCAGCCCCACTTCTATCACTCTTTATATGACCTCACCTCAGAACTTATAAAGACAATCTGAAACCTTCTGATGGGAACCCTCTCACCTTTACTAAAATAAATATAAAAACTCATCATCACATATTTTCCCTTCTATATTCTTGAAAGTAATATCTAATTTCTTTGTCAATGTTAAGAATCCATGCACTCACATATCAAGCAGGATACACAAATATTAAGTAGGGATTTCATCCTCAAAGGAGAATCTAGTACAACCAAACATCAAATTAATATTATGCCCTTGAAGTGCAAAGGATATTTTATTTGCCTCTTAAGAATTATTCCTAAAACACTTTAGAGAAAATACCTACGGTATACATTATCAACCTTTCTAGCATCTGACAAAATATGGTAAATCAAATTTCTTCATTTGTACACTAAAAAATATAGCTTGTTTTTCCTTTTGTGATTAGTATTTCAACAATGATGGCAAGAACAATAATTTCATCAATTGCACTTGACTTTTCTATTCATACGTTAATCATTCATTGTATCTCTAAAATATTAATTATTATGTGCAAAGTCGTTCTCCTGTATGTCTACCAGCTAAATTAGCAATGGCCTATGGTGCAATCCTTAAAGAGTATTTGTAACAAAATCTTATATTTACAATAAATGAATGAAGAAAGAATGGCTAGAGCTGGAGTCAAAAGCTATATTTGAATATTATCTGTACTTCCCTAGACAAGCATTTTCATGAATAGGTTAGTGGAACAAATAATGGGGACCACAAAATACACACTTTTCCCAGATATTGTATTTTCTTTCCCTTTAGACATTTTTTTTTGCAGGAAATTTGAAAAAATTAACAAATACGGAGTTCTCCAAGAAGACATCTAATTGTGTGAATGTGTGGATGCATGCAAGTGGGTGTGTGTATGCACGTGGCATATATATATGTTTGTATAAGTGTGTGTGCATTAAAGAGAGGGACAAAGTCTGAGTTTAAGAATGATGGAAAAACAGGCAGAAATACAGGTAACAAAGAGATAGTAGGTGAAAATATTTTATGTAAATATGCTAATGTACTTGTTGAGAGAGAGCAATATTTATCCTTGGCTGAAGAGATCAATGAGAAGATGGTAAAATGGTGGGGTGAAATAAATGAAAAATAAGGATTGAAAACAGCAACATTCCTTGCTGCTTTCAATTCACAAAGGATGAGAAAATGTCCTGCCCAATCACACTACAGTGACTGAATTCACTCTGTTGGGACTCACAGACGATCCAGTGCTTGAGAGGATTCTGTTTGGAGAGTTTCAGGCCATCTACCTAATCACACTGGTGGGAAATCTGTACATGATTGTGTTGGTCAGGACCATTTCCCACCTCCACACTCCCATGTATTTCTTCTTGGACCACTTCTCCTTTGTAATCTTTGCTATTCCTCCAACAATACTCCAAATATGCTGTACAACTTCCTCTCAGTCCAAAAGACCATCTCTTATGCTGGATGCTTCACACAGTGTCTTCTCTTCACGCCCTGGTGAGCACTGAGTTTTACATTCTTGCTTCAATGGCATTGGATCACTATGCAGCTATCTGCAGTCTTCTGCATTACAACACCAGAATGTCCAAGAATATTTGCGTATCTTTAGTCACTGTCTCCTGTACTTATGGCTTCCTGAATAGACTCTCTCAGACATTATTGACTTTTCACTTATTCTTCTGTGGTTCCCTTGAAATCAATCATTTCTATTGTGCTGATCCTCCTCTTCTAATATTGCCCTGTTCTGACACCTCTGTCAAAGAGATGGCAATGTTTGTAGTTGCTGGCTTTACTCTCTAGCTCTCTCTTCATCATTCTCCTGTCCTACCTTTTCATTTTTGCAGTCATCTTGAGGATGCATTCTGCTGAAGAGAGGCACAAAACCTTCTCTACTTGTGGTTCCCATCTGGCAACAGTAACTATATTTTATGGAACTCTCTTCTATAGGTACTTGAGGCCCCCAAATGAGAAATCTGTAGAGGAGTCCAAAACAATTGCAGTCTTTTATGCTTTTTTGACCCCAATGCTGAACCCATTGATGAGGAACAAAAAGCATAACCTTGCAAAATATTTAACAAGTCACTTCTGCCCCCGCTTCTGTGGATAGGCCTGTGAGGGCAAGCCTTGCAGGAGAAAATCAAATAACTACTACCCCTGTTTCTGTAAATCAGCTTGTAAAAACATGGCCTAGCAGAAAGATATCAAATGAGTGACTTCACCCCCCACCTCTGTAAATCAGCCCACAAACTTGCAGCTTCATACTGCCTCTGTAACCCCCCTGTTTGCAAAATTTCATCTAGCAACGCATTAGCCAATGAGCAAAAGTTATGCTGATCCCACCTGAAATCCTACATAAACCTATGAAAACTGAAAAACGGGGCTCAGAATTTGGAGATTGATTCTCCTGAGCCTATGCATAATAAAACTGTTCATCCTCCTTTCTGGAATGCTGGTTGTGAGTTTCTATGGTTCAGAACTCCTGGCTTTGCTATAACATAAGGAACAAGGATGTGATCCATGCCCTCCAGCAAGTAATCAAGGTAAATCTCTTCCACAAAATTGTAAATTAGATATCTGTTCATTTGAGGGCTTTGATAACATAGGTACTCCCTTCCAAAGACAAACCTATTACTCTAGAGTTAGGATTTATCATCATGAACACTGAATGACCACTCTAGTTAAATTCTTCTCAGATTAACATTATGAAGACAAATCATTTTAATCAAAACTTTAATATTTAATTTAAAAATGGTTTATATGGCAGGAATCCTCCAAAAATAAATTGATTGAAATTCATGAATTAATGTAATAACTTAATGTTTTATTCATTTGGGGATAAATTTTTCACTATATTCTCTTGATGGCTACAATGAAAACATATCTTCTCTGAATTTCATGACTCACAGATCTTTAGTGAGCTTCAAGATAAAGTGTTAGTTTTGGACTTTTTATTTTAGTGACAAAATATTTTCTACTCCAATGTGTGTACAGAACAATATTGTAAAAACTGATTTGACAAATTTTTAAATATTTGAGTCAATCATAGGTTTAAGTTTTCTCTAGATTTCCCACAAATCAATGTTTCAACCCTCTTTTTACCTTCTATCAATATGATGGTCCTCAGTTTTGAAAACAAAACTGGCAACATCTACTTATGAGTTTCCAAAATTAATGATCCAATTCAATTACTACTATAGTGTAATGGCATTTCAGGCCTTTGGATAAATGAAAGGTTTAGTAGCTCTGATTTAGGATTAATTTACAAAGAGTCAATAGGGTCTCCTAATGGGCTCTGCAGATCCAATATTAACCTGAGACAATGCACAAAGTTGTAAATGTGTTGGAGGGCAAGATCTGATGTTTATTTTTGTTCAAGAGGGGACTGTTACTCCAAAATTTTAAGAAACATTGACTTAATCCACCTCGACCAACAATTATCAAAATTTCCATTGATAAAAAATAATACTAAAGTAGGATATATGAAAAGATACATAATTCATACACATTTATTCATGCATTGTTGTCAGCCAGATGGTTACATTTTGGATCATATATATTTAAGTTTTATCATGGGTTTTGTCCATACAGACCATCAGTTTATCCCAGTCTACTTCCTTCCTTTCATCTGATAACATACCTCCCACACTCACAGGCTTACTTCACTCAATATAGGTTCTTTAAGATGCATTCCTGTTGTTGCATGTGTCAATACTGCACGCCTTCTTACCACTGAGTCATATTCCACTGTATGTATATACCATATTTTGATTATTCACTCATTAGTATAACTACCTATTTTAATCCTGGCAATTGAATCTGTAAAGAATTATTAGTCCCCTTTATAACATTCAATAAATGATGGGTGACAATATTTTAGATTAGAATGCTGTACAGTTATTAAAATGTTTTATTTTGAAATTTCCTGTCAAAGAAATGACAAACCATTTTATATAATATTTTTTGAAATAGGTTACAAAATAAATAAATAAATATATATATAAATCAACTTTGTAGAATTAGTAAGATTAAAGAAAACACAAGTTTATATCTATGTAAAATTTTTCCACATTGAGCAATTATTGTTTTTTAGCAACAAAAACTAAAAAAAGTTCATTACCAAGATAGTCCAGATTTTAGAATATAAAAGTATGTCTTTATTAATATTAGCACTTGAATATGAAAGTAGGAAACAACAGGTGGAATAAAACCTGCTCTATAACATACATTGAACTCTGCCCCTGAATAGTTTGAAATTATTCAGGGGTAAACATATGAGTATTTGTTTGTAAAGAGTGAGAGGTGAGTCATCATCAATACCTCAATCTACACTCTCTTCATCTTGAAAACAAAATTTCACTTTATTAAAGTCCCTCCTACCTTCAAGTTTAAACATTATATCACAGTAAATTACAATAGCATTAGGTAGAAAAATAATCTTTGGAAGCTTTGTAACCATAAATGTTATAGGATGCATAAATGTTTCCTCTGTTGATTTTATATCTAGTAAATTATCACATTTACAGAATAGAAATAAAAACTTCCAATACTGTTGAGGATGTAATGAAGAAAGAGTACCCATTTGTCGGTGCGGTTTCACATATTCCCTCCAAAAAAGTATTGCAAATGACGTACGAAAAGAAATTGTGGAGAACTATTTTAGTATAATAACTGACAAGAAGCATCAGCTTTTATTTCTGAAGATTTTCATACCGAGAATTAAAAAGAATGAAAAATTCCTCTCAATGATGTAATAGAATACAGCAAATTATTAATACCCATTTATATTATGCCCTTAAGAGAAAAATTAATTTCACACAATATAAAGCAATCTGGAATGTTACAGTTATCTCTAAAACACTAAAATCAAATTTTCATGCATATTAGAGAAGCTGTTTTCTTAAAAACAATATGTGTTAGATGAGAATTGGAAGGTAATAAATTTTATTACTAAAATTAAATCGCAAATAATTGTTGATGTAATTTAATAGCACAATTATATAAACCCTTTCAACCATAAGAAAAATTAAAAATTAGAATTGGCATTTCTTATTAAGAAGGGAATATCTTTGATAAAATTGATGAAACAAACCATCATGTCATAAAAACAGAGAATATTTTAGTTTTTTTTCTGAAATAATGAAACATATGGTTTTAAATTTACATAAAATTCACATAAAAATGCAATGAAATTACAGTGAGAAAAAAATCTGGAATTAGAAATAGGAGTTTCTTATGAAAAGTTAATCCACTTTAATTGGAGGAAAAGATATAAGATATCACATGATTGTAAATCATTTTTGTGTTCAGAAGAAATTTATAGGTCAATTCACTTTGCTGATAACAGTAACTCAGTGATGTTCAGTATGATGGCCTAGGGAATGAAGCTAAGGACATATTTGCTATGTCAAAAGTTAGAAATAAAATATTGAGTAAGGCTAAAAACATAAGCCTGATTTATCAGAAGCAGAAGACTTCTGCTGTTGTGTTTCCTATCATCACTTCACATTCATAATTTCCATTTGATGCTCACTCAGTCCCAAGCTATGAATATATTGCTATTTCGAGATCTGCATTCATGCAGTACCAAGGTGTGTGGGTGGCAGATATTTTGTATTGGTTTTGATATTTATCTTTTTTAAATGGGATCATTCCAGAAATTGAACTTGCCTCCTTTTTACCAAGGCTTCTCATGAACACTCTGTTCACAGCCTGTTTCACCTCCTTATTTCTCAGAGAGTAAATAAATTGGTTCAGCATGGGACTCACAAAAATACAAAATACTGCTGCAATTCTCTCTTATTCCAGAAACTGTTCACTCATTGGTCTCAGATACATGCAGATTAGGGACACATAGAACATAGTGACACCTGTCAGGTGAGAGCTCAGGTGGAGATAGCTTTGTGCTGCCCCTTATTGGAATTAATTCTCATAATGATAGTGAAAATGAAAATGTAGGAGATGAGAATGATGGGTAGGGAAGATTTGAGGTTGATCCCAGCTGACACAAACAAGGCCATTTGCTTTACCTAAGTGTCAGAGCATGCCAACATTAAGAGGGGTGGGTCAGCACAGTAGAAATGGTTAATAGTGTTGGATCCAAAAAAGGACAGGTGGGAGGTCAGTATTACCTGCATCGTACCCACCATCAAACCCCACAGGTAGGGGAAAGTGACCAGGCTGATGCAAACTGGCCTGGACATTCAGCTGTTATACTGCAGGGGATTGCAGATGGCCAACTTCCAGTCATAGGCCATGGCACCAAGCATGTAATACTCTGTAAGGATCAGGGTCACAGAAACAAAACACTGTGCCAGACACCCAGCATAGGAATTTGTTTTCTTCTCAGGTAAGAAGTTAACAAGTATCTGAGGAGAGATATTAGTGGAGTAAAACATATCCACACAAGCTAAATGAGTAAGGAAAAAGTACATGGGGGTTTGCAACCAGGGAGTGATTCTATCAGTAAATTCATCCCAAAGTTTCTAGTCAGAGTGCTGAGGTAAATCAGGAGAAACACCAAAAAAATAACACACTGCAGCTCTGGTTTGCTGGTCAATCCCAGCAGAATAAACTCTGTTGTCTCGGTGCCATTGCATTTTGGAACTAACTTCATCTTCATATTCTCTAAGAAGAGAAAAAGAATTTTCCAGATGCAAAAAGAGGCATAAATTATATGCAATCCAAGAATAAGCAAAATCAATGAGAATTAAAACACACTGATTTTGAAATGAGAGGTTTACAAAGATTTCCCTTAGAGTTAGGGGAGTTACAATAGATGCCATCCTGGTTTGAGGTGCTGATTCGGGTAGATAATGCATTTGAAAATGAGATTCTGAGGTCCATGCATTCTGCACTGACTGTGTTGCAACTCCCAGCTTAATTCCACTAACAAATATGGGATTTGACTTAGCCCATTAGTGGCTAATAAGGTTATGGAATCTGGGCTCCTGATGCTCAAACATATCCCCACCCACAGTCAGATCATGACACAAATGCTTAAGGGAATAGGTTCATTGGGTAATTCTAGGACAACCAGACATCATTGCCATCATGGGCAAACCTATAATTTGGGAATCATAACCTTCTTGAAACCCATAAGTCAGAAGAGGTGTGGTCTCAGTTATTTGTTTTATATAGTTTCAAACTCATTCAGTTTCTTTCCCATTTCTTACTTACTCCCTAGGAACAAGTAATCTCTCCACTCCCATGGTGATTTTTTCCTTCCCAGTTCCTTCATACCAGATTAACACTGATAAATTGAATCTTTGCCTCACTTAATTTCTATCTCTTATGTCACAATTCTCTTATATCCCAATATACCAATGTATTTCAACATCTTTCCCTTATGCTTTGTATCCAAACCATCAGGACGTCCTGTCAGCTCTACCTTCAAAACATAATATGATGAATGTGAAAACCATTTGTCAAAACTTCCTCTGCTAGCAATGAATTCTAAGAGAAAAACATCTCTTGCTAAAGTTACTGTAATGTTCTGCCTTCTTCCATACTTGATCCTCATTTGGCCAACATCAGGCATTGATCTCTTATGAACATAAAACAACAGGTTAGTGATTAATTAAAATGGTCCAAGTCTTTTAATCACTTGGTTTTTGGCTAAAATCTAAACTCCTTACTGTCATCTTTAAATGCCTGTATTATATTTTCCCAGCTACCTCTTCAAACTCTTTTCTGACCACTTTCTCCTTTATTCCTTCTACCCTTGTCACATTGATCTTCTAGCTGTTCCTTGAACAGGCTCAGCACTTTCCTACCGAAAAGTTTTGCACTTGCTCTTTCCTCTACCTAGAATTTTCTTTCCCAAGAATATTAAATGACTCCATTTATCATTTCATTTACATCTCTCTTCTAATAACATCTCCTCATCCCAAAGTTTCCAGTCAATTTGCTGGCCACATGTTTAAATTATCTCTATTCCAAATTATTCTTTACTTGTGAAATATGTTTTACTTTTCCTCATATCACTTATCATTCCCTGCAATTATTATCCATTCGTATGCTTGTTGTCTGTCCTCGCCTATTAAAATTTTAGTAACATAAGGTCCATAGATTTATTTGTGCCACTCAGATGAGTGCCTGAGTCATAGTAGATACTAACCAAGAAATCACTTGAATGGATGGATGAATTATGAGGAAACCCTCCCAAGTCTCTATTGTTGCTTTTTCATTATATGAGGACTTTGCAGCTTTCTGATATCACCAGTGGCTTCTTGGACACTGAGGTATAAAAACTCATTGCTATCATCTGGAAAATGTACAGGAGGTAGCACAAGTAGATAGAAGATCAATTAAGGGTTTCCTCTAGTACCACAAGCTGGTTATAATGGTGCCTGATACAAAACTTCAGTAACTTATGTTTAGAAAATGTAGATTGGACTGCTAGAAATTAGGTCAAAGTTCACTCAGGACTGAAGTAGTAAATCACCATTAATCCTCATGATAAATTTTTAAAAACCGGGAAGACAGAGAATGTTGATCTTCTAAAGAGTGCCTATACAGCTTTATCAAAATCACATAATCAAGAAGCTAAAAGCTAACATTAGATCAGTGGTTATCAACCCTGGCTTCATACTGGAATCAGGTATGGACCTTTTAATAACCCTGAAGCTTGGATTCCAACCCAGCATAGCAAGGTAAGACACACACTGGTATTTTAACAAGTTTTCACGTAATTATAAGTCACAGCCAGACAATTGAAATGACCTTGTTTAAACCAAATAAAAGTGTTGCTTTCACATATTTTTCCCTCTGATAAGATCTGTTTTTTTCCCTAACAAAGGGTTGTATGATGTTCTACCAAAGTCCCTCCTGTCTCTAATGGCATATACAAAAGTTTTCTCCATCAGTCATATATAAGGAAAAGTCCCAGCCTCTGACTTTAGCCCTTAAAGTTTTCTGTTGGTTTCAAAAAAGTTGTAAAGAGGAGATTTTCCTGACAGCCTCCATAAACCTATCTCAAGTTTTCTTGAACTCAAGAAACAGGATTTAAAAAAAATAAAACTTTCTTACCCATGGTCATAGCATCTTATTATTACACACAGCACCAGGGTTTTGTTTTTTTTTTTTTTTTTGAAGACCCATGAAGAAACACAATTTATGAAATGACAAGTTTTGTATTGTTATCTTTCAGATAGTAGGCAGGAGTGGGGAAGTCTGGTATTTTCTTAGTGTACCCACCTGCTATGATAAATTCCACACAAAAGGTTGGCTTAAACCACAGGGATTTATTAGCTCATGGTTTTGAGGCTAGGAGAAGTCCAAAATTAAGGCATCATTAAAGTCTGTTGAGGTCTGATGCTGGCTGCTGGCCATTCCTGAGGTTCCTTGGCTTGTATTCATGCCTCATATCACATGGCAAATTCCATCCTTTCTTCTCTTGGGTTCCGTTAACTTCTGCCTTCTGCTTCTTTCTCCTGTGGCTTTATCTTTATTAGGCTAGGGTTATCTCAATTAAGATCTACCTTCATTTTAATCATGCCACATCTTAACTAAAAATAGCATCTTTGAGAGATCCTATTTACTAGGTTCATACCCACAGGAACTTGGACCAAGGTTAAGAGTATGCCTTTTCAAGGGTACACAACCCAATCTACCACAGGTAGGAAGGCTCTGGGTTCTCATCCACACTAAAGTGCTCAGGCTTTTTAAAAGCCAGCAAAATTTATCTGTGCTGAGAATTTTTCAGGTGCAGGTACATGCTATGACACACAATAATGTATGCTTCCACAGATAAGAAACATTCCCAATTTTCAAGAATTGCTCCTCCATTCTGCATTGCTTTCTCCTTCCAAGAAGTAGATCAATGAGGAAATGGTGAAATAAAGACTTTAATAGAAGATAATTAATATTAAACATATAAAAGATACTGCAATCACTACTAATTTCATTTCATGTTTGTTGAGAGGAAATAAGAAGAAATCAAACAATATCATGTTTTGGCTTATGAGTTCCTGATTTTCAAAATCTTCAGACATACTTGTGAAGTTATGGTGTTTTCTTAGCCTCTGCAAAGGTCTCAAACATGGGAAGATTTATACCTGAAAGACTAACTTTGAGACCTTCATCCCTGAAGAATTCATCACAAAATCATCCATGAGACATCATTTTTCCTCCCTTTGGAGGTGTTTACAAAAGTCACATTTGAATGGGTAGAATCCTAATTTATGAGGTAATCATTAGATGCACGTAGTAGCACTTGGCAATTGCAAAAACACACTATGCCTAATTTTATTCTGGGATCAAATTAGGGCAGTTATGAAAGTGTTCATGCCTTCATAATCACAAAGCATTTTCCATCACAGTGGTTATCACCTACTCAGCTGGAATTGTTTTACTTCTATCTGGTGCTTTTCTATGCTTTCCTATGGCCTTTCCCTCCTTCTCTTTCTTTTCTGTTTCTTTTATTATACCATACATGCTCTGAAGACAGAATTAATGTTAGTTTAATCTTGGTATCCTCTGGAGAGATCTGAAAATTATATTTGCTGAATTAAGATTTAGCGAAGAGATGATAAATAAATAACTAATGACAATGGGTAGATGGTTGTAAACCCAATGGCCTTTTGCATAAATAGCACTTTATCTCATAATAACCTAAGATCATTTCTTTTTATCTATTAAATGCAAAATATGGGGAATCCATTTTTAGATTCTATTTACATATTTGTTTAAGTTAAATTAGCTCAAGTGGATGTATCAACAGGGGGTTCAAACATGTTAGTAAGAAATATGGGAGAGGTTTAAATGACATTAGACAGAAAGATTTTGGAAGACATTTCAAGTTCCTCTCCCTATATCCCTAGCCCCAGAAGATTCTGCATCAGTCAGGTCAATGGAGGTTGGAGAGATCATGAAAAGGATCAATGCAATTCCAATTCTGTGTGTGGCTGAAGCTGGTCACATAGGGAAGAAATGAGCAAGAATTTATTTAGCTACTCTCAACTTCTAAGACAGATTCTCAAACACAAATTTACCTACAATACAATTAGCAATTTTAATATCCGACTCATGTTTGGTCTGCAGTTAATTCAGGATCCCAGAGGAAGGTCATTCAGTGGCTCTTTAAACTCTATCAATGGTGAGCCCAGAAATATGTCAAACATTTTTAAAAAATAGTCATTCTTTTTAAAAAAATGGTCATCACAGTAATTATTATTCCTGCTAAAACAGCTGGCACATTAATTGAGTAGCTACCACGTGCTACTTTGGCCTGGTCAGGGACATAACGTGAAACAAAATTCCACCCAAATGCTTTAGCTGAAAATAATTTAATGAAAAGATAGAGAATGGGGCGAGGTTAAGGAAACAAATCAATGAAGGAGAAGCACCTGGAGGTCAATTGCAAAAATGGGTTTTTACAATTTTCATCCCAAATCTCGAAGGGGCAAAGACAGTGGATAGTTCACCAGAGTCCAGTGAGAGCTGGAATGGGAAGAAGGTTCTTTGCAACCTTCAATCCCAACATACATCTTGGGCACAGTTCTCCTTTAGAGGCAAGCAGTTATTCTAGCGTCTTCATAATGAAGCAGGAACAGAATGAGAAAGAAATTGAGCAACTCCTCTCTGCTTCCCACCTCTAAAATCCTGCTGGTATCTCCCAATTTCACACTGACCTAGAAATTACCCTAGAGGTTAAACTCTGGGTGCACAAAGCAAGGCAGAGAAGAATAGTTTGGGGCTGGAATTAGGAGATACAAGAGGAGAATCACCAAAACACCTATATTATCCATAAACACACCTATGTATAATTATTTCTATATAAAGGCTAAGGTTCAGGGCTCAGAATCAGTAAATACCTAGTCCAAGTTCACCAAATAGTATTTGATCTTTCAGTGTTTTTTGTCAAGCCCTCAATATTAGTGAATGCAACTATGAACCTTATTCTTGAAAAATTAAAATTTAGTGTTTACCATAGCTTCCAAGGAGAGGAGTGAGGAAGAATAGGTGGAGCATAGAGCATTTTTAGAGCATTGGAATTTTTCTGCATGATTTTTCAATGGTGGCTACAGACTGCTATACATTACATCAAAATTTATAAAAGTATACTGTGTAAAGTATAAACCATAATGAAACTATTGACCATAGTTTGTAGCTATGCTTCAATTTTTGTTCATCAGTTGTAACAAATGTACCATACTCACATATGTTTCTATTAATACGGGAAAATAAATGTGAGAAGAGGAAGGGGTGGAGATTATAGAGAATCTCCTATATTTTCAATATGATGTTTCTGCAACCAAGAGCTTCTTCAGGGATATGGAAAAAAATGACGCTGGGGGAACATAAAGAGGAATTTGTCAGTATAAACAAAAAATAACAGCTCTTATGGTGATGGAAGGTACAATGCAAAAAAATATTGGCTTTGTTTTGGGGGAGGTTTGGATTAGAGAAAAATTAGAGCTAAGGAAGGGGAGGACCACTGCTGCAAGATGTCCTTGGTGGGGGAATGTGTGGTGAAGGACACACCTGAGGCATGTCTCTATGGAATATGAACTTGTTCATATGGTCATGGGTTGTTATCTCAGTGGGTAGAAATGTACACAATAACCAAAAAACATATTAAATTTTCATGCTGGGTGGAAGGCCCTGCTACTTTCTCTCTTTGAAGGACAAGAATCTCTAGAGTACATAGTCTCTAGGAAATAGGACAGAAGAGAATGGCAGGCCCTTGATAGGAATGTTTGCACATATGAACTTTATTCTTGTGAAATTGAAATTTAACCTAGTAATGTATATATTGCCTAAGAGTTACCTCCTAAAAATCTCCTTGTTACTCGAACTTGGCCTTTCTCTAAGCCAATTTCAACATTTAAGCTCACTACATTCCCCCCAGTGTGGAACATGAATCCTGGGGATTATCCTCCATGGCACAGAGGGGTCATTACCAAGTACCAACTAGCTAAGTATTTGGAAAAAGAACTTGATCAAAAGTGGGAAATATTAAGTGCAAATGAGTTTTTATGGCCAAGTGATTTCAAAGTGAGTTGGGGGTTCATTTCAGAGGTTATATTTATGCACATCTCAAGAGGTTCCCTCCGACTGCCTCAGTAATTAGTGTCTTATGTAGGAGTGCTCCTGAAGGCCCTAGAGACACCAAGCCACAATAGATAGGTCAGACAACCCCCAGAAATAAGCACCCCATTGGGGGCCTTCCCTTGGAATAAACGCTAACCTATCTCCTCAGGGCATCAGAGTTAGACTCATGTACAATTTTCCTGCAAATAGTTCTTTGCCTCTTTTATTTGAACCTTTATTAACACTATACCCTTTAAATATCTGTCCCAGGGACTGAAATCTTTATCTGTTCATAAGCCCACTGAGCCCTGAATGCCAGAAGATTTGCAGCTAACACATTCTCTCCAGTTTTCAAACTCACCCAGAACAACAGAAGGATGATGATGCATAAACAACCATGCCCCAAAACAGGAAGTATCTACAACTGTAAGCACATTTCCACCCATCTGCTCCATGGGATCTAAGCTTACTCTCAGTTGGAAACAGTGTGGGCATCACCACACCAAAATTCTCAAGATCGAGGAATGAACACATATAACAAGTAAATGCAAATATGGACTAAAGTAGACTTATTATTATCCTGGTAGTGGAAGAACTTGTAACATTGATATAAAGACAGTGGTCACCAGAGGTTCTGAGGGGAAGGAGAGGGAAGAATAGATGTAACATGGGGCATTTGGGAGACATTAGAATTGTTCTGCATGATATTGCAATGACAGATACCAGCCATTATACATTTTTTTCAAAACCTATAAAATTTTATGGTGCTAAGTATAAATTACAATGTAAACTATAGAGCATGGTTAGTAGCAATGTTTCAATATTTATCATTTATAACAATTGTACCACACTAATGAAAAATACTGTTAATGGGTGAAAGTGTGGGAAGGGGAGGAGGTGGGGTATATGGAAATCCCTTATATTTTTTTTCTTTTTTTTTTTATTGACTTTGTAATAATATTACATTAAAAATATATATGTGAGGTCCCATTCAACCCCACCCCCCAACCCCCCCTCTCCCCCCCCCCAACAACACTCGTTCCCATCATCATGACACATCCATTGGATTTGGTAAGTACATCTTTGGGCACCTCTGCACCTCATAGACAATGGTTCACATCATGGCCCATACTCTCCTCCATTCCATCCAGTGGGCCCTGTGAGGATTTACAATGTCCGGTGATTACCTCTGAAGCACCATCCAGGGCAGCTCCATGTCCCAAAGACGCCTCCACCTCTCATCTCTTCCTGCCTTTCCCCATACCCATCGTCCACCATGTCCACTTTTCCCAATCCAATGCCACCTCTTCTATGTGGACACTGGATTGGTTGTGTCCATTGCACCTCTATGTCAAGAGGAGGCTCAGATTCCACATGGATGCTGGATGCAATCCTCCCATTTTCAGTTGTAATCACTCTAGGCTCCATGGTGTGGTGGTTGTCCTTCTTCAACTCCATCTTAGCTGAGTGTGGTAAGTCCAATAGATCAGATTGTAGGTGCTGGAGTCTGTTGAGGCTCAGGACCTGGCTATCACATTGTCAGTCCAGAGATTCAAATCCCCTAAATATATCTTAAACCCCAACATTAACTGCACCTCCAGCACATTAGCATGAAAGTCTTATGAAGGGAGATCCCATCTGAGTCCAGATTCATCACACATAAACACCATTTCCAAAGAGGGGCCATCTGCCCTGGTAGTTAACCCCATCGGCCATGACCATAACTCCCATGGGTCTCTTTAGCTCTCAAAGGAACCAATATCTGGGGGTTGTATCTGCTTTATCTGTCTCTCTGACTCTGCTCAGTTGTGCATGAGGGCAATCCTTCTGCCAGCCTCCAGACTCTTTTTTAGAAACTCGTAGCCATATAAACTCATTTCTCCTTTTCATTTCCCCCTTACTTTAGGTCAAACAGCATTTTAAAGTCATGGTATTTTATGTAGACGTGGATATTCTGCTGATCCGCATTGAACCTTCCGTATAAGGTCATTTTCCAGTTGCATCATCAGTTGGTAGTTGATAGTGGTCCCTCGTTGCCAGGGAGGCTCATTCCCGTCCCTTATATTTTTTTTTTTTTAATTTTTTTATTTTTTATTGACTTTGTAATAATATTACATTAAAAATATATATGTGAGGTCCCATTCAACCCCACCCCCCACCCCCCCTCTCCCCCACCCCAACAACACTCGTTCCCATCATCATGACACATCCATTGGATTTGGTAAGTACATCTTTGGGCACCTCTGCACCTCATATACATTGGTTCACATCATGGCCCATACTCTCCTCTATTCCATCATGTAGGCCCTGTGAGGATTTACAATGTCCGGTGATTACCTCTGAAGCACCATCCAGGGCAGCTCCATGTCCCGAAGACGCCTCCACCTCTCATCTCTTCCTGCCTTTCCCCATACCCTTTGTCCATTATGTCCACTTTTCCCAATCCAATGCCACCTCTTCTATGTGGACACTGGATTGGTTGTGTCCATTGCACCTTTATGTCAAGAGGAGGCTCAGATTCCACCTGGATGCTGGATGCAATCCTCCCATTTTCAGTTGTAATCACTCTAGGCTCCATGGTGTGGTGGTTGTCCTTCTTCACCTCCATCTTAGCTGAGTGTGGTAAGTCCAATAAATCAGATTGTAGGTGCTGTAGTCTGTTGAGGCTCAGGATCTGGCTATCACATTGTCAGTCCAGAGATTCAAATCCCCTAAATATATCTTAAACCCCAACATTAACTGCACCTCCAGCACATTAGCATGAAAGTCTTATGAAGGGAGATCCCATCTGAGTCCAGATTCATCACACATAAACACCATTTCCAAAGAGGGGCCATCTGCCCTGGTAGTTAACCCCATCGGCCATGACCATAACTCCCATGGGTCTCTTTAGCCCTCAAAGGAACCAATATCTGGGGGTTGTATCTGCTTTATCTGTCTCTCTGACTCTGCTCAGTTGTGCATGAGGGCAATCCTTCTGCCAGCCTCCAGACTCTTTTTTAGAAACTCGTAGCCATATAAACTCATTTCTCCTTTTCATTTCCCCCTTACTTTAGGTCAAACAGCATTTTAAAGTCATGGTATTTTATGTAGACGTGGATATTCTGCTGATCCGCATTGAACCTTCCGTATAAGGTCATTTTCCAGTTGCATCATCAGTTGGTAGTTGATAGTGGTCCCTCGTTGCCAGGGAGGCTCATTCCCGTCCCTTATATTTTTGATGTAACTTTTAGATAATCTAAAACTTCTTTTTAAAATAAAGAAAAAATAAAAAATAATCAGTCTTTCGATTGTTTTTTAGAATCCAAAACTTTCTCCTTATACCATACCCTATTCTTATGTCAAAAAATATCAAAACTTCTAAATGTAAATTAAAATAACTAATGAATCCTATTACCTCACCATTCTTAGGAGATTTGATTTTCTGATCATATTGGAGAATGGGTAAAAATCATGTCCTCAGTGAGTTTGAGATTATCAGAAAATTAAAAGGTAGTTGTTGTTCATAGTGAGAACAAATTTCCTGCCAGAAATAATTGAACCATAGGGATTTGGTCCCTATGTGATAATTTGGCTATAAATTCTTCAGGTTCTTTGTGTCTGTGATGTCTCTGGGAAACCACACTCCTTTCTCAGGTAGGAGTTAGACATTTATTAGACTTGGAATCTAGAAATAAATTTTGAACTAGTAAACATGACACTTAAGATGAAATTCATATTCTGAAGAATTATAGATACCTCTATTAAAATGAATCGCTTATTATGCTCTTATCTCAGAGTACAGTTATTTATAAATTTACAATGGGGTGATAGTTACTTAGTGGAAAGGGAACTAGATATAAGAGAAAATCCATTCTACCCACAATTATTTATTGCCTACCATTGGGAAAACACTGTTTCTAGGTTCTGCTGAGACTACAACTAGACAATATCCTCCACACTAAGAATTCTACACTTTAATGATGAATCTTGTTCTAGACTAAACTTGACTTTGCCAACAAACAAAAATATTATCTACCACTTATTAGGTGTTTCCCACATGGCATGCACATTTACAATGTTTTATGTGAATTATACCACTTGCATGGAGAGAGTTACTATTATATATTACATTATATGAATGAGGAAATGAGGCAAAGAGATTAATCATTTTTCCAAAGCCACACAGCTAGAAACTAAAGGAGCTAAGATTTCTACCCAGAATTTTTGGGTCCAGAATATTTCCCAGTAAATGTCGCACTCTGCTAACTCTCAATAACTAAGCATTTTTATTGTACATTGATTCATGAACAAAAAAAGTTACGTTATTAGACAACTTTCTGAATTCTTTTGAATTAACAATGACACTTTTATTATAAGGATAATATTGAATAATGTATTGCACCCACTTCAGGATGAATGACCTCTTTTGGATTAATGATCTATCTATCTAGATATCTATTTAGCTAGCTAGCTAGCTAATCTGACTAAAGTTAATTAAAATGTATTTTAGGAAGTTGCTTTCTCTAAATTTACTTTTTCCCTCCCCCTTTGTCCATGCTACAGGTAAAGGAGACCCCACTCTTGTTAAAGTTGAAGACCTATCTTCTAGATGCCTTGGGGGACTGAGCAGTGGCAACAAGCATTTTACATGAGAGAGCTTAAGGGTAAAGGAGAATGTTAGGAGCACATAGTCAGAGACAACTCAAAGTCACATTCGCCCACCTACAAACACTTCGTTCTGAGGTGTCCTTGATCAAACCATGTAGAATGTTGTGTTCTGTTTCTTTACAGGAATGTTATTGCCATAAAGTTTTCAGTAAATTCTATGGAAAGTTCATTTGCTTGCATTTCCTCATTTCCTCTCAATAAAGAGGGAATAAATGGTGATTATTTCAACTCTTGATAAATATATCAATTACAGGAGACATTAAAAATACCATGGAAATCTGATTGTCTTTGTGTTATACTAGAGTAAGTGATGTGAGCAAGATGACATTTTAAATAAATCATGAAGACAAGAAGAGGAATCATGAACTAAGGTCCAAAAATATTTCCTGTGACTGCATTTTGTCACCAAATGAATATTCGTGTATTTGACAATTATTATGATAAAGTTCATTTGGATCTTATGAGCTTTAAGAAAGTAAAGTCAATATAATTATGAATCAATTGACTTATTTGACCTGTCTTGCATCTTATTACCTTGGTCAATAGGTCCAAAATCCTCAAAAATGTTTGACTGGTGGATTTACAAATACTTTACAAAATGACCTGTTTTCCAAGTTAGCAATGTATTAATTTAAAAAGGGAACATAATATTGCCATACCTGGTTATGCATTACTTAAGAAGGATGTAGATATTTCCAAGAAGGTATCGATGTTGACTTTTATCATGGCTAAATGTTAGTAAGTGCACTTCAGGAAATCTTATCAAAATTTTTTACAGAAAAAATGCTGCTTTAAAAAACAATAAGACTGCCTTTATACATTAAGAGCTCTTTAACCATTTAGATATTTAAAACATCACATGCTAACTTAGAATTTTTTTGTCACATATAATTACATGTTTGACTTTAGAGGATGAAATTTCAGATGATATGATTAGGGTAATGAATAAATGACAATACACAAATAAATTTCTTATCCTTTTCTTTAGAACATTTTTAGAAGCCAAGAAAATATAATGTTAGAGAAAAACTACACACCTGTGACTGAGTTTATTCTCCTGGGACTGACAGATCGAACTGAGTTGCAACCTGTGCTTTTTGTGGTTTTCCTAACTATTTATCTAATCACAGTAATTGGCAATCTGACCATGATTTTGTTAATCAGAATTGACTTAAAACTTCACACTCCAATGTACTTCTTCCTCAGTCACCTCTCCTTTATAGATTTCTGTTACTCCACCACTGTCACTCCTCAGATGCTAGTTAACTTCTTATCCAAGAGAAAAACTATTTCCTTCACTGGTTGTTTAGTACAATTCAATTTTTTCATTGCACTGGTGATCACAGATCATTATATGCTTTCAGTAATGGCTTACGACCGCTACATGGCCATCTGTAAGCCTTTGTTATATGGGAGCAAGATGTCCAAACGAACCTGTCTCTCCTTGGTTGCTGCTCCCTATATTTATGGCTTTGCTAACAGTCTGGCACAGACCTTCCTGATGCTTCGCTTGTCCTTCTGTGGACCCAATGAGATCAACCACTTTTACTGTGCAGAGCCACCTCTCTTAGTCCTCGCCTGCTCAGACACCTATGTTAAAGAAACTGCCATGTTTGTGGTTGCTGGCTTCAACCTCACCTGCTCTCTCACCATCATCCTCATCACTTACATTTTCATCTTCACAGCCATCCTGGGCATCCGCTCTGCGGAGGGGAGGCGCAAAGCTTTCTCCACCTGTGGGTCCCACCTGATGGCTGTCACCATCTTTTTTGGAAGTCTTTTCTGCATGCATTTGAGACCCCCTTCTGAGACATCTGTAGAACAGGGGAAAATTGTCGCAGTTTTTTATATCTTTCTGAGTCCTCTGTTAAATCCTTTGATCTATAGCCTGAGGAACAAAGATGTTAAAAGAGCCTTAAGGAAAGTTATTCAAAAGAAATTGTTTGCTAAATAAGGCACAGCTGTTGTTTTGTTAGACTCAGATAAGTAATATATCTTATTATCTAACACATTAGTGAGTATCTTAAATTAACAAATTGGGTAATTTTTGTCTTTCTTAATTCATATATGGAAATTGTAAGAATGTGTTAAATTATTTGCCAGAGCTTACAATGCCGTGTCAATGAAATGAAAACATACACATACACAGATGTAGAAATTCAAAGATAAAACCAGAAGGTACTTTCACTGCTCTAGAAAACCAACACAGAACAGGTGATTCCATCCTTAGTACTCATGCTTGTCCAAAATTATGAAAGACAGATTTATCACATGATATGGCAATACCTATTTTTGATAGTACTTAATAATTTCTAAAGTATTTTGCAGAAGTCTATCAATCACAGCAGGTGTGTTTTTATTCCTTTATACAGATTATATACCAAGATGATGCTGAAGGTATATCTCAGATTATCTCTCTAAATGATTCCAGTACAATGGAATCTTCATAAAGCTTTTGACAGAAATGCCAAAGTTTTCAGACAATTTCCTTTTTAAGCTTCAAGTATCCTCACCTGTATATGATGCCTCTTCTCAACTCTTTCATTAACACTTCTTTTCCCTTAAAAAGTAGATTACATTTTGATGTTTGATATTTATATATGTATACATATATGTGTTTATATATTTGATTATATAACATTTCCTTATTTTAGTGCCAATATCAATTAATCTTGCTAATTCCTTTTTCTGGTCATTTGCATTACCTATTTTTAAGTTCAGTGCTTATGTTCTTTTCTTATTTATTTTAAGACTTATGCTTGAAGTTACATGCTCACTTCTTTTTACATATGTAATATATCTGCCATTGAAGTCAATTTTATTTCAAACACATCAATCTTCTTTTTATAGTTTTTCTTTGTTTACATTGCATAAAAAATTATTTTCTATTATAAAAATATTCTATGTATTTTCCAATATTTTTAAAATTTTGCTCTTTTGTACTTAAGTATTTATTGTTTCTGGAATTGTAAATGGTGCAAAGCAAAGTCTAAATTTCTTTTCTTGAGGAAAATAATTTTCCATTTATTGAATAATCCATGCTCTTTTCATGACATTTTTAATGTGAACTCTGTCATGTATCAAAATTTCATCATTTTGTTTCTTTGTTCTTTATTCTGGGCCAATTTGTCAGTCCCTGCATCATTACAGTCTGATTTAATATAACCTTGTAGTACATCTACCAGTAAGTATATGGAAGTTTGGAACACTAGAGTATTTTTTGAAAGATCACTGAGAGATTTTGACTTTAAAGTCAATGAAAATGTCTCTATTCTCTCCAGAGTGTATGTCCATCATTTCTTCATTGGCCCTGGAAACCAGTTCTGTTGACCCAGTTGCAGTGGCTAAGAGAATGAAATGAAAACAATGTTATTTACAATCTACATTTAATCCTGAAGTAACCCTCTTATTTTGATCACCAATACAAATATTCAGTAACATGGTTTAACATGCTTTTTGAGTTGCCATCAGTTCTACATCCTTTCATCATCCTTTTTCTTACCCAAACTGGGCCTTTCACAAACCTGAAGTTTCTATCCTCTGATTTGGGAGTTATCAATGAAAAGACAATTGAAGTGAAGTATCAGTGATTTTACCCTTTATTCTTTCCAGATAGTACATTTCCTACTGGTCAATTTTCACTTCTCCTTTATGTGAAAATTAAACATAACTCTTTCCTTACAAATATCCCCTCCTTCTTTTAGACTCTTTTTAGTTTTCACAATTTAGTTTCTCAAATCTGCTAAAAGCCTCCTCACTTTCGTCATCATAGAGATCTTCCTCTTTAAGGGGGTACAAGTTGTTTTGTTGGTACTATATGGGAAATGTTTGGTTAGGACAATTGCAGTGATTTTTCAAGCTATCCCTTGGGCACATCAGGTGATACAACATCCAATTTCTGTGAGTAACCCAGTCATGATGATAAGGGAAATCAGGACAGACAGTGCCACTCTTTTCCTTTTTCCAAACCAGCTCTTAACCATCCCATGAATGGGCTGTCAATGCCAGAATTTTCTGCTAACTCTTCAGATAAGGCTGTTAAGCCTTGTAGGGCTTTGGTGATAGTCCCCTCTGGGGCAGTATTATTGGGAATGAAGATATAGCAACTATCTCCAATCATAATACAGATGCCTCCTTTTACTGCTAGCATCATGTCTAGGGCTATCCTCTTTTCCTATGCCATTTGGCTACTAGCATCCAATTGTTCTGCTATTCCCTTAACTGCATCCCTAGTGTAATTGATAAATCTTTGTTGAGTAGAATATATATACTTAACTCAATCCACATTTTTGTTAATGGTGACTCACTGGAACAAGAATGACTCAAATCCTGCAGCTACCTGATTTCTACCTTTAAATTATTTTGGGACTCCCTGGGGAACTCCTATACTATCTAGATAAATTCAGTCACCAGAGGAAACAGGTAAACTTCTTTTCTTTTACTTTCCCTTTTGTGTTTCTTCCTTTTTTTCAAATGCCAGTGTAAATGGGATGGCCAATTGAACCAGAGCACAGGTTCCTTCCTACTTCTCAGTTAACACCAATGAGAAGATGCTATTTCTTTAGTACCACAAAAGGTCTGCTCAGGAGATGGCCAAACTGGAGAAATTACCAGTACTATCCACACTCACTTTACATATTCTATACACAAGACCATGGTCCCAAGGTCCTGAAGCCCTTTTCCTATCTAGAGAGACAGGCAGTTTGACTTCCTGGACCAAAGCAGGAAGCCAGTACAGATTTGATGTTTCCATTTTGGAAAGGAGGGAAGAGAGAGAACAATATACTACAATTTTCACCAGTGTAGCATTCTGGAAGAGGAACACCATGCACTTAAACTCCCTTTCATACTCTTCCATACCTAACAGAAAGGGTACAATATGAACAGTGGCTGGTCTGTTGCACAAGCATAATATTACTTTTGTTCAGACTCTGGACTGTATAACTGACCCATTCTACCCAAACATTTGCCTCTCCATATCCTTTCTCTATTCCTATGGTCTGTTTTAAATCTTCTGCCTTAAGTATCCTGACTGCTTTGGCGTCATTCTGCATTGGGGGACTGGCCTTTGGTGGGTTTTCCCTTGGCATCTCTGGTTATCTGGAGGGGACATTGTTGACGTCATATATGCAGGGGGATGAAGGACTCGAACACAGAACCTGCCCAGAGGGTCTTTACCTGTAACATCCACCCCCATCCCATAGACCCTGTCAGAAGATGAATAACAGTTGTTATTGTTGAATTTGTCTGCCTTTCTAAAGGTTATCACCACTGGGTTGCACTGGAGGTTTTTTGGAATCTGGTGGAGTATTGCCTTTATAAAAGGCTATTTTGTCCTCTAACAGTTTCAAGTAAGTATGGCCTCCTCTGTGGTCCATCCCTTGTACTCATTAGTCCACTACACAAAGTTCCAATTGAGGTGGGGTGGGACAGGAGTTACAATAAAGTCTCGGTGACCCTGGGCATAGATATTTATTTTGCCCACTCAATCATCACTGATAAAATCCCATTATTTTATCACTTGGCAGGCATTAAACCACACAGTCTTAGACTCTAGGCCTTCTGTTATATTTACTATCAATTTAACGGGGCTTGTCATGACTTGAATCTGAAGCATCATAGTATAATTATTCTCATTTTCAGAAATGTTATGTCTAGTCTCTTAAGACACTAGACAAGGTGTATATAGATAATAGCCTTCCCTTTAAGTGGAGGGATAGCTTCCTGAAAAGTTCATTGATAGAGAATCCAACTAGTCCCTTCCCCTTTCAGATAGAGCTTCCCATCTAATGTCTTCTCAGAGTGAACCTTAAGAGATCCGAAGATGGAGTTATTTCTCAGGACTTGGATGGTGTTGTTGCGTACTGGTCCTTTTATTCGAGAGCAGTAGATCCAGCCTTTTTCTACTGTCTGGACTGCAGTCTCAGTTGTCAACAAAACTTGATAGGTCCTTCCCAGGTTGGCTAAAGTTTGGCTTCCTTCCACGACTTGATTAGGACCCAACTACTAGGTTGGTATTGATGGACAGTAAATTCAAGAGGTGGGCTCTGGGCCAGCAAACAAGGATACCTGAAGGATGACAAAGTAGAGGACAAAGCCAGTATATAATTCTTAAGGAAGTGATCCTTTGACTCTAAGGAAGGGAGGTCTCCAGTCCTCTTAGGAAAAGGCAAGCCAAAGAGCATTTCATATGGGAAGATTCTCAGCTCTTTCCTAGGGGCAAGTCTAATCCTCAGTAGGGTTATGTGTAAGTGCTTAATCCAGAGTAATTTAGAAAGATGCTTCTTTAAAGTCTGATTCGTTCTCTCCACTCTCCTTGAACATAGCAGATGCCAAGTTGTATGGAATTTCCATGTGACACCAAAGTCTTCACATACTATTCTGGAGTACATGGGAGGTAAAGTGGTTACCGTTGTCTGAGTCTATATTTTCCACTAACCCATAGAAGGAATTATTTTTTGAGGATAATTTTAGTTGTTCCTGATGCTGTAGCTGAGGCCAGAGAATATGGCTGCACCCATTCTGTAAACTGATCTACAAAAACAAAAACATATTTTAGCTGACTCATTGGGGGCATTTCAGAATAATCAACCTGAATGTTCTGGAATGGCCTGAAGCCCAGATCCCTTCCCCCTTGTTCTTGCCTCCATAAGACTTTCTTATTCACCTTTTGTTAGCTACAGTATAAATTCCCACACATTCAAGATACTTAAGAACCCAATCACACATGTTCTGTACCCCACAATGACCCCTTGGTGTAAGACTGCTAATACCTCTCTCATCACTTGTTTATTCAACATTTGCCTGCCATCCAAGAAGAGCCACCTCCCTTGATCATCTAAGATTGCTCCTAACTACTCCAGCTGTTTCACCTTCTTTTCAGAGAATGTGGGGACCCCAAACTCTTTAGGAATGGAGGGTATCAGAATCATCAACTTCAAAGGGGAACTAAAGGAGTCTTCCCTAGCATCTTCATCTGCTAATCTATTGTTCTTTGTTTCAAACGTAAGACCTTTCTGGTGTCCTTTTACATGCATCACTGATATTTTTCTAGTAAGAGTAGATTGGCCCACACTTGTTTTATTAATTCCCCATGGCCTAGCTCTTTTCCTTTGCTCTCTTCCCAGTTTTTTCTAAAGGTGTGGACTACCCCAAAGACAAACTTAGATTCAGTGTAGGCTGTACCATCCTTTTCCTCTAATAATCTAAGGGCTTGATTTCATGCATAAAATTTGCAAGTTTGAGCTGACAGGTCATTGGGCAATTGGCCAGCTTCTTTCATCTCACAAGTTAGTACATCTACAATTCCATAGCCATTTTGCCTCCTTCCTTCTAGGACCCTGCAGGACCCATCTGTGAACAATTTTTCTGCTGAGTGCAGGAGCGTTCCCCTATTTTGGACCAGACTCAGGCCTGATACACAATCAAGTCTAAACAATCATGGTCAGGAGCCTCCATTTGGTCAGATCCCTTCCAAAGGAAGGCGTTCAGGTTTAAGCTATGGTTTCTTGACAATACCAATTCATTTTTTTTTTTTCCATTATGATAGTCTCATACTACAGAATTTGGGAATCAGTCAACCACCTTCCTGCTTTCTGAGACAGAATAGTCCTGACCTGGTGAGGGTTGCTAACCACTAAGGCTCTTCTGAAAGTCAGCTTCCTACTCTCTTCTACCAGGAGAGCAGTTGCTGCCACAGTTTGAATGCATCCAGGCCACCCACTGGAGACAGGATGCAGGATTTTGGAAAGGAAGGCTATAGGTCTCCTTCGATGTCCCCAGATTTGGATCAAAACCAAAGGCTGTCCCTTTATTTACTGTAACAAATAGATGAAAAGTTTTCCCAAGGGAAGGAAGGGCTAGAACAGGGGCCTGCACCAGTGTCATTTTGAGTCCCTCTAAAGCCTCTATCTCCCCCTGAGAATTCAAACCTTCATTCTTAAAGGGGTACTAGAAGGATGATGGTCACTCTTTTGTAACTGCTTTCTACTGGTTAGGGACAGTAGGCCTTACCTAACAAAGTTTAAAACCCTCCTGCTATTCTATCATGGTTGGAGGAAGACTAATATGGCACCTTGGGTGAAACTGGATGAAATCCCTGTATGGCTAGCAAAATGCAAAAAATAAACTTAATTAGAATTTTCAGGATATAAAGTTTCACAGAAAGGATCCTGGGCTATAAAAAAAGAAAAGACCAGGTGCCTAAAGGCTGCATCTTCTCAAAGTTAATGGGCTTTATTTTGCAGGTTTTCATCAGAAATTGGTTTCCAGGTCCTAGGTGAGGAAAGTTACCCATTGACTATCTTAAATGTGTTAAACTGAATTGATCCCAGTCATCTCATTTACTGTTTCCTTCCTGGTGGGAAAATGCTTAGCCCTGGCAGGATGACATGTGGGTTTGCCAGTCCTTTCCAGGATATGAGTGGAACAGGTTTTAGAATAAAGGCAAAGAGGGAGACTTGGATTAAGTGTGTTCATAAACTACTTAGAAAATGAAGTTGCTAGGAACTTTTACCATGTTCAATATCCCTCTGCATATGATCTAGAAAAGATATCACCATAATCAACAAGATTTTATCTAGAATAGGAGAGATACTGGTATAGTACTTAAGAGCAATCAATGCACTACTGAATACATAAGTTTCTTTTTGAGTTGCAATTAATAGATCTAAGGTCCATGTTTGCAACACCATGCAAGTTGTCTCTACATGGGAATAGCCAAAATGCCAATTATGTTTAAGTTTTACTCACAGCACTCTGGTAATCACTGCTCCAGTTGCATGTCCTTCACACAGCCAGCATGCTGCAGCACCATTGACCCTAGAGGGAAGCTACAAAGGTTGTATCCAGTATTCCCATGGCCTGGTGCATAGCATCCTTCAGTACCACGGAGTTTTTTATGTCTATGCCTTCACCATCATGATGTTAAGTAACAAGTATTTTATTCAGCAATACAGATGTCCAATGGAATCAAAATTATCTTCTTTCACCACAACTTTAATATGCAGACTGAGGTGGCTTCTGACAGTTTTTCCTGTTATGAAGCTACATTTGTTATTAAATTCATTTTCTGCTTAATAATGACTTACTAGAATTAGCCATTCAAATATTTTGGTTTAAATATTGCTTCTACAAACTTCTTATAATGCCATAACCACATAGACAATAGTTGCTCCATCTCAAGGCAAATTTCACCTTCACAAAACACAGTCCCTTACTTAATGCTACCTTCCATAATACCTTCTATGACTTGCCATATGTGTTCAAGTTCTGTCCTACATACTTCCATCCCAATTTTATGAAAACCAACTAAATTATTTTAGGAAAAAAACCACATTCCTTTAAACAAACTTACCAAATTCTGGTCAGCACTCCCAAACCTTTTGTACCTTTCTATATCTACTTAAGTCTCATATACCTCATTTTGCTCTGTGAAGAAAAGAATAAACTTCATCTCAATTTAGACATGTCAAAGATTTTGATAATTCATTTATTAAGTTCTTTTTTTTAAAATTCTAAGCCATTTGAATAGATCTCTTTTAAGAATTTTCATTGTCAATTTAATATTACCACCTGGAGGTATTAATGCATACACTGAACAAACAGACAAACACTAAAAGAATTATGACAGCAAGGTTGGCACAGAGTCAATCCTCATCTATTTTATATTTTGGCCAGAATATGTCTCATATTTTGGCAGTCATTTTCTACCCCTGGTTTGATCATTATCAGTCCTATGTTCTAACACCCTCCCTTGAGGACTATCCAGAGGAATTTCCCTGGGAGATCTTAGAGATACCCCCTCCCCAGTCCATTGTCTGCCTCTAATTCCCCATTCTGAGTTTTGTCTGGGCTTTTCCAGGCTAATCAGAATTTCCCCACCACCAAGCAAATACTTAATAGTCCCTTTTCTTGCCTTGGCCTGTGCACAGGGTTACTTGGTCAGTGAGAGGCAGGTTTTCCCTTCCCCTTTTCTCATCCCCAATCAGCAGTTCTAAATGTCTGGTCTCAGGTCCTTCAGCTGTCAAAAGCGGGCCCCCAATGGTGTAGTCCTAGTCTGTTTAATCAGCAGGGGGTGCATTTCCCTCATCCACCCCAGGATGTCCTGCTCCAAAGTTTGGATCCCAGCCAAGCCCCCGAAGTTGTGAGAAAGAAAGCTTCTCCTATGAGAGAACAAAAGCTCACTTGATTTTGGAGGAGAAAAGAATTTTATTAACAATCTTGCAAGACATGTATGAAATGGCCAGATGTCAAACATCAAAAAACACTGACATTTATACTCTAAACCTAACACACAGGTTTCTCCCCTGTTTCCCATTGATTGGGTCTTCAGGGGTTACAGCTTATCTGAGGGATCTAAGTTACCCAGGTTCTGTTCTGAGTTGCTGCATTCCCTGCATTCCACTGGGCTGGGTGGACTCAGCACTGCTTTCACTCCTGGCACTGCTTTTCAAATTTGACACAACTTCCATTATTGGCCCCATCCTCACTTCTCACCATTGCATGCTAATGCTTTGATCCTGCCCATGCTTCTCACCACTGGCCACCCTTGTTTGGCCTCACCCTCATTTTGGTGCCACATTTAAAATTCTTTACACCAAAACTGCTAGAATCCCTTTCCCTCTTTCCTCCAACTGCAAAGCCTACTCTGCCTTCCCCTTTATATGAAAATTAAACTTAACTCTTTCCTTACAGTCACTATTCTATTGGTTGAACACCTGCTTCTTTAGCAGAAAGTTGAGGATGTACCATGTACCTGACAGTATTATTTTGAGAATTCAACTGACCTACTTATGTGAAAGAGCTTGACATGTGGGAAGTGCTCTACAAACATTTTGCAGAGGTACACTATTTTACAATACTGCTGATGGCTTACCCAGGCCAAAGTATCTGTGTCAAAGAGGTTATTGGTAACAGTTGTGAATTTTAGGAGGGGAGGTACTTTTCGTTAAAAAAGAAAACACAAACATAAAAAGCAGACCATTGTCAAAATGTCAAGATGATATTTCCTTGTGTGCCTTCCATTGAACTTTACAATAAACATGGGTAAATTTGAAATTACAGTAATATACTAAAGGCATATGATTAACTTCCTGGTCCTAGAGTGTCCAAAGTAAACCCTGTATGGTATTCCTCAGTCCTGAGACTTGCTTTAAGGAGTGAATCTCCACATTCCTAATCCTAGTACAAATTCAACTACAATTCCACAGCTTGCAGAGTCAACAGGAAAATTCCTTAATCAGAGGTTGAGAAAAAAGGTGTAAATAAGGTCTGAAAATAAAGTTTTTCTGTTCTTATGATTTTTATTGTTAGTGAAGTGGAAATTGTATTAAAATCTTATACGGAGTTTTAAGAATTTGTTGTAATTTAATGTTGATGAATTCCATAAAGAAATATTGGATTATTGTGTAATCTGATCTGTACATGGGCATGACTGAGTTATGATTAGGGCGTGGCAAAGAACAGAGTTAAGCGTTTTCTGATGTTGGAATTTTGATGTTGGAGTTTGATGCTGAAGACTTAAGCTGGAGCCCTAGGAAGTCAGCATGCAGAGGAAAGAGAAGACAGCCCCAGGAAGAAAGGAACCTTGAACCCAGAGAAAAGCAAGCCCCAGGAACCTAGGAACCCAGGAAGCCTGAACCCTTGCAGGTATCAGCAGCCATTTTGCTCCAAGCAGACGTTGGTGAGGGAAGTAACTTATGCTTTATGGCCTGGTATCTGTAAACTCCTACCCCAAATAAATACCTTTTATAAAAACCAACCAATTTCTGGTATTTTGCATCAGCATCCCTTTGGCTAACTAATACAGAATGTACACATTTTCCTTCTTCAGAAACAGAGTTTTTCTAACAATGAAAATCAGTGGAAAACCAGAATGTTCAGCTTTTTCCCTAAAACATAACCTGACCATCTCTCAGTGGTTATGTGTAAAGAAGAAAATGGAGGTCATTTATGAAAGTGTTAACTAATTTTAAAACACTCATTATATGCTGATTTATCCCAGGCATTTTTTTATGCATTTTCCATGAATTGTTTTATTCCCTATGAAAACCCTCTTTCACATTTTACAATTGGAAAAACAATGACAAAACTGGTTAAATGTCTTTCCAGTATCAGTAGTTTTTTAACACTATAGCTAGAATCCATGTCACTAATCAGAATTTGTTTTCATGAAAGTCTTAAATTTTAAATATTCAATTATTGACTTTTTAGGCTTTCAAGAAATTAGACGAGAGTTTTTTCGGCAAGATGGTGGCTGCGTGAGCTTGCCTGGTAGTGTCTCTGCAGGGGGCGGCTGGGCAGCGTTGAAGGCTCTTTGAGACCGCGCTGTTTCGGGGATTTTTGCTGGTTGGAAGGTGTCTGGACGTCAATTCGGTGGGAAGGTAACAGAGAGGATACATCTATAATATATAAACGGAGGTCCCAGCTGGGCTCGGGAAGTTCCCTCCTTGGGTGGGCGGAGCCACGGTAGCGGGTGCTCCTGAAGCTCCGGAGCCGCAGTGGCCAGGGTTTTTGTTTTTTTTTTCCTTTTACTAGAGGCTTTGCGGTGCTGAGAAATTCGCGGATACTGGGCTGGCTGGTGAGGGATTGTTGGGACAAGACTCCTTTGCAGATTGATTTGGGGAGACAGACGGTGTTTTCTTGTGAAGCGGGGGACGTTTTTGGTTGCCGGACAGGGGGGGCAGTGCTTCCGCCTGGAGCCCCATCCCCACAGGTCCGGCTGCCGATCTGCAACGGAATTGGATTTTGGACAATAAGGGGACACAATTGGGAGACTGTTGTAGGGTGCAGTGAGGGAGGAGGACACCTCTGGAAGCTGATTGGAGGATATTTTGCGAAGTTTGGGATTTCGGATCTTAGAGTCTGTTTTCGGCGTTTCCAGCTGAAGCCCACCCCACCCGGCGGGGCTTGGGATCTGGGTCATTGAACTGGCCGTGGTGTAGAGGCGCCCTCAAGTGGCCGTTGCGAGGGAGCACAGGGAGGGAGCTGTCCAAAGGCTGATACCCTGAGGAGTTAGGTGAATTTCAGGGATCAGAAATTCAATATAAAATTCGCGGATCTGGCTTCCCCCACAGGGCTGGCACCTAGCTACGGGGATCCCTGAGGGCTGTGTTGCACTGCGGGGCTCCTAAGCTTTCTGTGGACCAGATTTGAGCTTGCCAGGTCTGGGTCCCCTGAACTCTGGCGGTCCACAACCCAGACTCACACCTCTTGAGTCTTCAGTGTCTCAGACTTTCCACCCCTGAATCCATCACGCTCTCGGGTCTACCTGGGGTCCTTGAGTGCCCTGGACCTCAACGTTTGCATTTTATCTTTAATGGTTCATATTGTTTTGTTTTTATTTTCACTTTATCTTATTTTTTACTCTTTTTGACGCCCTGATTGCTAATATTGCATTATCCCCTAGTCTTTTCTCCTAGCGTCTCCCCCAAAGTCCTTTTTTTTTTTTATATACAGATATTTAGGGGTTTTTTTGGTTGTTGTTTTAGATAGTGTTGCAATTGTGACACGTGTATACCTGTATCTCTCTCCCCCCATCTGTTCCCCACCGCTTGCCTATCCTCTTTTTCTTTCTTCCTTTCTTCTTGTCTTTCTTTTTTTCTTTATTATAATTAGTGGGTTTTTTTTTTTCGGTTCTCTCTTTCCCTCTTGTCCCTCATTTTCCACTTATTTTATTTTAATTCAAGTACACAATACGTGCTACAGGGAACACCTCACATTTGCTGGGTTTTCCCATCCTCCACTGCCTCATTTCTGTGTGAACTGATTTAGGCTACCTACACTATCCCTCTTCCCCTGCATCTTGATAACCACTATCATCTACTGTCTCTCCTATATTCCACCCCCCACCTCCCATTCTTTGATCCACAAAGTGTCTAACTCTTAATTTCTAATACCTTTGTTCTGTTTTCTGTCTGTTATCCACTATTGAAACTATTACCTTTCTTTTCTTTTTCCTTCTCTAATGAAAACAATAGCTTTGTAGTTCATACCATATTCCGCCTATATTCAGTCATCTACTTCATAAAAGATACTCTACCTACAGCTATAACTCTATACAATCTACATGAATCTAACCTCCATCCTCCCAGATCTCATATTCTTGCTTTGTTAACATACATTACCAATACCACTTTACACTTTACCCTTGCTGACACAATTGCCTTTTCCCAACACTAATACTTTCTTCTAAAGTGAACTTAACCAACAACAAGTAACTTGAGTAAGAAGAAAAAAGTGACAAAGAGAAGATATAACACCTATGCAAAAATAACAACTAATTAACCTCCAAAAGCAGACAAAGAAGCTAAGGAACTGATTAAATTCGTCAAAATAAAGAGATGACCAGAAAGCAACAAAAATCTACAAACCAAACCAATAATCAGGAAAACATGACTGAATCCAATCAACAAACCAATAAGCACGAAGGGGAGCAAAACTTGGCACAAGCAATGAAAGAACTCAGAACATTCATCACCGACAAATTTGATGCAGTAATGAAAGAGGTTAACAACATGAAGACATCACTTGGAGGGGAAATTGCAGACATACGCAAAAACATAACAGATATGATGGGAATGAACACCACAGTTCAAGAAATCAAAAATACACTTGCAGCAAATATCAGCAGACTAGAAGAGACAGAGCAGAGAATTAGTGATGTGGAAGACAGTACCTCAGAAATCAAACAGATAGTAGAAGGGGTCAATAAGAAGATAGAAAAAATCCAATTAGGATTTAGGGACCTGAATGACAATGCAAAACGCTCAAACATACGTATTATAGGCATTCCAGAAGGTGAAGAGAAGGGAAAGGGGTCAGAAGGAGTGTTGCAGGAAATAATGGCTGAAAACTTCCCAAATCTACTGAAAGAGACAGATGTACATATCCAAGAAGCACAGCGCACTCCACAAGTCATAAACCCCAACAGGCCCACCCCAAGACATATACTTATCAAATTATCCAAGGCTCAAGACAAAGAGAAAATCCTAAAAGCAGCAAGAGAAAAGAAAATCATCACATACAAGGGAAGCTCAATTAGATTAAGTGCTGATTTCTCTTCTGAAACCATGGAGGCAAGAAGACAGTGGTATGATATAGTCAAGGTACTAAAGGAAAAAAACTTCCAACCAAGAATACTCTATCCAGCTAAACTAGCATTCAAACATGATGGAGAGTTCAAAATATTCACAGACAAACAGACACTGAAAGAGTATACCAACAAGAAACCTCCCCTTCAAGAAATTCTAAAGGGAGTTCTGCAGGAAGAAAGGAAAAAACAGGAAAGGCAAAGTTGGAGGAGAGTATAAGACCAACAACAACAACAAAAAAGACCAAAAAAATATACAAACAAAATATGACAAACACAAATCCAATCAAAATATGGCTAACACAAATAATTCCTTGATAGTAATAACACTGAATGTCAACGGATTAAACTCGCCTATCAAAAGATTCAGACTGGGACATTGGATAAGGAAATATAACCCATCCATATGCTGTCTACAAGAGACACATCTTAGACCCAGAGACGCATGGAGATTGAAAGTGAAAGGCTGGAAAACAATCATACATGCTAACAATAACCAAAAAAAGGCAGGAGTAGCTATATTAATATCAGACAAAATAGACTTTAAATGTGAAACAATTGTGAGAGACAAAGAAGGATACTACATTTTAGTGAAAGGGAAAATCTGTCAAGAAGATCGAACAATCATAAATATCTAAGCCCCTAACAAGGGTGCCTCTAAATACGTCAGGCAAATGCTGGAAAAACTAAGTGAAAGAATAGATACATCTACAATTATAGTGGGGGATTTTAATACACCACTATCAACTCTGGACAGAATATCTCAAAAGAGAATCACCAAAGAAACAAAACATCTGAATAGTATATTAGAGGAGCTCGATCTAATAGACATATATAGATCGCTACACCCAAACACAGCAGGATATACATTTTTCTCAAGCGCACATGGATCATTCTCCAAGATAGATCATATGCTAGGCCACAAAGAAAGGCTGAACGAATTCAGAAAGATTGAAATCATACAAAACATTATCTCTGACCACAGTGGAGTCAAGCTGGAGATTTGCAAGGGACAGAAGCCCAGACTTCACACCACGATTTGGAAATTAAACAGCACACTCTTAGAAAAACAGTGGGTCAAAGAGGAAATCTCAAAAGAAATCAATGACTACCTTGAAACAAATGATAATGATAACACAACATACCAAAATTTACGGGATGCAGCAAAAGCAGTACTGAGAGGGAAGTTTAGAGCCATAAATTCATATATCAAAAAAGAAGAAAGAGCAAAAATCGAAGAACTAACTGCACATTTGAAGGAATTAGAAAAACAACAACAAAGTAACCCAACAGGAAGAAGAAGGAAGGAAATAACAAAGATAAGAGCAGAACTAAATGAAATAGAAAATAAGAAAGCACTTGAACAGATAAACAAGACCAAGAGCTGGTTTTTTGAGAAGATTAACAAAATTGACAAACCTTTAGCAACACTAACAAAGAAAAAAAGAGAGAAGATGCAAATACACAAAATAAGAAATGAGAAAGGCGATATCACCACTGACCCCACAGAAATAAAGACTATCATAAGAGGATATTTTGAAAAACTATATTCCAACAAAAATGACAATCTAGAGGAAATGGACAAATTTCTAGAAACACATAAGCAGCCCATATTGACGAAAGAAGAAATTGATGATCTTAACAAACCAATCACAAGCAGAGAGATAGAATCAGTTATCAAAAATCTCCCAACTAAGAAGAGCCCAGGGCCAGATGGCTTCACAGGTGAATTCTACAAAACATTCCGGAAAGAACTGACACCAATCCTGCTGAAACTATTCCAAAACATCGAAACAGAAAGAACATTACCCAACTCCTTCTATGATGCCAACATTACCCTAGTACCAAAGCCAAACAAAGACATCACAAGAAAGGAAAATTACAGACCAATTTCTCTGATGAACCTAGACGCAAAAATACTTAACAAGATACTTGCTAATCGTATTCAACAATACATTAAACGTATTATACACCGCGGCCAAGTGGGATTCATCCCAGGTATGCAAGGATGGTTCAACATAAGAAAATCAATCAACGTAATACACCATATAAACAGATTGAAGGAAAAAAATCACATGATTATATCTATTGATGCAGAAAAAGCATTTGACAAAATACAGCACCCTTTCTTGATAAAAACACTCCAAAAGATTGGAATACAAGGGAATTTTTTGAACATGATAAAGAGTATATATGAAAAACCTAAAGCCAATATTGTTTACAATGGAGAAATCCTAGACTCCTTCCCTCTAAACTCAGGAACAAGACAAGGATGCCCACTGTCTCCGCTCCTATTTAACATTGTCTTAGAAGTACTTGCTCGAGCACTGAGGCAAGAACCAGAAATAAAAGGCATTCAAATTGGAAAGGAAGAAGTCAAAATTTCATTATTTGCAGATGACATGATCCTATACATAGAAAACCCTGAGAGATCTACAACGAAGATTCTAGAACACATAAATGAGTTTAGTAAAGTCGCAGGTTATAAGATCAATGCGCAAAAATCAGTAGCATTTCTGTACACCAATAATGAGCAAGATCAGGAGGAAATCAAGAAACAAATACCATTCACAATAGTAAATAAAAAAATCAAATACTTAGGAATAAATTTAACTAAAGAGGTAAAGAACTTATACAACGAGAATTATACAAGATTGTTCAAGGAAATCAAAGAAGACCTAAATAAATGGAAGACTATTCCTTGTTCATGGATAGGAAGACTGAACATTATTAAGATGTCTATCCTACCAAAATTGATCTACACATTCAATGCAATCCCAATAAAAATCAACGCAGCCTTCTTTAAGGAACTAGAAAAACTAACTATGAAATTTATTTGGAAAGGAAAGAGACCCCGAATAGCCAAAGACATACTGAAAAAGAAAAACGAAATTGGAGGAATCACACTACCTGACTTCAAAACATACTATAAAGCTACGGTGGTGAAAACAGCATGGTATTGGCATAAGGAAAGACACATAGACCAATGGAATCGAATTGAAAGCTCTGATATAGAACCTCACATATATAGCCACATAATATTTGATAAAGCCACCAAACCCTCTCAATTGGGAGACAGTGGCCTATTCAACAAATGGTGCCTGGAGAACTGGATAGCCATATGTAGAAAAATGAAAGAGGATTACCATCTCACACCTTATACAAAGATCAACTCAAGATGGATCAAAGACCTAAATATAAGAGCCAAGACCATAAAAACCTTAGAAAGTAGTGTAGGGAAACATCTACAGGACCTTGTAATAGGAAATGGATTTATGAATATCTCACCAAAAGCACGAGCAGCAAAAGAACTAATAGATAAATGGGACTTCCTCAAAATTAAAGCCTTCTGCACCTCAAAGGAGTTTGTCAAGAAAGTAAAAAGGGAGCCCACACAGTGGGAGAAAATATTTGGCAATCATATATCTGATAAGAAACTTATAACTTGCATATGTAAAGAACTCCTATATCTTGAAAATAAAAAGATAAACAAACCATTTAAAAAATGGGAAAAAGACTTAAACAGACACTTCTCCGAAGCTAGTAGTAGGTGTATATGAGTATACCAGTAAGCCACATAGTAGGAAATGCCTACAAATATTGAGAAGATGAATGATACAACTCTCTTTCATTACATTACACTATGCAAGGATGTCGTTGAGTTCTTGTCCCAGTTGTTTCTTATTTTATTTCTCAAGGCATTCTGTGTCTATTTGGTCTTTCTCAGAAAAGTTCAAGTTTAGAAAGGAAATATATTACAGATGCATCTAATAAAGAACGTTCTCAATTAAGATGACTGAATTGGTGTCTCATATCTTATGCTCATTTTAAGTGTGACCATGGCCAAATTATTGAAACTGTTTGTACTTTATTTTCATTGTTTATAAAATGGGACAAATGATAGTATATACCATCTAGTAATTTTTGAGGATAAAATCTGTTATTGCATGCAAGGATCAGAAATTACAACCTGCTATGTTATTAATAATCTCTGTATGATAGCAGTAACTATTAGTGAATTACTCACCAAGTGTTCATTAAATAATTACTGTCCCGAATACCGCAGATTTAGATTCCAATAGTCACCTCATTATTGGTCTTCTAAAACATGTTTGTGATTCATTATTAAAGGAGATAAGAATTAAAAAGGCTGGAAGCAGACTTTAAGGATGAGGAAAAGAGGAAAAATAAAAGTATTTTGAGAGAAAGAAAAAAAGCAATAAGAAAAAGTTTGTGATGTGAAGAGTGCTGAAAAGTTGGAGTGAAGAGTAATACCTCTAGAAATATAAAAGCTGTGGTTAATAGCTTAAATGTTAAATATGAAAAACATCATTTATTTTCTTTATTACCATATTAAGTCTTTGCTAATCACCATCCTCAAAACACTGGGTATTCACTTCATTTAATTTGAAAATGCTTTGTTCTTTTATTTGACATATGTCATTTAAACAAGTTCACTGTGTCTCTCCATAGAAAAGCTATACTAGAACCCTCTAGATATTTTGTTAAATATGAAGGTCTCAGTATACCATGTATGATTATCTGAAATTAAATTACCATGAATTTGCTTGAAAATAGATTCCCCAAGGATTGATTCCTACACTAAGGTTCACAAAGCTCTTGCTTCTCCTAATTGCATATTTGCATGTAAAGTTCAACAGGGATACAGAGTTGAGCAAAACATTGTAGGTCATTCATTGTTTCAGACACATGCTGCTTTTCTTTTCTGATTTTTTAATTCAGTAAAAAATTATGTGCTAAGCAGTCATGTACCATAATGAACTAGACCTTGTCCTGATTTGCAAAGAATAGATTATTGATTTACACAGAGTCGAAGTCAGGTACAGGTAAATATATATAGAAGCTAGAGTCATAGAACAAATACAAAATTTTTGTATCACATGAGAGAAAATCAGAAATGCCTCTCAAAGGAGAAGACTGTGAACAAGTTCTTGTACATAAATAGACTTTGAGAGGCAAAGTAGATTCCAAGTAGACAATGGACATGTAGGTCATATTTATGGGTCAAAAACTAGTGTAGGTGTAGGCAGAGGTGTAGACTAGGTACTGGTATAAGTATCAGCACAACTAATTAGAGGTATAGGTATATACATAGAAATTTAAAAGGAATTTAATACAAAGGAAAATAAATTATAATTTAGTAGGCATATGAAATCTGTTTATGTAGTATCCAGAGAGATATATCTTTGGATAACATGTGGAGGTTTAAAGGATTTGATTTGAACTGTCAATAACATGCTATATTTATTTTTTATTTTATTTTATTTTCTCTCTTTTTTTAATGATACATTAAAAAAATATGAGGTCCCCATATAACCCCCACCCCATCACCCCATTCCTCCCACATCAACAGCCTCTTTCATAATCATAGGACATTCATTGCATTTGGTGAATACATTTCGGAGCACTGTTGCGCCACATGGATAATAGTTTACATTGTAGTTTACACTCTCCTCAGTCCACACAGTGGGTCATGGCAGAACATACAATGTCCAGCATCTGTCCCTGCAGTACCACCCAGGTCAACTCCAAGTCCTGAAAATGCCTGCACATCATATTTCTTCTTCCTTCTCCCTACCCTCAGCAGCTACTGTGGCCACTTTCTCCACATCACTGCTACATTTTCTTCCATTACTAATTACAATAGTTCCATATATTATGTATTCTTTTTTCCCTTTGTTTCAAGAGCACAGATTCTCTGGAAATGGTCATTAAAAATGGCAGTGCAATAACTGAACTCATTCTCCTGGGACTTACAGATTGCCAAAAACTCCAGCCTCTCTTCTTTGAGTTGTTTCTGGTTGTTTACATTGTTACCCTCTTAGGAAAACTGGGATGATAGTGTTAATCAAACTGAACTCACGCCTTCACACCCCCATGTACTTTTTCCTCACTATCTTATTTTTTGTGGATTTGTGCTACACCTCGAATGCAACTCCGCATATGCTGTTGCTTTCCTGTGAGAGAATAAGACCATTTCTTATGTGGCTGCTTTACACAGTGTCATATGTTCATTCCACTCCTTCTTGTTGAGCGCTACATGCTGGCAGCAATGGCCTATGACTGTTCATGGCCATATGTAATCCACTGTGATACAGTGTGAAAATGTCCAGGAGAGTCTGCATAAATATTTCCTTATGTCTATGATTTCTCAGATGGTCTGTTCCAGGTCATCCTGACCTTCTGCTTGACCTACTGCAGATTCAATGTCATCAACCACTTCTGTGCTGAACCACCACTCATTAAACTTTCTTGCTCTTATACTTGTGTCAAAGAACATGCTTATATTAGCAGGCTTCAACCTCTCCAGTTCCCTCACCATCAACCTAATGTCCTATGCCTTTATTATAACTGCTATCCTCTAGATCAAATCAACTGAAGGCACAAGGCATTCTCCACCTATAGGTCTCACATGATTGGTGTCACCCTATTTTATGGGACACTCCTCCACATGTATGTAAGACATCTGACAGATAAGAATGTTGAGCAATCCAAAATACTAGATTAAACCAGTTACCCTTCCTTATTATATTTTCTAAAGAGTTTTCTCAACATTATAGTTGAGAATTTCCCATACACACCTGCTCCCCACAAACCCTCCCTCCAATTCCATGGACCATCTGACCCATTCTCATGCCCTCTCAAGCCTGCAAAGACCAACTCAATAGTATTCCTATACACCCATCTTAACCCTTCACTGCACAACTACTTACCTCCAATTAGTGAATGAATAATTTGTTTTCTCCTAATTTTTTCTTATGTCACATAAAGGATTTATAAATTTAATTGAACTATTCAAATAATCAACAGGAGATCTGGCATACTTCAAAGAGGATGTGAGGTGGGCCTCCATGATGAGGTGGCATTTGAACCAAAATCTGAAAGCAGGAATATAAACATGACACCAAGAATTCCTTTCAGTGATTCACTTTAAAAGATGAAGGGACAATAAAGATTATGGACATTTGAGTAAACATTCTATTTGAAAGAGAGAGAGAGGAAAATGAGACAAATTCTAAAAGGAAAATTTAATGAAACCGATACTAGGCAGGCTTTAAAAAATTAATAAGGGCAGAAAATCTGGAAGGAAAGTGTCAAATGAGGAAGAAAACCCCAGATGATGTAGGTCCCTTACAGCAACATCTGAAGTCTACATTGCAGAGAACCAATTAGGAAGGCAAAACCTGAATAGCTATGGGATTCAAAGATTCTATGTAGAAAGTGCTCATGAATCAAACATTACTTTAAGCATTGAAGTAGTTCACCAAAATACAATGTTTTAGGATCATAATAAAAACACAGAAGTGATTTCAGAGCGTGAAATGGTAAAAACATTGACAAATCCCTAAACTACATCTGTACCTCTTTCTGATTCTAAAAATGCTTATCATATTTAACATGGGAGAATAGAACAATTACAATTAACCTCTACTTAATGGCGTTTAATGTACAAAATAATTAAAATAACAAATAATATCCCAAAAGTTACTAATATCAGAGCATTAAATAAGGCATTATGGCATGAAAATGAATAAGTTAATTTAATATATTAAATAATATAAAATAAAATAAAAAGATTCTGAAATCATCATAACAATTATAGTTATCTGATATGAAATGGATACATCTAGAACATTTGAAAGCATGATTCAAAGAACTTAGAAAGAAATGAAAAAAGAATAATATAAGAAATCAACAAATTCAGTAAAATACAAAAAAGTGTTTGAGAACATACTAAATACTGTTAAAGAATGAAAAACTAGAAGGGACAGATATGAAGAACATACAATTGGAAAGAAGAAAGAATAATTCAAGAAAAACTGATAGATTTAAAAATTCCTAATCTGTAATTGTCAAAATGTGAAAAAACTTGGCTCATACAAAATTTTATTTTCTCTTCCATCAAGTGTACATAAAACACTTCAAATAAGCTAATTTTTGAAAATAATTAACATTTAATATTGTTCTACCTCCTAGCAGTTTTTTGAGAATTAAATAAACTAATATATGTGCATTAGTCAGCCAAAGGGTGCTGATGAAAATACCAGAAATTGTTTGGTTTTTATAAAGGATATTTGTTTGTGTTAGGAGCTTACAGATACCAGGCCCTCACCAAAGTCTATTTTCACATGTTGGAACAAGATGACTGCCAACATCTGTAAGGGTTCAGGCTGCCTGTGTTCCTCTGGGTTCAGCTCTTCTTTTTTCTTCACAAGGTCAACTATGGACTATCAGGTGAATGGTTCTGTCTCTCTCCCAACTCCAGTTTAAGACTAGCAGCAAACTTCAACATCAAAACTCCAACAATAATAGCCCTCAACTCTGTCCTTTGCCATGCTTTTTGTCTGTGAGTCCCCACCCACCAAGGAGCAGAGATTCAATGCCCTAATGACATGGCCCAATCAAAGTCCTAATCATAACTCAATCATACCTGCATACAGACCAGATTATAAAAATAATCTAGTATCCATTTTTGGAATTCATAACCATATCAAACAGCTACAATATGCAAAACATTTAGAGCAGTTATTGTGGTTAGCTATCATCACATATTACCATTATAGAGAAGGGGGAAGATAGGAAAGGAGGTGGCCAAATCCAAACCCCCATCTCAAGGCTAAGGTGAATAGGGATTCTAGATATCCCCAGTAAGCCGTTACCCTCCAGCCTGCAGGTTAGTCAGAGGATTCCAGCAAGCTCCAGGCCCAGCCCCAGGGGTCATTTGGAAGATAGGTTGGATCAACACAGTCCATTTGTGCTGGCTCAGTATCGCCAGCCCTGCCCCCAGGCCCTGCCAAGCACAGCCACTGCCCACCTCGCCTATCAACTCCCATGGCAGAATCAAAGGAAAGCTCAAATGAACTAATTTTAATTCCAGAGTTGCATGTTATCTATCATTAACTTCCCAACTTTCCTCCTTTCATTTCAAAGACTAGTGCTTCCAAATTTTCATGGAAGAGATTATCTGTATTTTGTACAAACTTTTCTGGATTATACACAATGAGGATGACTGCAACTCATTATAGGAGACCAGCATAACATCATTTTTTAAAAAGTATATACAATATTTATGGTCTACCATTTCATATAGAGAGACTTAAAAATCCTCAACAACATTAATATATCATTAATAACAACTTTCAAAGATAACCTCTAATAGTCTTTATAGTTTGTCCTTATCTAGATATTGCATATTAAGACACACTTAAATGAAATTTAAAAATTGGTCAGATTATGATCATCTATCTCCCATTTAAAGGACAGGAGGTAAAAAAGGGAGTAAGGTAGAAAGAAAGGATCTTGAATCACTCTAAAAATAAGTCAGGACCGGAAGTCATTTGGGTAAGTTTGTATCAGCAGATCTATGTATACATATTACTTCAAAATTAACAAAAAGGACAAATACCCATACTTCTCTCATTCAACATAGCTAACAGTGCCATGAACACCTTATTGGGGAAAATACAGCACATTATCTCAAGGAAATAGTAATTTCATAATACAGGGAAATCAATGTATGGTATAAAATTTGTGCATGAATGTCAAATTACCATTATGTAGCTTGTGATGATCTTTGAAGATTGTTTTTAATCTGTGCTTCTTCAATATGTTTCATCCCATTTTGCCATATTCTTAAATATATAGGCAAAGTCCTATGAGTTGAGACACAAGGTTTGCATTGTAGTTGTGCCATAAAACAAGAGCCTGTGGAGAGGTATGGTAAAGTCTCTTTTTTTCCAATCCCCAAAAGTGGTTTTCCTTCTTTATTTGCAATATGTAAAAATTGTAACATGGATTACTGATTAAGATGAATTCTTCCTTTAATGTATTTAGGCATATTCTGAGAAGGTCAGACCAATGGAATGTTTAAAGTTTGGCAAGTTCACCAATTTGAAAACAGAATACTCGTACTGCAAAATTCATCTAAGGACTGAGCTTCCTTGACCCTTTAATTTTGATGATTTTAAACTCTGTTTGGTCCTCAATAGAAATATATTTAAGATGCTTCAAACAATTTAACACAAAAATATTAGGGTGCATGGCATTCTGTAATTGTGCTCTGATGAATATAGAATTTGAAACCTAAATGTTTGATATTTCATTGAAACTTGCTTATCAATTTACTATGCTAAATATTGCTGTTGCAGAAACATCTTTCTCCACACTCCCTAGAACATTGCATCACCTCTGATGTGGCCTGCACCTGTCTTCAAGCTGAAGGTTTTTTGATCTTGCTTGGTGCAATCACAAGATATCTACAGGTCACACCAAAGCATGTCAAGAAAAAAAGCATTACAAACTTTCAACAGTTATGTATTCTCTATTGCACATTTTGTTAACTTTTCTCCCTTCCCTGTCTCACATTCCCTTTCCCTTGTTTATGTTTTCCAAAATTACCTACCAATTAACACCATCTATACAAGTCCTTGTCAAAGGATCTTCTCAAGTGGAGACTTAAACTCAGACATTTTCCATCTCTTATACGGTATTGGTAAAATGAGAACACAGATATCCATGGCACAAAGAAACTCTGTAGATGCAATTAATAGGTCACAATGATAATTCTATTTTCTCATGACTAATTGGCAGCTTTCATTGAAAAACATTAGTATATGAAACATAAACCCTTACTCAGCATCAATATCCCCGAACTGACCATCATTATGTTTCATAAGACCATATTCGAGATCAGGGATTTTTAACCAGAGGTCCATGGATCCCCAAAGAATCTGTGGAAAATTTTCAGGGAACACTTAAGCTGGAATTTTAAAAAAAATCAACTTATTATCTTTTTTTCTCTGACCTCTAACTGAAATCTAACATTTCCTTCACTTATGAATGTGTGCAATAAATTACAGTAGTATTTATTTCATATCCCATTACACTTGTTGCATATCTTGAAAAATCACGTTCAATCATGCGTACTTTGAAATTACAGTTGTTGTTACACCTGAAGGTATTTGAGTGCCATAAAGCTATCTGCAGCTACAGGCAGACAAGGGGTGGGTGGTTTTCACCAGACTGGAAAAGGGGTTCCTGTAACAAGTATGTTAAGAATCCCTGTTCTAGATGAAGATTTCAAATCGTTCTTAGTCTTTTCCCCTATAGAATTTTCATTGTATAGATTTTCAGTATCAAATCATAAAAAATAGAAACAGATTCCTACCTTCCCTAAAAGAGCATAATAATGTCGATAAAATTACCAAGTTATTCCAGAAAATGTCATTACTAAATGATAATTTTAATATGTGTGATAAAATGTGCTGAGTCTGGTATTGGTATTATTGTCTTTTCTATAATTTAAATTGAAACCATGAGTCAAATTGTCACTGGAACTAATCTGATAATCATGAAGATGGGGCTCTCTACTCACCTCAGATGAGGATTGCATTATTGCTCCCCCATGTGGTTGCTAACATCATGTTGATCAGAAGAATTTATGAACATCTCTCCACTGTGAGACAAAGCATTTGGCAGCTGAGTTACTACTCACAAAGCATCAGAGATGAGGTAATGATGCCACTGGGTCTTTGTTAATTATCCAGGGTAATTTTGATTTCCCCATTGAGAAATAAGGCTTTTAAATGCAAATTTCCTTTCTTGTGCTATTTTTGTACTACCTCCTCTCAAATGCTTACAGATATAATTTAATGTATATTTTAATATCCCCAAATTATTTCAATATTTAACATTTTATACAGTGCTTCTTCCAAGTTTTGTGTCTGAGAATAAAGGTAGATTTTTTTGCATGCCCTATATTCTTTTTTTAATATATTTATTTTATTTTTAAAAGATACTTATATTACATAAAATGTTACATAACCATGTATATAGATAGATATAGATATAGGTATTGACATAGATATAGACATAGACATAGATGATATAGATATAGATATAGATATAGATATAGATATAGATATAAATATAGATATAGATATAGATATAGATATAGATGATATAGATAGGAGAAACCCTTATGCCCCACTACCCATACCTCCTAATTTTCCCCATATTATCAACATCTTCCATTAGTATGGTATATTCATTGCAATTGATGTACACATTTTGGAGCATTGCCACTTAGCATGGATTATAGTTTACATTATAGTTTATACTTTCTCCCACTCAATTCTGTAGGTTATGGCAGGATATATAATGGCCTGTAGCTGTTTTTGAAATGTCATTCAGGAAAATTCCATGTCCTAAAAATGCCCCCCAATATTGCAAAACTTTTTCCCTCTTCCTGACTTCAGCATCTCCAGGGCCACTGTTTCCACATCAATGTTATAATTTCTTCAATTGCTAGAATCACAATAAGTCTATAAAGGAAACCAGTATTTTATTCCCCAGTCTGGAAGATTCTGGGATAGTGATGCCCACTCTACCTCTGATTGTGAGGAGATTTCAATCCCGTATGCATGATGGATAAGACTCTCTCTGTTACAGTTGTAGACTATCTCAGTTTCTTGGTGAGGTTGTTATCCATCCTCACTTCTTTGTTAGTTGTCCTGGGTGAGTCCAATGAACTGGAGAGTAGGTTTTGCAACTCTGCTGAGGCTCAGGGTAGAGCTGGCACATGGACACCTCAGAGATTCAAAACTCTTGGACATACATTTGCCAAATCCAGCACCAACTATTGGGTCAAAGAGAAAGGACAGAATAGGCATACGTAAAGAAGTCACATCTGAGCCCAACTCTCACATTTGCGAGCATGAACTCCATGGCAGGACCTGCTGATAAGGCACCAAACTTTGGAGTTATCAGCCTTTACCATAGAACCTGGGTGTCTCCAGAGGTCTCAGGAGCCCCACTATTTGGGGTAGTATCTACTTTGGCAGTCTATGAGATCCTGCCACACCATGGTTGAATGTTTGTTACAGATTAGGAGATAATATCATCAGATTATTATCAGGTCCATAGTATACATTTGTCACATTTTTTCCATACTCCCTCGTTATCAACATAGTACCTCTTGGGCATAGATGCATTGAATATTACATTATTACTATTAACCATAGTCCATATATCACTTGAATTTTATTTTTCCCATTCTTCTCCACATTCCCACCACCCTGCAATAGTGATGTACATCTGCTCAAGCTCACAAAGAACACTCTTGCATCTGTACCATCAAACACAATTTTAATCCACTTCTGGATTTAGTGTGCTATTCAGTCCCTAGATTATTCTCTAGCTTTCTGTCAATTGGCATTTACATCCCTAGACTACCATTTTAAGCAACATTCCCATTAACAGAACCTCTGTTACTCATTATAATGTTTTATCATAAAATCTGTACATTGCCACACTTTTTACAGTAAAGCTAATTAAAACTTCTACACACATTAAATATCAGTAATCCATCTCAGTCTTCCTCTGACCTCCTTTAAAATTCACCACCTATCCCCAGGTCTTGATGATAGTTTCCTACATTTTCTTCCAGCAGCTTGATTGTTTTTGCTGTAATATTTAGGTTTTGGTTCATTTTGAGTTAATTTTTGCATAAGGTGTGAAATAAGAATCATTTTTCCTTCTTTTGGCTATGGATATCCAATTCTCTCAGCACTACTTGTTGAATGCACTGTTCTGCCATACCTGTATGGTTTTGATGGGCTAGTAAATAATCACTTGACCATAGATGTGAGGGTCTGTTTCTGAAACATCAGTTTGGTTCCATTGGTTTATGTGTCTGCTTTATGCCAGTGTGATGCAGTTTTTACTACTGTAGCTAGGTAAAATGATTTAAAGTCTAGGAATGAGAGATCTTCAACTTTGCTTTTCCTTTTTAAGATGTTTCTGGCTATTGAAGAACTTCCAAATAAATTTGATTATTTTGTTTTCCTTCATTTAAAAAATGCTCTTGGAATTTCAATCAAGATTGCATTGAACGTGTATATCAATTTGAATAGAATTGATTTCTAAATGTTTAGTCTGCCAAATATGAGCAAGGAATGTTCTCCAAATTATTTAGGTATTTTTTAATTTCTTTTAACAATGAGTTATAATTGCCTGAATACAAGTGCTTTACATCACTGATTAAGTTTATCCCTGAATATTTGGGTTTTATCTGTTATTTCATTTTCAAGATTCTTGGCACTTTTACTTACATTTATTGATATAATCTTTATGGCTAGACACTCTTTAAGTCCTCTGTCTTCTGTCTTCTTTTCATGCTGTATGTAGCACACCCTTTAGTGTTTCCTGCAAAGCTGGTCTCTTGGGTACAAACTCTCTCAGCTTCTGTTTATCTGTGAATATTCTAAGCCCACCCTCATTTTTGAAAGACATTTTTGCTGGATATAAGACACATGACTAGAAGTTTTTCCCTTGCAGCATCTTAAATATATCATATCACTGTCCTCTTGCCTCCATGGTTTCTGATGAGAAATTGGCACTTAATCTGATTAGATATCCCTTATATGTTATGCAATGTTTTTTTCATCCATTCTGATGTTGTGCTTCTTGGACATAGATATCTATGTCTTTCAATAGAATTGGGAAATTTCCTACCATTATTTCTTCAAATATTCCTTTTGTCCCTTTTCCCATCTCTTCTTGGACACCCAGGATACATATGTTTGCACATCTCTTGCTGTCATTTATTTCCCTGAACTTTTTTCATTGTTTTTCCTATTCTTTTCTTCCTCTATTCTTTTGTATGGTTGTTTCAGAGTCTGTGTTTTCAAGCTCACCAATCCTTTCTACTGCCTACTCAAATCTGCTGTTATATGACTCCAGTGTATTTCTAATTTCATTTATTGTGCCTTTCATTCCCACAGTATCTATATTTTTCTATTTTTGTTTTCAAGTTCTTCTTTGTTCTCATCCAATATCGTCTTAATATCCTTAATCTCTTTAGCCATCTCATTGAATTTATTAAGGAGATTTGTTTGAACATGATTAGTTGTCTCAACTTCTTTATGTCATCTGGAGGCATATCTTGTTCCTTTAACTAGGCCACATCTTCCTGTTTCTTGGCAAGGATTGTATTTTTTGTTGGTGTCTTGGTATCTGGCTTACTAGAATATTTATTCTGTCGGCAGTTTCTTTCTTTAGTTTAGGGTTTTCTTGCCCTTTCTCCCTTGCTGGTTGTGTAGTACTAGTTAATGTTGTAGTTGGCACTGTAAACTCTGGGGGCTTAAGCTTCCCTCATTGCCCCAGGGACCAATGAAGATGTCTCAACTTTCTCCTTTCCCAAGGGTAGGGCCAGATCCACAGCCATGTGTAATAATTCAAACTGTTCAGACCTAGACTGTAGTTGGCCAGAGAGACTGGTGAAGATTCACACCCATTTCTCCCCTTTCTGGGATGGGGTATGAGCTGCAGGTATGGGCTACAATCTATGATGTGAGGTTCCAAAATGAATGCATTTTAGCCAGTAGACTTCTGAATATTCAGTCTGTGTAAGTCAAATATACCTGAAGTTACCTGGAGAGGTTGGTGCAGGGCCCTTCACCTTCCTCTTTCCTAGAAATGGGGCTGCAGGCAGATCTGGGTGAAAGAAACTGCTTTCTATCATCACTGTGATTTTCAGTCATCCTGGCTACCCCTCGTGCTGGTGGTAGAGCCAAAATGATGGATACCAGCCTCTTTCTGACTTCAACAGGTTCAAACTTTAGATATTCTTAGGGTTATAATTTAACCAGCTGAATTTACTAAGCAATAGCTGAAATTGGTGGGCCAACCATCTCCTCCACCCCTCATTTTGGGAAATAGAGTGTCCAATTCCAGCCACAGAGTAGCTCCTGAGGTGGATTGTACTGAGATAGTAGGATGATCACCAGTTTCCATGACATGGCCTGTATTTTTCCTGTAGAGGCTGGAAGTGGGGCTGGTGGCTTATGATCTAAATGGAAAGAAGCCAGTCTCTACCAGCACTGTGATTTTCAGTTCAACTCACTATCTCTTGTGTCAGGGATGGAATTAAAATAGTTGTTACTGGACTCCTTGTGACATGGGCAGATGCAAACATTAGTTGTTCTTAGGATTATACCTTAGCCTCCCAAAATTACTAATAAATAGGTGAAGTTGGTGCCCAACTATCCCTTTATCCCCTTTTTTTTTTGGAAGTGGAGCTTCCAGTTCCAGAAACAGAGCACTCCCAAGACTGCTTGTGCCACCAGTATGGAATGGGCAATGACCTCCAGGCAATAGAATGCTCTATTTATGTATCTTCTCTGCAGATGGGCAGTCTCCTCCAAATAGATGCTTTTTTTTTTTCACTTTTTATCATATTTTTTTGAAGATGCATACATCACACAAAATGTTACATTAAAAATATGAGGTTCCCATATACTCCACTCTCCACACATACCCCCATTCCTACCACATGAACAACTTCTTTCATTAGTGTGGTACATTCATTGCATATGATGAATACATTTTGGAGCACTTCTACACAGCATAGATTATGGTTTACACTCTTTCCCAGTACATGCAGTGGGTTATGGCAGAATATATAATGTCCTGCATCTGTCCCTGCAATATCATTCAGGACAACTCCAAATCCTAAAAATGTTCCAATATCACACTTCTTTTTCACTCTCCCTGCCTTCAGCATCTCCCATGGCTACTGTTTCCACGTGAATGACATAATTTTTTCCATTACTAGAGTCACAGTAATTCTATTGTAGAATACCAGTAAGTTCCTTCTACTCCTTATTTTATTCCTCCATTCTGAGGACCCCGGGATGGCAATGCCCACTCCACCTTTAAATTAAGAAGGGACTTAGATCCCACATTGTAGATGGATGGGATTTTCCTGCTTGCAGTTGTAGTCTCTCTTGCTTCCTTGGTGTGGTGGTTGACCATACTCACCTCCTTGTTAGCTGACCTGGGTAAGTCCCATGAATTGGAGAGTAGGTGTTGCAATTCTACTGAGGTTCATGACCAAGCTGGCACATGGACAACCCAGAGATTCAAGTCTCCAGGGCATACAGCAACCCCAATGCCAATCACAGGTTCATTAAAAGTGAGAGAAGAGACATGTGTAGAGAAATCACATTTGAGTCCAAGTCCATCACAGTAAGGAGCACATATCCAAATGTAGGGCCCACTGGCAAAATATTAAACTCCAGAGCCATTACTACAGGTCCTATGTGTCTCAATAACCTTCAGGAGCACCATTACCTGGGCTTGTATCTACTTTGGCTGTCTCTGATATCCTGTTGAGATGTAAGTAAGTGCAAACACTCTGATGAAATCCTGACATTTTGAAGCCCCTTAGCCATAAAAATTTATTTATCTTTACCATTTCCCCCTTTTATTCAAGATGTTTTCCTAGTTGCATCATCAGTGATTGCTTGGAAGTAATCCCTCGGTGACAGGGAGGCTCATACCTAGGTGTTATGTCCCACACTGGGGAGAAGGTAATGCATTTGTATGCTGAGTTTGGCTTAGACAGTGGCCACATTTAAGCAACATGGAGGCTGTCATGAGATAATTCTTAGGCACCAAGCAGCTCTAGGCCAAGCTGAAATTTCAAGCACACAGGCTCTTAAGCACAGTCATCAGTATCAAGGACTGATCATTGGACCATCATTCTTCACTGATCTTTGGCCTTACAATTGGGGGATTCTTGCTGTTCCACTGGGGAATGGGACATAGCTCCCCAGGAATTCAGCACTCCCTCAATTGTGATGTGAAACTCTACTCACTATGTCAGTGCCCAACAACCATCCAAACTTATCTATATACTTTACATGCATACCCTGGAGAACTCCCTCCAACCCATGCATGCCCCATCAATGACACCCCACACCAATGCTCCTCCCCTCCCATAGTGAAACCATTCTGTGATCTAAAACTTCTTCAAACTCTGGACTAATATACTGCCAATTTAAATTAATAGGAAAATGAAATAGTAATGATAGTTTTAAACATAAGAAATAAAATACATAGTAATTTGGAAAATCTAAAATAAAATAAATAAATTGGAGTATTAAAGAATGAAAATATTTTAAATTTTTTTGAAATTTTGACCTTTTATCACTAAACAGGTGCCTTAGATAGCTTTCAGTGATTACTAACTGTACTGTACCAGAAGCTGATTCCAGGAGCTCCTTACTTTGTGGCCATCTTGCTTGATGTCTTAATTTGTTTTTTGTTCTCATTTTCACTCTTTTTGAGATATTTATTCTGTTTTCTTGCTATTTCTCCTTGATCCAACTATTGTTTGAGTGTATTGTTTAACATCCATATATTTGTGAATTTTCCAATTCTCCACCCATTATTGATTTCCAACCTCATTCTGTTATGGTCAGAAAAAGTGTTATGGATAATTTTATTCTTTTTAAATTTATTGAGACCTATTTTGTAACCCAATATATGGTCTATCCTGGCGAAAGATTCATGAGCAACTGAGAAGAATATATATCCTGTTGTTTTGGGATTCAAAGTTCTAAATATATCCTTTAGTCTAGTTGATTTATCACATAACACATGGTGTCTGGTTTCTCTTTCCTTATTGATCCTCTATGTAGTTGTTTTGTCTATTGCCAAGCATAGTGTATAATCTCCTACTATTATTTTTTAAATATATATTTCTTTCCTCAGTTTTTGCCACATGAATTTTGGGGCTCACTTGTTAGGCACATAAATATTTAAGTTTGTAACTTCTTTTTGGTAGGTTGCCACTTTTATTAATATTTAGTGTCCATCTTTGTCTCATAATCATTTTGCATTTAAAATGTGTTTGTTGAATATTAATATAGCTACCTTAGCTCTATTTTTGATTACTGTTTCTGTGAAATATACCTTTCCAAACTTTCATTTTCAAACTTTTTGTGTCCTTCGGTCTAAGGTGAGTCTCTTATACATAGCATATAAATGGGTTATTTATTTTAATTCATGGTGCCAATCTGTGTCTTTTGATTGGGAAGTGTAATACATTAGTGTTCAATGCTTTACTGAAAAGGCAGTCCTTACTTCAACCATTTTATCTTCAGACTTTTATATGGCATATCTTACTTTCCTCTCTCTTTATCCTTTTAATTACCCTACTAAAAATCTTCATTTCTGCACACTCCTCCAATCATCTCTTTGTCTTTTCCTTTCAGTCTCCATGTTTCATTTTAATATTTCTTGTAGGGCAGGCCTCTTGTTGATGAATTCTCTCATTTTAATCTCTCTCATTTTTTAAAGACAATTTTGCTGGATACAGAATTTTCAGCTGGCAGGTTTCCTTTTCAATACCTTAAATATGTCATTCCACTGCCTTCTTGCCTCCATGGTTTGTGATGAGAAGTCATCATTTACTCTTATTAAGCATCCCTGGTGTGTGTTGGATCACTTTTTCTTGTGCTTTCAAAATTTCTTCTTTATATCTGGCATTGAACAATCGGATTAGTATGTGTGTCAGAGTATTTCTGTTAGGATTTAATCTGACTGGCATTCACTGAACATGTATACCCAAAAGTTGGTAAATATTCAGCCTTTATTTCTCTAATATTCCTTCCATCCTCTTTCCCTTCTCTCCACGCTCTCAGAAAGCATGTCACTTATCTCTGTGCTCTTTGTGTTATCCTTCAATTCCCTGAGATCCTGTTCAGTTTTTTCTCTATCTGCTCTTATATCTGTATGATTTGGGGAGGCCGCAATTTCCAATTCATTGATGACCATAGTGTAAAACAGAGAGGCCACTTGATCCTTTTCCAAGGAGTAGGACCACTTCGGTTCCAAATAAGTAAAACTTGGAGGGCTATAATAGATGGTGAATTCCAGGAAGTGGGAAGCACAAGTAGAGAAGACTTTGTGCTTTTCTGAAGAGTAATTAATTTCCAGGGCATTAGACAATATAGATACGTAGGAAACAAAGATTGTGCTGAGTCACCATTTTGTTTAAACTAGTTCTAATCATCATCATGATTTCATTGTCATCAGTGTCGCTGCTGGACAGGGCTAAAAATTGGAATTAAATCAACAGTAAAAGAGGTAGACTACATTGGAGTTCCAAAAATGCAAATTATTCATGAAAAGAAGATCGGCTAATTATTCAGTAAAACTAATCATGTAGGATCCAATAATGAGCACATGGCAGAGTCTTTTGGAGATAAAAATTGGGTAGTGAAGAGGGTTGCAGATAACAACATAGAGATCATATTCCATTGAAGAGAGAAGATACAATTCAGTAACTGTCTGGAAATTTTTAAAAAGACAAATGTGTGAAGCAGTCAATGAATGAAATATTCTTGGAAATCAATAAGTACTCTAAGGTTTTAAGGGAGATGACCATTGAGTAACTGAGATCAAGGAATGACAGCTGATTTATGAAAAATACATGGGAGTGTGAAGATGGTGATCCAGGTGAATTATCAGTATCATTTCTGCATTTCCCAGCATGATAATCAGTAATCCAGGAGAAATAAGCATAAAAAGGAACCACTGGATCACTTGAGTCTGTCAAGGCAAAAAGGAGGACCTCAGAGAGATTTGTGCTCTTCTTTCATTCCATAATAGCAATCAACTGTTACAAACTGTTGAGAAATCAAAGATGATACTTAGGGTGAATGACTTCAAAACTGTTTTTGTTTATTGGAATTACCTAGCTTTTTTTTTCAATCAGCTCATTGATTTTAGAAATTTATGATAAAAAGTAGTTTGGAAAATATGTCTGAAAAAAATTCTTACTTTGACAATTATAAATTAGGTAAACAAATAAATCAACATTTGGAAATTATATGAGTCATATATATATATTGCATAATTACAGTGAAAATGAAATGGATAAAAATAATTCTTTCATTAGCACATTTATTCAAATGAAAATACATACAAGGTATTACTCTTGTACGCACATTTAGATGAGAAAAAAGGCACAAAATTAAGTTACCTAGAGTCACAACCATTAAGTATTGTTTCTACCAAGATTGATTGTGCCCAGAAATTAATCTCATAACTTATATTTAATTTAAGCAAATCAAAAAAATAATGCTAGGTATCTAAAACACAAAGAAAGAGTGTTTAATGTATCATTTTTTTTTCCATCATTTTTTCCAGGTTCAATAGCTTTATTTTTTTTTCATTTTTTTCTTTATTTTATTTTAAATGTTATATTAAAAAAATATGAGGGTCTCATATAACCCCCACCCACACCACCCACACCACCCCTCCCATATCAACAAACTCTTACATCATTGTGGCACATCCACTGCACCCAGCAAATACATTCTGGAGAACCTCTACAGCACATGGACAGTGGTCCCCATTGTAGTCCACACTCTCCCACAGTCCACCCAGTGGGCCATGACAGGACATACAATGTCCAGCATCCATCCCTGCAGCACCACCTAGGGCAACTCCAAATCCTGAAAATGCCCCCACACCATATCTCTTCTTCCCTCTCCCAACCATCAGCAGCCACTGTGGCCACCCTCTCCACATCACTATTACAAATTCTTCCTTTACTAATCACAATCTTTCCCCAGCAGAACACCAGTAAGTCCCCTCTAATCCATACTTTATTCCTCCATCTTGTGGGACTGGGATGGCTATGTCCAGTCCCCCTATACATCAAGAGGGGGTTGACATTCCACATGGATGATGGGTGCAATTCTCCTGCTTTCAGCTGTAGGCACTCTTGGCTCCCTGGTGTGGTGGTTGACCATCTTCACCTCCCTGTTAGCTGGCCATGGTAAGTCCAAGAAACCAGAGGGTAGGAGCTACAAGTGTGCTGAGGCCGAGGACCTGGCCGTCACATGGACAGTTCAGAGATTCAGGTCTCCTGAGTATACATCAACCCAAATGCCAACCACAGGTCTGGTAAAAGTAACAGAAGAGGCATGTGTAGAAAGGTTATATCTGAGTCCAACTCCATCACACTCAGGAACACAAACTCCAAAGTAGGGCCAAGTGACATGACCCTGAATCCAGTGCCATCTTCCTTGGCCATAGAACCTGTGGGGCACTGCAGCCCTCAGGAGAACCAGCACCTGGGTTTCCATCTACCTTTGCTGTCTCTGGTACCCTGCTGAGGTATGCATAAGCATCACCCCCTGATGACCTCCTGGCTCTTTTTCGGAGACTCATAGCCATATAAACTTATTTGTCCTCTCCATTTCCCCCTTTTATCGAAGGTCAAAATGCAGTTTTTAATATCTGATATCCCATGTAGGCTAAGATATTCTGCTGGTTTGAGTTGACCTCTTTCTTCTTGGTCTTTGTTCATGGTCATAGAAAGGTTTGGATATTTTCATAGTGGTTTCAGTTGGAAACAACAGAAGAGAGAGTGCTGAATTCCTGACCAGGGGAGCTCTACCACATTCCCCAATAGAACAACAACAATCCCCCAAGTGCAATGGCAAAGACCAATCAAGATAGATGGTCCAATGATGAGCCCTTGATACTGATGGTTCCGATTATGAGCCTGTGTGCCTGAAATATGAACTAGGCCTATAGCTGTGGGGTGCCTAAGAGTTACCTCCTGAGAGCCTCCATGTTGCTCAAATGTGGCCACTCTCTAAGTCAAACTCAGCATGTAGATGCATTGCCTTCCCCACAGCGTGGGACATGACTCCCAGGTAAGAGCCTCCCTAGCGCCAAGGGATTACTACCAAGCACCAGCTGATGATGTTAATGTATGATTTACTCTTCTTTTATATCTAATATGATTTATTAAAAATGATAGATCAGTTATTAAAACCTTGTATATATAAATACTAGAAAGCACATACGTGAATTTTCAGTTATGTTTAACAGATTTTTAAATTTTTAATCAAATTTCTTCTAAAATTTTATTTTTAACATATGTGCATTGCTTGATAGCTCTTCCTACATCATTTCTGTTTCTATAAATCTTAGCATTACCCAGATAGAGTCAAAATGATATATATATGTATACACATATATTTTTAATAATATCTCTATTTATCTGAGACAAGATAAAATACTCTAAATTTGGGATTATTACTTACCATGGGTCAAAATTGTTGACAAACTTTGTCCAGCATTATCTTTCTAGAAATTTGACAACCTCTAGTTTTTTTCACAATGAAAATATCTAAATGATTTATGGAGACTGAAATTTCTGTGATACAGTGGGGTTTCCTTTGAATTATGTTAATTTTTAGTGCATTTTTTTTACCTCAAAAAAATCAAAGAAAATTTTTGTTCAGGCTCGCATCAAAAAGCAAGTTCACAAGGAAATTATGTCTCACACATACACCAGAGAGCTACAGTGAACACAATTAGAGCAGAGAATCTCTTGCTTTTCATCCTAATAAAGGCACCATTTATATTGAGGCTTGTTGATAAAGGAATATTTGGTCATCTCTGGGACTAATTTCCAAGGAAGATTGTTTGACATGATGCAAGGGTAAAATTTCAATGACTAATATATCTGTGTCATTTTTGTAACAGAATTTTTCCTTTCCTTAGAAGCCACATAATGTTGAGCAGTACTTTTAACATTCTTTAGAGATGTTCTGATTTATGGCTGGGTAAAAGAGTAGAAAATTCTAGAGAAATGATTAAGTAATCTGTGGCTGAAAGTCCAGGTCATTAAATACCATGGATATAATAGCATAATTTTCCAAATATAGTAATTTAATATTTAAAAGTGTGAAATTATCATAGGATTTAACAGTGTGCATTGTAGAAAAATAAATACCTAAATTCAAAGAAAAAAATGGAAATATAAGTTTTGTTTTTCTTTAGATAATTTTCTTCCAAGTATTTTCCTTTGTGCATATAAAAATTTATGCTTTTGCATTTATATAATTTTACTGCAGCTGAGTTTTAGTAATTTTTTATTTAATATTGTTTATTAAATATTTATGAAATACCTTGACCCATGTTAAAATGTACACTTGGAAAATCCACAGTTTCAAGTATTTTTCATTGACTGATGCAATGTAATTAACTTCTTTCTAGGAGTGTGCACCAGTTGATGAATGAGCATTTTAGAGACTTCATGAGGAAAACATGGTGGAGTTCTCCAGTCAGATTAAGGAGTATCAATTAATTCATCAACCCAACAGATATTCTGTTTATTAAGCCAAAACAATGTTTGAGCAATTTGGTTTTATTATTTTGGTGTATTGGCTTTTATTATGTTAAATGAATTATGAGAGAATAAAGTAAAATTAATTGTTGAAATGAGCAATGCTTCTATAATTTTATTAATGGCCTGAAGTTCCCTTCTTCTATAAGCAGCTAGATGAAATCCTTTTTTTGAATTTTTCATTAATTAATGATAATGAAATCAATTCACATGTATTCTTAGAAGCAACTAGTACAAGAAAAACAGTATATGGTAATTTCAGGAGTCAATATCATGATATAGATCACAGAAATACAAAATAAATTATTACATATTTGATGAACTTCAGAATGTACATTTAGTTCAATCATCAAAAATCCCATGGCAGATGGCCCTTCTTTGGAGCTGGTGTTTCTGAGTGATGGAATTGGACTCAGAGGGGATCTCTTTTCACAAGACTTGCATGCTACTTTATTGGAATTGTAGTTGGTGCTGGGGTTTTAGATATATTTAGGGGATTTGAATCTCTGGACTGATAATATGACACCCAGGCCCAGAGCCTCAACAGACTACAGCTCCTACACTTCGATTTATTGGACTTACCCCACTCAGCTAACATGGAGTTGAAGAAGGTCAACCACCACACCATGGAGCCTAGAGTGTCTACAACTGAAAGCAGGAGGAGTGCATCCAGTATCCATGTGGAATCTAAGCCCCCACTTGAAATAGATGTGCAATGGACACAACCAATCCAATGTCCACAGAGAAAATGTGGAATGGGTGTGGGAAGGGTAGCCAAGGTGGCAGCTGGGTTTGGGGAATGGGAGGAAGAGATGAGATGTGGAGGCGTTTTCGGGACGAGGAGATGTCCTGCGTGGTGCTTCACGGACAATTACGGGACATTGTAGATCCCCCCAGGGCCCACTGGATGGAACGTGGGAGAGTATGGGCTATGATGTGGACCATTGACTATGGGGTGCAGTGATGTTCAGAGATGTACTTACCAGGTGCATTGGATGTGTCACGATGATGGGAGAGAGTGTTGCTGTGGGGGGAGTGGGGGGTGGGGGCGGTGGGGTTGAATGGGACCTCATGTTTTTTGAATGTAATTTTAAAAATAAATAAATAAATAAATAATAGAAACATAAATCCCTTTAAAAAAATCTAATGATAATGTGAAATACTTATTTGCATATTAAAAGGTCAGCATCAATTTATTCCACAATAGGTTACCTTGGGGTTTAATATATCCTATGTTAATATCACCTGAAAATGGTAGGCTCACTCCTTAAAAGTCACTATTAGGGAGATTTTCTTCCAGTACTGAAACAATTTTTATAGTCATTAAGTATACTTTCAAATAATGTAAGTAATGGTGAAAAAAATAATAATTTATAAAATTTTTTATGACTGACCTTTTTTTGTGGAAGCTTTATTGTGGAAATTCTAATATACAATCTCAAATAGTAAAATTAAGTTGGCAGATTATGAGTAAGAAAGAAAAAGGAAACATGACATATTGAGTTATATTGGTTTTGGCATATTGAGTTATGTTGATTTTTTCCAACATTATAAATGTTATCAGAACATGCTAGGTTCTCTAGATTCTTGGCTATATTGCAAGAAAAATTTCAGAGATTCACCAGTTTAATTGGGCTGGTAAAATGTTCACTGAGAAATGAGAGAAAAATAAGTGTTAGTAAACACCCAAGATGTGAGTGTGGGCATCATCCAGGCAGAGAGAGACCTGGTGTCTGAGAGTTGCCTTTATTAAAGCTGATCTTCATTCCTCCCCCTTCTTCATGTTGGGGAAGGACCCCAGCTACTTGCTGTCCTGATTGGTTGCCTTTCTATCTTCACCTATTTTCTCTCCTAAGACCAATGGGAAGACCTTTCTGTTTGGAGTTATCTGGGGCTTCCTTTTGAACCCATGAGTTTCAAATGGGCCTGATGGCCAAGGTCTTGGTGAGATTTTCCTGCTTTCTTCTCATGCACCTGCTTTACCTTAGAGATTTCCTGGGCAGGGTCTAATGATCTTACTCTCTACCAGGTCCTATCTGCAATGGGACAACTTTCCTTGTTTCTTATATAAATTGCCACAATATCCTCTAAGAGCATTTATACACTTATGCTTAAGGGGATGCTGAAAGGCAATGGTGAATCTTCTGAAGCTTTTCTTGCTGTTCAGGGGCATTAGTCTCTGCCTGATGGGTTATGAAACTCTCTGGCTACTCTGTTGAGGTTGTGGGAGGTTGGGTCTAACATCATGGTTTGAACTGGATGAAATCCATGCATGACTAATAACTTGTTTTGGAATGTGTTGATTCTGGAAGAAATAAATTTATTTAGAATTTTGAAGAAACATGACCCCACCAAAGAGGATAAAGAAGATACTAGTAAAGCAGCCCCCAAAATGGAGCTATCCATGACATACAGGACCATGAGAGTGAGAAAGACCAGGTGCTTCCAGAGGCTACATCATCATGAAGTTGATGGCCTCCATCTTGTACATTTTGAATACTGTCTAGGAATATTTCTGAGCAATTTACATAGAAACAGCATTTTTCCTTGAGTAACAGGCAAATTCCTCCCTGAGCTGCTGTTAGCATATTTAGTTCTATGATTTTTTTTTAGGTCTTTGATTTTGCAGCCACACCACAGCAAGGGAGGTTATTTGCTATCTAAGGGCTTCTAAGTAAGAGATTGTGATAGACCGCCAAGGTTTGTTAAGAAGTGGCAACCCCAGTTCCCAAGGCAGTGGTAATGCATAGGACAAATAGGAGCAGGATGAGGAGAGGCATTACCCTTTTAGTTACTGAATAGTGAGAAAATATAGAAAACATGAGGTTGAGGTTTGCAGGACCATATTAGATAGAGAAGGAGATGTATGCTAATGAGCATAAGCCAGTCCAAAGTGGAAGCAAGGAGAGGTATACCTTATCTCTGCAAAGAAAGAAAATTCCATCTTGATAGTTTAAAGTAACAGGAAATGTGAGCTTGGTAATTGGTGAGCTGGTGATCTCTCTAGAGTTTATAGTTACCAGCCTGCTAGTTAACTTCCTAGGAGAAAGTTCCAATATACATTGTTGAGCCCTGGGTTATGAAATGGGATGCTTCTCTGAGTATCCAGACAGGGTTGGCTTCTCCACCCAGGCCATAGCGGTCTAGTTCACAACAAGCATATTGCATCTTTTGTGGTGTATTTTGATCAGCCTAATTTGTGTTTATAAGTATAGAATCACAAGAGCTAGCAACAGCATTTGAGTACCATACTATTTTTCCCTTGGTTGCCAAGCCTTGAGTCCATAATTGGTACTGGTAAGCATTGCGGTGTTGATGGGGTACTAGGTTAAATAGATGTCTGGCTCCTAAACTTGGGGAGAAGCAGTCTTCATACTTAATATTTGACCATCTGGGTGGCCATCCAGAAGGTATTGTTAGAGGAAGAAAGTTAATTTGGCCCAGGGAAGGAGGTGAAGGGGAATGTTGTGAGACACTGGAGTAAATATAGATGTGAATATAGTTTTGTTAGTTATGTAAACTGAGATGTATAGAAGTCACAATAGAGGAAGTGAGATAGGTTCTAAGGTGATGCTGCTAGCTCAGAGTGCTATGAGAGACTGGCTGATGGGTTGTCAATATTCAGTCCTTGAAATGGATGATATTGTGGCAATATATTAGACTGTGAGATTGGCAGTGGTCCTATGCTTAGGATCAGCTGCCCAGGCCATGGATGCTTCTGGTTGGGACACACAGAACCAACATAAGGATTTATTTACTAAGTTGGCAGCATTTCAGACAAAATGTTTACAGGGAAGTCTGATTTGTACTCCCCCTAGCAAAAGGATGATATATTAGAAGCTTCATTTTGGCCAGAGTTAGAAGGAATAACACACAATTTATGAGCTGGCTTTGATACATACACTATTTAATTTTGTTTTTTGAAGAAGTATTTCAAGATGGGTGGCACTCAGATGTGTCTTCAGGTACATCCTGAAAGTTGGCACTTCCTTAGACAGTGGGCTTCACTCTAGATAAGTGTACCCAGTTGGAAATTCCTTTAATGTTAACAGCTGTGAGAATAATCAGAACCACAGAATAAGGTCCCTTCCATTTTGGCTCTGTTTACTGCCAGGTTTCAATCAGAAACTGGTCTCCAGGTTTAACTTTAGATAAAGGTAACTCTGGCTTGGGCTATGGAGGATTTTGTTCCTGAGCTCTTGGATGATTTGTTGAGTTATTCATAGGTTTCAAAATATGTTGTGTTTTCTGATCTAGTGCATGGTCCTGGGCAAGGACAGGCAATCATATACCGTCTTGAAGGGACTAAGTTGAAGCAGGACTTTTAGAGCTATACACAGCCTCAGCAAAGCAATGGGTAGATTGGTGACCCAAGGTGATGAAGTTTCCTGGCATAGTTTGTTCAGAACTTGTTTCAGTATTCTGTATTATGCATAATACAATATGGTTCTTTCTACTTTCCCTGAGGATTGGGTTCTCCAGCAACAATGAAAATGTTATTTAATTTGGAGTGCAGCTGACAGACCTTGGGTTATTTTGCTAGTAAATGCTGGCCCATTTTGACATCAAAGGGACTGAGGCAGTCTGAACCTAGGGATAATTTCCTTTCGGTGGGTCTTAGCCATCACATTTGCTATTTCCTGTGTAGTGGGAAAGTTTTTCGCCTATCCTGTAAAATCATCTACCAGTTCTAAGAGGTACACATATACTTTGCAAGATGGCAAATAGGTAACATTTATCTGAGTCATACCCAGGGAATGATCCCTGTCATTGGACAGGGATTGCTAAGCCTCCTGTTGCTTGGGTCATTAAATACACATAATGAGCAACTTTTACTGACCTCCTTGATTGTTTTTCCTAGGTCTTGGCCCTCAAAAATCCATTTGGTTCAGCCAGTCATGACATCTGTAGAAGTTTGATGTAGTTCTGGTGGCTGTGCTATTTTGCTAAACCTGGTTATCCACAGTATATAATTACTAGCCATTGCTGGAAAACCCTGCAGTTGTTTCTTTATTTGTGACTGGGGAACACTAGTGTTGGCTTGAACTCTTCCTTGGAAGAAAGACCTTTTCCCTGGGGTGAGAAGAAACCCAAAATCCTGGAGACTTTCTGGAAAGAAAATTGTGCCTTGGATGCCAACAGTCTGTAGCCACTATTGGGTAGGGAATTAAGCACTAAAATAGTTTTGGTGTCAGAAATTACTTTTGTCAGTCTACAAAGCAACAGAATATCCCTATATTGTAAGAGGGAGCTCTGAGACAGGTGGGGATAAGCTAGATCTTAAACTAAGGCATTCCCAAAAATATGTGGTTAATCTTGAAACCTTTGTGGTAACACGGTTCATGTACACTGGACCAGAGATTTAAAGTTGGAATCCTGCCATTCAAATATGAAGAGAAACTGGGAATCTGGGTAAAGTGGAATGCAGAAAAAGGCATTCTTTAAATAAAGAATGGTAAACCAAGCCACACTTTCTGGGCCCTGGATTAGCAGAGCCCAAGGGTTGGATATGACTGGATGAATTGGTATAACAAAGCTATTTACTGCTTCTAAGTCTTGAACCATTTAGTATGTGTCTTTGGGTTTTTTACAGGAAGATTGATTGTGTTGCAAGGCTGTTGACAGGGAATTAAGAGGATATTCTCAAAGAACTTTTTCATCAAGGGCCAGAGGTCTTTAACAATTTTCTCCTTAAAAGTATACTGCATTTTATGAGGGTAGGGCTGGTTGGTATTTTAAGAGTAGAGACAGGGGAACCTGGAGGGCACCACTTGGAATGACTGTATCCCAGACAAAAGGATTTCTTTGGTTGGCTATTTCTTGGGAGATTTCATTTAGTTGGGACCCCAGGTCTGATGCTAACACTGCAGCCAACAAATGGATTTAAGTCCAGACTCACCAGCATCATTTCTGAGGCATTATTCACATGGGGGTTCAGGTTAAGGTTTACTGATTGATTACTGTCCATTATGGGATGTAGAAGGTCTTGTCCCAGGAAAGGAACCATGCATTCTGGAATAACTAGGAATTGGCTGAGGAGGTTTCCTATTCTATAGGGGAGAGGTTTAGTAAATGGTCTAGATATTGATTTTTCTATCAACATCTACTATAGGGCACTACCAAGATGAAAAAGGTCTGGAGTGGCAGCTCAGGAGCAATCAACAGGCTCTTGGATCACTTAAGTAATTAACAATCTTACATGCCACATCAAGGTTCACCTGAATCTCCTCCTGTTTGATGGCACATGGTATTGTCCATGGAGCCATGCTTGGCATGAGGATACCTCAATCCTCCTTGGTTTTGATGAACAGGGATCATGGGAAAGTCCTGTTGCCTTTCTTGGGAGTGGTGCATTCTTATTCCCAGTGCCCATCCTTTCCATCAGTCTCGTTAGGCAGCTTGGGGAAGACACATTCCCAGTGGCCAGCCTATCCACACTTGAAGTATATTCCTGCTGATGAAGAGCCTGAGTTCAGGTGTTCCTGAGGTGGCAGGGTGCTTTCATGGCAACTGCTATGAAATGAGCCTGCTTCTGGGCCTTCTGCCTACCCTTACTTACTTTTTCCTCCTTGGTTGCATGGTCTTAATTGTTGAAGCCTGAGAAGGCTGTTTCTTAAAGGGAGTTCATGGAAGTCTTAAGATCCATGGAAAGCTTTTGCCAATTCCTATAGATATCTGGGGCAGACTGACTAATGAAGTAAGGTGCTATGAGACTCTATCTTTCTCTGGAATTAGGATCTACAAGAGTATATTTTTTCATTGCATCTCCCAGCCTTCCTTCCTTGAAATAAGGCTGTTGTTTTTTTTTTTTTTTTTTTTCTTCTCCCCTTTAGTAATTTCCATGAACTTATTTTAATTGACTGTTTTGGTAGTACAATCCCTCAACCTTTCAAGAAAATACATGGCCGTATATCTCTAGTCCTTAGATATACCTGTCCTTTCTGATATTTCTACCCAGAATCTGAATTACTACTGCTCCAACCACATAGTGGTTAGGCCATTGGGTGGCTGGTTTATTGACCTGCCCTTGCGCCTCAGTACAGATGCAGTATTTTTCTCTGGGGTACTGCATGTTGAAAGAATAATGTTCATGTCACTTCCCTTTCATTCAAATAGTGTGAGGTGCTAAAATCCCTCAGTAAATTGATCCAACTGTTGTTTGCACTGTATCAGGCTGGCCATCAAGAAGGGGACATGCACCCTAATGATTTCTGTGTCCCCATTAGGCACTGCCCTAATAAGGTAGAGAACCTCAGACCTCCTAGCTGGAAGGGATGAGGCTCCATTAGGGTGTGACCCACCAAACTAAACCTTGATGTGTATAGGGGAGGTGCTGGTGATCCTGCTGGGGTGAATTTTAAGGGTTTTCTGGATCTGGTGCCATGTCATAATGACTCACTTACCAAGAAGGGGGTTAAATAAGATATCTTTTTCCTTTTCAGGAGGTAGATGCTCTATGTTCTACAGCTTCCTTCTGCATAGCACAACTTACAAGAACCCCTTAGGCTCTTTTCTGATTCCGAATCATAAAAAGCAGGACTAGGGAATTTCTAGCAATTTTCCTTCCATCTTGCACAGTTGGGCTAACTGAAGTATCAGGTTCAATTGAGGATCCCATTTAGTTGTCATTCTTGTCCACCCTCTAACTTGTACTGTGGCCATATGGTATTGCAAAAAGAGATTACTTTCTTCCTTTTTAGACCATTAATAGGCAGGTATTCCCAATTTTTGAGAAAATACCCCAATGAGGAGCCTGATGTAATGTTGATGGAGCTACCCGTTATCCTAGTTGAGGATAAATATGTTCATTAATCTTGGTGGCCTCCCACTGCAAGACATGACTGAATGGTTTGTTCACTTTCCCAGCATCCTGGAGGTCAGGAGAACTGCTCACTAATACAAAGTTCTGGGATTTGGACACTGTCTCTGGGTGTCTCCAGAGACTTAGGTCATGGGAGGTATCTGGGTCTGGTTCCAAATTGAAACTGCCAAACCAGACTTCCTCCCTAGGAAAAGGACTGGCCAGGGACCCTATTTTTGACTTAATTTTGCAGAGGTCTCAGGAAGTAGCCATGAGAGATAGCTCATTATATGGCCTATACCACTGACCAAGTCTTGCAGTTAAACCAGACATTAAGAACCAGATTAAGAGCCTAAAGACTAATTGTTCTGTGGCTTGCAAGCAAACAGCCTCACACTCCCTGGAATGGTAAGGGATTAACAGGAATCTCAGTGCCTCCTGGGGATTGAGGAAGGAACAAACCTCTGATCACTACCAAGGGTGTGTCCAATGCCTCATTATTAAATGCTTTTCATTTTCTATGGCATTCCAATTCTTTTCATAGACCCAAGAATGAGGACAGCAATAGTCAGAAGATGGAAGTTGCGCCAGTTAAAGGGAGTTAATCATAGAGATGGCCTGGGAAGAAGTGAGGAAAGGCTAGTTATGGAGTATGAGGTGAGGGGTAGTCATGGGATCTCTCCTTTGCACACTTAGTTGACTTAGGCCATATGCCTAGTCAGACCACAAGGACAATTTCACCTGCCATCCAGAGCTTCCTTAGATCTACATGGTATGGGGACTTGCTCCTACCATTTCTGGAGAGCCAGAAGTCTGAGTAGACTGAAATTATGCCCTGTGGAAGTCAGTTGTAAGACTCCAATGGTATAATGTACAGGTTTAGAGAAGGGAAAGCACCAGGGAAATGGCAGAGAATTGAGGCCTCATAGACTCCCAGAAGACTCCTGCATGACACAAGATACCTGCTAATCAATTTTCAAGGATGGTTTCATCCACTACCCAGAGCTTCCTTGGATCTGTGTAGTGTGGGGATTTGTCCCTACTACCTATGAAGGGGGAGCCAGAAGTCTGAGTAGAATAAAATTATGTCCTGTGCAAGCCTATTCAGGAAATTTTGAAATGGCAGAAGGGGATGACAGACAAAGAAAGATGGCACAGAAAGGATATAAGTAAAAGTCTAGACTCAAAAGTCTTGATCAGTGGCTGGGGAGTGTTACCTGCTTCTATTCCTCTTGGTGGCTCACCATATGTTATAAAACATAGAGTTCTCTAGGTCTTGGCCACACCACAGGGAAAATTTCAGAGATGGGCTAATATAACTAGTAACAGTAAAAAGTTTATTGAGCAACTCACAACCCAAGTTATGAGTGTGTGTTTCCTCCAGTCAGAGAGAAGCACCTAAGGTGTGTTGGAGTTGCATTTATTAAAGATGTTCTTCCCTCCTCCCCTTCCTCATGCTGGGGATGAACCCCAGCTAATTTCAGTTGTGATTGTTTGCCTTTCTATACTCACCTGTTAGTTCTCAGAGATCAATAAGAAGATCTTTCTCTTTAGAGTTATCTGGGGCTTACTTTTGAGCCTGAAAGATTCAAATGGGTCCTCTTAACCAGTGTCTTGAGGTCTTGGGCTTTTCTGGCTTTGCTCTAAGGGAGCTGTTTTCCCTCAGGGGGTTTCCATACAGGGTCTCATTGCCATGGTCTCTGCTGGTCCCAGCTGCAGTGGGATCCCTTCCCTTGTTTCCTATATTAATCTGCCTCATATGGTACAGTACAGTGCCTTAATATTTAAGCTATCCTAAGTTTTTCTAGTACTAAAATATAATGTTAAATTTCTGATCCTTCTCTCTTAATATAATATTTAATATTAAATTTTATTTCTCTGATGGATTTTTTTAACCATACTTTATTTTATGATATTTTTAATGTTTTCTCTGGGGATAAGATTTGCTTCCATAAATTATTTTACTGCTCTTAATATGATGCTTCAAGGTAATTTAGATCACAGCACAAGGAACTCCAGGGTCTTTTCACCCAAAACTGTGAAATTGTAAACAGCACAAATAAAATGATTCAATTTGGAGAGGAGAAATACAAAAGATTATAAAATATGAACATGTTTTAGAGACATGTGTGACACCCTCAAAAATATCAATATAGTAATAAAAGAGTCTGAGAAGAAAAAACAGAGAAAGGAGCAGGAGGAATATTCAAAGAACTAATGGCAGAAAACTTCTCTAATTTAATGAAAGACATAAACACAAATTCAAGAAGACCAGTGTCACAGTTTGATATTATTTATGAATCCCCAAAAGACAAAGATTATGTTTGTAGTAATCTATTCTTCTGGGTTTGATAATCTTTGATTATATTGGATTCAGTTGAGGGGCACTTAATTAAATTACCTGTTAAGATTAGAGCTTGGGGAGCAGATTTAGCTCCCCATGAATGTCTCAGGTTCGATTCCCAGTGTTGGGATCTGGGCCAGGCTTCTTGATCAGAGTGGGACAGTCAGACCCCTTAGCAAAATAGAAGGCATGTGAGCCCATGAGGAGTTTATGCATACTGAGTTTATTCCATGCTCCTGCTCCTTTAAGTTTTCTTTGTTCTCTCTGCTCCACTGTTTACATGGGAGCTGCTTTTATGTTACTACTATCAGAATATATGATTGGTTCTTATAGTGACATACTTATAAATACTGGTTAGCTGGTGAATGGGTCAGTTGGAATCAAGTCCACCCTGGAAACTGACTGCAGTTTTGCTGTGTCACTCTTTCTCAGATATGGCCAAGAAGCATCCAGAATGATTAGGCTGTTTAACTATTGACTACCCCTATACCCAGTAACTCCTAAAAACAAATGACAAAAAAAAAAAACAAACAAAAACAAACAAACAAACAAAAAAAAACTCTCATTGGAGAGAGGATGTAGCTCAGTGGTTGAATCCCTGATTTTTATATGAGTTTTTCAGATGGAAAGGAAAGGACACTAAGAGTAGATCAAAGCAACATAAATGAGTAAAGTTTTCTGGTAAAGGTAACCATATGGACAATTATAAAACTACATTTAATATTGTTTTGCATTTTTTATATATAACACCATTTATTATTTGAATAGGTTCTAAAAAGCAGATGCTTGAAAAGTAAAAGCAATACTATGGTTCAGGATTTTTAATATTAAAGATGTAATGCAAAACAAGTACAACAAAAAATAGTGATGTGATGGTGGGAAATAGGAACAAAGTTTGTATAAAACCAAATGGCATTGTTATATTTTTAGATCTTTGATTTAAGCCCAATGTTAACCAATAAGAAAAAAATCTGAAATATAAACAGATGGAAATGATAAATACTATAATACAAAATATCCAGTGGATATGAAAATAGACATTAATGGAAAATTTCAGGGACAAAAATAGTATAAAACATATAGTGTGCAAATAGCAAAATAGCAGTAGAAAGTGCTGTATTATAAGCAATTACTTGAAAGGGAAATTGACTAAAATCTACATCAAAATGCAAAAATTGGACAATCATTAAAGCTATATGCTTTCGGGGCAGTTTGATATTATTTTTGGATTCCAAAAATACAGATTATGTTTGTAAACTGCTCTGTTACTCTGGGCATGGTACTCTCCCATTGATTTAAATTCAAAGGATTTACACTTACTTGATTAAATCAAAATTAGAGCTTTGATTTGGCCCATAATTATGGCATGCAGGGTTGAGTCCCTGCCCCCTTGTTGGGCTGTATAGAGAAACACTCAATCAAGAACTCAGAGGAAGAGAGCTCCATAGCCATGGAAGAGAAGAGAATTTTTCTGCTTTGATCCTATGGCCCAGGAAAGAGAGATGCGCCATTCAACCAATTACTTACAGCTGACCCTGTAAAGAGATCAGAGTAGCTGAGCCCAGAAAGATAGGTGCTCTCCAGGCTTTAGCTAAGATTGGAAGAAGCTGGACCCATGGAACCTTAAGAGAAAAGAGGAAGGCTAAATACTTTCAGATGTCAAAAACTTGTTTCTGGTGAGAAAGCATCCTTATGGTACCTTGAGCTGAACTCTTTAGGACTTTGTAACTGTAAGCATCTACCCCAGATAAATTCATTTTATAAGAGCCAACATATTTCTGGTACTTTGCAACAGCACAACAGCTTCCCTTTGGCCGATTAATGTGTCTTTTTATTAGAAAGTCAGATTCAAACACAACTTGGTTGAAATTGAAATGGTGAAAAACTAGTCCTTACAAATAAACCCAAAGTAAGCTAGAGTAACTATACTAACAGATAAAATAATTATGAAGATGAAAACTGTTAAAAGAGACAAATAAGTACACATACAATATAGCAATTTTCTTTAGGAAGGCTGTTGAAGAGAGTTTGGTGGTAGACCATTATCCACAATATGAAAAAGTTATTTATAAGGTATAATGACTAATCTCCATGAGACTATGCCTAATGGTAATAAAGAGACTTTTTTCATGATATGTATGAAAGGTGTCATAAAGGAAATAAAGTGGGAACATCAGAATGATTGGAAATGTATCCATAGTTGCCCTTCATTCTGGTTTCATAAGTTAGAGCAGCATTTTCACTGCAAAATTTGGGAATAATTTTCTTTGGACTGGGTGTAGGTTAAAGTTTTTCTTTTCTCAGTTATCAAGGGAATAATAAAGTTGAACACCTCTGATAAACCAACCTCTTATGATTGTTTTTGTTCACATCCTCAATCCTGGAATTGTCACAAGGACAGGGATGTTACTCCTTGAGAGCTGGGCCATGAAAAATATTCACACAAAGTTATTTGCTGATGAAGAATGTCAGCTTTTATCAGAAGTTCCTGCATCAGAAGAGGACTTTTGTGATTGTTGCATAAATGGGAATGTTTTGCTGCAGTGCTAACAAGAGGTTTCTTTTCCCCAAAGGGACTGTTATTTATATACTGCATTGGAGACCACAAATAGGCTAATGTCACAAAGTTTCAGTGCCACATTTTAAGGGGAAAGGCTTTGCTATATTAACACCACTTCTTGACCCATCTTAATCACACTGGTCACTTTTTCAGGCTTCAAAATATGTTAATTTGTGTTGTTTTTTTTAAGTCAAGGGTTTTATGGCTTCAATTATCTCCTTGAAGATACCAATGCAAAGGGATTAATTTTAGTATAGAAATTATCTTTACTAATGCTTTGAACTGATTCTTCTTGTAGAATAAAAGTAGAGCTCAAGCTGGGTCTTTTTAAATGATCATGCCAAGCTCCCTGCCTCCTTCCTTCCTTCCATCCTTCCTTCCTTCCTCCCTTCTTCACTTCTTTCCCTCTTTCTCTTTATTTCTTCTACAAAATCCCTCTATCAAAAGTCAGCTGGATTTGGGGAGATCCAGTCCTCAAACTGGTGGCAGAGAACAAAAGGAAGAGTTGTATCACCCACTTGGAGAAGTTCTTGAGGTGTGGGACTTGTCAGGAAACCTCAGATACAGAATACTTACTGCCTTACCAAGGCTTTTCAGCAGGGTGAAGTCCAGATGGTTATAGCACTGGGTGGAAGAAGTCCACTGTTTGGACATATCTATATCATATACTATTCTGCAAATTACACAGGCCACCTGTTACTGGATTTTATTTAGGCTCTCTTTTTTTTAAATTTTATTTTATTTATTCATTTTTAAAAAAAATATTACATTCAGAAAATATAAGGTCCCCATGCATGCAGTTTTGCACAAGAATTTTGGTTCTTAACTAATGACTTGTAACCAAAATGTCCCCAATGGTTTAATATAATTTTCCTTTATTTCAGAGCTTTATATTTTACTTTGACCTTAGCAGACTTTAGATGAGCGAGACTAATTCTATGTATATTCACTGAAGCTATTAAAGCCTCAGGAATACTGGTTTCTGTCATGAATTGCCACTTTTAGGAACCCCAACAGTCAAGGCAGATGGCCTCCTTCATTTCCAGTCCTTGGAGATAAAAAGACTCCAAGTGCCACTGAACTGGGAGAGTGGACATTCAACCCTGAAGGCCAAGAATTCCACTAGGCAGCAATTTAGTTCACACTTATAGCCATGAGAGAAAGCAGGATTACTAATACCAGTAGGACAGGAGACGGGGATGTCTCCAGTTTGCTTTCTCCTGAGCCATAAGGGTGGAAGCTTTCATGAAATAACCATAAGCAAAGGCAAGGAGTGAGACTAGGCTTGAAGTGACCATAAACAAAGGTAAGATCAATTTAGAATTTACACTTATAAAATAGGTTTCATCTAAATCCACCAAGTTATAATTTCAGTTATTATCCTTCTTCTGTTTTGTAATATAAATGCACCTATAAATGATGTTAACTCTTAGTTATAGTTTCTAATAAGTTTTTATCTTAAGGTGAACTGGATACCCTTATTAACTAAGCCACGAGAATTTTATTACTAAAAACTTTGTGAAGTTTCTTTGCATTTCTAGCAATTGAATTAATTTTACTTGTGATTTATACATTAAATCCACTAGCAAGACAATATTGACTCTCAAAGACTAATTCCCAGATTACCTTTTACTGTTACTCAATTTGTAAAAGTAAACCCCAAATCTGTTTTCCTAGGCACAAGCAAACTGATGAAGTTAAAACCCTGATTTCAAAGTTGACCACAAGGTTATGCACAAATTAAAACAGAAGGATTTTATACCTTTAGCACTTCTAGGAGCTCTTTGATCTTAATTGATAGCACATGAGGTGTTTTTTTTTTTTTTTCTTAATTTTGATCACTATTCACACTTTTTATAGGCACAATTGAGACACAGCATGAGGTTTCTGGGCCTCAAAATTATCTATTCTTTTTTTTAATGCTGGTTTAATTGGAATTTATGGTACTATGCAGAGGCTGCTCTTGACTATATTGTGGCCATGTGGAACAGCAGTACATGGAATTTCCTGATTCCTAAGAGACTCCTACAGGGAGTTTGCTGGTAGGCTAGAGATTGTGCCTGTTACTCTGGGATGAATGAAAAAGCACCCTTTATTTGACTGTTCTGGCATCCCAGAGTCCTAGTCTGACTAAATTCACCACTCCACATAATTTGGAGCTGAAGCCCTGTTTCAGTGTCCTGAGAATATTTCTTTTCAGGACTTAACTCACCCACAAGCATCCTTGTGGGTAGGTCTTGGGAGTACCTGGTTCTGGATATCAAATCAATGAGCCCAAGCCAACTGGGAGGCCTGAACAGTGGCCCCAAATCAAAGCACCTGAGATGTTTGTCCCAGGAAATATTTGGCTGCTCTCTGAATGAATGGGCCCAAAGAATGGGGGCCATTCAGTTTCCTGCTCTGGTTCTAGGCATCCTACTTTCCAGGATCTGAGACTGACTGGCCCAAACAGAAGGTCCTGAGTTAAATCTCAGGAAACATTTGGCTGCTCTCTGATTCCCACCACCCCAGGAAATCAGACAGCCCCTGCCACCAGGCATTCCTGGGGCAGCATGGACTTGGGAGAAAAGCTGTTTAGATTTCAATCTGAAGCTGCCAAGCCTAATTGTACTTTTTCCTCTTATCCTTCCAGAATTTTTAAACACAGCCTTACTTCTGATTTTATTGTCTGATAGTTTTCCAGTTAAACTAGTCATCAAAAGGCCATTAACTGAGTAGAGGTTAATTGCTCTAGTTAATAGGTTTGGGATCCTGAAGCAATAGCATCCTTGCTAAACAAAGGCAATTTTTATTTTTACAATTTTTAAAACAGACTAAAGCATCTTAACACAAACCTGCAAAAAAGAAATTCAATAAAAAGGTAAAACTTGGAGAGGGGGCAAGATGGCGGCTGAGTGAACATCCCTGTTAGAGTCTTCTGCAGGGAATCGGCTGGGCGGCGTTGGAGACTCTTTGGGACCGGATTGTTTCGGGATTTTTGCTGGTCCGGAGGTGTCTGGACATCGATTTGGAGGGAAGGTAACAGAGAGGATTCGTCTGTGAAATATACACGGAGATCCCAGCTACCTGTAGAGGATTCCCTTCTTGGGTAGGCGGAGACGAGGCATCTAGCCCCGCTCGGTGGGGCTGAGCCAGGCCGGGCCGCAGCGGCGGACGCCGGAGCCGGGCCGCGCTGCGCCGGCGGTGAGCGGGGCCGGGCGGGGCCGAGCCAGGCCGAGCCGGGCCGCGGTAGCGTTTGGAGCCGGGCGGGGCCGGTGCAGGCCCCGGCTGCGGGCCGCGGTAGCGCTTGGAGCCGGGCGGGGCCGGTGCAGGCCCCGGCTGCGGGCCGCGGTAGCGCTTGGAGCCGGGCGGGGCCGGTGCAGGCCCCGGCTGCGGGCCGCGGTAGCGTTTGGAGCCGGGCGGGCCCGGGTCAGGCCGCGGCGGGTACGGAGCCGGGCAGGGCCGGTCCAGGCCACGGGGGCGGGAGGTGGACGCCGGAGCCGGCTGGGCCGCTGTAGCGAGCGGAGCTGGGCGGAGCCAGGCCAGGCCAAGGCGACGTGAAGAGCCGGGCAGAGCCGGTCCAAGCCTCCGCGGTGGGCGGAGCCGGGCCTGCGGAGGGGTTTCTGTTTTTTTTTGTTTGTTTGTTTGTTTGTTTGGTTTTTTTTTTTTTTTTTTTTTTTTTTTTGAGCATCTGCAGTACTGGGGAGTTCGTGGGCCCTGGGCGGCCTATTGGGGGTTTGTGGGAAGGGAGGTGCTTGCAGACCCATTTGGGCAGACAGACGGGGGGGTTTTAGGGCAAAGCGGGGGGAAGTTGTTGTTTTAGATAGTGTTGCAATTGTGACACGTGTGTACCTGTATCTCTCTTCTCCCTATCCGTTCCCCACCGTTTGCCCATCCTCTTTTTCTTTCTTCCTTTCTTCTTGCCTTTCTTTTTTCTTTATTATAATTAGTTTGTTTTTTTTTTTTTTTTCGGTTTTCTCTTTCCCTCTTGTCCCTCATCTTCCACTTATTTTTACTTTAATTCAAGTATACAATAGGTGCTACAGGGAACACCTCACATTTGCTGGGTTTTCCCATCCTCCACTGCCTCATTTCTGTGTGAACTGATTTAGGCTACCTACACTATCCCCCTTCCCCTGCATCTTGATATCCACTATCATCTACTGTCTCTCCTATATTCCACCCCCCACCTCCCGTTCTTCGATCCACAAAGTGTCTAACTCTTAATTTCTAATACCTTTGTTCTGTTTTCTGTCTATTATCCACTCTTGAAACTATTACCTTTCTTTTCTTTTTCCCTCTCTCATGAAAACAATAGCTGTGAAGTTCATACCATATTCCTCCCAAATTCAGTCATCAACTTCATAAAAGGTACTCTACCTACAGCTATAACTCTATACAATCTACATGAATCTAACCTCCATCCTTCCAGATCTCATATTCCTGCTTTATTAACATACATCACCAATACAACTTTACACTTTTCCCTTGCTTACACAATTGCCTTTCCCCAACACTAATACTTTCCTCTAAAGTGAACTTAACCAACAACAAGTAACTAGAATAAGAAGAAAAAAGTGACAAAGAGAAGATATAACACCTGTGCAAAAATAACAACTAATTAACCTCCAAGAGCAGACAAAGAAGCTAAGGAACTGATTAAATTCGTCAAAATAAAGAGATGACCAGAAAGCAACAAAAATCTACGAACCAAACCAATAATCAGGAAAACATGGCTGAATCCAATCAACAAACCAATAATCACGAAGGGGAGCAAAACTTGGCACAAGCAATGAAAGATCTCAGAACATTTATCACCGACAAATTTGATGCAGTAATGAAAGAGGTTAACAACATGAAGACATCACTTGGAGGGGAAATTGCAGACATACGCAAAAACATAACAGATATGATGGGAATGAACACCACAGTTCAAGAAATCAAAAATACACTTGCAGCAAATATCAGCAGACTAGAAGAGACAGAGCAGAGAATTAGTGATGTGGAAGACAGTACATCAGAAATCAAACAGATAGTAGAAGGGGTCAATAAGAAGATAGAAAAAATCCAATTAGGATTTAGGGACCTGAATGACAATGCAAAATGCTCAAACATACGTATTATAGGCATTCCAGAAGGTGAAGAGAAGGGAAAGGGGTCAGAAAGAGTGTTGCAGGAAATAATGGCTGAAAACTTCCCAAATCTACTGAAAGAGACAGATGTACATATCCAAGAAGCACAGCGCACTCCACAAGTCATAAACCCCAACAGGCCCACCCCAAGACATATACTTGTCAAATTATCCAATGCTCAAGACAAAGAGAAAATCCTAAAAGCAGCAAGAGAAAAGAAAACCATCACATACAAGGGAAGCTCAATTAGATTAAGTGCTGATTTCTCTTCTGAAACCATGGAGGCAAGAAGACAGTGGTATGATATAGTCAAGGTACTAAAGGAAAAAAATTTCCAACCAAGAATACTCTATCCAGCTAAACTAGCATTCAAACATGATGGAGAGTTCAAAATATTCGCAGACAAACAGAAACTGAAAGAGTATACCAACAAGAAACCTCCCCTTCAAGAAATTCTAAAGGGAGTTCTGCAGGAAGAAAGGAAAAAACAGGAAAGGCAAAGTTGGAGGAGAGTATAAGACCAACAACAACAACAAAAAAGACAAAAAAAAATATACAAACAAAATATGACAAACACAAATCCAATCAAAATATGGCTAACACAAATAATTCCTTGATAGTAATAACACTGAATGTCAATGGATTAAACTCACCTATCAAAAGATTCAGACTGGGACATTGGATAAGGAAATATGACCCATCCATATGCTGTCTGCAAGAGACACATCTTAGACCCAGAGACGCATGGAGATTGAAAGTGAAAGGCTGGAAAACAATCATACAAGCTAACAATAACCAAAAAAAGGCAGGAGTAGCTATATTAATATCAGACAAAATAGACTTTAAATGTGAAACAATTGTGAGAGACAAAGAAGGATACTACATTTTAGTCAAAGGGAAAATCTGTCAAGAAGATCGAACAATCATAAATATCTATGCCCCTAACAAGGGTGCCTCTAAATACGTCAGGCAAACGCTGGAAAAACTAAGTGAAAGAATAGATACATCTACAATTATAGTGGGGGATTTTAATACACCACTATCAACTCTAGACAGAATATCTCAAAAGAGAATCACCAAAGAAACAAAACATCTGAATAGTATATTAGAGGAGCTCGATCTAATAGACATATATAGAACGCTACACCCAAACACAGCAGGATATACATTTTTCTCAAGCGCACATGGATCATTCTCCAAGATAGATCATATGCTAGGCCACAAAGAAAGGCTGAACGAATTCAGAAAGATTGAAATCATACAAAACATTATCTCTGACCACAGTGGAGTCAAGCTGGAGATTTGCAAGGGAAAGAAGCCCAGATTTCACACCACGATTTGGAAATTAAACAACACACTCTTAGAAAAACAGGGGGTCAAAGAGGAAATCTCAAAAGAAATCAATGACTACCTTGAAACAAATGATAATGATAACACAACATACCAAAATTTATGGGATGCAGCAAAAGCAGTACTGAGAGGGAAGTTTATAGCCATAAATTCATATATCAAAAAAGAAGAAAGAGCAAAAATTGAAGAACTAACTGCACATTTGAAGGAATTAGAAAAACAACAACAAAGTAACCCAACAGGAAGAAGAAGGAAGGAAATAACAAAGATAAGAGCAGAACTAAATGAAATAGAAAATAAGAAAGCACTTGAACAGATAAACAAGACCAAGAGCTGGTTTTTTGAGAAGATTAACAAAATTGACAAACCTTTAGCAACACTAACAAAGAAAAAAAGAGAGAAGATGCAAATACACAAAATAAGAAATGAGAAAGGCGATATCACCACTGACCCCACAGAAATAAAGACTATCATAAGAGGATATTTTGAAAAACTATATTCCAACAAAAATGACAATCTAGAGGAAATGGACAAATTCCTAGAAACACATAAACAGCCCATATTGACAAAAGAAGAAATTGATGATCTTAACAAACCAATCACAAGCAGAGAGATAGAATCAGTTATTAAAAATCTCCCAACTAAGAAGAGCCCAGGGCCAGATGGCTTCACAGGTGAATTCTATAAAACATTCCGGAAAGAACTGACACCAATCCTGCTGAAACTATTCCAAACCATCGAAACAGAAAGAACATTACCCAACTCCTTCTATGATGTCAACATTACCCTAGTACCAAAGCCAAACAAAGACATCACAAGAAAGGAAAATTACAGACCAATTTCTCTAATGAACCTAGACGCAAAAATACTTAACAAAATACTTGCTAATCGTATTCAACAACACATTAAACGAATTATACACCACGACCAAGTGGGATTCATCCCAGGTATGCAAGGATGGTTCAACATAAGAAAATCAATCAACGTAATACACCATATAAACAGATTGAAGGAAAAAAATCACATGATTATATCTATTGATGCAGAAAAAGCATTTGACAAAATACAGCACCCTTTCTTGATAAAAACACTCCAAATGATTGGAATACAAGGAAATTTTTTGAACATGATAAAGAGTATATATGAAAAACCTAAAGCCAATATTGTTTACAATGGAGAAATCCTAGACTCCTTCCCTCTAAACTCAGGAACAAGACAAGGATGCCCACTGTCGCCGCTCCTATTTAACATTGTCTTAGAAGTACTTGCTCGAGCACTGAGGCAAGATCCAGAAATAAAAGGCATTCAAATTGGAAAGGAAGAAGTCAAAATTTCATTATTTGCAGATGACATGATCCTATACATAGAAAACCCTGAGAGATCTACAACGAAGATTCTAGAACTCATAAATGAGTTTAGTAAAGTCGCAGGTTATAAGATCAATGCGCAAAAATCAGTAGCATTTCTGTACACCAATAATGAGCAAGATCAGGAGGAAATCAAGAAACAAATACCATTCACAATAGTAAATAAAAAAATCAAATACTTAGGAATAAATTTAACTAAAGAGGTAAAGAACTTATACACTGAGAACTATACAAGATTGTTCAAGGAAATCAAAGAAGACCTAAATAAATGGAAGACTATTCCTTGTTCATGGATAGGAAGACTGAACATTATTAAGATGTCTATCCTACCAAAACTGATCTACACATTCAATGCAATCCCAATAAAAATCAATGCAGCCTTCTTTAAGGAACTAGAAAAACTAACTATGAAATTTATTTGGAAAGGTAAGAGACCCCGAATAGCCAAAGACATACTGAAAAAGAAAAACGAAATTGGAGGAATCACACTACCTGACTTCAAAACATACTATAAAGCTACGGTGGTGAAAACAGCATGGTATTGGCATAAGGAGAGACACATAGACCAATGGAATCAAATTGAAAGCTCTGATATAGAACCTCACATATACAACCACATAATATTCGATAAAGCCACCAAACCCTCTCAACTGGGAGAGAGTGGCCTATTCAACAAATGGTGTCTGGAGAACTGGATAGCCATATGTAGAAGAATGAAAGAGGATTACCATCTCACACCTTATACAAAGATCAACTCAAGATGGATCAAAGACCTAAATATAAGAGCCAAGACCATAAAAACCTTAGAAAGCAGTGTAGGGAAACATCTACAGGACCTTGTAATAGGTAATGGATTTATGAATATCTCACCAAAAGCACGAGCAGCAAAAGAACTAATAGATAAATGGGACTTCCTCAAAATTAAAGCCTTCTGCACCTCAAAGGAGTTTGTCAAGAAAGTAAAAAGGGAGCCCACACAGTGGGAGAAAATATTTGGCAATCATATATCTGATAAGAAACTTATAACTTGCATATATAAAGAACTCCTACATCTTGAAAATAAAAAGATAAACAATCCATTTAAAAAATGGGAAAAAGACTTAAACAGACACTTCTCCGAAGAAGAAATACAAATGGCAAGAAAGCACATGAAAAAATGTTCCAAATCTCTAGCTATCAGGGAAATGCAAATCAAAACTACAATGAGATACCATCTTACACCCATAAGATTGGCAGCTATGAAAAAAACAGAAGAATACAAGTGCTGGAGAGGATGTGAAGGAAGGGGAACACTCATCCACTGCTGGTGGGAATGCAGAAGGATCCAACCATTCTGGAGAACAGTATGGCGGTTTCTCAAAAAACTAGCCATAGATTTGCCATATGACCCAGCAATACCACTGCTGGGAATATACCCAGCAGAACTGAAAACAAGAACACAAACCAATATATGTACACCAATGTTCATAGCAGCATTGTTCACTATTGCCAAAAGTTGGAATCAACCCAAATGCCCATCAACAGACGAGTGGATCAATAAAATGTGGTATATACACACAATGGAATACTACTCGGCTGTAAGAACAAACACACTACAAACACATGTGATAACATGGATGAATCTTGAGAACCTTATGTTGAGTGAAGCAACCCAGACATTGAAGGACAAATACTACATGACCTCAATGATATGAAATAAACAAGCTGCCCTAGATAGCAAGAGACTGAACGATAGGCTTGCAGGAAATCGGAGGGTGGAGGAAGGATATGAGCCGATGTCTGCAGGGGTGGAATTTAAGACGAGATGGTGGTAAGTATGAACACAAAGAAGAGATAAAAGGGGGGCAAGGGGTTGCCTTTGCTTGGGGCTTTGCGGGTTTGAGGGTGGCTGGGGAGGGACGGGTGGGTAACGTTGCCCAAAAGTGGGGGGAGGGAGGGGTAGCATACGAACCAGGAGAGGGTCAGGTGTTGGTGGAGAGTAAAATGCCGAGAAAATCATATCAAAATATAATAAAGAGGGTTACCTGTTTAGAATGCTCGGAGGGGAGGGTCTGATGCAGGACGGGCTCCTGGGGAATGTCTAAATGCTCATTCTGCCAGAGTGGGTGACACCATGGGGTAGAAACCCAAGTAGTGAGAGTGGGGGTGGACCCACATCCTGGGGAGGACTAATGCCATCCAATAGAGGGAACTGTATCCCACGAGAGAAAGGGTGGCTCCCAGGGCATTGGGGCAGTTGAGCAAGTTAGGCCCTGAACACTATTCCATCTATCTCTGGAAGTGGCTCCTCAGGAAACGGAGGTTGGCTATCACTGAGGGCACCAAGGTGGAAGGTAAAATGGACGTTAAATGTGTGGAACCAAAGTAAATGGGGGGTAAGAGAGGAGTTTCTTGAGAGTACACAAGGATGGATATAAAACATGTAATATTACACCATAACATATAGGAGATGACAGACTGATAATGTAAACCATAATGTAAAACATAGGATAACTAAAAATGTAAAGAACTGTGTATCCTAAAGTATGCACCATAATGTAAACACAGATGTCACCTTGTTAGAAAGCTAATGTCTCAGACTCTGTACATCAATTTAAGTAAATATGATATGAATAGGGCGTAAGAGTATCACTGTGGAAGGGAAAAGGTTTCTGGTGGATGTGTGGGAGTGCTGTATATTATATATATACATTGCTGTGGTCTAGGACTCCTGTGAAGAAAAGCTGAATAATTAGGGGGGGGGGGAAAAAAAAAAAAAAAAAAAAAAAAAGAAAAGAAAAAAATAGGATGTGGAATTTTTTCAAGTCAACATTCTTTATCTAAGTTCTTTATCTAACTTTATCCAAGTTCTTTATCTATCCTTTAAACTCATCGCTATATGCCATTCCCTAGTAAGGGACCATGACATTATATTGGGCTTCAAATTTCGGGGAGTTCTGGATCACAGAGTGTTTCAACAATGGCAATGGAGGGATACTGGTATGGGATACCAATGACAGGTGATATATGACTGACAGGGAGCTGTACAGAACATATGTCCAGGGTGCATGGTAATGTTTGGATATACTCATAGTGGCAACAATTAAAAACCACAGTAGGGGGGGTACTGGGTTCCTGGCCAGTGGTGCTCTGTCGTGGTCCCTAGGGGAGCAGCGACAGTCTCCCAGGTACAGTGGTGGGGACCGGGAGGGAGTGAGGGCTCAACAGTGAGCCCCTGATACTAATGACTATGCTTGTGAGCTGATAAACCCAAAATAATAACAAGGCCTAGAGCAACTTTGTGCCTGGGAATTTCCTTCTGTCAGCCTTCATGTTAGTCAAATGTGGCCAGTCTCGAAGCCAAACTCAGCATGTAAATGCAATGCCTTCCCCCCAGCGTGGGACATGACACCCGGGGATGAGCCTCCCTGGCAACGAGGGACCACTATCAACTACCAACTGATGATGCAACTGGAAAATGACCTTATACGGAAGGTTCAATGCGGATCAGCAGAATATCCATGTCTACATAAAATACCATGACTTTAAAATGCTGTTTGACCTAAAGTAAGGGGGAAATGGAAAGGAGAAATGAGTTTATATGGCTACGAGTTTCTAAAAAAGAGTCTGGAGGCTGGCAGAAGGTTTGCCCTCATGCACAACTGAGCAGAGTCAGAGAGACAGATAAAGCAGATACAACCCCCAGATATTGGTTCCTTTGAGGGCTAAAGAGACCCATGGGAGTTATGGTCATGGCCGATGGGGTTAACTACCAGGGCAGATGGCCCCTCTTTGGAAATGGTGTTTATGTGTGATGAATCTGGACTCAGATGGGATCTCCCTTCATAAGACTTTCATGCTAATGTGCTGGAGGTGCAGTTAATGTTGGGGTTTAAGATATATTTAGGGGATTTGAATCTCTGGACTGACAATGTGATAGCCAGATCCTGAGCCTCAACAGACTCCAGCACCTACAATCTGATTTATTGGACTTACCACACTCAGCTAAGATGGAGGTGAAGAAGGACAACCACCACACCATGGAGCCTAGAGTGATTACAACTGAAAATGGGAGGATTGCATCCAGCATCCAGGTGGAATCTGAGCCTCCTCTTGACATAAAGGTGCAATGGACACAACCAATCCAGTGTCCACATAGAAGAGGTGGCATTGGATTGGGAAAAGTGGACATAATGGACAAAGGGTATGGGGAAAGGCAGGAAGAGATGAGAGGTGGAGGCGTCTTCGGGACATGGAGCTGCTCTGGATGGTGCTTCAGAGGTAATCACCGGACATTGTAAATCCTCACAGGGCCTACATGATGGAATAGAGTAGAGTATGGGCCATGATGTGAACCAATGTATATGAGGTGCAGAAGTGCCCAAAGATGTACTTACCAAATCCAATGGATGTATCATGATGATGGGAACGAGTGTTGTTGGGGGGGGGGGAGAGGGGGGGGTGGGGGGGTGGGGTTGAATGGGACCTCACATATATATTTTTAATGTAATATTATTACAAAGTCAATAAAAAATAAAAAAATTAAAAAAAACAAACAAACAACAAAAAAAAAAAGGTAAAACTTGGGTAAAGGTTAGAAATTGCAAGGGTATTCTGGCTTGTGATGCCACAGCAGCCATTTTGACTCTGCCCACTGCCCTCCCACTTCATCCCCCAGGTAACTGGGTGTGGTCAGATAAGAAAGATGCTTGTAGAAATGTGGACCCAGTGGAAGGGGTAAGCCCTTGGTTCTCCACCTCTCCATCACTGTCATGCACCCCTTATGCGAGAGAGGCAGAGAAGGCAATGGTCACCAGCTCCAAATGGCAGAGCCTCCACCTGCTAAAAGGGCTTGAAAGAGCAGTGCAGTTAACTCCTGTCCTGTGCTCCAGCCCTCCTGACTAGGGTTAGATCTAACAAGGCAGGGCATGTGGTGCACATACAGAGAATTCCCAATCCCCAGCCCCTTCCCTCCTGGGATTACATCCTGTGGGGGCCATACACAAACCTGTTTAAAATAAAGAACCAAAGAAAGGCATTAAACAGCCTGGAGGCCATAGTTTCACTCACCAATAAATTCCTGGACTGGCTTGCCCAATGTGTTACTGGATTTTACTTAGGTGTTTGGCTATGCTGTAGAAATTAATTTCAAGAGCATGCCAGATGAGTTAGGCTAGTAATTTTTTTCAGGTAGGAAGGGAAGAGAAATGGGAGAAAATAACAGAGCAGGGGTCCCAGGTAGAGAGGAAGGGGGTGAAAAGGGATGAAAAATCTACTTCACAAGCTACAATTCCCTATTATAGATTATAAATCCCCAGGTTTAGTTATGTGGAGGCCATGTGGCTGAGGAAAAATGGCAAGGGTGCCACACAGAGGCACATAATTTAACAATTTCTAACTTATTTTAAATGAATACTTACAAAACTCTAACAAATAGAATTCAAGAGCTTGTTAAAAGAATTATACATCAGGATCAATTGAGAATAAAAACTTTTTTCCAAGTTTTTAATAGTGGTTCAATATAAGAAACTCAATTAATGTAATGTACCACATTAATGAAATGAAGTTGAAAAATCAAAACTAAAATTAAAACATAACCATCTATATTGAGTCAGGAAACAAAAATTATTTGGATAAATACAGCGCCTTCCCTTGTGAAAACACTGAAATATCTTAGAATATTTATCATATATAAAAATCCCACAGCTGACATCATATTCAAAGGCAAGACAAGGATGAACACTTTCACAAGTATTATTCAAAATTGAAATGTGTGTTCTAGCCAGAGAAGGAAAAAAATAATAATTTAAAGGCATCCAAATTGTCTTTGCAGATGAAATGATCCTATATAGAAAATTCTGAAAATCCCCACAACACAGATCTAATAACTAATTCTGAAAATGAGGGCAAAGTAGCAATACACAAAATTAGTGATGTGTCTAACATTAATAATGTATTACTGAGAGTTCTCAAGAGAAACAGAACTGAAAGGTATCTGTAAATAATATGAGATTTTATAACATTGCCTCACATGACTATGTGGATGCACAAGTCCAACTATGTAGGATAGAGTGCAATCCAGGAACTCTAATGAAATTTCCTGATGAGTTCCTTAGGAGGTGCTGGCTTTCTGTATTAGAGACAGGAATTCTATCACCCAGAATGCTAAAATCACTTCTACTTTTAAAGTATTCAGCTAATTGGATGAGATGTCAATCATTGGTGATAGCAAACTACTTGGTTGATTGTAGATATAATCAGCCATATATGCAAAAAACTGATGATTAAAGTCCCTGAAATACCCTTGTATTAAAATTACCCCAGTGGTTCCTTGACCAAGCGCCTGGATTCCATTATGTGGCCAAGTGGACACTCACAATCACAGTCCACACCTTGTTAATTTGGCATCCATACACACCACTTTATGCCATACTTAATCTCTAAATAAAAACAATAACAAATATATTTTTCCTCCTAACAATAACCAAGTACCCTGTGTACAATCAGAAATGCATGAAATCCCACCATATTAGGGTGCAAGTCCTTTGGTAATATTCATTCTTAAACTAGCCCTCCTTAAATGGATATGAAACTTATAAAATTTATGTCATATAATAAGAAGAAAGGATAGGGAAGAAAAAGATGCCCGTTTCATGTATATGTACAAACATATAACAAAACAAGGAAGAAATATCCATGACAATTACAGTCCTTGTTTCCATAACTGGCCACAGGGTCAGAGTTCATATTTATCACTGCCTTCTTCCACCACCTTTTCCATGTTCCCTTTTCCCTCAGCAAGCACTTGTTTCTTTCCTTGATGGGATAACCTGAACCATTATTCCTGAAGATTCTGGGCCATTGTCATTTCTGCCCAGTTAGAGTTGCTTATTGACTTTACTCATAGGCTCAGTAGTACTAAGACAAGCCCTAGGGCATCTCCTGTATTCTTAGTAAACTCTTCTTTACCTCCATTATGTAGGTAAAGTCCTATTGTCCCTTGATAGTCACAATCAGTCACCACAGCCAGTACAGTATATCCTTTATGTGTCATTGATTCAGAATCATGAAGAGCCCAGAGTGGTCAAGTGGCAGTCTTAACATCCAGTTCAATGTAATCATTATTGTTCGCCCTGGTGGAAGCACTCTTCCTTTTGGAATTAAGAACTGTAGATCAGCAGAGCTAAAGATTGCAGAGACAGCAAGCAAAAGTTTTCCTAGCAGATCACTAGGGGTAATAGTGAGTGGTTCCAGTTCCATTCCACCCCCCATTGATTCCTGGGAACATGAATCCTGGCTATGGGAGACACAGCACCAGAGAGTGGATGCTGATTTAGAGCATACTTAGTCTCCTGGAAAACATTGCCCCAAATCTGCTAAATATTTGGGGCCTAATGGAGTCTTTAAAAGGCCAAGCTGTGTTATGCAGGGATCTCTAGGGAAACATAACTGACAGGAGATGTCTGTAAATAGTATGAGATTTTGTAAAATTGTCTCACACAACCATGGGAATGCCAAATACCATATAACAGGATGCAAGCCAAGGACTCAGATGAAAGACCCAGGAGATGCTGGCTGCTTGAAGTAGAGATAGGAATGCTCTCTCTGAAATCTGAAATCACTTCTCCTTTATGGGCTTCAACTGATTGGATGAAGTGTAACTCATTGGTGATGGCAATCTCCCCAGTTGATTGTAGATTTAATCAGTGATATATGAACTCAATTCATTGATTATTAAATTCCATGAAATGTCCTTGTATTAAAATTATCATAGTGCTTGCTTACCATACAAGTGGCACCATTACCTGCAGAGATGACACCATCACAAGAAGAGAACAATATTAAGAGGAATTCAGGAATAAAATTCATATATGAGTTCAACTATAAAAAATAAATTAGCTAGGATGAAATTTAACAAATGTTAAAGGATTTATATACAGAAAACTGAAAAACATGCTGAAAGTACTTACAAAAGACCTAAGAAAATTCAAGACTATTTCCTGTTCATGGATGTGAAGACTAAATACAGCGGTGTCAATTTTACATGAAGTAATTTATAGATTCAATGTAATCAAAAGCAAAATCCTAACAGATAGCTTAGCAGCGATGGAAAAGACAATCAGCAAACTCGAATAGGCCCAAATTGCCAACACTTCTTGAAAAAGAGGAAGTTAGAGAACTAACACTACTTAATTTAAAATTTATTAGTGTACAGTAACCAAATATCATTACACTGTTACAAGGGCAAACATACAGATACTCGAATTAAATTGTGAGTTCAGAAACAGAACTTTACGCCAGTGGGAGCCCAAGGTCCAGGCTTCCCCTTGTTAAATGAAACACAGCCCAAACCATGTAGCTGCCTGCATCACTCATACATTAGTTGAAAAGTTAAAAAGCCTCCCTGTAGGAAAGAAATATACAGATAATAAGAGATGATACAGTAAACTCTACTCTGCTTAAGCCTATATACTCCCTTCTTCTGATAACATCACCAGACACCCTGGTTGTACACTTCATGCAACCCAAGCAGAAACGCTGTTCTCATAACTTATGGAATGTCTTTATTTTGAGGGCCCATATATTGCTTCTCCTTTTCTCATCTCTATGAATAGCACCTTCATTCTCTGGACTGCCACCACTACAGAGACTTTCCTGTGTCCATAAATCACAATAAGCTTATGTTTGACTCACTGCCAGATGCATTTTTGGTCTTGCAGCCACCCTGACCTGTTCCCTTAATAGTTAGTTTGGAACAATTAGCAAGCCACCAGACAGGAGACTGAAAGACCAATGGCATTGGTGAGCAGGAGCTCCAGAAAGGGAGAATCCATGGGAAAATCCAAGTTGGCCTATAACATGCATGTAGGGAGGGATGGCTGACCTCCTGGGTGAGTGGGGACCACCAAGAGAATATGGGGACTTCCTGAAGATGTTGGTGTTTATACTGACTCTGCTATAGCAAGTAGCAGAGAAACTGCATTTAAATAAGAAAATGTGAGACCACCAGATACCAGTGGTCATAGCATGGCCTTTGCTAGGACCCTTGTGGGAGGCTTCTGAGGCAGAGTAAGTTGTGAGAGTCTGTGCATCACTTAAAGGAGAAATTAAAGCTAGAAAGAGATATGTGCCTAGGACAGGCAGAGATGAAAGATTCTTTATCTTATCACCTGAGCCAAGTTGGTGATCAGTTAGAAACCTTAGTATGAGATATACTCATGCTACAGGCTGGAGGTTGCCTTGGGTCTGGACTCCTCCTCAGATGATGAAAAGGATGAGGAGCGAGAGGTGGAGGAAGATGAGGAGCCCCCAAAAGTGCATCCCATAATAAAACAGAAGATGAATTCATTATAGGACCAGTGCCTTGGGGCCCACCAGTTACAATCCTTAGCACAAAACCTGCATGTGACTATGAAAGACTACACCACTGCCAAGTTAGATGATTTAAGACAGAGAGACAGGCAAAAATCTAGAGAATCCTGCTTAACTGGATTCTAAGATTATGGGACACCAAAGCAGAAGATGTTGTACTATCGGGGGTGGATGTGGCACATTAGCCTCTATTACCACTCATCTTTCTCCAAGCTAGTGTCTATGTACTATCTCAAATGAGGTAAAAAATGCATCACTGCTAGTTTTTATTAGCTGCCAGATGCAAAGCTGCCTGGTCTAACAAAGAAGATATGTCCCACACCATCCCTCATTGGCAATCTATGGAAGTATTACAGGGAGTCTTACAGGGGTTGGGCATGAAGCATGCTATTTATGCTGCCAAATTTGTGGGGCCTGATGTTTCAGCCCAACCATTATTCTGGACCTTGTGTATTCATCTGTGATCATTCCAATAATATTTCACATGTGCTGAGTCATATGAAAGAGCACATACAGCACATTGATAAATTAGTTTTTGACCCCTTCTCTGACTGGTTTAATTCCCTTTCCTGGCCCTGGTGATGTCTTCATAGGTCAACTAGCTTGTGTTGGAGGGCTCTTATTATTCTGTTGGGTGTCATACTGTTGCTTTGGAATGTAGATGCAATATGTATCCTAAGGCCAAAGTCAGCTATTGAGTGGGGGTGGATTGTGGGAAACCAAGGCCTGGGCTTCCCATCCTTAAATGAAATACAACCCAAAGCACGTAGCCACCTGCCTGACCCTGATACTAGTTAAAACAATGCCTATGACCAATTGATTTTTTAAAGAAATGAAAAGTCATTCTTAAATATATATGGAATTTCAAGGTTTCTTAAATAGCAAAATCATACTGAAAGAGAAGAACAAAATTTCACACATGTGCTCAGATAGCAACAACGAATACCACACAATATGTGGGCTTAAACAACAAAAATATATTGGGTCTTAGTTGCAGAGGCTGGACGTTTGAAATCAAGGTAGTGGGAAGGCAATGCTGCCTCCACGAGAGTCTAAAGCATTCTGGTTGTGGTTTATATACAATTGTTGGGTTCCCTTGCTTTATATCTCTGCCTTCTACCATGTACTAATCTCTCCATTCTTGTGTCTGTTTATTGGTTTTCATTGGCATCTACCTTCCAGCTTCTCCCGGTTATTTTCTATTCTTGTGCAAACTCTTGTACTATGGTTTGAGGCCTAAGCTGATTCAGTTGGGCCAAGCCTGACCTAATTATAATGCTTTATGAAAATCCCATTTCCATGAGTTAAGACCCACAGAGATACAAATATAGTTTAAAAATATGTCCGTCATGGGAGTACACAGTACTCTTCAGACTATTACCATTAACTATGGCCCATAGTATACATTTGACATATTTTTCCCATATTCCCCAATTGTTAACACAGTACATCTTTGGCATTGATGCAATAATATTACAGTATTGCTCCAAAATCTCATCCATACATCACTAATTGTATTCTTCCCATGTTTCTCTACATTACCACCTCCCTGCAATAGTAATGCACATCCATTGTAGCTCCCGGAAAAGGACACTCTTATATTTGTATTATTCACAACACTTCTCATTCACCTCTGGGTTCACTGTGATATTCAGTCCCTAGCTTATTCTCTTATTTCTCTAAAGTAACTTTTACATCCCTAAAGTACCCTTTTCATCCACAGTCCCATTTACAAACCAGCTGCATTTGTTCTGCTCAATATAATGTGTTACCATCAGCTCTATTCATTTCCACACATTTATAGTAAAGTTACTTAAAACTTCTGCATGCATTAAGCATCAATAGTCCTTCAGAACCCTCCTCTTATTTCCTAATAACCTATACTCTAGGATTAAATTCCATGCATTTATTCATTGTATTTAGTTAATATTAGTGATACCATGCCATATTTGTCCTTTTGTATCTGGCTTATTTCATTTAGTATAATGTCTTTGAGATTCATCCGTGATATCAAATGTGTCCCAATTTCATTTCTTCTAACTGAAGCATAGTATTCCATCATGTGCTTGCACCACATTTTGTGTATCCATACATTTGTTGATGGACACTTGTGCTGTTTCCATCTTTTGACAATTGTGAATAATGAATCTATGAACTTCAGTGTACAAATCTCTGTTTGTGTCCAAGTTTTCCATTGCTCAAGATATATTCCTAGTAGAGGAATTGCTGGATCATATGGCAATTCTACATTTAGCTTCCTGAAAAACTGCCGAACTATATTCCATAGAGGTTGCACTATTTTACTACCCCAGTAACAATGAAGGAGTGTTTCTATCTTGTCACATCCTCTCCAGCACTTATTTTTTTCTTTTCTTTTTTTAATAAACACCTTTCTATGTAGTGTGAGATGATATTTCATTGTTGTTTTGATTTGCATTTCTGTAATACATAGTGATATTGAACATTTTTACATGTGATCTTTGGCCATTTGTATTTCCTCTTCGGAAAATTTCTTTTTAACTATTTTGCCAATTTTTACATGGATTGCCTGCTCTTTTATTGTTGCACTGTACTATCTCTTTATATAGAATGGAAATCAAACCCTTATTGGATATGTGTTTTCCAAATATGTTCTCCCATTGACTGGACTGCCTTTTCACCTTCTTGACAAAGTCCTTTTAAATCACAAAAGTGTTTAAGTTTGAAAAGGTCCCATTTATCCATGTTTTCTTCATTGTTCATGATTCAGTATAAGGTGAAAGAATCTGTCTCCTATCATTGTGTCTTGAAGATATTTTCCTTTATTTTCTTCTAGGACTTTTATGGTTCTAGCTTTTATATTTAGACTTTGATCCATTTTGAGTTAATTTTTTATAAGGTATGAGATAGTGGTCCTCTTTTTTTTCTTTTGGTATTGATATCCAGTTCTCCAAGCACCATTTGTTGAATAGACTATTCTGTCTCATCTGGGTGGTTTTGAGAGATTCTTCAAAAAATGATTTGACCACGGTTGTGAGAGTCTGTTTCTGAACCATCAATTTTATTCTGTTTTCTGTGTATCCATCTTTATGTCAATTCCATGCTTTTTTACCACTTTAGCTAGGTAACATGATTTAATTTAAGACCAGAAGCAAATGTTCTCCAACTTCTTTATTCCTTTTTTAAGATGTTTCAGCCTACTCGCTTTCCCTTAGTCTTCCAAATAAAGTAAATAATTGTGTTTTCCACTTGTTAAAAAATGTTGGTGGAATTTTGGGGGATTGCATTGAATCAATATATCAATTTGGGTAGAAATGACATCTTAATGATATTTAGATACCCAGTCTGTGATCATGGAATGTTCTTCCATTTATTTAGGTCTTTTTAATTCCTTTTAGCAATGCATTGTAATCTTCTGAATATAGTCTACATCCTTGGTTAAGTTTTTTCCTAAATATTTGATACTTTTAATCTCTATAGTAAATGGATGTTTCTACCCTGAATTCCCCCTCAGATTATACATTTATATATATATATATATACACATACACACACATATATATATAAAACACCACATATTTTTGTTCATTGATTTTGTATACTGCCACTCTAATGAAATTGTTTGTTAACTCTAGCAACTTTGTTGTAGATTTTTAAGGATTTCTATGTATAGGATCATATCATCCAAGAATAGTGCAAGTTTTACTTATTCTTTTCCAATTTGAATGGTTTTATTTTATTTTTCTTGCCTGATTGCTCTTGTAGAATCTCTAGCACTATATTGACCAATAGCATTGACAGTGGGCATCCTTATCAAGTTCCTGATCTCAATGGGAATGCTTTCAGTCTTTACCATTGAGCACACTGTCAGCTGTGGGATTTATTATATGACCTTTTTCATGGGGAGAAAGTTTCCTTCATTTTCTATCTTCTCTACTATTTTTATCAAGAAACAGTGCTATATTTTGTCAAATATATTTTCTGCTTCAATCAATAAGACTATGTGATTTTTTTGTCTTTATTAGTGTGGTGTATTACACTGGTTGATTTTTTTGTGTTGAACAGCCCTTGCCTGTCTGGTATGAAACTTACTTGATTGATGGAAAATTCTTTTAATGTACTGTTGGATTTGATTAGCAAGTATTTTCTTGAGGATTTTTGCATCTGTATGCATTAGGAAAGTGGATCTGTAATTTTCTTTTTTTGTAATATCTTTATTTGACTTTGTTATTAGGGAAAAATTGGTTTCATAGAATGAACTTAATAGCATGCCTTGTTCAATTTTTTTGAAAGAAACTGAATAAGATTGGTATAAAACTTCTTTGAATGCTTGGTGGAACTCACCTCTGAAACCATCTGGTCCTGTGATTTTCATTTTGTTTTAATCTCTTGACTTGTAAATTGTTTCTTGAGGTCTTCTATTTCTTCTAGGATCAGTATAGGTCATTGTTCCTTGGAATTTTTCCATTTCATCTACTAGTTTGTTAACCTACAGTTGTTCAGAGTATCCTCTTTTGATCTCTTTAATTTCAGTGGTCTCAGTAGGAATATTCCAATTTTCATTTTTTATTTTATTTATTTGCATTTTCTCTCCTTTGGTCTTCATCATTCTAGCTAAGGGTTCATCAATTTTATTAGTCTTCTCAAATAACCATCTTGTAGTTTTTATAAAACTCTATTGTTTTATTGTTCTCAATATCTTTTATTTGTTCTCTCGTCATTGTTATTTCATTCCTTTTACTTGCTTTGTGAATACTTTGCGTTCTTTTACTAGTTCCTTCAGCTATGCAGTTAGGTAATTGATTTTCTCTTTCTCCTTTGTAATTTAATCGTGGGAGGCTATAAATTTCCTACTTAGCTGTGCCTTTGTTGCATCCCATAGGTTTGATATGTTGTTTTCTCATTTTCATTAATCTTAATATATTTCTAGATTTATCTCAAAAATTTTTCTTTGACCCTCTGATTAACACTGTATTGTTCGTTCCACCTTTTGTTGATTTCCAGCCTTATTGCATTATGATCAGAGAAAGTACTATGTATAATTTGAATCTTGATGAATTTATTGAGCTCAGCTTTGTGACACTATATTTGGCCTATCTTGGAGAAAAATCCAGGAACACTCAAAAAATGTATATCCTGCTGTTTTGAGGTGCAATGTCTTGCATATATCTATTACGTGTAGATCACTTATATTATTCAAACTCTGTTTCTTTATTTATCCTCTCCCCAGAAGTTCTATCCAATGCTCAGAGCAGTGTACTGAAGTCTCCAAGTATTATTTTACAGACATCTATTCTCACTTTAGTTTTGCCTCATTTAATTTGGGGCCTCCTTTAAGGTGCATGTACACTTACAGTTGTTTTTTTATTTCTGGTGAGTAGACCGTGTATTAATATGTAATGTTCTTTCTTGTCTCTAATAAAGTATTGCTTTTAAAGTATATTTCATTCAATATAAGTACAGAATCTCTGGATTTTTTTTTTTTTTTTTTTTTTGGTTAATGCATGTTTGGAATGTCTTTTTTCCAAAATTTCACTTTAAATCTATTGATATCCTTGGGTCTAAAATGAGTCCCTGTAGACAGAATATTGATAGCTCTATTTTCTTATCCATTCTACCATGCTGTGTGTTCTTAATTTAAAAACAGTTCTTATTTCACCCATTTTGACTTTTGGGTTTTATCTATCATACTTTATTTTCAATACTCTTTTTATACATTTAGGTAATTTTACTGATATAATCTTCATTTTTAGGCTTTCTTCTAAGCCTCTCTCTCCTGTCATTCCTTTCTGATTGCAGTAATCCCTTTTGTATTTCCTGCAAAACTTTTCTCTTGGTAAAAAGCCAACTCATTTTCTGTGTATCTGTTAATATTCTAAATTCATCATCATTTTGCTCTCAAAATTCTCTCTTTGCCATTTGCATTTGACATTCTGATTAGTGTCTCAGAGTTGGTCTATTCAGATATTCTGATTGGAGTACATTTTGTTTCTTGGACAAAGATATCTATGTCCTTCGATAGGGTTGGAAATTTTCTCCCATTATTTCTGCAAATATTTTCCTTCTGCTCCTTTTCCCTTCTCTTCTCCTCTTGGCATCCCTATGACACATAGGCTTACACATATCTTGCTGTCATTTCATTCCTTGAAACTTTGTTCAATTTTTTCCATTCTTCACTTCATCTTTTTTTTTGTAAATTAGCTTTTAAAGCCATGTCTTCAAGTTCACCAATCCTTTTTTCAATCTCCTCAAATCTGCTGTTATATCCAATGTATTATTTATTTATTTATTGTGCAGGCTAAAAGCAACTGCAGTTTCCCTGAGAGGCTGAGGAAGTACTGTCTCTAGGATCTTAGCTTGACATATGAAAAGGCACATGGTCATGTCTCCTGATCTCTCCCTTTTCTTTCAAGTTCCATTGATTTCAGTTTAAGGATGCTCTTTTTGGACCTTTTCTTTCCTCTGCCTGAATATAATTTTCTTATATAGAACACAGTAATAGATTAAGACCCAGCCTGATTGAGTTGGGTCATACATTAACTGACTTTACCTTATCAAAAGATACTAAATAAAATCAGTTCTCATCCATATAATTAGAATGCCATTAAGACAATGCTTTTTTTTCTCAACAAATGTGAGGAAAATCTTTAGGAAATTATTTCAGTGTTAGTGTACTATTAGTGTATTTCAGTATTAATTATTTCAGTGTAAAGGGATGTCCTAATATACAAGGCATTTATCATGGAGAAATTAACATCAATGTTCCAGAAGAAAAAATATACAAAAGATGTCATGGATAAGATATATTGTAAAAATACTTAATGAGTAAAAGTTTTGTGACTCTAAAAGACACTTGTGTTGGAATAGGGAATGGGATATAGTCTGAAAAATAAAGGTTCATTTGTCTGACCCAAAACATATTTCATGTGATATATCATCCAAGTGAAATGTGAAAGTTTCTTCAGTATTTCTTGGGAATTATTTTTCATGTTTTCTTTCTCTATATATGCACATACATAATATATATGTATGTATATGTCTGTATTTAAATGAATAGACTTGGTTTTTAACGGTGATTTGTATATATTTTGCAGACTGACATGCTTTACTCTAGGAATTCATTTATACTTTCTGAAATAAATCATTTTAAATAGTAATGGAATGTAAACAAATATGCCAAACTTTTAGAGACACATCTGCTGAGAGATAGGAGACATAAGTAAATATACAATCTGGTTAATAATAGCCTTCAGTTTAAACATCAATAGCTGTGACTTCATTGCAATTTATATCTTGCCAGCTAATATCACACTCAAGAAACTTAATATGTTTGATACGATACTGAGACTGACTGAAAGGAAGCATGGATAGGCCAACAGTTCTTTTTCTCTTCTTCCATCCACTACAAGTAGTCACTTTTCAATCCTTCTGCTCCTGCTTCCACTCCCTCAAAGGATTTAGTAGCTCTCTATTAATTTAATTCTCCAGCTTTCTGGAGTACCTTCACACCCCATATCTGATTAAGGTATGATATCCAGAATATATAAAGAACTGTTACAATGCAACAATAAATAAAGAAATAACCTCCCTTTAAACATGGACAAGATATACAAATGGCCAACAAGGAAAAATATGCTCAAAGTCACTTCTCATCAAGGAAATGCAAATAAAAACCACAATGTGTTGCCACCTCATACCCAAGATGTTTGCTATTATTAAAAACTGAAAATATCAAATGTTGGTAAAGATGTGGAGAATTTGCTACTCTAATACATTCCTGGTGTGATTGTAGAATGGTGCATACACTACTGAAAATAGTTTAACAGTACTTAGAAAGTCGAACATGGAATTTCCAAGTGACCCAGATATTATGCTACTTGGTATTTATCCAAAATAATTGATAGGTAGAATCCAAGTAGGTGTATGTACAACAATCATCATAGTAGCCTTTTTTCACAAGAGCCCAAATGTGAAAGCAACTCAAGTGTTCCTCAAGAAATGAATGGTAAAAAAAATGTAGAATATATATACACTGAGATATTATTCAGCCATGAAAGGGAATGAAGTTTTGATACATGTCACTTCATGGATTAACCTTGAAGACATCATGTCAAAAATAGATGAAAATTGTGTGATCTCACTTACATGAAATACCTCAAATAGATAAATTCATAGAGACATAGAGCAGATTACAGGTTACCAAGGATCATAGTCACAAGTGGAATAGGGTGTTATAGTTCCTGAGTATATGATTCATGTTGAGGTAATAAAAAATTATGGTTTATGAGTGTGGGTGATTGTGGAGGAATTCTGCAAATTATTTATCACCAATGATTTGTACAATTGAAAGATGATAAAATAGGAAATACTGAGTTTTAGATGTTACTAAGATTAAAAGTTTTAAAAATCGTATATATCAAATACAAAAAACTTGTTTTGTTTTCGTGTTGCATATTCTAATCCATTTGCTTAATAACAGAAATACATATGCCAAAAGAGTTCACCTTTGTATAGTCAGCTTTTTAATAAAACCCAGGAAAGGTAAAAATACTAAACATATTTGTTGACTAACTGAGAATGAAATATAGAATGGAAGGATGAACTAAATAAATCTCCAACCAAAAGGGTGGGCAGGGCTTTAATCATGTTTTAAAATTATTTTAATTTTCATATAGAAATAGTGACAATATGAATATTATTTTATAAAATATAAACTGATTTAAAGCAGAACACAACTTTTACTTCTTCATCTTGGTATTTCTAATATTTAATATGAGCTTCAGAAATATCAGGCTCCTAAATAGTATAAAGTAAAATAATGAAGTAAATGACAAATTGTGGAAAGCCAAGAAGGCATTATCAAGACTGTTACCTACTTAAAGCTACTCAATGCAATGATTTTAAGTCTTTGAGGCTCTTTCTGTGGTACAAATATTCACATGGAGATCATGTTGCTGCTGCTTCTGTGATTTCCCCTAAATCATATCTAACATGTAGTCAATGACAAGGTCTGTACCACATACTTTACAAACTTTCAACAACATATTCATTACCTCCTCAGTTCTGATAATTACTCTCTCTGTTTAGCATTCCTCAAACATACTAAATGTGAAATGTCATCCCTCAGTCTAAACTTCCTCTGTTAAGAGCATCAAATGAAGACTTCATTGGGTTTTATAGTGGCTTTCTGATTTTGGTAGTCCATTGAAGAAGAAGGGAGTTTGAAAGTTGTTGTATACCGTTAATGATTGTCCACATTCTGCCTGAAATGCCATGATTGTTTATGAAAAGTATCTTTAATAAAAGCTGGATACAGTTTTGGGGAAAAAAAAAGATATGCTGTTTTTACACTAAATATTGTTGATGATTACTGTTACAGCTCAAACTCTCATTTGAAGTTTATAATTAATTTTCCAATAAATATTTTATACTACAAAGATGTGAATATGCTATTTAAGAAAGTTATCCTGGGGAAAGTAGACAATAACCTGACATATTCTTCGTTATTGAATCTAATGTATTCTCTGGATCACAAAATTTCACTTGTTAAAATATTTGGAAGACCCTATTCACATACACACACATTGATATAATAAATAAACACCGTTTCTCTATCACCCAGCTTTACCCAAGTTTTCTCATATAAACTTTATTTTTTAAAATAAATATAACAAGTTATGTTTCTTTGACTCAAAACTTTCCTTTTCCATCTATAGGCAAACATTATCAATTTCATGAACTTTTTGTGTTTCCCAAACTTTCTTTACTGCATTTACTGCTATGTAGTTGTATGTATAAATTAGATTGGTAGATATATAAATCATAGATTTTACTATAGGTTTGTAGTTTTATTATTTGTTTTATTTAATTAATAAAATTTGTGACATATTCTGGTTCTCTTTTTTTTTCTACTCAGAAGTAAATCTTTGAGATATACTTCATTCTTTCACTCTCTTTTTTTAAAAAAAATTAGATGTAGTTTCATTTTTTATTTCATAGAATATTGTCATTTGTTAAATTGAAAACATTTATGTTTCATTTTAATGATAATGTGGTTCTGGTGCAAATTTTGGATAAAAACCTTCCCTTTCCCCATTCTCCCCTGACCACTAACAGTAACTAGCAAATCATTCCAGATGTAAGACATTTCATATATCACAGCAGAAGATGCTTAACAACATTGTTAACTTGAAAAATGCCACATTAAAGGCTTTTATTGGCAAATTATAAGTTTTTTACTAAAACTGGTATATTTTACCTTGATTAATATTCACAAAAAGAATTAGAGAAAGAGAACTTAAAATGCACTTTTTATTTTTGTTTTATTTAATCTTGTTTTGTTTTGCAATCTAAGCTCAACTCAGGTCTCCTTTACTATAGAATGCAAAGAAGACCCCCATGATCCAATCCCACTGCTCTTAATAACTAGATGTTAGAATCAGCTTCTTCCAGGAGATCGCACTTATTTTGAAATTAGTATCATATTTAACATGTAACTGAAAATTAGGAAAGAATCTTTCTGGAGATCAATATTTGTTTCCAACTCAACTTTGGAAATCAAAAAGCTGTCTTATGGGTCTCACCTGGAGAGGAAGAGTTCAGTGGTCTAGGCTGTGCTATGGAGGCCTTACAACAGCCAACTCCAAGCCTGGCCCTTTGTAGAGAATTTCCATTAGAAATGCCTAGTTTAGAGGGCAGATTGCTACCCTTTTGATCACAACTATCATGTGAAATGACTTTGGAGTCTTCTCAGGTATTCTTTCATTCTCTGTGAAAACACACAAGCAAATTTGCTTTATACAGTAGAGTAATTTAGGCCTTTGAAGTCAGGGAGAAGGGGCTGGAGACCCAGCAGAAGTGAGACGTCTGGCTGCTGTGGTTTAAAGTCAGGCTGCTGGATCTATCTTTATAGCAGAGGAATCCTCCACAATGTCAGAGACAGATGTTTCTAGAAATGTTAGGGGTCCTCTCCTTCCATATACTTGGGGGAAAAAAAATAAAGGAGAGGAGAGATTGGCTTTATCAATTCAAGAAAAGACAGGGAAGATAAAATATCACTTTACTTCAAAGCAGTAAAATAATTAATCCAGACATACAAAATAATTTTCTTCAGGAATGCTGATGAAGAGGGTTTGTGGTGGCCCTTATCCATAATTTGAAAAAGTTTAGGTATAAGGTATAATGACTAATCTCTATGAGTCTATGTCTAATGAAAATAAAGAGACACTTTTATCATGATATATTTGAAAGGTGACACAGAGGAAAGAATGTGGAAAACATTAGAATGATTAGATATATACCCAAGGTTGCTTTGCATTCTGGTTTCATGTTCTTGAGCAGCCTTTTAGGTAAAATCTTCAGGAATAGTTTCATATGAGCTGGACATAAGTTTATAATTTTCTATTATCAATTATCAGGGGAATAATAAAGTCGAACTCCTCTAATAAGCCAACCTCTTATGATTGCCTTCAGTCACATCCTCAATCCTGGGGTTGTCACAAGGACAGGGATGTTACTCCCTGAGTGCTGGGCCATGACCAGCATTCACACAAAGTTGTTTACTGATGAAGAATGTCAGTATTTTTTAGAAGGTCGTGCATCAGAAGAGGACTTTTGAGATTGCTACATAAATGTGAATGTACTGCTGCAGCATTAACAAGAGGATTTATTTTCTGAAGGGACTATTATTTATAGGTTGCAGAGGGTGACCACAAGTAGGCAATGGTCACAAAGTTAAATGCCAAATTTTTAGATGAAAGGCTTTATTTTACACCATTTCCTAACCTCTCTTAATCAAATTGGTCTATTTTTCCAGCTTTAAAACATGATAATTAAATTGTTTTTTAAAAAATCAAGGATTGTGTGGCTTTAGTTATCTCCCTGGAGGTACCAGTGCAAAGGGATTAATTTTAGTACAGAAATTACTTTAATTAATGATTTTACTGACTCTTTTCTGAAAAATATATGGAAAGCTCAGGCTGGACCTGTTAAGATGATAATACCTGGGCTCCCTCCCCTCTTTCCCTTTCTCCTTCCTTCCTTCCTTCCTTCCTCCTTCTCTTCTTTATCTCTCTCTTTTTCTTTCTTTCTCTCTTTTCTCTTCTTTTTGTCACCGAATCCCTTTACGCAAAGTCAGGAACATTCGTGGGGATCCTGTCCTTAAACTAGTGACAGAGAACAAAAGGAAGAGTTGCATCACTCCTTAAGGTAGTGAGGGATAAGATGTAGGATCTGTCATGAGACTTCAGATCCTGAATTCCCACTGCCTTATCCAAGTTCTTTTCCACAGGGTGAAGCCTAGAGGGGTGAAGTACTAGGTGGAGGAAGACCAATGCGTGGCTATATCTATATCATATTCCATTCTGCACATTACACAGGGCCACCCTTATGTGGGATCAATATAGGACCAGGGACAGGGAGTTAGAGATGAGGGCACACAGGAAAAAAATGGCTCACACAATATTCTATACATTTCTCCTCCTGTGTGCAGGGCCAGCCTGAACTCCTCCTCTAACACATGCACCACGGATGGAGGGGTGAGATGGAAGGAGGTGATATTTATCCATTAAATAGTACCGAGTGCCTCCTTTATCAATTACAAAATCTAGTGATCTTTTGCCATGGGTGGAGAGAATCACAAACAATGTGCCAGTTTGCTGGGAATGTGGGTAGGATGCTGACTGCTGAACAATAGTGTGGGAGGACCCCTCCCCAACTCATGCTACTGGCTCAAAAAGGCAATTAGCCTTCTGACTCAGTGTAAGGCCTAGCAAGTAGAGAACTACAACATTATGGAAACCAAGTTGGTGATCCAAGACTGGAATTCTGCCTGCCTCTTTCCACATACACATCAAAGTGAGAAATGCAACTCCTTTTTCTCATTCCAGAGTGGTAATTAAGAGACTAAGATATTCAGGGCCAGCTTCCCTATGATCAGCTTGAACAATTAAGGGGTCACTTGAAAGACTCAGAGTGGTGTCACACCAAAGAAAAAGTGGGGCACAGGATTGCTCATAATAACAAAATCTCTTAAGGCCCTTAAATCTCTTAAGACTCAATTATAACATTTGCAGATATATTACATTGCATATTAATATGATGAGTGAAACTTCTTTAGAGTTACAAAAATGCTATTTCTAATATTCTCATCATAAGGAAGTAGAAAACCTTTTTAAATGTGTCTTTAAAGTTGTAGAGCTTTCATTTCTGTGCTTTTTATACTAACATCTAACTTGTTCACTTCAGTTGTGAGCAGGTCAGGAATGTCATCTTGTTCTTTGACTTCCATCTGCACACCCATTAGCCTAAGAACTCAAGGCAGAGCTGGCCATATGGTGAGGAAGTCTGAGTAACCCAGTTTTCTGAGGTTTGGTTGGCTGGCCTGGATTTCCTTGCTCTTCTCTACATGTAATTATTGTTTATTTCAATTTGCTGCTGGGATGGGGGTTAGGTGCATTGTTGTATAAAGGGTGTAGCTTTTTTGTTTAAAACTGGCACAAAAGATGGAGACCAAGTCTACCTACATAAGAAGGAGGTACTCAAACACTGAGCTTCATCTTTATCCCAAGGCAGTAGCTCTTAACATAGTCTGACTTGATGAAGTAACATTCTGTGTCTGGACAAGAGAAAGTGGTACATTGCTAAGGTGGTAGGTGGCATTTCTGGTCCTCCCAGAGCCATCCTGCAGCACCAGGTCACCATGAATGCCACCTGGAGCTTCCCAGTGACAACACGTGGCCGAGATATAATTCTCCTGATTGCTATATATTGAGTTCATGTATTTAAATAAAATGCACTTTTTGTTTGTTTTTATTCTTCTCTTAATGCAAGCAATAATGTAGTTCACTGCTTTTGAATGTTTTATTTTGCTCAATTACAATACTCGATCTAGTATATGTACTTCACCTTGCAGTGTATGTTGAATCTACTTTGTTTTCTCAACAAACATAATGTGATCTTTGCCAAATACATTGTGTTCTAAAAATGCATGTGTTTTTTTCTGGGGCTTTATAAAATCTTTTCCATTTTTCAGTTGCCTATCATGCAATGGTGTTATTCTGCCTTCATCGATAAAGTTAAGAAAGTTTTACATCTCAATTGTAATATTTCAGGAGCTAATCTTCAAAATTTTCCAGTTCCTTTGGATTTTCTTGGATTTTGCTGAACGAAACTCAACAAGATATTTACTGGGAAGGTATATGATGATTGAATAGAAAGTTTTTGTGAAAATTTTTATTTCTTTCGCATTTCTTTAAAATACTTAACATTATATTGTCCTTTAATAGCTAAATAATTTCTTATTTCTTTTCTTTTGGAATGGTAAGGAATATTTTGAAGAAAAAAAAATGAATTTCCATTCAAGGTATTATACTTAAAGTATTGTTGATTGTAGATTTATTGAGATATATTCCCCCATAGGATGTGTTGATCATCATACATTGAAAATTGAAGCCAACTTTTGAACCACAGATATTCCTAGGGGTTTTGGCTGAAGATCATTGATAATTACTAGTTTGAAAGATCTAGTAGAGGGAATAAACAGCATGCATAGATTCATGAGAAATTACATTGTAGAAAGGGTTCTGTAGGTAGTGTCCAGTGAAATGTTAGAAATAAACATTTTAAAAACACACAAACAAAATATTAGAAGCAAAGCATTCCTTCAACAGACTCATCAGTAGAGTAGTACATATGAGAAAGAATGAGTAAACATGAAGTTCAGCTAATAGGCAATAACCAAACTGAAAGAATGTTTAAAAAAGAAAAGAACCTGAATGGGAAAATAATTATCCGAAAAATGTAAAGATATACTTAAAGTAATGAAAGATAACTCATCCAATACTCACTAAAAACAACTTTCCAAAATTATTAATAGAACTAAATTAAGACTTTTTCAGAATATTAACACACACACTAACAAACAAACACAGAAATATATATTTTTTGCCAGACAACTTGCATTTTAAATATTATCCAGGCAAAGCCATGGAAATAGACAGACACTAAACATAGACAAAATTGACACTGAAAATGGAAAAAATAAAGGAAAGCATCAAATAATTGGTGTTTAAAATTTTAAATTCTTTAAAATAACTGCTTAAAGCAAAACTAGACTGATTAATTCCTGGGTTTAAACCATATAGAAATGTATAATTATGGCAAAAATAACAAAACAGGTAAGATGAGTATAGTCTCTCCTACTTTACAGTTCTAATGTTGTAAATTATATGGTATATTATTTTAGGTAGACTGTGATAAATTAAATAAACTCAAAAGAATGCCTAGGGTAAAAACTAAAGAAAGAAAAAACAAAAATTGCAAACATAAGGGATTAAGGCAAGGAAATCAACATAGTCATCCACAAATATTAAAAGGATGTTACAAAATGTTATAAAATCTTTGTCTTTTAAATGCAAAAATTTAGAGCATATGTAAAATTCCACATGATTTTAACATCTGTAGAAATGGATAATCTCTTTAGTCTTATTTATCTTAAAGAAATTAAAATTTTCCTTAAAAACCTTCCAAATGACAAAATATCTGAAAATTTTTTTTTTAATCCAAAATTGCTTTTAAAATGTAGAAATTTCACCTTTCCTTCAGACTGGAATGTGGATAGAAACTTTTATAACCCTGCAGTAGTGGACAACATTTTGGGAGATTGCAGAGCAACCACATAAGAGAACTTCGTGTCCCAGGATTACTGCAAGGGAAAAAGCCATCCAACAAGCCAAAGTAGCTAAAGTCTGCATGGCCACACACGAGGGCACTATTTTTTTCCTTTCCTAGACCACTCTGTTTCTGAAATACTTTCTTACACAAAACAAAATTTACACAAAAATTTTACACAAAACCTGATTAATACAGGTTCTCTCCCCAGTCCAATCATATCATCTGATAAATCTCTTTCCTTTACAGAGTTCTTTCTTTCAAAAGTAGGTCTATGAATGTAAATTGGAGAACATTTAGCAGCTATCTCCAAAATTAGTGTATTTTTAACATCTCTAAAGAAGTCTGCCAGCAATATACCTCTATCAAAAAATCCCTGTATTTATTAACTTTTAATAAAATAAAGTTATATATTACATGTTTTCAATTCAGATGAGTAGTATGATTTTGTAGAAAAAATTCCATGTGTACATTTGTGATGATATTAAATTGTATGTTTGTGAAGAGATAAACCTGATGTTTAGCAGCATCATTCCCCCTAGGTTGAGGTGAGACTCAGTGGGGATAAGGCAGAAGCAGAAAACAATCCAGAAGGTAGTGGCAATAATAGAAGAATGAGATGATGTCATATAGAAATCAGTGATTAAGAATGTGAGCTCTAAAGTCAGTCTGGCTTAATTCAAATTTGAGCTTCACCTTAACATGTTGTATAAGGATAAATATGCAATAAAACATTTCTGTGCCCTAGTTTCAACATCTGTAAAATTCAGCCATTCAAATAAATTTATTGTGGCACTCTTCCTGGTGCTGTAGGTAAATTAGTGGCAAAAAATCTTGCACTCATTGAGGTTTCAAATATGGGAAAACAGAGATTAAACAAAAAGCATACTCAAAATATACACACTGTTTGATAAGGGTAACAGCTGTAGAAAACAAATGCAGCAGTGATGAGAGATGAGGCAGGTGGGTATGTGTGATTTTAAGTAGGGTGGTAAGAGGTGGTCTCATGAGGAAGAGAATGAGAAAAGACCCAGTCAGTTATCTTGATAAAGGGAATTCCGGGACTAAGAAAAACTGGAAATATTCTAGGCAATATCAGAATTGGAGCAAGATCATGTTGGAAATTAGGCTCTTGGAAAATATTTGATATTTTCCTTTAATTTTACATCAAATCTTGTAGGGTTTTTGGAGAGAGGTGACATAATACAACCTATGTTTTAGCAGTACCACTGTCCCCAATGTTGATATGAGGCTTAAAGGAGAAAAGAAGAGGAAGACAATGTAGAAAGCTGTGGAAATCATATAAGGACTGAGATGATAGTTCTTTTGGGTAGGGTGGTAGTAGAGAAGGAGTGGAATATTAGTCACAGTCCAAATATATTCTGCATAGAGAATCAATAAAATACGCTGATGGAGTAGATTTCAGTTGTGTAATATAGAGAAAATTCCAGGATGACACTTAAGTCTTTGCCTGAAAAAGTAGGAGATGGCTTCTCATTATCTGAGATCAAATTTTACATATTGTAAGAGTCTACCTGAGTGTTATCTTTTAAAAATAATCTATGATATATATGCCTAAAGACTTTTGAATATTGTCTGACACTAAGTAGGTACTCTGTTAATAAAATCTATTTATTACGATTATTATAAAGCATCAATCAAATACATACAAATCTATTGTTCATATTTTGTCATGCTCATGTCAGTCTTATTTTCTTCATTATTTTTCCAATAGCTCAAGATTTACAGTACATTGAATGTTGACCTACCATGATGAACAAAAGGATTTTGTCTTAAATATACTTCAAGCCATGCCTTATATAAAATATGATATGCACTGAAATAAATAGAGTAATTAGAGGGATAATGTAAATAGTGTTTTTACAGTGTCCAAAGTTTATATTACAATGATTTAATAACATCATCAAAGATTTCCAGACTGTATTATAATAAAACAAGAAAGTCTGAATTTAATAAGGCATAAGCAATTCCTGAACTATTGAAGTCTGTATTTTAGAGAAACTGTTGACCATCATTGTTAACAAAAACCAAACCACACCATGTCTAGATGATAGAAAAGTGTATAAATGAAAGAAAGGCCAGAACAGCTCATGATAAACACCCTAAAATATCGAGGGCCTTTCAATGTAGGAAGACACAATTCATATATAAGAAGAGAGAATAATTTAAAAAGTATAGTATTAACAAATATATGTTTAACAAAGACAGAAAATTGTAAACAAAACAAAGATAAAATATAATAAATATAGAACTGAGACACCTCAGAGTACAGAAAAAATAAATATTAATACAGTAATTTATACTGGTTTTACACATGATAAGTTAAACATTTTACAGCAATCAGGATGTAGAGGATAATAGAAGGGATTTTAATTTTTTAAATAGATTAATGAATTGTGATGAATTTGTGAGAATTCATTAAAACTTAACTTTTTAAAAGACTTTAAACTTTAATAGTTCAAAAATTATGAAAATGAATAAATACAACTCTACAATTAAAACATAAATATAAATTTAAAAAGTACAAAGCACTTGAAGTAAAAAAAATCTAACAACAATTGCTTAAGTATAAATAAAAATAATAAATATGGGAACATGAAGAAACATACATTCTTAAATATATATTGAATAGTAGTAAAATTAAAAATGCAATTCCATATTATGTAGAAATACATTTAAAAGGAAGTATTAGTTAACACTTAAAATGTACAGGGTTTTTAATTAGAATAATGAAAATATTTTGATACTTTTAATAGAGAAGATTAGTCTAGAATACCAAGAACAAAGCTCTCAAAACTAGGATAACCTTATTTTATTTAATTATCCGGAATATTTTCCAGATTTTCTTCAATGTTCTCATAACTTTTTCGATAACATAATTCGATCACTATTTTACTTTGATCTAAGATCAAAATTTGAAGTGTTCTTTCTCCTCTTTCAGCGTTTTGTTTCTTTATGAATAAAATTAACCAAAAGTATTTTTAACAAACCAGCAAAAATTATCATAACAAATGCTACAGCATATTCATAACTTTTGAGGAAGGTAAGCATTCTGATGGTCATGGTCAAATTTTTTACTATTACATTGAATATTTTCCATATTCCATATGATTTGATCTTCAAAATAACTCTATGGATGAGGACTACTAGTCTGCTTTAGTTGAGGAAACTATATTTCTCTGTGACATACTAAGAAATATACAGTAAAAGAGCTGACTGCTCTGGAATCGAAATCCTGGATTTTCTACGCCCCCCCCCCCCCCCCAAATTTTTTAAGACTCTACTAAATTTCTTTCTTACAGGATAAATTAAATAAATTTCTGAAAGAGCTCTTCATAACAAAATTCTCTGAAGTTGGAATATAATTTGATGATTAACAACACTATTTTTCTCTTTCAACTTTGTAGCCCATAAAATCACATATATTTTAACCACAGGATTAACACATATTTATGGCTTCCAATTACTATGTAGATTTCTGAAAACATATTCTTGGGTATGTTCTAGAGAGTGCATGGTCTAATAGAGGAAGGTTTAATGTAAATGCAAATTAATTAAATGACGCTAGTGTCTTTAGAAAGAAATCAAATAAATATCCAAATAGAAAAGGAAGAAAAGATGCACTTAAGTATTTAGAATTACTGTCAATGCTATTTCTTAGAAACCTCTCTCTTCTGCATGACTCTAATGATAGCATTTTTCACCTCTTTGTTCCTAAGACTATAAATGAGTGGATTCAACATGGGAATCACCATAGTATAAAATACAGAGGCCACTTGATCCTTTCCCAAGGAGTAGGACGTCTTTGGTTTTAAATAAGTAAAACTTGTAGTGCCATAATAGATGGTGACTCCCAGGAGGTGGGATGCACAAGTAGAGAAGGCTTTGTACTTTCCTGAAGATGAATTAATTTTCAGGATAGTAGACAAAATAAATATGTAGGACACAGAGATTGCGCTAAGACTCATTGTTATGTCTAAACCACCACAAATCATTATCATGATTTCGGTGTCATGAGTGTCAGTGCAGGACAGGGCTAAAATTGGAGTTAAGTCACAGAAAAAGTGATAGATTACGTTGGAGTTACAGAAATGTAGACTGTTCATGAAAATAAGGTTCATTAATGATTCAGTGAAACTAATCATGTAGGATAAAGTGATGAGAGCACAGCAGAGTCTCCTGGACATAACAACTGGGTAATGAAGAGGGTTACAGATCGCTACATAGCGGTCATAGGCCATTGAAGAAAGAAGGAAAAATTCAGTAACAGAAAATATGAATAAAAAAAAATCTGTGTGAAGCAACCCTTGAATGAAATATTCTTGTTGGAAGTCAGCAAGTTCTCTAAGGTTTTAGGTGTGATAACTGTTGAGTAACTGAGATCAAGGAATGACAGGTGACTAAGGAAAAAGTACATGGGGGTATGAAGCTGGTGATCCAGGTAAATTAACAGTATCATTCCTGCATTTCCAAGCATGGTGATGAGGTATATTAGGAGAAATAACATAAAAAGACACTGCTGGATCACTTCAGAGTCTGTCAAGCCAATAAGGATGAAGTAAGGCACATTTGTGTCATTTCTTCTTTCCATATTAGCAATTGATTGATGTAAACCTGTGAGAAATCAAAGGTGATACTTGCTTCAGAACTATTTTTTATTATAGGAAGGATCTTTTAATTTTAAAATTCAATGTAATGGCTTTAGAAATTCATGATAAAAAGTGATTTGCAAAATATGTCTGAAAAAAATCTTATTTAATCTGCCAATAATAAATTAGGTAAAAGTAAATGTTTTGAAATTATATAATAAGGAAACATATATATGCACATATATACTGCATAATTAGAATGAACATGGCATTGTTATAAATATATCTCATTATCAGCACATTATCGAGATGTAAATATTATACCATAGGTATTATTCTTGTACAGAATTTTAGATGACAGAAAGAGCACAAAAAGTTATTTACCAGGAGTTACAGCCATTAACTCTTGTTGATTCAGGGTTCAACCAAGATTGATTGAGCACAGAGATCAAGCTCATAACATATTTAATTTCACCAAAAAAAATGCTAGTTAGCTAATAAACAATAATAGTTTTAATACATCATTTATTGTTCTTTTCTACCCAATATGACTTAGTAAAAATGAAAGATCAGATATTATATCCTTATTTGTATTAATATTACAGAACACATGCTACTATGAATTTTCAGATATGTTTTTAACAGATTAATGAAATTTCTTCCAAAATTATATTTTCGAATTAGGTACATTTATTGATGACTCTGATAATATCACTTCTATATTTCTTGTTCTTTAAATCCTAGCATTACCTAGGTAATATCTACATGTTCTGTATGTCTATGTATATCCATCTTATAATATCCCCAACCTGTTTAGATAAACCAAAATGTTCTAACTTTGACATTAATACTTACCATAAGTCAAAGTAGTTGAAACTCTTCCTCTGTACTTTCTGTCTAGAAATTTATCAACCTCTAGTTTTTACCACAATGAAAACATGAAAATCATTTATGAAGCTTGATATTTCTGTGGTATAATATTTTTTCCTATGAGTTTAATTATGTTTAATTTTTAGGACTAGAATTTTTATTTTTGAAGTAAAAAAATTCAAAATTTTTGTTCAGATTCTGGTCAAACAGAAAGTACATGAGGAAATTATATATAACAGGGAGCATTTCTGAACATGAGCAGAGCATAGTATCCCTTGTTTCTTACCCTGGTAGTGTCAAGGCACCTATTATACTGAAGATTGTGGATAATGCAATATTTGGTCATCTCTGGGACTAATTTCCAAGGAAGATTGTTTGACATGATGCCAAGGATATAAGTTCAATTACTAATGGATCTGTGTCAGGTTTGTAAAAAGTGTGCCTTCCCCCAGAAGCCACATAATGTTGAGGAGTACCTTTGGTATTCCTTTGTGATGTTCTAATTTATGACTGTGTAAAAAGAGTAGGCATTTCTAGAAAATGCTTAATTAATCTGTTGCTGTAGGGCCAGATCATTAACCACCAGGGATGTAATAGCATAGTTTTTACATAGAAATAATTTAATAGTTAAAAGTGGAATGCTATCATAGAATTGAAGACGTTCATTATAAAAAAATTATTAAATAACAAAATTCAAAGGAAGAAATGGAAATATTCATAAATGTTATGCTTTAGATGTATTTTCTACCAAATGATTTACTTTTTTGTACATAAAGTTTCTTTGCACTTATGCTTATATATTTATATAATTTTTACACAGCTGAAGTTTCAGTCATTTTGGTAAATATTATTTATTAATGATTATGGACCTTGACCAATGTCAAAAACACACTTGAAAAATCCATAATTTAAGAATTTTGCATTGACTGGTGGAACATAACTAGTTTTTTTTATTGGAGTGTGCAACAGTTTATGAATGGGCAGGTTTGAGGCTTCACAAGGGAAACCCGTTTCTCCAGTCTGGTTAGGCAATATCAACTAATTCTTCAACACAGCCGATTTATTGTTTTTATATTTTCAGCCACAACAGTGTTTGTGCAACTATTATTTTAATGTACTGGCTTAAAACATTTTTTTTTCTTTCTTGCACTTTCTTTTTTCTTTTCCTTTTCATTTATTGCTCTATATCACTGTTACATAAATATACATAAGCAATAAGTGTATAGTAATGGTTGTGAACTTACAAAACAAATGAATATAACGTCATACAGTGCTCTCATTCCTCACCCTACCACCAATATTGGCTTTAATTATTTTAAACTAATACGAGAATTGAATAAAGATTTTATAATTTTATTAATGGCCCAAAGCTTCCTTCCCCTAAATACAACTAGATTTAATCCATTTTTTAAACTCCTTCAATAATTAATGATAATGAAACCAATTTACATGGAAAATAAGGAGCACCTTGTACAAGAAAACTGTTTACATGGAAGAATTTTAGGAGACAAGATGATAGTAAGGATCAAAGGAATTTCAGAATAGTATATTATTTATGCATTTTTTAGCATACCATTATTCAAATCAAGAGAAATCCAATGAGGAGGAGGAATGTTTATTTGTAGATTAAAAAGCAGGCATCAATATTTTTCTCAATAGGTGAATTAGGTTTAAAGATGTTCACCTCCTATTGTGGTTAATAATCAAGAAAATGTGACATTGGTGTGGAAAAAGTGGCCATGGTGGCTGCTGGGTGCAGGAAATGGGAGGAAGAGAAAAGATGTGGAGGCATTCTCGGGACTTGGAGTTGTCCTGGGTGGTGCTCCAGGGACAATTGCCGGATGTTGTATGTCCTCCCATGGCCCACTGGATGGAACGTGGGAAAGTGTGGGCTATGGTGTGGAACATGGGACATGGGGTGCAGCAGTGCCCGGAGATGTTTTGTACTCACCAGAGGCAATGGATGTGACATGATGATGGGGGAGAGTGTTACTGTGGGGGGATTGGTGGGGTGGGGGTGGTGGGGGTGAATGGGGACCTCATATTTTTTTAATGCAATATCTTTTAAGAAAATGAATAAATTGAGTAGAATTTGGAAAAAAAAATAAAGATGTTCACCTCAATAAGTTCTGCTCACTCTAGAAAATCACAAATGGATATTTCTTACAATATTGAAATCATTATTTTATAATCAATAAGTGTACTTTCTAATGCTATAATAGTCAAAGAAAGAACAATTTGCAAAATACTTTTTGACTAATCTTTTTTGCTGAATCTTTATTGGTGGGTTTCCAATATATGATCTCTAATAGTAATATTATATTGGCAAAATATCAGAATTAAGAATCGAAAAGGTGACCTGACATATTTGACCTCAATTTTGATGAAATTACAACTTTATTCCAGGCAATTATTCAGTGTCATTATTTTTTAAAATTCTATTTATGCTTTTAGTTCTCTCAATTCTTTATGTTATTTGAAGATTGGTTAAGAAAATTTGCCTCTATTGTTATTTATACTGTCACTCATGTCTAGAATGCAAAGGTCTATTTTTCTAATAATACTACTTTGCTCAATTTTATTTATATATGATTATATTTACAGGTATATAATTTTTACATCCTCTTACTATTCATCTTTTTCCTGTAGACATCATATAGTTGTCTTCCTTTATAATAGAAGTAATAAGAGGGCCTTATATTGCTATGTTTATGCAACTTAAAATTAAAATAATGATTTATGTGCTATTTTCGTTTTATGTCATAATAAAGAGAAACAGAGTAGTACTTAACTGGGTTCATTTACTCAGCATGACAGATACTGACCTACAGCTTGGTAGGAAAAGTGGCTTTATTTGCTGGTGGGATACTGGAGAAATACAGAGTCAAATCAGACTCCCCATTAAAAGTATAATCAGAATGGCATTTCTAAGGATGATATGGAAAATTAGGTTTTTTTTTTCTTTATCAGTAATCTTAAAATATACATTTAACCTGGGTAGGGCAATCTTGAGGTGGGTGATAAGGATGGAAGGGTGTTATGGATGTCAAGCTTCATATATGGACAGATGTGAAGATATAAAGACTGAGCTAAGAAAGATAAGAGCAAGGAAAGCCAGAGTTATAAATTTTTGGTGGAGTTAAATCTGGTTAATGTTAAATCTCTTTCTCTGCCCTCCTCCTGACTTGAGCAAGAGTTATGTTCGATTTCTTTAACATTATAAGGTACAGTACAATGCCTCAATATTTAGGCTATACTGAGTTTTTCTAATACTACAATATATTGTAAAAATTCTGATAATTCTCCCTGAGTTTCTTTTTGGTTAATATATTATTTACTAATAAATTTTGTTCCTCTGATGGATTTTTAAATATACTTCATTGCATCATATTGTTAATGTTTGATCTGAGGATAAAGTTTACAACTGTAAATTATTTTATTGTTCTTTATATTATTATGATTGTATCCAGGCAATTAAGATGGCAACATAATGTACTCAAGAGTCTGTTTACCCACAGGATCATTGAAACAATACAATAAAGAGCCAGACTGTCTTCCTCAGAACGCCAGAAAACGCCAAGTTGATTGCAGTACCAGGGAGAGTCCTGAATGAAGAAATGTAAACTAAAATGTTGAATATCAAACTTTTACCTCTGGTTCAGCTTCTTTTGGGGAGAGCTAAACTCTCAAGGATAACATCAACTAACACAGAGAGAATATCAAAAGAAAGTAAAAGGTGTTTTTTGCACTGATTTTACTTTTGTTTTTGTCAGTTTCTGACACTCAGTGTTATATTTTACATATAAACTGCTGGGTAACATCTTAAGAAAGAGAAAAGTCATGGTTTAAACCCATAGTTCAAATATTAAAATATTAAAATTTGCATTGTGAAACAAAAGTTTACAAGACAAAGATACATGAATCATGGCCCATTGCAAAGACCAAGATAAAGCATCAGAATTCACCAAAGAAGACAGAAAGGATTAGGAGGAATATTCAAAGAGCTAATGGCATACACCTTCTCTAATTTATTGAAAAACATAATCACACATTAAACAAGACCAGTAACAACAAATGGGATAAACTTGAGGGGAATCAAACCTGGACCAAAAAAAACTGTTGAAAGAAATGACAAGAAGAGTTCTGAAAGCTGGAAGAGAAAAGCAACATGTTACATAGAAGGCAGTCCTAATAAGAATAAGGGCTGATTTATCAGGAAAACCATAGAAGGCATGAAGGAAATGGGATAATAAAATAAATGCGAAATAAAAAAATTCTAACAGTATTTTATATCTGGTGAGTCTTAAAAGTAAAAGAAAGATTATAAAATGTTTTTAAAAGCTGTTCATCACTGTTAGATATCACAATAGACATTACTGGAAGATTTAAGGGGCATACAAATATAAAATAATGTGCAAATAACAAAAATTGCAGAAGAAAGTTTGGCATTATCAGCAACTACTTTAAATACAAATGGAATAAATTTCACATCAAATTGCAGAAATAGGACAATGGTTAATATTATATGCTTTTTACAAGACACTCCACTTAAATTCAAAAACACAGCTTGGTTGAAATTAAAAGGGTTGAAAAAATATTCCATGAAAATAGTAACCAAAGAAAGCTATGCTAATAGATCAAATAGTTTCATGCCCAATACTGTGAAAATTGACAGATACATACAATTATATATGTATTAATTGTCAACTAAAAGACATAAGAATTATAAATATATATACACTGAAATAGCAGAAACCACAATAATGAAACATATATTCACACTTTGAAAGCAGAAATAGATGGTTCCATGATCTATTAATAGACATTTAATAAAGGTATGTATATTTAGATAGAAGATAGATAAGAAATTGGAAGACCATAGTGATAATATAAGGAATCTATAGCTAGGAAATTTATAAATTCAACCAACTAGATCAGAATACACGTTCTTCTCTAGTGTACACAGGTCATTCTACAAAATAGACCATAAGCTGGGTCACGAAAGATTTAATAAGCTCAACAGATATGAAATCATACAAGGAATCTTCTCTAACAATTAAATGATGCAAGATATCAATACCAGATGTATAAATGGAAAATTCACTGATACAGGAAAATTAAAAGGTACACTTTTTAAACAATCTGTGGGTCAAAGAGGAAATAACAAAGGCAATTGGGAAATATGTTGGGTGAATGAACATAAGCTAAACATAAAAAAATCTTAGAGATACAACATAAGAAGTGGTAAGAGAAAAAATTTATAGCACTGAATACTTACAACATAAAAGATGAAAGAATAGGTCCAACCTCACATCTTGAGGTACAAGAAACAGAACAGTATAATAAATTCCAAAAAAAAAAAAAAAAGCAGTTGAAATACATAAAAGTTTATAATGGAAATGAATGAAATAGACAAAACACCATCGAGAAAATCATTGAAGCCAAATGATGTTACTTTGTAAAGATCAATAATATCAACATTATTTTATGAATCCCCTCAAAAGAAAAGAATATGTTTGTAAACTAATCTATTCTTCTGGGTGTGACACTCTTTTGATTATATCAGATTCAGTTGAGAAGTCTCTGATTAAGTTTACTTAATAAAATCATTTTAGAGTTTCAGATTGGGCTATGTCAGTGAGACTTAACTCAGGTTGAGTCCCTATCCCCTTAGTAGCAGATATAAACAGATATTTATTCAAGATGACAGGAGGGAGAGAGTCCTGTCATTTTTTATCCTAGAGCACTAGAGAGAGATAGCCCTTTCCCTCATAGCTTACACTAACCCCCATGGAGACTTTAGAAGAAGAGAAGGAAGGAGATAACATGAAGAAATTGCCCGCCCTCTTGCTTCAATATGTTGTAGCTGACTTTCATGAGAAAATATGTCTTACGGTGCCTTAGTTGGACTGTACACAGCTCTGAGACAGTAAACTCTTCCCTCAAATAAATGCCCTATGTAGAAGGCAACAGATTTCTGACACTTTGCTTCAGCATCGCTTTGGCAGACTAAAAAACTACAGACACTGACTCAAGAAGAAATAGAAGATCTCTACTGTTAGAGATCAAATCAGTAGTCAAAGTACCCCAACAAAAAAAATCACAAGCACAGAGAGACTCACTAGTGAATTGCACTAACATTCCAAGAATAACAATTTTCCACAAAATTGAATCAGGTTGAACAGTTATGTGGCAGTTTGGGATTATTTTATGAATCCCAAAAAGGGAAAGAGTTTCTTCTTAAACTAACCCTTTCCTGTGGGTGCAATATCATTTGTTTGCATTAAGTTTGGTTGAGGGTCCTTTGATTAAATTAGTAGGTAAGATCCCTTAAAGGCTTATGATTGGACTATGTCAGTGAGCTGTGGCTCAGGTTGAGTCTCCTCCACATTGCTAGCTCTGATATAAAGATAAATGTAGAGAGAAAGATAGGCACAGGAAAAGGAAGCTGTCATATTTAATCCTGCTATATGAGTGAGGATTTGAGGAAAACAATCTCAAAGCCCCCAAGATGCTGGGCCCTTGGAATAGCTCAAGAGGAGATGAGGCCTGCTATATGCCTGATAGCATGAAGCTGAACTCAGAAACAGGGTGAATTATCTAACACCTAAATATGAGGTCTCAAAAGAGGCAACCTCTACGCCTGGTTGGCCTCAGCTGAGCTCAGATCTTGGCAGAGATTTGTGGCCATCATGCCTCAAAATGTGTCAGCTAACCTTGATAAGAGTACATCTCTGTTGGTGCCTCAGTTTGAACTTTTCACAGCCTTGGATCTGTAAGCTTTTGCCCCAAATAAATCCTCTTTATAAAAGCCAATGAGTTTTTGCTACTTTGCATTGGGAACACTTTGCCATACTAAACCAGTTTCCTAACTTATTCTACTGAGTAACATCACACTAATACAAAAATAAGATAAAGATATCACAATAATATGAATACTTACAAATGAATATTCACAAAGCTCTAACAAACAGAATTCAACAACATGTTAAAAGAATTATACACTGCGATCAAGTGAGATTTATTCTAATTATTCAATAGTGTCTCAATATAAGAAAATCAATTAATGTAATGTATATCATTAATAAAATGAAGTAAAAATCATAAAAATATAAAATTCAACCATATCCTAAATTGATTCAGGAAAAAAACATTTGGATAAATCCAACACTCTTTCTGCAAAAACTTTGAAAAGTCTTGGAATATTAGGTAATTAACTCAAAATGATGGAGGTCATAGATGAATGCCAAGGCTAACATCATATTCCATTGTGAGAAAAGGATGACCATTGTCACAAGTATTTTTGAACATTGAAATGTATGTTCTAGCCAGTGTAATTTAGAAAGAAAAATAAATATATAGTAAGAATAATAATAATCTCTCTCCCCTTGTGTCTGGTTTTCTGGTATTCATTAGTCTCTGCTTTCCAGCTTCTCTCTGTTACTTTCTCCAACTGCACACAAATTTCTTCTGCAAGCTCTTGTATTAGGGATTGAGGCCAGTGCTAATCATTAGGGCTGCCCTTGTACTAACTGGAACATTTTATAAAAATCCCGTTTCCATGAGTTAAAACCCATAGAAGTGCAGTATAAGTTTAAACGTATGTCTGTCTTGGGGGTACACAAGTAAGTCTACCTCACTTCCTGATTTCAAGAACCAGTACAGATGGATAGGATTTTCTTGTTGGCACTTGCAGAATCTCTGTTCCTTGAGATGGTTATTGTCAGTCATCTTCTCCTTGTTAGTTGTCCTGGGTGAGTCCAATGACCTGGAGAATAGGTGCTACAACTCCTTTGAGATTCAGGGTCTAGCTATCATATGGACAGCCCAAAGATTTAAGTATCTTTGGTGTACACCTATCCACTCTAGTGTCAATTATAAGTTCAAATAGAAGAGTCAGAAGAGCCATGTGTAAGGAAACCACAAAGGAGTCCAACTCTGTCACACTGGTAAGAATACATTCCAAAGTGGGTCCACTGTCAAGGCACCTAACTCATGAGCTACCTGCCCTGACTATAGTGCCTGGATGTCTCCAGACCCCTCAGGAGTCTCACTATTTGTGGCAACATTTACTGTGGCAACAATGAGACTCTGTTGTGATGTGCAAAAGTGCAACTTCTGGAATGACCTTCTAACTCACTTTGAATCTCTTATCCATAATAAGTCATTTGTATTTACAGTTTCCCCCTTTTGGTCAAGGCCTTTTTCCAGGTGAGTTACTAGGTGGTTCTAGGTAACAACCCCTTGGTGCCAGGGAAGCTCATCCCTGGGACTCATGGCCCATACTCAGGAGAAGGTAATATATTTATATGCTGAGTTTTACTTAGAGGCCCCATTTGAGCAACAAGGAAGCTCTCTGGAGGTAATGCTTAGGTACCTGTAATACTATGCTAAGTTTCAATTTCTAAAGTAAAGGAACATAAGTACAGTCATCACATTCAGGGCCTGTTAATGGTCCATACTCCTTTACCAGTCTCTGTTCCTGTACTCAGAAGAGTCTTGCTGTCCCATTAAAGAACATGGCAGAGTTCCTCAGGATGGGCATATAATATATATTTTTTGGTAATTATATGGATCTCCTCCCACTGTGATAATGCCCCATGAACACTTGAACACATTCATATACCTTATGGGTATGCTCCAGGTAAACCTTCTACCATGCATCCCCCCTTTCTGACTCCAGCACCAATGATCCTCCCTGTCACAGTTATAATCCTTCTGTGAACCAAAAGTTCTTCAAAATAGTAGCCAGCAAAATAACTGAATACAATTAAGAGGGAAATGATGGTTTAAAAAATAACAACTAAAACACAATTTTTAAAAAAGCTTTGGAATTTTGAAAAAAATAAAAATAAAAAATATAAAATTTTAAAAATAGTAGTATGTTTTTTTAATAGTATGTCCTTCATCACTTTAAGATCTGTTTTCTTGTATGTACAATGACATTTGTTTCCATTTATTCATTCAGTGTCTAATTTTTTTCATTTTCTTCAAAGAAGCTTTAGATTATACAATACAGGTGATTCACATATAATCAAGGATCTTCTACATTTTCCCCTTTCCCTTATTAATAACATTTTACATGTGGATAGTATATTTGTTATAATTGATGTAAAATATTGAAACATTGCTATTAACCATGGTCAAAGATTTACATTAAGGTTTACATTTTGGACTGCACACTTTTAGAGATTTTCATGGAGTATGGCATGATTTACATCCATCCTTGAAAACTCATGTAGAAAAATCCATCTCCTAAAAAATGTCCTGTGTTCCATCTATTCTATTTCTCCTTACCTCTCCCCTCAGTACCCAAAGTCCCCATGTTGCACATTCAAATACATACTGCAAATCCCAGAGTAAACCTGCTCCCTCTGAAAACTCTCCCCTTAATTCCATGGGCAGTTTAACCCACCCTTCCAACCCTACTCCCCTTACAGATCAGCAATGCCCAGCCCAATAGCAGCACTGCATGACTGTCACACCCATCCACTGAAGAATTACACTTTTCCACTTTATCATAGATTTTGCCCATATAGGTACTATCTCACAACCTTCTCCCTTTCTGTCTCCTGTAAACCTATCTTCTAGTCTCTAGCTCTATGCGTCTGCTCAGTTTGCTTAATTTATATCAGTGAGAGCATGTAATATTTAACCTTCAGTGCCTGGCTTGCTTCACTCAACATAATTTCTTCAAGATTCATCCATGACATCCTGTGTGTTAATACTGCATTCATTCTTACAGCTGACTAATATTCCATTGTGTGTGTGTACCACAATTTGTTTATCCATTCACCTGTTGATGGGCATTTGAGTTGTTTCCAACTTTTGGCCCTAGTGAATAATGTTGCTATGAACTTTGGTATGCATATATCTGTTCATGTCCCTGCTTTCAATTTTTCTGGGTTTATACCCAACAGTGGGATTGCTGGATAATATGGTAGTTTTATAGTTAGTTTCTTGAAGAACCACCAAACTGTCCTCCACAATGACTGCACCATTAAATATTCCTAGCAGCAGTGGGTAAGTGTTCCTATTCATTCACATTCTCTCCAACACTTGTAGTGCTCTGTTATTTTAAATAGCTGCCAGTTTAATGGGGGTAAGATAATATTTCATTGTACTTTTGATTTGCATTTCCCTAATAGCTGGTGATATTGAACATCTTTTCTTTGTATTTCTTCTTTTGAGAGAGTCTACTCAAATCTCTAGCTCATGTTTTAAATGGGTTGTTTGACTTTTTACTTTTGAGATGTTTGATTTCTTAATATATGCTGGATATTAGGCCCCTGTCAGATATATGGTTAAGAAATATTTTCTACTGAGCAGGCTGCCTTTTCACTTTCTTGGCAAACTCCTTTGAGGCATAAAGTTTTTAAATTTGAGGAGGCCTCATTTATCTATTTTTTTCTTTCATTGCCCATGTTTTGGGTGTAAAGTTTGCAAAACCATTTCCTAATACAAGATCCTGTAGATGCTTCATTACACTATCTTCTAAGACCTTTAATATCTTGGCTCTTATATTTATATCTTTGATCCACTAGAATTAATTTTTATATAAGGTGTGAAATGGTCTTCCTCTCTCAATTTTTTTGCATATGGATATCTGGTTCTTCAAGCACCATTTGTTGAAGAAGTCATTCTCTGATAGTTGAATGGGCTTGTTGTCCTTGTCAAATATCAGATAACTGTTATGTTGGGATCTCTATCAGCAAACTCAGTTCCATTTCATTTGTCATTAAACTTATCCTTGTGTAAATATTATGTAGTTTCGAATACTGCAGTTTTGTGGTATGTTTTAAAGTCAGATAGTGTGATTCCTCCAATTTCATTTTTCTTTTTCAGTAGATCTTTGGATACTCAGGGCCTCTTGCTCTGCAAAATAAATTTCACATTTAGCTTTTCCAATTCAGTGAAAAATGCTGTGGCAATTTTTATCAGGATTGCATTAAATTGCTAAAGCATTTTGGGAATGAAAAGCGTCTTAATGATGTTTAGTCTTCCTGACCATGAACAGGGAATATTATTCCATTTATTTAACTCTTCTTTGATTAAATTAATAGTGTTGGGTAGTTTTCTGTGTATAAGTCATTGACATCTTTAGTTAATTTTACTCCTAGGTATTTGATTCATTTAGTGATATTGTAAATGAGATTTTTTTTCCCATTGATTTCATCCTCAGATTGGTCATTATTGGTGTGCAGAAATGCTACTGATTTTTGCACATTAATCTTATAACATGCCACATTACTGAACTAATTTATAAGATCTAGAAGCTTTGTTGAAGATTTTGCAGGGCTTTCTATGTGTAGGATCATGTCTTCTGCAAATAGTGAAACTTTTACTTCTTTTCCAATTTGGATACATTTTATATCTTTTCCTTGCCTAGGCCCTCAAGCAAGTAATTCTAACAAAATGCTAAATGAGAGTGGTGAAAGTGGGTATCCTTGACTTTTTCTCTATGTTAGAAGGAAAGGTTTTAGGATTTCATGATTGCATATGATATTAGTTGTGGGTTTTTCATATATGTCCTTTAGCATGTTGAAGAAGTTTCCTATTTTTTACTGTGTTTTTATCACAAAAGTGTTCTCTGTTTTGTCAAATGTTTTTTCTGCATCTATGGATCTGATCATGTGATTTTTTTCTTTAGATCTCTTTATGTAGTGTATTATATTGTTTGATTTTCTTATTTTGAAACATTCTTGAATACCAGGGATGAAAACAATGGGTCATGGTGTATAATTTATTTGATGTGTTTTTGACTATGATTAGCAAATATTTTGTTGAGGATTTTAGCATCTAGGTTCATTAGAGAGGTTGGTCTATAGTTTTCCTTTCTGGTGGCTTCTTTTTGGCTTTGATATTTGCATGAGGTTGGCATCATAGAATGACTTAGGCAATCTTCCCTCCACTTCTACTTTTTGGAAGAGTTTAAGGAAGATAGGCATTTGTTATTTTGTGAATGTTTGGTAGACTTCACCTGTGAAGCCACCTGATCCTGGGCTTCTCTTAGTTGGGAGGTTTTTATAACTAATTCTATCTCAATACTTTTGATTGGTCTTTTGATTTCATCCATTTCTTCTTTCATCAATGTAGGTTGTTTGTGTGTTTCTAGGAACTTGTCTATTTCCTCTAAGTTATTTGACTTGCTGGCATACTGTTTTTCAAATTATCCTCTTATTACACTGTTTATTCATGTAGGGCCAGTGATGACATCCCCTTTCTTGCTTTTTTCTTTTATGTATTTGCATCTTCTCTCTTTTTCCTTTGTTAGTCTAGTTATGAGGTTGCCAATTTTGTTAATCTTAAAGATCCCTGTTCTGTTTTTTTAAAATATTTTTTCTAGTGTTTTCTTATTTTCATCCATTTGCACCACTTTCCATTAGCTCCATCTCAATTAAGGTAGATCAGGCATGACCATCACAGAATCTTCAGGATTGAGGAATGTATAATGGACGAGGAGACTTATAGTCATTCTATGGTAGACTTGCTGTGATCCTAAGAATGGAAGAATTTTTATCAAGGATTTGGGGACAGTTGCCACTGGAAGTTTAGAGGGGAGGGGAAGGGAAAAAATAGGTGTATTTGGGACTTAGAAATTATCCTAAATGAAATTTCAATGGCAAATACAGGCCATTGTATATTATGTAAAAACTTGAAAAAAAAGGTGTGGGAGAGAGTGGAAAGTACAATGCAAACTGTAAACATGGCTTGATGGCAATGCTCCTAGATGTGTTCATCAATTGTGATAAATGCACCACACTGATGAAAGATACTGCTAATGATGTGGGAAAATGTGAGAGGGTTAGGGAGTGGAGCATATGGTAATCTCCTATATTTTATGTAACACTTATGTAATCTAAGTTTCTTTAAAAAAATTAAAAATGTATATGAAAGAAAAGCCACCACAAAACTACAGCAACCAAAGCAGTCAAGTAATGGCATAACATAAAACAATGGAATCAGATAAAGCATTCAGAAATAAATCCCTCATCTAGCCAACTGATTTTTAACCCTTATTTTATTATTTTTAAAAATGTATTTTTATTACGGAAATTGTGAAATTACAAAACAATCATGCACATATGTGAAATTCCCATATACATCCCTGTAGCAGTTTGATATGGTTAGGATTTCCAAAAATAGATAGGGGATTATGTTGGTGATCTGGTCTGTACCTGGATGTGATTAAGTTATGACTAGGGTTTTGATTAGGCCACATCATTAGGGCATTGGGACCTCACCTTTGGTGGGTGGGGACTCACAGATAAAAGGCATGGCAAAGGACAGAATTGGGATTTTTTTTATGTTGGAGTTTGATGCTGAAGACTTAGTCTGGAACCCTGGGAAGTAAGCTCACAGAGGAAAGAGAAGACAACCCCAGGAAGAGAGGAAGCCTCAGCCCAGGAAAAAGCAAGACCTGGGAAGAAAGAAACCTTGAACACAGAGAGAAACAAGACCCTGGAAGGGAAGAACCCAGGAACCCTGAACCCTCACAGCCAGCAGTAGCCAACTTGTGAAAACAGACTTTGGTGAGGGAAGTAACTTATGCTTTATGGCCTGATATTTGTAAGCTCCTACCCCAAATAAATAGTCTTTATAAAAACCAACCAGTTTCTGGTATTTTGCATCAGCACTGCTTTGGCTGACTAATACAGAATTTGGTACTGAGGAGTAGGGAAGTGCTTTTGAAATTTCCAGAATACTGGAACAGTTTTATAAATGGGTAAGGGGTATTTTTTGGAGGAATTGTAAGATGCTTGGAAGTAAAGGACTATAATGCTTTGAAGAGACTGTTGATAGCAATATGGATGTTCAAAGACTTTTTATGATGCCTTCGGAGTAAATGAGGAAACTGTTTTTGGAATCTGGAGGACAGGTGATAGGTGTTTTCAAGTTGCACAGAATTTAGCAAGATTAACTCCTGGTGTTTTATGGAAGTCACAATTTGCAAATGACAAGCCTGGGAATTTAGCTGAAGAAATTTCTAAAGTAAACCTGGAGAATGCAGCTTAGCTTCTGCTTTCAGTTTATAGCAAAATGCTAGAGGAGAGAGATATGCTGAGGACTCAACTGTCAGGCACAAAGAAAGCTGAAACTAATTCTGGAAATTCCAAGCCTCTGGAAATCAAGCCCCCAGATGAAAGTGCCCCACTGGAAGACTTAACTAAACTTGGAACTGGTAAATCAAGATTGAAGATGCAGTTATCTCGGAAAGACTTGTGGAAAGTCTTACTGTCTGATGGCTTGGATCCCTGCTGTCTGCATGCTAAATCAACTTTTTTTTTGGGGAGAGCTGTATAAACAAAACCACTCTCAGCCTGGAATATAAAGTACATGGAAAGGAGAGATTGAAGGAGAAACAGCTTTAAAGGGAAAACCATGGAAGCTGAGATCTGAAGTTAGGACATCACCCTGGGCCAAGAGAGGAACCCCAACCATGGGTACAGAGATGGTGAGTTTGCCCCAGATGTTGAAGAGGGTGGATGTTCCAGTTTGATATTCTGGGAGAATTTTGCTGTCCCAAGATACATAGAGGGTGGAGCACCTTCCCCAAGGATTAGGGCATTTAAGGTTTGTACCCCACCGGTGTGAGAGAGTTGGACTGGTCCCCAAAAGATTAAGGAAGGTCAGGTGGACTACTCCTTACTCTAAGAGGGTTGCACCTGTTGATAAAAGTTAGGGGAATGTTGCTGTCACATCACTGTACTAGGGGGGTTAAGTCTTTAACCCAAAGATTGGGTAAGGTGTGGCAATCACCCCAACACTCTTGGAGGGAGAGATCTGGAACTTGGTTGACACCTAGACACTTGATGACGATGGAATCCAGAAAATGGCTATTGGGCAAGGCTGTGGAAAGGGTGGGTTCCCATAACACATCAAGGAGAAGAAACCATCATCTTAAGAATGACTCTCATGTGGAGGCATTCTCGGGACTTGGAGTTGTCCTGGGTGGTGCCTCAGGGACAATTGCCAGATGTTGTATGTCCTTCCATGGCCCACTGGATGGAACGTGGGAAAGTGTGGGCTATGGTGTGGAACACGGGACATGGGGTGCAGCGATGCCCGGAGATGTACTCACCAGATGCAATGGATGTGACATAATGATGGGGGAGAGTGTTACTATGGGGGAGTGGTGGGGTGGGGGTGGTGGGGACAAATGGGGACCTCAGTTTTTTTTAATGTAATATCTTTTTAGAAAATGAATAAATTGAGTAGAATTCAGAAGGAAAAATAAAAAAGAATGACTCTCATATTGAAATCGAATGGAGGATGCCCTGTAGGTTTATTGAACTGTGGAGGACCCGTGATTCATGTTTCCCTCCCAATTTCTCCTTATTATAATGGATATGTTCATTTTTTTGTCTGTCCATTTGTGTATTGGAAACAGAAATTGTTTTGTAAGCTTTAGAGGTCTATAGCAGACAGGACTTTGCCCCAAGACAAACTGTATTTCTCTAAATTGATTGTGCTATGATTTAGCACTTTCATTGTTACTGATTTAAGGTTTTTTTCAAATATTTTATTGTCTTTTTGGAATTCAGAATGTGGAATGAAGCATTTTGAAATGGTTATGAATTCCAAAAATAGATATTGGCTATGTTTGTAATCTAGTCTGTACCATGGCATGATTAAGTTATGACTAGAGCTTTGATTGACCCATATCATTAGGCAATTAAGTCCCCACCCCTTGGTGGGTGGGCATTCACAGATAAAAGGCATGGCAAAGGACAGAGTTTGGCTTTTTGATATTGGAGTTTGATGTTGGAGTTTGATGCTGAAGCCTTAAGCTGGAGCCCCAGGAAGTAAGCTCACAGAGGAAAGAGAAGACAGCCCCAGGAAGTGAGGAACCCTGAGCCCGAGGAAGAAACAAGCCCTGGGAAGAAAGAAACCTTGAACACAGAGAAGCAAGACCCTAGAAGAGGGGAATCCAAGAAGCCTGAACTCTTGCAGCCATCAGCAGCCATCTTGCTCCAACATGTGAAAATAGACTTTGGTGAGGGAAGTAGCTTATGTTTTATGGCGTGGTATCTGTAAGCTCCTACCCCAAATAAATATCCTTTATAAAAATCAACCAATTTCTGGTATTTTACACCAACATCCCTTTGGTTAAATAATATAACCCCTTCACCTACATACCACACCATTGTGGAACATTTGTTACAGATTTCAGGAAAATGTCATCAGACTATTTTCTATAACTACGGCTCATGGTGTACATGTGGCATATTTTTTCCATACTCCCTGATTATTAACACAGAATTAACTACATCTTTGGCTTTCATGTAAGAATGTTTTGTATTAATTTAAATTCTAATCCATAGATTACACTTATTGTATTCTCCCCATGCTTCTCCACATTCCCACCACCCTGCAATAGTAATGTACATCCATTCTAGTTCATAGGACATTCTTGAAATTGAAATATTCACCACAATTCTCATTCACCTCTTGGTTTACTGTATTATTCCGTTCCTAGATTATTCTCCAGCTTTCTTTCAACTGTCATTTACCTCCCTAAACTACCCTTTTCAATTCAATCCCATTTATAAACCAATTGCATTAATTCTGTCCACTGTAAGTGTTACCATCAACTTTATCCATTTCCACACTTGTACAGTCAAGCTAATTAAACTTCTACATATACTAACCATCAGTAGCCCTTCTCAGCCCTCCTTTTCCCCTCTTATCTCCTAATAACCTATACTCTAGGGTTTAACCCCATGCATTTATTCATTGTATTTTGTTTATAATAGGGAAAACATGCAATATTTGTCCTTTTCTGTCTGGATTATTTCACTGAACAAAATTCTTAGAGATCCTTCTAAAATATGTGTTCCAATTTAATTTCTCTTATTGCTTGTTCCTACGGTATTCCATCATATGTGTATAACAGATATTGTTTATCATTGGCTGATAGACCCTTGGGTTGCTTTCATCTTTTGGGATATCTGAATATGATGCTGTGAACATAGGTGTACAAATATCTGTTTGCATAACAGTTTTCTATTCTTCTGGATAAATTCCTAGAAGAGGCATTGCTGGATCATATGGCAATTCTATATTTAGGTCCCTGAGGAACCACTGTGTTCCACAGAGGCTACTCTATTTTACAATCCCACCAACAGTGAAGGAATGTTCCTATTTCTCCACATCTTCTACAGCATTTATTATTGTTTTTTAAATAATGGCCATTCTGTGAGGTGTGAGATGATGTTTCACTGTCATTTTGATTTGCTGTTCCCTAATAGCTTGTGATATTGAAATTTTTTTCATATGCTTAGTGGCCATTTGTAATTCCTCTTTGGAGAAATGTCTATTTAAAACTTTTGCCCATTTTTAAAATGGATTGTTTATTCTTTTATTGCTGAGGTGAGGTGTATGATCACTTTATATAGAATGGAAATCATACCATTATTGAATATGTGGTTTCCAAATATTTTCTCCCATTGAGTGGGCTGCCTTTTCACCTACATGATGATTTCCCTTGAATCACAAAATTGTTTAATGTTGAGGAGGTGACATTTATTCATATTTTCTTTAATTGCTCTTGCAGTGTAAGGTTAAAGAATACACCACATATCACCAGGTATAAATATGGTTGCCTACATTTTCTTGTAGGATTTTTAAGTTTCTATGTTTTATATTTAGGTTTTTATCTGTTTTGAGTTAATTTTTTATAAGGCAGTGGTCCTCTTTTCTTTCTTTGATTATGAATACCCAGTTCTCCAAGCACCATTTGTGGAATACACTATTCTGCCCCGTGTGTGGATTTGAGATCCTTTTAAAAAATCTCTTGACCATAGATGTGAGAGTGTTTCTGAACCATCGATTTAGTTCCATTTGTCTATGTGTCCATCTTTAGGCCAGTAACCTGCTGTTTTTTAACACTTTACCTAGGTAATATGATTTAAAATTTGGAAGTGAGAGTCCTCCAACTTCATTCTTCCTTTTTAAGATGGTTCTGGCTACTCGGGGCATCGTACTTTTCCAAAAACTGATAATTGTGTTTTCCATTTGCTTAAAAATGTTGGTGGAATTTTTATTGATAAATTGAATCTATTCATCATTTTGGGTGGAATTGACATCTTAATGATATTTAGACTTCCAAGCCATGAATATGGAATATTCTTCCAATTATTTAGGTGTTTCCAAATTTCTTTTAGCAATGCATTGTAGTCTTCTAAATATAAGTGCTTTAAATTCTTCATTATGTTTATTCCTAAATATTTGATTCTTTTGGTCTCTATTGTAAATGAATTTTTTTCCTGACATTCTCCTCAGATTGCACATTACCAGTGTATATAAAAAACACTGATTTTTGCATATAGATCTTGCATCCCACCCCTCTACTGAAATTGTTTGTTAGCTCTAGAATCTTTTTTTTTTTTTTCTTGGTAGATTTCTTTGGGAATTTCTATGTATAGGATCATATAAATTTTACTTCTTCCTTTCCAATATGAATGGCTTTATTTCTTTTTCTTGCTTGATTGCTCTAGCTATAGCCTCAAGCAAAATATTGAACAAAAGTGTTTACAACACACATTCTTGTCTTTTTCCTAATCTCAATGGGAATGATTTCAGTCTTTCACCATTGTGTAGGTAGCTATGGGTTTTCCATATTTGACCTTTACCATGGTAAGATTGTCTACTTCAATTCCTATCTTTTGTAGTATTTTTATCAAGAAAGAATAGTGTTTTGTCAAATACCTTTTCTGCTTTAATCAATAGGATCATGTGAACTTTCTCCTTTGATTTATTAATGTAGTGTATTACTCCTACTGATTTTCTTGTATTGAACAGCCCTTGCATGTCTGGACAAAACCTACTTGATTATGATTAATAACTCTTTTAATGTGTTGTTGGATTTGATTAGCAATTATTTTCCTGAGGATTTTTGCATCCATATTCTTTAGGGAAATTGGTGTGTAATTTTCTCTTTTACAATATTTTTATCTGACTTTGATATTAGGATAATAGTTGGCTTCATAGAATGAGTTCAATATCACTCCTTCTTGTTCCATATTTTTAAAGATCTTGAATAAGATTGGCATTGAATCTTCTTTGAATGCTTGATAGAACTCACCTGTGAAACCATCTGGTCCCGGGATTTTCATTGTTTCAATCTCTTGATTTGTGAATCGTTACTTGATGTCTTCTAATTCTTCTAGGATCAGTGTAGTTTGCTCTTACATTCTAGAATTTTTCCATTTCATCTCTATTGTCTAGTTTGTTAGCCTACACTTGTTCACAGTATACTTTTATGAACTTTTTTTATTTCTCTGGTGTCAGTAGTAATGTTCCCATTTTCATTTCTTATTTTATTTTTTTGCATCTTCATTCTTTTTTTCTTTGCCAGTCTAGATTTTGTTAATCTTCCCAAAGAACCAACTTGTGGTTTTGTTAATTCTCTTTATTGTTTTTTGTTCTCAATTTCATTTATTTGTGTTCTGATCTTTGTTATTTCATTACTTATACTGATTTGGGAATGCATGCAGTACTTTTCCTATTCCTCCAGCTAAATACTTGAGTCATTGGTTTTACCTTTCTTCTTTTTAAGTTAATCATTGGGGTATATACATTTCTTACTCAGCACTCCTTTGTTGCATCCCACAGGTTCTGACATGTTGTGTTCTCACTTTCATCATCTTGATATATTTATTGAATATCTCAAAATATCTTCTTTGATACACTGATTATATAAGTGTGTTTAATCTCCATTTATTTTTAAAATTTTTCCTTTTTCCACCTCTTGTTGATTTCCAATTTTCTTCCATTATAATTAGAGAAACTGCCTGCATAATTTCAATCGTGTTGAATTTATTGAGATCAACTTTGTGACCCAAAATATGGTCTATCCTGGAGAAAGATCCATGAACTCTCAAAAGAATGTACATCTTGTTGTTTTGGGGTGTGCAATGTGTATCTGTCTATTAGGTTTAGTCCATTTATCATTTTTTCAAGCTCTCTGTTTCTTTCTTGATCCTCTGTTAATATGTTCTACCCAATGCTGAGTGTCGTGTATTGATGCCTCCAACTATTATTGTAGACACATCTATTTTTCCCTTCATATGCCAGCATTTTACTAATGTACCCCCGGACATCTGGTAAGATGGATATATATTTATGATTATTATTTCTTCCTGGTGAGTTGTCCCTTTTATTAACATCCTTTCTTTTTTTCTAATAACAGATTTGCTTTTTGCTTTTAAAGCCTATTTCATCTGATAAAAATTTAGCTATCCCACTTCTGTTTGTTTTATTATGGCATGTGTGGAATAACGTTTTCCAACATTTCACTTTAAATCTACTGATATTCTTGGGTCTAAGGTGAGTCCACTGTAGATGTCATACCTATGGCTCATATTTTCTTAACCTTTCCACCAGGCTTTGTCTTCTGACAGTTGTGTTTAATACATTAATATTCAGTGTTATCTGTAAAAACATTTCTTATTTCACCCATTTTGACTTTTAGGCTTTATCTATCATATTTTATTTTCACTACTCCTTTCACACTTTTAGGTACTTTTACTGATATAATCTTCATTTCTTGACTTTCTTCAAAGCCTCTCTCTTCTGATTTTTTTTTTCTGGCTGTAGTTTTCCATTTAATATTTACTACAAAGTCAGTCTTTTGATTACAATCTCTCAGTTTCTGTGTATCTGTGAATATTCTAAACTCACCCTCACTTTTGAAAGTCAATCCTGCCAGATATATAATTCTTTGCTGGTAATTCTTCTTTTGCAGTATCTTAAATACATCATGCCACTTCTTTCTTGCTTCCATGGTTTTCATAAGAAATCAACATGTAATCCTAAAAGGTATTCTTTGTTTGTTATGCATTATTTTTCTATTGGTGACCTTAGAATTATCTCTTTGTCTTTGGCATTGGACGTTCTGATTAATGTGTCTCAGAGTTGGTCTAAACCAGATATTTAGTTGAGAGTACAATGTGTTTCTTAAAGAATAAGGTTAGGAATTTTCCATAATTATTTATTCAAGTGTTCCTTCTACAACTTTTCCATTCTTTCCTTCTTCTACAACACCCATGACATGTATGTTTCCACAAATCTTGCTGTCATTTAGTTCCTTAAAACCCTGTTCAATTTTTTCCATTCTTTTTTTATCTGTTCTTTGGTGTATTTGCTTTTGGAGGCTATGTCTTCAAGCTAACCAATCCCTTTTTCTGTCTCCTCAAATTCATTCATTATCAACTTAGCTCTGAAAATTTCTTTCTCTGTTTAACATTCCTGAAACTTTGTAAAGTTTTGTTTTTAAAACTGTTTTTACACTTTTAACTTTGTTTCTGATACTATTACAGATCTAACCTCATTTGAGATTTATTATTAATTTTCCAAGAAATATTTTACATTTCTATGAATTAATATGCTCTATAAGAAAGTTATCAGGGAAAGTAGACAATATTCTCACTTATACTCTTTATTATTGCATCTAATATAATCTTTGAATCACAAATTTTCATCTGTCAAAATATATAAAACCTCAAAAACACACACATTGGTATAATAAATAAATGATCATATCTCTATTACCTCCCTTTAATGAAGTTTTATCATATATGTTTTATTTATTAAAATAAGCCTACTTTAACAAATAATTTATGTTTCTTTGAATTAAGCTTCTCCTTTTTCATCTATAGACAAACATCAATTTCATGGACACTTCCTGTTTTCCAAAACTTTCTTTACTGCATTTACTACTATATAATTGGATGCATAACTGAGATAGATAGATAAATGATAGATTTTCCTACTTCCACAGTTCTGTAATTTGTTTTATTATTTAATAAAATCTGCATCATTTTGTGGTTTTTGTTTTTCCATTAAGTTGTAAAGTTTTGAAGCATACTTCCCTCTCTCTCTGTTATGATTTTTCTTTTTAATTTGAGCACATCTTCTCCATAAATTCAATTGTCATTTTTTGAATTGAAAGCATTGAGAATGAGAATATGGTTCTGATACAAAATCTATATGAAAGACACTTTTTCTCCACTCTCCCCATGGCCACTAACACTAACTAGCTTATCATTCCAGACATAAGACGTTTCATATGTTACAGCAGAAGATACTTTAACAACATTGTTAACTTACAAATTCTGCAGGAAAGACCTTTATTGGCAAATTTTAAGTTTTTACTAAAACTGGTATAGTTACTCTTGATTAGTAGTCACAAAAAGATGCTAGACAAAGAGAAATTAAAATGCACCTTATGTTTTTGTTTTATTTTTTTTCCCTTTAATTTTGCCACATGAGCTCAACCCAGGTGTCCTTTTACTATAAAATGCAAAGAAGACACCCATGAGGCAACCCCATTGTTATTAATAACTAGAACTTAGAAATAGCTTCTTCCAGGAGAATGCATATATTTTGAAATTAGTATCACACTTAGCATGTAACTGAAAGAAAAAAGTAACTTTCTAGAAGCCACAGTTTATTCCATCACAACTTTGTCTTATGGGTCTCACCTGGAAAGGAAGAGTTTATTAATCTAGGCTGTGCTATGGAGGCCATCCAACAGCCAATCTGAGGCCTGGCCCTTTGTTGAGCAGTTCCATTAATACTGCCTAGTCTAGAGGGTGGAAGGTTTCCCTTTTGACCACAACCATCACGTGAAATGATTTTGGATGCTTCTCAGGTCTTACTTCATTCTTTGAAAATGCACAAGCAACTCCACTTTATAAGTAGGGTAAGCATCTAGTCCTTCAAAGCCAGGGAGAAGATGCTGAAGCCACAGCAGTAATAAGAGGACTGGCTGCCATGACTAGCCATCATGTGGCTTAAAGAAAGGCGGCTGGATCTGACCTTAGAGCAGAGGAATCCTCCACAATGTCAGAGACAGAAGTTTCTAGAAATGTTAAGGGCTCTTCTGTCCCATATACTGGGGAAAAATTAATGTAAAGGAGTGATTGGTTTTATTAATCCAACAAAAGAACAGGAAGATAGAATAAATTGTCACTTCATTTCAAGGCAGTGAAGTAAGTAATCACAATATACAATATAGTGGTTTTCTTCAGGAAGTCTGTTGTTGAAGAGGGTGTGATGGTGGCCTATTTCTACAATTTGAAAAAGTTTAGGTATAAGGTATAATGACTAATCTCCATGATTCTATACATAATGATAATAAAGGTACTTTTACTATGATTTATATCAAAGTTGTCAGAGAGGAGATAAATGGAAAATATCAGAATGATTGGATATGTTCCCAGGGTTGCTTTTCATTCCATTTTCATTAGTTTGATTTTTTTCCAACTTATTCTAGACCTTATTATTTTATTTATAAAATTTATTTATTTTAAGGGAACTTTAGATTATATAAATGTTATGTAAACAGTTTAGGGGATTCCCCTATGCCACACTCCCTCTCCCTCCTATACCTTCCCACATTAAAAATCTCCTTCATTAGTTTGGTACATTTATTACAATTAATGGACACATATTGAAGCATTGCCACTAGTTTGAGCAGCTTATTCCCTGAAACCTTCAGAATTAGTTTCCTTTGGACTGGATGTAGGTTTAAAGTTTCCTGTTATCATTCACCAAGAGAATAATAAAGTTTAACTCCTCTGATAAGCCAAACTCTTATGAATGCCTTTGATCACATCCTAACATCCTGGGATTTTCATAAAGACAGGGATGTTATTCCCGGAGAGAATGGCCATGACCAATATTCAGACAAACTTGTTTGCTGATGAAGGATGTCAGTATTATTTTTCAGGTAATGTATCAAAAGAGGGCTTTTATTGATTGCTATATAAATATGAATGCACTGTTGTACTGCTAATAAGAGGTTTTGTTTTATTTTATTTATTTTTTGTCTGAAGTGACTATTATTTATAGGCTTCAGAGCGTGAACACAAATAGGTAAAGGTCACAAAGTTCAGTGCCACACTTTCAGGTGAAACCTTTGTTATTTTACACCATTTCCTGACTCATCTTAATCAAATTGAACCCTTTTCCTAGCTTCAAAATATGTTATTTAATTTGTTTTTTTAAAAAGTCAAGGGCCTTGTGTCTTCAATAGTATTCCTGGGGATACCAATGCAAAGGATTTAACTTTATTATTGAAACTATATTAATTGTTTTAAATGCTCTTTTTGTAAAATAAAAGGAGAGTTCCATCTGGGCCTGTTGTGAGAAAATAGTGGGAACATGGTTTGAAGCTGAAACATTTCCATAATGCAGACAAAAAGAACTGGCTTAGGAACACCAGGCCTTGACTAGACAGAGCACCATCTGGTCAGCATGAGAAAACATTTGTGTGAAGGAGGCATTTGAACTTTGTATGACCTATTCCTTATTATTGTAAATGTTGCACACATTCCTTATTATTGTAGATAACAAACAGCTGCTTGTTAGTTCCTAAATAAATACATTGTGGAAAATAGGGTTGAAGCTCTCAGTTCCAGAAGCTGTGAGTCCCCTGGTCCATCGTTACTTTCTCTCATGTCTAGGTTCCAGAAGCTGTGAGTCCCCTGGTCCATCATTACTTTCTCTCATGTCTAGGTTCTCTGACTATGTTAGAGAAATGAATTTCAAGAGCACATCAGGTGAGTTAGGCCAGTGTTCAGGTAGGGAGAGAAGAGAAATGGGAGAAAAATAACAGAGCAAGGGTCCCAGGTAGAGAGGAAGGGACTGAAAAGTGATAAAAGGGCTGATTTACAAGCTATAATTCCCCCTTATAGGTTACAAATCCCCAGGTTTACTTGCATGGCCATATGGCAGAGGAAAAATGGCAAGAGTGGTGCACAGAGGACAGGAATGGGTCCAGAGGCAAGAGAGCAGGGCAAAAGCATGCTCAGTATGCCTGGGTTTTAAACTGTGAATTATTCCACTCTCTTGCTAATGACAGGGGAGGGTTTCCAGCTGTTTGCTATTTTGATTTATTATCCCACCCATCAGTCCCTTAGTGAGGACCCAATGATAAAATCCTAAGGGAAGATCTGGGGCTTTTCTTTGCATCCAGAAGAAGTCTTTGTTCTGGATAACAGAATCCTGGGGGGTGGGGGACTTCCAGCAGCCATCTTGGGGCTTACTGGTGTCCACAATGGACTCTCTGCCAGGTTCCAGATTTATTAATTTCCTATCTTATTAGCCTGCTTCAGTCAGACTTCTCCTTGGGACAAGCAGTCTTACTTCACCGGGAGTTAGAGTGCACACAGGTGAAATTGATTGTGACTGTCAAGGAGAGAATCAAATTATCATGTCCACCTCAGTTCCTTGGAAAGTTGATATTGGAGATAGTATAGCTCAATTGCTCTTGCTCCCTTATGTTTTTATAGGAGCTAGAAAGTCCAAAGGAAAAAAAAAAGTTTTGAAAGTACAGGAATAACAGGAGTATTTTTAACTGATAAAAAATTCAGAATCTCTTCCGGTTTGTGGAATAACTATTCAGAATAAACTGTTTAAAGGACTTATTGATACTGGAGCTGACATTTATATCATTAGTTCTAACCATTGGCCCCTTACTTGACCATTACAAAATGCATGCATTTCTGTTATGGGATTTGACACTCCCAGAGGTTTGAAACAGAATCTGCAGATTCTTCATTGCCTGGGACCTGATGGGTAACCCGCCACCCTGCAAGATGATTGTTGCAAACTTACCTATTAATCTTTGGGGAAGTGATTTATTAGAACAGTGGCAGGCTGAAATTTATCGCCCCCAAAAGGGCCAAAATAGTAAACAAAGTCAACAATTAATGAGGAAACAAGGACATGTTCCAGGATTCGGATTGGGTAAACTCCACCAGGGAATTGTTAAACCAATCGATCTCACAACTTATGGTGATTGAGCCATAATGGCCACTGCTCAGTCTAGCCTACTTGAGTTACCCAAACTCATCCCTCTCAAGTGAACTGCAACTTCTCTGGTTTGGGTTGAACAGTGGCTATTTACTCAAGACGTATCGGAGGCACTTCATAACTTAGTTAAGGAACAATTAGACAAGGGGCATACTGAAGAATCTTTTAGTCCTTGGAACTCTCTGGTGTTTCCTATTAAGAAAAAAATCAGGCAAATGGAAGGTTTTAACAAACTTCTGAGCAGTAAATGCAGTCATTCAACCTATGGGTGCATTGCAGCCAGGTTTGCCCACACCAGACGTGATCCCTCCTAGCTGACCACTTGTTATTGATTTAAAAGATTGTTTCTTTACAATACCTTTGGATCCCCATGAATGTGAGAAATTTGCATTCTCTGTGCCTTCTTTCAATAACAAAGTAGCTATGAAACAGTTTCAGTGGAAATATCTTCCTCAAGGAATGTTCAATAGCCCTACTATATCAAAATTTTGTAGCTAGTCTTAAATCCAGTCAGATTGGCTTTTCCTTCCTGTTATATTACACTTTACATGCATGATATATTGTGAGCTACTTCCTCTTAACAGACTTTAGTTTATCAGGCCTTAGAGAAAAGCTTAACTGTAGCATGTTTAAAACTTGCCCCTGAGAAAATTCAAAAGGTTAGTCCCATTTCTTATCCTGGGATTATTCTTGAAAAAATTACAATTAGGCCTCAAAAGGTTCAGATTCAAAGGGATTCTATTAAAACATTGAATGATTGGCAAAAATTACTGGAGATATAAATTGACTGAGGCCCAAGGTGGTCATTTCCACATATGACTTGCCTCATCATTTTCCCTATTATGAGGAGATCCCTGTGGTGTAACTGCTAATTCACTGTGGCAAATTGATGTAACTCATATTCCCTGTTTTGGAAAATTATGCTATGTTCATGTCTCTGTAGATATTTGTTCAGGATTCATTTGGGCTACAGCTCAGACTGGAGAAACTGTTCAACATGTACGACAGCATTTGTTAGCTTGTTTTGCTGTAATGAGACTTCTTCAATCTCTAAAAATAGAAAATGCTCCTGCTTAGAACAGTGTCTCCCTTAAAAGATTTCTTGACTCTGGGCATATTTCATGCATTACAGGACTTCCTTATAACCCTCAAGGACAAGCTATTTTCAAGCAAGCAAATTAAACACTTAAACTAATGTTACAAAAACAAAAAGGGAGAAGCAAGGAAACACTGCAGGTGCAGTTACATAAATCATTAGTTACTCTCAATTTTCCTAACTGTGGAACCTCTCTGGAAAGGACAGCAGTCGAAAAGCATTTCCAAAATAATTTTAAAACTCAAACCCAAACTCTATCTGAAAAACCTTTAATTTGGTGGAATGATCCACTGACCAATGAATGGTCAACAGTGAAGCTATTAACTTGGGGAAGAGGGTTTACTTGTATTTCCCCAGGAGACAGAGACCATTCTGTGTGAGTGCCAGCTCATCAAATAAAACCATATCATGAATGCCAAAAGAAAATGAAAATTCCTGTGGAACCCAGAACTTCCAGTCATGCAAATGGAGAGACTAATGTTGGAAACTACATGGCTGGGTCCCACTCTGAAGACTAGGGTAGCTTCACACTCCACATGAAACAAATTGAAATATCTGAGTCAAGAGGCCAAACAACAGTTGGAAAAGGAGGACTTGCCAGTTACTGCTCCCAATTTGCTAGTAGCTATGTTAGCCATAATAATAGCAACTGTAAGTGTGTTGTCTGTAGCAACTGCTGAAATTAATTATATTTGTTGGGCATATGTTGCTAATCCCCTTTTACTTCATCCTGTACCTCGGAGGGAAACCCCTCCTCAGATTTATGTAGAAGACTCCTGCTTGTCATTACATCTACAAAAGGAGGGCACTAATTTCAATGGGACCCTAGGATTCATTGAGTTACCCTTATGTGTTGGTCCTGCTGATGGATGTTTAAATTTAACATAGCAAGCATGGTTGTCAGTCACCCCTAAACATAAGAATGTTTCAAGAGCTCAATTACACCTTACATCAGGATTGAGTTTTAAATATGAACATTATAATAATACAGGCCTTAATTTTTCACACAAACCCATATGTAAATATCATTCTTAAGGGAATCCATAAAGTGAGCACCTTCTTAATGAAAATTGTTAAGTCTAGTAGTGTATGACTAATTAATGTTTCCTATGGAATTGTAACTGACTGGTCCCCTAAGAGGTATGCAGTTCAGAATTGCAGTATGAATGAGACCTGTTATATTCATGAAGTACAGAGAAGGAAGGTGAATAACACATAATCTTAGTACTGTTATTATCACTTATGCAAAGCACATGGGATCGAGATAGTCCCATTTTTTCCAACATTATGGAAAGTTTCCTTCAGTTTAGAGTCCATTCGCATATGGGAAAGCTGCTACAATATTCCAATAATTATTCTTTATCATTTTATACTTTTAACAATTTCTCTTTCCATATTCAGTCCTGTGTCCATAATCCATATGTTTTCATGACCAGAAGCTTTTATCTAAATCAGACAAGCTGAGAAGTCCAGTATGAAAATAATTCATGTAAATTATATACTTGCCTTAATCCATCTTTATTCAAAGTAAACATAGTTATATTACTTGCAATTGAAATTAAAATATGATTGGAATATTTCCAGCTTCTGTGTAATCCCACATGATTATAATAATAGTCATATCTCATGGGAAAAAATAAAACACCACTTACACAGACATGAAGACAATTAGAGCATAGATATTAATCAATTGCAAGCTGATATAATGAATATTAAAAATGTGATCTGAAATTTTTATCTATTTCTTGAACAATGGCAGTATTTGCCAATGGACTACAGTGACTAAATCTTAAAGAAAGCAAGGAAAATTGGAGAGGAGGTATTCTAGGAGGAATGTTGCTTATTGTCTCTGTTTGTTTCTTTTGTGCTTAGTCCTCAGATGCACACAACAAACTCTCCAGGGTATGAAGCAGCAAGAAAGTGCCAAATCAGTCATCACTGCTTTGCAAAAACAAAAAGAGGGAAATGTTATGGGAAAATAATAGGGACATGGTTTTAAGTTGAAACATTTCCATAATGCAGACAAAAATTTTAGGCTTAGGAATACTGGGCCTTGATTATATGGAACACCATCTGGTCAGCATGAAAAAATGTTTGCATGAGGAGATGTTCAAATATTGCATAATCTGTTCCTAATTATTGTAAATGTTTCACCCATCTTTATTATTGTAAATAGCAAACAGCTGCTTGTTAGTTCCTAAATAAATATGATGTGGAAACTAGGGTCAAAGCTCTCACTTCCAGAAGATGTGAGTCCTCTGATCCCATCTTTATTTTCTCTCTTGTGTCTTTCTCTCTGTTCTTTATTTCTTTAAGTTCTACATCGTCTACATCAAGACAACCTATTGCTGAGCTAGTACAGCATGGGCTGGTTAAAATGATCATGCCTGGGTTTCATCCTTCTCCCTTCCTTCCTTCTTACTCTCTCCCTCCCTCTTTCCCTCCTTCCCTTCCTTCCTTTATTTCTTACTCCCTTCCTCTATTTCTCCCTTACTCCCTTCCTCTATTTCTCCCTTCCTCCCTCCCTTTCTTTCTTCCTTCCTTCCATCATCCATCATCCCTCCTCCCTTCTTGCTTTCTCTCTTTCTCTCTTTCTTTCTTTTGCCAAATTCTTCTATTCAATGTCAGCAACATTTGTATAGATCTAATTCTCAAACTGGTGCAGAGAACAAAAGGTGATTTGCACCACCCCCTTGGAGAAGTGGATGAGGTGTGGAATTTGTCAGGAGACCTCAGATGCTGGATTCCCACTGCCCTACCAAAGTTCTTTTCAGCAGGGTGAAGCCCAGAGGTGTGGAGATCTAGGTGGAAGAAGCCCACTGCATGGCCATATCTATATCATGTTCCATTCTGCAATTATAATGGGCCCCCACTTGAGGGATCAATTTCTGTCCAAAGACAGGGAGTTAGGGATTAAAACACACAGAAAGAATGGCTCACACAATTCCCTATACATTTCTCCTCCCCCTGTGTGCAGTTCAGGTCTGAAGTCCTGTAAAACATGTGCCAGGGATAGAGGGGTGAGACAGGAGGAGGTGATAGTTGCCCATTAAAAAGGAAAGGATATTTACTTGATCCTTTACCAAATCTAATGATCATTTTTCCATAGGCTAAATAAATCACAAATATTGTGCCAGTTGACTGGGGGTGGAGGTGGAATGCCTACTGCTAAAAAATAGTGTAGGAAGACCCTTCCTAAACCCATGCTACTGGCCAACACATTCCTTAGTGTTCTGACTCAGTGTAAGAGCTATTAATGAAAGAAATACACAGGGAAACCAAGTGAGTGGTTCAATGACTGGAATTTTGCCTCCCTCTTGCCCTATATGCAACAAAGGGAGAAATGCAATTCCTTCATCTTATTCCAGGGTGGTAATTAAGAACCCAGTATACTGAGGACCAAGCTCCCATGTTACTATGATCATCCTGAACAATTAAGTATTCACTTGAAAGAACTCAAGGTGGCATTGCACCTAAAGATGAGTGGGACACATGCTTCCTCATAATAAAAAAAAGTCTCTGAATTAAAATATATTTAATTACTATATTAAATTGCATATTAATATAATGAGTGAAACTTTTTGGAGTTAAAAATATTTCTTTCTAATCTTTTTGTCATGAAGTAGATAACCTTTATAAAGGTGTCTATAAAATTGTAGCTCTTTTCTCTCTGTGCTTTATATATGAACATCTAAATTCTCCACTTTTTAAAAACAGGAAAGAATATATTCTTGCCCCTTAACTTCCTCTGCATCCCCAAGTTGTTGTCCTTCAGGTGACCCTCACCCATGAACAGCTCATCTAGATTGCTGTGGATCTGCTAGTCTCAAGCTTGGCAGTATGAATACTTTGGTAAGCCTTAGCACTCATGGCAGAGCTGGCCACTCCAGTGATGGAGTCTGAATTACTCAGTTTTCTGAGCTTGGGGTGGCTGGCATAGTACTTCCCTGCTCTTCTTTACTTTTAATCATTGCTTCTTTCAGTCTGCTGCTGGGTTGGGTGTGAGGTTTATTGCTCTATAAATGTCTGTTGCTTTTTTCTTTCTTTTTTTAAGGAGACACGACAGATCCAAACTAGGACCATGGATATGGGAAGCAGGCACTCAACTACTGAGATGCATCTGCATCCTAAGAGTATAGCTCTTGAGTGAGGCTGACTTGATGAAGCACCAGTCTATGTCTGGGCAAGAGAAGGTGACACTCTGCAAGGCAGGAGGTGGTCTTTCTGTCCCTCCCAGAGCCATCTTGCAGCACCAGACCACCATATTTCCCATTCAGAGCATGCCTAGTGACAAGAGGTAGATGGGATATAATTCTCTTGATTGCTAGAGATTGAGTTCATATATTTAAACTAAATGAACTGTTTGTTTTTATTCTACTCTTAATGCAAATATCAATATAGTAAATATCAATAATAAGTAATATTAACATCTTTTGTACATTTTGTTTTGTTCAGTTATGATTAACTATCTAGTGTATATACTTCACCTAGCACTATATGTTGAATAATCCTTTTTATTTCTCTACAGACATGGGATATTTGACAAACATATTGTGTTCTGAAAAAATGCTGTTGGTTCTTTTTTCCTGAGCCTTATAAAATGTTTTTCCTTTTTCAATTGTCTATCATGCAACAGTGTTATTCTGCCTTCATCTATAGAGTTAAGTATGTTTCCCACAATATTTTGCATTTTTGAGCTATCTCTAACATTTTCCATTTCCATTGGACTTTCTTGGGTTTTGCTGACAAAACTCACTAAGATCTTTAATGGGAGAATACATGGTGTTTGAATTGAAAATGTGTATGACACTCTTTACTTGCAAATTTATTTCTTAATTACTTAGCAATATATTGCTCTTTAATAGCTAAATAATTGCTCATTTCATTGCTTCTTGAAATCTAAACTGTTGGCAAATCATATATCTTTTTATTCCTTCAAAAATCTCTGATGGTAATGGTAGGGAGAATTCTGAAGAAAAAAAAAGAAATGAATTTCTGTTCAAGGTATTACCCTTAAAAGTATTGTTGATTTTAGACTTATTGAAATAACTCCCTCATCATGTATGTTCATCACTGCATTGAAAATTAAAGCTGAAGTTTGAACCTCAGATATCCCTAGTGATTTTGGCCAAAGATCATTGACAATTACTTGCTTAAAAACAGCATGCATAGATACTTGAGAAATTCCATTAGAAAAAGGACACCATAAGGTAGGGTCCATTGAAATGCTAGAAATAAACATTTTAAAAGCCTACAAACACAATATCAGAAACAAAGTATTCCTTCAAGAGGTTCTTCAGTAGAGTCAGTACATCTGATGAAAGAATGACTAAACATGAAGTAAAACTGATAGGCATTAATCAAACTGAAAGAATGTTTAAAAAAGAAATTAACTAGAATGGGGAAATAATTATTCAAGTCCTGTGGGATAATATTAAACAATTTAATATATATTGACCTGGAGTTCTACAACAAGAGTAGAGAAAGAATGGAGCAGAAGAAATATTTCAAGAAATAATGGCCAAGAATTTTCCAAAAATAAGAAAAGACATCAATTCACTGGGCCCAAACCTAAGTGAAACCCCAGAAAGGATAAAGACAAAAATCAGCTCAATCAACCATAAAACACATCCAGATTCTTCATACTCGCTGTTGAAAAAGAATTATAAGTATAAAATTGCGAAGTAGTCACAGGAAAATAATGCGACATATAATAAATAATAATTATTATAAGAAACTTGCCACTAATATTTTCCCAGCGAGAAGAAAATGTAAAGACATACTTAAAGTAAAGAAAGATAACTCATTTAACACCCACTGAAAACAACTTTCCAGATTTAGAACAAAATTAAATCTTTCCCTGAATATTAACAAACATAACTCAGAGAATATAGATAGAAAGATAGATAGATAGATAGATAGATAGATAGATAGATAGATAGATAGCAGGAAAACTTGCATTTTAAAAATTATCCAGGCCAGACCATGAAAATAGATGGACACTAAGCATAGAAATAAGTGACACTGAAAATGAATAAAAAAGAAGGTAAACATATCAAAAATTTGATTTTTAAACTTTTAATGGATTTAAAAATAACTGCCTAAACCTAAATTAGGTTGATCTATTGCTGGGTTTAAGTCATAAAGAAATGCACAATTTATGGCAAAAATAACAAAACAGGAAAAATGAATAGAATCTCTACTACTTTGCAGTTCTAATATTATAAGTTAAATTATGTATTATTTTAGGGAGTCTGTGAAAAAAATTAAATAAACATAAAATAATCCCTAAAGTAATCATTAAAAAGAGAGAAAACAACAATCACAAAGAAAAGGGATTAAGGCAAGGAAATCACCAGTCACCCACAAATATTAAAAGGATGTAATAAAATCTTATAAAAAATGTTTATTTGTTAAATTTGATAATTTAGAAGAAATGAACAATTCCATATGTGTTTAACATCTGCAAAATATATAGTAGCTTTAGTCTTATTTCTTTTTAAAAATGAATTTTTCCTTAAAAACCTTCCAAATGTCAAAAAAAACTGAAATTGTTTTTAAAATGTAAAAATCTCACCTTTCCTTCATACTGGAATGTGGGTAAAGAGCTATATGAAACCTCTACTACCCTGAAGAAGTGGACAATGTCTTGGGAGATTACATAGCAACCACAAAGAGAAATCTGTGTCCCACGATTACCTCAAGAGAAAAAGTCATCCGCAAAGCCAAGTCAGCTAAGTCTGCAAAGTCATCCACAAAAATGATACTTTTTCCTTTGTTGGACCACTCTGTTTATAAAACACTTTTTTATACCCAACAGCCTGTATATGTCTAATATAGATTCTTTCCCCAGTCCAATCACACCACCTGATAATTCTCTTTCCTTTACAGCATTCTTTCTTTCAAAAATAGGTCTACGCATGTATATTTTAGAACACAGAGCTGTCTCCAGAATTACACTGTCTTCTATTAGCAGCTCTAATGAAATCTGCCAGAAGCGTAACCCTTTCAAAAATCTCTGTATTTGTTAATAATTTTATCAAATCAAGTTATATATTATATGTTTTAAATTCTGATGGGTAGTGTAGTTTTGTAGAAAAAAATTCACATAAAGTTTTGATTATATTAAATTGTACATTTGTGAAGAGAGGTGACATGATAAAACTGACATTTAGCTGTGTCATTGCCTCTTACATTGAGATGAGACTCAAAGGGAATAAGGTAGAAGAGGAAAACACTATAGAAGCTTATGGAAATAATATATGAGCTGAGATGATGAAATGTATAAATTGGTGATTAAGAATGTGAGCTATAGAGTCAGTCTGAATGAATTCAAATTTGAGCTTGAGGGAAGCGGACTTTGCCCAGTGGTTAGGGCATCCATCTACCACATGGGAGGTCCGCGGTTCAAACCCCGGGCCTCCTTGACCCATGTGTAGCTAGCCCACACGCAGTGCTGATGTGCACAAAGAGTGCCGAGACACGCAGGGGTGTCCCTGGTGTAGGGGAGCCCCATGTGCAAGAAGTGCACCCTGTAAGGAGAGTCGCTCAGTGCAATAGAAAGTTCAGGCTGCCCAGGAATGGTGCCACACACGGAGAGCTGACACAACAAGATAACGCAACAAAAAGGAACACATATTCCTGTGCTGTTGACAACAGCAGAAGTGGACAAAAAGAACACGCAGCAGATAAACACAGAGAACAGACAAGTGGGGCAGGGAGAGGGGAGAGAAAAAAATACATACATACATACATACATACATACATAAATCTTTTAAAAAAAATTGAGCTTGATCTTGAGCATTTTTCTGACCATAAACATACAATAAAACTTGTGCCCCAGTTTCAACATCTGTAAAATTCAGCCATTCAAATGAATTTATTGAAGTGCTCTTCAGGGAGCTGAGAATAAATTATTGACAAGAATCTTGTGTGTGTGCATTGAAGTTTCAAGGATGGGAGATTAAATAAAAGGTGTAATAAACATAAATACATGTTTGATAAGATAACTGCTAAAGAAAACAATTGCAGCATCAATGAGGGATGGGGCAGGTGGGGAAGTGTGATTTAAGTAGAGTGGTAAAGAATGGTCTTATGAGGAAGAGACTTAGATAGGCCCCAGCCAGCTACCAGGGGAAAGGGCATTTGGGGAAAAGTAAAAATTGGAAATATTCTGGGCAGCATCAGAACAAATGTGAGTCGTTCTAAACAGGGTGAATATGTCAGTGTGACTGCTCCAAAATGAATGGGATGGGAACAATGCTAGATGTGATGATTTCATAAAAGTAAGAATTTAGGGCAAGATCAGGTTAGAAATGTAGGCTGTTGGGAAATTTTTTGGTATTTACTCTTAATTTTACATCATCTTGTGGATTTTTGGAAGTGAAATGACATGGCACCTTCCTATGCTTTTTAGCAGTATCACAGCTTTACATTGTAAGGCACTCAAAGGAAATAGGGCAGAAGAGGAAGACAATCTAGAAATCTTTCACATAAAACATAAGAACTGAGAGGAAAGTTCTTTGGCTTGGGTGGTTGTAGAGCAGGGACTGAGTATTAGTCACAATCCAAATATATTCTATACAGAGAATCAATACAATATACTGATAGAGCAGATTTTAGCTGTGCAATACAGAGAACATTTGAGGATAACATTTAAATCTTGGCCTGAATAAGTAGAAGAAGGCTTCTCATTACCTGAGATCAAATTTTAGATATTGCAATTGTCTACCTGAGAGTTATCTTGTGAAGATAATCTATGCTAATTGTTTGTCTAAAGAACTTTGAATATTGTCTAGAACTAAGTAGGTGCTCAGTAAATAAGGTCTATTTTTTATCATTCTTACAGAGCATCAAATGCATGCAAATCTATTGTCCATATTTTGTCATGCTCATTCCAGTCTTATTTTCTTTATAATTTTTTAAATAACTCAAGAGTTACAATACATTGAAACCACCACACAAAAAAATGGATTTTGTCTTAAAAATACTTCAGATCACCTCTTACATAATGTATGATATATGCTGATATGAATAAGGAAAGTGGAGGGACAATATTAATAGTGTTTTCACATTACCCATAGTTTATACTGCATTTATTTAACAACATCATAAATGGTTTTTAGAATATATTATAGGACAACAGGGAATTCTGAATTTAATTAAGGCATAAGTAATTACTGAGCTTATTTTTGTCTGTAATGTTAGAGAAACTGTTGACAGTTATTACCAACAAAAAACAAAAGGATTCCTTACCTAAATTGTAAAATGTGTACAAATGAAAGAAATGCCAAAACAGCTCATGGAAAAGACCTAAAAATATCAAGGGCCTATACATGTAAGAAAAAACAAAATGCATATTTAAGGAAAGAGAATAAGTTGAAAGGTTTATTATTAACTATATTTACATATATATATTTATCAAAGGCAACTTAATGTAAACAAAACAGACAATTTGTAGCAAATATATTCTAGACAACATAGAGTATAGAGCATAATAAATATTAATACAATAAGTCATATTGAAATTATTTATGATAAGTAAAAATTTTATAGCAATTCAGAATGTAGAGGGTAATAAGACAGATTTTAATTATTTGAATAAATTAATCAACTGGTGACTTTGTGAGAATTCATTAAAAATTTAATAATATGAAAATTTGAATTTTAATATTTCAAAAATCATTTCAGAAAATGAACAAATGTAATTCTACAATTAAAACATAAACATAAATTAAAAGAACACAAATCACTTGAAGGCAAAAATATATCTAACAGCAATTGTTTAACCTGAGAGCACAGTAGCTGAGCCTGGAGAGAAAGAGAACCTGGGAAGGGCAAAACCCAGGAAGCCTGAACTCTTGGCAGATGTTGGCAGCCATCTTGCCCCAGCACGTGGTGCAATAGCTTTTGGTGAGGGAACTAACATATGCTTTATGACCTGGTAATTGTAAGCTTCTACCCAAAATAAACCCAGCAGATTTCTGATATTTTGCATCAGCACCCATTTGACTGACCCAAATAGAAAAGAAAGAAAAGATGTGCTTAAATATACAGCATTACTGTCACTTCAATTTCTTGCAAATATCTCTCTTCTGCATGACCCTAATGAGAGCATTTTTCACTTCTTTGTTCCTAAGACTACAAAGAAGTGGATATAAGTGGGATTACCATCGTATAAGAGACAGAGGCTCCTTGATGCTTTCCCAAGGAGAAGGAGTTCTTTGGTTTTAAATAAATAAAACTTATTTGCCATAATAAATTGTGACTTACACAAGGTGGGACACACAAGTAGAGAAGGCTTTGTGCTTTCCCGAAGAGGAATTAATTTTCAAGATAGTAGACAAAATTGATATGTAGGAAACAAAGATTGTGCTAAGAGTTATCAATACATAAAATGATCACAAATCTTATTCAATATTTCAGTATCATGAGTGTCAGGGGAGGACAGGGAAAAAATCGGTGTTAAGTGAAAATAAAAGTGGTAGATCATATTGGAGTCACAGAAATATAAACTATTCATGAAAAGAAGGTGAACTAATGATTCAATGAAACTCATCATTGTTGTGCTGAGGGTACAACATATTCTCCCTGACATAACAACTGGGTAATGAAGAGGGTTGCAAATATACCTAACATAGTGGTAATAGCCATTGAACATAGAAGGAAAAATTCAGCACAGACAAGAAGAAGAAAAGAAAACACATCTGTGTGAAGTAGCTCATGAATGAAATATTCTTGTTGGAACTATATATTTATGTAATTTTTTATGACAGCTGAGTTATCAGTCATTTTTATTTAATATTATTTATTAACTATTATGCACCAGCAGCATAATAAACCTAAATAAAACAGTTAAAGGACATAAAAAGATTATAGTGTAGATGAATGGAATAGAGAATAAAATACAACCAAGAACATAATGAAGTCAGAAGATGTTACTTTGTAAAGATCAATAATATTAACATTATTTTATGAATCCCAAAATGAGAAAGAATATATTTGTAAACTAATCTATTCTTCTGGGTGCCCCACCTTTTTGTTGTATTGGATTCTGTTGAGAGGCCTCTGATTTTTACTTGATAAATTCTATTTAGAGCTTCAGATTGGGATATGTCAGTAAGGCGTAACTCATGTTAAGTCCCCACACTCTTGGTGGGCTGATAAAAACACATGCTTATTCAAGAAGAAATGTGGGAAGAGAGAGAGCTCTGTCAGTTTTGGTCCTGGGGCAATGGAGAGAGATGACCCTTCATTTGATAGCTTTACAGCTGACCCCATGGAGCCTTAAGAGGAAGACAAATCCCAAGGAGACACCAGGTATATTTTGCCAACATATGACAGGAGACATTGATGAGAAAGTACCACATATGGTACCTTGAGTTGGACTTTCCACAGTCTTGATATTGTAAGCTTTTATCCTAAATAAATACCAATTATAAAAGTCAACAGATTTCTTGTATTTTGTATCGGCATCCCTTTGGCAGACTAATACAACTACCTACTCTGACTCAAGAAGAAATAGAAGATCTTTACTGACAGAGATCAAATCAGTAATCAAAATATCCCAAAAGGACAATTCCCAAATTTGAAAATTCCCCTATATTCCACCATTTTTCTCTCTCACTGCCCTCAGAAATTCCATTGGCCATTGCATCCATGTCAATGATATAATTTCTTCCATTGTGAATCACAATAAATCTGTAATAGAATATCAGTAAGTCTTCTTTAGTCTATGGTTCATTTCTCAGTCCCAAGGATTCTGAGATGGTGAAGACCATTCTACCTGAATGAAATTGCAACAACATATACAGGCCATTATATATCTTGCCATAACCTATAAATTGTGCAGAAGAGATTGTATACTACAATGTGACCTATAATTCATGCTTAGTGGCAATGCTCCAAAATGAGTTCATCTATTGTTATGAATGTTGTTAATGTCAGAAAATGTGGGAGGTGTAGGAAGTGGGGCATATGGGCATATGTTTATGTAACATTTACCTTATGTAAGAATCTTAAAAAAAAAAAAAAAAATTTAAATCCCGACAAAGAAAATCACAAGTATACAAAGTCACTGGTGAACTGTACCAACACTTCAAAAACAGCAATCCTCCACTAAACTGAATCAGATGGAACATTTCTGTGGCTGTCTGAGTTTATTTTATGAGTACCAAAAAAGGAAAGAGTTTGTTTTTAACTAATCTATTCCTGTAGGTGGGATATCATTTGATTGCATTAAATTTGGTTGAGAGCCAATTGATAAGATTACTTGATAAGATAACTTTGGGGCTACTGATTGAATTATGTCAATGAGCTATGACTCAGGTTAAGTGTCTTCACATTGCTACTTCTGTTATAAACAGAAATGCAGACAGAAACAGACAGACACAGAAGAAGGAAGCTGCCATATTTAATCCTGCCATGTGAGAAAGAACATTATGATCACATAAGCATGAAGAACCCAAGACACTTGGCCAATGGAATAGCTCAAGATGAGACCAGGCCTGCACTATACCTGATAGCATGCAGCTGAACTCAGAAAGAGAGTGAAGCAGCCAAGATTTGTATATGGGGACTCTGGAAAGAGACAAGTCTTATGTCTGGTTGCCCTCAACTGAGCTCAAACCTTGGAAGAGATTGAGTATCATCATTCTTCAAAATGCAGATGCTGACTTTGGTGAGAAAACATCACTGATGGTGACTCAGAATGGACTTTTCACAGCCTTGGAACTGTAAGCTTTTGCCCCAGATAACTCTTCCTTATAAAAACCAACCAATTTCTCATACTTTTCTTTGGTAGCCCTTTGCCATACTAAAACAATTTCCTAGCTTATTCTATTGAGTAGCATCACACTAAAACAAAATCAAGATAAAGATTCCACAATAATATGAACATTTATAAATGAATTCTAACAGAACTAACAAAGAAAATTCAAGAGTATGTTAAAAGAATTGTATATCAAGATCAAGTGACTTTTTTTCAAAGTATTTAATAGTGGCTCAATATTAAGAAAATCAATGAATGCAATGGACCTCATCAATAAAATGAAGTAAATAATAATAAAAAATAAAATTAAAACATAGCCATCTAAATTGATTCAGAAAAAAATTTTTTTGGATAAATCCAGCATGTGTCTTATAAAAACACTGAAAAGTCTTGGAATATTAGGAAATTAACTCAAAATGATAAAGGGCATATATGAAAATCCCATAACTAAAATCATATTCAAGGGTAAGATAAGAATGAACACTGTCACAAGTATTATTCAACATTGAAATGTATGTTCTAGACAGAGTAATATCACAGGGAAAAAAAAAGAAAAAGCATCCAAATCAGAAAGGAAGCAGTAAAAGTTTCGCTATTGCAGATGATATCATCCTATATAGAAACTTTTAAAGAATATCCAACAAATCTAATAACTAATTCAGCATGAGGCAATATATACATCAGTCAATATATACATATTGCCTGCCCTCCTCAATGAATATGAGACAGCGAGAGGATATGGGGACTCCTGGAAGATGTTGGTAGGTATATTGGCTATTCTACAGCAGGTAACAAAGCAGTTACATTTATATAAGAAAAGAGGAGAACACCAGATAATGGTGGTCATAGCATGGCCCTTGCTAAGAACCTTGTGTGTGGCTCTCCAGGCAGAACAAGTTGTGAAAGTCTCTGTATTACCACTTAGAGGAAGAATTAAAACTAGAAAGATATATGCACAAGCATAGGAAGAGATGAAAAGTTCTTTTAATGATCCTGTGAGCCAAGTTGAAACCTTAGAATGCAGACATGCTCAGGCTGGAAGCCTCGGTTTGCCTTGGGTCCAGGTCCTAAGGCACAGAACCTAAGGTCTATTCTTCAGATGAGGAAAAGAAGAGGAGTGGGAGATAGAAGAAGATGAGGAGCCACCAATGGTGAATCCCATAATAAAACAGAAGTGGCAGACATTACAGGACCAGTCCCTTGGGACCGAGCAGTTCTAACACTCAGAGCAAAATTGTATATGACTATGAGAAACAATAGCACTGTCAAGGTAGGTGATTTAGGGCAGAGGTACAAGCAAAAATCAGAAGTCCCTACTTAACTGGCTTCTAACATTATGGGACACTAGAGCAGAAGGAGTTGTACTATCTGGGTAGAGATGAACAAATTAAACTCTACCATTCAACCTTCTCTTCTCTAGTGTCTATATATCACCTCCAATGAGGCAGAAAATGCATCACTGCTAGTTTGGTTAGTTGCCAGATGCAAAACTGTCTGGCCTAACAAAGGAGATATACCCCACAGCACTGCCATTGGCTATCTATGGAAGAGTTACAGGTTGTTTTCCAGGGTGTGAGCATGAAGCATGCAATTTATGCTGCTAAATTTGTGTGGGCCTGATACCTAAGCTTTTATGGCATGGATGAATGATGCTTTGCTAGATACCACTCCCAACAATTATCATAGACCTTTTGTATATATTTCTGATAAGTTCCATAACATTTCACAAGCCTTAAATTATATGCAAAAGCACATAGAGCACATTGATAAATGAGCTATTGACATCCTATCTGACTGGTTTAATGCCCTTTCATAGCTTTGGTGACACATCTACATAAGTTTACTAGCTTTTGCTGGAGGACTCTTATTATTCTGTTGTGTGTTATATTGTTGCTGTGGAATGTGGATGCAATGCGTGTCTATGGTCAGCACAGTTGTTGCTTGGGACAGGGCAGTGGAAACCCAAGGCCTGGGCTTCTGCTCCTTAAATGAAATACAGCCCAAGCACATAGCCACCTGCATGACCTGGTGCATATAGCCAATTGATTTTATAAAGAAATGGAAAGTTCTTCCTTAAATATATATGGAATTTCAAGGGTTCTTAAATAGCAAAATCATATTGAAAAAGAAGAAAAAAATTCACACATGCTGTCAGGCATCTATGAAGAATGTCAAACAATGAGTGGGCTTAAACAACAAGAGTATACTTCCTCATACTTTCAGAACTTGGAAGTCCCAAATCAAGCCATTGGGAAGGCAATGCTGTCTCCCCAAAGTCTAAAGCAATCTGGTTGTGGTTATCTACAATTGTTGGGGTCCCTTGATTTACTTCTCTGTCTTCTGTCACATAGTAATCTTTCTTTCCTTGTGTCTGGTTTTCAGGTGTTAATTGGTCTTTACCTTCCATTTTCTCCCTATTACTTTCTCCAAATGCATATGGATTTCTTCTACAAGTTCTTATATTATGTATTGAAACCAACTCTGATTCAGTAGGCCCACACATGACCTAAGTATAACATTTTATAAAAACCCATAACATTTTATAACATTTTTAAAAATCCAAATTCTCCAACTATTATTGTAGAGACATCTATTTTTTCCTTCAGTTTGCCAGGGTTTGTCTCATTTAATTTGCGGTATCCTGGTAAGGTGCATATATATTTATGATTTTTATTTTCTCCTGGTGAATTTCCCTCTGTATTAATATAAAATATTCTTCCTTATCTCTAATAACAATTTTGCTTATAAAATCTATTTCGTTCAATATGAGTATAGATACTACTTTTTTTGTTGTTGTTACTGCATGCATGCAGTAACATTTTCCAGACATTCGCCTACAAAACTTTTTATATCCTTGGGTTGAAGGTGTATATCCTATAGACAGCATATAGATGGCTCATATTTTCTTATCCATTCCACCAGTCTGTGTCTTTTGACTGGTGAGTTTATCCTATTGACATTCAATTATATTACTGTAAAGGCAGTTACCATTTCACCATTTTTAATTTTTGTTTTTACCTATTATATTTTATTTTCACCACTCTTTTTACACTTTTAGATAGCTTTACTGATAAAATCTTCATTTCCAGATTCTCTTCCAAACCTCTCTCTCCTGTATTTTCTGAATGTAGCACTCCCTTTACTATTTCCTGCAAAGACAGTCTCTTGGTAACAAGCTGCATTAATCAGCCAAAGGGGTACTGATGCAAAATACCAGAAATTGGTTGGTTTTTATAAAGAGTACTTATTTGGAGTAGGAGCTTACAGATACCAGGCCATAAAGCATAAGTTACTTCCCTCACCAAAGTCTATTTTCATGTGTTGGAGCAAAGATGGCTGCCAATGTCTATGAGGGTTCAGACTTCCTGGATTCCTCTGAGCTCAGATTCTGTTTTCTCCTCAAGGTCTGCTCTAGACTATGAGGCTTTGTAGGTTTTGCCTCTCTCGGCCAGGCCAGCTTTAGGCTATCAGGCAAATGGCTCTGTCTCTCTCCCTGGGGCTCCAGCTTAAGACCAGCATCAAACTCCAACATCAAAACTGCAACATTAAGAACCCTCCAACTCTGTTATTTGCCATGTCCTTTATCTGTGATTCCCCACACACCAAGGGATGGGGACTCAATGCCCTAAAGATGTGGTCCAGTCAAAGCTCTAATAATAAATTAATCATGCCCAGGTTCAGAGCAGATTACAAACATAATCCAATATCTATTTTGGGGATTCATAACTAGGTCAAATTGCTACACAAGCTCCTCAGATTCTGTCTATTACTAGTCTAGACTCACACTCATTTCTGAAAGACCATCCTGGCAAATATAAGGTTCTTGACTGGCAGTTTTTCTCTTGCCGTACCTTAAAATACCTCATACCACTGCCTTCTTGCTTCCTTGGATTCTGATAGAACTCAACACTTAATCTTAAGGGGGATCCCTTGTATTTTATGCATTGCTTTTCTCTTGCTGTTCTCAGAATTCTCATTTTGATTTTTGCATTTGAAATTCTGATTAGTAAGTGTCTTAGAGTTGGTTTATTCTGAAATTCAGATGAGAACACAGTGTGTTTCCCAGACACTGATATCTATTTCATTCAATAGTGTTAGGAATATTCTGCCAATATTTCTTCAAATAGTCCTTCTGCCCTTTTCTCTTCTCTGTTTTCTTCTGGGGCATTCATGACATGTATGTTTCTACATATCTTGCTGTCTTTTAGTTCCCTGAAACCCTGTTCAATTTTTCCATTCTTTTCTTCATCTATTATTTTGTATATTTGCATTTAGAGTACATGTCTACAAGCTCACTAATCTTTGCTTCAAAGTCCTCAAATCTGCTGTTATTTGCCTCTGGTGTATTTTTTATTCATTTATTGTGCAGGCCAAAAGCACCTGCAGTTACACTGAGAAACCAAGAGGGTACTGTTCTTTGGCCCATAGTTTGACACAAGGCAAAGCACTTGTTTGTATTTCCTAGTCTCTTCCTTCTCTTCCAGTTGTCATTGATTCCATTTCAGGCTACTCTGTGTCTTTTTTTTCTTTGCCTAAATAACATTTTCTTATATAGGACCCAGTAAGAGATTAAGACCCATCCTGATTGAGGTGTGTCACACATTAACTGACTTAGATTTATGGAAATTTACTAATTAAAATTGGTTCCCATCCACAGGATTAGATTACCATTAAGACCATGTTCTCTCTGGGCCACCATCACACTATATATCTGGTAAAGTTTTAATATACAGAATACAAAAAGAACTGGTACAATTCAACAACAAAAATACAAATCATCCAATTTAAACATGGACAAATGACATGAATAGATATTCTTTCAAAGATATACAAATGGCCAATAAGCAGAAGAAAAAATGTTCAACACCACTGTTCAAAAAGTAAATGCAAATAAAAACTGCAATGATATACTACTTCATACCCATGGTATTAGTTAGTATTAAAAAAAACAGAATCAATCAAGGCTGAGTAAAGTTGTCTTGAATTTGGAACTCTTTTACATTGCTGGTGTGATTGTAAAATGGCGCAGACACTGTGGAAAGCAATCTGACGGTTTCTTAGGTAATTGAACACAGAATTTCCACATGACCCAGCTATCTCATTTCTTTGTATTTATCCAAAAAAAGAAACCTGAATTCAAATAAATACTTATACAAAAATCATCAGAGTAATATTATTCACAATATCAAAAATATGGAAGCAACTCAAGTTTTTGTCAAGAAATGAATGGTAAACAAATATGGAATATACATACACTGGGATGTTATTCATCTGTGAAAGGGAATAAAGTTTTGATACATGTCACTTCATAGATTAACTTTGCAGACATCAAGTTGAGTAAATTACTCCAGACACAAATAGGTGAAAATTGTGTGATTTCACTTAAATGAAATATATAGACTAAGTAAATTCATAGAGACATAGAGAAGAATACAGGTTACCAGAGCCATGGGAAGGAGTGGAATAGGGACTTATAGCTTACTGGATGCATGATTCATGTTTGAGGTAATGAAAAAAATTGCATTATGGATGTGGGTGACATAGAATATTTTGAATTATTTAATACCACTGAATTGTACAGTTAAAAGGTTACGCAATAGAAAATATTGACATTATGTATGCTACTAAAATTAAAGTTTAAAAAATTATACACATTAAACACAAACCCCTTTTGTGTTCTGTGTAACATATTCTAATCCTTTTGCTTTAAAATAAAAACGACAGAACAATTCACCCTTGTATAGTTACCTTTATTGATACCCAGGAAAGATAAACACACTGAACATATCTGTTGAATAACTAACTGAGAAAGAATGATAGAATGGAAGAATGAACTAATGAAATCTATATACCAAAAATTCAGTTAGTGCTTTAATCATAATTTTATGTTATATTAACTTTCATAAAGAAATAGTGACAACAGGCATATTATTCTCTAAAATATTCACTCCATTTAAACAGAACACAAATTTTAGGTCTTCAACTTGATATTTCTTATACTTAATATGGGCTTGGGATATTTTGGGCTTGTGAAAAATATAAAGTAAAATAGGTAATTATAAGACAAATTGTGGGAAATCAGTAAGACATTATCAAGACTGTACCTACTTACAGCTATTGAATACAATGAACTTAAATCTTTGACGTTCTTTTTTTGTGGTACAAATATTTACATGAAATCCTGTTGCTGATTCTTCTGTGATTTCACCTACATAATATCTTACACATGGCAAAAGATGCGCTCTGTACAATGTACTTTACAATCTCAAAACAGTACATTCATCACCTCTTCAGCATTGATAATTTCTCTCTCTGCTTAACATGCCTTAAACATTATAAAGATTTTGTTTTTAAAACTATCATTTTTACATTAAACCTTTTGATGGTTTCTACTATAGCTCAAACTCTCATTTGAAGATTGTGATTAAATTTCCAAGAAATAGTTTGCACTCTAAGATGTGAGCATGGTATTTAAGAATTATCTTGGGGAAGTAGAAAATATTCTGACTTTTACTTTTTATTATTGGATCTAATGTAATCTCTGAATCACTAAATTTCACTTGTTAAAATATTTGAAAGAACCTATCTGCATATACACACATTGGTATAATAAATAAACTTATCTCTAGCAACCACCTTTAACTAAGTTTAGTCATATATACTTTATTTATTAACATAAATATAGTAGAAAAAAAGTTATTTTTCTATTGATTCAAATCTCTCCTTTTCCATCTATAGGCAAACATTGTCATTTCATGAACTTTTTATATTTCTGAAAACTTTCTTTACTGTATTTACTACTTTTTAATTGAATACATAAATTAGATAGGCTTGTAAACTAGATAGATAAATGATAGATTTTTACAAATTTTGTAGTTTTATAATTTGTATTGTTTAATTAACAAAATTTGTGAGTTTTGTTTTCTACTCAGCAGTCATTTCTTTGAGATATGCTTCTCTCTCTAGCTCTTATTTTTACATTTCAATATAGACTCACTTTTTATTTCATTGACTATGGTCATTTGCTGAATTGAAAGCATTGAGAATGAGAACATGGTTCTGGTACAAATTCAGAATAACTCTCCCATGATCAGTAACGATAATTACCTCATCATTCCTGACAGAAGACATTTCATTTTTCACAGCAGAACCCACTTAAAAACATTGTTAACTTTAAAAAAATTCTGCAGGAAAGGACTTTATTGGTAAATTATATGTTTTTATTAATGCTTGTGTAGTTTACAATCAATTAATTTTCAAAAAATAATGTTAAAGAGAAATTAAATTTCATCTTATTTTTTAAAATAATTTTTTGTTATGTTTTGAAATCTGAGTTAAACCCAGATCACCTTTATTATAGAATGCAAAGAAGACACCCATGAGGCAACCACACTGTTATTAATAACTAGACATTAGAAATAGCTACTGGAATTGTTGGAACATGGCCATTGTTTTTGGCAGACAAGGCTCAACTCTCACTAAAACAAAGAAGAAAGTGCCAAAGCCTACCTTGGGGATCTGCTTTGGGGTTCAGAAGATCAGGACACTGCTTCACAACTTCCAGGAGAAGAAGGGACAGAGAGATAAAGAAGCCAAAACAACAAATAGTGAGGGATTAAAACTCTTGGCCACAAGGAAGTGTGCCCTCACCCACCCCTCAGATATTAAGCAAGGGTAAAACTCCTGGAAAATTGTACCTAACTGAGAGGAGAACAAATGTTTCCACCCTGACAGCTGCTTTGGATATACATACATTGGGAAGGTGCTCTGAGTCATCTAGAAGGACACTGGAGAGATAAAGAAGCCAAAGGAAAACAGTGAGTTGCTCATCTCTGTGGCTGGAAGCCGCACATATACTCCACACTCAGGGCAAATAGTCTACATGGAGCTGCTGACTTCCTGTCTGAATGGAGTGAGAAGGCATATTCCCTAGGAGTAGAGTAGTCTGTGAGGGCAGGGAGTGGTTTCTTTGCAGTGACTTTGGCCAGATAAGCCCCTTTGAATATCAGAAGGGACCTTGACTTGAAAGGGAGAGAGGAGATGCATGTCTTAAGTCAGGCTGTCATGCACAGAAATGCAGGTAAAGAGAAGAATTTGATTAGAGAGAAAGCAGGGACAGACAGAAGCCAGATTAACAGGACTCTGGCAAACCACAATGCATCTAACTTTCTGAGGAAAATGGGGCAGATAGACTTCTAAAAGGCTAACTAAACAAAGCAGACAGGTTAACTCAGTGGAAGAATTCCTGCCTGACATAGATGAGGTCCCTGTTTCAATTTCAAGCTCTTCTTACAGAAGTGACCCACCAGGTTATCAGGCATCCAACTGAAACCTTATGACAGGGAAAATGTCAACATTCTCTTTATGTTAGTTTTTCTTGGATCTCTTTTTTTTTTTTTGAGCAAGTTTCTTTTTAAATTTTCTTTACTTTACTCACTAAAAACTGGTTCAAAACCTGCAAAGGGCAAGCTGCAAGGTGGTTGATTGGGGAACATCAGCAGCCTGAGAAAATCCTTAGTGGTCTAAGAAGGAAGGCTTTTTTTCTGTGTTTATTTTTGGTTTTGTTTCTCCTTTCTAAAAATGAGTTGCTGTTGTCTTATTTCTTGTTTATTGTGTTCCACCTTCCTTTGTTTCCCTGTTTTTTTTTCATTTACCATTTTTTCCCACACTATTTCTTTTCTTTCCTTCATTTATCTATCTTCTGGTTTTGTTGTTGTTATTTCATTCTATTTCTTTTTGTTTGGTCTTTAATTCTTCTTGTTTTCATTTCTCTCTCCTTTTTTCTTGTTTTCTTTCTTTTCTTACATTTTTTTCTTTGTCCCTTTTCTTATTCCTTTTCCTCTCTTCTTATCATTCTAGACTTTTAATTCATTCTATATATGTTTATTCTGTTTCTCATTTCACTGCTCCTATTCCACTTTTTAAATCATTCCTCTATTCATTTTACTCATCTTAATTATTCATTTTCTCAAGTCTTGAATGATTCTTTTCCTACTTTTTGCAATTATTATTACTATTAGTCTTATCTCTCTATAGTTTTCCTTTTCTCTGATCCTTACATTTTTTCCCCAAGGGAATCTAGAAAACAGTAAGGAATAGAAAAAAAGTAATAAAGTTTCAAAGTGAAACTTTTCCACACATATAAAAACAACAAAATAAAGCCATAAAGTGGAGAAATAAACTAATCAATCAAATAAACAATGAAGATAGATATCTAGACACCAACAAAAAATTACAAGACAAAATGAGATATAGGAAGACATGGCCCAGTCCAACAAACAAACTAAAAAGCAGGCAGACATACTGAACATGGGAAAACTATTCAGAGAGATCCAAACAAATATCATGAATCAATTTAATGAAGGGAAGGAAGAGATTAAGTTTATTTAAAAGACACTGGGACAACATACTGAAGAAATTGTAAGCATATAAAAAAACATAATGGATAAGATGTTGATGAATGGCAGAATCCAAGAAATGAAAAATACACTGGAAATACATAACTGCAGATTCGAATGGACAGAGGAAAGAATCAGCAATGTGTAAGACAGTATGTCTGAAGTAAAACAGTAGAACAGACAGATAAAAATGATAGAAAAAATCCAGAAGGGACTTAGGGATTTGAGTGAACACATGAAATGTACATACACATTATAGACATCCCAGAGGAAGAAGTGAAGGAAAAGGGAACAGAAAATGTTTTGGAGGAAATAATGGCTGAAAATTTCACAACCATATTGAGGGAGATGGATGGACATGTCCAGAAGCAAGTGCACACCAAATAGTATAAATTCTAACAGGCCTACTCCAAGAAATATACTTGCCAAATTGTTCAATGCTCAAAAGAAAGAGAGAATACTGAAAGCAAGAGAAAAGAGATCCATCACATACAAGGGAAGCTCGATAAGATTTAGTGCCAATTTCTCATCTGAAACCATGGAGGCAAGAAGGCAGTGGTATGACATTTTAACATGTTAAAAGAAAAAGCTACAACCAAGAATTCTCTATCCAGAAATTTTGCATTCAAAAATGAGGGACATTACAAAGTATTCACAGATAAACAGAATTTAAGAGAGTATGTCAATAAGGAACCTGCCTTTCAATAAATAATAAAGGGAATTCTGCAGGTTGAAAAGAAAAGAAAACAGGAGAGAGAGTTGGAAGAGAGCTTCAGAATAACTAAAATGATAAAAAGTGAAATAATAATCTATGGCATATATAAGTCTAAAGAAAATATGGCTAATGTAAGCAATTCCTTGACAGTAATAACAATGAATATTAATGGATTAATTCATTAGTCAACAGAGACAGACTGGCCAAATGTTTAAGGATATATGACCCATTTATATGCTGTCTACCCAGTGATGCAAGGAAGCTAAAAGTGAATGTAAGACAATTTTATAAGCGAACTATAACCAAAAATGAATGGGAGTAATTATGTTAATATTGGACAAGATAGATTTTAAATGTAAAATATTGTAAGAGACAAAGAAGGACACTATATATTAGTAAAAGTGGTTCTCTATCAAAAAGAAGGAACAATCATAAACATTTATGTATCTAACCAGGGTGCCTCAAAATACATGAGACAAACACTGGAAAAACTAAAAGGAGAAATGGATACCTCAACAATTATAGCAAGGACTATATTACACCATTTTATACATTAGAGAGAACATCTTTACAGAGAATCAATAAAGAAACAGACTTTGAATAATACATTAAAGAAGCTGGACATAATAGATATATAAAGAACTTTACACCCAAATGCAGCAGAATATACATTTTTCTCAAGTGTACATGAATCATTCTCCAGGATAGACCATATCCTAGGTCACAGAACAACTCTCAATGAATTTAGAATGATTGAAATTTTAGAAAATAATTTCTCTAACAAGAGCGTAATGAAGCTGGAAATCAGTAAGGCCAGAGAACCAGATTAGGCGCAAAGATGTGGAAGTTAAACAACACACTCTTAGACAAACAGTGGATTAAGAGGAAAGTGAAAAAGAAATCAGTAACACTTTGAAAAAAATGAAAATGAAAATACAACATATCAAAACCTATGGAATGTAGCAAAAGCTGTACTGAGAGAGAAAGTCATAACTACACAAACACTATAGTAAAAAAGAACTAATATCAAAGATTTAACTGAACATCAGGAGGAGTTAGAAAAAGAACAAAAAACTAACCCCAAAGGAAGTAGAAAGAAAGAAATATCAAATATTAGTGCAGAGTTAAATGAAATTGAAAATAAGAAAGCACTAAAAAAAATAAACAAAAACAAAACTTGACTCTTTGAAAAGACTAATAAAGTTGGAAAACCCTTAGCAAGACTAACAAAGAAAAAAACAAGAATATACAAATACATTAAAAAAATGTGGAAGGGGATATCACCACTGATCCCACAGAAATACAGAATCATAAGAGGATATTTGAAAACGTGTATGCCAACAAGATAGATAATTTAGACAAATGGACAAATTTCAAGAAAAAAACAAATAGCCTACATTGATAAAACAAGAAATTGATGAACTCAATAGACCTGTTACAAGTAATGAGATAAAATTAGTCATTAAAAACCTCCTAATTACGAGAGCAGAGAACCAGATGTCTTCACAGGTGAATTCTACTGCACATTCCAGAAATAACTAGCAACTATCCTGCTTATACTCTTCCAAAATAATGAAAATGGAGGGAACATTGCCTAACTCATTCCATGATGCCAACATTATCCTAATGCCAAAGCCAAACAAAGACATCAAAAGAAAGAAAAACTGTAGACCAAACTCTCCAGTGGACATTGATGCTAAAATTCTCAAGAAAGTACTTGTTAATCATATTCAAGAACACATTAAATGAATTATACATCCTAACCAGGTGGTTTTCATCCCTGCTATACAAGGATGATTCAGCATAAGTAATTCAATCAATGTAATAACCACATTAACAGATCAAAAGAAAAGAAATCACATGATCGTCTCTATAGCTGCAAATAAAGAACTCAACAAAATATAGAGTCTTTTCCTGATAAAAACACTTCAGAAGATAGGAATAGAAGGATACTTCCTCAACATGATAAAGGGAATATATTAAAACCCACAGCCAAAATCATATTCAATGGTGAAATCCTAAAATATTTCCCTTTAAGATCCAGAACAAGACAAGGATGCCTGCTGTAACAGCTCTTATTTAACATTTTGTTAGCAGTATTTACTCAAGCACTTAGACTAGAAAAAGATATAAAAGGCATCCAAATTGGAAAGGAAGAAGTAAAAATTTAAGTATTTGGAGAAGATATGATCCTATTCATAGAAAGCCCTGAGAAATCTACAAAAAAGTTTCTAGTGCTTATAAGTGAGTTCAGTAACAGGGCAGGTTATAAGCTGAGTGTGCAAAAATCAATAGCATTTTTGTATACAAATAATGAGCAATCTGAGGAGGAAATCAAGAAGAAAATAATATTTACAATAGCAACTAAAAGAATCTAATACCTAGGAATAAATTTAACAAAGATGTAAATGACTTTTATGCATGAAACTACACAACCCTGTTAAAGGAAATCGAAGACAATTTAAATAAATGGAAGAATAATCTCTGTTCAAGGATAGGAAGAGTAAACATCATTAAGATGTCTATCTTACCCAAATTGATTTACAGATTTAATGCAATCCCTATAAAACATACCACAGTAGTTTTTATGAGCTGGAAAAGCTAAATATCAAATTTATTTGAAATGACAAGGGGTGCCAAATAGCCAAAGGTATATTGAAAAAGAAAAATGAAATTGGAGGAATCACACTACCTGGCTTTAAAACATACTACAAGGGTACAGTAGTCAAAACTGCTTTGTGTTGATACAAGGATAGACCTACTGACCAACGGAACCGAACAGAGAGTTCTGACACAGATCCTCACAGTACATTCACTTCATATTCGAGAAAACCACCAAGCCCACTCAACTGGGAAGGAATGGTCTCTCAAACAAATTGTGCTTGGAGAACTGGATATCCATATCCAAAAGAATGAGAGAGGAATACCACCTCACTCCTTATACAAAAATTAACTCAAGATGGATGAAAGATATAAATATGAGAGCCAAGACCATAAAGCTCCTAGAAGATAATAAAGGGAAGCATTTGCAGGATCTTGTTTTAGGAAATGGTTTCATGAACTCTACATCCAGAGCATGAGCAATGAAAGAAAATATAGATAAATGGGATTTCCTTAAAATTAAAAATTGTTGCAACTGAAATGAATTTGTCAAGAATGTAAAATGCAGCTGGCACAATGGGAGAAAATACTTGGTAAACATCTACCCTATTGGAGCCTAATAGCCAGCATATATAAAGAAATCCTACATTTGAAAATAAAAAGACAACCCATTTAAAAAACAGGCAAGTGATTTGACTAGACACTTCTCCAAGGAAGAAATACAAATGGCTAAATAGTACATAAAAAGATGCTCACCATCACTAGCTATAAGGGAAATGCAAACCAAAACTGTAATGAGATATCATCTTACACCCATTAAGCTGGCAGCTATTAAAAAAACAGAGGACTACAAATGTTGGAGAAGATGTGGAGAAGTGTGTACCTTTATCCACTGCTGGTGGAAATGTAGAATGGTGCAGCCATTGTGGATGACATGTTGGCAATTCCTCAGGAATCTAATCATAGAAGTTTCATATGATCCAGCAATCCCAATTCTGGGTATATACCCAAAAGAATTGAAAGCAGGACAAGAACAGTTATATGCACACCAATATTCATAGTGACATTGTTCACTATTGCAAAAAAAATTGGAAACAACCCAAATGTCCATCAACAGATGAATGAATAAACAATTGTGGTACATATGTACAATGGAATATTACTCCATTGTAAAAAGGAATGCAGTACTAACACATAGGATAACATCTATGAATTTTGAACACCTTGTGTAGTGATGCAAGCCAGACACTGAAGGACAAATGTTACAATGGCCTTACTGATATGAATTAAACTAATCAAGGAGGTTCACTGAGCTAGAGTGGAAGATAGGTTTACAGGAGACAGAAAGGGAGAAGGTGGCAAGTCAATCCCCATGTGGGAAAAATCTATGATAAGGTGGTATGCTGTAGTTGTGCAGTGGATGGTCATGACAGTGGTGCAGTTATGCTTTGGGCTGGGAAGTGCTGGTGTGTGAGGGTGGTAAATTGGGGAGGGTGGATTAGACTGACCATCGAATTGGCGGGAAGTATGGTGGAGGAAGCAAGTGAACTCAGGATTTGCAGCTATATGGTTGAAACCACAAAGTTGGGAATGATCTTTTGGCAATTATGGCAGTGGAGGGTTACTGGTTTAAAGTGTTGGATGTGGTGGACACACAGGACAAGTACCCTCTTCATTAGAGTTAAGGTGGGAATCACCATCACAGAAAACTCAGGATTGGGGAATGGACTATGGACAAGGGTAGACTTAGAGTTTTCTACTGTAGACTTGTGATCCTATCAGTGGAAGAACTTTTTATCATGGATGTAGAGGCAGTAGCCACTGGAGGTTCTGAGGAGGAGGAGCGGGAAAAATAGGTGTAATTTTTGTACATTTTTGGAACTTGGGAATTATCCTGAATGACATTGCAGTGACAGATACAGGCCATTGTATATCATTTAATAAGTTGCAAAAATGTGCAGAAGAGAATGTAAAGTACAATGTAAACTATAATCATCACTTAGTGGCAATGTGTCAAGATATATTCATCAATTGAGACAAATACACCACACTAATGAAGGATGTTGTTGATGTGGAAAAAGGTGGAAGGCTGGAAGCAAGGCATATGGGAATGCCCTATATCTTTCATGTAACATTTATGTAGGCTAAGTTTCTTTTAAAAGAAAAACAAAAATGTATATTGAAAAAAAAAAAAAGAAATAAACAGCTTCTTCCAGGACAATGCACATATACTGAAGTTAGTATCACACTTAACGTACAACTGAAAGTTAGGGATGCAACTTTCTGGAAGCCATAGTTTGTTTACATCTCAACTTTGGAAATCAAAAAATTGTCTTATGGATCTCACGAGGAGAAGAAGAGCTCACTGGCCTAGGCTGTGCTATGGAGGCCATACAACAGCCAACCTCAGGCCTGGCACTTTACTGAGCATCTCCATTAGAAGTGCCTAGTTTAGATTACAGGAGTTTTCCCTTTTGAACACAATCATGTGAAATGATTCTGGAGCCTTCTCAGGTCCTTTTTCATTCTCTGTGAAAATGCAAAAGGAAATTTGCTTTATAAAGTAGGGTAAGCATCTGGACCTTTGAATCTAGGGAAAAAGGGATGAAGACCCAGAAGAAAAAAGAGTGCTGGTTAATGTCCCTGGCCATGATATGGCTTAAAGACAAGCTGCAGGACATTTCCTGCATCTGTCCCTGCAATATTATTCAGGACAACTCCAAGTCCTGAAAATGCCCCCATATTCTGCCATAACCCACTGAATAGACTGGGAAGAGTGTAAACTACAATTTAAACTATAATCCATGTGGTGTAGCATTGCTCCAAAATGTATTTATCAAATTCAATGAGTGTGCCACACTGATGAAAGAGGTGGTTGACGTGGGAGGAGTGGGGGGTGGTGAGTGGGGGTATATGAGAACCTCTTATATTTTTTAATGTAACATTTTGTGTGATCTATGTATCCTTAATAAAAGATAATAAAAATGTTAAAAAAAATTAGTAAAAATAAAAAGGCAAACTACAGGAATTTTTCCTTAGAACAGAGGAATCTACCACCATGTCAGAGGCAGACATTTCTAGAAATGTTTGAGGTTCTCCCTTAACATATGATTGGGAAAAGAAAAAATAATAAAGGAAGGGAGTGATTGACTTTATCAATCCAATAAAACACAGCGAAGATAGAATAATATCACTTTACTTCAAGGCAGTAAAAAACTAATCCCAACATACAAAATAACAATTTTCTTCAGGAAGGCTTTTGAAGAAGGTTTGGTGGTGGCTCTTATCCACAAAAATGAATAAGTTTGAGTGTCACATGTAATTACTAATCCCCATGAGTCTATGCCTAGTTATAATAAAAAGACACTTTTCGTATGATATATGTGAAATGTATCACAGAAAAATAAAATGGAAAAAATGAGAATGATTGGAAATATGCTCAAGGTTAATCTTCATTCTGGTTTCATGCTTTTGAGAAGCCTTTTTGCTGAAACCTTCAGGACTAGATTGCTTTGGCCTGGGTGTAGGTTTAAAGTTTTCTTTTTATCAGTTATCAAGAGAATAATAATCAAACTCCTTTGATAAGTGAACCTTTTATGATTGCCTTTGATCACATGCTAACATCCTGGGATTGCACAAGAACATGGATGTTACTCTCTGAGAGCTGGACTATGATAGGTATTCCCTCAAACTTGTTTACTGATGAAGGATGGCAGTATTTTTTAGGCGGTCTTGCATCAGATGACTTTTGAGATTGCTACATGAATGCAAATGCTTTGCTGCAGTGCTATCAAGAGGTTTCTTTTGCCTGATGGGACTATTATTTATAGTTTGCAGAGCATGACCACAAAGAAGCAAAGGTTACAAAGTTCATTCCACCACTTTCAGGTGAAAGTCTTTGTTATTTTACTCCATTTCCTGACCCCTCTTAATCAAATGGTCCCTTTTTCTAGCTTTAAAAAATGTTAATCACAAACTTTGTTTCTTAAAAATTCAATGGTCTTGTGGCTTCCTTTATTTTCCTGGAGATACCAATGCAAAGGAATTAACTTCAGTATAAAAATTACTTTAATTAATGCTTATAGCAGTTTAATATTATTGATGAATTCCAAAAAGAAATATTGGATTATGCTTGTAATCTGATCTGTACCTTAGCATGACTGAGTTATGATTAACAGTTGGAAGAAAATAACAGAGATTATAGTGGAGATAAATGAAATAGAGAATAAAAACAATTGAGAAGATTAATGAAATCAAAATTGTTATTTTGCAAAGATCAACAATATTAACATCATTTTAGTTAGTCTAACAATGTCAAAATGTGAGAGGACAATAATAACTAAAATTAGAAGTGAAAGGAAAGAGATTACCATCAATTCAGCAGAAATAAAATGGAATATAAGAAGATATTATGATTAGTTGTGCCCCAACAAAATAGATAGACTAGATGGAATGGATAAATTCCTAGAAACGTATAAACTATCTACACTGACTCAAAATGAAATAGAAGATCTCTACTGATAGAGATCAAATCAGTAATCAAAATAACAAAACAAAGAAAATCATAGGACCAGATGGGTTCACTTGTAAATTGTACCAACAATGCAAAAACAACAATGCTACACAAAATTGAATCAGAGGGAACAATTAAGCGACATTTTGAGATTATTCTATAAATCATCAAAAGTGAAAGATTGTTTTTAAAACTAATCTATTTCTATGGGTAGGATACTACTTGATTGCATTAAATTTGTTTGAGGTGGCTTTGATTAGATTACTTGAGAAGATCTCTTTAGGTCTTTTGATTGAACTATGTCATTGAGGAATGAATGAGGTTGAGAGTCTGTCCCCTTTCTGGATATGATATAAAAGGACATACATAGGGAGATAGACAGACACAGGAGAAGGAAATCACCATTTTTAATCCTGTCATGTAAGAGGGGACTAGAGAATTGCTTATGCATGAAGCCCCTGAGAGGCTGGGCACATGGACCAGCTCAAGAGGAAATGATCACTGCTATATACCTGATAGCTTACAGATGAACTCAGAGAAGGTGAAGCAGCCAGGACTGAGATATGAGGCATGAAGAGCGACCAGCACTATGCCTGGTTGCCTTCAGCTGAGCTCAAATCTCAGCAGAGATTGGTGGCAATCTTACATAAACTTGTGGCAGCTGACTCTGGTGGGAAAGCATCTCCAGTGGTGCCTCAGTTTGGACTTTCTGTGGTCTTGGAAGGTTAGCTTTTCCCAAATAAATCCTCTTCACAAAAGGCAACCGATTTCTTGCAGGAATTGAATAGGAAGCTTACTATGTGCAATATTCATGTTTGAGATAATGAAAAATTTTGGGTAATGGATGTGAGTGATGTTGGTAGAATACTGTGTATTTGATTAATATCACTGAATTGTATACTTGAAAGATGTTAAAATAGAAATTTTGAGTTTTATATGTTACTAAAATAAACTTTTAAAAATGTATATATTTTAAGTAAGAATAATAATCATCTTGTGTTCTGTGTAGCACATTCTAGTCTATTTGCTTTAAAAGAGAAATGGGTATACCCAAACAGTTCACTTTTGCATAATCAGCTTTTTAAATGAAACCCAGGAAAGGTAGATGTATTAAACATATCTGTTGACTTCCTAACTGAGAATGAATGATAGAATGGAAGGATGAATTAATTAGTCTCCACTGAAAATATTTCATCAGTGCTTAAATCATACTTTAATGTTACTTTCCTATAGAAATTTTGACAACATGCGTATTATTTTCTAAAATAGTCACTCCTTTAAGGCAGAACACAAGTTTTACTCCTTCATCTTGATATTTCTGATATTTGACATGGGCTTGACATATTTCAGTCTCCTAAATAATATAAAGAAAAAAAAATGAAGAAAACAACAATTTGAGGAAAACAAGACTTTGTCAAGATTGTTATCAATATAAACCTACTCAATACAATGCATTTAAATTCTTGAGGCTCTTTTTTGAGGTCTAAATATTTACACAAGTTCATGTTGTTGCTTCTTCCTTCATTCCCATAAATCATATTTTCATGTGGCCCAAGCCATGGTCCATACCATTTACTATAAAAGCTCATTTGACAATACATTCATGACTCCTCAGCTCTGATAATTTCTTTCTGTTTAACATTCCATAAACATTGTAAAGATTTTGTTTTCAAAACTGCAGTTTTTATACTTAACATTGTTGATGGTTTCCCTTACAGCTCAAAATCTCATTTGAAGGAAATGATTAATTTTCAAAAAAAAAAAAATCTACTTGTATGATGTGAATATGCTATTTAAGAAAATTACCTCAGCCTAGCAGACAGGACTCTGACTTAGACTCTTTACTGCATCTAATGCAACTTCTGAATCACAGAATTGCATTTGTTAAAATATTTGAAAGATCTTATTCACATACACATGCACTGTTATAATAAATACCACATCTCTATCACCTACCTTTACCAAGTTTTGTCATAAATACTTTACTAATTTAAAAAAAATTATTATTACAAATAATTCAAGCTTTTATTGACTCAAACAGTTTCTTTTCCATCTATAGGCCAACATTATTTACTTTCATGAACAGTGTATTTACCAAAATCTTCCTTATGGAAATTTACTTTTATGTAATTGGATACCTAACCTAGATAGTAAATAGATAAATGGTTGCTTTTTCCCAGCTATTGTGTTTTATAATTGGTTTTAATTAATTTTTCTGGCTCATTTTTTCTGCTAAGCATTAAATTTTTAAAATATACTTCTATGTCTCTCTTTTTAGTTAATTTAATAATAATTTTTGTAAAATAATAAGCACACTCAAGCAGGTCTATTAATTTGACTATGCCCAGGCTGTTCTTTCTTTTTCCCTCCCTCCCTCTCTCTATTTCTCTCTTTCTTTTTCTTTCTTTCTCTCTTTCTTCCTTCCTTCTTTCCTTATTTCATTTGTTTTTGCTTTAGGTGAATGTCAACATCACCAACATTTGTGGAGTTCCAGCGCTCAAATTGCTGACAGAGAACAAATGGAAGAGTTGTGTTACCCCCTGGGAGAAGTGGGTGATGGGAGGAAATCCTCAGGAGGCCTCAGAAACTGAATATTCCACTGCCTTTCCTGACCTTATCAGTGAGGTAATGTCCAAAGATGTGCAGCTTTAGGTGGAAGAAGCTTAAAGCGTGGCTGTATCTATATGGTAGTGGTAAGGAGTTTTCTGAAGGAAAAAAAAAAAAAAAAGAAATGACTTCACATTCAAAGTATTTCTCATGTTAAAGTGTTGTTGATTGTGGATTCATTGAAATAAAATTCTCCATGGTATGTGTTCTTTCGCACTACTCTGAAAATTAAAGCCAACTTTTTGAACTACAGATGTCCCCAATGATTTTGGCTAAAGAGCATTGACAATTACTGGTTTAAACTATCTGGTTGAGGTAATAAACAACATGCATACATACATGAGAAATTTCATGAGAGAGAGTACACTGTAAGTTAGGGTCCAATGAAATGCCAGAAATAATTTTCTTGGCTCCACACCAGGGACCCAAGAGTGCCTGCAACTGCAAGCAGGAGAATTGTACCCATCATCCATGTGGAATCTAAGCCCCCTCTTGATATAGAGGACATATACATCCCAGGTCCACAAGATGGAGGAATAAATTATGGATTAGAGTGGATTTTATATATGGAGCTATTGTGATAAGTAATGGAAGAAATTGCAGCATTGATGTGAACAAAGTGGCCACAGTAGCTGCTGAGGGTAGGGAATGGGAAGAAGAGATATGATATGGGGACATTTTCAGAATGTGGCGTTACCCTGGGTGATACTGCAGGGACAAATGCTGGACATTGTATGTCCTGCCATGGCCCACTGGGTGGACTGGGGGAGAGTGTAAACTACAATGTAAACCATTACTCATTTGGAACAGCAGTGCTTCAAAATGTATTCATGAAATGCAATGAATATCAGACAATGATGAAAGAGGTTGTTGATATTGGAGGAGGAGTTTGAGGGGGGTGGGAGGTTTATGAGAACATCTTATATTTTTAAAGGTAACATTAAAAAATAAAGGAAGAAAAATGTGGTGATTAAGGATACAAACTCTAAAGTCAATCTCACAGCGTTCAAATTTGACCTTGAGTTTAATAAGTTGTCCAACAATATAAATTCAATGAAAGAAAACATGCTGTGTTTCAGTTTCAAAATCTGTAAAATTCAGTCATTGAAATATATTTATTTTGGCATTCTTCAAGATGTTGGGCTTAAATTATTGAGAAATATCTTGTATGCATTGAAGTATCAATGAGGGGGAAACAGTAAAGTAAACACATAGTAAAAACATATATACACTATTAGATTTGGATAACTGCTATGGAAACAAATACAGTATTGATTAGGGATGGGCTGGTGGAATTTTAAAAAGGTAGGAATGGGAAGAGTCTTCTGAACAAGAGAATGAGAAAAGACTGATATAGTTATATGGGGAAAGGGAATTTCAGGAAAAAAAAAAAAAGCAAATATTCCAGACATCACCAGAATTAATGTGAATAAGCCTGATGCTGATAAGCTAGGGTGAGGTCAGTGTGGTGACTCCAAAATGAATGTGTAAGACACAATTATAAATGTGACAATTTCATAGAAGTAAGAAGCAGAGGCAAGATAGGGTTGGAAATGTAGGCTCTTGCAAAAAATTTGATATTTGCCATTAATTTTATGGAAAGTCTTATAGGTATTGTGATGAGAGGTGACATGATACAACCTATGTTCTAACACTATCACTGGTCCCTACATTGAGGTGAGACTTAAGGCAGAAAAGGCAGAATTGGAAAATAATCTATAAGGCTGTGGCAATAATAAAAGGACTGTGATGATGATTCTTTTAGCTAGGTTGGTAGCAGAGGAGGATTTGAGAAATTATCATACTCCGAATGTATTCTGCACAGAGAATCAATATAATAACCTGATGAAGTAGATGTGAGGTGTGTGACAAAGAAAAAATTCCAGGATGACTCATAAATCTTTGCTTGAACATATAGGATATGTCTTCTCATTACCTGAGATCAAAGTTTAGATATTGCAGGTATCTACCTGAGAGTTATCTTGTGAAGATAATCTATGTTAATTATATGCCTTAAGCCCTTTGAATATTGCCTGGCGCTCAGTAGGTGCCCTGTAAATAAAATGCATTAGCACAGGGATTTTTCCTGTACAAGTTCCTGGGTCAATCCCCAGTAACTATACAAAAAAAATCCATTTTTAGCATTATTTTATAATATCAAACAGTTTCATAAAAATCTATTGTCAGTATTTTGTCATGTTAATTACAGTCTTATTTCTTATTTACTTTATCATTTTTAAGGAACTCGAGTTTTATAATACATATAATTTTGACTTATCAACATGAAAAAAAGGATTTTGTTTAAAAATACTGTAGACTGCATCTTACAAAAACTGTGATATGCACTGATATGAACAGAGATAGTACTGGAACAATGACAATAATTTAGTGTTTTCTCATTGCCAAAGTTTATATAACATTTATTAATTAACATCATAAATGCTTTTTAGAATACATTATGAGAAAATAGAATAGTCTGAATTTAATTAAAGTATATGCAATACTTGAACTTATTACTATCTGTAAAATTAGAGAAACTGTTGACCATCATTGCCAACAAAAACCGAGAGGATACCCTTTCTAAATTATAGAAATGCATGTAAATGAAAGAAAGGCAGTACAGTTCATGAGAAAGACCCAAAAATAAATAGGACCTATTAATATAAGACACAATGCATGTACAAGTTGAGAGAATAAAAAGTATAGTATTAAAATGTAAGTGACTTTCAAAGACAGATAAGTGTAAACAAAACAAAGAGAAATTGTAATCCATATAGATTCTAGACAGCATAGAATACAAAACAAAAACAAATTCTAATACAGCAAGTTATGAGGGTAATACATATGATAAGTTAAAAACTTTTAGGAATTCATATTTTAGAGAAAATAAAACACATTTTATACATGAATAATTAAGAAATACCTGATGAACTTATGAGAATTCATTATGTTTGAATTCTATAAAGGTTTTTGAACATTAAGTTTTCAAAAATCATTTAAGAAAAGGAACAAAAATAGTTATACAATTAAAACGTAAATATAGATGAAAAGAATACAAATCACTTGAAGACAAAAAAATATCTAACAACCATTCTTTAAGTTTAAATCAATACAGTAAATATAGGAACATGAAGAAAACATACTTTCTTAAATATACATTGAATATTAAAACTGAAAATCTAGATTATGTAGAGATACTTTTAAAAGGAAATATCAATTAATGCCTAAAATGTACAGGGTTCTTATGTGAAATAATGGAAACATTTTCATACATTTTCTATATATGCTTTGTCTAGAAAGCCATGAACAAAGCTCTCAAAAATAACTAAGATATTTCATTATTTTTTGAATAATTCAAAATATTTTCCAAATTTTCAGGAATATTCTTATACACTTTTTCTATAATATAATTCTATCACTATATTTCACTTTTCCCTAAGATCAAATATTGAAGTACTCTTTCCTTTAGTACTTGCTTCTTTATTAATCAGAATTGCCACCAGCAAAAACTATCATAACAAAAGGTATTGTATATTGAGAATTTTTTAGAATATAAGCATTCTGAAGATCATGGTAAAAATTTATTAGTACTACATTAAATTATTTTCATTTGTTATAGAATTTCATCTGTAAAATAACTCTATTGATTTAGAATTACTCATCTGAATTAGTTGAGGAAACAAGATTACAACTTTCAGTGATTTACTAAGGAATATACAGCTAAAGAATTTTCAGGTATGGAATCTAAAACATATATTTTCTAGTCCAAAAAGTACTTTTAAGACTATGCTAATTTTCTTCCTGAGATAATTAATTGAATAATTTCTGAAAGAGTTCTCCATAATAAAATTCTCTGAAATTGTATATGCATGAGAATTTCTAGAACACAATTTGAAAAATAACACGTGTTTTATCTCAAATTAGTAGCACTTGAAAGCACATATATTTAAACCACTGTATTAACACATATGCCATGGCTTCCAATTACATATCAGAAATGTAGTTTTCTGAAAACGTTCTTGGATATGTTCCAGAATATGCATGGTACAAATAGAGGATGATGCAACAGAAAGGGAAAGTAATTAAAGGGTGGTATTTTATTTACAAAGAAAAGAAGTAAATGTCAAAAGAGAAAAGAAAGAAAAGATGCACTTAAATATTCAGCATTACCAACACTTCTATTGCTTGGAATCTTCCCTCTTCTGGATGACTCTAATGAGAGCATTTTTCACCTCTTTATTCCTAAGACTATAAATGAGTGGATTCAGCATGGGGATCACCATAGTGTAAAACACAGAGGCTACTTGATCCCTGCCCAAAGAGTAAGACTTCTTTGGTTTTAAATAAGTAAAACTCGTAGTAATATAATAGATTGTTACTCCCAGGAGGTGGGACGCACAAGTAGAGAAGGCTTTGCGCTTTCCTGAAGAGGAATTAATTTTCAGAATAGTAGACAAAATAGATATGTAGGAAAAAGAGATTGTGCTAAGAGTCATCATTACATTGAAATTAGCACAAATCATTATCATTATTTCAGTGTCATGAGTGTTAGTGCAGGACAGGGTTAAAATTGGAGCTAAGTCACAGTAAAAGTGATAGATTACATTGGAGCCACAGAAATGCAGACTGTTCATGAAGAGAAGGTTGGCTAATGATTCAATAAAACTAATCATGTAGGACCCAGTGATGAGGGTGCGGCAGAGTCTCCTGGACATAACAACTGGGTAGTGAAGAGGGTTGCAGATAGCTACATAGCGGTCATAGGCCATTGACGAGAGAAGGAAAAATTCATTAACACAGAAGAGGAAAAAAAAACACATCTGTGTAAAGCAGCCAATGAATGAAATATTCTTGTTGGAAGTCAGTAAGCAATCTAAGGTTTTAGGTATGATGACCGTTGAGTAACTGAGATCAAGGAAAGACAGGTGACTGAGAAAAAAGTACATGGGGGTGTGAAGCTTGAGATCCATGTGAATTATTAGTATCATTCCTGCATTTCCCAGCAGGGTAATAAGGTATATCAAGAGAAATAAAATAAAAAGGAACCGCTGGATCACTTCAGAGTCTGTCAAGCCAAAAAGGGTGAAGTAAAGCACATTTGTGTTATTCCTTCTTTCCATAGTAGTAATCAATTGCAGTAAACTGTTGAGAAATCAAAGGTGATATTTAGGATGAATGACTTCTAAAATGCTTTTTTTTAATTTTTTTTAAATAGGAGAGATAACTTAAAAAAATCAGCCTAATGATTCTGGAAAATCATAGTAAATAGTAGTCTGCAAAATATGTCTGAAAAAAATCTTAGTTTGTCTGCCAAATACAAATGAGGTAAAAATTAACATTTTGGAAATTAAATAATAGATGTATTTATTTATATGTTCATATATATTGCATTATTAGAATGAACACAACAGTGTTATAAATACTTCCCCTACTTCAGCACATTTATCCAGATGAAAACATACCATAGATATTACTATTATACCCATTTTCAGATGAGGAAAATGGACACAAAAATTTAAGTTCTTTACCCAGAGCCACAACCATCAAGTAGTTTTGGCCAGGTGATTTTATGAATTTTGAGATTAAGTTCATAACATTATATTCCTACTTATATTTAATTTTAGAAAATAAAAAAATAAGGATAGGTATCTCATAAACAAAGATAGTTTTTATATATTTTCTGTTATTTTCTATCCAATATGATTTAGTACAAATGACAGATCAGACAGTAAAACTTTATGGGTATTAATATTAGAGAGCACAAATTACTATTAATTATATGTTTTTAATCAAATGTCTTCCAACAATTATATTTTCTAAGAAATACATTGCTTGATGACTCTGATTCCATCAGTTCTAGATATCTGAATCTATAAATTCTAGCATTACCTAGGTTAGGCCTGCATATTATGCATATGTATATACATATCCTCTAATAATTATCCATTCATTTTAGATAATCAAAAATGCTCTGACTTTGGGATTAATACTTACCATGAGTCAAAGTTAGGTGAAAAAGTTCTTCCAGTATTATCTGTCTAGAAATATGTCTGCCACAATTTTTTCTCACATCAAAAATACATAAACCATTTAAGAAGCCTGAAATTTCTGCTATATAGTAATTGTTTCCTTTGAGATAAATTATGGTTAATTTTTAGTGCATGATTTTTTTTTGAAGGAAAATAAATCTAACAAAAATTTTTTTCAGGTGCTGATCAAATTGAAAATACACCTGGAAGTTACCTAGTTTAAGCATACCAGGAGCTACTGTGAACACGAACAGAGTAAAGTATCCCTTGTTTTTCACCATGATAATGTCAAAGCACCTCTTATTTTGAGGACTGTGGATAATGCAACATGTGGTCATCTCTGGGACTAATTTCCAAGGAAAGTTGCTTGACACGATGCCAAGGATAAAAGTTCAAGGACAATTGCATCTGTGTCAGGTTTATAACAGAAACTTGCCTTCCCCTTAGAAGCCACATAATTTTAAACAGCATTTTTGGTATTCCTTTGTGATGTTCTAATTTATGACTGGATAAAAGGGTAGGTATTTCTACAGAGATGCTTAATTAATCTGTGACTGAAAGACCATATCATTAACAAACAGGGATATAATAACAGATTTTTCACAATGAAATAATTTTATATTTAAAAGTGTAGCTGTATCATAGCAATGAATATGGCTCATTACTCAAAAATTATTAAACAATGAAATTCAAAGTGAAAAATGGAAATTATTCATAAATGTTGTTATTCTTTAGAGGTATTTTCTTCCAAGTATTTATCCTTTGGACATATAAAGCTTCTTTATTTTAAAGATTATATATTTACATAATTTTATCAAAGCTGAATTTTCAGTAATTTTTTAAAATTTTTATTAAATATTTATTATATACCTAGTCTTATGTTAAGAAAACACTCAGGAAATCCACAATTCCAAGAATTTTACATTGAATGATACAACATAAAACAACTTCTTTCTAGGAGTGTATACCAGATAATAAAAGGGCATTTATGAGATAGGCATCACAAGGAGTATACAGTAGAGTTTCATCATTCAGGTTTGGAAGTATCAACTAATTCATCAACATAGCAGATGTATTGTATTCAGCAACAACAATATTTGTGCAGTTTATTATATTAGTGTATTCATTTTTATATTAAAGGAAATAAGAGAAAACAAAGTAAAAATCATTGCTGAGATGGGTAAAGTTTCTATTATTTTATTAATGGCCCAAAGCTTACTTCCCTTATACACAACTAGATGAAATCTATATTTATAGTTCTTTCATTAATTAATGATAATGAAATCAATTTCCATGTAAATATAGAAGCAACTGGTAGAAAAAAATAACTGTTTATAAGGCAAAATTTCAGGAAGCACATATTGGTTTGAGTGAAAAATTTCAAATTAATATAGTACATATATGATGAACTTTTAAAATTTCAAATCAAGTTTATTTTTTCAATTATTTTCTCAATTTTATTGATACATCTTAATTAAGCATAAATCCATCCAAAGAGAACTATCTGTGGTATGTGGTGTAATCACATGTTTGTGCATTCATCACCCCAATTATTCCCAGAGCACTTTCATTATTCCAATGATAATAAACAAAAACCAGAAAACAAACAAATCTCATCACCTCTCAATCTCTCCATGCCTCACCTGCTAACATAACTGCTATTCTTTTACCTTCTTTCTAGTACATTTGTGTTTTCGTTTTATAAAAAGAGTTAGATATACAATATCACTCATATTCATGTTTTACATGAGGTTTCACTATCTTATAGAGTCCCATGTTACAGTTCTTATCTTTCCTTGTAGTACTATACATGACCTTAGACTTTCCCTTTCAACCACTGTCACGCTCATACAATCATATTGCTAGTTACAAACACCATGATATTCCCTACCATTTCTATTCATTTCCAAAGATTTACAAACAACAATTTTTTAAAACAATTCTGCATAGATTAACACTTAGCTTTCCATTCCCTACCCTCCTTCTATTTTCTGGTGACCTATATTCTAATTATTAACTCCATGACTTTACAAAATATATTAGTTTCATAATAGCACAATAATACAGTATTCATCCTTTTGTGTCTGGCTTGCTTCTCTTAACATAGGTCCTCCTGGTTCATCCATGTCATCAATCCTTCATGAATTCACTTATTCTTACCTCTGTATAATATTCTATCATGTCAAAGTCAAAGATTCAGTAAGCCACTTTTAATAATGGATAGAACTTCTATGTGGAAAATTGGCAAGGAAATAGAAGACCATAATACGGAGATACATGGGAAAAATACAACTAATGTAATGTATACACTACAGTTTCGAGTAATATTGTAATATTTTTTACAGCAATGACAAACAAGGTACTGTATCAATGCTAAGCATCAGTAATGGTGAGGTATAATGTGTGTGGGAATTTTCCTTTTGGAATAATGAATGGTTCTGAAATGGACTGTGCTGATGACAACACAATTTTGTGATGAAACTGAGAGCCAGTGAGTAGACACTTTGGATGGAGTTTACAAGGCAAGGAACCACAAAACACAGTGAAAACCAAGGTGAATGATGGATTGTGTTTAACAGTGCAAATATAAGAATGTTCTCTCATGAACTATAGCAAATATAAAATACTAAAACATAGTAATAATAATAGGATGGCTTGTTGGAAAAATATACTCAATATAAGCTATGGACTATAGATAGTAGTAATACTATGACAATGTTCTTTCATCATTTGTAACAAATGTGTCACAACAATATAAGGTTTTGGTAGTGAGGCAATTTATGGGAATCCTCTATAGTATGGATGGTTGTTTTATTAACTCATAACGTCTCAAGTAAAAATAGTAATGACAATTCTATGATGGGTCATATAATGTGTAAATATACAATTTGTATCATGTACAACAAAATGTGTTAAGGAAGAAATAATCACCTTCTGATGCTTCAAATTTGAACTTTTGCTAGCCTCAAAACTGTGAGCCAAAAAATTACTATAGTTTAAGCCAACTCAAATTACAGTATTTTCTTTGACAGCCAGAACACTAAAACACACTCCTAGCAAGAAACATAGGGAAACTTCTTTAAGATCTTGTGATAGGTAATTGGTCTTTAACATTTACACTGAAAGCAAAGCAAAAATTGAGAAAAGATATAGATAAATGGAACTTTTTCAAAATAAAAAATAACTCTTGTGTATCAAAGTAGTCTCTCATGAAAGTAAAAAAAAACAAACTACAGGATGAGAAAAAATATCTGATAATGGTTTATTATCTAGAAATATATAAAGAAATCCCATAATTGAGAACATAAAGACAAACCATCAAGTGAAAATATGGGCAAAACTTGAATAAATTTTTCACCAAAGAAGATAAATAATTGACCATTAAATATATGATGATCTACAACATCATTACTTTTGGGGAAACACATATCAAAAGCACAATGAGGTAGCTTTACATACACACTAGACTGCTTCCTATTAAAAATAACTAGTACTATAGAGGATGTGAAGTAATGGGAGCACATATTCTTTGAGGATAGGAATGGAAAACACAGCCACTGAGGAAATTGCATGGAGGTTCCTAAGAAAATTAAGTATAACGTGACATTATTTCTATATATACATACTAAAGAATTGAAAGTGTGACCTGTGCAAGTATTTGCACACCAATATTCATGATGGTATTATTCGAAACTGTGAAAAGATGGAAGCAATGCAAAAACTCCATCATCAGAGGAATGGATAAATAAAATGTGGTATATATGTGTAATGGAATCATATTCAGCCATTAAAAAGCATGAATTTCTAACATATTCTACAGCATGCATCAAGTTGAATACATCATTTTGAGTGAAATAAACAAGATCTAATAGGACAAATATTGCATGATATAACAGACATGAAATAATTAGATTATGTAAATCTTGAGAGTCAGAACCTAGAATAAAGTTTAACAGGGTACTAGGTTGCTGTTTGGAATAGGCGATTGATGCTTAATTGATACAGAATTTCTATTTGGGGTGATGGAAAAATTTTGGAAAGGAATTGTGGTAATGGTAGCACAACATTGTGAATATTACCAGCATGACTGAATTGTATATTTGCAAGTGGTATTATTAAAAATTTTATGCTTTTATGTATGTTACAGAATATAAATTTTTAAAAAAGAACTGTACAACAAAACACTGTAACTTAATGTGACTATGGCTTACATTTAACAGTTTATTCATAATAATATTATTTCAACAATTTAACAACTGCATCACACTGGCCAATGAAATAAATTGTTAATAATAGAGAAAATGTGTTTGTGAGGGTTTTTATGTGGGTCTCTGACTTTTTCACATTTTTTCTGTAAATCTACTTCTCTAAGGAAAGAAGGAAAAGTATTTTATTATAACTTTTCTTATATAATCTAAGACCTTAAATTTTTCTAATTTATTGTCCAAGTCATTTCTACCACTGTTTCCATGTTTTATTTATATATATTATAAACATGAAAATACAATGCTATTATTTTTATTATTCACTATTTTCTTTTGAAGAAATTTCTCATTTTCACATGATTTACCCTCTTCATTTTCTTTGTATATTTAGTTTTTCCTTTGATATCAGATTCTTCAGGCTGGAAAACTGTTAGCTTTTCTTATACAATAAGATTTTAACAACAAAGTTTCTGAGGTATCATTTATCTTATATATATGACATTTGAGTTTCACAACTATTTTCATCATATATAGACTTTTTTTTGCCTTTTAATACATTGTAAAATTTTATTTTTTCTAGAGTTACTGTTTCTGATCATAAACCAGCCATTGATAATCCCCATTCCACTGAAACATGTGTTCTCTCTGTCCATCCCTGGCTACTTTGTACTGTTTCTTTGTAGCTTTCATTTTCTCTTGCTTTGATTATGATGTGCTTCTGTGTGTGTGTGTATGTGTACCTGTGTGTAAGAATTTTACATATTAAATTTATCTTGCTTTGATTGTTCAGGATTTCTCACATCTATATGTTGATGTTTTTCTCTAAATTTTATAAAATTCCAACCACTTCAGTTCATTCTTTCATTTAAGTCCTCTTAGTTTCAGGTCTCCTTTATATAAACAGGGTATAGTTGTTATTCCTTTTCTCTTAGCTCCTTAGTTTCTTAGTTTGAAAAACCTTTACTGATCTGGTTTCAAGTTTATTGCTACTCCCTTCCACTTCCATAGCCTCCTTCATGCTGTTTAGTCCCTCTGGAAAATTTTTACTTATTTTACTTTTCCTTTCTAGAATTACTACTTATTTCATTATTATTTCAGTCAGTGTTGTTTTTTTTTTCTGATATGATTGATCATATATTTCCTCATTAGAATAATCTTTTCCTTAACACATTAAACTTAAGTCTTGAGCTATTTTAAAGTCATTGGCTGCTAATTCAAACTTTGGATTTATCATGAAATCTGTTTCTATCAAATTTCTTGTTTCATTAATATGTTTCACATTTTCTTGTTTGTTTTACATTAGTTAAGTTTTGTATGATCTACTGTACTTTGTGAAAGTATGTTTTGAATGACAGATTGTATGGAGTCTTAATTATGTTGTCTTTCAATAAGAAGAATTGAGTTTTGTTCCAGCAGGCAATAAATTAGTGGCAATGCCTTTTAACCTCACAGACTTTATATGATTCTTTGTTAAGGAAGATTTTAAATTTTGTCCTCAGGTCTTAGGGCATATAATTATTGCATGGCATTGCTTTTACTTCTACTGTGTGAAATTTTTTCTCTCTGCTCATAATTTTATGCCTGAGTTAATCAAAGATATTTGTCTTTCTGACTTGACCATGCATCCATTTCCTCCCAGCCTTTCATTACCTTGGCATTTAGTGTTACCAGAACTGATTTCCAGGTTCTTGTTCATGATGTAAGAAAGAATTCAGAGACACACCACAGTTATAAGAAAGTCAGAAAAGAGTTTAATAAGGTAAAGTGCACACTCAAAATGTGAGTGAGGTGTGCTCAAGGTAGAGATGTGCCTTCTCTCTCAGTGTTTCTGCTTTTATTAGCTATCATAGAGGGCTAGGGCCTGTACTGATTGACATATTTGAGACAAAGTAAGGTAAATTCATTGAGTCGTGTGCTTTCTAGGGCACGTTGCTTGGTGGTGGTCAGCTTCTGGTTGCTGTCCATGAGCTCTGCAGGCACACTGACCAGTGGTGTTTGGCCTCTGGCCACTGGCCACAATCCCTGATGCATGTTTACTATATGACTTGTTTATGAAAGTAAGTCAGCGGTGGTTAGGGGCATTCCTGTTTTTCCCTTCTTTTTGCTATGTGAATATATTGCAAGTTGCATTCCAATAAGATTGTGTGTGTTCTGAGAATTGGCAGTTGGAATTTTTGCCACTCCTCCTTAGATCCCTATTCTATCCTGCCTCAACACCCTCTCCCCCTCCCCACCCCTCCACTGAGAGAATTGTACAACTTTAAACCTTAGTGGGGAGCTGAAAGGTGCAGGTCATTATTCTATATCTGCTTCTTTCTGATTGGGTATTGTAGTCCTTGCTTGACAAGGTGTAAAACTCTCTAGCTACACTATTTGGTATTTGGTTGAGGAGGACAAGTGTTCATTGCCTTGGTCAGGAATGGGTGAAATCCACGCAGGATCCGAAGTTTCTTTTGGGTGCATCAACTGTGGAAGAGAAAAACTGTTAGGTAAGTTTTATTTCCACAGATAAAGAAACATACCTCCTCAAGTTTAAGAGTGTGAATGAGAGGGAGGCTAGATGATCACAGATGGAAATTTTGCAATCCTTTTTCCTTCTTATGCCAGAGGTACATAACCTTGCCATTGGGGCCTGGGTCAGTAATTGAATTTTAGATAGAGACATTTGGGCTGCAGTCATGGGGGAGAGTAGATGTGGTAGTGCCCTAATATTTTCATGAAATAAATTACCTGGGGGCTTATCAGACTGTCAGGTTAGATTGACTAAAGGACCAGTCAGTACAGAGAGGACTTTGCAAAACCGACTTTGTTGAGTTGTGGTTTTTAAAAAGAATTTAGTCTTAAACCTTCTTTGCAAAATTGGGTACCATCTGAGCAGTTGATATGAGACCTATTTAAAATTTAGTTTTAACTTCATCTATGATGTTTTCTTAAATTAGCGTTTATACCCTGGTTTTGAATGCCCACCCTCAGATTTCCTTGTACCTTATGTTTGAATTCCAGTCCTGGGCACTTCCAGGTTCTGGGAGCAAACATTTGGATTAAGGTAGATTATAAATTGACAGAGCTGTGGGGGAATTTTTCCAAGGAGAGGACTATGGGTATTTTTGGCCAACATTCAGACTGGAAAAATATAATTAAGAGCTATGGTGACTTGCGTATGGATAGACCCTATAATCTGAGATGAAGTGGATTGGTGGATACTTAGTTGTTCTAACATAAAGGAAAGGACCCTGTAATTTGGTTAGGGATTCTCAGGAGTAGTGACACCAAAGTTGTTATGACTGAGGGTTGGCATGAGGGAACATTTAGCAATGTCCCAATAAGAGGTGATGGAGGGCCACACTATGGTAGTAAAATAGTGACTGGTGCAAATCCAGCAGTTAAACAAATTCCATTTGTGATTTCCTTTACAAAGCAAATGCAATTACAAGATATTATTGACATTTAAAGACTTAGATTTACTTTACTTTTCACTGATACTCAATTCATACTTTGGCTAGGTAACATTGCAATAGAAAATCATTTTCGTCAAGGATAGCATATGGCAAGTAAAATAAATGCAATACTTAAGAAAGCCATTCTGTATCTCATAGGCAAATTCATTAACTACTTAGAAAATGAAGTTTGCCAAGACTTTCAACATGTCCAATATCCTTTTGCATATGTTCCAGTATAGGGAAGATATTGTCATGATTATCATATATATAAGTACAGCACTTAATACCAATTAAAGAACAAGTTTCTCTTTCAGCTGCAGTTAATATATCTAGGTTGCACAATTGCAATGCCATATGTGTTGTCCCTCCAAGGGGTCAGGCCTTAATGCCAATTGTATTTAAGTTCTACTCGAATTACTCTGACGATTATTGCTCCACTCTCTATATTCTTCACACAGCCAGCATGCTGCAGAAGCTCCAATGTTCTGCCAGTTTGGTGAGCAGCACCCTCCAGCATGATGAAACAGAGCTAGTCTGGAGGCAATGTCAAGCCATCCCTGGGTGGCAGAGTCATAGGCATCTGAAGCAGCAACATAGTTTCATCTACTTCAGAAGCATGATCAGATGTGGCAGATAATTTTATTAGGTTTTGTATTGCCCAATCTAGCCATTCACTCAAATGGATAGACACCACACATGGTATTGGGGCCTGGTTTAAATGCAGAAGAGAGTCTGACAACACTGAAGTTCATCTTTTTAAATTTTTATACACTTTCTAACCACTTTTCATTCAACTTATAACATAGAAATGAACTTAATTAACTATTTTATTTATTTATTTCACTTTTTACAAAGTGAAAATGAACAAATCATTTGCAATAGTTTGAAATAAGATACTTTTCAGGATATGACTTTAAGGAAGCAAAATGTTACAAGTTACTAAATTTGAGCATTATGCTCTATAAGAGTGAGAAATCTTGAATGGGGACACAATAAGGTTAAAGTACAAGAAATTATTTTCATAAAACAGACTTTCTGCTTTTTATATTGGTTATTCAGAAGAAAACTCTTTGTAACCTTCTATTAAAACAGACTGATGCTTTAAGAAAACTTGTTACATTAACGGAATGAGAACTACACTTTAGTTTTGCATCAGTATACTACTTGATTTTAAGCCTTTAAACACTTTATCATTAGATCCATCAAATCTTACCCACCTTTGACCATAAAAATCTCTTTTCCTCACACCTTCTGCACTTTCTATATTCATTCAGGTTTAGTCCCACATTACCTCTTGCTTAACAGCCAGTAAATTTTTTAGAACAAAATTATTTTCTGTTCCTTTTTTTTTTTTTAAGATTATTTATTTATTTAACAGTCCCTCCTAAGTCAGATATTGGACAATAGGTAAAACTATATTATTTACAAGAGACACAATATAAATTCAAAGACATAACTTGGTTGAAATTCAAATGGAAAATATATTCCATGCAAATAATAACCAAAAGAAAGCTAAAGTAACTATACTAATACCGGATAAAATAGTCTTGAAGCTCAAAACTGTTAAAAGAGACAAATGAATACACTGTAAATAGATGAAGTGGTCGTGTCAACAAGAATATATCAGTTACAAGTGCACTGAAATAGTAGAAACCCACAATCATGAAATGAATGCTGACAATTTTGAAAGCAGGAATAGATAGTTCTGTGAGCTAGTAATAGACATTTGTAGACAACATTTAATAATGGATAGTACATTTAGATAGATGATTAATAAGAAAAGGGAAGTCTGGAGTGATACTCTAAACAATCTAGAACTAACAATATCAGAAAACACATTCTTTCCTAGTGTACATGTGCCATTCTTCAAAATAGACCACCTGCTAGATCACAAGTCAAGACTTAATATAAATTTAACAAAATTGAAATCATACAATGAATCTTGTCTGACAAAAGTGAAATAATCCTAGAAATCCATAACAGAAGGATAATTGGAAAATTCAGTGGGGTATGAAAATTAAAAGGTACATTCTTAAACAGCAAATGGGTGCTAGGAGAAATCCCAAAGGCAATTAGGAAATATATTGAGGTGAATGAACAAAAGCAAAATATACCATATATTATTGATGCAGCAAAGCAGTGGTGAACGGAAAACTTATAGCACTGATTCTTACATCTAAAAAGAAGAAAATTCTCAAATATAAGATTACATCTCCCAACTTGAGATATTAGGTAGTGAAGAGCTTAATAAATCCAAAGAGAACAGTTGGAAGGAGATAACAAAGATATAGTGGAGATAAATGAAATAGAGTATAAAACACAATAAAGAAGATCAACAAAACCAAAGTTGTTTCTTTGAAAAAAAAATCAATAAAATCAGCATGACTTTAGCTAGTCTGACAACAACAAAAGATAGAGCACAGAAATAACTAAAATCAGTAATGAAAGAGGGATGTTACTGTAGTTGTTTAATGTTATTGATGAATTTCAAAATGAAATACTGATTATGTTTGTAAACTGTTCTGTTACTATGGGCTTGTGATACCCTTTGAATCTATAAAATTCAAAGCTTTCGCTTTTACTTGATTAAATTAATTTTAGGGCTTTGATTCAGCCACATCATAAAACATTGAGTCCCTGCACACTTGGTGGGTGGGCACTCATACAGAATATGACACATCAGAGGAGAGAGCTGAATTTCAATTCTGGAACCCTGGGAAGAGAGCTGAGTTTCACCAACTAGATGGGGCTGAGGAGACCAGTGCTCTGAATGTCTGAGAGAGCCTAGAAAGAAATGAACCCAGGAGTGAAAAGCCTTATGCCAATCTACAGCTGAGATCAGAAGTGCTGGGACCATGGAACCTTAAGAGGAAGAGGAAGGCTGAACCTTCCCAGAGACCAGCAACCATCTTGCTCCAACAGCTGGAAACATACTTTGGTGAGGGCAATAACTTATTCTTTATGTATTTGTGACTGTAAGCTTTTACCCCAAATAAATTTCCTTATGAAAGTGAATGGATTTCTTGTACTTTGCATCAGCACCCCTTTAGCTGACTAATACAATCGCCATCATGCCCACAAACATAAAATGGAACAGAAGAGGATACTAAGATCAACTCTACCCCAACAAAATAGGCAAACAAGATGAATGAATAAATTTATAGAAACATATAAAATACCTACACTGACTTAAGAAGAAATAGAGGCTATCAACAGACCAAAATCAATGAAAGAGATCAAATCATTAATCAACACATCACAACAAAGACATTCATTGGAACAGATAGGCTCCATGCTGAACTTCACCAGCATTCCAAAAATGCTAATCCTGCTTATTTTCCTCCACAAAACTAAAGAAGAGGGATCACTTCTTAATCCATTCTTTGTGTTCAGTATCACATTTATACCAAAGCCAGAGAAAGATACCAAAATAAAATTATGGACCACTATCTCTTAAAAATATTGATGCATGAATACTCAACAAAACTATAGCAAATAAAATTCAAGAGCATGTTTTTAAAGAATTATACAGGGAAGCGGACTTGGCCCAGTGGTTAGGGCATCTGTCTACCACATGGGAGGTCCACGTTTCAAATCCTGGGCCTTCTTGAACCATGTGGAGCTGGCCCACGTGCAGTGCTGATGTGCGCAAGGAGTGCAGTGCCACGTAGGGGTGTAGGGCGTAGGGGAGCCCGGCGTAGGGGAGCCCCACGCACAAGGAGTGCACCCTGTAAGGAGAGCCACCCAGCATCAAAGAAAGTGCAGCCTGCCCAGGAATGGCACTGCCCACACAGAAAGCAGACACAACAAGGTGACACAACAAAAAGAAATACAGATTCCTGTGCCACTGACAACAACAGAAGCAGACAAAGAAGATGCAGCAAAGAGACACAGAGAACAGACAACGGGGGGGGGGGGGGAGAGAAATAAGTAAATAAATCTTTAAAAAAAAAGAATTATACAACGTGATCAAGTGTGATTTATCCATAGTATACAATGTTGGTTCAACATAAGAACATCAATTAATTTAATACACATTAATAAAACAAATTATAAAAATAAAAAACAAAGAAAAACTAAAAATGACCATGTAAATCAATGCAAAAAAGTTATTGGCTAAATCCAACACCCTTCTTTTAAAAACACACAAAAGACTAGGAAGAGTTGAAAATTAACTCAAAATGATAAAGGTAATATTGAAAATCCAAGAATTCAGGGACAAAACAAGGATGATCATTGCACCAATATTTTTCAACATAGCAGTGTATGTTCTAGCCAGAGTGAGGCATGTTAGCATAAAGAGCAAAGGAAAGCATCTAGAATAACAACAAATCTCTAATCATCACAGCTTAAACCTAACCAAGAACAAAATTACAAAGTCCTGTATGAAAGTCATAACTGAGCCCCAGTGGGCCCCAAATAGGAAGTCTCCCCTATTGTTTCTCTGAAGCTGATGGGGGATCAACTGAAGTGGCCCATGTCATAGGCCAATGGGAAGCTCGGAATGGAGCCAATCCAAAATGCTGTTGGTTACATCCCTGCTTAGCATACAGGAAGGATGAGGAGGAAAAGCAATCTTACTAAAGCCTAACTCCAGCATGTGTGCCTCCCTTTTTTGGGCATGCCTCAAGAGTGTGTACTTTTATTTCATATTAAACCCTTTACTTGCTTGCTTAATTTATGACTTGTCTTTGAATTCAATCCTGCTCTGTGGCCAAGATCCTGGAAGCCCACCCTGGAACAAGAAAAATTAGTGAAGAAGAAAACGAAAAGCCATGAAATTTGGAAAGAAAATAGTAAAGCCTTTCCTGTTTGCAAATGAAACGGTATTATATATAGATAATTCTGAAAAGTCCACAATAAAACTGAGAGCTAAAACTGATTTAACAAAGCAGGGTTTTCAATATCAACACACAAAAAATTCAGCGATTGTCCTAACATTAGTAACTGAAAAATTATAAGAGGAAATTAAGAGTAAAATTCCATATACCTGTACAAACGAAAAAATAATCAAATAACTAGAACTATACACAGAAGTCTGTAAAACATTGCTGAAAGAACTTTAAAAAAACAAAAAAATGAAAAATATTTCATGTTCATTGGCTTGAAGACTACGTATTGTTAAGGTGTTAATTCTACTTCTATTAGTCAGAGATGAAAAGTACAAGAAATCTGTCTGTCTTTATAAAAGGTATTTATTTGTGATAAAACTTATAGTTACAAGGCCCTAAAGAATCTGACTCAATATTACTTCCTTACCAAACTCTGTTGCCACATGTTGAAGCAAGATGGAGGGTGACATCTGTGATGGTTTAGTCTTCCTCCTCCCCCTTTAGGCTCTGTGGATCCAGTTTCTTCTGCTCTCAGTTGGAGGTGGCAAGGGCTCATCTCTATTCCTGAGGCTCATTTCTTTCCATGTTTAGCTTCTCTATTCTCTTCATGAGGTCACCTGTATGCTATGAAATGAATGGCTCATCTCTCTCTGGGGCCGCAGGATCCTCTTTCATGTCTATGGAGATCCATTCCTCTTCTCTGTGAAAATACTTCTATGTGAGGGTTTTTTATCAGCCCACCAATAGGGTGAGAACTCAATCTTGCATGCCTTAATGACATGGTTGTATCAAAGCCATAATTTGATTTAATCAAGTAAATGTAAAGCCTTTGAATTAAAATCATTAGAAAGATACTGTGCCCAGAGAAACAGACTAGTTTACAAACAAAATCAATATTTCTTTTTGGAATTCGTAAGTAATATCATACTACCATAGTCCTTCCTCTGAATTCCAAAAAAAGAAACTGCAATATTAAGAAAAAAAAACATAAATCAGTAACAATGTTACGTACAAAAACATATCAAAATCAGCTTAAAGAAATACTGTTTATCTGGGGGCAAATTTACCTCTGGCTGTAGACTTGTGAAACCAAGAAAACCATTTATCTGCTTCCAGTATACAAAGGGACAGACAAAGGATAAACATTTGCATTACCATAAAGAGAATTTGGAAGGGAAACATGACTCACTGGTTCCCTTAAGTCCCCAAATCCTATGAGGCAAACTTCATTAGATTTCAAAGTCTGAGAGTCATTGTCAAGATGACTGTCTCTTCTCCCTGGGGCCTCCTGAGGATCAACCCTTTCTATAGTCTTGTCTAATGGCCATTTTCTTTTTTCCATCTTCATCAAGTACTTGGTTGAGTAATGAGGTTCATACCTCACCCTCTGAGAATATTGGGGAGACTGCCACACTTTCCCTAACCTATGGGGGAAAAGTCCCCCCATTTCAGAGCACTGGGTGTGTACTTCTCTCTCTCCTAACCCTGAGGAAAGTGCACCATCCTCTCTGTAGCCTGGGGTGATAAAACTCTCACTGAACAGTGAGCTGGACCAGCCACTTTCCTCAAATCCCAGGGCAAGCTCACCTTCACTGTAGAATGGGTGGGCTCCTTCTGTTGGTCCCAGGACATGTCTTACTTCCAGCCCTCACCTACCTTGATTTTATCTTAAAGCCATTTTCCCTTCTATCTCTTCCTTCCTGTAGCTTTTAGTCCAGGCTGACAGTGATTTTGTCCAAACCTGTAATTTTTAAGTTCTGCCTTCCATAAAGATCAGGAGCCAGACTTGCTAAGTTCTCTGTGACTTTAAAACATAGACTACTTTTCCTCCATTTTCCAATAATAATTTCATCATTTCCTTCTAAGGCCTTATCAAATGTCTCTTTCATCTCCATTTCCTACCAACAATCTCTTCAAATTAATCAAAGCCTTTTCTATTAAGCATCTTACAGTTCCTCCAGAAAAATCTGCCATTTAACCAAGGAAATTCCAAACTAAAGGTGGAAAATGCAGCCTAGTTTCTCCTAGCAGCTTATAGCAAAACATTAGAGGAAAGAGAGAAGGTGATAACTGAATTGCTATACACAAAGAAACAAGTAACTGTTTCAGAAATTCCTAGCTTTTGGAAATCAAGCCCACTAATGATAGTGACCCTTCAGGAATTACCTGAACTTGGGACTTCTTAGTCAGATTTGGTAATGCAGTTATATAGGAAAGACTTGTGGATAGTATTAATGTCTGATGGCTTGTTCCCTGCTTCCTGCATGCTAAACCAACAAGCATTTTGAGAATGCTGTATGAACATTATTTCCTAGCATTTACACCACCAAACAAGAACAAAAAAAATAGATAAATGGGACTTAATAAATATTTTAAAATAGTGCATCATTGCAGTTTATCATGAAGGTTAAAAGAAACCAACAGAATAGTAGAAAAATTTGGAAATTATGTATCTGATAAGGATACATTATCCAACATATAAAGAAATCTTACAACTCAACAATAGAAAGACATATAGCCTAGTCAAAAAAATGAAAAATGAGAAAATATTTTTGTCCAAAGAAAATATATAAATTGTCAATAAGCACATGAAATGATGCAAAAATCAATACCATTCAAGAAATAGTTGGTATATATGTAAAAAGGTATATTATTCAGGCATAAAGAGGAATTAAATTCTCCTACATTCAACAATATGCAAGAACTTGAAGGCATCATGTTGATTGAAATAAGCAAGACCTAAAAGAACAAATATTCTGTGATCTCTGTGGTAAGAAATAATATGCAAATTCATATAGTCAGAAACTATAATATAGTTTATCAGGGTCTTGGCTGGGGGTTGGGATTGGGAGTTAATGATTAATTGTAACAGAGATTCTGTTTAGGTTGAAGGGAAAATTATGCTAATGCATGGTAGTGAAAGTAGCAAAAACAAGGTGAATGTTAACACCACTGATTTCTATACTTGCAAGTAGTTAAAAGGCAAAATTTTAGGTTATATATGTGTGATTTATTGAAACTCTACTCCAGAAAACCATGTTCTTGGAAATAGCCATTACTGTGTGTGTGAACTTATTTTGGGTGAGCTCTTTTGATTATGTTACTTGGTTACTGTGGTTAAGAGGTGGCCCGGGTGAGTCTTAATCCTTTTATTGTAATCCTTTATAAGGGAAGGAAATTCAAAAAAAGAAAGAAAAAAAAGATAGCTGTGAGAACCTGGAAGCTGCAACAAACCTGAAAGAGAAGACAAGACCAGCAAATGCCTTCATGTATCTTGCCATGTGACAGAAGAGTCCAGGATTGCCAGCAGCCAGTCTACAGGAAGTAGATATCATCTTGATGATAACTTAGCTTAAACCTTTTCACAGCTTCAGAACTGTCATCTCATAAAGTAATAAGTTCCCATTGTTAAAATATAGTCTGTTTCTGGTATATCTGCATTTTGGCAGCCTAGTAGGCCAAAACAATATCTTACAGAATAAAATTAAATAAAATAAAAACTATAGCATTGAACAACACCATGGTGTACCCTCATGTAATCTATGGTGGATAGTTAACAGTTTAGTTATAATAATATTGTTTCAACAATTGTAACAAAAGCATCACTCTGGTGCAATTTTAATAAAAATTTTTGTTAAGTGGTATATGTGATCTCTGCACTTTCTGATGATTTTTCCACAAATCTACCACCTTTCAAATGAAAAAGAAGAAAATATTATACCTCTTCACATAAAATGTAAGACCCTACAAATTTTTAAGTTCATTAGATCCTTGTTATTTTATCCATTCTTTCCAAATATTTAACTTCTACATGTATTATAACCTTGAACTTATAATACTATTATTTTTCATATAGAGTTGTCTTTTACAAAAATTGTGTATATTTCCAAGGCTTTGAACTCTGCGTTTCTTTTTGTAGATTCAGAATTTCCTCTAATACCATATACTTTAGGCTGGATAACTTCTTTTATCATATTTTATACCACAGGACTTTGGGCAACAAATGTTCAGAGCTTTCTTTTACCTGAAATGTCTGCATATCGTACTTGACCTTCATATTTTCTTTTTGCCATCTCACACTTCATAGAATTTTTATTCTTCTAATTTCTTCTAATTTTTAATTTTTTTGGAAAGCCAGCTATAATTATTATGTTCCCCTTTCTTTTCAGGCAAAAACTTGGTGCTTACCAGGATTTCTTCTCCCATTTCTAAATTCTTTCCTGAACTTTTTATAGGCAAACTTAGCCCCAGTCTAACTCAGATACAGTTAGAAACCAGAGCATATATGGACACAGACATATTGCTCTCTTGACCCTTAAATGATCTGTGAGACACTAGGAACAAAAATCACCTTCCCTGGGCACAAGATATGGGGATGAAAAGTTATCAGAGGCTAATGAAATGTAAAGGGTTCCTCAAAAAGGAAGATAAGATTTGGTCCAATGTCATTATCTACCATGTATAGATATCCCTATTGTTGGCAATGGTGTCTGGCCAGCAGACCCCCTCAGCTGGACGGGTAAGGACTGCAGAGCAAGAAAACACACACAGCGACCACTCTGGAGATGCAGGTTAGTGGCGCAGGTCTGAATAATTGAGGACGTGTAGTAGCTTTTATAGACCATGAGGCAACGTGCAAGCAGCTTACTGGCTATGCTAATTTAGTGAAGCTGATTGGTTCATGTGCTCTAGTTGCTGGGGGAAGGCAGATTTCTGAGGGACATGCCCGGGCATGTCCACCACATGCCTCAGCACCATCTTTTGGGTGGAACCCCAAAGGCCTTATAGTTAGAGAGGTTTTCCTATGTCTAACAAGGCATTGGCTGCTTGCCCACCCCTGTAAACAACAATTCAGGACATGTTGGCCTGAATCCCTGACATTGTTCCCACCTTCCTTTGTTTCTATTCTAAAATCTCCTTTAATTCTTGGATTAGGGCTACAGATATGAGCTTGTCTCTGGTCTTCTTGTCAGACAACCCTGTAATAAACCTCTTTCTTTTCTCAAAAACCTGGGGTCACAGTATTGGATTCTTTTTTCGTCAGTGAACCCATTGTTTGATAACTTTCTGACCCAGATGAGACTTTAGAAACTCAGGTCCATCTGCCTGAGTCTCTGCAGGCTCCACTGGGGAGCATTGTTCCTCCTTGTTGATTCTGGTGCCATAAGAACCATTTGGTCTGCAGGCTTGTCAATTGGGGTCCTCAAAATTCCAGCATGTTACTCTAGGCTCTTTTGACTTACATTTTAAATGTGAGAAAAGAAACAACTCTGGCAGGAGAAATCTGGTTGAGTAACCTCATATGGGTGCCTATTCTCTTTTGTATTTGTCCTATAAGATTGTGAGTTTTGATCCACCATTTAGAGTAAAGTCTGCCTTGGGAGTCTCAATAGTAAATTTATATATATATATATCTTTTTTTTTTTAAGAGAATTTATTTGTGGACAATGCTGATAAGGATCTGGATTACTGGATTACTGATTTTTTTTAAAGTCTCTGAATTAGAAATTTCTATGACAATTTAGTGTTAGTTAAATTAGAGGTTCTATTCTGGATGGAAACAATAGAGACTAATTGTCAATCAATGTGTGTTATTCAGTTAAACTGTTCTAAAGAGCCTGCCACCTTTTAATAAGAAACTTCAGCTTCCAAAGTAAAAGTCTCCCATTGTAAGATAAGGTGGTCATGGACAGGCAAGATTGATGATATATTGTCTGCTACTCTCAAGACAATTTCTGTGCAACTTTGTGGAGGGCCAGACAACAAGAGCACATGTTGTACACCAGGAAAAAGAAGTACCGCATTCAAGGCACACTGTAAAACAAACAATAGCCCAAAACTTTGAACCACCCCTTAGGTTGTAAGATTTTTTGCTCACAGACAGAATTATGACAATGGGTAATACTAATATCATATTGAATGGCAATCTATTCAAATATATATATATATTTTTTTTAAATTGGCCTATGTTCAGGTGTAAGACTATAAGGATAAAATAATCATCTTTTTAAGTACAGTCTGGCTCTATTAATTTAGAGTCTGAAGAACATTGGATGGAGAATGGATCTTTAAATTACAATGCTATCCTGTCATTAGATTTGTTTTGCGAAAGGGAAGAGAAATACATTCGGTCTTTAAGTTTTTTTTTTATCAAAATAAGAACTTGCAGAAAAATGTAAAATTACAGTTTAGTGGGTAGGGATTCAGGCAATACAGTATAATCTGAGTCACCAGATTATACAAAATCTTCAATTAAACCTGTATTTCCTGAATTAAAATGAGATAATCATCTACTATCGCAATTGATGATTTCTTCAGTATACCCTTGATATGCAAGGACAAATGAAATAAAACATATGGAAGAACCCAGTAAACCTCCAGAGGTCATTTATTCAACCTTATACCCTTCATTGCCTACTAGTTAAGAAAGAACAGTCTCCTGAACCCACACCTGACAGGCTTCTTAATTTGCCTTGGGGAATGCCCAACACCAGGCAAGGCAATTCACACTCAGACAAGCCCCTGTATGGCTGAAAGATGAAGACAGCCCTACAGGGTTTGTATATTTACATTTTCCCTTCTCCATTTCCTATTTACATAATTGTAAAAATAATATGCCTTCGTACTGAGATGATCCTAAAAGCATGGAGAATCTCATTATTTTTATATTACTACTCATAACCCCACCTGGGCAGATATTCTGGCCCTCATGAATGAAGGATGTTTCTGAAAAACTCTACAGGAGGCTGATAGACTGCCTGAATTACAAACCAACAATCCAATTCATTCACCACCAGCATTAGCCATCCCAGATGTGTAGTCCAGGTGGAAATCAAATGAACTCAGTGACCAAGTCAAATTAGGCCATTATAAATGGTGCATCATAGTAGGGATGCAGAAGGAAGTTCCAAAGATGCAGAAATTGTTAAAAGTTCAGGAAATACAGCAAGGGCCAACAAAGAACAGGTCTCCTTTTCTAGAAAGAATGTTTTCTAGGAAGACTGAGGCATACAGGCAATATGCCTGGATCTGGAGCACATGGATAACATGAGACTAGTCTCTATGACCTTCATCAGTCAAAGTGCTACAAATATAAAGGAAAAAAGATGCAAAAAATTGGACAGGAAATTAGTAATGTCTGTGTCTCAGCTACTTAAAATTGTCTTCAAAGGTTACCATCATAGAAACCAGATTCAGGAAATTCAAATGAGGCACCAGGCCATGCTACTGCTTGCAGCCATAAACCACAACCTAGACTGAGAAAATCCTTGTGTGTGAGGATAGACTATAATGAGGAAGACTCCTGGACCTTCCCATAACTAAGTGACAAAGACAGCCCTTAGGCCCAAGACAGAGCACCTATTGTAAACAAGAGGAGCTTTTGAAACAGAATTGTCTAACCTGCCCAAAGAAGGGAAAACCAAAAATTTCTCACCTGTCAGCCTACAAAATACCCCAGTTCAATGGGAGCAGGCATGACCAGGACTTACAGGGCCCAAGACTCCCTTCTGCAGACACAACGTTTGAGATGAGCATTGGTGAAGACTCACATCTGACCTTCCTGAATGGGGAAGCAGATTACTCACACCACTTGTTAAGTGGAAATTAAGATTAAATTTTTAACTACTATAGACTTTTCTCAAGCTCAAACTGTTATAGTTTAAAGCTGTATGCAACCCAGAAAAGCATTTTCTTATATTTAATGCATTCATGTGGATGTGAGGCTATTTTAACTATGACCATTGATAAGGTTATTTCAGTTATGTTGTGGCTCACCTCACTAAAGATGGCCCATAATTCTATTACTGTAGTGCTGTAAGCAGAATGAAACTCAGTTAGAAGGAGAAAGTCACAGGAAGTAAGAAGCTGAAATCAACGAAATGAAGAAAAGTATGGGGAGGCCAGGAGAGGCTGTCATGTGCATTGCCACATGACAAACTAAGGATCGGAATCACCAACTATCAGGCCCAGAAAGCTACAGCCTTTGGGGAGAAAGCATTGTGCTGATGAAAACTTGATTTGGACTTCCTTTTAGCCTCAAAACATTAAGTTAATAAATTCCTACTTTTAGCCTAGCCTATTTCATGATATTTGCTCAAGCAGCCTAAGAAACTAAACTTTAAGCCATTTCTTTACATTTTCCTCAAAGGTTTAAATATTTTTAAATAAGTAAATATTTTAAATAAGTAAAATAAATACTTATTTATAAGTAAATAAATAAAAATACAAAATGTAAAATAAAAGAGATAAATAAATTATAAAACTCTGTAAGTTTTCCTAAATGTTGCTATTTTGTAATTCAGAATGCTAATAGTTTACTCAGAAAAAAATAGTAATACACACACACATACACCAACACACCTCAGACACAAATAGAAAAATGTAGCATTGGTAGACACTGGAAAACTAACAGGTACTTTACTTTTTTCTTTTCTCTAGATGCACCTGATCAGCTATTTATTCAAAATACATTTGAAGACCTATATGTCTGGGATGATATCCAATCAATAAAAATGCCATGGGCTAAACACTTCAGGAGAAGCAAAGCTGAGATAACTGATAAATTATGGTGCTATGAGAGAGGTCTGCCATATTTTAGAGAGGGTGTAATTTGGGTCTCCATGATGAGGTGACATTGGGATGGAATCTGAAAGAAATAATAAAACATGACACTAAGAATTCCTTTGACTGATCCATGTTAAAAATGAGCAGACAATAAAGATTTCTAGACAGTTAATAAAGTCTTCTTTGTGAAAGAGAGAAAATTGAAACAAATAATAAAAATAAAATTGAACAAAACTGAGATATAGCAGGTGGAAGAAAAATGAATAGGGCAGAAACACTGAAAGGAACGTTTCAAATAATGTATGAGGTTCTGGATAATATATGTCTCACCAAGTATTGTTTTAGAAACATAAAATATCTAAAGCACAAAAAACTACTTAGTGAGACAAGCTCTGTATAGGTGTGGAATTCAAGGACCTCAGTGTAAAAAAATCATGTTGTAAGCATAACTGAGTGTTAAACTAGTAGTTCACAATAAGATAATATTGTAAGGCCATTCTAATAATATGAGAGTGATTCCTGAACATAAGTTTGGAAAAAACTACTTTGACCAATCCCTAACCTACATCTCTACCTCCTTCTGATAGTCAAAATTTCCATCACATATAACCTGGGGCAACAACATAACTACAATTAAACTCCATATAAAAATATCTAAAGTGAGAAGAATAAAAGGAACAAATAATCACCTAAAAATTAAGAATATCAGAGCATAATATTAGGACATATGGAAGGAAAATGAATACCTTTATTCATTACAGTACAATAACATAAAAGAAAATAGAAAAAATGTGTATAGTTTTAGTAAATAATGAGAAAAATAGGCATTAGGATGATATGACAACATGTTTCGAAGAATGCAGAAATTAACCAAAAATAAAACAAAGAAAATGAATACTTTTAAATTATAAGAGTGATTAGCCAGCATTGAAAATACAGTTATGGAAAGAAAAATGGAAAGATAGATATGAAGAAAAATCTGTTTGAAATTTAAACAGATAATAATTTGAGAGAAGCTGACAGAACTAAAAAGTGCTAAAATATCATCTTTCTTAACTTTATCTCAACTTCAAAAAATAAAATAACAGACAATAATCAGTTTAAAAAATTATGGAAGTATTAATTTTAAAAAAATCCTGTCCAGGAATATCTATCTTATTTAAACCTAAAACAAACAAACAAACAAAAATCCCTCAATTGTTTCTCCAGTGTTCCAAAAGATGAATAAATGTGCACAGATTGTTCAAACAACATGACTAAGGTCTCCTTGTTAATGAAAAGAAAAAAGAAAAAAAAAGCTTGTTCATATTCACATCTCATAAAACTAAATCCTATATTCTTTTTTTTTTTTTTTTTTTGCCCATTGGCATAGATATAGAACCTTCTGTTCCTTTGCTGCAGAAACATTACAATATTCCTAGTTTTTGTTCTACTTTTTTATTTTTTAAAAGATACTTTGATTACATACATTTTACAGAGAAAGTATAGGGGATTCCCAAATGCCTGCTCCCCACAATTCCCACATTTTCCCACATTAGCAATATTTTCCATCAGTGTGGCACATTCATTGCAATTGATAAACAGATCCTTGAGCACTGCTACGAAGCATAGATTATAGTTTACATTGTAGTTTACACACTTTCCCATTCATAAATCTATAGGTTATGGCTGGATATATAATGTCCTGTATCTGTCAATGTAATGCCATTCAGGATGATTTCCAAGTCCCAAAATGCCTCCCTATTCCACCTGTTTTTCCCTATTAACTCCAGAACATCCATGGTCACTGCCTCCACAACAATGGTATATCTTCCAGTGCTAGAATCACAATGTCTATAGTAAAATACTAATGAGTTTATTTTAGTTTATACTTTATTTCCCAATCCTGAGGAGTCTGGGGTGTTGATGTCACTCCACCATTAATTGAGGGGGGCTTTAATCCCATACATCTGATGGATGGGACACTCTTGCTTGCAGTTGCAGTCATTCTTGGTTCCTTGGTATGTTGTTTGTCCATCATCTCCTCCCCTTTAGTTGCCCTGGGTGAGTCCACTGAACTGAAGAGCAGGAGCTGCAACTCCGCTGAGACTCAGGGCTCAGCTGGCCCAAGAACAGCACAAAGGTTTAAGTCTCTTGGATGTACACCTACAAACACTAGTACTAACTATAGGTTCAAATAGAAAAATAGAAGAGTCAGGCATAGGGAAAACCACTGAATCTTTCTCATTCACACTGGAGGGCATAAATATCAGATTAGGATCCACTGACAAGGGGCCAAATTCCTGAGCTATCTGCCCTGATTATAGTGCCTAAATGTCTCCATATCCTTGAGGTGCTTTGCTATTTGGGATAATATCTACTTTGGCTGTCAATGAGATCTTGCTGAGATGTGCATAAGTTCTAACTTTGGGATGACCTCCTGACTCACTTTGAAGTCTCTTAGCCATACAAACTCATTTGTCTTTAGGTTTGCCCCTTTTGGTCAAGGTCTTTTTTATTTTTATTTTTCCAGATGCATTGCCTGGTGGCAATGCTTTGGTGCCAGAGAGGCTCATCCCCAGGAGTCATGCCTCACACTGGGGAGAAATTAGTGCTTATATGTACTAAATTTGGCTCAAAGATAGGCCATATTTGAGCAATGAGGAGGCTACCAGTAGACAACTTGTAGGCATCCTGTGTCACTAGTCTGAGTTTTAATTTCAAGAGCAAAGGCTCATAAGGATAGTCATAAATATCAAATGTCCTTCAATGAACCATCCTCCCAGTACTTGGGGCATTCTTGTTTCATTAGAGAATGTGGCAGAGCTTCCCCAGATGGGAATTTGGTATTCTTTTGGTTATTCTTTGAATCTCCACCCACTGTGACAATGCCCATAGACATTTGAACATATTTATATGCCTTATATGTTCATCCAGGCAAACTTCTTCCCATGTATCCCTTCTCACTGACATCTCAAACAAAGGATCCACCCCTGCTACAGTTGAAACTCTTCTGTAATCTAAAACTTCTTAATCTAAAACTTCTAAAACTTTTATTGAAGACAATAAAATAGCTGCATATGATTAATTAAAAATTAAATAGTAATGACAGTTTTAGACATCAGAAGCACACTACAGAAAAAAATAAAAAGTAAAAATAAAATAGTATTTTAAAAAATTAGAATACTAAAAAATAATTGAAAAATATTTAAATAAAAAAACCTTTTTTTTACATAATACCTTTCATCACTGTAAGACTCTTGTCCTGTGTGTATAGTGACATTTTCTTCCATTGATTACCCCAGGTCTTAATTTTTTTTCATTTTTTCTTCAAAAAAGTTTTAGGACACACAAAGAATATAGTAAATTTCCATATAACCAACATGCTCCCATTTTTCCCTTTCCCCATCAATAACATTTTATATGTGGATGGTACATTTGTTACAATTTTTGCACAAATATTTAAAAAATTGCTGCTAACCATTTTCAATGTTTCACATTATGGTTTACATTTTGGACCATATACTTTTATAAAATATGATAATATTTAATGTGGCCTGTATCCATCATTGCAAGATCATGGAGAACACTTCTATCACCCCCAAAATACCCCCAGTTACATTTATTTTATTCCTTCTTCCCTCTCCCCTTTGGGCCCATGGTGACATCAGACTTCACTACTTGAAGGACAAGATTCATAGTTACTTACATTTTCACTGAGGGTTTGACACACTGGCCTGTCTGCCTGTATCAGGCACTGCCAATGCTCTAAAGTGACTCCCGTCCTTCTGAGAACATAACAGGTCTCCCTAGGATGGAAGTCTTACACCTTGCCACTCATTATGTGAGTCTCTACCAACTGATACAACAGACTATGCCAAAATAATCACGCACATGCTCCCTAGAAGTCTGCTCCAGGTGAGCCCTAGTCTGAATACTCCTCTTTCAACACCCTAATCCATTAATCTTTCTTTTTCATATTGCAAAATGAGCATTTCCAAAATTGTAATTTCAGTCACTTACCTGCCAAACCCATGTTCACCTGCTCCCTTCCCCAAACCTCCCCCAGTGCCATAGACCATTCAACTCACCCTCCCTACCCACCCCCTGTCAAACCTGCACCACCCAACCCAATATTAGCACTATACCCCTGTGGTGTCCATTCACTGCATGACTATATGCTCCCACCTTGTCATAGATTTCATCCATATGGGCATTGGCTCACAACCTTCTTCTCCCTTTCTAGTTCCTGTCTTCCAGAATCAAGATCTGTAAGTTTGCTCAGTTTGTTTAATTTATATCAGTTTATATCAATTTATATCATGGAATATTTGTCCTTAGAAGCCTGGCTTACTTTACTCAACATAAGGTACTCAAGGTGCATCCATGTTATCCCATGTGTTACTACTGTGTTCCTTCTTATAGGTGAGTATTATTCCATTATATGTATAAAGCATATTTTGTTTACCATTCATCCGTTGATGGGCATTTCAGTTGAATCCAACTTTTGGCAATAAAACAATGCTTCTATGAACACTGGTGGACATATACCTGTTCTCCTCCTTGCTTTTAGTTCTTCTGGCTGTATTAACAGCAGTGTAATTAATGAATCATATGGCACATCATTAGTTAGTTTTTTGAGGAACCACCAAACTGTCCTCCACAATGGCTGAACCATTGTACATTCCCAAAAGCTGTGTATAAGGGTTCCCATTCCTCCACATCCTCTCTAACAATTGTAGTCCTCAGGTTTTTTAATAGCCTCCAGTCTAATGTGTGTAATATGGAATCTCACTGTAGTTTTGATTTGCATTTCCCTACCAGCTAGTGATGTTGAGCATCTTTTCATGCTCTTTTTAGCCATTTGTATATCTTCTTTGAAGAAGTGTCTGTTCGGATCCCTTGCCCATTTATTAAATGGATTTTTTATCTTTTTATTTTTGAGGTGTGGATTTCTTTATATATGATAGATAATAGACTCATCAGATATGCAGTTACCAAATATTTTTTCCCATTGTGTAGGCTGCCTTTTCATTTCTTGGCAAACTCCTTTGAGATATTAAAATTTTTAATTTTGAAGAGGTCTCATTTGACTATTTTTTCTTTCACTGCTTGTGCTTTGGGAGTGAAGCTCATGAAATCATTTCCTATTACAAAGACCTGTATATGTTTCCCTACATTATCTTCCAAAGGCTTATTGTCTTCACTCTTATATTTAGTTATTTTATCCATCTTGAGTCAATTTTTGTATATGGCATGAGATGGTGTTCCTCTCTCATGCTTTCAGATATGGATATCCAGTTCTCCAAAGACCATTTGTTGAAGAGGATGTTCTCTCCCAGTTGAGTGGGCTTGGTGGCCTTGTTGAATATCAGATGACTGTATATGTGAGGACCTATATCAGAACTCTGAAATCAGTTCCTTTTGTCAGTGTGGCTATCCTTGTGCCAATACCATGCAGTTTTGAGCACTTTAGCTTTGTAGTATGTTTTAAAGTCAGATAATGTGACTCCTCCAACTTCACTTTTTTTTTCATTATGTCTGTGGTTATTCAGGGCCTCTTGCCCTTCCAAATAACTTTCATAGTTACTATTTCCAATTCAGCAAAAAATGCTGTGTTGATTTTTTGGGAGATTGCATTAAATCTATATATCAGTTTGGGTAGGATAGATATCTTAATGATGTTTAGTCTTCCTATTCATGGACAGGAATACTCCTCCATTTGTTTAAGTCTTCTTTGATTTTCTTTAATAGTTTTGTGTACTTTTCTGCATATAAGTCACTTACCTTTTTAGTTAAATTTATTCCTGGTGTTTGGTACTTCTATTTGCTATTGTAATTGGTATTTTTTCCTGATACTGTCCTCAGATTGCTCGTTATTGGTGTATTGAAATGCTACTGGTACTTTCAAATTTATCTTTCCTGGACTCATTTATTATCTCTGGAAGCTTTGTTATAGATTCTCAGGGTTTCCTATGTATAGGATCATGTCTCCTCCAAATTGTGAAGGTTTTACTTTTTCCTTTCCAATTTGTGTTGCCGCCTTTCTCCACCCCTCCTCCCCTTTCAGCCCCCGCCGCCCTTCCCGCCAGTCCCGCCCATATTGCCAACCTATAATCTGCCCTCTTCCCCAGTAACTGCTTACCTCAGGTCTATCCATCAGCTTCAGCCTGTCCACAGCCGCCCCTTAGCCAACCCTCCCTTCATCACACCCCTCCCTCTACCCACCCCTATATAGCTAAGTGTACTTCCATAATAAAGCAGACCTATTCTTGCGCTCAAGCGGTCTCCGTAGTTTTTCCCCAACCACGCATCCCCCATGCCTGGAGAACCAGTGCTCCCTCTTGGGGCACCCCCCGCTGGCTGATCGGCAGGAGCAAGCCCCCCCGACTCTTGGGCCTGAGCGAGGACGAAACCCCCATGCTCAGCTACAACTGGCGCCCAACGTGGCGGCTCCTCCCCTGGCCCCTCTCTGCTGCTGCTGCTGCTGTGATCGTCCTCCTCTCCAGGTAGGGACCCCTCGCCCGGACGAGCCCCAAGGGACCCCTTGCTGTCGTCCCGTCCCTATCCCATCATGGGTGCCTCTTTGTCATTGCGTCAGGCACCGCAAGTCAGGGCCCTCGCTGCCCTGCTCGATGCCAATGGAGTCCGCATCTCCTTGCGGCAGCTCCAAAAGTACTGGGATCTCTTGCTCCCTTTTAATCCGTGGCTCGCCACCTGCCAACTCTGGAGTCCGGACACATACTCGCAACTCATAGATTGAGTCACCTCCACCATGGAGCACGAGAAATGCACCTTCCCAGCAGGCCTCTTACCTGTTCTCGTTGCCATTCCTGCCTGTCTCCTTGGCGCTCCAACCGAAGCCGTTTATGAAGCTTCTCCCAAATGGCCTCTAGACTGTGATCCCAATGAGCCCGCCGACACTGACTCTCTGTCTGACCAACTTGCTGCTGCTCTCGAGCGTGAACCTCCCCGCCTGAGCTCCCCGCAGCAGACAGAAACCACCCCTGCTGCTCCCCAAGATGGTGGACTTCCGCCTTCTTCCCCCACTTCTGCCCAAGATGGCGCACATCCGGCTTCTTCTCCGCCGGTGTCCTCCTCCTCCCGCCTCTACCCGCCTCTTCCTGCCCAGTTAGCATCCGGTTCTGGCCCGGAAACTGCATGGTCACCATCTTCCGCTAAACCGGAAACGCCCCTCGTGCCATTTTGTCCGCTGCCGGATGTGGCTGCTCCGCCATCTTGGCCGACGCCCGGAAGGGTCCCTCTGCCATCTTTTTGTCGCCCAGAAGCTGCTAAGCCGCCATTTTCTCACCCTTGTTCTGCTTATCCCTTGCCGCCGCCGTACGGCAATAGTCCTTCACCTGCCTTGGCTGCTCCATTGGTCCCCGGTGCCACACCTTCTCCAACCCCTCAGCTGTATCCGCTGAATTCGCAGCCTACGCCACAGCGACCCCATACTTGGCTACCCTTTACAGCGGAAGAGGTCAGAACCCTCCGCAAAGCTGTAAAGGAAGATGGGATTGGCAGCCCTTATGCACAGCAACTACTTGAGGAGTTGGGGACCCAACTCGTTCTCCCATATGACTGGATTGCACTAGCCTGTGCCATCCTGACACCGGGTCAATTTATTGAATGGCGCGCCCATTACCAAGCGGCTGTTGACCGGCAAATCGTGGAGAATGCCCAAGCCAGCGTCCTCGATCCCTCCGATGCATATACGGGCACCAACAATTATGCAAACCCTCGTTCTTATCTCGAAATTGACCCAGGGTTTTGGCACCGGGTAAAGGTCCTCGTCCAGCGGTCATTCTCTCTAGTTTCCACCAAGCAGCCCACCAAGCTCGCGCAGCTGCTTCAGGACTCCAATGAGACCTTCCCAGCATTTGTCGCCCGCGTCCTGGAAGCTTGTCAGTGGAAAATTTCCAGCGAGGATGCCCAATTTGCGTTAGCCAAAGAGTTAGTCATTGACGGGTGCCTTGCGCCGTTCCGGGCCGTAATCCTTCCCATACGTGACAAAGCTCTGCACGAATGGGTCCTTGCTTGCCGTGACATCGACCCACAAGTCAAAACACTCACCGCTGCCTTTGCCTCTGCCATGGCTGTTTCATCCAGCCCCACTTCCGTCTGCTTTCAGTGCGGCCAGCCCGGCCACTTCATCCGCGAGTGCTCCCAGCCAGGCCCAGCGCCTCGCTCAGACCCGCCGATGCGACGGCCAAGAGGCCTTCTACGCCGTGTCCGCGTTGTGGGAAAGGTTATCACTGGGCCCGCGACTGCTGTTCCGCCCAAGGTTCCCAGCAGCCTTTAAACTCCCAGCGGGGCAGGCCTCAGCCCCACCCCCAAGAGGCCCCGAGAAAAATTCCCAAGCCATAATGTGGACAATGCCCATCACACGCCGCCAGAAACCCTCATTAGAGCTTAAGATTAATGGGCAATGGCTTGATGGGCTTCCGGATTCTGGCACTGAAGTCTCCTGTGTTCCCTTCGAAATCGCCGCATTCAATCACTGGACCCTCGAAACCGGCCCTCAAGTCATCGGTGCCACAGGAGCCGCTGCCTCCTGGAAAACATGCCAGCCTCTGCACTGGAGCAACCGAGAAGGCCACGAAGGCCAAATTCATCCACTCGTCCTTTCGTCAGTCCAGACCATCTTATGGGGGAGAGATGTTCTCAGCCAGCTAAAAGCCCGAATCACCACAGAAGCCTTCTCAGCTACACTGCCCCCCCCCCCCTTATAGGGGCCACTGCTCTCGTCGCAAAACCTGACCCTATCCCTCTGGAATGGGACACAGAGGAGCCCATCTGGGTCGAGCAGTGGCCCTTGCCAGCTCACAAGCTACAAGCTCTCTCTGCCCTCGTCGAAGAGCAGCTACAAGCAGGACATATTAAGCCGTCCACTAGTCCCTATAATTCGCCAATCTTTGTCATTTTGATCAACAAGCATATTAAGCCAATGGGATCACCTCAGCCAGGATGCCCGCATCCCACCGCAGTCCCCCAACATTTTCATGCAGCAACCATCGACATCAAAGACTGCTTTTTCTCTATTCCTCTTCATCCCCGAGACTGTCCGAGGTTCGCGTTCACAGTTCCACGCATCAACAACCAGGGTGCAGCACAGCGATTTCAATGGAAAGTATTGCCTCAAGGCATGCGCAACAGCCCTACTATATGCCAACTGTATGTCAACCATGCCGTAGAGCCACTACGCTCCAAGTTCAACCCGGAGCACACATACATCCTCCACTACATGGACGACCTCCTTTTGGCAGCAAGCTCCCATGCGCTCCTCAATGATCTGCTCTCGGCAACAATAACAAACCTCTCCAGCCTCGGGCTTACTGTGCAGTCTGACAAAATAAACCTCCAACCTCCTTTTCAATTCTTAGGCTTTCATTTTCACCAGTCCATTCAACCTGCGAGCCCAAAAATTCACGTCTCCCACAAAATGACACTCACTGAGCTCCAACGGCTTTGCGGGCAAATCAATTGGCTTCGATCAGCGCTCCCCATCACAACAGCGCAAATGCAGCCCCTCTTCTAGTTCTTGCAGACCAAGGATAGCCCACCAACTGCAGTTACTCGTAACATCACCATCACCCCGCTGCCCAAGAAGCCGTCCAACAGATGCCTCCAAAACGATGTTTGCTGCCATCATATACACTCCCGACAATCCTGAGCCGCGGCAACTGCTGTTCGCAAATGACTTTTCTGTTCAAGTAGGCGAACTTCTAGCCGTCGCTGCAGTCCTCAATATTCACCCAGACCAGCCTCTCAACATCTTTACTGACAGCCTATACACTCTTCAAGTGTGTCATAGCTTTCCACTTGCCACTTTCCTACCAAGTAACTCAAACATCGACCGGGCACTCGCCTTTGTGCAGTGACTGCTTGAAGAACGGCAACAGTCCTGGTTCATTGCTCATATCAGAAGCCACTCTGGCCTACCAGGACCGCTGGCTCAAGGGAATGACCTCGCTGATGCTTCTGTGTCAAGCCGCCAGGTAAACCCGGTCCTCCTACATGAAAACCCTGCCGACCGGCCTCGGCTTGGAGACTTTGTTAATCACGCCAAGCTCCTGCATTCCCAATTCCACTTCTCCCCACGGTCCATCCGGAAGCTCTTCCCAGACCTTCCCATTGAAACTTGCAAACACCTTGTGCAAGCGTGCCGGACTTGCGCACCATTGTTGCCACTTGGGCCTTTGCAGCCTCAGGGTGTTAACCCCCGCGGCCTCCGCCCCAACTCAAGGTGGCAATTAGATGTCACTCATGTCAGCGCCTTTGGCCGCCTCAAATATCTTCATGTAGCAATTGACACCTTTTCGCATCTGTGCTATGCAGTCCCTCTTGCGGGAGAAAGTGCTAAACACTGCGTCCAGGCGCTTCGCCAAGCTATTTTGTTCATGGGAATTCCATGGGATCTCAAGACAGACAACGGACCAGCATATCACAGTGCCGCCTTCGCCAGCTTCCTGCAGATGTATCACATCACGCATCATTTTGGCATTCCATACAATCCACAGGGGCAAGGAATCGTCGAGCGCACTCACCAACAGCTCAAGCTACTCATTCAAAAAGAAAGGGCCTCCTCTCCCCACAAGGCCCCAGCCGATGTCGTGACTGCCTGCCTCATTCATCACAATCTCCTAACCTTCAATGACCATGGACTCTTCCCCACCCATAAACACTGGGGACCCATGTGGCAGCCCTCGCAAGTTCCCCTCGTCCAATGGAAAGACCCTGCCACAAATCGTTGGCAAGATCCAGCTCCCCTCCTAGCACAGGGGAGGGGCTTTGCTTGCATCTTTCCAGATTCTGAGCCGCAGCCGCTCTGGGTTCCTGGGCATTGCATTCGGCCCGCCACTGACCCATTAGTTCCACCGAACGATCAGCACCCTATGCCTTCGGTGAGAGATAACATTGACAGTGGATACGGCCCAGAGGTCGCCCCGTTCACCCGGATCCAGCACCAGCCATCATCAAGGAACGCCCCTTCTTAAAACGTTTCAGACCCTTACCCCGCTCTCCTTACCCCCCTCATGCTGCCCGCTCGCCAAGTGTGGAGAGCGAGGAGTTTTCTCCACAGATGCCGCACCATCAGATGATGCCTCTACACAGCCTCGCAGCCGTTCTCTTCGTCCTGGCTTCCCTCGCTCTCCCAGCCGCTGCCAACCCGAGTCACCATCCCTTCAATTGGACCCTCTCCCTCTGGCAACAAAAAAGGCTCCTCGCCTTGAATGTAACCGCCTCCGCCCCCTCTTTCACTACTGATGTCGCCAACCTCACTGGACTCACGAACCTTCCGTCTTATGAGTGGGGGGGACACAACCCCGCTGCCACAGGTTTCTCCACCTACTCCAGACCGCACGCCTATAGCTTCTTGTCTTCCTCTCCTTACTTCTCCCCAACTACTCCTCCCCCTCGGGCGAGGGGTACAGAGGCATCACAGGCCCGTTTCTCTGGCAAGGCTTGGCGCGCGCCAGGCGCCGGTGTGCGCCGACCCTAATGGCGGGCACATGCATCCTGGCCAGATGCTATGTCGTCCGCTCACGGCTGGCCGGTCCTCGTGGTCTCTCCCCACCCCTCGTCCTATTCCAGTACCCGTCCTTATAACCTCCTTTTCCTCCTCCTCCTCATAATCCTTGTCTTTTGTTGCTGCGCACGCCGAGTTATTCACACCCACAGTGCACACCAAAACTTGTTGCCTCTATTACTTTTTAAAACAAAAGGAGCAATTGTTGCCACCTTTCTCCGCCCCTCCTCCCTTTTCAGCCCCCGCCGCCCTTCCCGCCAGTCCCGCCCATATTGCCAACCTATAATCTGCCCTCTTCCCCAGTAACTGCTTACCTCAGGTCTATCCATCAGTTTCAGCCTGTCCACAGCCGCCCCTTAGCCAACCCTCCCTTCATCACGCCCCTCCCTCTACCCACCCCTATATAGCTAAGTGTACTTCCGTAATAAAGCAGATCTATTCTTGCGCTCAAGCGGTCTCCGTGGTTTTTCCCCAACCGCGCATCCCCCATGCCTGGAGAACCGGTGCTCCCTCTTGGGGCACCCCCCCGCCGGCTGATCGGCAGGAGCAAGCCCCCCCGACTCTTGGGCCTGAGCGAGGACGAAACCCCCATGCTCAGCTACAAATTTGGATGCCTCTTATATCTTTTTCTTGCCTAAGTGTTTGAGCAAGTTTTGTTAACACAATGTCTTATAAGAACAGTGATAGTGGGCATCCTTTTCTAGTTCCCAGTCTTAGAAGGAAATCTATTTGAACTTCACCTTTGTATATGATTTTTGATGAGGGTTTTTCATATATACCCTTTATCATGCTGAACATGTTTGCTTCTATCCATATCTTTTGTAGTATTTTGATCAGGAAATTGTGCTATGTTTTGTCAAATGCTTTTTCTGCATCTATAGGGATGATCATGTGATTTTTTTTTCTTTCAATCTGTTTAAGATGTATAACATTGATTTATTTTCTTATGTTGAAGCATCCTTGCACACGAGGAATGAAATTCACTTGGTCATGGTGTAAAATTCATTTGACGCTATGTTGAATATGATTAGCAAGTATTTTTTTGAGGATTTCAGCATCTAATTTCATTACAGAGATTGATCTATGGTTTTCCTTTCTTGTGGTATCTTTCTTCGGCTTTGGTATTTGGTGATGCTGGCCTCATAGAATGAGTTAGGCAATGTTCCTTCCACTTCTATTCTTTGGAAGAGTTTAAGCAGGATGATGTTAGTTTTTTTTCTGAAGTGATTGGTAGAATTCACCTGTGAAATTGTTTCTGGGCTCTTCTTTGTTGGGAGGTTTTTGATGACTGATTCTATCTCACTTTTTGTAATTTGTCTGTTGAGCTCATCAATTTTTTTTGTCAATGCAGGCTGCTTATGTTTTTCTAGGGATTTGTTTATCCCTCTAAATAATCCATCTCATTGGCATATAATAATTCAAATTACCCTCATGATACTCATCATTTCTGAGGAGTTAGTGGTGATGTCCCCTTTCTCATTTTTTTATTTTGTGTATTTACATCTTCTCTCTTTTTTTCTTTGTTAGCTTATATAGAGGTTTGTCAATTTTATTGAACTTCTCAAAGAACTAGATTTTAGCTTTGTTTATGTTTTCTATTGATTTCTTATTTTTAATTTCATTTATTACTGCTCTAATCTTTATTATTTCCTTCTTTCTATTTCCTCAAGGTTTAGTTTGTTGTTCTTTTTCTAATTCCTCTAGGTGGGCAGTTAGGTCTTTGATTTTAGCTTTTTTGTTTTCATAGATGCATTAATGACTATGAATTTTCCTCTGGTACTATTTTTCTGCATCTCATAGGTTTTGATATGTAGTGTTGTCATTTTCATTTGTTTCTACGTAGTTACTGATTCCCTGTGTATTTTCCAGATTAAACCACTCTTTGTCTAAGAGTGTATTGTTTAACTTCCATATCTTTGTGCCTATTCTGGTTTTCTGGTCCTTACTGATTTCCAACTTCGTTCTTTGTAAAGTTTCAATCTTTCTGAATTCAATGAGTGTTGTTCTGTGTCCTAGGATGTGGACTATATTGGAGAATGATCCATGTGCACTCAAGCAGAATGTATATCCTGCTGTATTTATGTGTAGTGTTCTGTAAATATCTAATAGGTATAGATCTTCTAATGCATTATTCAAAGTGTTTGTTGATTTATGATTCTCTTTTGAGATGTTCTATCTAATGGTGATAATTGTGTATTTAAGCCCCTCTCCCTCATAACTGTAGAGGCATCTATTTCTCACTTAGTTTTTCTAATATTTGTCTCATGTGTTTTGAGGTATACTAGTTAGGTGCATACATGTTTATGATTATTCTTTCTTCTTGAAAGATTACCACTTTTATTAATATACCATGCCCATCTTTGTCTCCTAGAATAGCATTTAAAGCCTATTTCATCTGATATTAGTATAACTATTCACACCCTCTTTTGGTTATTGTTTGCTTGATAAATTGTTTCCAACCATTGACTTTAAGCCTTCTTTAATCACTAGGTCTAAGGAAGGTTTCTTTTAGACACCATATAGATGGACCATTTTTCCTTATCCATTCTGCCAGTCTGTGTCTCTTGTTGGTGAGTTTAGTTCATTGTCAATTATAGTTATTGTTTTCATGGAATTACTTAGATTAGTCATATTTTCTTGGGGTTGATATATGTCATATATCATTTTCATTACTCTTTTTGTCTTTTTAGTTGTTCTTACTCTATCCTCCATCTCTTGCTCCCTTGTTTTTTTCCTTCCAACATGCAGAAGTCCCTTTAGTATTTCTTAAAGTGCAGGTTTCTTATTGAAAATACTCTCTCAGATTCTGTTTGTATGTGAATACTTTTAACTTTCCCTCATTTTTGAATGCCGGTTTTGCTAGATAGAGAATCTTTGCCTGGAAGTTTATCTTTTAGCACCTTGACTATGTCATACCACTGCCTTCTTGCCTCCATTATATTCCCTTTTATGAGATGGTTTCATTTCTCTAGCTGTTTTCAGTGTTCTTTCTTTGTCTTGAGCATTAGACTATTTGACAAGTAAATGTTATGGAGTAGGCCCATTGGGATTTATACTGCTTGATGTGTGCTGTGCTTCTTGGATATGTGCATCCATCTCCTCTACTAGGGTTGGAAAATTTACAGCCATTATTTCCTCCAACACTCCTGCTGTCCCTTTTCCCTTCTCTTCTCCCTCTGTGCTACCTATAATGTGTAAGTTTGTGTATTTCTTGTTGTTATCCAAGTCCTTCACTCCCTGCGGATTTTTTCTTTTTATCTATCTGTTTCTTATCTGTTTGTTTTCAGTTGTACTGTCTTCCATGTCGCTAATTCTTGCCTCTGCCTGATCAGTTCTGCTGTTGTGTACTTCCACCATATTTTTGATTTCTTGGATTGTGCCATTTATCACCATCATATCCATTATCTTTTTCTGTATGTTTACAATTTCTTCAGTATGTTCTCACAGTTTCTTAATGTCCTTAATCTCTTCCTTTACTTCATTAAGTTGATTCATGATATTTGTTTGGACTGCTCTAATTAGTTGTTGCATGTTTGGCATCTCCTCTTGTTTTGTTTTTTTCATTTGTTCATTGGACTGTGCTTTTCTTCAAGTTTCTTAATATGGCTTTTATTTTTTATTTGTGTCTAGTCATCTGTTTATCTTGATGTGTTTATTCAGTTGATTGGCTTCTCTCTCTGGTCTATAGTTATATTTTTTTGTTTCAAGTATGATAAGGTTTCACTTTGCCACTTCATTCCTCTCTTTTTCTTTTTCCTTTCCAATGTCTGTGTTCCCATGAATAAAATGTTAGTACTAAAGAAATAGGTAGATATAGGAAGAGAAATGTGTAATAGTAATGATAATCATAAAGATGTAGGCAATTGAATAATTAACCTGAGTAAAAATACAGAAGAATAAGATTAGAAAAGTGGAATAGAAGAAACATGAAATGGAATGGAGAAAAAATATAGAATGAATTAAAAGTCCAGAATGATAAAAAGAGGAGAAAGAAAAAGTAGCAGAGAGGAAAAAAAAAATTAAAAAGAGAAAATAAAACCTGGTTAAAGTTGGAGAGAGAGAGAAATGAATATAAAATAACTGAAGACCAGACACAAAGAAGTGGAATATAAGAAAAACGGAAACCAGAAAATATAAGGATGAAGGTCAGAAAAGATATAGCATAGATAGAGAAAATTGGGAATCAAAAGAAAAAGAAAATAAAAATTAACTGACAAACAGAAACAAAGGAAGGGAAAATACAACAAGTATTCAAGACAGCAGCTAATCATTTTTTTGTTTTCTTTTGTTTTTTAAAGAAAAATAGGAAGAAAGCAGTAAAAGGCTCAAAAGGCAAAGATAAACATGGAAAAACAACCTTTTCTCTTGGACCTCAAGTGATTTTCTCAAGCTGTTGCTATTCAACAGTTACCCTGCAGCCTGTCCTCTGCAGATACTAAATGAGGATTTTGTGAGTAAAATAAGGAAAGTAAAAACAGAAACTTTTTTAAAATATAAGAGATCCAATAAAAGCTTATACAAAAGGATATCAATATGCTCCCTGCCATAAAGTTTCACTGAAAACCTTGTGTAGTTTCTAAGAGAGGAACTGGTGTAAAACCAGGGGCCTTATATTTACTATGCAGGAGCTCTTTCCCTGAGAAAAATGTGCCTTTTTAGGAGTCTTAGGCTTTTCAGAAACCTATCATTTCCTGTTATCTATGACAACTCTCTGATATAATTCCTCATTTTACCTAGATTGCTGATTGTGGCAGTCAGTCTCAGGAGATCCCACTCCACTATTCCTGTCACATCAAAGTCCCTTCTGACACCAAGTGGGGCTTGGCTGACTAAAATAACTGCAAAAAAACCACCCTCCACCTTCTCTGACTGACCGTCTTCCCCCAGGGACATTCCCTCCACACTCCTTTTGGAGGAAGAAGCCGGTGGTTCTACTTAGTCTGTTTCTCCTGTAGGTGGACACTTCCAGCCACAAGTGGGAGAAAGTCAAGATTTTTACCTAGCTTCCTTTTCTTTCTTTGTTGGCTTCTTTTTCTTTCTATCACCCTCCTAGATGACCCTGGGCTTCTCTCTATATATATCTAGAGGTGTTGGTGGGGAGGAAGATGTCTGTTCTCCTCTTAGTCATATACCATTTGCCAGTTTTACCCTCACCTGATATTTCAGGGATGAGGGAGGGGAGCCCTTCCCAGCAACTGGGAGGAAGATCTTCCCTGTCAATGACTCTCCTTTTAGTTGTGAAGGAAGCAGAGTCCAAGTCTACTCTACCCCTAAGCAGTTCACCAAGGCAACCATAGATTCCCTCTCAGTTGTTTTAGAAACAGCTAAGCTTTATCTGATATGTAATAGAGGAAAATTTCTATATTTATGTTATTAACCACAATCCTCATCTACCACTGAAATCATTATGTGATACATTCCTGGATTATCCTCTAACAACTTTTTTTAATTATTATTTAAAGAAGCTTTAGATTATATACATGCTGCATAAAAAATGTAGAGGATTCCCATATTTCTCACCCTATCTCCTTTCCACAATTTCCTACATTAACAACATCTTTCATTGGTGTGGTTCATTTGTAACACCTGATGAATACATATTGAAATATTGAAGCATTGCTAATAACCATGGACTATAGTTTACATTACAGTTGTCTGTCTTCTAAATAACATTAACCTTTTTAAATCCTCATTTCAACAATACTCATATTCATAAACCAGCAGTGTTAGTTATACTCACTTTAAAGTGTTACCATCAACTCTATCCATTTCCACATATTTACAATCAATCTCATTAAACACTCTACATACATTCAGCTTCAACTCCTGCTTCTTAACCCACATTCTGTCTCCTACTAACGTATACTCCATAGTTTAATTTCATAAATTTGCTCCTTGTGTTTAGACCACATCAGTGGAACTGTACAATAGTCATCCTTTTTGTCTGGCTTATTTCACTCAACATAATATCCTTAAATTTCATCCGCGTTGTTATATACATACCATCCCTATTTCATTTCTTCTTACAGCCTAATAGGCAGTACTTCATAATGTGTATATATCGTATTTTGTTTATGAAGTCATCAATTGAGGGGTACTGAAGTTGTTTCGATCTTTATGCAATAATGAATAATGACCCTATGAACATTGTTATGCAAATATCCACTTACATTATTGATTTCAGTTCTTCCAAATATGTTTCTGGTAGCAGGATTGCTGGATCACAAGGCAGTTTTATATTTAGCTTCCTGAGGAACCAATAATCTACTTTCCAAAGAGGCTTAATTATTTTACCTTCCAACTAAGACTGAAGGAATGTTCCTATTTCTTTACATCTCCTCCAGCACTTGCAGTTTGCTGTTTTTCTCTTTTATCATATTGAAAGGTATGAATTGATATACCATATTGAAAGGTATGAATTGATATATCATTTCAGTTTTGATTTGCATTTCCCTAATAGGTAGCTATGCTGAGTGTCTTTACTTGCACTTTTTGGTAATTTGTATTTCCTCTTTGTAAAAATGCCCACTCATGTCTTTGGCCCATTCCCTGCCCCCATGCAGCTTTTTGCTTGCTGTCTGCTCTCTGTGTGCATTGACTATGCATTCTTCTGCATCTGTATTTATTATTTTTATTTATTTCCCTCCCCCACTAGAGCCTTGCTTGTTGTCTGCTCTCTGTGTCTATTCACTGCGCGCTTGTCTGTGTTTTTGCTTTGTCTCTTTTTTTTTGTTTTGTTGCACCACCTTGCTGAGTTGGCTCTCTGCAGCATTTGCAGGCTGGGCAGCTCTCTGTGGTTCTTATGGACTTGTGGCACTCCATAGCACTTGTGGGTAAGCCTGCTTTCACAAGAAGGCCCCAGGATGTGAACCATATGGTAGATGGGAGCCCAAATGATTAAGACACAGCTGCTTCCTTTTTGCCCATTTTTTAATTGAGTTGCTTTTCTTTTTTATTGTTAAGTTATGTGATTTCATTCTATAACATGGAAATTAAACCTTTATCACATATGTGGTTTCTCAATATTTTTTCTCATTAAGTAAGCTGTCTTTTCAACTTCTTAACAAAGTCATTTGAAGCACAAAAGTGTTTAGTTTTGAGGAGGTCCCATTTAATCTATTTTAGTCTTTAATTGCTCTTGCTTTGGATGAAAGTTAAGGAACCACAATCTATCACAAAATCTTGAAGAAGATTCCCTTTATTTTCTTCTAGGATTTTTATGGTACTGGCTATTGTACTTAGGTCCTTGATCCATTTTTAGTTAATTTTTGTATAATGCATGAGATAGGAATCCCCTTTCTTTCTTTTAGATATGGATATCCAGCCTTCCCAGAACCATTTGTTGAATGTACTATTCTGACCCAGATGAGTGGGTTTGACAGCCTTGTCAAGTGAAGGGGGTAGGGGGTATATGGGGACCTCATATTTTTTGAATGTAATATTTAAAAAATGAATAAAGACAAAATAAATCAGTATCTTACCAAAAGTCACAAAAAAAAAAAAAAGAATCATATGACCATAGATATGAGAGTCTATTTCTGAAGTCTCAGTTCAATTCCATTTGTCAATCTGTTCATCTTTATGCCAGTATCATGCTGCTTATAGCCACTACAGCTAAGTAATATGCTTTAATGTTGGGTAGTAGAGTTCTCCAACTTTGTTGTTGTTAAAGATATGTTTGGCTATTTGGTGGCCTTTACCATTCCACTTAAATTTGATAAATGGCTTTTCCATTATTGAAAAAAGGGCTGTTAGAATTTTGATTGGGCTTGAACTGAATATGTAAATCAGTTTAGGTAGAATTGTCATCTTAATAATATTTATTCCTCCAATCCAAGAACATGGAATATCCTTTCATTTATTTAGGTTTTATTTTGTTTCTTTTAATAATGTTTTATAGATTTCTGGATTTTTTTTAGGTATAGGATAATATAGTCAACTAATAGTAGAATATTACGTCTTCCTTCTCCATTTCAGGGTCTTTTATTTCTATTTCTTGCCTAATTGTTGTAGCTAGAACTTCCAGCATAATATTGAACAATAGTAGAGATAGTGGGCACCCTTGTCTTGTTTCTGATCTCATTGGGACACTTTGTGCAAAGTTAGCTGTGTTCTTCATATTTGCCCTTTATCATATTTTAAAAGTCCCTTTTAATTCCTACCTTTCAGAGTGTTTCTATCAATAAAGGATGTTGTGTTTTGTCAAATGCTTTTTCTGCTGCATCAAAGAGAAGATCACATGACATATCTTCTTCAGTTTATTAATGTGGTGTAGTACACTGATTGGTTTTCTATTGTTGAACTACACTTGCATACCTGGTATAAAACCTACTTGATAGTGGTCTATAATTCTTTTAATGTGCTGTTGGATTCAGTTTGCAAATATTTTGTTGAGGATTCTTGCATCTATGTTCAGTATAGAAATTGATCTACTATTTAATTATTTTCATCAGATGCTTACCTGATTTTTGTATTAGGGTAATGTTGGCTTCAAAGAATGAGCATTCCCTCCTGATCAACTCTTTGGAAGAGTTTGAGCAAGACTGATAATGGATTTTCTTTAAATGGTATGTAGAATTCACCTGTCAAGCCATCTGGTCCTAGGCTTTTAATTTTAGGGATGTTGTTCATGGATGTTTCAATTTGTTTGTTTTGATTCATTTGTTGAGGTCTTCTCTTTCTTCTAGGGTCAGTTTGAGATGTTTATGTCTTTATAGGAATTGCCCATCTCATCAAGGTATTACAGTTTTTGGTGAATAGTACTTCATATTATCCTCATAACCTCTTTTAATTCTGCAGTGTCATTGGTAGTGTCCCTCTTCTCATTTCTTATTTAATTTATTTGCATAGTTTCTCTTTTTTTCTTTGTTATTCTAGATAGATAAGAATTTGTCAATTTTTTTGATCTTCTCAAAGAACCAGTTTTTGCTTTGTTGGGTCTCTATTTTTAATTCTCTATTTCATTTATTTCTGTTCTCATCTTTGTTATTTCTATCTTTTTTGGGGCGGATTAGTTTGCTGTTCCTTTTCTAGTTCCTTCTGGAGTGTGGTTAGATCTTGGATTTAGCTCTTTCTTTTTTAATGTAAGCATTGAGAGTTATAAATTTTCCACTCACCACTGTCTTCATTGTATCCCATTAGTTTTGACATGTTTTATTCTCACTTCATTCACTTTGACATATTTACTCATTTTTCTTGCCATTTCATCTTTGACCTACTAGTTATTCAAGCATGTATTGTTTAATCTTCATATATTTGTGAATGTTCCCTTTTTCCCATTATTGATAACCATGGTTTCATTATATACATACATAAATTAATTGACATATAACTTACTACCTGTGTTCTTTACTGAAAACAGATAAGATCCATGAGCACTTTAAAAGAATGTATATCCTGTTGTTTGGAGTGTAGTGTTCTATAAATATCTATTATCTCTAGATCATTAATGATATAATTTAAGCTCTTTGTTTCCTTAAACTCTGTCCAGAGCTTCTATCCATGGCTTAGTGGGTGGGGAATCTCTACTATTTTGTAGAGATGTCCATTTCTCCCTTCAGTTTTGCCAGTGTGTGCTTCATGTATCTTTGAGCATCCAGGTTAGGTGCATAAATATTTATTCTACTTATTTCTTCTTGTTGAATTGCCATTTTTTGTTAACATATAGTGGTCTTTTTCTCTTATAACAGATTTGCATTTTAAAATCTGTTTTGTATCTTATTTTCACCCCTCCTGGTCATTTTTTGGTTACTATCTGCATGGAATAACTTTTTCCAACCTTTCATTTGAAACTTGATTTTGTTTTACACCTGAGGTGAGTCACTTGCAGATAGTATATAGATGGCTCATTTTTTTTTTATCCTTTCTATCGGACAATGTCGTATGATTGGGAAATTCAATCTGTTAACATTACTGTGATGGCATTACTTAATTTTTCTATTTTATTCCTTTGTTTTCTATTATCATATCTTACTATTGTCTGTCTTTTAAAACTTTTAGCTACCTTTACTTATAATCTTCATTTGTATACACTTCTCTAAACCTCTTAAGCTGGTCTTTACCTTTCAGGCTGTAGCACACAGTTTAGTATCTATTGTAAACTCATCTATCACTGACAAACTCTCTCAGTTTTTGTCCATGAAGACTTTAACTCATCCTCATCATTTAAGGACAGATTTGCCAGATAAAGAATTCTTGGCTGGAAGTTTCTCTCTTTTAGTACATTTAATACATCATAACACTGTCTTCTTGCCTTGATGGTTTCTGATGAGAGATTGACACTTAGTCTTACTAAGACTCTTTTGCAAGTAATACATTACTTTTCTTTAGATGATTTCAGAATCCTGTCTTTATCTTTGGCATTAGACTATGAATATTAGGTGTCTTTGTTTATGTAAATTTGTGTTTATTCTATTTGGGCTGTGTTGTCCTTCTTGAATATTGATATAAGCATTGGGAAATTTTTGTTCATTAATTCCTCAAATATTCCTTCTATCCCTTATCCCTTATCAGTTCTCTTTTCCATCTAAGATACTTATAATGCATATGTTTGCATATTTTGCACTGTCATTCAATTCCGATACACTGTTCAATTTTTTTCCATTCTGTTCTCTTTCTTTTCTTCTGTCTTTCAAGTTCAGATGTTCTGCCTTCTAATTCATTAATTCTGTCTTCCACCAATTCAAATGTGCTGTTAAATGCCTCTAATGTACTTGTAATCTCATTGATTTTGTCTTTAATTCCCACAAGCTGTTCTTATTCTTTGCAATCTTTCACTCGTTCTTTATGTTCACTTATTCTTTTTAATATCCTTTATCTCTTTAGTCATATTTTCCCTCAACTTCTTGAATTGACTTAATAGATTTATGTGAACATCATTGATTAGTTTTCTTAAATCCTGCATCTCATCAGGATTCATGGTTTGTTCTTTTGACTTGCCTATTTCTTCCTGCTTCTTGGTATAGACTGTATTTTTTGCTAATATCTTGGCATCTGATTATGTTGCTTACTTACTTTCTTGGCCTATCTCTCTTGCCAAACAATTTTGTTTTATAACTCTTATTTTTGGTTCAATCTGTACTAAACATTTAAGATTTCCCTTTTTAAGTATGAAATTAGGGCCAGAGAATCATTAATGGGGCACAGACCAGATCAGCAGGGTCTTGGTAAGAAAAGCTCTCCTTGTCTTTTGTCACTTCCCAACTGGCCAACAGATAGTGGTCTTCGGAAACCTTTCTTCAGAGATGAATTTACAAATTCCACTGACTGGATTTTCTGAGGCAGTGATTTATAACTGGGCTATGCTGTTTAAACTCATTTAAGAGAAACCATACTCACCCTACAGCTCACACATTCACTTCCCAAAGAGGAAGATGTCTTTTTCACTCTCTATTGGCTCCTCAGGTGCCTGCTTTACTGAAGCTACTCACCTTGAGGGTTGATGATGGACTACATTTCCTGCCATGAATGTCAGTACCTCACTTGGTACTTGGGTCTCTTTGTTATTCTGTCCTTATCCATGCTAGACATTATATGCTGTACTTTCCTGGTCTGCAGATCACCAAAGCAGGTCCCTCAGACAACTTCTGCTGTTTCTTTCATTTTTTGTAAGGGAGCAGCGCATTGCCTGACCTATTCCAATGTCATCTTCCTGGCAAACTGTAATTTGAAAAATGGAAAAACTTAATTCATAGAAATCTAAAAATGAATACACATCAAACATATCTACATTCCTTCACTAATAAGAACATCAATAATGTAATAATACTGCTTCAAAGAGAATTTAAGTTGGTGTATAGAATTTATTACAAAATGTACAAAATAAAGTTTTGTTTCATTTTTCTTTTTTAAAGATAATAGGCATTTAGACAAATCAAAATATCAACAGCGTAAGGTTTAATATGTTGCCTGTTTCTGAAAACATGAAACCCAGATAGGTAGCAGAACATTGCCAGCACTACAAAGGTGCCCTTATGCTGTCATCTAGTCACTATCAATCCTATAAAGGTAACTCTTGCAGCAAAGATTAACTTATGTAGTAGGCAATTTTGAAATTAGGGTTATTTTACTATAAATGCATAAATACATTACTTGCATGTGTTCTATGAACTTTAACAAACATATATTGTGTAACCACAATCATGCCACACAACTTTCCATCACCCTAAAAAAGTTCCTTTAAATACTCTGAAGTCCATCACCTTCCTTTACTCTCAATTCTGCAAACAGACATGTGTTCTCCATTGCAATAATTTTTCACTTTCATGTGATCAAAGTGGAATCATATGATATGTAACCTTTTGAGTATGACTTTTTCTACTCAAACATAGTTCTTTGAGACCCATCTTTTTATTTGAATGTATCAACAGTTAGTACCTATTCATTACAGAGTTGTATTCCTTTGTACCAATGACCTCAGTTAGCTTGTCCATTTCCTGGTGGATGGACATGTGAATTCTTTCAAATTATGGAATATAGACATCAGCACACAGTTCTCTCTGGACATATGTTTTAATTTTCCTGGGTAAATAACAAAATATGAGATTATGGGGTCATAAGGTAAGGGGTTTCACTTCATATGAAACTGTCAGATTTTTTTCTAAGTGGCTGCATCAGTTTGCACTCTTATCAGCAATTGTTGAAACTTACATTCTTGTAAGATTTTGTATTATTAGTTATTATGTATTTGAATTTTAGCCATTTTAAAAGGTGTGTGAAGTAATATTGTGGTTTTGTTTATTTATTTATTTATTTTACCTTCTTTATCTTTTTTAAATGTTACATTCAAAAAGACAAGGTCCCCATATATCCCCACCCCCCTCACCACACTCCTCCCACATCAACAACATCTTTCATCATCGTGGCACATTCATTGCATTTGGTGAATACATTTTGGAGCACAGCTGCACCACATGGATAATGGTTAACATTGTAGTTTACTCTCTCCCCTATTCCACCCAGTAGGCCATGACAGGACATACACTGTCCAGCATCTGTCCCTGCAGTACCAACCAGGACAACTCCAAGTCCTGACAATGTTCCCATATCATAACTCTTCTTCCCTCTCCCTACCCTCAGTATCTAAATTGGCCACTTTCTCCACATCAATGCTACAATTTATTCTATTACTAATCACAATAGTTCCATAGTAGAATATCAGTATGTCCACTCTAATCCATACTCTATTCCTCCATCCTGTGTACCCTGGAATGGTTGTGTCCACTCCACATCTATATCAAGAGGGGGCTTAGATTCCACATGGGTGTTGGATGCAATTCTCGTGCTTGCACTTGTAGGCACTCCTGGCTTCCTGGTGTGGTAGTTGACCTTCTTCACTTCCCTGTTAGCTGGACAGGGTAAGTTCAATAGACCAGAGGGTAAGAGTTGCAAGTCTGCTGAGGCTCAGGTTCTGGCTGTCACATGGACAGTCCAGAGATTCAGGTCTCCTGAGTATACACCAACCCCAGCATCAACCACAGTTCCAGTAAAAGTAACAAAAGAGACATGTATAGAAAGGTCATATCTGAGTCCAATTCCATCCCATTCAGGAATACACACTCCAAAGTAGGGCTAACTGACATGGCACTGAAATCCAGAGTGATCTGCCATGACCATAAAACCTGCTGAGGTGTGATTAAGTCTGACCTCTCTGATGCCCTCCTGACTCTTTTTTTTGAGACTCATAGCAAAATAAAATCATTTGTCCTTTCCATTTCCCCCTTTTGTCCAAAGTCACAAAGCAGTTTTAATAACTGATATTACATGTAGGTTGAGATATTCTGCTGGTCTGAGTTGATCCTTTTATTCAAGGCCTTTTTCTAGTTACATCATCAACTGGTTCTTGGTAGTAATCTCTCAGTGCCAGGGAGGGTCATTCCCAGAAGTAATGTCACACACTGAGGGGCAGGTAGTACATTTACATGTTGCGTTTCGCTTAAAGAATGGCCACATTTGCGTAACATGGAGGCTCTCATGAGGTAACTCTTAGGCACCCTGCAGCTCTAGGCCTAGTACATATTTCTGGCACACAGGCTTACAATCATAGCCATCAGTATCAAGGGCTCATTGTTGGACCATCCTTCTTTATTGGTCTTTGCCATTGCACTTGGGAGATTGTTGCTGTTCCATTGGGGAATGTGATAGAGCTCCTCTGGCCAGGAACTCAGCACTTGCTCTGTTATAATTTTTAATTGAAACCACTATGAAAATATTCAAACATTTTTCTGTACCCTGTATACATGCCTTGGAGAACTCCCTCCCAACCATGTGCCCCCTATCAATAAAATACCACACCCATGTTCTTCCCCTGCCATAGTTGAACCTCTCTGTGGTCTGAAACTTCATTAACAATGAAGCCTAATATATTGCCAGGATCAATTAATAGTAAAAGGGAATATAGTGATGGGCTTAAAGGTTAGATTTAGAATACATACTAATTTAGAAAAAGTATATAAAAAATAAATTGGGGTAGCAAAAAATGAAAAAGTGAAAAAGCTTTGTTTTTGGCATTTTTCCTTTCATCACTGTTATAGGTGTTGCCCTGTGTGTACAGTGAGTGGCAAGGCAATTTCTTCCATTTATTCCTGTGTCTAAATTTTTTTTCTACTTACTAAGTTTTTCTTCACAAAAGTTTTAGATCAGAGTAATTCACAAATACAATATATGGTACTGCTACATATCCAACATCAAACCCTTTGTCCCTTCCAAAGCAATAATCTTTTTACATGTTCATATTATATTTGCTGCAGCTGATATACTGGTATTGAAACAAGAGCTTTCAAACATGGCTCCATTTTTGGTTTCCATTACGGTTTATATTTTAGACTATACAATTTTCTAAAATTTAGTTATCTTATGTTATACATTATGGTTTACATTTTAGCCTATATACTATTATACGTTTTTGTTGTAATTTAACATGTCCTATATCCATCATTGCATGATCTTGTAGAACACTTTCATTGCCCTACAGTTACACTGTTTGCATCTATTCAAAACCTCTTTCCCCCACTCCTCGGGGCCCACAGTGACAACCAATCTTTATTACTTGAAGGACCATATTCAGAGATACTTGCAGCAATGTTGAGGGTTTGACATACTTGACTGTCCTAACCCATTGGGAGCCACCAATTCTCTGGAGAGATACAATTCCCTCTGTTTGAGAACATCAGTCCTCCCCAGGATGTGGGTATACCTTCACTCTTATTGTATGAGTCTCCACCCAATGATATAACCCTCTATGACAAAATGAGCACTCCCACACTCCCTAGAAGATTGCCCTGTGTCAATGCCCTCCTGTAAGCATCTTAAACAGGTAACCGTCCTTATTATATTTTCTAAAGAGTTTTTTTCTATATTATAGGTCCAACCACATACCTGAAAATTTCCTATGTTCAAATGTTTCCTCCACCTTCCCCCCAATTTCTTAGGCCATCCTCCCATCCTCCCATTCCTGGTCCCCCTCAAACCCACAAAGCCACATCCAAAGATTTCTCTATGCCCCCATTTTATCCCTTCTCTGTACAAATACTTATGTCCAGCTTGCTTATCATAGATTTCACCCATGTAGGTGTCAACTTGCAACCTTCCTCTACCCCCAAATTCCTTTAAGCTTATCATCCAGTGTCTAGCTCTCTGAGGCAGCTTTGCTTACTAGTTTCACATCAGAGACATCATGTAGTATTTGTCCTTCAATGCCTGAGTTGCTTCACTCAATATAAGATTCTCAAGATTCATCCAAGATGTGATAACATGTGTTTGTACTGTATTCATTCTTATAGCTGAGTAGTATTCCATTGTATGAATGTACGACATTTTATTTATCCATGCATCTGTTGATGAGTATTTGGGTTGATTCCAACTTTTGGCAATACTGATTAGTGCTGCTATGAACACTGGTGTGCATATATCATTTTGTGTCCTTTATTTTCAGTTCTACTGGGTATATACCCAGCAGTGGAATTGCTGGGTCATATGGCAAATCTATAGTTCATTTTTTGAGAAACTGCCAAACTGTCCTCCAGAATAGCTGGATCCTTCTGCATTCCCACCAGCGGTGGGTGAATGTTCCCATTCACCTACAACCTCTCCAGCACTTGTAGTCTTCTGATGTTTTGATAACTGCCAGTCTTATGGAAGTAAGGTGGTATCTCATTGTTGTGATTTGCTTTTCCTTAATAGCTAGTGATACTGAGCATATTTTCATGTGCTTTTTAGCCATTTGTATTTCTTCTTTGGAGAAGCATTTGTTCAAATATTTTCCCCATTTTTTAAATGGTTGTTTGTCTTTATATTTTCAAGATATAGGAGTTCCTTGTATCTGCAGGATATAAGTCTCCTATCAGATATATGGTTACCAAATATTTTCTCCAATTTTGTAGGTTCTCTTTTCACTTTCTTTACAGACTCCTTTGAGGTGCAGAAGGCTTTAATTTTAAGGAAATTACATTTATCTATTGGTTCTTTTGCTGTTCATGCTATTGGTGTGAAGTTCATGAAGCCATTTCCTATTACAAAGTCTTGTAAATGCTTCCCTATATTGCTTTCCAAGGTCTTTATGGTCTTGGCTCTTATATTTAGGCTTTTGATCCATCTTGAATTTTTGTATAAGGTTGTGAGATGGTAATCCTCTTTCATTCTTTTACATATGGATATCCAGTTCTCCAGGCACCATTTGTTGAAGAGGCCATTCTCTCTCAGTTGAGAGGGTTTGATGGCCTTGTAAAATACATATGGCTGTATTTATAAGAATCTAAATAGAACTTTCAGTTTGGTTCCATTGGTCAGTGTGTCTATCTGTGTGCCAGTATCATGCCATTTTCACTACTGTAGCTTTGTAGTATGTTTTGAAGTCAGGTAGTGTGATTCCTCCAATTTCGTTTTTCTTTGTCAAATGTCTTTGACTATTTGGGGCCTCTTTCCTTTCCAAAGAAATTTCGTAGTTAGTTTCTCTAGTTCCTTAAAGAATGCTGTGTTGATTTTTATTGGGATTGCATTGAATCTGTACATGAGTTTTAGTAGAATAGAGATCTTAATAATACTTAGTCTTCCAATCCATGAACAGGGAATATTATTCCATTTATTTAGGTCTTCTTTGATTTCCTTGAAGAGTGTTGTGCAGTTTTTCTGTGTATAAGTCTTTTACATCTTTAGCTAAATTTATTTCTATGTATTTGGTTTTTTAAATTTACTATTGTAAATTATTTGTTTCTTGTTTTCCTCCTCAGATTGCTCATTATTTGTGCACAGAAATGCTACTGATTTTTGTGCATTGATCTTGTAAACTGGGACTTTACTGAACACATTTATAAGTTCTAGAAACTTTGTGGTAGACTTCTAAGGGTTTTCTGTGTGGAATCATATCATCTGCAAAGAATGAAATTTTGACTTCTTCCTTTCCAGTTTGGATGCCTTTTATGTCTGGTTCTTGCCTCAGTGCTCAAGCAAGTCCTTTTAAGACTATATTATATAGAAGGGGTTTTAGTGGGTATCCTTGTCTTGTTCCTGATCTTAGAGGGAAAGATTTTAGGATTTCACCATTGTAAATGACGTTAGCTGTGGGTTTTTCATATGCATTCTTTATCATGTTCAGAAACTTTCCTTCTATTCTGATCTTTTGCAGTGCTTTTTATCTAGGAAGGGTGCTGTATTTTGTCAAATGCTTTTTCTGCATCTATAGATATGATCATGTGATTTTTTTCACTTCAATCTGTTTATATGATGTATTACATAATTGATTTTCTTATGTTGAACCATCCTTTCATACTAGGAATGAATCCCACTTGGTCATGGTGTATAATTCATTTATTGTGTTGATGAATACAATTAGCAAATATTTTGTTGAGGATTTTCACATCTAGGTTCATTAGAGAGATTGATCTGTAATTTTGATTTCTTCTGGTGTCTTTGTTTGGCTTTGGTACTAGAGTAATGTTGGCAGCAGAGAATGAGTTAGGCAATGCTCCTTCTGTTTCAATTTTTTGGACGAGTTTAAGCAAGATTGGTGTTAGTTCTTTGTGGAACATTTGGTAGAATTCATCTGTGAAACTGTCTGGCCCAGGGTTCTTCTTAATTCAGAGGATTTTAATGACTGATTCTGTTTCTTTGCTTATGATTTGGTTTGTTGAAATACTCAATTTTTCATTCGTCATTGTAGGCTGCTTATATGTTTTTAGGAATTTATCCATTTCCTCTAAATTGTCCTTCTTTTTGGCATATAGTTTTTCAAGGTATCCTCTTATGATAGATTATTTCTGTGGGTCAGTGGGTGATATCTCCTTTCTTATTTTGTGTATTTGCATCTTCTCTCTTTTTTTTTTTTTTGTTATTCTAGCTAAGGGTTTGTCAGTTTCATTGGTGTTCTCAAAGACCCATCTCAAAGAACAAGTGCTTTCTTATTTTCTATTTCATTTAGTTCTGCTCTGATTTTGTTCTCTCTTTCTTCTTCCTTTGGTTTAGCTTGTTGTTTATTTACTAATTCCTCCAAGTGTGCATTTAGGTCTTTGATTTTAGCTCTTTTTTCTTTTTTGATGTATGAATGTATGGCTATAAATTTCCCTCTCAGTACTGCTTTGCTACATCCTGCAAGTTTTGATAGGTTGTGTTATCATTTTCATTAGTTTCAAGGTAGTTATTAATTTCTTTTGAGATTTCCTCCTTGACCCACTCTTTATCTAAGAGTATGTTGTTTAACTTCCATACCTTGCTGCCAAATCTGGGTCTCTGAATCTTGCAGATTTCCAGCTTCATTCCACTGTGATCAGAGAAATTATTTTATATGATTTCAATTTGTCTGAATTCACTGAGACTTTTTCTGTGTCCTAGCATGTGGTCTATCTTGGAGAATGATCCATGAGCACTTGAGAAGAATGTATGTCCTACTGTATTTGGGTGTAAGGTTCTGTATATGTCTATTAAGTCCAGCTCCTCTAATATATTATTCGAAGTCTTTGTTTCTTTACTAATTTTCTTTTGAGATGTTCTGTCCAAAGTTGACAGAGGTGAATTAAAGTCCCCCACTGTAATTTTAGAGGCATCTATACCTTCACTTAATTTTTCCAGTGTTTGTCCCACATATTTGGAGGCACCCTTGTTAGGAGCATAAATGTTTGTGATTTTTCTTTATTCTTGAAAGATAATCCCCTTCACTAATATATAGTGTCCATCTTTGTTTCTCACAATTGTTTGCACTAACATCAATTTTGTCTGATATTAATATAGCTACTCCTGCCATTCTTTGGGTTATTGTTTGCTTGTAAGATTGTTTTACAGCCATTCACTTTCAACCTTCTTGAATCCCTGAGTAGACAGCATATAGATGGTTCATATTTACTTGTCCAATGTTCCAGTCTAAGTCTTTTGACAGGTAAATTTAATCCATTGACATTCAGTGTTATTACTTTCAAGGAATTACTTATAATAGACATATATTCTTTGGAATTTTGCTTGTCATATTTTGTTTGATTTTTTCTCTTTTTGTCTCTTTAATTGCTCTTATACTCTCCTCCAACTCTGTCTTTCCTGTTTTTTTTTTTTCTTTCTTCCTTCAGAACTCCCTTTAGTATTTCTTGAAGGGCAGGATTCTTATTGGCATACTCTCTTAGTTTCTGTTCATCTATTGCGATGGTTTGCTTGGTCGGTAGAGGTGGGGTCTGGCTGCGGACGAGGGGTCGGTCCAGCTCAGGACGAGGGGTTGGTCCGGCAGCAGACGAGGGGTCGGTCTCAAAGGGGTTGCATGGTTTGGCTGACGGGGTCGCCCGGCGAAGCCGGCGGCGAAGGGGTCGCCCAGAGAAGCAGGCGACGAACTGGGGACAAGGGAGGCCAGGCCCTTGTCGGGGGCTCTCAGGACTGGAGGGCACACGGCAGAAGAACTACCGCGGAGACAAGGTAAACACGCAAGTCCACTTTATTGAGGGAGAGGCAACAGTTTTATAGGGGCTGGGGAAGGCTGATTGGTCGAAGCCACGCCCTGTTCTGATTGGTTGCCGGAGAAAGGTCAGTGGGCAGTACTGGACGGGGGCGGGGTGGTGATTAGGGATTGGCTGTTGCTGCTGCTGGGGGAAGTGGCAGGGTTTAGGGATTGGTGGCTGCTGTTGCTGGGGTAGAGGGCAGACTTGAGTTTCCCGCCCATGCCTGGCTGTTGCTCCTGTCGGGGGGAGGGAAAAGGACAGACTGGATTTTTCCGCCCACGCCTGGCTGTTGCTGCTGTCGGGGGAGGGGAAAAGGGCAGACTGGAATTTTCCACCCTGCACCTGCGCAGGGAGAAAGAAGAAGAAGGGTGCCACCCCACAAGGCATCGTGTGGCGCCATCCGGGAGGAGGGGCGGCCACGGAAGCATGGCTGCCGAGAAGGGGAGACCCAAGGGCACTCTGCACCCATGCTGAGCTTCCTTCAGGGTTGGCGGTGGGCCCAACCAACCACCCTATTATGGGGGCAGCGGAATTAGGCCTACTGCGGCTGCTCCCCTCGCTAGGCCAGCAAACCACACTTCAGCCCGAGGGGTGACTGCAATCTATGAATATTTTGAACTCTTCATCATTTTCTAATGCTAATTTTGCTGGTTAGAGTATTCTTGGTTGGAAATTTTTTTTCTTTTAGTTCCTTGACTATGTCATACCACTGCCTTCTTGCCTCCATGGTTTCAGATGAGAAATCAGCACTTAATCTTATGGAGTTTCCTTTGAATGAGATGGTTCTCTTTTCTCTTGCTGCTTTTAGTATTTTTTCTTTGTTTTGAGCATTGGCCAATTTGACAAGTATATATCTTGGGGTAGGTCTGTTTGGATTTATGCTGTTTGGGGTGTGTTGTGCTTCCTGGACATTTACATCCATCTCCCTCAATCGGTTTGGGAAGTTTTCAGCCATTATTTCTTCCAACACCCCTTCTGTTCCCTTTCTCTTCTCTTCTTCTTCTGGGATGCCTATAATGCATATGTTTGTGAATTTTGCATTGTCATTCATGTCCCGTTGTTCCTGCTGGATATTTTCTATCTTTTTAACAATCAATTCTACTATCTGTTTGATTTCAGATTGTACTGTCTTCCACATCATGAATTCTTTCCTATGCCACTTTGAGCCTGCTGTTATTTGCTGAGAGTGTAGTTTTGATTTCTTGAATTGTGGTGTTCATCACCATCATATCTGTTTTCTTTTTCACTATGATTTCAATTTTTTCTGTGTTCTATCTGAGTGTTTTCTTCATATTCTTAATCTCTTCCTTCACTTCACCAAATTGGTCCCTAATACATATTTTGAGAGCTTTAATTACTTTTTCGATGTTCTGCTCCTCTTCCTGGTTTTTAGTTTGTTCATTGGATAGGGGCATGTTTTCCAGATTATTAGTTTGTTTGTAATTTTTTTTTTTTGCTGTCTTGTCTTCATTTAATCTTGATGGGCTTAATCAATTGCTTAAATTCTTTGTCTAGTTTAGGGTTTAATTAGTTGTTTTTGCATGCTTATTAAGTCTTTTCTTTGTCACTTTGTTCTTATTCTATTTCCTTTTTGTTGGCTAAGTTCACTTGGAGGAAAATATTAGGGCCAGAGAAAGCAAAAGGAATAAGAAAAGAAAAAGAATAATAGTAGTATTCATAGTAAATATTAACAGAAGAACCATGTGTGATCTAGGAGAATGGATATTAGACTCATGTAAGCTCTGTAGAGTTATAACAGTAAGAATAGTAGAGTACTTATAATGAGACAGTAAACTGAATATGGGGAGGAATATAGTGTGAATTTAAAAGGCCATTGTGTTCAGGAGAGAGAGAAAGAGAAAAGAAAGGACGATACTATAAAGAGTGAATATAAGACAGAAAACAGAACAAAGGTATTAGAAATAAAAAGTCAGAAAAATTGGGAGCCAAACAAGGAGAGGTGGAATGTAAGAGAAACAATAAATGATGGAGCATAGAAAGATGTAAAGGAAAGGGGATAGTGTTGGTAGCCAAAATCAATACACACCAAAAAGAGGAAATGGAGGATGAGGAAATATAGCAAATGTGAAGTGCTCCCTGTAGCACCTAAAAAATTAAATAAAATAAAAAAGAGGAGGCAGAAAGAAAGAAAAAAAAATAGACAAAGAGAGGGAACAAGGAAGAAAAAGAGGAAAAAAAGAATAAAAAGAGTCTTAGGGGGATAAAGAGGAAGGAAAAACAAGAAGACAAACCAACAAAATAACAGACAAAGTTTCAAGCAAGGAATCATCTTTGCAGTTAAATAAAGTGTTTAGAAATCTGAGGTTTCCCCTTTCTCCCTTCTTCACTTCCCTCTCTCCCAGAGCATCAGGAAATCTGCCTGAGATGTCCAGTAGGAGATTCAATTGGTCTTTGTCAAACCAGCTCAATGCAGAAAACAATGACTGTTAATTTCCAGAGAGAGAGAACCCACCCCTCACCAGGAACCCCAAGTATGCTATTGGAAGCTTGGAAACACGTCCTGCAGTCCCTCTCCCTTAGATTTGTTAGTGGAGGACTGTTCATTTTCTGACTCCACCTTCTCCCAGACCGAGTTTCCTGTCCCAGGGTATTTAGGTAAATTGGGCTTTCTCAGCAGATTTGCCACTCCTTTCTTCCCAGGCTTTCCCCAAGCCAGCTGGTGTGTTCCTCCAAGTGCAAAAAAAAAAAAAAAAAAAACAAGGGAGGGGGGTGGGAACTAGAAAATTGAACCCACACTCATTTGGACCCTCTGAACCTCCCACCAAATCCCTCCCACTCACAGAGTCATTCCAATACCAGAAGGCTAGGGTAATCCCAAACTTCTGGAAGCACTGTATTAGGGAAAGGCAGTCTCAGGGTTTGTAGGTCTGTGGAACATAGGCTATGGGGACTTAGGAGACATAGACCTGGGGACCATGCATCTGGGGATCATGGGGTTTGGGGATGCCACCACACAACCAACAGTTTTCAGGGAACACTAAGGGGAAAGTGTCCCACCTCCCCACAACTTCTGACCTCTATGCTAATAACCAACAATTCTACCTTTAGCAAGCACTACTTCTGTCACAGTCTCTCCAAATTGACATACATACACCTCCTGCCTTGCAAACCCCTGAAACAGCCCACTCCAGCAAGATTCCAACTTACTCAGCTGCTGCTTTGCAGGAGAGATTGTGAGGTGCACTTACTCATACCATCTTGCCCCACCTCCTCCATTGTGGTTTTAAATTCTATTTATCTATATTTCTTCTTTGCTGAAATGTCAATTAGTTTTGTGCATATTTTTGTTTTCCTTTTCTTTTGTATTCATATTCTTGAGTTTAAGAATTATTTATATATTATGGATACATGTTCTTTGTCAAATAGCTGTATGGTTCTATGCTTACTATAGATTTTTATAATATAATCTTCATATTAATGCCTAAGGTCTATTATGAGAGAATTTTTACATATGCTGAAAATAACAATTTAATGTTTCCTTTTTTGGCAAAAAGCTATCCAATCTTTTTTTTTTTTTTTTTAAGAATCATTAACCAAAGACTAAGCTTTCCCATGAACATTCATTAACATATTTGTCAAAAACTAATTGTCCATGTATATGTGAATCTATTTTTGAACTCTGTAGTTAGTTCCATTTTTCTAGATATTTAGCTTTTCAATAATATCATATTCTGTTGATTTTTTAACTTTATGATAAGTCCTTAAATCAGAAAATGTGAATCCACAATTTTATTCTTCTTTTTCAAATTAGTTTTGATTAGATTAGTTCTTAATTTTTAAATCTAAATTTTAGAATGAACTTTTCAATATCAGACAAAAAATTGCATAAATATTAATTTGGATTGCATTGAAGCTATTGATCAATTTGGGATTGCTTTCAATTGATAGAAAGGCTAAATGAGATGCTATTTGTATCATATGTCTTTAATCCTTTAAATTCAGATTCTATAACCATCATTACCTATTTGCTAAGTTAAGATATCTTGTTGTGGGGCCCAGAATCCATGTACTGTTCAAAATTTTCCCAGAGTTTCTTATTAAGATATTATATACATTTTTTATATTATACACATTTTTATGGGATCCCCATAAACAGAAAAGACCATAAAAAATTCAAAACATGTGACCTTAAATTCTACTAAATATCATATATTTCTATACTTAAACAAAAAATATTAAAATCATCTATCTAATATCCCATATCTCCTGATGATACTTATTATCCATAAACTCATGATATTTATATTTTATTTCCTCCAAGAAATTTTCACTAGATTAAATAATTTCTTATAATAATTAGAATTGTATCACTTAAACAATTTTTATATGATAATAGTAATTTTTATTAAACAATTATAAATTCTTACACAGGTTATAATTTAATATTATTCCATTATATACAACATTATGGATATTTTGAGGGAATTAAATAGGTTATATTATTAAGAATGGAAGGCATGTAACTGCAGGGGCCATAACAGAGAGGCAGATTTTGGGGGAGGGCATTCAACCAGTAAATTGGGAAACTAGGCACCGACTACCTCAGATGGAGAAGAAATCCAGGGAAGTGATTTGGCTGCCAGACCATTGCTCAGAGAATGAGGAAAGCCACTGGGTTAATAGACATGTCTGCTGGTATACAGCATGCCCTGGAGGGGAGTGGATCTGTGAGACAATCAGGTGTGATGACTGGCACCCAGCAGCTCAGGAAGAGAGAAGAGAAATGGTGCAAATGTGTGTGCTGCTGGCACTCTTGAGGGAAAGGGGAACTGCAGGGTAAGTAGAAGCAGGGGGCAGAGATGGGGTGGGTGAACCACAGCTGACCCATCTATCAGAAGAAGAGATGCCAGAACCAAAGTAGATGCAGAGAGAGGGGAAGGAGGGGCTAATTAGGCAGGCTGACATGCACCCATACACCCTGGAAGAGAAAGGGACCAGGGCAGTGAGAAAGTGACCCTACAGGCACTCAACTGGCCCAGGTGATGGGAACCTGGGAGAGTCAGCTGGTGAGGTAACAGGTTCCCGACTGGCCTGAGAGAGAGAGGAGATTGGGAGAGGCAGCTGATGAGTTGTCAGACACCCAACTATTCCAGAGCAGAAATGAGCCAAGGAGAGTGATCCAGATGGTTGTCAGGGACCAGCTTGCTCCCAGGAAGAAAGGATTCATGGAGAAGTTGCATAAAGTGGAACAACTAATTAAGGATGTACAAACAAATATCCTTAATCAACTCAATGCCATGTAGTAAGAGATAAAGGATATCAAGAAGAGACTGAAGGAACATATAGAAGAAATCAGAAACAGACATAAAAAGAAAACAGATCTAATGATGATGAAAGGCAAATTCAACAAATTAAAAATACACTGGAATGGGAGTGGATATGGCACAAGCAGTTGAGCACCCATCTTACACATGGGCAGCCCTGTGTTCATTTCTTAGTGCCTCCTAAAGAAAACAAACAACAATCCAAACAACAGGCAGAAAAACAGCAAAAACAACGAGATGAAACAACAAGCAGTCAATGAGCAAAAACAACTACAATGAGCAAAAACAAATGAGCAAGGTGCCAATCTGGCTCAAGCAGTTGAGTGTTCACTCCCACATGAGTGGTACTGAGTTCAGAAATAGACAATGAGCAAAAACTGTGAGCAAAAAAACCCAACCAAATAAAAAACAATGAGGAGACACTGAGCAGAAAAAAATATGCTAGAAGCACATAACAGCAATTTTGAATAAGGTAGAGGAAAGAATTATTTATGTTGATGATAAGACATCTAAAATCACACAGATAGATAACAAAATAGAAATAACTCAACAGAGACTCATGGAATTGAATAACAACACAAAACACACAAACATGTACATGATAGGTATCCCAGAGTGAGAATAGAAGGGAAAGTGAGCAGAAAGAGAATTGGTGGAAACAATTTTCAAATGCTTATAAACAACAGGAATGTGCATGCCCATGAAATGCATCACATTCCAAACAGAAAAAATCCTAGCAGGTCTACCCTGTGAAACGTAATTATTAGATTGTCAAACATTCGAGACAAAAAGAAAATCTTGAAAGCGGCAAGTGAAAAAAGATACATCGCATATAAGGTAAGCTCAATAAGACTAAATGCTACTTTCTCTTCTGAGACCGAGGTAAGAAGGCAGTGGCATGGCACAGTTAAGACACTAAAAGAGAAAATCTTCTAAGCAAGAGTTCTGTATCCAGCAAGATTATTAGTCAAAAATAAGGGCAAGTTCAAAATATTCACAAATAAAAAGAAGTTGAGAGAGTTTGTCACTATGACCCACTGTGTGGACTGGGCAAGAGTGTAAATTGCAATGTTAACATTATCCTTGTGCTGCAGTAATGCTCCAAAATGTATTCACCAAATGCAATGAATACCCCACGATGATGAAAAAGGTTGTTGATCATCAGAGGAGTGGGGTGAGGGGGATGGGGAGCATACCCCAAACAGAATAAATCTGAATAGACCTACCATGAGGACCTACTATTCAGAATCACAAATATCAGAGATAAGGAGAGGATTCTGAAAGCATCAAAGGAAAAGAAAAGAATCACCTACAAGGGAAAGTTGGTAATATTAAGTGCCAACCTGTCATCGGAAACCATGGAGGTGAGAAGAAAATGGTATGATGTACTTAAGGTAATAAAAGAAAGAATCTGCCAGCTAAGAATTAAATATTTGGCAAAAACAAATTTTATAGAATTTATTACCAAAAGACCAGAATTACAAGAGTTACTGAAGGAAGTGAGGCAGTTTGCAAGGAAAAAAACAAGAGCAAGAGATTTGAAGAAGAGTTTGTGGAAATGAAGATAATTAGGAAGGGTAAGCTAAAGAGAAAAGATACAGACAATAGGGCAATATGACAACAGAGAGCTAAAGGACAAAATGGTTGGAGTAAGTACTGCTTTTACAGTTATAACTTTGAATGCTAATGGATTGAACTTTCCAATTAAGACACAGACTGAATAGATTTTTAAAAAATGAGCTGTCTATATATTGTCTACAAGAGAACTGTCTCAGATGTAAGGACACAACCAGGTTAAAAGTGAAAGGTTGTAAAAAGATATTCCATGCAAATAGTAACCAAAAAATAAGCAGGAGCAGTTATATTAATAACAGAGAAAATAGATTTCAAATGCAAAACTGTTATAAGAGATGATGAGAGTCCTTACATATTAAATGGGAAATTCACCAAGAAGAAATAACTATATTAATATTTATGCACCTGACTTGAGTGCCCCAAGATATATAAGACACACACTGGCAAAACTGAAGGGGCAACTAGATGTCTCTACAATAATAGTTGGGGACTTCAATACATTACTCCCATTATTGGATAGAACATCTGGACAGAATATAAATAAACAGAGAACTTGAGTAATATGATAAATGAACTAGACCTAACAAACATCTATAGAGCACTATACACCAAAACAACAGGACCTACTTTCTTTTCAAGTGCTTGTGTATCCTTCTGTAAGACAGATCATATTTTGGATAATAAGACAAGTCTCAATAAATTTGAAAAGTTTGACATTGTACAAAACACTTTCTCTGATGATAACAATATGAAGCTGGAAATCAATAATGGATGGAAAAAGGACAATTTGTAAATGTATGAAGATTAAACAGAACACTCTTTATCAGTGGGTCAAAGAAAAATTGCAAGAGAATTCAACAAATATCTTGAGATGAAAGAAGTAGAAATCCTGAACAAACCAATCACAAGTGAAGAGGTTGGGAGTCAACAAAAATCTCCCAAAGATTTAAAACCTGGGAACAGATGGCTTCACAAATGGATTTAACCAATCATTCAAAGACAATCTAATACCAGTCTTGCTCAAGCATTTCCAAAAATGTGAACAGGAAATAATGCTACTATACTCTTTCTATGAAGTCAACATCACCCTAATGACAAAACTAGAAGAAAAGATGAAGATACTACAAAAAAAGAAAATAACAGGCCAATATTGCCAATGAATATAGATGCAAAAATCTTCAACAAAATACTTGAAAACAAATCCAAAAGCACATTTAAAGAATTATACACCACAATCAAGTGGATTTTATTCTAGGTATGCAACTGTGTTTCAACACAAGAAAATGAATTAGTGCATATATTAGTGCATATATTAAACACCTAGAGAAGTGGCTGTGACTCAATCAGTTGGGCTCCCATCTATCATATGGGGAGGTCCTGGGTTCATATCCTGGGGTCTCCTTGTGAAAGCAGGCTCACCTGCAAGCACCATGGAGTGCCTCCTGGCCCACAAGTGCCACAGAGAGCTGACTCAGCAAGAGGACGCAAAAAAAAAAGGGAAATAAGCCAAAACACAGAAGAGCATAGAGCAAATAGAGAGAGCAGGCATCAAGCAAACCACAAAGGAGGGGGTGGGGAATAATTTTTTTAAAAATGCAGACTCAGAAGAATGCACAGTGAATGGACACAGAGAGCAGAAAGCCAGCAAAAAAGCCATAAGCTGGGGGAAGGGGGGGTTGGAATTAAAAACAAACAAACAGCAACAACAAAAAACAAGAATTGTACTCAAAGGTGAAAAACTGAAAACTTTCCAGCTGAGAACAGGAACTAGAAAAGAGTGCCCACTGTTAACATTGTTATTCAATATTGTTCTAGAATTTCTCACTAGAGCAATTAGGCTAGAAAAATAAAAAAATAAAAGACACCCAAATAGGAAAGGAAGAAGTAAAACTTTCACTATTTGCTGATGATATGATCTCATATTTAGAATCTCCTGAAAAATACAAAACAAAACCACTAGAACTAATAGACAAGTTCAGCAAAGTGACAGGATAAAAGATTAATATGCAAAATTAATAATTTTCCTTTGCACTATTGATGGGCAATTTGAGGAAGAAATCAGAAAAAAAAATTCATTTATAGTATCAACCAAAAAAAATCAAATATTTAGGAATAAACTTAACCAAGAACATAAAGGTCCTATATTCATAAAAACTACAAAATACTTCTAAATAAATGCAAAACAAAGAAGACTTAAATAAATGGAAGGATATTCTGTGTTCATGGATTGGAAGACTATATATCAATAAGATGTCAATTCTAACCAAACTGATTTATAGATTCAACACAATACCAATATAAATACAAAGGACTTTTTTTTTTTTTGCAAAAGTGGAAAAGCTAATTTTCAAATCTATTTGAAAGGGTAAAGAGTTCTGAATAGTCAAAAATGTCTTTAAAAAGTAGAATGAAGTTGAAGGACTCTCACTTTCAGGCTTTAAAGTGTGTTCTTAGCTACAGTGGTAAAAATGGTATGGTACTGCCATAAAAACAGACACATTGACCAATGTAATGAAATAGAGAACTCAGAAATAGACTCTCACATCTGTAATCAAGTGATCTTTCACAAGGCTGCCAAGCCCTCCCAACTAGGCCAGAAGAGTATACTCAACAAATAGTGCTGGAAGAAAGAAAGGATCCCTATATCTCACACTATATACAAAAATTAACTCAAAGTGGATCAAGGACCTAATATAACCATGACAACCATAAAAGTCCTAGAAGAAAATGTAGGAAAACTTTTTGAAGAACTTGTTCTAGTCAGTAGTTTCTTAAACCTTACACATGAATCACAAGCAACAAAAGAAAAAATAGATAAATGGGACCTCTTCAAAATTCAACACTTTTGCACTTCAAAGGATGTTGTCAAAAGGGTGAAAAGGCAGCTGACTCAATGGGAGAAAATACTGGGCAATCACATATCTGGTATGTGTTTAATATCCATCGTATATAAAGAGATCATTTTAACTCAACAATAAAAATTTGTTGAAATTTTACATTGACTTTAATCATAGAACATGGCAATACTAGGAGATGCCATAGAAGATCTCCTGTATTCCAGGCAAACTCTTCTTTACCCCCATTATGTAAATGCAGTCCTATTTCCCTTTAAGGGTCAAGATCAATCACCCCAGCGACTACAGTAATTCCTTTCTTTGGCTGTTTATTCAGAGGTAAGAGGAGCCCAAAGTGGAGAGGTGACTGTTTTAATTTCCAGTTCAATGAAATCATTGTTGTATTCCCTGGTGACAACCATCCTCCTTTAGGGACTAAAGCTTGTAGACAAACAGTTTGAGATTGCAGGGACAGGATACAAAAATTTTCCTAGTGGTTCACTAGGAGTAATAGTGAGTGGCGCCACTCTCATTTGCACCCCTTTATTCCTAGGCCCATGGATCCTGGTTATGGTAGAAACAGCACCGTAGAGTAGATTCTGATTTAGAGCATACACAGCCTCCTGGAGAACATTATCGCAACCCTGCAAGGTATTACCACCAAATTGGCACTGTAATTGAGTTTACAAAAGGCCATTATACTGTTCTATCAATCCAGTTTCTTCAGGGTGATGGGGAATGGTATGATCAGTGAATTCCATGGGCATGTGCCCATTCCTGCACATCATTTGCTGAGAAATGGGTTCCTTGATTGGAAGCAATGCTGTGTGGAATGCCATGGCAGTAGATAAGACATTCAGTAAGTCCTTGGATGGTTGTTTAGGAAGAAGCATTGTGTGAAGGAAATGTAAAACCATATCCAGAGTATGTGTCTATCCCAATTAAAAGAAATGGGGAGAGTGTAAACTACAATGTAAACTATTATCCATGTGGTGCAGCAATGCTCCAAAATGTATTCACCAAATGCAATGAATATGCCACAATGATGAAGGAGGTTGTTGATGTGGGAGGAGTGGGTGCAGGGGAAGTGGCAGGTATATATATTTTTTAATGTAACATTCTTTAATCTATGTATCTTCAAAAAATACAATGAAAAGAAATAAAAGATGGGGTGGGGAGTTGGGTATGGAAATCTATTATGTTTTTTAATGTAACATTCTGTGTGATCTATTAACTTTAAAAATAATTTAAAAATAATATTTAATTAAAAAACAAAAATATAAAATAAGAAAAAAACAAAAAAAAACCACCAATAAATCACTGCCCCTTCCATGGTGGAAGTGTTCCAATGTAGTCAATGTGCCTCCAGGTAGCAGGTTGGTCACCTTGAGGAATGGTGCCATATTAGGGGCTGAGTGTCTCTGCTGCTGGCAGATTGGACACTCAGCAGTGGCTGTAGTCAAGTCAACCTTAGTAAGGGGAAGTCCATGTTGCTGAGCCCATGCATAACCTCTATCCCTACCTCCATGGTCGCTTTGTTCATGAGTTCATTGGGCAATGACAGAAGTGGTTGGGGAAAAAGACTGAGCATTGGCCACAGAGTGGGTCATCTTATCCATTTGATTACTAAACTCTTCCTCTGCTGAAGTTACCCTCTGGTGAGCATTCACATGGGACACAAATCTTTATATGTTTTTTGCCCATTCAAAAAGGTTTATCCACATCTCTTCCCTGAGCTCTTTGTTAACAATTTTCTAATTATGTTCCTTCTAATTCCCTGACCATCCAGCCAACCCATTGGCAATAGGCCATGAATCAGAGCACAAATGCACCTCTGGCCAATTCTTTCAAGCAAAGTGAACAATCAAGCACACTGCTCAAATTTCTGCCCACTGAAAGGATTTCCCCTCACCCCTGTCCTTCAGGGATGTGCCAGAAAGGGGCCGCAGTGTAGCAGCTGTCCACTTTCAGGTGGTACATGCCTATCATGCAGAACCATCTGTAAACCAGGCCAGAGTTTTCTCTTCCTCAATCAACTGATTGTAAGGGACTCCCCAAAAGGAGAAATCTGTGCAGCAGGAAAGAATAGGTATCATGGTAGGGGTGGTGACCATGGGCATTTGGGCTACTTCTTATGTAACTTACTTGTGCCTTCAGGACCTGCTCAAGCCTGTCTTGTATATACCACTTCCACTTTATTATGTCATGCTACTGTGCCACCCAACTTTATGGTTTGGTGTGTCAGTTGGAGTTGCTCATGATAGGCAGCTTAGGGCTCATAGTAATTTGGTGGCCCATGGTTAAGCATTCAGTCTCTACTAAGCCCAGTAACAGGCTTAGTAGAGAAACAAGAGATGTTTCTCAAAAGGGAAGTAGATATCTACAGAGGATGGCAGGGCTTTGCTCCAAAATCCTAAGGGTTTCCATTGTGATTCTCCTATAGGGGCTTGGTAAAGGCTCCAGACAGCATCTCTATTTGCCACTGAAACTTCCAGCACCATTGGATCTGCTGGATCATATGGCCCAAGGTGTAGTGCACCTTGCTCAGCAGCCTGGACCTGATGCAGAGCCTCTTCTGGTTCTGGTCCCCAATCAAAACTAGCAGCCTTTCTGGTCACCCAGTAAATGGGCCAGAGTAGCATACTCAAATGCAGAATGTGTTTGTCTCCAAAATCCAAAGAGACCTACTAAACATTTTGCCTCCTTTTGGGTCATAGGAAGGGCCAGATGAAACAGCTTATCCCTCACTTTAGAAGGGATAGTTCAACGTGCCCCACACACTGGATACCTAGAAATTTCACTGAGGTGGAAGGACTCTGTATTTTACATGGATTTGTCTCCCATCCTCCTAATGCAAATGCCTTACTAATAAGTCTAGAGTCTTTGCTACATCTTGCTCACTAGGTCCTATTAACATGATATCATCAATATAATAGACCAGTGTGATGTCTAGTGGGAGGGAGAGATCATCAAGTTCCCCGTGGACAATATTATGACATAGGGCTGGAGAGTTGATATACCCCTGAGGCAGAACAGTGAAGGTATACTGCTGGCCTGGCCAGCTGAATCAAACTGCTTCTGGTGGTCCTTACTAAAAGCAATTGAGAAAAAGGCATTCACCAAATCAATAGCTGCATTCCAGGTACCAGGGCATGTGTTGATTTGCTCAAACAATGATACCACTTCTGGGACAGCAGCTGCAATTGGAGTCACCACCTGGTTAATTTTATGATAATCTATGGTCATCTTCCAAGATCCATCTGTTTTCTGTACAGGCCAAATAGGAGAGTTGAAAGGGGATGTGGTGGGAATCACCACCCCTGCATCCTTCAAATCCTTGATGGTGGCACTAATTTCTGCAATCCCTCCTGATATCCAGTATTCCATTATTGCTTTTGGTTTACTATTTTGCTAGGTAGCAGCAGTTCTAGTGTCTTCCACTTAGCCTTTCCAATGATAATATCCCTCACCCCACAAGTCAGGGACCCAATGTTACTGAGTATGTCTATCCAATTATGCATTCTGGAACTGGGGAAATAACCACAGAATGGATCTGGGGAAACACTGGACAAATTGTGAGATGAATGTGAGGTAAAACGCCATTAATCACCTCACCTCCATAAGCCCCTACTGTGACTGGTGGACCACAGTGACATTTTGGATCTCCTGGAATTAATGTCACTTCTGAGCCAGTGTCTAATAATCCCTGAAATGTCTGATCATTACCTTTTCCCCATTGCAGTTACTCTTGTAAAGGCCATAGATCTCCTTGGGGAAATGTGAGGGGAAGATTAACAGAATAAATGTGGGGCAGTTTAACAGAATCCTTCCCCAAGAAAACCTGGTCTTCTCATTCAAGGGGCTCTGGGTCTGTAAACTGTCTCACATCTGGAAATTGATTAAAGGACTGAGATTCTCTGCATCTGTAATTTGAGTTAGGGTTTTGATCATTTTACCTAGAATACTTCTGTTTATTCAGATTTAGAAGAAATTTTGTAGACTCCCCATCTATCACTTCTAGATACCAAATGATGTATAAGCCAATGACATAACTCTACATGACTCAGACTATTTTGTGTCCTTTTTTGAATTTGCAGTTCATTGCAGTACCACACCTACCTTGAATTTGGCAGTTAACTGCTGATGCTTGATTTTTACTGGACTGATATCTGATCATCGCTATAATGTTTAAGGATTCTAAATCCATCACAGCCCTCCCTACAGTAATATCTGGACTACAGAGAAGAGGAACCACAGAGCTCTTCAGGGAAAGAGTTAGTCTTACAAATTTTTCCCTCACAATCTTTGTTAAAGGTGTGTTCTCTGAACATTCCTTGGGTGGGTGGGCAGGTCTCAAATGGTAATTCTATTCTAGCATTCCAATCTCCCTAAACCTTTGAATTTCCTCTTCTACTGTATACCAGGGAAAATTGGGCATCTCAATTTCAGAGATGCTAGACCATCTTTTGGTCCATGATTCAGTCAGCCACACAAACAAACTGTTAGAACCCTTTCTAACTCTTCAAGCTATAGCGTTGAATCCAGGATTTCTTCTGATAGTGGGTCCATATCAATCAATAAATTCAGCCTGATCAAACTTTATAGTCCTTCCACCATTATCCCATACAATTAGTATCCATTCCCACACATATTCCCCTGATTCTATCTATATACATTGGAAAACTCATGCAGTTCTTTCTGAGTATATCTTACTTCCTCGTGAGTCACATTGTGTTTTTCATGTTTGGGGGCTTGTTTTAATTTTAGTCTAGTAATAGGTCTCAAAGACAAGAGAGGTGGTGGGAGTGGGTATGGAGAAGGATTAGAAATCCTTGCAAGCTACTGACCTCAGGACATTCCCTTGCATTTTCTTCTGTTGAAACAGGATTAATTTCTTCAGGAAGGGGTTGGAAGGCAATTTCCTCAGGGCAGACAGTGTATGCTAGAGTTTGGTTAGTACCCATCTCAAGGTTAAAAGTTTTTTTTCAGGTTCCCTGGGGCAGGCTGGGGGCTGGATGATACAAGGTTGACAAAGTGTGGTCTGGACAGGGCAGGCCATTGCTGGCTTATCTGGTAAAGTCTCAGAATTTACGGTTCAAATTCCACCACCAATATTATCATCAGCCCATATGTCTCCATCCCAATTCTCTGGATTCCACTGTTTTCCAATCAATGCCTTCATTTTAACTGTTGAAATCCTGGGGAATTGAGATTTTAGTTTCCTTTGTAACTCCGCCTCTCATACAATGAGAGCCTGTGGTTCTCAAATATTTCAAGCCTGTGGCTACAGGATACAAGATTTTCTTTCAGAGCACACATCAAAACTTTTGCATCATTCAAGCATTGTTTAAGTTTCAAATTTGAAGCCTTCAACTCATCTTATTTTTGTAACAGTATCCAGAGTACCTAGGAGGAACCAGTCAACATCAGTATACCATTTAACTCCACAAAACTCTGTTAAAGTGTTAAAAACACTCTCACCCAGATACTTGCTTCTTATAAGCATGGAAGTAGGGGAATCCAGTGATGTTATTTTGCGTATCTCTATTGCCAACTCACACCATGGACTGTTAGCAGCCTCTTCATTATTGGAAAGGAAGTCATCAGTGCCCTTGAGTTCAATTAGAGTAGATAGCCAATTGCAAAACTCCCAGAACCACCTCAGTTATCTCATGTTTAAGACTGTTCCTCAAGAACCACTCCCAGTTCCAAAGCTGTGTTAGCCAGGATTCTCTAGGGAAACAGAATCAATAAGAGATATCTGTCAATATTAAGACTGTATTAGAGTCTCTCACATGACTTTGGGATTGAACAAATCCAGTTTCTGCAGGAAGTCTGCAACCAGGGGTTCCAATGAAAGTCCAATGAATGGTCTTGATGAGTTCTGGGAGATGCTGGCTGTCCAAAGATGATCTGGGAAAGTATCACTTAATGCTGGAATCACATTCCCTTTTAAGGCATTCAGCTGATTGGATACATCTTCACTCACTGCTGACGGCAATCTCCCTGATTGATGTAATTGTAATCAGCTATGATTTATCACTGCAGTCAAGTCAATGGTGACTAAAGTCCATTAATGTCCTTGTATTACAGTTAGCCCAGTGCTTGGTTGACCAGACAACTGAACCCAATTACCTGGCCAATTTGACATATTAGCCTAACCATCAGAGGGTAAAAGGCAAAAAATTGTGAGACATGACAAGGGAAAGCCAAAGTATAAAATGCACAAGATAAATAATGCCTTTACAGTAATAACATTTAATATTAATGGCTTGAACTATCCAATCAAAAGATATAGAGTGGGAAGCAGACATGGCTCAAGTAGTTGTGTACCCACTTGCTGCATGGGAGGATCTGGATTCAGTTCCTGGTGCCTCCTCAAAAGAAGATTAGCAGACAGAACAATGAGAGGAAGGGAGAAATAATTAAAATAAAATAAATATTTTAAAAAAAGTAAACTGAGGAATGCAGATGTAGCTCAAGTGGTTGAGTGCCTGTTTCCCACACAGGAGGTCCCAAGGTCCATTCTGGTGTCTCTGAGAAAAAGCTCAGTCAGCAAACAAGCAAACAAATAAAAGAAGATATAGACTGATAAAATGGATAGAAAAAATGAACCATCTATATACTGTCCACAAGACATTAGCCTCAAATGCAAGTATACAACCAGGTTGAAAGTGAAAGGTTGGAAAAGATATTCCATAAAAATAGCAGTCAAAAAGGACCTGTAATAATGATGCTAACTTTAGACAAAATAGATTTTAAATGCAAAACTGCTATAAGAATTAAGAATGTCATTTTATATTAATAAAAGGAGAAATTTGCCAGAGGAAATAACATCAATAAATATATATTCCCCTAACTGGAGTACCCCAAGAAACATCAAATGCACACTGGCAAAATGAAGGGAGAAAAAGATGTCTTTACAATAATAGTTAGAGCCTTCAATACACCACTCTCAGCATTGGATAGAGCATCTGGACAGAAGACAAATAATGTGATAAATGAACTAGAACTAAACAACAAACACTTAGACAATTAATCCCTAAACAGCAGGATAAACCTTTTAAAGTACTCTTTGATCTTTCTCCAAGATAGACCATATGTTGGGTTACAAGTCGACTCTCAAAAAACTTAAAACTATTGAAAAAAAAAATTAAAACCCTTTCACTAATCATAACGGAATGAAACTGGAAAGCAGTAATGGATGGAAAAGGGGAATTCATAGTATATTGAGATTGTAAAACACACTCTTAAATAATCAGTGGGTCAAAAAAGAAAATTCAAAATAATTCAGTAAATATCTTCAGTTAAATGAAAATAAGAACAAAACATATCAAAACCTAAGAGACATAGCAAAGGAAGTGTGAGAGGGAAGTTTATAGCCCTCAATGCTTACATTAAAAAAGAAGAGCTAAAAATAAGACCTAGCTGCACACCAGGAGTTACTAGGAAAAGAACAGCAGACTAATCACAAACCAACCTGAGGAAAGAAACAGTAAAGATTAGAGAAGAAATAAAGGACATAAGGAACAAAAACAGTAGAGAGAATCAGCAAAATCAAAATTTGTTTTTTTGAGAAGAGCAACAAAATCAGCCAACCCTTTGCTAGACTGACAAAGAAAAAAAGGAAAGAAGGTTCAAATAAATAAAATCAGAAATGAGAGGGGGTATTACCATTGACCTGCAGAAATAAGGGAAATCATAAAAGGATACTATGAACAACTCTATGCCAAAACACAACAAAAGAAATCAAAACAAAAAACTAGATAATGTATACAAATTGGACAATTTCCTAGATAGAGCATAAGAACAACCTACAGTGACCCTAGAAAAAATAGAAGACCTTGATAAACTAATCACTAGTAAAGAGATTGATACCTTCATCAAAACCTCCCAAAGATGAAAAACCCAGGACCAAATGACTTCAGAGGTGAATTCTACCAGTCATTCAAA